>NC_088683.1:255751783-257128033 GCF_028017835.1 Emys orbicularis | reverse complement strand
TTCAGTGAGTTAAAGATGTAGTAATCTGAAATGATTACTTTATGAAGGCGTAAGAGTACATTTAAAATATAAAATCAGCTTAGAAATACTGATTAAGAAAATGTAAAACAGAGAAGAGCTGCATCATGCATATTCCAGAATATTTAGTGTTGTATTCAGCAAGACAGCTGACTCGAACTTACTGCAAAGTTTTTGCAAATAAGTCTCTGACAAACTTCAGGGCATATAAAAAAAACAAACCTGTGACTGACATTTTTTATTCCCAAGTTTAGTGCTTTTAATTAGGTACCTTCTGCATGTCCAGTAGGGTGACCAGATCACCCAGGTCAATTATCGGGACATGGGGGAGACGGGGCGGAGAAAAACAAAAACAAAAAACGGTGGCAGAGCAAAAAAACAACCCCACCCCTTCCTCCTCCCTCTGCAAGTACTGGAGGGAGGCCCCGGAGACGCAGGGGGAGCGTGGGGCCGGGGTGAGTGTCAGTCTGGCCTGGCCCCGAGCAGACAGGACTCGGCGCGGTACCTGGAGGGAGAGTAGGGGGCGGCCCGCAGGGCCAGGCGGCGGCTGTTCTCCCCACCTGGGCTGCGGGACTCGTGAGCACCTGTTGCTGCAGCTCCCACTGCCGTGGGGGGAGGAAGCAGCCAATGGCCAAGCTCGGGGGCTGTGGCTCTGGCGCCCGCGAACCCCCCGGGCCTGTTGCGGGGACCTAGCAGCGCGCACGCTGCGCATGCCTAGCCCCTGACCAGTTGTGTCTGGGCTGGCTGCCCAGCTGGTGCAATCCTGCGGGTGGCCCTGGAGTGGGGGCAGCAGGCCCCAGCCCCCCCGTCCCGCTCGGGTCCCGCAGGGGAACGAACGGGGCTGGGCTGCCGATGTCTCCGCCCCGGGGCCGCCGCGGGATTGTACCAGCTGGGCAGCCAGCCCAGACGCGACTGGCCAGGGGCTGGGCGCAGCGTGCGTGCCTCTGGGTCCCCGCAACAGGCCTGGGCTGTTCGGGCCCGGGCGCCAGAGTCGCAGCCGCCGAGCGCCATGGCCGCTTCCTCCGGTGGGAGCTGCAGCAGCGGCTGCTCCTGAGTCCCACTGCCCAGGTGGGGAGAACAGCCGCCGCCTGGCCCCGCGGGCCGCCCTCCTACTCTCCCTCCACGTACCGCCCAACTGATTCCTGCCTGCGCTCGCGGCTAGACCGGACTCTCACTCACCCCGGCCCCGCGCTCCCCCTGCATCTCCAGGGCCTCCCTCCAGTGCTTGTGGAGGGAGGAGGAATGGCGTGCTTGGGGAAGAGGCGGGGATTTGGGGAGGGAGCCAATGGGGAAGGAGAGGGCGGAGTCGGGGTGGGGGGGCACGAGCCCTTCCGGGCTCTGGAGCCTTTACTTGTTTGTCCAGTGTCCCGACCTAATATTGGTCAGGACGTGGGACAAACAAGCAAATATCGGGACAGTCCCGATAAAATCGGGACGTCTGGTCACCCTAATGTCCAGTCTTCACCATCTGGCATGCAGTGGAACACATGCTCCATTTTCTTTAGAAAGAAATTGCAGAAGAGTGGGGTTTTTTTCAAATGTCATTTGCTTCATTTGGGTTCATGGATTTGGCTGGAAGGGGTGAGCAGGGTGGAGGAGGGAAGAAAGAAGGGAGACAGTGGGGAGAGGGAAAGGCCTGGGCAGAATAGGGCAGGGCCTGGGGAAGAGCAGGAATGGAGTATGGGTGGGGCCACAGGCAGAAGAGGTGGGCTGGGGAGCTAGCCTCCCCAAGTGGCAGCTTCACCCAACTGCCCATGACAGCAGGTCGGCTCACGCACACCCAGCACGCACTGCAGTCTCCTTAGGCAGGGGCCATATTCACAGAGCCTAATGCGTCGGCGCTGCACATTCTGCGTGAGGGAGAAGGTACGGGGGGTCTCTGCAGGGAAACGTGAGTCTCCGCTGCCGTGAGGCAGGCTGGGCATCTTGGTATCCTTTGCTGACTCGTCCCTTCCCCCTCCCCGAGCTGCTGTCAGGCATAGGGACACCAGTTTAATAATACGGTGCAGGGCCCCACCAATCCTGAGGACGGCCCTGTACAAAGTTAAAGACAACGGCAGAATTTACTGTTTTTTGTTTTATAGGTCCTGTTGCTAAATTCGGAAGGAAAGGGATTCTGTGGAGGTGTTCTTGTGAAGAGCAACTTTGTGTTGACTACAGCTGAGTGCGCCCTTCTGCACAATCATTCTGATATCAGGGTCAGGACTGGTAAGTGACCAAGCTTTCTCCTCACCCCCCCCCCCATTGTCAATCTACATTTTTGTGTTGTCAAAGCACACTTTCAAAGAGTTTACATATAAAAATTGCTATTTCAGAACATTCTGTCTATCCTAGGAAACAGTGTCTGCATTTAAAATATTTTACTTATAGGGAACAATTGGCAATGTTCAGTCACCCCCATTTTTATTGTATATTTTACTTTGTCATCCTGAAATTATAGTTTCTTCCTATTCACTCACACCTATATGCTCCTGAAGAGTTAAAAAGCATCTTCAAAATTTGTATAACCAGGATCTAATATGCTTAATTGCTGTAAAATCAACACCTACTACTAGCTTCTGCCTTTATCATACCCTTATTTCATAGTAATGGTGGTAGCTATGTTGGCAGCATAGCTCCCCTAACTATTAGCAATTAATCTGTGTTCACCTTTGGTGAAAGATGCTAAAACTATTTCTAAGAGCAGTGAACATGTCATAACTTCACAGGGAATAACAGGATGCATGGAGCTGCACAGGTAATAGATGTGAATGAGAAACACATACATATGCGGTACGATGAAGCTACTGGTCAGAATAACCTTGCATTGATACAACTCGGACAGCACATTGAGTGCAACAACTACCACCATCCTATATGTCTTCCTGACAAAGACTTTGCAGAACATGTTTTGATTCCACAGTTGGCAGGCACTGTCAGTGGCTGGAAACTGGAAGAAAGCGAGGTGAGAGGTTCACTAGTTGAGTTGCAGGTCTCCTACCTTGCTGAAAGGGAATGTGAACAAATACTCAATACAAGTCTTACGAACAGACAGTATTGCGGACATCACCCAGAGCCTGTGGACTGGCGGCTGGCAGGAGGAAACTTTATCGCCCATGACTACAAAGGCACTTGGTTTCTGACAGGTATTTTTGGAGCTTGGCCAACTAATGTAAGTAACTGGGAACCATTTATTTTCGCAAAGACTTCAAGATATATGATGTGGTTCAAACAAAAAACTGAATAAAAGAAAGTCCCCACAGCACCAAATCCATAACTGCAATTACAAAGACCCCTTGGATGCAGCAATTGGACTGGTTTCAGCAAGGTCAGCCTGTATTGTGTTGTAACGTTCATACTGTAAATATTTATCTGTAGTTCATCCCTCAAAAACAAAATCCATTCTCTTTCCAAACACAGGATTGAGGACTGGTGTAGTAGACACGTGGCTACTTCACTTTGAAAATAATGAGTTTGAATTTGTACAGCACTGTTCATCTAAGCTGATCCTAAGAGACCTTAACATTTTTACTGATTGTGTATTAAAAATAAATGAATCATTTTCCCTACTCACTGAAATGTCCCCACTGCTAGGGGGAAATGCAGCTACTGTTTCAGGGACCACTGATGTTCACTGTGGTATATGGCCAAATCCTGCACAACTTTATTCATGTAAGTACTTGCAAAGCATCTCCCTGACTTTGCTAGGATTACTTGAGTAAAGATTTGCTGAATCAGACCCTAGAACAGGAATAGTCTAAAAATCAGACATAAGTGAAGTGATTCCTCAAGTCACAACTGCCCAGGCAGGCTGGCCCAGGGGCAGCAACAGAGTGGCCCTTGCCCCATTTGAGCAAAAGCAAAATAAAAAGTTAATGCATCACTACCACGTACTTTGTTCATCTGACAAGTGTAATTTAGCTTTATTGCTGATGCTTCGTTGTATGTTTTGTAAAAATAATGAAATCGCTGCAAGATGAGCTCAGTGCAGTGCCCTGCTTCTACATTCTTGCTATTGAGTAGGGACAGTCAAGTCAGAACAACCCAGCTGAAACAAAGTACTCCATTTTGATTCAAATCCTTCTGAAACTGTGCCATCAAATGTCACTGGATGTACCCTTGTGAAATGTAATGATTTTGATGAAACAGCATTTTCTGACAGGACACTGTTCAGCCTAAGCTTTTTGACCATCTCTATTTACATTGTAGTAGGGCCTAGAGCTGTCCAGTGAGGTTGAAGCCCTACTGTGCTAGGCACTGTACAAACAGATAGTAAATGATGATCCCTGCCCCAGAGAACTTACATGCTAAAGACAAGACAAACAGGTAAATGAGACAAGTGGGCTGAGGTGGAGGCCAGGGGAGATGGAGTTACAGAAAGAGTAGGCTGTACACTACTCTTAGCCAATCAGGAGCAGTGATCACAACCCAGTCCCTGCCTGTTTTCTTTGTCCTACAGAAAGAGGGGCATTTTGAATAGAGCACATCTATTTTCCTCACTGATCCTACAGCACTGAGATCAATGGGAATGGGATTCAAAAATAAAGAGGCTTGGATCCTTTTCCCAGTACTGCATGTTTTAATTATCCACTCTCAAACACATTAAATATCCACTCTTCATACTGGTACAACCTGCTTGTAACACTTTCCCAACACTCTTGACTGGACACTTTCAAAAGGTGGATCTATGAACCCACACTACTATAAGAATGACTTAGGGTACAGATACTCCACTGCCAGCTAGCCCTGGTATAAATAGCAGTGTAGCTGGTGAGGCATGGCTTAGGCAAATAGAGACGAGGCAAGCCAGAACCCAAGGGTACATATCTACATGCCCAAGCAGTGCCTCCCTGTCTCCACTGCTACTTTTAGCAGTGTAAAGCTCCAGAAGGGGGGGGGCCTTTCTCTACCAGCGGGGAAAGTGACTTCATATTTGAACTGATAATAAAATAATATTTTTCACTGCTAGAGTCAATTTATTTTTAAACTATGCAAAATCATTTTCAGCAGAAACAAAATAAAGTGAATGACCATCTCACATGTCAACACTAAATCACTTGAACACCATTAGAAGCAAAGTGCACAGAAATCAGAAGTACGGTTCTATTTTCAAGTGCTACTGAAGTATGTTGTATGCAGGTGGCAAAACAACCTGGGTTTGTAACTTTTAGTTCTCCTATGGTACAGAATAAGTCAGAACTTAATAGAACAATGAAAACAGCCTGAATATCCCACTACAATAATAGCAATCTAGGAAACTACTTACCTCATAGGTGCTTTAGTATTATATTTTTTATAAACCTATAATAATTTGATTGAAACTTTCATTATAAAGACGGTTAAATGTCTTAGATGGTGTGTGCTGGTGCTAAAACGGTCTGGAATAAAGTTATCACTGTCACCACCAAGAGAAAAATATCACATTTGGTTTATTATTTTACAAAACAACCAGCATGAACAACAGGTAAGCTGTGCAAAAATAAAGAACACTTAAAAGAATGGACCTACTGGCAGAAATATTCCACAAAATCAGAATTAAAATGGAGTAGGACTAGGTTGCCTAAATAAATTCTTATGCCTCAAAGGGAAACTTTAACAAGTACAGTTACCTATTGCTGCTCAGAATTGGGCCTTTGGTAACCACACCTCACACCCTGCTGTACACTCATAAATCCTATTGAAATTGAAGTGAGGTTCCAGGGGTGCAGCACCTATCAGGCATGGGTCCTTAATTTTTAGAGAGGGTTTGAAGAGCCTTGTATCCAACCAAGATTACTGAAAAAACCAAAGTTTCATATAACTGGGAGTTAGGTCAAGAACAGGTGAAATAAAAGCATTGTTTCTACCTATGAAGAATGATTAAAAGTGTCACCGATGGACACTTGCTTTTGACAGATAAGGACAGAAATAGTTACGGGAATATAAAGGCGTGTCAGTACACATGACATTTGAGACAGGTGAGGCAGGCTTTTTAAAGATTGTAGCTGAAATTTTGCAAATGTTCTTGTTTCTTTTCCAGCCACTATACTTCAGGGTTTGTAGAAACTAACTTTAAAAAGGAAGCATTTTGTTCTCTGTGCTTGGTCAAGATGGCAGGCCCTGTCCCACTGGGAAAGGAGTCATGAACAGTTTTTTTGTATTCCAGTACTGAACATAACCAGGTCATTAACAGTTTCCACTGAGCGATTTGAGAAACAGTTCCATTGACAAGTAGAGTCTCTTATAAATACTCCATCTAAGGTGCAGTAAACTCAACACACTGTAGAAAGTGGAGGGAATGGGTTCTGCTTACTGACCACAAGCTTCTGATGTTGATGAGATATATATCCTTTAATATGACCCTGACAGAGTTAAAAAGAAAGATGTTTTAGTATTGAAAATTGGCAATAAGTTTCTTTTTGCTACCTTCAGTCTTGATCAAGCAAAACATCTGTGTGCGTGTGTGTGTGTGTGCACTTAACTTTAAATTCATGAGTAGTCCCACTGACTTCAAATAATATAAATAAAAGATATAAAGTCAATCACACACTTAAGTTAAGTTTGAGGGGAGGGATAGCTCAGTGGTTTGAGCATTGGCCTGCTAAACCCAGGGTTGTGAGTTCAATCCTTGAGGGGGCCACTTAGGGATCTGGGACAAAAATCAGTACTTGGTCCTTGCTAGTGAAGGCAGGGGGCTGGACTCAATGACCTTTCAGGGTCCCTTCCAGTTCTATGAGCTAGATATATCTATATATAGTACTTTGCTACATAGGGACCTTAAGCATGCCCATGAACTTTGAATTTGCTGTTACTGACAAGCCTTCCTAGTTGCCAATTTACATTTTGAGGTCCGTCTCTACAAGAAAAAGGACTATAAATTTCCAATCTATTCCTAGATTACCCAATTTTAAGACCAAAGTTTTAATAACCTTTAAACATAGAGCTTAATTAACTCATCTTTGTTCATGTGCACTAGATCCTTACAAGAGTCCAGTAAACTAATTTATCTCTCTCCTTTTTTACATCTTTTCCCTATCATTCAGCTTGTGAACTCTTATGAGTACCTCTATTTTTAGGATGTCAAATCAGGAATCCCATGTCCAATTGAACTCAAATTTAGTATAAATATTCTACCTCAGCCCTAGTCATAATTTACCAATTTTGTAACTGTGTTCGTAGATTTTAGCAAAAGGGCAAAGATTGGCTTTATAATGGAAACTCAATTGCAGTCCTTACTGTTTTGCATATAAAAGGCAAGAATTAGAGCATAAGAATCTTCACTGTAGTTAGATACATGAGAGGAACAAATGAGTACAAGTATAACGCACAAGCAGCCCCCCAAAAACCTAAACGCAGTACACTTCCTATTATTATTACCCTTCTATAATTAACCTTCCTGTTGTGTGTAGTCATTTCTACCAACAACAGTTGCCAAGGCAAGCTAATGAATGGTGAACACATACCATGTATATAAGATTAGCCAAAATACACTGGACTTCATCAATATCAACATCTTCCACCTGCATGAATTTCAGGGCAACCAGAAAGGCATCTAGAGATAGCTGATGGGTTTTAAGTAGCAAATATCTGAAAGACGCAAACAGAAATACATTTCAGTTATTTCGGCACAATTACCTCAAAATTCTGCTTCTCTGAGCAAAAGGGCCCTTCTACCATAATTCACTTTGCTTAAGCTCTGGCCTCTAAGGGACAAATAGGGACCCTGGCTGTTTTAAATTCAATTCTGTGGTGAAACCAAATGAAGATCTCCCTTCCACAAAATAGGATTTCTACTTCACTTACACTTTCTTAAACAGGTTCCTGTAGGTGATGATTTTCAGCTTCTCAAGGATCAGGAAGATACCACAACGAATGAAGAAGGTCTCGTGTTTTGTCAGAGCATCATTCAATAGCAGAAGATTTCCTTCACTAAAATGACAGAAAATATGGAAGTACCATGAGAAGGTACGACTCTGGGAAGATGAAATATCTAACTCAATGGATATTTTTCACATACTATAAAAACCTTTCACTTAATACTATTTTGAACAAAAATACGTGATCCAATAAATATACTGTACCTCACAGCCTTAGTTACTTCAGCAAACTGCATAAGCTCATACTTTTTCAAAAGTTGAATTGTTGGCATATGGCCCTGAAAAGCAAGCATAGTTAAAAATGTTCAGGATAAGTTTAAATATATTTCCAAATCAATCATCTATAAAAACAAAAATACAAATACAAACATTTATCTACTTTACTTTTTCAGAAAAAAAGGCGGTGAATTAAAGTATTTTTAGGTCCCCAATACACTACATCACTAATCATGCCAACAAACATTTGTCTGGCATAGTTACAGAAGTGTGGGTTTTAAAAACTTTAAAAATATGGTAGTGTGATCAATTATAAAACTAGTATTACAGAGTAGGTCACGCTTCACATGATCTAGACTGTTACAAATTTTACACTTGTGTTGCACTCCACTCTGCAAACAGAAAACTGTTTTAGAACATACCAGTAATCATGACTGTGATGTGTGTGTCAGCACAGTTAAGATTATTGATTGTCTAACCAGACATATTTTCCGTAATTTCTCCTGGTGGATTTTTAATGTCCTTTCTTAAAAAAAAAAAAAAAAAAAAAAAAGTTAGTTTGAAAAGACAAAACTCATTCTCATTGTATCAGGTCTGATGAGACTTTGAACCACACACAGTACCAAAAAGGAATTTGTGTTTTTTTAATTTACACAGCAGAGATTAGATTGCACATCAACCCAGGCAGCACTGAAACATAGCTACCTGGCTGCTATGCCAGTGGTAGATCCTTTACTGGTTGGAGAATCAGATGAGATGTGAAACAGAACTCTGCGTTCTAGGTTTCTAGCTACCTCTCAGTGAACAAACAGCCACTTGTGTTATTTTAATACATTTTTAAATAAGTGTAAAGTTTGGAAGCTTATAATCTTGCCAAGTTGGGCTTTCTATATGGCAAAATTGCTCTAGAAGAGAGAAGACAGTAATTTAAGGTACTAAATGATTTGGTTATCAAAAGCCTTGCATTTCTGTTTCATGCCACTAATAATGGGTTTAGCATTCCCATTTCACAAGACTGCCTCATTTAATGTAATTAGTCATGACTGCTCAAAAGAGCTCCAAGACTGGAAAAAAAAAAGAAAAGAAAGGAGTGAATTCATCAAACATCAGGATTGAAGTTCTCTACCTGGCAATTCCTCTAGCACCCATCTTCAGAGGGTATATACACACCAGGTAAGGGAGGGGCATGAAGGAAAGAATCCTTCCTCTTCAGGCTGTGGACCTGCTCAAGTAGACTATGCAGGCCTTTACACACACTCTTCCTCTCATGGGGTGAGAAAATGGAAGAATCTGCCCTGACGGACCTGTACCCACTCTCTCCCCCCCCCCGTCCACACTTACACAGGGGACTGCTATGGAGCTACAATACTGCACTCCTCTTATACACTGAAATCGCGCCATTTACAATGCTATGGGTGCCTTTGTTGCTATGAAGCTAGGAGCAGTATTTGGAATTAGGAAGTGTGTGGGGAATCATGCTTTTTATTATTTATCAGGATAATTTACAAGTTCAAAAAAATTTTTTAGGGTTGTTTACCCCCCTTTTCTGCAATTACAAAAATTACAATTCACCAGTTTCAAGTAAGTGCTTGACAAACCATACTTCTCGGCCTTGACCATACAAGGTCTGCATGAGCTGACGCCTGTGTCTGGATAGGGCTCCAGACAGCTTCTGAATAAAAATCAGGGGAAGTCATGCTGTAGTGTGTGTCAGCTTGGTCATTTCTCCCACAGTGACTGATTTGGAAGTAGAGAGCTAAACCACTCACCAATAACATTTTTACTGGCAAAAGGTAAATCAAAATCATCCTTTTGTTTTTCTGACTTGAACGGTGACAGTGCTCAAAGGCGAATGACAGATACTCTTCAGCTGTAGACACAGAAAGAGGATCAGCACTGCTGTTGGTAACGGAGACCAACAGCAAAAATGAGTTAAACATACAAATAAACAATAATATGTTTAACTGAGCCTGTCAAAACATTTTCTCCCATATTTACAATAACCTAGAAGTATTCACACAGGAACTAAGTCAATCTAAATTGCACACTAACTAAAAGGGTAATATAAACATAAATGCCTTAAGAATTGTTGGATTCACTGAAGATGGGCATTAGCATAAAAACGGTTTCCTTTTTAAAAGATATGCTGACACTACATTTCAGATGGAGCAGTTGCACAATCAAACTACATTATGAAAAGAATTCCAACTCAATATAGCAAGGTTATTGTGTTACTGTTATAGGAGAGGGAAAATTTCAGGATGTTTAGGTTTCTACATGCTATGACATTTTCCAAAATTATGTGTTAGGGCTCTTCTTCAGGGAAGTCAGATGGCATATAATGTGTAAACATACGCCCAAGTTGTGCAAGTGACTATGAAAGACCGACGAGCAAAGGACTGGAAATGTCCTTATTTGCAAAGGGCTATATTGTGCAACCTTACTCATGGGGCACTCAAGCAAGTAGCCCCAGCACCCACCAACATGAGTGAAGGCTGCACAGTCTAGCCCTAAAGCAGTGGTTCTCAACCAGGGGTACTTGTCCCCTTTGGGGTACTCAGAGATCTTCCAAAGGGTACATCAACTCATCTAGATATTTGCCTAGTTTTACAACAGGCTACATAAAAAGCACTAGCAAAGTCAGTACAAACTAAAATTTCAAACAATGACTTGTTTATACTGCTCTATATACTATATGCTGAAATGTAAGTACAATATTTATATTCCAATTGATTTATTTTATAATAATATGGTAAAAATGAGAAAGTAAGCAATTTTTCAGTAATAGTGTGCTGTGACATTTTTATGTCTGATTTTGTAAGCAAGTAGTTTTTAAGTGAGGTGAAACTTGGGAGTATGCAAGACAAATCAGACTCCCGAAAGGGGGACAGTAGTCTGGAAAGGTTGAGAGCCACTACCCTAAAGTCTCATATAATATTATTACTGAGAAAGGTTAAATAAAGCTACAATGTATCTTCAACATCAATGCACCAAGAAGCTAAATTGTATGGTACAGTTTGTTGAAAGTCTGATGCACAAGCGACATCCAAAAGGGCAAGAAAGCTGTAAACATCTCTCATATACATAAATCACAAGGTACCTTGCTGGACACTCACCCAGAAAACACATTTTAGTAACGTGTGTACCAAATGTATAAAGTGTATGCTAAAGAAGAGTTTGGAGATGTAAATAGTTCAAGACTGATTACATGTTGCAATTAGAATTGTAATGTAATCCATACTCTAATCTGGTTGAGCCTGCAGCAAATCCCTTTGGATCTTGTCTTTGCACTGACCGAACAACAGGTTTTGAGTCACACACATAAAACACATCAGCTGGTGTTCACTCCCAGCAGTGAGAATATAAATCTGTTCTACTGGCATATAGTACCTTGCTTAAAATCACTGTCAAACATCGCCTTGCGTCCAACGTAGTATTTGAATGTAACTCTCTGTGCCATGCTGTACTCATCTTTCAGATTTGAGCTGTCAATAGCTCTAATTAATGGTTTACACAGATGAAGTTTGTTAATCTGAGAAGAAAGTCACATGATTGAAAGGTATATCAATGTAGCACGATGTGAAACGGGACTTGATTTAGAACATGAAATACAAAGAAAACAAACTTAGTAGACTTGGATCATACCTTAAAATAGATTTTAAACAGCTGATTCACCAGAAACAACATGCCCCACTTTTTGGAGTCATCAATGCCAGCTCGACTGTTACAAAAGATAAAACATTAGAAATGAATGTTTTAGGAAAATACATATTTTGCTTTTAGAATGAATTCCCTTCACACGCCTTTGATCCATATTTTTAAAACAAATGGTCTTACATTAATATCAAACAAAAACAAGCCAAAAATTCCTTGTAAATTTTAGACCATACAATCTTCATCAAAACAAAGCGTCCAATCCCATTTCCATTCTATAATCTTTGTTAATTTTAAGATTGCTCAACTGTGTTCCCCCGTCAATGCAATCACTTCAAATCAAGAAAGTCGCTTGGTAAGACAACAAGGGTATCCACCCCAATCTCAAGTCACCTGTCTTACCATTCACACACTTCCAATATATATATAGCCACCAACAACGTACACGTCCATCTCCTCAGAATTTCACTCAATGCACAACCTTAACTCCAATCACAGCAAGATGAAAGATATTTGAGAGAGAGACATGATTTTACTCTGAAATTCTCATAGCGTTTATTTCATCTTAAAATACTCAGACTGGAGTTGAGTTTGTATATTTTGGATGAGATTTTGAAGAACATGATGTGTGCATCTGAGTGGTTGCACACTGGAACTGAAAGGGAGCTTGTTGTACAGGAGAGAAATCTAAGCGTGCTTTGGTATTATGATATCTGGGAGGTCTGAAGAGCAATTTTAGACTTTAGTGTATGCTAATGCTACTTAGCTGGAGATTTCCTTGTTTTCTAGTGATTGTGTTGATAGGAAATATTTGAGTGATCTTAAGTTTTTTATTTAGGAGTTTCCCTGGATTTTAAGCTAATGACAGAAGTTTAAATAACTTAAGGCTGTCCTCCTCCAGACTTTACACACTAGTTATGATAGAGGCTACAAGACATACTGTAATAGAGAGAGACTGGGGTTCACTACAGTGGAATTCCCCTCCTGTGGCCTTCTGCACACCTGTATGTAGCATGCGCCTGAGAGAGTGAAGAAGCCTTTTCTCCATGTTGAGAACATTAAAAATCTTAAGAATGGAAGACTGAAGTAAAACTCCCTCTCTCCCAGTCCCACTGTGATGGCATGTACAAACTCCACACTGGAACAGGACAAAGAGTTAATTGTTTGCCTTGGGAGACCAGGATGTAAATTAGTCTCTTCTGCAACTCCTGCTAAGAATATCAAGCCTAAAGAGAAGCCTCTCCAGCTGTAGTTGATATTCAGGAGAGAACACAGTACAAAGGGAAGGAGGCAGGCAACAAAAGTGACTGCCCTGACCCAGATATGGTCTTGGTTAGTGGAGAGAATTACCGTATATACTCGTTCATAAGCCGAATTTTTTTAGTAAAAAAGGGAAGCACCAGAGAAGGGGGTCGGCTTATGAACGGGTTAGAGAGGGAGAGGTGGGACACAGCCCCTCCCTGCAACAGAGGAAGCAAGGAGAGGCAGCACAGCCAGAAGGGAAGAGGCGGGGCCAGAGTCTCTCCACTTCTGGCCACACTGCTCTCCCCCCAGCCTCCAAAGCAGCTGCAGCTCCGGGGCTGGCAGGCTGCAGCCGTGCCATTCGGCCCCGCCCCCCAGAGCAGGCTGTAGCCACGCTGCCGGAGAACGCTGCGGCCGTGCCACCCAGTCCACTGGAACACACTGCGGCCACGCAGCCTGGTCTGGCCTGCTGGAGTAGGCTGCAGCCACGCTGCCCAGCCTGCCGGAGCAGCTCCAGCCAAGCCAGAGACATCCTCCCCTGATCCTCCCCAGATAAGTGGGAAAGAATGGGATGGGGAGAGTGTGGGGATCCCAGGCTAGGGGTGGGGTCATGTAGGGGGTGGTCACAGGGGTTACTCCCCTGACTCCCAGCTTCTCCCCGCCCCAAAAATTTCCCCACTAGTTGCTGTCCCAGCCCGTCATGGTAAGCTGCTGGCGTGCCGGGACAGTTTACCTCAGTGCCTGCGGCTGCTTGAGGTAAACAAACCATCTCGGCCCACCAGCGGCTTATCCTGATGGCCTGGGAGCCAAAGTTTGCCGACCCCTGAATTATAGGGTTGGCTTATGAACGGGTTATAAAAATTTTCCATTTTTACGTATCCATCTGGGCGGGGGGGGGTAGGCTTATAAACGAACTGGCTTATGATCGAGTATATACTGTAATTCTTATGCTTTGCAAATGGGTAAAGTTATTTACATTTCTTAATGATTCAACACAAGATCAAGAAAGGATCTTTCACTCACGTGTCACTGGCACAGACGCGAAAACAGCTCATCAGCAATTCTGCTGCTTTTTCCAACATGTCACCAACTTTGCTTTTCCCTTTCTTCACCAGCTGTTGATCGGCCTAGCATGCAAGGTGAAAGAGACATGTATTCCTACGTCCAGGCTCATTTTTTAAAAGCAGTAAGTAGACTAGTTCTTTAAACATAGTATCTTGTAAAGTAAAGAGGTAAATTCCTTACACCTGTCACCCCAACATACTGTACGTATTAAAGTATCTCTTGGGAGGTTCTGAACACCCCCCGCTCATTAACCTCAGGCTGGCACTGCATGGACAGGAGGCAGGTCGGCCCAAGCGCGGGGAGGCGAGGAGTGGCCTCTGGCAGCCCTGTGCACAGGGAGGCTGGGAGACCTCAGGGAGGGCTTGGGCTGTCCCCGCGCTGGGGCTCAGGCCGGCCCACGGTTGTGCCATTTTCCCGCTGGGAAAATATGGTCACCCTAAGTATTGCCAACCACAAGCCTTCAAAAAAATCATGACTCAAGCCACCTCCACCCCCAAAAAATAAAAGTTAGTTAAAAAATAAATTTGGGTTCTTTTAATTTGCCTTCTGGTGTACGAGCCCTCAGGGTTCACTTTTTCAAGCTCTCTCTGCAACTATGAGGGCCAGCAATTTTTCTTGTAAATGAAAGCTGAAATTCACAGGACTCCAGGTGCTGGGACTTAAAGAAAAACACCAAATATTGCTAAGCTCACGATAAAATCATGAGTTGGCAACATAACACGTAAGACTGGAGAGATCTGAAAGGTGGATTAACTAAAGTACAACTTTATCTCTGAGTAAGGATAAAGAAAGACAAACCAATGGCCTTAATATGAACTGGAATTTGCCTTGTGAATTAAGCGATGTTTTAATTTTGACTTTTGTTTACATTCTCCCCACTTTTAACTACCCTAAAAAAAAATGCAAACAGGCCAAAAAAATAAATGGAGACTCATCCTTGTTATTGAAGATATATCTATTCAAATGTCCCGTCAGCTCTCATATAACAGCAATCCAATCAGTGTACAAACTTCTCCAGTCCAATAAACCAAAAACTCCCATACAGACCCTCCAGTTCAGGTTTCTTACAGGTAATATATGGGCCCAAATACATAAACGGCCTTATCAAGATTGGATCTTGAACAAGGAGTAATGGTCTCAAGCTGCAGTGGGGGACGTTTAGATTGGATATTAGAAAAAAAATTTCACTAGGAGGGTGGTGAAGCACTGGAATGGGTTACCTAGGGCGGTGGTGGAATCTCCTTCCTTAGAGGTTTTTAAGGTCAGGTTTGACAAAGCCCTGGCTGGGATGATTTAGTTGGGGATTGGTCCTGCTTTGAGCAGGGGGGTGGACTAAATGACCTCCTGAGGTCCCTTCCAACCCTGATATTCTATGATTCTATGATCCTCAGGCTGGATGTGGTCATAAATATAGGATCTTCTTACTACCCTGTTCAGACCATTTCCTACTCCAGGCAGAAATGAAGTTTTTTCCCACTGCAACATAAACTACCACCATGGTCCACCACGGAGACCCAATCTATTTCAAAAAAAGTTTCTTGGAGAAAATTCTACCCAATCACGAAGCCAGGGAGTAAAAGCATTACTGAGGCAATTAAGGCATGCCCCCCAGAGCTTTTCTGAACCATAAATCACATCAGAAACCCAGACTGACATCAGAGAGACTTGCAGGTTCTCAGCACCTCCCAGGGTCCGGGCCAAAAATAAGAGGTAGTTAGAATAAGCAACTTATATTATTGCAAGAGTAAGATGAACTTAGTAATGGGTGAAACTCTGAGTATATATAATTTTTAGGGCTGATTAACTGCAGTTAACTCACACTATTAACTCAAAAAATTAATCGTGATTCATCACAGTTTTAAATCGCACTGTTAAACAATAGAATACCAACTGAAATTAAATATTTTTAAATGTTTTCCTACATTTTCAAATATATTGATTTCAATTACAACACAGAATACAAAGTGTACAGTGCTCATTTTATATTTTTTTATTACAAATATTTGCACTGTAAAAATGATAAACAAAAGAAACTGTATTTTTCAATTCATCTCATACAAGTACCGTAGTGCAATCTGTATGGTGAACGTGCAACTTACAAATGTAGATTTTTTGTGTGTGTTACATAACTGCACTCAAAAACAAAACAATGTAAAAAACTTTAGAGCCTACAAGTCCACTCAGGCCTATTACTTGTTCAGCCAATCGCTAAGACAAACGTCCTCTGGAAAATGGTTGAAGCATGAAAGGGACATATGATTCTTTAGTGCATCAGGCACATAAATATCTTGGGATGCCAGCTACAACAGTGCCATGCGAACATCTGTTCTCACTTTCAGGTGACATTGTAAAGAAGAAGCGGGCAGCATTATCTCCTGCAAATGTAAACAAACTTGTTTGTCTGAGCGATTGGCTGAACAAGTAATAGGACTGAGAGGACGTGTAGGCTCTAAAGTTTTATATTGTTTTATTTTTGAATGCAGGTTTTTTGGTACATAATTCTACATTTTACTCCTGGTGGAGTTCTGCACCACTGCGCAATGCAGAATTTTGCAGAAATTAGTGTTGTGGGTGCAGAATTTTCTCTCCCCCTCCCCACCCCCGAAATGGGCTGCAGAGATGTTGGTCGCCACTAGGGGTGGCTGTACCCAGCAGACCCCAGCTTGCAAATAGAAGACAATGCCAGGGGGAGGGAACTGGAGAGTTCCCAGCAGTTGCAGTTCCCAACATACCCTGAAGGAAGCGGCGGCGCACAGGAAACGCCCTGCAAGCCCAGGACCCAGCATCACACTGTTTCTGCCTCTTTTTCCCTGGCCTCTAGAAGGACAGGGGATGTGAGTGTCTGGGCCAGAGAAGGCCCTGCAGCTGGGCTCTGGGGGGAAGGGAGTGTGAGTGTCTGGGCTGGGGGGGGGGGGGGGGGGGGAAGAGGAGGCTTGAGAGCCTGGTTTGAGAGCCTGGGAGGGAGGGGGAGACTCCGAGTGGCCGCGGTGCGGGCGCTGCTTCTCCCCCTCCCTCCCAGGTTTGAGAGCCTGGGAGGGAGGGGGAGACTCCGAGTGGCCGCGGCGCGGGCGCCGCTTCTCCCCCTCCCTCCCAGGTTTGAGAGCCTGGGAGGGAAGGGGAGACCCCGAGCGGCCGCGGCGCGCGCCAGCAGCAGCGGAGGTGAGCTAGGGCGGCCGGGGCACATTTTTAGGGGCGGCATTCTGGCGCCGGCCATGCCGCCCCTAAAAATGTGCCGCCCCAAGCACCAGCTTGTTTTGCTGGTGCCTAGGGCCGGCCCTGGTTGTCATAGGGGTTTCTTTAATTCTCTACTCCTGGGGGAATTTTTTGTGTGTCTGTATTGCTGACAGGTATTTTGAAATGAATTATCAAAATAATTAAAACTGGCGTGATTATATAGTGTTATTTTGATAAATAAAATTTGCAGAATTTTAAAATATTGTGCCCAGAATTTTTTCAAGCAGAATTTCCTCCCGGAGTAACATCTGCAAGTTCAACTTTTATGATAAAGAGATTACACTACAGTATTTGTATTAAGTGAATTGAAAAATACTATTTCTTTTCTTTTTTACAGTGCAAATATTTGTAATCAAAAATAAATAAAGTGAGCCCTGTACACTTTGTATTCTGTGTTGCAATTGAAATCAATATATTTGAAAATGTAGAAAACATCCAAAAATATTTAAATAAATGGTATTCTATTATTGTTTAACAGTGTGATTGATCGAGATTATTTTTTTTTAATCACTTGACAACCCTAATTATTTTGTAACACCTCCTTACATAAAAGGGAGAACACAGATAAGATTAAGCAAAGGCTGAAAGTTTAAGACACTTCACAGTCAAATAAATTCCTTATTGACAGCTAGAGTACATGAAATTGTTAAACTTCAAGTTTCCTGTCTACTTACATTATTAGCAAAAATTCGAAGGTCAAGTGCTACAGCATACATAATAGGCAAAGCCCTACAGAAGCAAAAAATCAATACATTTATTATGCATGAGCACCTAAACCCATACTGCAGGTTAAGCCACACAAGTTATTTTTTAGTCCATATGGAGGTAAGTGTTCCTGGTGGGTATACAATTTCCTACATATCCAGTTTTCCTTTCCTTAAATCTTACAAAATCACATTTTATAGGAAAATGTCTTTAAAAAGTCAGTGTTTCACACATCATTACTTGCAGTAAATGAATAATGCATTTAATTAATCTCCAGGTGACAAACTGTCAAGCAGAAGATCATCCTGCAATCAATGCTTTACTTAAAGGGAAACAAAGTAAGTTTGCTAAACAATTTGAACAGAGAAATGAACAGATTTTGGGCTTGAGTCCTTTATACAAATTCAAAAGGGCAGAGTGACATAACCGTTTTAATTAGTAAATAACAGGTGTACATAACTGAAACAAATCATTATAGATAAATGAAAGTTATTTTTATGGTGGTATCTTAATTGAACTATGGTTGCATTTTGGGATGAAAGGTAGCAGTAACAATCATCTACATCTATTCACCTGCCTAGTTACTAACATTACATTTATAAAGTACTTACCAGTTTTCTTCTTTATGTGCTTGAAATGCTCGCAGGAATGATGTGTTATATTTAGGAGAACACAACACACAATTTACAAAGTGACCCGTGAAGTAAAATGGGATAGGTGTAAGAGGCTATATGGTATGCCCTATTTCTGAGTGTAGAAGACTGCAAAAAAGGCAACAGATCAGGAATTGGAGTGTAGGGGCACATAAGGGATGAGTCCAGCTCTATTGCATGCTACCTCCTTTACCCTGACTGAGGAAGTGCGGTGCCTTGCACATGGGAGTGGGAGAGGCCCAAGGAAAGGAACAGGATAGTGGCTCTTTGCAATATCATCCTCCCCTCTACATTATGTGGGGGACTCCAGGAGACTAATTCTCTGGCTTGGGGGCAACTGGTACTTTTTTTTTTACCCCTGTGGAGAGGAGAAGGGGGAAATTTTATTTGGGTTTCATTCGTTACAAGTCTAAAGAGCTTTTTTATATATATACATATATATATATATACATATATATATACATACACACACACACACACACTCTGAAATCAAACCACGTTTATATTTTGTAATTCCATCACATTTGAAAGAATTTTCCCCTCCTCAAACATGAAGTTATCCCAGATAGTTCATTTAAGAGCTCTCAAATGAATTGATGGT
Organism: Emys orbicularis; assembly: GCF_028017835.1. Lineage (NCBI taxonomy): Eukaryota > Metazoa > Chordata > Testudines > Emydidae > Emys > Emys orbicularis. The sequence continues at coordinate 257,108,810 of NC_088683.1, read as the reverse complement.
AAAGGATATTGTACTATCACTGTTTGGCATTTGTAAGCTTCAATAAAGTCATGGTTTCCAACAGCGTAAGTACATCTGTCAAAAGAAAAAGCATTAAGGAGGACACTGAAAAGTGTTTTATATTTAAAGGGTAGCTTAATATATTAGTCTCCTTCTCTATAGATAAATTAAAGCTTTGCAGTTTGTTTTAGTAACAGGCTTATTAGAAGTATTCTTAAACAGCAATAAATATTGGAATTGAATATTGAGTGACATTATACAGCAACAGATCTGAACACATCAGTTTTAAGTGACATCTCTACAATTGTCATTCAATATAACCTAGATAGATAATTTGCAAGATTCTTGAAATGAGAGAAAATTAAAAAGACAATGTCAACTTGACCTCTATTTAATTTTAAAAAGCAGTAAAGAAATACTTTGGATACTAAAGATGCATGAGAGAGCTCTGCCAGTTTTCACAGGTTTACAATCACTTTTTCCTATTTAAGAAATTTCTCTTTCCCGTTTGTTCACTTTTGTGCCTGCTATAGGGTGACCAGACATCCCGATAAAATCGGGACCATCCCGATATTTAGGTGTTTGTCCTGCGTCCCAACCGATCTTTGGTCGGGACGCAATTTGTCCCGATATTTCACTCCACTGGCAGCATTTCCCCCCTCCGCCAGCAGCATTGTTTTTTTTTGTTTTGCTCCGCCGGCGGACACCCCCACATGTGTCCCGATATTTTCTTCCTCTCATCTGGTCACCCTAGTCTGCTATTGCTATTAAAAGCAAATACACTTTTGCAGCGCCTGGAAAAGGGCATGCATTATCAATAAGATGGTGACATGGACTATACATGAAGTACTATCAAAATCCACACAGTAAACTAAAAAAAGATAAATCAGTAAATGTCTTCTGTATCATTTATTTATAGCAATTTCAGGGATTATTTATAACTGTAATAGGTACAAAATTTTCAGATGAAGGTGTGATTTCTCTCCCCTCCCCCTCCCCCATTTAACAGTGACCTTCCAAATAAATCAGATCAATTCATGGAGTCCCTTCCTCTTTCTACCTGGATAGAACAAAATTAAAACTCTCATTCTGAATCCGTCTTTACCTTAAGTGAGCAGCAAACATTTCATCGTATGGTGGCTCCAGAACTTGTTGACATTTGTCTTCTGGAGATGGAAGCTAATTATAGAATCAATGGAACATTAAATGTATAAAATTCCATAAAAATATGCATTTTTTATCAAGCTAGTATTTTTATACATATAAGCCTTAGCTACATATTAGAACATTAACAGTCATGTTCATTGTAGAGGAAAAGTGGAAAATTAAGGAGAACCAAGGTTAAGGAAATGGGGAGGGAAGGGAAAAAGCATGCCGTGGAACAAGATAAAGAGAGAAACAAAGGAAGGAGAGAGAAACTAAACCAGAAACGTGTGCTGCTCTGGCTTGTTAAACAACAATTTTTTCAATAAAAGGATACCTATGACAGAGCAAAAAGAGACAGTACAGACAAAAAGGGAAGGGGAAAGAACAAGAGACATTTAGATTAGTGACAATGATAGAGTTCACTTCTCAGATACTACAGTGAAGTATAAAAACCTGAACAGAATAGAATTTCCATGTTTCATTGTATTTCTTTGGACAGCATCCTACAATTGTGTTGTGTTGTGGCGGGAAAGAGAAGAGATGCATGGTAACAGCAATAGTCGCTAATGGAATTCATGTCATATTGCTGCTTCAGTTGACCTTGGGTTAAGTGCACAGTTTTTAAAAATTGCGTACAACACCATGAAGTCTTATAGAATTTTAAAAGATGTTTTAAACCAACCGAAGGAATTTTATAATATGTCATTCTCTGTTGAAGTCTATAGCTTATTTAAACACTCTATAGATAAAATATAACTTCATTAAACTCTGTAATCTTTTGAAGAGGTATTTTCTACAGAACTGTTGCTCGCTTTTACATTTTGTAGGATGGTTTTTTCCCTCTATAAGAGCAGTGGCAGAAAATTGTTTTTCCCTAACTAGTCCTAACTAGGCTCTCCTTTCTGGAGCAAGAGAGTTTGGGTTTGTTTTGTGGGGGATTTTTTTGCCTACATACATGTTATGCACACTATTCTTTTCTGTGTTAATTTCTTCAGAACTACCTGAATATTTCCATCTCAGCCCCCAGAAATTTCATGCAAATGAGCAAATTCCTGGACCCTTTCAGAGCCTCTCTGAAGTTAATAGAAGTCTGCTTGTGCACCTCACCTTTCAGCATAGGTGCTGACTTTTGGTTTTGCTGGTGGGTGCCCCATCCTGGCCCCACCCCCACTCCACCCCACCTCTTCCTGCCCCCGCTCTGCCTCCTTCCCTTAGATCCCCTCCCCTGAGGGCCTCCCACTCACTCCTTTCTGCCCCCTCCTGCCTTAAGGGCGAAGTATGCGTGTTGGGGGGGTGGGGGGGGCTCAGCCTCCCTCCCCAAACTGGCAATTTTCAGCATATTTATACACTTCTTTCATATTCTAGTTATTGAATGTGTGTCTATCATCGGTATCTTAATGTAATCATTATTAAAATAGTAATGAACTACATCATTACATTATCATGAATTACAGAATATTAAAATCATTACACTCAGCTACAAGCTGTCTTCACTAACATCCCAGTTTAAAGACATTGCGTTCCCTCTGTGCTTCACACCTGCTTAGGGCCAGTTTGGGAGCTGAGGGCCACTGATGGCTGTGGGAAGAAGGCATATTGGCGGGACAAGCAGTGGGGAGTCTTTCCCCTCTCCCTTCCTCTTTCTCTTCTCTTTTCCTATCACTCTCCCTGCACTTCTCCCTCTCTCATTTCTTCTCTAAGTCCTTGCTCCCCTTCCTGATGTTCCCCCTCTGCTTCCCACCCATGTCCCTTCTCCCCATCTCTCTCTCTCTGCTCCCCACCTCCTGCCGGCTCTGGGCTCCTGCCGGGGTCCAGGGCTTTTCCTCCCCTTAATCCGCCACTGCACCCATCAGCCCTAGCCTAGCTGGGCTCCCTTGGGTCACCTAATGCCTGCTGTGGCCAGAGTCGAGCCTGGCGGGAGAAACCATACAGGTGGACACCATAGCCACCAGCCCAAGAGGTGTGTGCGGGGCGACCCCAGGTGAGCAGGGGCTGGCTGCACTGCTGCTGCTAGTCCGGCCACCCACCCCTAACCCTAAGGCTTTTTTTTTTTTGGTTGGGTAAGGCTCACTCAGCCCCTGCTGGAGCAGGGGGTGCGAAACAGCTGACCTGAGCCTGCCTGCCAAACAGCTGATTGCAGCTGCGCCCAGGCAGCCCATACCAAACAACTCATCTGCAGAGGCACCCCCACAACAGCGGATACCTGGCTGCCAACAACTGGTCATCCCGGTGGGTGGTGAGCACCCCCTATTTTTTTTCCATGGGTGTTCCAGCCCCAGAGCACCCATGGAGTCGGCACCTGTGCCTTGCAGGATTGGGGCCTTGGTTTGTTAGTGCAACTAATTCTTGTACCTGAAGCCTGGGGTTTGCAACATGAGGATGCTTAAATGACACCAATTCTGCACAAAACAGTCCATCTCTGGAATCAATGGCTTCCAGAACCTACACAAAAAAATTACAGAAAAAATTACACACATTAAGGAACAAGATCTAGCCTTAGCTATGTAACACATATTGCCACATAGCTAATAAAAATCATCCTCTTGTGATGACATTTGCATTCTTGTCAATGACTCTGCAAATATTAATTTCTCATATGTTATTCCCAAGAAGTTTTAGTTTGGAAGAGACACATTAAAATTCAACAGGAAAAAGCCAGACACCTTTATTTTTCCTTAGTTGTACAAAGTGTCTCAGATCAGTGACCTCACAAGGCAATTATATGGGTCCACTGTCTTTCGTTGGCAGTAGTTATACAGAATTTAGAAACTTTGTATAACAACAATAGACAGACTTCAATGAAGAAAAAGTACACTTGCAGTCATAAACCAAGTTTTGAATATTTTACACTGGAGTTGCTGAAAGGAAGGAGAGTTTGGATTTCATTAATAAGGATTCTTAAATGTATTTCATATACATATTAGTATTTAACAACACAGCCCAATCATAAAAAGACTAATCCTGCCTTCCCTACTCAGAAAAATCTTCCCCTTTAATTCAAGGGGAAGTTTTTCTGAAGTCGGAACTACAGTACTGGACCCAGAGCATCTTTGTGAACTCATATAAGTCTGAGTTTTGGGTATGGATCGGATACAGGATTGGGCACATGGCATTATTCTTGTCTACACTATTCAGGGAAATGTATTCCCACTTCTAAATCAGCAGCAGAAAGCAAATTAGTACTAAGGTCAGCTAAGACTTTCAGTAAAGAAATAAAGCATTACTAAACAGTTAAGTATAGTCCGCATACAATCAATGAGTTTAGTTCCATGTTGACTTTATCTTCAGAGTATGCTTTTTTTTTAAAAAAGACATTTGATGCAAAATTCTCAATAAATAGAAATATCTAAAAATATGAAGAGAATTTGGACAATAAAAGATAGCATAACTTTGTTATTGCAGTTAAGAAACGTGATGACAGAGCTAGAGATTTAAGGTTCCAGAATGTCCTATCATGATCAAATATACTGCAATGCAAGGATTATTTAAAGGGACATGATCAATTTAAAAATACTTCCTTTTTACAAAAAGCAACAGAGGGTCCTGTGGCACCTTTAAGACTAACAGAAGTATTGGGAGCATAAGCTTTCGTGGGTAAGAACCTCACGAACCAGGTTCTTACCCACGAAAGCTTATGCTCCCAATACTTCTGTTAGTCTTAAAGGTGCCACAGGACCCTCTGTTGCTTTTTACAGATTCAGACTAACACGGCTACCCCTCTGATACTTCCTTTTTACAGTTTTACTTCATGCATTTGACAAAATGTTGTAAACAGTCATTTCACTGATTATTATATTAAATTTCCTATGGTTTTGTGGGTCTGTCACTCAACAACAGCTGGGGAAAAACCTTTTCTAAAGATATAAAAACATGACTGATAAGCCACAGAAATTGGGAAAGGGATCTGGGCAGCTAATATTTAATTTTTGGCTCCTTTTGCCGAACTGACCAAATTTGACATGTCTCATTAAGGTGCTTAAATTAGAGTGTGTATTACATTTGACAAGGAAGGAACCTTTATAGCAAGTATATTTGGGCCTTCATCCTACAATCGCATCCATTAATGCAGACCCCAGCATCTGTGCAAAGCCTCACTGGGTATGTTTACACTGCAGCTGGGAGCAAATCTCCCAGCCAGGGTAGACAGCCTCATGCAAGCAGAGCTTGAGGTAACTTACTGAAAATAGCAGTATGGAAGTTGTGGGTCCAGCAGAGAATTGGGCTAGCCTCCCCATCTCAGACGCAAGGGGGCGGGGGGGCTTGAGAGCCTGGACTACCCTCTGTACTACACCATCCACGTTGGTGTTTTTAACGTGCTAGCTTAAACTGAGTTAGTGTGTGTGTCTACTTAGGCTGGGAGGCTCACTCTCAGCTGCAGTATAGACATGCCCACTTCGTAAAGATGCCAGAGCCCACACTAACAGATCCTATCACACGATTGGGGTCTACATATTTATATAGGCCCTGCATTTTTAAGTGCCATATGAATGTTACTTTGTTTTCATAACAATCTTAGGAGAAGCTTACCTAATTATCACCTCCCATACTCTCGGTTGCCTTTTCTTGAACAGGGTAAGTTATCTGTAGTATGGAGAAAACAGGCAATGGTGGTGGCAAATAAAACCCACTTACCTGCTGCAAATACTGGTTGATGGTGATGTGCGCCATGGACAGACCAGCGGGCCAGGCAAGTGCTGGCGATCAAGCGCGGGGCGTGTCCTGTGCGGCCAAGAAAACAGAAGTGTCACCGCGAAACGAAGTTATCACGACAGTTTTAAATCCACCCGCGTTTCCACCTCCCCGCGGGGCCAGCGAGGGGCTTCCCTCAACTCAGCCCGGAGCAGCCCCCGCAGACCAAACCCCCATGAGCGGAGCCAGACACAGGCGGCGCGGCCGGCTCAGGCGCGCGGCACCAGGCACAGCAAGGGGCGTGGGGGTTTCCCAGGACGCGCTTTACTCTCCTCCCGCGGGGCTCCCCCGCACCCACTAACCAGGTTCGCAGCGCCGCTCCCGCCTCACTCCATCACACCACGTGGGCGGGGCAAACGCTCGGCACTTCCCTCTCGCGCACGGCGCGCCAGCCTTGCCTGAGTCACGTGACGCGGTCGGGACAAGCCGCTCACGTGATGATCCCTCGTAGCGCCCCGCCCCGCGCGACCCGTTGGGTAAAAGCGGAGTAGTTGTTACTGTTCGTCCTGCAGAATGGGACGGGCGCGTGGGGTCTGATTCTTCTCCCGCGGAGAGGGCGGAGCTGTGAGACGAGCGTCACGCGCCTCAGCGGAACGTAGCGTTCCGCCTGCTACGGGGTAGCCCGGCCGGGCTGAAAGCGCTCTCGGGCCCTAGTGACTGCTGTGCGTGCCTGTACTGCTCCCGCACGCTGCCGGGAGGGCTCGTCTCTGAAGTGCCTGTAGCTGCAGCGAGCTGGGAGGGCAGCTGGCTCAGTCAGGGGTGCTGGAACTGGGGGTGCAGGAGCACCCTGGCTTGATGTAATAATAACCAAATACATGGTTCACAGTTTTGTACAGTGGCTTTCAGCACCCCCCACCCCATAATACTTGTTCTAACATCCCTGTTTGCAGTGTTGTAGCCATATTGGTCCCAGGATATTAAAGAGAGAAGGTGAGTTAAGACCGTGGCTATCAACCTTTCCAGACTACTATACCCCTTTCAGGCGTTTGATTTGTCTTGCGTACTCCCAAGTTTCACCTTACTTAAAAACTACTTGCTTACAAAATCAGACAAAAATACAAAAATGTCACAACACACTATTACTGAAAAATTGCTTACTTTTTCATTTTGACCATATAATTATAAAATAAATTAATTGGAATATAAATATTGTACTTAGTGTATCATTTATAGTGTAGTTTAAACAAGTAATTATATGACATTTTAGTTTGTACTGACTTCGCTAGTGCTTTTTATGTAGCCTGTTGTAAAACTAGGTAAATAGCTAGATGAGTTGAAGTACCTTCTGGAAGACCTCTGTGTACCCCTGGTTGAGAACCACTGGGTTAAATAATATCTCTTAGTGGTGAGAGAGACAAGCTTTTCCGGTCTGGGAAATGTACTCAGAGTGTCACAGCTCTATACAAGGGGGAACAGATTGTTTAACATAAATAACACATATTTCAAGGGACCAATCAAGGTGAAATAGCCAATTAACACCCTTCCAGTCCTAGGGAGGAAAGTGGGGGGAGGGTGGTAGCTGGGGTGCATTAGTGGGTTACAGATTGTTGTAATAAGTAAGGCTGTCAATTAATCGCTGTTAACTCACACGATTAACTCAAAAAATTAATTATAAAAAATTACCAGTAATCTTGATTAATTGTAGTTTTATTGTACTGTTAAACAATAGAGTACCAATTGAAATTTATTAAATATTTTGGATGTTTTTATGCATTTTCATATATGCTGTATTCTGTGTTGTAATTTAAATCAGAGTGCACATTATTTTTATTACAAATATTTGCACTGTAAAAATGATAAGCAATAGTATCTTTCAATTTACCTCATACAAGTTCTGTAGTGCAATCTCTTTGTTGTGAAAGTGCAACTTACAAATGTAGATTTTTGTTGTTGTTACATAACTGCACTCAAAACTAAAACAATGTAAAACTTCAGCACCTACAAGTGCACTTAGTCCTATTTCTTGTTCAGCCAATCGCTAAGACAAACAAGTTTACATTTACAAGAGATAATGCTGCCCTCTTCTTATTTACAATGTCACCAGAAAATGAGAACAGGCATTTGCATGGCACTTTTGTAGCTGGCATTGCAAGGTATTTACATGCCAGATATGCTAAACATTTGTATGCCACTTTGTGCTTTGGCCATCATTCCAGAGGACATGCTTCCCTGCTGATGACGTTGTTAAATAAATAATGTGTTAATTAAATGTGTGACTGAACTCCTTGGGGGACAATTTTATGTCCCCTGCTCTGTTTTACCTGCATTCTGCTTTATATTTCATGTTATAGCAGTCTCGGATGATGACCCAGCACATCTTGTTTGTTTTAAGAACACTTTCACTGCAGATTTGACAAAACACAAAGAAGGTATCAATGTGAGATTTCTAAAGATAGCTACAGCACTAGACCCAAGGTTTAAGAATCTGAAGTGCCTTCCAAAATCTGAGAGGGATGAGTGTGGAGCATGCTTTCAGAAGTCTTAAAAGAGCAACACTCTGATGCGGAAACTACAGAATGCAAACTACCAAAAAAGAAAATCAACCGTCTGCTGCTGGCGTCTGACTCAGATAATGAAAATGAACATGTGTCGGTCCGCACTACTTTGGATTGTTATCGAGTAGAATACATCATCAGTATGGAAGCATGTCCTATGGAATGGAGGTTGAAGCATGATGAGACATGATGAATCTTTGGCGCCAGGGCCGGCTCCAGGCACCAGCTTAACAAGCAGGTGCTTGGGGCGGCCAAGGGAGAGGGGCGGCACGTGTGGCAATTCGGGGGCGGCAGGTCCCTCACTCCCTCTAGGAGCGAAGGACCTGCCGCCGCCGATCGTGGCTTCCCCCCCCCCCCCCCCCCCGCAATTGCCACCGCCGGTCGCGATTGTGATCGCGGCTTTTTTTTTTTTTTTTGCTTGGGGCGGCAGAAATGCTGGAGCCGGCCCTGTTTGGCGCAGCTGGCACATAAATATCTTGCAATGCCAGCTACAACAGTGCCATGAGAATGCCTTTTCTCACTTTCAGGTGACATTGTAAAGAAGAAGCGGGCAGCACGATCTCCTGAAAATGTAAACAAACTTGTTTGAGCGACTGGCTGAACTAGAAGTAGGACTAAGTGGACTTGCAGGCTTGAAAATGTTATATTGTTTTATTTTTAATGTAGTTTTTTTGTACATAATTCTACATTTGTAAGTTCAACTTCCATGATAAAGAGATTGCACTACGGTACTTGTATTAGGTGAATTGAAAAATACTATTTCTTTTGTTTTTTACAGTGCAAATACTTGTAATAAAAATAAATAAAAAGTGAGCACTTTACACTCTGTATTCCGTTGTAATTGAAATCAGAATATTTTAAAATGTAGAACACATCCAAAAATATTTAAATAAATGGTATTCTATTAACAGTGTGATAAATCGTGCGATTAATCTTTATAATTGCACGATTAATCACAATTAATTTTTTTAATTGCTTGACAGCCCTAGGGTAATAAGCCATAAATGCAGTGTCTCCATTCAGTCCAAGATTTTTAGTCTCAAGTATAGTTATGAATTTAAGCTCCCAGGCCCACGTTTTGAAAGTGTTGTGCACGTTTCCTTTGAGGGTGAGGACTGATAAGCCAGATATAGAGTGATTGCCTTGTGAAAAAGAGTTCACCCACAGCTGATGTGATGTTTATGTCTTTTATCATTTTCCTGTGTGAGTTCATTTGAGATCTTAGCAATTGTCTGGTTTCACCCACATAGTTGCTATTGGGCAACTTATCTCTCTCGAACAGAAGTTGGGCCAATACAAGATATTACCTATTCATCCACCTTCTCGCTCTCTATGTTCTTAATGGCACATTTGGGTCAAAAATTTTACAAGTGATCATTAACATGAAAAAAAACTTATGTCCAATTCTCTCTGTTACTACTAGTACAGCTTCTTCTATGGTAGGAGTACTGATTTTAAACAGGGTACTGTCTAGAGCTGCTCTGAGTAGATTTAGATGACATGAGGCTGGTCAACACCTGTCCTTCTAATGACATTTACCACCGTTGGAGCTGCTGCAACCATAGCAAGAATGGGAAGTTAAAAACAGCTAATGAAGCCCTGGACCCTTCTTGTCAGAGGCACCATTTAATTTAGTGGTTAATGTTCATTGCTCTGAAAATAAGGCTGTGTTTTGGGCTGGGAAGAGGAAACTAGGAACACCAGGAAATGTTGGGCTTTGTGTTCAGGTATAAACTTTTACGGTCTTGGCCTGTTTTCTTTGTAAGAAGATGTGTGATGTTACATAGTTACCCGAGATATCTATCTTGACATAAAGGTTGAGCAGAAACAAGCCACTGGTAGATTCCACCATGATTGTAGCTCCTCAAGGGCAACACTATCCCCCCCCCCACACACACACACACCTGGGTTGACCGCCACTACAAACAGTGGCAGATTAGCCCCTTGGCCAATGGGGTCCGTGCCCAGAGGCCCCAGCCAACTGGGGGGGCCCTGGAAAATCGAGTGCACCCACCCGCTCCATCGGGCACTCTTGCCAAGGAGCAGGGTCGGGGTACTGGGGCATGCCCACTCTGCCTGGTGCTCCTGTCCCCATGCCCTGACCCTGCTCCCCAGCAGGAGCACAGGGAGGATGGGGGGGAGGGGCCCCCACTTGCTCTGGCCCAGGGCCCCAGAAAACTGTAATCCACCTCTGGCTACAGAGAGGTAAAAATTAGTGTCTTGTCTCCACTAGAATTTTGTCCCTGGGTAGGTGCCTATCTCAGTGTGAAAACTACACACGTTCGCAGAGAAGACAAAGCCTTGGGCAAAAGTTGGGATTTCCAATGGCGTTAGTTTAATATAATAGCAAAATAATGGAGAGGCTGAAGCACGTAGTCAGTTAAGGCCATGGAGCTCCTCAGTAATGTGACGTTAACGTGACTGAACGAGCCCGGCTGGAAAACAAGCCCCTCTAGCTCCGGGGAGACGGGCCAGAGACAGACCCTCACCTCACGGGGGATCCCGCGCTGCTCACCCTGTTCGTCTCGGCCCCCCTGGCCCCAGACTGAGGCCGCTTCACTTTCTTGCTCAGCCTCTGGAGGGAGCCGAGCGGCGCCTTCTCCCGGTTACCCCCGCGGGCCGGGGAGCTGAGCCGCCGCTCTCCTGCCCCAGGGAGGGGCCCGAGGCTGGCCGGGGCCGCCCCGCAGGCGCTTCAACCCCCCGCGTCCGGCGCGGCAGCAGCGCCAGCCCCGCTCTCGGGAGCCATCTTGTGAGCGAGGCCGCGCTGCCTACACGGCGGAGCCGGCTGCAGCCGCGGCCGGGTGACGGCCTGTCCCCCTCCCCCTCTCCGCGGGGCGGGGTTGATGGGGCCCCCGGAGCCGGGGCGCCGCGGGGGGAGGCCGGGCTGGCGGTGACTCTCCGCCCGCCGGACAGAGCAGCAGCCGCTCCCAGCAGGCGGCCGGGCACGGGGGGGCGGGAGCCGAGCTCCGGCACGAAGGGGGCGGCCATGGCCGGCGAGCCGCAGAAGAAACCGCACCTGTCGGCCCTGGTGGGACACACCAACGGGCTCACCAAGCCCGCCTCGCTGGCGGCGGCCGCGGGAGCCCGGGCCGGGGGCGCCGCCGCCACCTCCAAGAAGCTCGTGATCAAGAACTTCAGAGGTGGGCCGGGGGTGCGGGCCGGGGGCGGGCGAGTCCCCAGCGCCTGGCGGCGGCTCGAAGCGTCCCGTGTTTCCCCCCCAGCCCCGCCGGCCGCAGCCACTGGACCCCGCGGCCCTTTCCTGACCTGAGTTTACTTTACTCTTGGCCCTGCTGCCTCCGCCCCTTCCCCGGAGAGGGAGGCCGCTGGGCCCGGCTGGGAGGGGCCCTGACTGCGGGCTGTTGCTACTGCGAACAGTGTCAGGCAGGGCAGGGTGGGGAGCGGCCGCCCGAGGACCCTGCCCTGTGGTTGGGGGGTCAGTGTAGCCTCTGGACCGCTCTCCAGGCCGAGCTCCAGGGGCGCATGGTACACCCTGCACCCCATGAGGGCAGCCCCTGCCCAGCCGCCAGCGCCGCTCCTCTGGTCATGTGTGGGGTCTGCTCCAGTTCCTTCCTCACCAAGAGATACGTGCCAGGCTGGGTTTGCTCTGGAAAGGGACCGTGAAAAGGCCTTAACTCGGCTAACTTGCTCTCAGTGCCTCCCTCAACAGCTACAAGGGCCCTTACTCAGCTAGTCTGTTCACTGTATAGCCAGTCACTTTTTTTGGCAAACAGGGGCCTGATCCTCCAGCCCCAAGGAAGTTAATTCAGCTTACTTACATATGTGAAGTTCTGAGCACAGGGTCCCTAGTGTAGCTCTCATCTGTAGGTCTCAAAGACAGGCCAATATTACTGGGGTGCTGGAACAGTTTTTCTACTGGGGGTGCTGATGATAGAAACCATGTATTTGGTGTTTGTTATTATTACTTCAAGCGAGGGGTGCAGCAGCACCCCCAGCACCTTTAGTTCCAGCACCATTGAGTATTAGCACCACTGTTTTACAGATAGGGGAAATGAGGCATAAAGAAGTGTAGTGATTTCTCCATGATCACGCAGCACATCAGTGGTGTAGTTGGCAGCAGAACCCAACTCCCCTGTCTAACCAGTCCTGTGTCTGGCATCTGTACTGCTTTAGTATTCCCTTTCCTCATCTCAACTAAGTGATGCAGTTTCTATATAGACAACAGTTTGTGTTGCAGACTTTTCTAATGTTTCAGTAAACAGCATGTTCTGTAATAAAATATATGTTATGTGTAAAAAGTTCTATTACACACAGTGTAGTTAAGATAATGTACAACAATGGTTTAGTGGTCAGTTACTCTTTAAAGAATATATAGAAAATAAATCTATTATAGATAGTGTTGAAACTAGAGTGGTGTCAAAGATGTTGCAGTAGACCACATTAGTTTGCTAGTGTTTGGAATGTGTTTTTAAGCTTTATTAAATAAAAAACCGTAAATTGCAACACTTACTTCTTGAGTGCATTCTGAGATAGTACCCTTGCACATGTTTTACAAATTTTGTCCAGGATCATGCAAGCTGCTCTGTCTGGGCAGATATTTTAGTAGGGATCTTTGCATGTGAAGAGGGACAGCCCATGTGAAGTTTCTTGCAGGAGCAGGGCCTTTGTATGCCACGATTCAGAGATAAAAATGGCACTTAGTGGCTTTTGCCATATTATATGGTATTACAAATATTTCTTTATTTAAAAAAAAAAATCAAGCTTAAAGTGTGAAGTGAAATCCAATGTGTCTTTCACTTTATTAAATTATTCCAAAAATATTTTAAAATATATAGCTATAAGTAATCTTGTATTGCGGGTTCAGTTTCTACTTACTTGTATCTGGTTTTACAGAAAGACCTAAATTGCCTGATAATTACACACAGGACACATGGCAGAAGCTTGATGAAGCAGTGAGAGCTATACAAAGTAGCACCTCCATTAAATACAACCTTGAAGAGCTCTACCAGGTAAGAGTCAAGATTTTGTGGGTTTTTGTTTGTTTGTTTTAAACTAGGAAAGTGGTAGAGCATAATACTGATTGCTTTGGGATTTTCATTGTTATAAACATTTAAATGTAAATGGGATTTTTGTGTTTGCAATGTGTATCATCTGGCTACCGATTAGGTCAGTATTCTGTTCCTAATGTATGTTTGCCGTTTTCTGGATCAGTGGCTCCCCAAATGTTGTCCTTGGAACTTTCTGATGGTCCATGGAGAGCTAGCAGGATTGGGGCCTGTGATAAATGAGAAGGGGGGAGGAGTAGCAGCTTCCTTTTATGGACAGCCAGTCAGTTAGCTATAAAATCCCTCTTAGTAGCTGTTCTCTACTTGCTTTACCTGTAAAGTGTTAAAAAGTCTCTCTGTGATACATAGGTGAAAGGAAGGGAGTGGGCACCTGACTAAAAGAGCCAATGGAAAGGCTAGAACTTTTTAAAATTGGGGAAAAAACTTCCCCTTGGTCGGTCTGTCTGTTGCTCTCTGGAGAGAGGGAATAGAGCAACTATGCTGTAAGAAGCTTTGGGCCAGGTATGAAAAATCACCTGAATCATACCTAGAAACTACTCACTTGAAACCCCCAGATATGTAAGTAGATCAGGAAATGTTTAGGAAGACACAAATAGGTTTATCTCTTTTTATTTCTTTATGGCTTGTGAACTCCTCTGTGCTAACCCCAAATGCTTTTGTTTTGCTTGTAACCGTTATGCTGGACCTCAAGAAGGTTATTCTTGATGCTTAATTCTTGTAAGTGTTTTTTTTAAATCTAGCAATAGCCTACGTTTCCAAATGTATTTTCTTTCTTTTTGTTTTTAATAAATTTATCTTTTTAAAAAACAGGATTGGATATTGTGTCCTAAGAGGTTTGTGCACATGTTGTTTAATTAGCTGGTGACAACATGTGATTTCCTTTGTTTTCTTTCTCAGTCTTCCCCAGATTGGGGGGGAGGGGAAGGGCTTGAGGGTACCCTACAGGAAGGAATTCCCAAGTGTGTCTTCCTGGCTTCTCAAAGGGGTTTTGCACTTGGGTGGTGGCAGCATCTACCCATCCAAGGTCAGAGAAAAGCTGTAACCTTGGAAGTTTAATACAAGCCTGGAGTGGCACGTATTAATTTTTAGAGTCCTTGCGGGCCCCCACCTTCTGCACTCAAAGTGCCAGAGTGGGGAATCAGCCTTGACAGGGCCCATCTAACTAGCTAGTCATATTGAGGACTGTGGAAGGATGCATTTTGGCAGGGGTCAGAATGGGGGAAAGAGAGGCGAATAAGTGGTCATACTCTCCCAAACTCTGCTGGTTCTGAATGCTGAAATGAGATGTTACACTCACTAGATCAGGGGTCGGCAACGTTAGGCACGCAGCTCGCCAGGGTAAGCACCCTGGCGGGCCGGGCCAGTTTATTTACCTGCTGACGCGGCAGGTTCGGCCGATCGCGGCCCCCGCTGGCCGCAGTTCACCGTCCCGGGCCAATGGGGGCGGCGAGAAGCCGCGCCGCTTCTTGCTACCCCCATTGGCCCAGGACGGCCGAACCTGCCACGTCAGCAGGTAAATAAGTAGCCTTATTCGGAAACTAACTCCGAAAGAGTTTGCAGCTGAGAATCCCAAGTGGAGGGAGGAGCCTCTCTGCTACCTAGAATTAGGCTCCAGATTCCCTGAGGGGGGCAGGGTTTAGGACACAGCCCTCTCCTTTGCATCTCCCATCGTCTAGCTTACATGGGGAGCCACCTACCATGCTTGCTTCTCTGAATCCCATTCATTGTACAGGGAAACTAGGCACTTAGCCCAGGCATTTGAATCCCAGTGATTTTTTAGGCATCTACAAGTTAGGCAACACCATGCCTACGTTTCTTTGTGAATCTAGCCCATAGTGTCCATGCTGATTCTTTTAAATCTATTGGCAGCATTTAGTGCTGCTGACCATGAGGCACTGCTGGTAGGTGGGGTTGCTCTTGAGAGCCCCATTCTCTTCTCTTTTTTTCTGTTGGAGGACTCAGCATGTAATACTTGTATCATTGTGAATCTCGGGGTTCTAGTCTGTCATCCTGCTCAATACAGTAGAACCCCGATTATCTGACCCTCCCTTAAACGGCTCTCCACATTTACTGAACAACCAGGAATCCAGGGCCAGAAGCGGGTGATCTCTCCTGTGGCCATTTGATGGTGCTGCAGCATCGCATTTTCCCATTCTCCAATTTATCTGGGGTTTTGATGATCTGATCTGGTCCCAATTAAACTGGATAAACAGGGGTCCACTGTATATATGTGAGTCAACGTGGATTGCATTACAGTACAGATCTGTTTACGTGCGAATCCGCTTAACGCACGGTAGCGCCATGCCTCCCAGTGCTACCTATTTAACACGCGAGACTCACTAACACGTGGTACAGGAACTTGCTATATAGTGCTACAGATTTGCTCACTAACTCACTGACATAGAAATCGACAGGAAGTGCGGAGTGGAAACATGTTGTACGTCTTTACCGCCGATGGGGGGGGGAGGGAGGGAAGGGGCAGCAGCGCTTTAAGGACAGTCATTTGCTGCGGCAGCGCTTTAAGGATCCTTAAAGCACTGCCGCGGCAAAGGACCGTCCTTAAAGCGCTGCCGCGGCAGCGCTTTAACATTGCTGCCCCTTTCTCCCCCACCCCGTTGGCAGCCCTGCTGGTAGGGACCCTACCAGCAGGGCTGCCGATGGGGGAGGCAAAAAGGGCAGGAGGCAAAAAGCAGTGCTTTAAGGATGGTCCTTTGCCGCGGCAGCGCTGGGCCACCGACAAGGGGGGAGGGGCTGGGGGGGGCTGGGCACAGCAACATTAAAGCACTGCCACAGCAAAGGACCCTGCAGCGCTTTAAGGTCCCTGCCCCTTTTGCCCCCCCTCGGCCGCCGACGGTCGGGAGGGGGTAAAGGGAGCAGCTGCCCCGGGGCCGGCGATTTAAAAGGGCCTGGGGCTCCGGACGCCGCTACTACAACAGCAGCGGTGTCCAGAGCCCCAGGCCCTTTAAATTGCCATGGGAACCCCGGGCGGCATGGACCAGGCAGCCTGGAAGGGTTGGCTGGGGGATGCTGTCCCCTAATCCCGCCCCTTCCGTCTGAGGCCCTGCTCTTTCCGGGGGCCAGAGCTGCCCCCGCCCCTTACCGGTAAGTGTCCTGAGTTACTTTCACCCCTGTGTAGTAGTAGTAATGTTTTTATTAGATTACACATTTGAATTTATATTCTTGCAAAGCACCGTTAACAGATAGGCCTGCAGTATTTGGGATGCTGTGAATACGTATGTAATCCTAGATAATTATACATGTATATACAGTATAGATATCTTATTTCAGCATGGCCCTCTTAACCCGTGATCCGTTAACACGCGGTCGTGACGGCTTGACTCCCGACATCCGCGCGTAAACGGGTCTGTACTGTACCTTTATTGTGCAAGTGACACCAATTATATATCTCTGTTTCATCATTTCCAGAAGATAACTAAGCAGCATTCTGTCTACAGAATGTCTAATGCAGAAAACATGTTTGTTGGAGGAAATAAAAGTAATTCCTTTTCCTCTTGATGGAAATAATTAGTGTGCCATTTGTCACTCATGCTTGTTACTTGGTGCTCTTGTCAGACCCATGGTTGCTTCTGAATTTTGAGGTATCAGCAATGGTCCAACATATTTTTCCTTGGAACTATGCTTGGCAAGGAGATTGTGATCATTCTTGAATATGAAACTTCCCTTGGTTATCCACCCCAATGTCACTTCCAGATTGGGTCATTGCAGAGCACTCTACTTGTGCCTGTTCAGAATATGGCTGCTGAGTTGGAGTGCTTTCTTTAGGGAGCATAATGCACTTGTGCTTCACATACTGCACTGGTTACCAGTTTATTTGAGTGAAATTGCTGAGTTCCCAAACAATATAGTTAGTTAGCTAATGGTTAGGGATGAGAGACAGTACTCCAAAAAAACTTACCCATAGTTTTTAATAACGTGTCTATAATATTCAGATAAGTGCGTAATTCTGCAGCAAGGTTCATACCACTGATTAACACACCTACAGAATTTTTGTCTGAGTAACGACAACGCTGATTCTTCCTCTTAAGACACCACCCTCCAGTCTTTACTACTTTTTTGCCTGACCCTGAGAACCCTTAATTGTGTGATTAACAGTTTGCAGGATCAGGTCCCTGTATTGAATGATTTGTGTTATGGGATGAAGAACTCTCTCTCTAAAGGCTATAAGAAAGTCTCTCTTGATGGTTGTAGGCATATGAAATTTTAAAATAGAATTATGCTGATACAGTAACTATACTGGTACTATCTTCCCTTCACTGTACTTGTCCTAAGGGGTTTACATAGTCTGCAGTGTCTGTAAGATGAAACCTTAAACTTTGAGAGTGATCTAGATCTAGGAGGCATACACATTTGGATACACTAGATCTTTATTTAATGATGCTTGTATACATGTCATATCACTTGGTAACAGTGCTTAATTAACAATGGTGCTTTTTGTGTCTATGTATGTTGTGGTTATAATCTTATTAAAGGATGGAAAATAATAGCTTTCTCTGTGCTGTTGGTCCAATTAGAAATTTGTAAAATATGCATTTTTTTCAGAGGACTGTGTGTGGAGGTAAAGTAGTTGCTCCATTACTGCCCAGCAATCAGTTACTCCTGAGGGAATTCTGCGCCAAAAAATTAAAAATTCCGTGCACAATATTTTAAAATTCTGTAAAATTGTGCATATTTTATTTGTCAAAATAACACAATATAATCACACCATTTTCAATTATTTGCTGACCAGTATTTTGAAATAAATTGCCAACATAACTGAAAGCGGTGTGATTATATTGTTGTTGTGTTTGTGTTATTTTGACAATTAAAATATGCAGAATTTTGCAGAATTTTAAAATTTTAAATTTTTTGGTGCAGAATTCCCTCAGGAGTACCAGGTCAGGGTGCAGCTTGTTGGTGCTCAGTGGAGTAGTGGTCTGGGTGTGGGGGGCTCCTGATGCAGGGGGTGAGGCTGGATGTGGGTTTGGGTGGCTCAGTGGGGTTGTTCTGGGTGCGGGGGGATCCTGATGCAGGGGGAGCTTGATTGGGAGTTCTGGGTGTGGGGAGCTACCGATGCAGGGGGATGAGGCTTGTGAGGGTTGGGGTTTGGGTGGAGGGGGGCTCAGTGGAGAGTTCTGGGTGCGGGGAGGTCTGGATGTAGGGGTTTCCTGATGCAGGGGGTGAGGCTTGGTGGGGAAGGGGTTCAGGGGGCTTAGTGGTGGGGTGTGCAGAAGACTCCTGATTGGGGGAGGGCGGTGGCTCAGTGGGGGATGGTCCCTGGTGTGTGGGTGGAGGGAGGGGTCACTGTACAGGGAGCTGCTCTCCTTGTCCGCCCAGCCCTCCCCTCTCCCTACAGTGCAGAGCTTCCTGCAGACCGGGGAAGTTTCTGGGTCTTGATCTGACCCAGCCCTGGATGCTCTGTGCAGGGAAGGGGGAACTCTATCTCCATCTACCTCCTCCTCCCCCCACCCTCAGCTGGGACTAACGTCCCTGGATGGCCGGGGCACCCCCAGAGCCCTCTTCCCCCCCCCAGTGATTTACCTCTCCTGGGATGCCTGAACAGACACGGCTGAGCTGCGGGGGAGAGGTGAGTGAGCACTGGTGCAGCTTCTTTTTTCTTCCCCACTGTCACCGTGCCTCCATTGGTCACAACTGAGAATACCAAATTCAGGACAAACTGCTGAGAAATAGCGCAGACACACCCCAAAACTGGTGATTAATCTCCCATAAGATACACCAAACCAGCAACAAAAGTAAACTTCTGTTTCACCACACTGGCTAACAAGAAATCAGAAAAGCAGTCTACTTAAGTATTCCAGTCCTGGATTCAACACCCAGACACTAGACTTAAAGATGAGTGGTTCTTTAAAGCCAATTTCATCAAACAAAAGGGTTGTTCTGATCCCAAAGGACCAGCCACATACCCAGGTCAATATACAACTTGGATCTTGCCCAATAATCACGCTGTTGCCAATCCGTTAGTATCTAAAATCTAAAGGTTTATAAAATGAAAGGTGAGTTAAAATTGGTTAAAGGAATCAAATACATACAACAATTGCAGAGTTCTTGGGTCAGGCTTGTAGCAGTGATGGAATAAACTGCTGGCTTGTTAAGTCTCTGGTTGCTTCCAAATCATTGGAAGGTCCTCAGTCCCTTGGTTAGAATGCTCTCATTAGTATAAGTTCATAGTCCAGAGGTTTGAGCGGGAAAGAGACAAAATGGAGATGTTTCCAGCACCTTTTATAGCAGAGGTGGGCAAACTACGCCCCGGGGGCCACATCCGGCCCTCCAGCCTGTTTAATCTGGCCCTTGAGTTCCCGCTGGGGAGCGGGGTCTGGGGCTTGCCCTGCTCCTGCGCTCCAGCCGGGGAGCGGGATCGGAGACTGCTCCGTGTGTGCCAAGGCTCCCGGAAGCAGCAGCATGTCCCTCCTCCAGCTCCTATGTTTACGGGTAGCCAGGGGGCTCCGCGTGCTGCCCCCACCCCAAGCGCCACCCTCACAACTCCCATTGGCCGGGAACTGCGGCTAATGGGAACTGCAGGGGCAGCACCTACGGATGGGGCAGTGTGCAAAGCCACTTGGCCACACCTCCACATAGGAGCTGGAGGGGGACATGCTGCTGCTTCCAAGAGCTGCTTGAGGTAAGCGCCACTCGGAGCCTGCACCACTGACCCCCTCCCGTACCCCAATCTTTTGCCCCAGCCCTAATCCCTCTCCCTCACCCCAATCCCCTGCCCCAGACTGGAGTCCCCTCCCACACCCTGAACTCCTCATTTCTGGCCCAACCCCAGAGCCTGCACCCCCAGCCAGAGCCCTCACCCCCTCCTGCACCCCAACACCAATTTCCTGAGCATTCATGGCTCACCATACAATTTCCATACCCAGATATGGCCCTCGGGCCAAAAAGTTTGCCCACACCTGTTTTATAGCTTCTCACAAGCGAAGGGAAACCCATTGTTCTCACTGTGGAAAATTACAGTAACGAGATGGTGTTTGGAGTCACATGGGCAAGTCACATGTCCATGCATGTTTTCGCCTAGACATAGCAGGAAAGTCCACTAAGGGCTAGTCTACACTGGCAATATTGAAGCGCTGCTGCGGCAGCACTTTAACGTGGCTTGTGTAGCCATGGCAGAGTGATAGGAGAGAACTCTCCCAGCGCTCTTAAAAAAAACCACCTCCGCAAGGGGCGTAGCTACCAGCGCTGGGAGCACAGTCTACACTGGCGCTTTACAGCGCTGAAACTTGCTGGGCTCGGGGGTGTTTTTTCACACCTCTGAGTGAGAAAGTTGCAGCGCTGTAAAGTGCCAGTGTAGACAAGCCCTTAGTGTAGTTAAGTGTCTTCCATTGTGAGTTAAGTGTTTTTTAATTGGCCATTCAACTTGAATAGTTCCTTCACAATGTGCTGGCTAAATACCTTGTGGGTGCTACCCAGGAGCAAACATTTGAAATCCAAGTATAGAGCCAATGCTCATAACTTCAAATACAAAAATGATACATATGTACAAATAGCATAATCATATTCAGCAAATCATAACCTTTCCATAGACACCTTACTTGCTATAATTTGTACAAGATTTGTTGTAATTATATAACAGTGGTAGCAACAATGATCTACATGGTCAATTTTAATCAGATAAAGTCACACCCACAGAAAGCATTTTCTGCAAAGAATATCGGGGGGAGGGGACATTTTCTTGCTGCGCAGCAGTGGCACAGAATTTCCCCAGGAGTAATCAGTGTTGCTGCTCTTCATATACCCCTTATTTATTCTCCTCCCATTCTTCCATATCCTTCCTACCCTGTCCTTTAGTTTTCAACATTTATCAGTTAAATATAAAAAACAGATGCTTGATCTCCATATTTCATTTCTGTTGATTTCAGCTACCCATGCGTCTGTATCTGAAATACTGTGATCTTCAGCACAAATGTGTTTTCCATTGAAATCACATTTTAAAACATACTGTCACACCTGTTTTGTTCTTGGTTTCATTTTCACCTGTCCTTTCTTTCATTTCACACATTTTGACTTAAAATTATTGGAGGAAATCTTTTAAATTTATTTTTCCCCTCTGTATTCCACACTGTCATCTATAACCTTTTACAGGTTTTTCTCTTCTTATTCTCAAATTTCTAACCTTAGTTTATTCCTTTCCTTTTACTCCCCACTATATTTTCCGTTTTAGTTCTGTTAGTTTCTACTTAATTTTTCACTTCTTGTTAAACTCTGTACTCCTCATCTTCCCTCTGTTCTCGCTGTTCACTCTTACCACTTTCTTCCCTTTCTTACCCTTGTGTTCCTCTCTCTACTACTCACCTTCTCTCCCCCATTTTGCTCCACGTTCCAGTTAGGTATTTCCCAGGAGAATGAAACTGGCTTATCTAGCATGACCCCTTTCTACTCTCCGTTACTACAGTCCAAAAGAGTTATAAATCATTCTCTTCTTCAAAATTTTTCCTTTCGTGTACACCTATAATTTTGGATAAGTGAACTTAAAAAATTTAAATAACCACTTGGTAAAACTTTCTACAGATCTTACTTAAAATTGTTAAAACTAATTTAGAGAGATAAGGTGGCTGAGCTAATTTCTTTTATTGGACCAAATTCAGTTGATGGTGAGAGAGAGAGACAAGCTTTCAAACTTGCACAGAGTTTGAAAGCTTGTCTCTCTCTCACCATCAACTGAATTTGGTCCAATAAAAGATACCTCTCAACTACTTCATTATATTAATTTTATTTTATATCTAAATTTCTTTCTATCCCACAGAAACATGGTGTTGTCTCCATGTTTAATAAAACTATCACATATTTTGAAACTGAGGTTAACGAAACACTGTATACTTGTTAAAGAACCCCACGTCATTTCAAGCTTCTGCTCCTATTTATCTTGTATGGGTCTTTTACACATTTTGGATTATGTTGTAGGGGAGAGGGGCTGAGAAGTGTGATCTGAAGCCTCCAGATATACAGTATGTGTTCCTAATTAAGGGGTGATTTTATGCCACCAACCTTCATGAAAATGACAGATGACAGAAGACTGAGTGAGTTTAAGTGATGTGATCTTTTAATTTTGCCATTAGTTGAGATTGTTTACATTTTTTACACATTCCCATTCTGTTCCTGATAGCTAATCATGCTCTGCCCTTTGCCATTTTAATCAATATTATTCCAAGAATTGACTACTAGCAAATACTTAAGAGAAAATCTTGAAGCATCTTTGCTCTGTGTCCTTCAGTAATCTGTTTAATCTAACACCTTGTTAAATTCAGAATTATTTCTGGCAGTCATGTTTCATGGGGGTCAATATGAGTTTTAAATATATTAAAGGCACTATATGAACCTTAGTCTTTTTCCTCAGGAAAAATGTAGCAAAAATTTAATATGTTCATACTTATGTTAACTAGCAGTCTAACTCACTACTTTTGTGTCTTCAGTAAGGCCCGTTAATCTTAATCTTAAATATTTTAGGAGCATAATAACCTTCCACACATTTTACGAATAATTGGAAAGTATTTCATACGCAGTTTGCATGGACTTCTAATTATCTACACATGTATATGAGACAGCACTGTGATTGCTACTTAGAGATTGTTGAGCCTACACGGGTTGTCAAAGCATACAGAGGAGCTGATGTCTTAAGTGGCCACAATTTGTGTGTGTCAAGCCCAGGGGTCGGCAACCTTTGAGAGTGGTATGCCAAGTATTCATTTATTTACTGTAATTTAAGATTTTGCATCCCAGTACTACATTTTACATTTACAGGGGCCGGTGGACGGAACCCCAGACCGGCGGTGGAGGGGGCAGATGGAACCCCAGACTGGCAGCGGGCTGAGCTGCTCAGCCCGCTGCTGGTCTGGGGTTCCGTCCGCCGGCCCCGCTCAGCCCGCTGCCGGCCTGGGGTTCTGTCCATCCAGGCCGGCAGCGGGCTGAGTGGGGCTGGCTGGCAGCAGAGTGCCACTAAAAATCAGCTTGTGTGCTGCCTTTGGCGTGCATGCCGCAGGTTGCCGACCCCTTGTCAAGACCAGTGATCCACTCAAGAAAAACAAACCACCCAAAAACATTAAGAAAATTGACAGTAAAAGGCTAATAGACAAGATATTGCAGCAGCAGTTTCAAACTGAACTGAAGAACAGATTTCAGGTGCTACAAGAGTTAGATACCGTAAGAAGTCAACATCCATCTGTCAAGATGTGGCTTTATTTTTACACAGCAGCCAACAACTGCAGCTGGTTTCCAGGCAAACTAATCTAAAATCTGGATAAGTAAGGATATGTGGAACTGTGTGAAAGAAAGGAAACAAGTCAAAGCAAACAGACACCTCCAGAAAAAGGAGCAGCAAAAATCTGTATTTTTTTTTTTTTTTTAAAGGACAAAGCAGTGTGAGAGAGGCAAGAGGAAGTAAATGAGTAATGTTACCAGTGACTGCTGAAAGAGGTGATGATAAAAACACTTTTTTCATTGTCTCAACGAGGTCCTAACTGGCAAATTTACACCAGCAGGAAGGCCTGTCAGGGATAAACCAGGAAAGAATAACATAAAAAGAACAAAAAAAGCAAGTGGCAGATCACTTTCAAGAGGTGCTCACACCTTCTTGTTAACTGTTGGAAATGAGCCATCCTGATTATCACTACAAAAGTGTTTTTTTTTTCTCCTGCTGATGATAGCCCACCTTAATTGATTAGTCTTGTTATAGTTGGTATGACATCACCCATTTCTTCATGTTGTGTGTGTGTGTGTGTGTGTGTGTGTATATATCTTCCTACTGTATTTTCCACTGCATGCATCCAATGAAGTGGGTTTTAGCCTATGAAAGCTTATGCCCAAATAAATTTGTTAGTCTCTAAGGTGCCACAAGTACTCCTGTTCTTTTAGCAACATTAAGGACATTCAAATTGTGGCTCGGGATAGATGGGAGTCGGAATCTAGTTTGTGCCCTAAGCAACATGTGATGGTGTGGCAAGGATTCAGATTTAGAAATGAAAAATTCCATGAAATGTTGATTTCTCTCCCCCCCCGGTAATTTGATGATAAACACATTTTAAAGTAGTTCTTTTTTAGTTTAGATGGATAAATTTGATTTTGTTTTTCCCCTTTCATCTGTGATTTTTCCTTTAGCATCCTTCATTATGTTAATTATGCTGGAACGTGCACTCTGGACAGGATATCGTTTGTTTATTTGTAACTTCCTTTGTTTTTTAGGCTGTCGAAAACCTCTGTTCTTATAAAGTGTCCCCTACACTGTACAAACAGCTCCGGCAAGTCTGTGAAGATCATGTGAAAGCACAAATCCTTCAGTTCAGAGAATATCCTTTTCTTGTGCACAGAAATACAGTCCCATAATACTTTTAAAATTATTTTTTAAGGTAACACAACAGCAATTGATAAAACAAATGTGTAGGTGTTATATAAGCATTCAATATAGATCTTTAAATCAATCTCACAAAATTCTAGTTACCTGCTTGCCTTAGTTGAATAATTTCTGTGGACCAATAAAATATAAATAGTATTTTCATTCATGGTAAGGGTGCATGAGTAATTTTATACCTGGTCTGAAAATTTTCATGACTGTAAGCAGTGCTTTGTTAACCTCTTTTGAAACAGCTGTTGCATAAGGAGGAGAGTGGTTACAGGGGGAAAGTTGTACAGCAGTCCTGCTCCCTGGCTTTGAGATAAGGTGTTGGATATTTTTACCTTCTAAACTCTCTACATGCCACTTAGTCCTGGTTTACACTACAAAGTTAGGTTGATGTAAGCTGTCTTGCGTCGTCCTTGATGTGCATGTGTCTACACTTACTACATCACTGTAACGGGGCGCTTGACAAATGTAACACCAACTCCCCAAGCGGTGTTGAGCCATGGTCAATGTTCTGAGGTCAACGCAGCATGAGTGTAGACACTGAGAGCTTGTCTTCACTACCAGGATAAGTCGACCTAAGTGACGCTACTCCAGCTATGTAGCTTAGGTCGACTCTACCCTGGGTGTCTTCACTGCACTGCGTCAATGGGAGATGCTTTCTGGTCGATTTACCTTACTCTTCTCAGAGAGCTGGAGTACCAGTGTCAACCGGAGAACACTCTGCCATCCATTTAGCGGGTCTTCACTAGACCTGCTAAATCGACACCCGCTGCATTGATTGCAGCAGCATCAATCTCCCTGGTAGTGAAGACAAGCCCTGAGTTACCTATGTCAGCCCTAATAGTCCTACAGCAGCTGTGTCCCATAATGCCCAACACTGACCGCTCTGGTCACAGTTGTGAACTCCACTGCCTGGGGTCACAGAGACCCGAAGGCTCCCCCCCCTTCCCCTCTTTAAAGCCCTGTACATTTTTGAAATGCCTGCTCCTGATTATCCAGCTTGGCAAGCACATCTAGCAGCTCTCCTTTGTTGTGTGCAACTGTCCAGCCGACCATGCCAGCTACATGCTCCAGATGTACTCCAGCTTGGAGTATAGGATAGGAGGTATAGGATTTCCTGGGCCTGTGAGGAGAAGAGGCTGTGCAGGCACAGTTGTGGACCAGCTGTGGAAATGTGGACATCTACGAGCAGATTGCCTGGAGGATGCAGGAGAGAGGGCTATGATAAGGATCACCAGCAGTGCCGGGTGAAAGCGAAGGAACTGCGGCAGGCATATCAGAAGACTAGGAGGCCAACAGTCGATCCAGTTTCGAGCCCGCAGACCTGCCAATTTTACAAAGAGCTGCATGCCATACTTGGAGACCCCACTGCCACCCTGCACATTACTGTGGATACCTACGAGGAACCTGAGTCACAGACCCCTGCTGTGAACAGTGAGGGCAAGGAGGAGGGACATGCAATCGGTGGGGGTCCACCTATGCCGCAAGCCAGTACCTGTTTGAGAATCTACCACAGTCCAAGCAGTCCCTGCAGTTGAGCATGGGAAAGCCTGATCCGGGGAAGAAACTTTGGGTAAGTGTGTAATTGTATTTCCCATTCAATGATGTACTGATAGTTTTGTCCTGTTAAGTTGGGGGTACTATCGACCTTTCATTAATTTACTCATACTAGAAGAGGTAGGGTTACAACAAAGAGAGAGAGCGAGCTGTCATCTCTGTACAGTTAGGTGGGGGGACGGACATGCAGAGCAGTTTATGTACAGAGGGATGTCCCTTCAATCCTCCTGAGAGATGTCAATGAAACTTCCATGGAGGTATTCTGCAATCCTCTCTCAAAGGTTTTTAGGGATGGCAGTCTTATTTCTTTCTCTGCGATAGGACGCTTTCCTGTGTCTGTTGGCAATAACTTTGGCAGGCATCATTGCAGTAAACTGACTAGCAGCATGTGGGCCTTTGTGGTTTCAGGACCCTAGTGCTCTTTGTGCCCTTGTCACCCTCAAGAGCGAGATACCAGCTAAAATCTTCACTGCCAGTGGAAAATGGTGCCAGCATTTAGTGCCATTGCCCTATATGCATAGTTTCATGCAACCGAACAATTCCCTCGTCATACTCACCACGGCTGGTGCTCTGAGTGGTGTTGTGCACAAGCACTCTGAAGCAGAAGTGTCAATAAGCGTGTGTTGTTTAAAACTTTAGGGGAGCAAGGAAAGGGAGTTCTGAATCTTAATTTTCACTTTCCATTATGACTATTGTGGCAAAGGTACCCCTGTGTATTTTATTTGTAGTTGCTGCCATTGCAGCCTTGAGGGGTTCCCCCTCCACACCTGCAGGATGCCTGAGCCAGATCAGGAAGAAAAAAAGAGGACCTGGGAGGACATGCTCAATGAGGTCCTGCATGCTAGTGCTGCATCAGACCATGAGCAAAGGGCCTGGAGGGTGAATATTGCAGACAGCCTGGAGAAAGAAAGAAAGTGGACAGGGGAAAGGCCCAGGAGTCCTAGCAGGAAAAAGAGAGGGAGATACACGAGGACATAATGGGGCTTCTCTGGCAGCACAAACAGATGCTGCAGACCCTTATGGACCTACAGGTTCAATAATCATGGGCTCACTTCCCTATGCAGTCCCTGGAGAACTTCATTACAGCAACTCCCTACATCTTCGTTCAACATTCTTCATGACATCAGAAGCTGCATCCCTTCCCCTACCACTCTATCCCATGGGACATTAAGAACAACCACAGCTTCACATATACTGACTGTGAAAACCACAGTTGCTATGTGTTTAGCTAAAATGGGCATAAATGTTCTTTCTGTTCCATAACTTAAGTTTTTAACATACAGTAACTCCTCACTTAAAGTCGTCCCGGTTAATGTTGTTTCGTTGTTACATTGCTGATCAATTAGAGAACATGCTTGTTTAAAGTTGCGCAATGCTCCCTTACAACGTCATTTGGCAGCCAACTGCTTTGTCCACTGCTTGCAGGTAGAGCAGCCCGGTGGAGATAGCTGGTGGGGGCTTGGAACCAGCATGGGACAGCAGCCTCCCTATTAGCTCCCCTAAGTTCCCTGTGTGGCAGCTGCCCAGCAGGTTATCAATTGCTGGGCAGTTCAGCTGTCCCTCCCCCCACTGCCATGTGCTGCTCCTGCCCTGTGCCTTGGAGCTGCTCCTGGGAGCCTCCTGCTTGCTGTGCGGGGGTGGGGGGGATGTGGGGGGACTAATGTCAGGGTATCTCCCTCCCCCCCGCTCCTGCACCCCGCTTACCCCATCTCCATAGAGCAGTGGGGGGACATGACAGGCTGGAGGGAGCTTGCTGGCAGCCGCTGCTGTCTCAACTTGCTGATCTACTTAAAAAGGCAGTGTACTTGGAGTGGGGTCAGCGTACTTAAAGGGGCAATGCACATCTCTCTTTCTCACACAGGGTGTGTGTTTCTGTCTTGGTCTGCCATGCTGTCTCCCCTCCCTCCATTCGTGCTGCCTTGTAGAGTGTGAGGCTACATTAACAACAATGGGTTAACCCTTGAGGGCTCAGTCGAATGCTAGTTCATCATTTAGCAGTAAGGCATTCCCTGGGAAATATTTCACCCTCTGACTTCACCGCCTCAACCAAGCTTCACAATCATCATTGCTGTGTACAATATTAAATTGTTTGTTTAAAACTTATACTGTGTGTGTATGTATGTATATGTATATATAGTCTTTTGTCTGGTGAAAAATATTTCCCTGGAACCTAACCCCCCCCCCATTTACATTAATTCTTATGGGGAAATTGAATTCACTTAACATCGTTTCGCTTAAAGTTGCATTTTCAGGAACATAACTACAACGTTAAGCGAGGAGTTACTGTATTTGATTTTAAATTGCAGAAATTTTTCTTTGCACTGGTTTTGTTACTGAATAAAATTCTAATCTTTTGGGAAATATTTCATCTTTATTAGTTCACGTCATATGCTGCAGAGTGCCTAGCAGTACTAAAAGCACCCACTTGTGTCACACTGTGCAATAACATCTCATAGGATCAGTGACAGTGTAATAATCATAAATGTACAGCAAGCACCACAAAATTAACAGGTGCATAGACAGTGTTGTATTTATAGGCGTACACCAAGCACCACACAATTCCTAACAGGCCCCAGAAACAAGAAGGCCACGTGGAGCACATTACACCCCAAAGCACTACTGTGGCTCACTGTTAAAATATTCTTTCAAAGCCTCCCTGAGCCATATAGCTCCGTATTGAGCTCTTCTGGTAGCACTGGTGTTTGGCTGTTCAAACTCCGCAGACACACTCCACTTCTGCCCTTCACCCTGGCAGCAGCTTTTTCCCCATTTGCTTCACAGATATTACATAGGA
Source organism: Emys orbicularis (assembly GCF_028017835.1). Taxonomy (NCBI): domain Eukaryota; kingdom Metazoa; phylum Chordata; order Testudines; family Emydidae; genus Emys; species Emys orbicularis. The sequence goes on along the minus strand of NC_088683.1, from coordinate 257,079,752 downwards.
CAGAGCAGGCAGCTATAACTATTGGGATATTTTTTTCACTGAGATCCAATCTTGTGAGTGAAGGGATGCTGGTGTCCCTTCAGTCTACCAAAAGCATGTTCAGCTGTCATTCAGCAGCTGCTGAGCCGATAGTTGAATCTTTCCTTGGTGCCGTCCAGGTAGCCGGTGTACAGCTTCATGAGCAAGGGTTAGACTGTGTCCCCCAGAATCACTATGGTATTTCAACATTGCCAATGGTAATCCACCGATTGGGAAAGAGAGTCCCTATTTATAGCTTTCTGAACAGTCCTGTGATCTTAAAGACGTGAGCGTCATGCACCTTCCCTGACCAGCCAACACTGATGTCAGTGAAGCATCCCTGGTGATCCACCATCGTTTGCATAACCATAAAAAAGTAGCCCTTTCTGCTGGCAAGGTGGTCTGATGCCAAAATAGGGTTATGCATGCCGTCTGTTGGTCGACCGCAGTTCAGGAACCCCATTTCGGCAAATCTATCCACGTCATGCATGTTGCTGAGTCTCAGTCCTGCATAGTAGGAGATGAACGGCCATGCACGCTTGCATGACAACGGCCTCCACAGTGCATTTGCCAACTCCAAAATGATTTCCCATTGACCGGTAGCGATCCTGCGTCACAAGTTTCCAGTGTGATTGTCACTTACTTCTCCATTTCAGTACAACTGTCATTCTGGTGTCCCTTCGCTGGAGGGCTGGAGCAAGCTTGGTGCACAGATCCAGGAATGTGGCTTTACGCCTCCAAAATTTTTGCAGCCACTGCTCAGCATTCTAAGCCTCCATTCTGATACGATGTCACCAGTTCGTGTTCATTTCTTGGGCCCAGAAGTGGTGCTCTACCATCTGCATCTGCTCTGTGAATGCCACCAACAACCTTGAATTGGTTCTTGCTGTGGCCCACAGCAGTTTGTCCTCCCATGAAATTGTCATGTTCCCTGCTGATTCGATTCTCTTGTGGCTCTGTAAATACCGGAGGATTGTGTGTTCAGTGCTTGAACCAGATCTTGTGGGTGTGGGGTTGGTTTTTTTTCATTTTGTCAAAAGCTATATATCTTCAGTCAGAATTGTATATAACCCCTCTCTTTTTTCAGACTCCCAGACTTCATCTGATCTTCTGAATTGAGTGCTTTTAAATTTAGGATTTTCTCTGTCAGAAACGATTTTTAGAGATCTATTTTTAGAGTATACATCTGACAAGTATACTCCTTTCCTGTTCCATTGACACAAGATGGTAGTCCCTCAAAATTTGGCTTACAGAGACTTGAGTTGCTATTGTATTTGAAGGGAAGAGTAGCCACATTTGGATTTCTTCATAAATGGTTTAATGGAACTCAGAAAGCTTGAATCACAGCTAGAGTCTGCTGTTGCGTGAAGTAGCTTCCACAATTCATGAAGATAAATTCATGAAGATCTGGGATTTTAGGTGAACCCTGTGGGGAGTTTAATGAGGATTATTTAAGCCCTTGAAAGTTTTTAAAAATAATACAGCTGTTTGAACTATATCTGATGTAAACCAGTTTAATGAACAAAATTGCTTTTTAGACCGTTCCTCCCAGCTCTCCTCAATGGGAAGGAGAGTTGCTTTTGATTTAAGTGGGACGTCTTCTTTAACCTGTCAGAGTTATGTAGTGCAGATGGAGGCGCAGGAGAGCAACGTGAGGCATTCACTCAAAAACTGAGTCATGCCTTTAGAACAGTTCCCAGCCCTCTGCTGGTCCAGCACTTTTTAGCAACTGAACTCTGATCCCTAACTTCCAGCGCAATTTCATTTGTGTCCATAGAGCAACTTTACTGAATAATTTGCTGAACAAAAATGTACTGAATAAAGATAATCACTAGTATCTGGCCTCAAAAAGGTGTCGATGGACTAGTTTTCCTTAGCAGGTGCTGCACAGATTCTCTGGACAGTCTTTTATTTTTAAAGAAGGTAAATAAATGCTGGCAAGATCACTGCAGACAAATGGTAAGTTGACTATTCAAAATGCAAATCCCTGAGACATCAAAGAAATCTGGTAAATAAATGCTGGGGACATTACAAAAAATCAGAAGTGGGGAGGGAGTTCAAACAGTCCTTCAGCCTTGACAGAAAAGCAATTTTCTTAAAAATCAAAACACCTCCCCCCAATTTTTTTTATTTATTCATTTATTTATATATAATGTATCATTTCATTCCAAACAGTAAGGGGGTCTGCACTTACCCTCCACTTGCAATTTTTTTTCTGGGTACTTCCTGGTTGCTTATAAGCAGCATTTAACAGCTCTTGGGTGCTTCTCCAACCTATAAAATCAGAAGGGTTCAAAGTTAACATTGAAAGAACAGAGAAAACATTAAACTCTCAAACACATGGATAATTTCCCTCAAATTGGTTTTGATATCTTCACAGGCAAAAATGTGATATAGGACATAGGGGCATGAATCACACACTACTAAAATATTCTTAATTCTCCATATCACTCGTAATGTTTAAAAAATAAGATAATGGCACCTTGCAGGGATGGCAGAGGGGCAGTTAGGAAGATTAAGGAACAAACTGGTTGGAAACTCCAATCTCTGCACTCCTGCCCCCCAAATTAAAAATGTGGCAGGAAAAATTACCGTTCAAAGGTTTTCATGGGAATTTTCTAAACAAAAGAAAAGTATTTAATTTAGTTTTCACATAGTATTCTGAAATGAACATTTTCATTTCAACTTAAAATATCATTTTGCTTTGGTTTATGAAAACTAAAAATGTTTGGATTTTCATTTTTTTTTTCATTTGGACGTTTTATTCTCCTTTCTCTTTTACTTTTCCCTTTTTTCCACTATTTAAAAAAAAAAAAAAAGGTAGAAGGGGAAGACCCCCAACTTATTTACTGCTTTCCTCTTAGAAAACATTAAGAAAGTATGTTTCTATTCAACAGATTTAAAAAAAATTCCAGTCAGAAAATTGAAAAAAATTGTTGAAATTGGAGCTTTCCTGTGAAAAGATGTTTAGACTAAACCACATTTTCCAGTGGGAAGATTTTTCAGTCAATAAATATTAACCACACATATAAGAAAGTGAAGAGAAAAGAAGGTGGCAGTGTTAAACCTCTCTCTCTCTCTCTCTCTCTTCCCCCGCCCCCCAAGAGTGCCAAGTTTCAGTGTGTGGCTTCTTTAGCCACTTCTAATGTATGTTCTAGCATGAAATCTAAGCTGGGAAGAGGCCAATTTTCCATATTTAATTTTTTTATAAGAGTTAAAATTGGTTGCTGGATGTGAAACTGTTGCTCAGCTAATGGGGGATGAGGGGAGAGGTGGTGGAAGGGGTCTAAATAACCTAGAGAATCTCTTCTCTTTTTAAGCAATAGAGATATGGAAAAATTAAGGCATCAGATGTATTCATATTGATAGTGAGAAGTATTTATAACCTTCCCCTATTTTCTCATCATTTTACTGGGAACTGATTTTCATAGGCAAAGGATATGCTGCATAACCCACTTTCTTCCCATCATAAAACTGCTTTTTAAAAATACATTTTTAATGTCCAATTAATAGCAGTACACCACTGCATGGTGCGCATTGGAAGCGTATTGGTGCACTTCTTGGGTGGTTGAAGAGTAGAAATAATGCAAGATGATATACAATCTTAATAGCTCTTAAAATTGACTACAGGGTTTGGAATTATTTGGGATACATCTTATAATACAGTTTGTGCTTAGGTAGTATTGCTATCAAGGTCTACAATTTAAAAAAACTTTTACCTTTATACAAATAATCTGATTTAATACATGCAAAAATTATAAAGTTAATTGACTTGTAAGGCATCTTAATTACACAAACACAGATTCTAATATAAAATACAATCCTGTGTGCTTGTAAACAGGCAGATTGGTTCAATCAGTGTTTTACATTTGCAGATCATGATTAGAAGCATTTTCTTATTTTTGGATCGTACATATGTGCTTCAGAATTCATTGCTTCCTTCTATATGGTAGGTATCTGTGTAAGTACGCTGCTAACATAATTGTTGAACGTGAACTTACTGTTTTTGTAAAGATTAAACTTTACTTTTCCCCCCACAATTATTTTGTTTTGTGTATGTAACACATGTAACATCTTTAGTTTCTGTAAAATTCCCTGTAAATGTATGGAGTTAAATAATGTGTGAGATCAGTTTTTGTCTGGGAATATTATATAAATCAAGTTATATTTCTGATTTTTTAAAATTAATTTTCAATATTTATACAGGGATATGGGACTAGAGCTTTTTAGAAAGCACATTATTAGTGATAAACTAGTTCAAAACAAGACCATTGATGGAATCCTTCTACTGATTGAACGGGAACGGAATGGTGAAACTGTGGACAGAAGCCTGTTACGAAGTCTGTTAAGCATGCTGTCTGATCTACAGGTAAGTATAGCAAACCTTACTAATAGCTGCCACATTTAAAGGCAGACACAAATTGTGGACCTTTCTAATTCTTTCGTGTCCTAGAAGAGTAACTTTTTTCTAATTAACATATGCTTTGGAATTAAAACCATATTTTCCATATTTTTAGGATCATGATTAAGTTTAGTAGCTATACATATAACTGTTCAGTGTTTGTCTATAGCTTAATTAATTTTCCACTAAAATTATATTAAATTATTCAGTAAAATAAAACCGAGCATGTCATTTATTCTTTTTTAATACCAGTGGCTAGATTGAAGTTTTAGTTTAGTGATATTTTTTCCAAAGAAGGTTAATTCATCCTGTAGTAAGTCGCTAATAATACACTTAAAAATACTGTATCCGCATTCACATGCCTGTATCTTTGCTGGCTCCTCCGTGTATTTATCACATAAACACAGTATTGCTACAATTGTATTAGATATGAACTAATTTGGATGGCTTGACACACATTTATAAAAGAAGCTTAAATAGGGATGCTCCTTTGAGTGATACAAGTGAGTGGCTGTATTAGCTGCAACACCTATGCCTGTCGCTCCCTTCCAACCAAAACCTGGGAAAAATCTAGTATTGATTTTCTTTTTAAAAAAAAAAAAAAAAAAATGAATTGCATTGTATTGAAATGCTCCTTTTTGTTTTTCAGTGTGTCAACAGTAAATCTAAACTTGTCAGTGGAAAGTATTTGAGAACTCATTATTACGATAGACAAAAAGTTATCTCCTTGAGACACATGTGGCTGTGTCCTGCTTATCACTTACTCCGTCGTTCTCTTCTCCTTTTGTCCACTAAATGAGGCCATTTTGCTTTCCCTTTTTTTCCAGCTGTAGGCAATGACCAATATAGGTCAGCAGAGGTTTTATATCATAATTCTTAAATCATGGGTATGCAGCTCCCAAATAATATATGTCCACTGTAAATTGCTATAAATGAGACCAAATCCTTCTCATGGAGCATGTACCCAAAGGCAGGTCTCAGTCCTGGTAGTGAGAAAATTGACTTTGCTTCCAGACCTGAGTTTCTAGCATGATACACTGTTGCAATGTTCTCCAGCTACTGGATTGACTTCGGATTTGTATTTTTAAACAGTGTAATTCTATATTAAAATATATGGCCTTTAATTGATTCAAAAGTCTTTTTTTCCATTTAATCCTGACACAGATTAAATGTAGTAACAAAAATATATATCATTGGCATAAGTAAAAGAATTTGGGCTTAGTCCAGATCCAGTGGAAAAGGGTCTACATCACAAAACCTATCACCACATTCTGGCCTCTCTAAGAGATTACCAAAAAAGATTGGGCATGAAGTCCAAGCATTCGATATATGGATGCAGTCAAGCTGTAATTTCATGGATTTTCACTTAGATTATACTTGAATAGGCATGAGTGACCAAGTGGACTAATAATTTTTGCACATTTTATTCAGGTAAACTTGAGCCTCCTGTCAGCATTCCAGTCATGCTGTCCATTCTGTTTTTGGTAGAACATAGGTCATGAGCCTCCTTTCATCCTTCCAGGAAATTCTTTAGCTTGGATCTCCTTAGTTTAGTTAGGTATTCCCTGTTCACAGGGTGTTTAAATATGTCTGAGATATTAGGGGAAGGGTAAGAGAAAAAACAATAACTATTTCATTTTCTGATAAGGCACTGCAAAGCCAATCTGGCTCAGTTTCTGCCTTTCCTGCTAAGCCTCCTAACTATCATCCATAACAGGCTCTGGTATATCTGGAAAATAAATACGTAATACTCCTTCTTTGAGGTAGTTACAATAGGTGAAGATAAGCTTCTGTCAGTCATTGTCTTTAGACAATGTAATGCTCCATGAATGTCCATGCTGGAAGATGTGGATCTGGCTTGTGTGTTCTCTTTTGCCAGAGCTTTCCCCTTTATTAGCCCAGGTATTCATAGCTGCATCACCTTTTTCATGTCTGTCAGATTTTTAAGAGGCTAGGGTTTAACAGTAGGTTTTTTGATCTCTGCTAAACAAAGCTAAATATACCCCCTTTCTTGGTTCCTTCCGATCATGTGTGCATTTAGATACGATTTTCTCCTTTGAATTATTTCAGACAGATACTTCTAGTTCTACGCTAGATAGCCTCTAATCTAGGTATTTTTACCATGGCTGCTGCTATAGTAGGTGAAATCCTTATAGATTCTCCAGTAAATAAACATGGATTGCTGTTTCTCCCTCCACATCCCCACAGAAATAGGTTGGTTATTAAGTGAAAGCCAAGTTAATGAAACGAGTTTTACAATTTGTTTGAAAGCAGTGAGGCTGCTGTTCATCCTGATTTCTTTAGATATCAGTTCTGTAATTGAAGGCCAGCTGCTGAGAAAGTTCTGTCTTCTGCTCACATGACTCTCATTCTTGAGGCTTACTGTTCCAAAGCAGTGTGACTGCATGAGGTCATGATCCCAAAAAGTGGGGGTGTCCCTTTATATAGTTTGGGCCAGTTCCCCTGGAGGGTTTTGAAGATAAGGAATGAAACCTAGAATTTGAGTCGCTCTTCAAAAGGGAGCCAGTGTAAAGAACCAGGGCTGGGATGATGAATTGGTGGGCTGCAGCACTCTCAACGTTTGTAAGTAGTCATTTTGCAGTAGTCAAACTTAAAGCTTACAAAATAATTCCTGTGATCAAGTCTGAATTTGATCAGAGTGGGCTTCAGTCTGTCTGGCTATCTGTAGATATAGAGAGGGCGTTTTTCACAGCTGTGGCTACTTCAGTGTACATTCTAGAGAGGAGTCTGACAGTCTGAGGGCAGATGTCCTCCATGGTGGGTTGATGTTACAGTGGCAGCAAGTTTTCAAAGTGCTTTTCTCTCCCAACTGGCATTGCCCTGTCTTGCCTGGGCCTAGCTTCAGCCAGTGGCTCTTCATCCAGGTGCTGATATCTCCCAGGCAATACGATAACTAAACTCTGAAGCATGACATTTAATTTCACTTCAACAAAATTTATCATTCATTTTGATAACTAGATATTTTTGATATCCATACATATCTTGTTAAAGCTTCAGCAACTTCCTGTGGCAGCGAGTTCCATGATTTAATTACACATTATATGAACAAATATTTCCTTCCATTGGTTTTGAATTTCTCACCTTTTTTTTTAATTCCAGTGAATGCTCCCATGTCTTGTTATGAGGCAGGGAGAACAGAAGCTCCTGATCTACCTTTTCCAGGTCATGAATTATTGTGTATACTTTTATCTTGTTCTCTCTACTAGGGTACGTCCAGACTACCCGCCGTATCGGCGGGTAGCGATCGACTTATTGGGGATCGATATATCACGTCTCGTTAAGACACGATATATCGATCCCCAAACGCGTTCCCCGTCGACTCCGGAACTCCACCGGAGTGAGCGGCGGTAGCGGAGTCAATGGGGGAGCCGCAGCCGTCGATCCCATGCCGTGAGGACGGGAGGTAAGTCGGAATAAGATATGTCGACGTAGCTGAAGTTGCGTATCTTACATCGACACCCCCCCCCCAGTGTAGGCCAGGCCTTGGTCTCCTTTCTAAAGTAAACAATACCAGTCTTTTCAATTTCTTTTAATATGATAGTGTTTCATTGCCTTTGATCATTCCTGTTACTCTTCTTTGAATCCCCTCTAGTTCAGCAATAGACATTGAAGAGGGAAAGGATAGTCCAGTTCATCTGCACCTCATTTATCTCAGTGAGCCAAAGCAAGATGACAGACCCCAGATTTCTTGGATGAAGATTATTTTGGAGACGGTGTTCCTGATTAGTCCAAGCATTTCACCGAAAAGGAGTTATCGGTTCTTTGCTGTGATTTCACTAATTTGGAGCTATTGCATTTGCAGCAGGAATGCTGGCAGGAGGATCAAACTCAACTGGTCTGGAGTCCCATAATTGTGTTATATTGGCTACTGGTGCCTGTCTGTGTGATTTAAACAGAAGCCCATTGATTTAGACAAATCAGCCACTGAATCCCTGATTGAAGCACACTTATGATATGGTGTGGGAAAGCTCCCATTGCAGTTGGTCATTCTCTACCTATTATACAAATAAATCAAGAACTTCATTATCCAGTAGTGTCAGTGGCACTTTTCTTGAGGACAGACAATTTTGTGTCGTGGGATATTTTGTTTGTCTTTCATCTTGACAACTAAAAATAAAAAAGCCAGCCTTAAGCATGAGGTTAATAAGTAACTAAATTCATAATTTCATTTTTTACCTAGGTTTACAAGGAATCATTTGAACAAAAGTTTTTGGAGGAGACAAATTGTTTATATGCGGCAGAGGGCCAAAGGTTAATGCAAGAAAGAGAGGTAAATACACAGTGTTAATGAGCACTAGGAATTAATTAAAAGACCGTGGGGCCCAATTCTACGCTGAGGTACACCTCCATGTACTTCAGTGTGAGCTGCATTGGTGTATCTGAGGCTTTGTCTTCACTACCCGCCGATCCGGCGGGTAGCAATCGGTCTATCGGGGATCGACTTACCGCGTCTAGTGAAGACGCGATAAAATCGATCCCTGATCGCTCTGCCGTCGACTCCGGAAATCCACCACGGCAAGAGGCGGCAGCGGAGTCGGCGGCAGCGCGGCAGCGGTCGACTTTCCCCCGTCCTCACAGCCAGGTAAGCCGACCTAAAATACGCAACTTCAGCTACGGTATTCACGTAGCTGAAGTTGCGTATCTTAGGTTGGACCCCCGCTGTAGTGTAGACCTAGCCTGAGAGGGAGAATTGAATCCAGTGCGTTGAAGTATCTTTAAGTCAGTGGTTTAAATCAATGGTCCACGGATGCCTAAGATTTCCAAAAGGGACCACACCTCCATTTGAAATTTTTTAGGGGTCTGCAAATGAAAAAAGGTTGAAAACCACTGCTTTAAGTGCATGACTAGAAGTGAGATAACCCAGTAAAATTTGGGCTACCTAAAATCATGCTGCTGGAGAGCACAATAGTAACAGCTATGGGGGTATTGTCAACATTACTTCACCCAAGAAACTGTAATGTGCGTCCTTTAGTGTCATTCCAGTTTTTCTTTGATTTATACCTAATTAAGCAGTTGAGTTTTAAAAAAGGCTTATTTACTCAATAGACTAAGACAGTTTTGTTTTCTGTTCTTTTGGGTTAAAGCGATACTGTCCTGTTGACAGGCCACAAATTTAGACACTTCCCAAAATGTAAAACAAATAAGTGTCCCCTAGTTAATATAAATGTATTGGCTCTCCCAAACGAGAGCTGTGAAAGTTAACTGACTCACCGCAAATATTCTGAAAGCAAGTGTCTACATGACACTGATGTTTATTCCATCCTTAATTTCTTCTCTAATGCTATCTCGTCAGTACTCTGCTAATGTATAGTTAAGATAATTGTCATGATAAAAAGGTTATGCATATGTCATACTCCTTTGTGTTCACTAATTAAATCATTGCATTCTTTTCTTTTGCTAGGTCCCAGAATATCTTCACCACGTTAACAAACGTTTAGAAGAAGAAGGAGACCGAGTGATAACATATTTAGACCATAGCACGCAGTGAGTACGGTTTTTCTTCCATTTTCACTATAGGCCAAACCTGCTTGCTATCCATTCATAAAGTAATGTGATTATCCATGGTTCGAAAGAAAGCAGATTATTTCAATAGTATCTAAAAGGGTAATAATATTGAGATTATCTGTAAAGAACTTTGCTTTACGAAGGCTACGTATCTTGATTAAAATTAAAATACACAATAAAAAGAAAAAAGTGGGAGAGAAAAACATCTGGAAAGATCTAGCAATATGAGTTTGAGGTTTTTGAAATCTTTGAGTTATTGCATCATTTGGACTTTCAAAATAGTAGTTCGGGTTAACCATTCATGCGCTTATAATGACATTTAGCTCAAACTGCCTAAGGGAAGGGAACGTTCTTTTTGCCTAATGAAACTGTTAGGTATCCTCACTCATGAGCTCTATTTAAAATGGCAGTCCACTTTTATTAACAGTGTTCTAGGCTATATTTGGCATTTGATCGTGTTACAATGATGACTTTATTAAAGTATATCTGTTATTTCTCATTACTTAAAATTATCTACTGCAATCTATGCTGTAGTGTATGTATAATGCAAACTAAAATATTTTTTTAGACAGCTGCTATATATTATAAAATTCTAACTGTGGCCCTGATCCTGCAAATACTTACTTGCAGGTTGATTAATATTTACTCCACAGTTAGTCTCATCAAAGTCAATGGAACTACTCACATATATGAATTTAAGAACATGCATAAGTATTTGCAGAATCATGGCTTTAAAATGGAGCTCAAATAAAGAGTAGCCTGGAATTCTAGCGAGGCCAGTCTGTGCAGAAACTTATTGTGGGTCCTGGCTTCTGTCTCAGCTCAGGATGAAAGTCTGGGCCCACTGGGGGTCAGAGAGCTCTGTGAAGGCAAAATGAGAGAGCCTTGCATAAATCATCACTGATTTCCTTTGATCCTTTTAAGAAGCAGCATTTACAGGATCTGAAGTTGGTCTCCTTTAGTGATCCTCATACCTCAGAGTTTACCACCCTTCTAGATGTGTGAAGGGGGCAGCAAGAATATTAAAAAAAGTAAAAAATGTAATGTATTAGATTTGTACTTGGAATAGATATGATCCTTCAGGGAGAAAAATAACATCAGAAATAATAGAGGACAAGGTAGGTGAAGTGCTGATGGAGTACTCTCAATATCCTGGGACCAGCATGACTACAACAACGCTGCATATCAAAAAATGTCAGATTAATTTAAACCCTTAAATTAGGTTTTGTAAAAAACATATTTTCTAAAACTTAAGACCAATACAGTTATTCTTCTTCGAGTGCTTGTTCACGTCCATTCCACATTAGGTGTACGCGCGCCGCGTGCACGAACGTCGGAAACTTTTTCCCTCAGCGGCTCCCGTCGGGCCCGCAGGGTCTCCCTTCCCGCCAGAGCGGCGCCCCGCCCCAGCGTATATATACCCCTGCTGGCCCGACCCTCCCTCAGTTCCTTCTTACCGCCCGTGGCGACGTTGGAACAGCTCTTCTCTCAACTCGAGAGTGTCCCTTAGCATAGTCATTAGCAGTAGTTATCAGTTCTTTGTTTAGTAAGTGTTAGAGTTAAGTAGTTGTTTAGTTGTTACAAAGACCAACCAAACTCTTGGTGATAGGGGTTTGGTCAACCCCGGCACCGGCCCTGGGCGACGGGGCATGCCGCACGCCCAAGGCTTCAAGGCTTGTGCCGCGTGCCGCAGGCCCATGCCAGTGAGCGACCCGCACGAGTCGTGTCTCCGTTGCCTGGGGGAAGCTCACCAGAAGGAGCGCTGTAAGATTTGTAAGGCTTTCAAGCCCAGGACTCAAAAAGAGAGAGACTTTCGCCTGAAACAGCTCCTCATGGAGATGGCGTTACAGCCCTCCGCTCCCACGGCACCGTCGGCTTCGGTGCGAAGTGCCCCGGCATCGGTCCGCGACCCGACACAGGCGGTGCAGACTAAACCTACGGTGCCGCCTCGGCGAGATCACGCCCGGCACCGGTCTGCTTCGCCGGCCAAGCCCAAGAGCCAGCCCAAGGCCCGGGGTCGCTCCCCGCACAAGAAGGTGGCACCTACGAAGACCGCTAGTGCGCCCAAGGCCGTGCCGGCCCCGGCACAGGTCCCGGTACCAGTGGCTCCGGCGCCGAAAGGCCCGTCGAGCCCCGGGACAAGCGCGTCGAGTGAGGAGGAGGGGCTGGAGGAACTGTTGGAACAGCCCTCCACCCCGGACACATTTGAGGCGGCGAAGGACCTCATTGAATTGTCCTCCGTCAGCACACTCCGCGCCAATGACATTCCACCGAGACTGCCTTCCAAGGGCAAGCCGGCGATGATGCGCCCATCGCGGTCGCCATCTCGGCACCGCCCCCGGCGCCGGTCCCGGTCGAGCTCCGCCTCGGTGGACTCCCGGCTTCCCGCCGCGCAACGGGCCTCCGCGCAGACGGGCCCCGGCGCGAGCGAGGCACCGTCCCAGCAACCCGGCCCGAGCAGGCACCGGGGCGCTTCGACGGTGAGGACCCCAAGACCGTCCTCCCGCAGCCGTTCCCGGTCCCGCGGTCAACGGTACCGTTCCAGATCCAGATCGGTACGGCGCTACTTAAGGTCCCGGTCCCGACGGCACCGCTCCCCGACACCGGACCGGCACCGCTCCACGGCACCGCCGTGGCCCTCCAGGTCACCGTCGCTTGCGTCGGAAGAGAGCTCGGGGCTGTCGAGATACGGTCGCAGAGGGCATGCCGCTACACGGCACGAGGCCTCTTGGCAACCGCACTGGAGCCATCCGGGACAGTGGCCGTTCTGGACCCCGTGGGCCTATCACCAGCAAGGCCCGCCATCCAGAACTTCAAGGTCGGGCCCTTCGGGGGACCGGTCCCGCTCCCCGCGGTGCCGCCCCACCTCCCGTTCGGAGGCTACGGTCTCCAGACCACCTGAGGCCGAGAGGGCGGACTCGGCACCGAGCCAGGCACCGTCCGTGACCCAAGGCAGGGGCCGCACCCCGGAGGGTCAGCCCGCGGAGGAGGACTTGCAGGAGGATGAGGACGCTCAAAAAGCCATGACCTCCTCCTCCTCACCAGATGAAGCCGTGGCGGGCACAACAGTGTCCGGCCCTCCCCCAATTGACCACCGGGCACACCAGGACCTGCTCCGCTGGGTGGCCCTCAACTTGGGGTTGCAGGCGGAGGAGACGGTCGAGCAGGAGGACCCCATGGTGGACATTCTCAGCCCGGAGGGTCCCTCCAGGATTGCTCTTCCGTTGATAAAGACCGTACAGTCGAACTATAAGACTGTGTGGCAGACGCCAGCCTCCTCTGCGCCGACCGCACGGGGCGTCGAGAGGAAGTACTTTGCCCCATCCAGGGGGTTTGACTTCCTCTTCTCCCATCCGGCCCCATGTTCGCTGGTGGTTTCGGCGGTCAACGAGAAGGAGCGGCATGGCCAGCAGGCCCCGGCCCCCAAGGCCAAGGAGGCGAAACGATTAGACCTCTTCGGCAGGAAGGTCTACTCGTCGGGAGGCCTCCAGCTGCGGATCGCGAACCAGCAGGCGATCCTCAACAGGCATAACTTTAACTCCTGGGCGTCGGTGTCTAAATTCAAGGAGGCCTTACCTCAGGGGTCGCAGCCCGAGTTTGCGGCCATTGTGGACGAGGGAAAGGCGGTGGCCAAGACTTCATTACAGGCCTCGCTCGACTCGGCCGATGCGGCCGCCAGGACTATCGCGTCCGGCATGGTAATGAGACGCTCAGCGTGGTTGCAAGCGTCTGGTCTTCCTCCAGAGGTGCAAAACACCCTCCAAGACCTTCCGTTCGAAGGGACGGGGTTGTTTTCGGAGCAGACTGATGCCAGGCTCCATGGCCTCAAAGATTCGCGGGCTACCCTCAAGTCCTTGGGGATGCATACCCCCGTGACGCAGAGGAAACCCTTTAAGCCACAGCCTCCACAGAGGCAGTACCAGCCTCGCCCTCGACACGAGCCTTACCGTAGGCGGGGCAGAGACAATAGGCGTAGGCGCAACAATACGCCTAACCAGGGTCAAGGCCAGGGCAACAACAGCAACAAGCCGCAGCCGGGCAATAAACAAGGATTTTGAAGATGCGATCGAGGACAGCGTACCGATCTCTTCCCCGGATCCTCCCCTGTGTTTCAGGGACCGCCTATCCCGTTTTTTCCGTGCCTGGTCCCATATAACATCAGACCATTGGGTCCGCCGCACGGTAGAGTCAGGATATGCCCTCCAGTTTTCCTCGCCCCCCCCCTCCCACCCCCACCCCCCCGTCCCTCTTCAGGGACCCCTCTCACGAGCAACTCCTTATGCAGGAGGCACGGACCCTCCTCGCTGTAGGGGCGGTGGAAGAGGTTCCTCCAGACCTCAGAGGAAAAGGGTTCTATTCCAGATACTTCCTCATCCCCAAGGCAAAAGGGGGCCTCCGTCCTATCCTGGACCTTCGCAAGCTGAACAAGTACTTGCAAAAGCCACGTTTCCGTATGGTCTCCCTCGGTACCATCATTCCTTCCCTGGATCCGGGGGATTGGTACGCGGCCCTCGATATGAAAGACGCTTACTTTCACATCGCTATCCGCCCGGCTCACCGGCGATTCCTGCGCTTCACTATCCAGCAACACCATTTTCAGTTTGCGGTCTTGCCCTTCGGCCTCGCAACGGCCCCGCGTGTTTTCACGAAATGCATGTCCGTGGTGGCGACCTTCCTTCGGAAGCGACGGATGCGCGTCTACCCATACCTAGACGACTGGCTCCTAGCGGGCCGGTAAGAGGCAGAGGTTCACGCCCACGTGACTTTGGCGCTACAAGTGTTCCGCGATCTCGGCCTGTTGGTCAATGTGCCCACGTCCTCACTAGTCCCCACACAGAGACTGGAGTTCATAGGGGCAGTCCTGGACTCGGTGGCGGCGCGGGCGAGCCTTCCCGTATCGCGTTTCCGGGCAATCCAGGAGGCCGTGACCTCCATCCAGAGATTCCCCACGACCACGGCCAGACGTTGCTTACAGCTCTTGGGGCACATGGCAGCATGCACCCACGTGGTTGGACACGCCCGCCTCCGGCTCCGGCCTCTGCAGCTGTGGTTGGCCCAAGCATATCGCCCCAACAGCGACCCATTAGACATGGTTGTCATGATCCCGGCTCGGGTATCGAACGCCCTCTGTTGGTGGCTCGACCAACAGCAGGTCTGTGCGGGGGTCCCGTTCGCAGCCCCACAACCAGTTCTGACGTTGGTGACAGACGCGTCGGACCTGGGTTGGGGGGCGCACCTAGGGGACCTACGCACTCAGGGCTTGTGGTCCAGGGAGGAACAGTCGCTTCACATCAACCTGAAGGAGCTGAGGGCGGTTCGCCTCGCCTGCCAGACCTTTCACGCCACCATAAGAGGGCACGGCGTGTCAGTTCTGACGGACAACACTACCGCTATGTTCTACATAAACAAGCAGGGCGGGTCCCGGTCCTCTCCCCTCTGTCGCGAGGCGCTCCTCCTCTGGGACTTCTGCATAGCCCATTCAGTACACCTCCAGGCTGCGTATCTCCCCGGGGTCCAGAACGGATTGGCGGACCGTCTCAGCCGGTCCTATCTCACACACGAGTGGAGGCTGAGGCGGGACATCCTCCGTTCAATCTTCCTGAGGTGTGGGTTTCCCCAGGTGGATCTGTTTGCCACCATGGACAACAGCCAGTGCCCACAGTTTTGCTCCTTCCAGAACCGCAGTCCGGGCTCTCTGGCGGACGCCTTTGCAATCCCGTGGGGCGGGAGCCTGCGGTATGCCTTCCCCCCGTTCCCACTCATCCACAGGGTCCTTCTAAAGACCCGCAGGGACAGGGCGAAGGTCATTCTCATCGCCCCGGCGTGGCCACGTCAACACTGGTTTACAACTCTTAGAGCTGTCCGTGGCCTCTCCGATAACCCTCCCCCTCCATCACGACCTCATAACACAAGACCGAGGTCGCCTACTCCACCCGAACCTGCCATCGCTGCATCTCACGGCATGGCTGCTCTCTGGCTAAATGAGGTGGAGCACAGATGCTCTCAGGAGGTCCAGCAAATCCTCCTGAGTAGTAGGAAACCCTCCACAAGGGCAACCTACCTGGCCAAGTGGAAGCGCTTCTCCCTCTGGTGTGAGTCTCAGCGCGTCCAGCCCTTGCGGGCCTCGATACCGATGATCCTGGATTACTTGCTGAGCCTTAGGCGCCAGGGCCTTGCCCCCGCTTCTATTAAGGTGCATCTAGCCGCCATATCGGCGTTTCACCCGGGGGAATTGGGGCTGTCCGTGTTTTCCAACCCCACTGTGGTCCGATTCATCAAGGGGCTGGATAGGATGTTCCCCTACACTCGCCCACCTATACCCCCGTGGGACCTCAATCTGGTCCTCACTAAGCTCATGGGGCCCCCCTTTGAACCCCTGGCCTCTTGCTCCCTCATGCACCTTTCATGGAAGGTCGCGTTCCTCGTGGCTGTCACCTCGGCTAGGAGGGTGTCGGAGCTGAGGGCCCTCACCTCAGAACCTCCTTATACTGTTTTTTATAAGGATAAGGTGCAACTTAGGCCCCACCCTAAGTTCCTCCCTAAGGTGGTCACGAGTTTTCACATGGGGCAGGACATCTGTTTGCCGGTGTTCTTCCCCAAGCCCCATACGGACCCTCGCCATCGTAGCCTGCATACCCTCGATGTGCGGCGGGCGTTGGCTTTCTATCTGGACCGTACCAGGCCTTTCCGCAAATCGACTCAGCTATTCGTGGCCATTGCGGAACGGATGAAGGGCCAGCCTATTTCAACGCAACGCCTGTCGGCGTGGATCGTGCTTTGCATACGCACGTGCTACGAGCTCGCCAACGTGCCTGCACCTCCGATCCGGGCTCACTCTACTAGGGCCCAAGCGTCCTCGACGGCCTTCTTGGCGCAGGTCCCGCTTCAGGAGATCTGCAAGGCAGCCACCTGGTCGTCGGTTCATACCTTCACAGCCCACTACGCGATCCACCATCAGACCAGAGATGACGCGATGGTCGGCAGGGCGGTGCTGCAATCTGTTATTCCTTGACTCCTACCCTCCTCCAATGGTAAGCTTGTGAGTCACCTAATGTGGAATGGACGTGAACAAGCACTCGAAGAAGAAAAGACGGTTACTTACCTTCTGTAACTGTTGTTCTTCGAGATGTGTTGTTCACGTCCATTACACTTCCCACCCTCCTTCCCCTCTGTCGGAGTCACCGGCAAGAAGGAACTGAGGGAGGGTCGGGCCAGCAGGGGTATATATACGCTGGGGCGGGGCGCCGCTCTGGCGGGAAGGGAGACCCTGCGGGCCCGACGGGAGCCGCTGAGGGAAAAAGTTTCCGACGTTCATGCACGCGGCGCGCGTACACCTAATGTGGAATGGAAGTGAACAACACATCTCGAAGAACAACAGTTACAGAAGGTAAGTAACCGTCTTTTCTGTGATTTGTTGGCTTACAATATATTAGTGTAAAGCCAGGATTTGGGTGTTTTGTTTTGCTTTGGGTTTTTTGTTGTTGCTGAAAAAATGCAGAATATTGCTCTGCAATATTTTCAGCCTAAGCATTTCACCACTTTAGTAATACATAAAAGCCAGAAAAGGAAACTGACCAGTCTTAGTCAAATACAGTAAGTAAGTAATCTGCATTATAGGTGGAAAGTAGAGATAAGCCTACATTGCAAAATTCAGAACCAAGTTTAATATTTTCTCCCAGAGTTTGGTGGTCTGATATGGGGTTCTAATTCAGCTCATAAGTGTGCTTCTTTAGCCATGAAACCTTAGTTCAGAATTTGGGTTTGAATTTTGAACCACACTAACCTGGGTTGTTTGGTTTTGAGGTTCCAGCTTAGAACCATCTCTTTTTCTATAAAAAGAAAAAGTAAATAAGAATCTTTAAAACTGTTCTAATTTTTAATATCTAATTTTAAGGTGTTATGAATAATAGCAAGAGCTTGTTTTTTAAAGTAACATTTTAATTAGAATCTCCATTTCTTAATTGCATATATTTTTGCAGTATTTTATCTTGAGTTTATTCCTATTAGAATTTTTTTGTTTATGTAAAATACAGACTGCAAAATTAAAATAAACTGTAAATTTTCAATGTTTTGTCATGTAATAATGGGAGTTATTCACACATGCATCCTGATAAGAGAGTAATCGCCTTAAACTGTGCAGTATTTCTTATGTGCTTTTTCTTGCCTTACACAGGAAACTACTAATTGCTTGTGTGGAAAAGCAACTACTAGGAGAGCACTTAACAGCTATTTTGCAAAAAGGTATATCTTTCTTAGTTCTTGTAACCTACACTGAAGAACAGATTCTCATACTCTGCAATTATGGTAGATTGTACAACTATTACTTTAGTAAAGAATGTGGGCCATAGCAGCGACTTCCACGCATACTGAAAGCCAGCTCCGAATAAAGTTATTCCAGCCACCAGGGCAAGAAGATTTTGTGTGTGTGTGTGAGAATATAAGATGATTCTGGTTATAGTTTTGTAAAACTGTTTAAAGATGGTTAAACCCTTCACCCCTACTTAGAGTGCCACTAGTCATCTCCAAAATAAAAAGTGCTAATGGCACAGGATTATATAAACTTCCAAAACAAGCACTTAAATTACTGCAGTAATTCTGTATAAATTACACAGCACAGGTAGAATTAACTTCTAGTTTACTTGTCACTATATAATTAAAGAATCTTTGTACGGTCAAATACAGCGAAGTCCCAGTGAGGTTACCTGTTAAGCCAGTACAATATATATATTCTCTCTTTGCATCCTTTGGTGTGTCTCTGGAAATCTCAGATTTGTCTTAGGGTATGTCTACACTATGAGAGTAGTTCGATTTTACTTAAATCGAATATGTGGAATCGATATTACAAAGTCGAACGTGTGTATCCACACTAAGGACAGTAATTCGACTTTGTGAGTCCACACTAACGGGGCAAGCGTCGACATTGGAAGCGGTGCACTGTGGGCAGCTATCCCACAGTTCCCGCAGTCCCCGCTGCCCATTGGAATTCTGGGTCGAGCTCCCAATGCCTTCTGGGGGAAAAAAATGTGTCGAGGGTGGTTTTGGGTAACTGTCGTCATCCAACCGTCACTCCCGCCCTCCCTCCCTGAAAGCGCCGGCGGGAAATCAGTTCGCGCACTTTTCTGGTCAGTGACAGCGCGGACGCCACAGCACTGCGAGCATGGAGCCCGCTGCGACCATCGCTGCAGTTATGGCCGTTGTCAACACCTCGCACCTTATGATCCACCTTTCCCAGAGGCAGATGCTGAGAAATTGGGCGAGGAGGCTACGGCAGCGCGGTGAGGACCTGAAGTCTGAGAGTGGCACAGACCTGTCACAAAGCACGGGACCCCGCGCCGAGGACATCATGGTGGCAATGGGTCATGTTGATGTTGTGGAACGGCGATTCTGGGCCCAGGAAACAAGCACGGACTGGTGGGACCGCATAGTGCTGCAGGTCTGGGATGAATCACAGTGGCTGCGAAACTTTCGCATGCGGAAGGGGACTTTCCTGGAACTTTGTGAGTTGCTGTCCCCTGCCCTGAAGCGCAAGGACACCCGGATGCGAGCAGCCCTGACTGTCCAGAAGCGAGTGGCCTAGCCCTCTGGAAGCTTGCAACGCCAGACAGCTACCGGTCAGTCGCGAACCACTTTGGCGTGGGCAAATCTACCGTGGGGGTTGTTGTGATGCAAGTAGCCAAGGCAATCGTTGAGCTACTGCTCTCAAAGGTAGGGACCCTGGGAAACGTGCAGGTCATCATAGATGGCTTTGCCGCGATGGGATTCCCAAACTGCGGTGGGGCTATAGATGGAACTCACATCCCTATCCTGGGACCGGACCACCAGGCCAGCCAGTACATTAACCGAAAGGGCTACTTTTCAATGGTACTGCAAGCACTGGTGGACCATAGGGGACGTTTTACAAACATCAACGTCGGATGGCCGGGCAAGGTTCATGACGCTCGTGTTTTCAGGAACTCTGGTCTGTTTAGACAGCTGCAGGAAGGTATTTACTTCCCGGACCACAAAATAACTCTTGGGGATGTGGAGATGCCTATAGTGATCCTCGGGGACCCAGCCTACCCGCTAATGCCCTGGCTCATGAAGCCCTATACAGGCGCCCTGGACAGTGAAAAAGAACTCTTCAACTACTGGCTGAGCAAGTGCAGAATGGTGGTGGAGTGTGCTTTTGGACGTCTCAAGGGGAGATGGAGAAGCTTACTGACTCGCTCTGATCTCAGCGAAACCAATATCCCCATTGTTATTGCAGCTTGCTGTGTGCTCCACAATCTGTGTGAGAGCAAGGGGGAGACCTTTATGGCGGGGTGGGAGGTTGAGGCAAATAGCCTGGCTTCTGATTACGCCCAGCCAGACAGCCGAGCGATTAGAAGAGCCCAGCGGGACGCGCTGTGCATCCGGGAGGCTTTGAAAGCTAGGTTCCTGAGTGAGCAGGGTAACCTGTGACTATTAAGTTTGTTTACAGAGAAGCTGAACCTGGCCCCGTTTCTTTACCCAGTGAATGTTCACTATCCTCTCCAGTTACATACCCCGTTCCCCCCGTTCCCCCCCTTCCAACACACGTTTAAAAATAAAATCACTTGAAATTTGTTAATGAACACCGTTTTCTTTATTACTGTTTTCGCGGGAAAGTGTTGAACCTGGGACGCAGACTGTGGTGGGGAGCGGGTGTAGTGTAGTGATGCAAAGGACGCTTCTAAACTCGAGGAATGACAGGCTCCGCACTGGTGGACTGGTTGTTTCAACGGAGCCTGCTACCCCTCCTGTTCGGGACTCTGTGTGTGGGGGCTATGTGACTTTGTGGCAGGGGGAGGACGGTTACAGATCCCCTGTTGCGTGGCTCTGTGATCCAGGATAAGGACCGCTGCATATGATCTCTAACTGCCCTCCCCCGCCACAAAGTCACATAGGCCCCCCCACACACAGAACATGAAAACCACCTCCCAGACTGACCAGGGTAACTAGTGACTGCAATGTGTGTGTGCCCTGCTGCTGAACCTGCCCCCGCGTCTGTACCCTGGTAAAGGTGACTGTCCTGTCCAATTACCAATCCCCTTCCCCCCCCCTTCAAACAGACTCTCCTCTAAAAGAACATGATGGAAACAGTAATTAACAGAAACGTATTTTTTATTAGCAACTACACATGAAACTGGGGGATGAAACTGGGATGGGGGCTTGGGTGAGGCGGGAAGGAAAGGACTTATCAAATTTTGGGGAATGACAGCCTTCTGGTACTTGAGCGGTCTGCAGGGGTGGAGTGAGAGTTTTCACGGACTCTGCCGCCCCTCCTTATTGGGACTTTGGGTGAGGGGGGTATGGGACTTTGTGGCGGGGGAGGGCGGTTACAGATAGACTGCAGCGGGGCTCTGTCCTCCTGCCTCCGGTCCTGCAGAACATCCACAAGGCGCCGGAGCGTGTCCGTTTGCTCCCTCATTAGTCCAAGCAGCATTTGAGTCGCCTGCTGGTCTTCCTGCCGCCACCTCTCCTCCCGTTCCATGTGTGATCGGTGGATTTGGGACAAGATCTCCCTCCACTGGGTCTGCTGGGCTGCCTGGGCTCGGAAGCAGCCCATAAGTTCCGAGAACATGTCCTCCCGTGTCCTCTTCTTCCTACACCTAATCTGCGCTAGCCTCTGGGAGTGTGATGCCAGGGTAGGTCGGGAGACAGTCGCAGCTGTGGGATGGGAAAAAGGGAGTGAATTCCTCAGAAAGATACATTTTTTTTCTGAACAAAGAACATAGTCTTTCTCTGTGAACAAGACCATGCACAGCACCTATCACATGCGCACTCAGGACAAGGTCGAATTTTTGGCCTTCGCATTCAGTGCCTGGGGTCTTGCAGTGCAGATCAGACAAGCGTGGCAGGACAGCGGAATTTGGGTAACAGGCTGACATGGTAAGCTGTAGACTTGTGGCTGCTTAAAACTTTAATAATAGCACTGGCCTCCTTTCACGTTCAAAGCAATGCCAGTCCCTGCTGCCAGCAATCCGGCAAGCATGAACTCTGCCCCTGTCCCACCCCCTCGCGGCTGTCCCAGGGAAAGATCCCTGTATGCTACTCCTCTCCCGCCTCCACCGCGTGGCTGTAAACCGCCGGTTACAGTTCTGTAAAGGAACAGGCAAGCAGTCCCAATACTAACATTCCCCTACCTAATTCAAAGCAGGTCACCATGAGCGACATCACTCTGATGAGGATTTCAGAGACGGAGAAAGAAAGGATGCTTTGGGAAAGCCTGCAAAGACCAGGGCCGTATGCCGCCATGCTCTGCAAGGCAATGATACCCGAGTACTTGATTGTCTCCTGGCGCGGAAACGTTTCCTACCACGGAGGACCCAATAAGGCCGCTCTCCCCAGGAACCTGATGCAAAGGCTTTCCAATTACCTCCAGGAGAGCTTTGTGGAGATGTCCCAGGAGGATTTCTGCTCTATCCCCGGACATATAGACCGGATTTTACTGTAGCTGCACTGGCAGGGACTAAACAGTAGAGCGCCTAGGGCAAACCAATCATGCTAAACCGGACATTGTTAGATTTTTTTTCAGTAGTTGCACTGCCAAGGACTGAAACGTTAAGCGCCTAGGGCAAACTAATCATGAAAAACCCATTGTTAATATTGTTAATATTCCTGTTCTGTTAAAAATAAATGTTTACATGTTTAAAACACTTACTGACTGATCCTTCCCCTGATTCTGTGTCCGGGTTAACGCCTGGGGACGGTTGGTAGGGGATCTCTGTAAGGGTGATGAAGAGATCCTGGCTGTCGGGGAAATCAGCGTTGTAAGCGCTGTCGACTGCCTCGTCCTCCTCATCTCCTTCCTCATCTTCCCCGTCCGCTAACATCTCCGAGGAACCGGCCGT
Source organism: Emys orbicularis (assembly GCF_028017835.1). Classification (NCBI taxonomy): domain Eukaryota; kingdom Metazoa; phylum Chordata; order Testudines; family Emydidae; genus Emys; species Emys orbicularis. The sequence continues at coordinate 257,056,955 of NC_088683.1, read as the reverse complement.
GGACAATATGCCATCCTCAGAGTCCACGGTCAGTGGTGGGGTAGTGGTGGCGGCCGCACCTAGGATGGAATGCAGTGCCTCGTAGAAACGGGATGTCTGGGGCTGGGATCCGGAGTGTCCGTTTGCCTCTTTGGTCTTCTGGTAGCCTTGTCTCAGCTCCTTGATTTTCACGCGGCACTGCGTTGCATACCGGCTGTATCCTCTCTCTGCCATGGCTTTTGAGATCTTCTCGTAGATCTTTGCATTCCGTCTTTTCGATCGCAGCTCGGAAAGCACGGACTCATCGCCCCACACAGCGATCAGATCCAAGACTTCCCGATCAGTCCATGCTGGGGCCCTCTTTCTATTCTGAGATTGCATGGCCATCTCTGCTGGAGAGCTCTGCATCGTTGCCAGTGCTGCTGAGCTCGCCACGATGTCCAAACAGGAAATGAGATTCAAACTGCCCAGACAGGAAAAGGAATTCAAATTTTCCCGGGGCTTTTCCTGTGTGGTTGGTCAGAGCATCCGAGCTCGGACTGCTGTCCAGAGCATCAACAGAGTGGTGCACTGTGTGATTGCTCCCGGAGCTATTACCGTCGATTTCCATCCACACCTAGCCTAATTCGACATGTCCATGTCAAATTTAGCGCTACTCCCCTCGTTGGGGAGGAGTACAGAAGTCGAATTTAAGAGACCTCTATGTCGAACTAAATAGCTTCGTTGTGTGGACAGGTGCAGAGTTAATTCGATGTAACGGTGCTAAATTCGACATAAACTCCTAGTGTAGACCAGGCCTTAGTCTTCTTCAGAAGTACTTGTTGAGTGATCAGTGCCTCTGATATCCTCTTGGTTTTTTAAAAATTAACAGGAACAGTCATGTCAATCTTCTTCTTTCACTGGATTTTTAAGCTTGATTGATGTTTCCTGATCTTGTATATGTTTCGATATTTTATATCTTCTCTGTTCTTAGTTCTGGGTGATCTTTAGGTTTTGGGTCTTCTGGCAACTTAGCCTCACCCTTCTTTGTTTTCTTCATGTTGCAGGAAATGTCCCCTCCCCCCCCACTTATTCTTCCTTTATTTTCCATAAAATACTTGGGATATTTTTCTCAAAACTTCTGACATTGGCTTCTTTTAGTTCTCTGCCTGATCAGATGGAAAATTATCTGATTTGGTCTACTTTACTAGTCTACCTCTTTCGCTAACTGTCTCACATTTCAGTAACTTACCCTCAGGACCTATGAGTATTGCTGACTAGAGGTGAGTGAATAATTGATTTTTTTGGTTCGAGGATGAACCAAAATATTCAGGGGGAAAAAATTCAGTTTAGTTTGAAGCAAAACTAATTTTTTTCTTTTTTTTTTTCCTTGCTGAAACAAAAAAAGAAAAATATTTGATTTGGGTCAAACAAAATTATTTGTTCAATCCAAAACACTTTTTTCCCGGTGTTTTATTTCAGGTGTTTTTCACCATATTTTTGTTCTTTTTTTTTAAATACACCTCTACCGTGATATAACACAACCCGATATAACACAAATTCGGATATAATGCGGTAAAGCAGTGCTCTGGGGGGGTGGGGCTGCACACTCCGGTGGATCAAAGCCAGTTCGATATAACGCGGTTTCACCTATAACGCGGTAAGATTTTTTTGGCTCCCGAGGACAGCATTATATCGAGGTAGAGGTGTAGCAAAATTTCCAAATGAAATGCTATTTTTGAATGAAAAGTCAAAATGTTTAATTTCAAAATGGGCAAAACAAACTGTTTTGACATTTTTCTATTCTGTGGACCAAAATTCAACCTGAATTCATAAATAGTTTCAGTAACCCAAAAAACATCAAAAAGTGTAGCCCAGCTCTGTTACTTGCTGTCTGTAACTGACCAGCTACCATCCTCTTCCAGAACCTACTTCTTACTGTATCTATCTTGCTCTCTGTTGAGAGGGCTTCTAGCACCAAACTTCTATTTAAAAAAAAATTTTTTTTAAGCCTTAAACTGGCTTTAGCGTCCCACACTCAATTCTCTACTGTTTTCTAACCTCCCTCAGTGTGAGATTCTGTCAAGGTGGCTTGCTGTGCAACAGCCAAACCATCATAATGTTTATGTGCTGAATTAGACATCTTACTTCTTTTCTTCCTCTTTCTTTGTCCCTATTTTAAATATATAAATATACTTGTACAATCTTCGGCCTTCACTGATGTGCTTCATTTTATTTTAACTGTTTTATTCTGTCTTAAACTTATTTTGAAATATAGAGGTTTAGATAGTTAATTCTCTTGTTGATATATATCGGTGGAATTGATGTCATTTGTCAGTGTTATTTTAAAAGGTTTTCACACTGACATTTTTATGTAGCAGATATCTGAGTAAGAAATAGTATGCGGTCTTGTTTTAATTCCGAACTCTTTCCTAGTTTATAATATATCTCCATATAGATATGGACAATTAATATATATGTGCAATTTTCATAATAGAATTGGTTTTTATATTTACATTTTGAGATTGATATCTGTAGATTTAAATTAGTTCGGCTTTCACATTCTGTATCTGCACTTAAATTAAATTTGAGTAAATCTAAAACCTATCGACTTACATAATTTTTTGCATTCATTTGATCTAGCGGCACATTATAATCCACTTGACATCCAAGTGTGCCGTGCAAATAGAAGAAGACACTACCTTTTGTAGGTTTTGTTCCTTAGAAGAAGGCATGTGGTATAGTCAGTTTGATACAGGAAAATAAAAGCTTAAAAATGCTTTGAGTATGTATAAGAAACTTTTCTTGTATAAGTACAGCTGCCACTGACCAGCTGTTGGGTTTTTGTCTTGTGAGTGTAATAAGGCATTCCAAGGCTATGGCAGTACTTTCAAGAAGTTGGGTGCAGCCTTCCTGTTACAGAGTAATTTCACATATATTTTCCTTGCCTATCAAATGTGTGATATAATAGAAGTTGTGTGATTGGTCCAAGCACATGAGATGGAAAGAAAAAGGGAAGTATTACTATATTGGCTTGAGGGAGCAGGGGAGGTTGTCACCATATTTGATTTTCCTTTTAACTGACAAATATTGAAGAAGAGAGCACTACAAGATGAAATCTGTTGTTCATGTGCTGAAAACAACTAATAGATGGATGTGAGACTTCCCTGTACTGTTTAGTTGCTGCTATCTCTGACTTAGTAGGAGGCTACCTTCTGATGCAGCGGAGTATAATTTTCTTCATCGCCCACTGCTCACCAATAGAAAACCTACCATATATTTTCAAGACATTGTAATTTATCTATTATAGGTGTTTTTATGGTGTATATTGCTGCAATAACTAAAGACTGAGCAAGCCAGTTTTATTTGCATTTTCTTATCCAGCATCATCCTTGAATTGCTTCTCTTGTTTGTTTATAAAAGTAGAATAAGTTCCTGGCCTTTGTAAAAGTAGACTAAGTTACAGCACAAAATGACAGTGCTGGTAAGAATTGGATGATTTGGGTTTTCAGGAATTGATCTGAACATGAGATAATTCAGCAGTATTTGGAATCATTACCAGTTTGGAGTAATTACTAGTCATCCAATTAAATTTCAAAATTCATAAATAGAAGTGTATGTGTAATATGTTAGAACATGACACAAAACCTGAGTGTAACATCAGCTAAATTGGTGACATGAATTCTGTTCTCATATGGGAGGGGCTGCATTAGTAAAGGCAAAAGTTGAGCGTGGAAAGAATTTGTGGTAATTTGTGTTGATACTATTTAACAGCGAGTTTATGCTGATACTTAACACAGGAAACATAAATCACCACAGCACCCCAAAAGAAACTCTCACAGGATATATATTTTTACTGCTCTAGAGTTGGGGCAGTTTTTTTTAGTTTACTTACTGACCTCTTGTTAGTTGTGTGAGATCTCCCGATGAAAAGTGCTATATTAAAACTATGTGGTATTATTACTTTACAGCAAGCTCTCAGTAGGCAGCAGCTGGTAGGAAAATGTAAATGCTTCAGTTCAAATCGTTTGTGGTAAAATATTTTTGAAAGAAACAAACTGCTTAAGCCTGTATAAATACAGACCTAGATCCATAAAGGGGACTTAGGATCAGCTTTGGAATGCCTGACTTGAGGCTGTTGGTTCCCCTAAGTGGCAGGGCACCTAAAGTTAGGTACCTAGGCTCCCTATACAATGCATGGGGAGAATTAGTTACTTAAGAATGGAGTTCCCAAAAGCCAGAATTCTTATCAAGGAGCCACCTAAGCTAGTCAAGAACAGAGCGATAGCCTAATCCAGAGAGACTTAGGCACCTCTCTCCACTTGGAATTCACAGACATGTATCCTCTCCTGGAGTTAGGGCTGATCTTTCTTGCAAAAAAACTGAGGTGGTAGGGTGCCCTCATTAGGCTCCATAATGTACTGATTAGAGCACTCACCTAGGATGTGAGAGACCTCGGTTCAAACCCACACTCTGCCTTATTTGGAATAGGGATTTGAACCCTGGTCTCCCATATCCCAGGAGAGTATCCTAACCATTGGGCTTTGGAGGATTCTGTGGTGGGCTTAGCCCAGTCTTTCCTGTTGAAGCTGTTCCACTTTGTGTAGAATAACTAAATGTTCTTCAAGGAGTGTCCCTGTGCATGTAATGGGAGATTTGTAGTAGCAGTGCCTGGTTGGGTCGCACATGCGTTGTCCCCGTCTCACGCCGTCTTAGCAGTTACATAGTGCCGTACGACCAATCCCCGCTCAGTCTCTTCTCTGCCCTCAGTTTCAGACAAAGTACTTAGCCGCGCCTCTGTACTTTAGTCTAACTTAGATTTCTAGTTGTTTAGTTGTTAGCTAGTTTAATACTTACTTCCCCGTCACAGTTTATTTTTTCTTTCTATAAAAAACAATTTTTTTCTCTTATATTAGGAAATTAAATTTCAGTTGTTAGTCATCCCTTAGAATAGCATTGTTACCCTCCCTCATGGGAGAAAGCCCTTCTCTGAGGTGCATGCCCAGCTCCCCAGGTTTTAAACGCTTCCTTACGTGCAGACTCTCTGTACTGGTCTCTGACAGGCATTCATAGTGTGGCCGCTCCCTTGGCGATACACACATCTTGCCACAACTTGAAAGCCCAGGCCAGGAAGGTGAGAAACCTGCATTTGAAGCGCCTCATGATGGAGAGGTCTCTGCGCCCCCCTCCCCAACACTGGTATCCCATGGCAGCATCTGACAGAGGTTCCCCTCCACCCACTTTGGCAAAAAAGTACTCTGCCAAGAAGGCGACTAAAAAGCGGGCTCAGAACTCCCCTCCTCAGCCAAGAAGTGGCATTCTCCGACTCGGCAGACCCCATCAGTACCAACTGCACCAGGACCTTCCACCTCCAAGGTACATAAGAACGGCCATCCTCGGTCAGACCCAAGGTCCATCTAGCCCCCCAGTATCCTGTCTTCCGACAGTGGCCAATGCCAGGTGCCCCAGAGGAAAAGAACAGAACAGGTAATCATCAAGTGATCCATCCCCTGTCGCTCATTCCTAGCTTCTGGCAAACAGAGGTGAGGGACACCATCCCTGCCCATCCTGGCTAATAGCCATTGATAGACCTATCCTCCATGAACTTATCTAGTTCTTTTTTGAACCCTATTATAGTGTTGGCCCTCACAACATCCTCTGGCAAGGAGTTCCACAGGTTGACTGTGCGTTGTGTAGAAAAAATACTTCCTTTTGTTTGTTTTAAACCTGCTGCCTATTAATTTCATTTGGTGACACCCTCCCCCCCCAGTTCTTGTGTTATGAGAAGGAGTACATAACAATTCCGTATTTACTTTCTCCACACCAGTCATGATTTTATAGACCTCTATCATATGCCCCTTTAGTCATCTCTTCTCCAAGCTGAAAAGTCCCAGTCTTATTAATCACTCCTCATATAAAAGCCGTTCTATATCCCTACTCATTTTTGTTTCCCTTTTTCTGAACCTTTTCCAATTCCAATATATCTTTTTTGAAATGGGGCAATCACGTCTGCACACAGTATTCAAGGTGTTGGCATATCATGGATTTATATAGAGGCAATATGATATTTTCTGTCTTATTTTCTATCCCTTTCTTAATGATTTCCAACATTGTGTTCGCTTTTTTGACTGCCGCTGCACATTGAGTGGATGTTTTCAGAGAACTATCCACAATGACTCCAAGATCTTTCTTGAGTGGAAAAAGCTAATTTAGACTCCATCATTTTATATGTATAGTGGGATTATGTTTTCCAATGTGCATTACTTTGCATTTATCAGCATTGAATTTCATCTGCCATTTTGTTGCCCAGTCACCCAGTTTTGAGAGATCCTTTTGTAGCTCTTCGCAGTCTGCTTGGGACTTAACTATCTTGAGTAGTTTCATATCATCTGCAAATTTTGCCACCTATTTACCCCTTTTTTCCAGCTCATTTATGAATATGTTGAATAGGACTGGTCCCAGTACAGATCCTTGGGGGTACACTACTATTTACCTCTCTCCATTCTGAAAACTGACCATTTATTCCTACCCTTTGTTTCCTAACTTTTAACTAGTTACCAGTCCGTGAGAGGACCTTCCCTCTTATCCCATGACAACTTACTTTGCTTAAGAGCCTTTGGTAAGTGACCTTGTCAAAGGCTTTCTGAAAATCTAAGTACATTATATCCACTGGATCCCCCTTGTCCACATGCTTGCTGACCCCTTCAAAGAATTCTAGTAGATTGGTGAGGCATGTTTTCACTTTACAAAAACCATGTTGACTCTTCCCCAAAAAATTATGTTCATCTATGTGTCTGATAATTTTGTTCTTTACTATAGTTTCAACCAGTTTGCCTGGTACTGAAGTCAGGCCTGTAATTCCAGGATCACCTCTGGAGCCCTTTTTAAAAATTAGCGTCACATTAGCTACCCTACAATCATTTGGTACAGAAGCTGATTTAAATGATAGGTTACAAACTACAGTTAGTAGTTCTGCAATTTCACATTTGAGTTCCTTGAGACCTCTTGGGTGAATACCATCTGGTCCTGGTGACTTATTACAGTTTAGATTATCAATTTCTTTCAAAACCTTCTCTAATGACACTGCAATCTGGGACAGTTCTTCACATTTGTCACCTGAAAAGAATGGTTCAGGTTTGGGAATTTCCCTCACATCCTCAGCTATTAAGACTGATGCAAAGAATTCATTTAGTTTCTCCGCATTGTCCTTATTGTCCTTGTGTGCTCCTTTAGCATCTCAATTGTTCAGTGGCCCCACTGGTTGTTTAGCAGGCTTCCTGCTTCCGATGTACTTAAAAAAAATGTTTGCTAATAGTTTTTGAGTCTTTGGCTAACTGTTCTTTAAATTCTTTTTTGGCCTTCCTAATTATATTTTTTCACTTTATTTTCCAGAGTTTATGCTCTTTTCTATTTTCCTCACTAGGATTTAACTTCCACTTTTTAAAGGATCCTTTTTGTGTCTCACTGCTTTTTTTACTTTGTTGTTTAGTCACGGTGGCACTTTTTTGGTTCTCTTACTATGTTGTTTAATTTGGGGCATACATTTAAGTTGAGTGTCTATTATGGTGTCTTTAAAAAGTTTCCATGTACCTTGCAGGGATTTCACTCTTGACACTGTACCCTTTAATTTCTGTTTAACTAACTTCCTTATTTTTGTGTAGTTCCCCTTTCTGAAATTAAATGCTACAGTGTTGGGCTGCTGTGATGTTTTCCCTGCCACAGGGATGTTAAATTTAATTATATTATGGTCACTATTACCACGCGATCCAGCTATATTCACCTCTTGGACCAGATCCTGTCCCGCAAGGTAGCAGGACCATCTGATACTGTGGGTACCACGTGAGCAAAGACCTTAAGCCGGCTAGCTCGGACAAGGCAACAAAGAGAAACCAAAACCTCTGCCTCTATGCCATCGGAGCCGATTAGGCATATGGTGCTGAGTAGCTCGGCACTGCTACAGGCTGTGGCGCCACCTTCTGCCTTTACAATGCAAAGCGCACAATCCTCAGCACCGACAACCACAGCACATACATCGGTACTGTCGATAACACCATCTTTGTTACCGATGCTCTTGGTATCGCAACAGTTCCTCCACTACCAGGATCTTCTGGTTTCCTCAGGCGCCAGAATCTCCTTGGTACCGACCTCGCTCCAGCACACCCAGTACCGAGCCAACTCACCACACCGCCCAGCTCAGCTCCACCCCCAATTGGGTGATGAGGTTGATGAGGATGAAGGGGAAATCTACTCCTCCCATCACTCCTTCCCTGTTCATGCATCTACCAGACCAGGTCCACTGTAACAATGGGATTATCGCCCAGGACCTGAAACTCAGCGCTGGTACAGACCCTCATGGTTGCCACCACCCAGGCCATTTCCACCACAGTGGCCTTACACTGCACATGGGTGCCAGTACCGCCCACTATACCACAAGCCTCCCAGTCCACCCAGGGTGAGGTCAAGGCATTCTCCTTCATCCTTTGTACCAGGACCCTCTGAAGCCCTGGAAGAGGCAGTTGAGGAACTAAAGGATACTTCAGACCAGGAAGCTGCACCAGCAGTCAACATTTCATCCTCCTCTCCGGCTGAAGCCATCATGCCCCCATCCCCCACCACGAAGGATGATTTCAAACAGTTCCAGGAACACTCTAAGAGGATGGCAGATTCCCTGGACATACCAGTAGAAGAAGTAGCTGAATCCCAGCATATGTTTCTGGACATCCTGCAGACTTCAACTTCTTCCATAATTGCCCTGACAATTAATGATGCTGTCATGGACCAGGCCAAAACGATCTGGCAAACCCCAGCAACAGTCCCACCCACCTGGAAAAGGGCGGATAAAAATATTATGGTCCTTCTAAGGGAATGCAATTTCTCTTTTCGCATCCCACACCTCACTCCCTCGTGGTGGAGGCCGTGAATGAAAGGGGCAGACAGCATCATTCCAGTACCACCCCATACAATAGGGACTGGAAGAGAGTAGATTTTTTTTGGTAGTAAGGCCTACTCATTGGTGACCCTACAATTTAGGATTTCCAACTATGAGGCACTAATGACCAAATATAATTATACAAACTATTCAAAATTATCCGAATTTATTTTCTGAGCAAGCGATGATCACTACCTCCCATTTGCTCAGAGTGAGGCTCAACTTCAAGGAAAGGTGGAGAAGAAAGTGCTACAAATGGCAAATCAGAGACAGCAGCTGAAAATATTTGACGAGGCAATCCTGAAAGCGAACATTTCCAAGGAAGACTGGAGTTTCATAGACAACTGTGACTAGGACTATAAAATTTTTGCTGATAAGCTGAGGTAGTGCGTGAAATTAGGCGAGAAAGAAAGACCGAAAAGAGTGAAGGGAAGAATCTTGGAGGAAATGAGGAACATGGTAGAGAAGCGGAGGAATATGAAGTGAAATGATGGTGACAAACTCGAGTATTCCCTCCTCTGCAAGCTGATAAGAAAACTAAAGGAGGACGTTGAGAAGCACAGAAATGAAGGTCTCTTAAATATGGCTGAAGATTGCAGAAGCCTAAAAAAATGCAAATGGGAACTGATGCTGGCTGTACACATTGACAATAATGATGCTGAAGAACAAGGACGGAAAAGCAGTAATCGACAGAACAGGGATGGAAATGGTCTGCAAAGATTTCTACACTGAACTGTTCGTGTCTCAATTATTGGCAATGGGACGTTTATTTCAACAGACGAACGCGCACGTACTCCCGGTCCTCGTCAGCAAAGTTCGACATGCAGTTTACCAAATGAAGGAAGGAAAAGCTCCAGGAAAAGACAGATTGACAACTGAAATTATAAGAGCTGGAGACCAAGGCGTCTGGGAAACCCTTGCTCAGAAGTTTAGTCATTACTTGGAAATGCTGAAGATACCACCTGGCTGGAAGGAGTCCAACACCATTTTGCTGTACAAGAAGGGCAATTGTGAAGATCTAAAGAACTATTGTCAAATATGCCTGCTCTCACATGTCTACAAACCAGTCACCAAAATAGTAACAAACCGACTGAGAGTCTGGATGCGCAGCAGCTGAGAGATCAGGCAGGTTTTCAAAGGAATTTCAGCACAGTGGACCCATCTTTACTATAAACCAGCTATTGGAGCGCTCAAGGGAATACAAATTCCTTTTATGCATTGCCTTCGTCGACTATGAAAAAGCGTTTGACAGCATAGAGATCAACGCAGTGCTGAAAGCTCTTGCAGAGCAGGGCATCGACACAAACTACATCAAACTGCTAAAGGAAGCGAACTCTGACTGCAGATCAGAGTATACAGATATAATTCTGTTCGACACTGCCTTTCGCATCCCAGTCAAAAAAGATGTGAAGCAAGGAGACACATATGATGGGTTGGACCCCGCCCCTTTTGGTGTGCCACCTGATGTGCTGGGGTCCCACTGGTTCTGCCTGTTCCACCAGTCTGGGTTTCCTCACCCTGTCCTAGCTGTGCCAGGCCCTCAAGCCTTCTCTAGCACACACACAGAGGTAAGGCCACACTCAGCTGCAGACACAGACTGAAATCAGCTCTGTGTGGGAAGATTTAGCTTAGAGATTTACTCTGCACTCACGTGCACACCTCCTTTGGAGTGTAAACCCAAAATAATATTGTCTTGCGCTGTATAGAGAGATCTGCACAGAGCAAGCTCATAGAAATTCGTCTTCTCACTCAATGTGGAGAGAGATATGCACAGCCTTCCCTCCCCCATATGAATTGTACAAACTGGGATTTGTAATAAACAAAAAAAAAATTTACTACAAAAGGTAAATTTTAAGTGATTAAAGGGATAGTAAACAGAACAAAGCAGATTACTGAGCAAATAAAACAAAACACCCAAACTAAACTTAATACACTCAAGAAACAGGTTACAAAATGTAATTTCTCACCCTAAATGTTGTTTTAGGCAGGTTGTAGAGTTTCTGTAGCTTAGAGTTCCCATTATTTCTCTTTACAGACTGGACCCCTGACTCAGCCTGTGCCTTTCCATTCAGGTCTTTTTAGCAATCTTCCTTCTTGGACGGGGAGGCAATGGAGAAGAGTTCTGTTTGCCTTACTTCCCAGCCTTAAATAGAATTTACATAAGGCAGGAATCTTTTGTTTCCCAATCTGATCCCCCCACGCCCTCTTAATGGAAAAACACTGAAAGCCCAAGATGGGGGTCTAGTACCAGGTGACGTAATCACGTGACCCTCTAGTGTCAAAGCAGCAACCCCTGGAGCTTCTCAGGAAGGCGGGAGATTAGTATCTTCCAAGTCTTATTGTTCTTCCTAACGGCCCATTGCGGTTGATTGCCTACTGTCTGGTGAGCGTTCCCCCAAATACACACACAGTTGTAATTGTTATAGTCAATATTCCTAACTTCAGATACAGAAATGATATATGTATACAAATTGGATAATCACATTCAGCGAATCATGATCTTTTCAGTGATACCTTACATGACCCATCTTGCATAAAACATATCTTAGTTATGCCATATTCATATCACAACAATATTTCTATGAAGAATATGGGGTGTAACGTCACAGTTTCACCAAAACTCTTCACAGCCTGCCTCAAAATGGTAAGATGATGGATGAATTGGAAGGGTGGAATCCGTGTCAACAGAGAGCAGTTAAACCACTTCAGATTTGCGGATGATATCGTGTTGATTGCCAAAAACACTATCAAACTGCAGAAAATGCTATGAGAAGTCAACATAAAAAGCAGCCAAGTCGAACTGAAAATGAACCGCTCTAAAATGAAATTTATGCAGTTTGATGCCTTGCCAAAAGCCCACATAATAGTCAAGGGAGAACAAATAGAAGAAGTTGAGTAATACATCTATTTGGGTCAAGAAATTAACATGCGCCATGATCAGGAAGGCGAACTCTCACAAAGAAAGAAAGCTGGTTGGCACTCATTCAGTTCTATCAAGGATGTCCTCCAAGGAAATATCAACAAGACAAAATGTGCCAACTTCTTCAATTCAACAGTATTGCCGGCAATGTTGTGTGGCAGCAAAACATGGATAGAGGAGATATCTAAGATAGAGGAGCAACAACTGGCTGTCACAGAGAGGGCAATGGAAAGAAGAATTCTGGGGATTTCAATCCACGACAGAGTCCCCAATGAGTCCCCAATGAAGTGCAAGACGTCATTGTTGAAAGCAAGTACAGTGGGAAACAAGCACAGACTGGTGGGACCGCATAGTGTTGCCGGTTTGGGACGATTCCCAGTGGGTGCGAAACTTTCGCATGTGTAAGGGCACTTTCATGGAACTTGGTGACTTGCTTTCCCCTGCCCTGAAGCGCCAGAATACCAAGATGAGAGCAGCCCTCACAGTTGAGAAGCGAGTGGCGATAGCCCTGTGGAAGCTTGCAATGCCAGACAGCTACCGGTCAGTCGGGAATCAATTTGGAGTGGGCAGATCTACCGTGGGGGCTGCTGTGATACAAGTAGCCAAAGCAATCACTGAGCTGCTGCTACCAAAGGTAGTGACTCTGGGAAATGTGCAGGTCATAGTAGATGGCTTTGCTGCAATGGGATTCCCTAACTGTGGTGGGGCGATAGATGGAACCCATATCCCTATCTTGGCACCGGAGCACCTGGGTAGCCAGTACATAAACCGCAAGGGGTACTTTTCAATGGTGCTGCAAGCACTGGTGGATCACAAGGGACGTTTCACCAACATCAACGTGGGATGGCCGGGAAGGGTCCATGATGCTCGCGTCTTCAGGAACATTACACTGTTTAAATGGCTGCAGCAAGGGATTTAATTCCCAGACCAGAAAATAACCATTGGGGATGTTGAAATGCCTATAGTTATCCTTGGGGACCCAGCCTACCCCTTAATGCCATGGCTCATGAAGCCATACGTAGGCAGCCTGGACAGTAGTCAGGAGCTGTTCAACTACAGGCTGAGCAAGTGCAGAATGATGGTAAAATGTGCATTTGGACGTTTAAAGGGTCACTGGCGCACGTTACTGACTCGCTCAGACCTCAGCCAAACCAATATTCCCATTGTTATTGCTGCTTGCTGTGTGCTCCACAATCTCTGTGAGAGTAAGGGGGAGACCTTTATGGCGGGGTGGGAGGCTGAGGCAATCGCCTGGCCGCTGATTACGCGCAGCCAGACACCAGGGCGATTAGAAGAGCACACCAGGAAGCGCTGCGCATCAGAGAAGCTTTGAAAACCAGTTTCATGACTGGCCAGACTACGGTGTGAAAGTTCTGTTTGTTGAAAACCCGCCCCCTTGATTGACTCATTCCCTGTAAGCAAACCACCCTCCCCCCTTCGGTCATAGCTTGCTTTCAAAGGAAATAGTCACTATCGTTTAAAAAGCATGTATTCTTTATTAATTGATTATAAACATAGGGAGAGAACTGGCAAGGTAGCCCGGGTGGGGTTTGGGAGGAGGATAGGAGGGAAGGAAAAGGCCACTAAAAAAGTTCAATATAATGACAACCTTTTGGTTGGGCTGTCCACTGGGGTGGAGTGGGAGGGTGCACGGAGCCTCCCCTCCTCCCCCCCCGCGTTCTTACGCGTCTGGGTGAGGAGGCTATGGAACATGGGGGGGGGGGGGGAGGGTGGTTATACAGCGGCTGCAGCGGCACTCTGTGATCCTGCTGCCGTTCCTGAAGCTCCACCAGACGCCGGAGCATGTCCTTTTGATCACGCAGCAGCCCCAGCGTTGCAGCCTGCCACCTCTCATCTCGAGCGTCCCTCATGACCTCACGTTCACTGGCATCTTTCCTGTACTTTGATACCGTGTCCTTCCACTCATTCAGATGAGCTCTTTCATTGCGGGTGGATTCCATGATTTCAGAGAACATTTCGTCTCGCATCCTTTTTTTTCGCCGCCTTATCTGAGATAGTCTCTGGGACGGAGGAGGGAGGCTTGAAAAATTTGCAGCTGCGGGAGGGAGGGAAAAAAGGTAGAGAAGTATTTAAAAAGATACATTTTACAGAACAATGCTTATACTCTTTCACGGTGAACAACACTATTCACATTACATAGCACATGTGATTTCGGTACAAGGTCGCATTTTGCATCTTAATATTGAGTGCCTGCGGCTTTGGTGTTAGAGAGCACAGACGCAGGTCTGGGCAATAGAATTCAGCTTGTATGCGGCCATGGTGAGCCATTGTCTTTCGGCTCCTTTCCCACATACCAAGCAAAGCCTGTTGAGTGCTGCGGTTTTCCTGTTAACGTGCAGCAGCAGAAACCAAACTAACCCCCCCCCCATCCAAGTCTCTAGGATGATCGCTTTACCCCTCCCCCCACCGCATGGCTGTTATCAGGGAAGATCCCTGCTAGCCAAACGCGAAAAGCTCAGTGCCAATTCACCCCTCCTTGGCTAACTGCAGGGAAGGATTTCTTTTCAGCCACAGGCAAACAGCCCAGTAGGAACGGCCACCTCTGTCCCCTTAATTAAATTCCCATATTTCAACCAGGTTACCATGAGCGATATCACTCTCCTGAGGATAACACAGCGAGATAAAGAACGGATGTTGCTTGAATGCCAGCATACACTGCCAGGCTTTGTTATGCAATGATACCAGATTACTTGCTACTAGCATGGCGTGGTCAAGTGTCCTACCATGGAGGACGGAATAAGGCTGCACTGCCCAGAAATCTTCTGGAAAGTACCTCCAGGAGAGCTTCATGGAGATGTCCCTGGAGGATTTTCGCTCCATCCCCAGACACGTTAAGACTTTTCCAGTAGCTGTACTGGCCGCGAATGCATCCCAAGTCTTCAGGGCAAATTAATCATTAAAAAACGCTTGCTTTTAAACCATGTTTTATATTTACAAAGGTACACTCACCGGAGGTCCCTTCTATGGCCTCATTGTCTGGAGGTTGGGAGGGTACTTCAGTCAGGCTGAGAAAAAGATCCTGGCTGTTGGGGAGAATGGAGTGCTGTGTGCTCTCCGCAAGCTCGTCCTCCTCCTCCTCCTCATCTTCCCCGTCCGCAGAATCCTCAGGCATGGCTGAGATTACCCCTGCCTCGGAATCCACGGTCAGAGGTGGGGTAGTGGTGGTGGCCCCCCCTAGAAATGCATGCAGCTCAGCATAGAAGCGGCATGTCTGCGGCTCTGACCCGGAGCAACCGTTTACCTCCTTTGTTTTTTGATAGGCTTGTCTGAGCTCCTTAACTTTAACGCGGCACTTATATGAGTCCCTATTGTGGCCTCTCTCTCCATCATGCCCTTGGGAGATTTTTTCAAAAGTTTTGGCATTTCGTCTTTTGGAACGTAGTTCTACTAGCACTGAATCCTCTCCCCATATAGCAATCAGATCCAGTACCTCCCGTACGGTCCATGCTGGTGCTCTTTTTCGATTCTCGGACTGCATGATTACATGTGCTGATGAGCTCTGCATGGTTACCTGTGCTCTCCACGCTGGGCAAACAGGAAATGAAATTCAAAAGTTCGCGGGGCTTTTCCTGTCTACCTGGCCAGTGCATCCGAGTTCAGATTGCTGTCCAGAGCGGTCACAATGGTGCACTGTGGGATAGCTCCCGGAGGCCAATACCGTCGAATTGCGGCCACACTAACCCTAATTCAAAATGGCAATATCGATTTTGGCGCTACTCCTCGTCAGGGAGGAGTACAGAAATCGATTTTAAGAGCCCTTTATTTCGAAGTAAATGGCTTCGTTGTGTGGATGGGTGCAGGGTTAATTCGATTTAACGCTGCTAAATTCGAATTAAACTCATTGTGTAGACCAGGCCAGAGAGAGACCCTGTAGCCTGAGTTATAGGCTATGTATTAATTACATGGATTACTTAAGAATTTCACCGTCACCTTCCCTCTCATCACCAGCAGCCATCATTCTGGCACATCCCAAAGGCTACATCTTTCTCCTACTACCCATAGGCTGGGATGCAACTTTTGTAATCTGTTATGCTGATGCCATTATGTCTGGTGCATATTCAGTAGGGGTTTCTCCCCTGTTCCTTATTTGTATTTCCTTACCTTACTAATGTTGGATTGTCTTTCTCCTATATGTTAGTATATTAATGATCTCAACTAACTATCATATACGTCAATTTGTTGCCATGGGCCTCTTGTAGTTAGGTATCTGCAGATGTAGCAAATTTACCTTTTGTTGTTGCTATGAACATCAATTTGTCTCTGTGATATTCTTGTGGTTGGACCCATGTTCCTGTGGTTGGAAATTCCCCTTAAACACTCTATTTTCAGCTCCCCTATATTTGGGATTTTCCATTGGGCCTTTTATCTATGCCAAAGTTCATAGGCCTCAAGCCTTATTTATGCTAGCTATGCTCACTGCTGTGTCTTACAGAATACAGGCCTGTAGGCAAAGGTTCTGAATTAGGGGTGCTGGGAGTGCTGCCGCACCCCCTTGCTTGAAGTGGTTTCCATTATATACAGGGCTGACCGTTTGGTTCAATAACTTTCAGCACTTCCACTATACAAATTGTTCCAGCACCCCTGCCTATTAGGTTCCTTGCATTATTGCTGAATATAATGAAGGCAAGACAGTGATTATAATAGCGGCAAGCTAGCCCTATGGGCTACTACCACCACCCACCCAATACCCCTTAGGTCAGTGATCAGGACACTCACCTGGGAAGTGGGAGACCAGCATTGAAGTCCCTGCTCCAAATCAGACAAAGTAGAGTTTTGAACCCTGGTGTCCTACATCCTGGCTGAGTGCTTTACCCACTGGGCTACAGGACATAAGGGGGGCACCTCTCTTCCCCTGCAGTGTTGGATCTCACAGGTGAGATAGGCAGGGGAATTCCTATATTATTAATCCTGCTGGGACTTAGGTGTGAGCTAGTTCTGGGCATCAGGACTTAGCTGTGTTGACGTCCATCAGCAGAAATGTAGGTCCTATGGGGACTTTATCGGTGGAAACATAGGCACCTAGGGCATTCAGATGTGTGCAGGATTAGGTGGCAACTGAATGGGGTGTTCTAAGGATCTAGATTTTGGACTTTGCTGCCTAAAGTGGCAGTTGGGTGCCTAAATCCCTCTGTGGATCTAGTCCATAGACACTTGTCAGTACTGAGCATAACTCCTCTTTACAAAAGAAATTGTAGCTGATTATCAATCAATCAATTGTATTGATTATTTCATAGAGCCCACATACCCTCTATTCTGTCTTTAACTGCATTTATATCACTACATTAAAGTTGGTTTATTCTTATTTTAGGACTTGATAATCTGCTTGATGAAAACAGAATATCAGATCTCACCCAGACATACCAGCTGTTCAGCCGGGTAAAAGGTGGGCAGCAGATCCTGTTGCAAAACTGGAGTGAATACATCAAGGTATTTCAAACTTCATTGCATCTTACTGTCCTCATATTTATGCTGTCCACAGTGGAGTGACTGCTTGGCTTTTAAAAACAAGTAATGAGAACCAATAAAACACTCAACTGTGTTCATGAAAATTATATTTTAAGCAGGTATGTGGGTTTTTTATTTATTTTTGTTAATGCACCCATTTTGTTCAGCAATATTCTGAAAGCTCCTGTGGTGAGAAACCACAGTGCATACACATTTTTATTTAAAATCATATTTAGGAACTGTTTATTTTACAGGACTGAACAGTGCAAACAGATTTTTTAAAATCAGAACTTCATATGATTTGAGAAAATGTTGGGCTGGAAAGTTAGTTATGTTTGGTTCAAAATAAATAGTTCTCCTGACACTCTAGTCACACTCCTTTGAAACTATTGGAACATCAGATCTCGACTGATACTTCCATCAGCACTGCAGATTTGTTATGCTATAAATAATTGCTGCTTGTTATAACAGTTAACAGGCTAAAGGTTTTTAAAATTATTATTTTGAAAGTGAGAAGAATTCTCTCTTAAAAATCTATTCTGGTGGCACTTAGAGGTCTCATCTCCATTGTACTAGACATTAAACTGTTGTATGTTTGTACACTCATCCTGAAGAACTTGCAGTCTAGCGGAGATGCTTTCAAATTGTAACCTTAAGCTGGGGCTGACTGTATGATAAAACATTCCAGTGAAACTCCTGGAATCATATGTCTTGCATTGTGAGGTAGTATTACGGAAGGCATGTCAGAAACATTATACGCTTGGTTTCCCAAATGCTAGTCATATCATTGGTTGTAACCACTCAACTATCGCTTCCGAGATGGGAGAGAGACTGATGGGCATTTGAGACTGTGTACTCCAAGAGATAGTGAGAGAAAATCCCATGTGAATAGGATGACCTGATGCCCCCTGGAAAGTTGATACAGCCCAGATTTTAGGACTAGACTCCCCTTTCTGGTCAAGTTTTAATTAACTTGTACATTTCCCAGTTTTAAGGACTCCTGGAGGTGGAGTCCAGGGAGCCACGAACACCAGGAGGAAACTAGTCAAAAGTGTTGGTGAATAGATGGGGGAGGGGTCAGGTCACAGGGAATGTTTGACAACTTTGGAGAGGGTGAGTCCTGGGGGTATGAGAGAGTGTATAGGGCAAATTAAGGCACCTGGGATCAAATCCCTGCTCTGCCACAGACTCTCTCTCTCTCTCTCTCTCTCTCTCTCTCTCTCTCTCTGACCTTGGGCAAGTCACTTAGCCTCTCTGTGCCTCAGGTCCCCATCTATAAAATGGGGATGGTACTTCTCTGCCACTCGGGGTGTTGTGCGGATAAGTACATTAAAGATTGTAAATTTGCTCAGATACTACAGTAATGGGGGCCATGTGAGTACCTAGAGATATGGAGTATGCGGACATTGGGAGCCAGGGGTTGGATTCAGGCAGGATCAAGGCAGTGTATCAAGTATCATATCTATGAATTATTGCTGTGGCTAGTTAGATGTTAAGAGGGAAGTCTGAGGGCACATCTTCACTACCCGCCAGATCGGCGGGTAGCAATCGGTCTATTGGGGATCGACTTATCGCGTCTAGTGAAGACGCGATAAAATCGATCCCTGATCGCTCTGCCGTGGACTCCGGAAATCCACCGCGGCAAGAGGCGGCAGCGGAGTCGACGGCGGCGCGGCAGCGGTAGACTTGCCGCCGTCCTCACAGCCAGGTAAGTCGACCTAAAATACGCAACTTCAGCTACGCTATTCACGTAGCTGAAGTTGCGTATCTTAGGTCGACCCCCCGCTGTAGTGTAGACCTAGCCTTAGTTGTCTTGCCTATTTTGGTTTTTCAGCTGTTACAGTGGCTAAGATAGAAGCGAATGGAAAAATATGGATCTGCCATCCTGCTGCCTCTGTGCAGTTGTCCCAGTTTTTCACTTTGGAAATCTGGTCACTCTCCTTGTGACAATTACCAGATAATAACATTCTTAAGCCATCTTAAATAGCAGGTCAATCAAACACTGTTGTGTAGACTGTCTGATTCAGTAGACAAATAGTGTTATAATTCCACTGGAGAGCTGGGCACAAGTAGAAACAAGATAAGATTAAAAAATGATAAAGCAAGAATTTTGTCCTTACGAGTCAATAGCTTCCCCCCCCACCCCAACCTGATGACGGCTCTGTTTTTTCACTTTTGTAGCCCTTGTTGACCTTAGAATCTTGGAGTGACCAGAAGCAGCTAAATCATATCCAGTTATTTCTGCAAATAAACAGTTCAGTGGGTTTAAAAAAAAAAGTCATGCAAAGTTTTTCATTACACTGATCATTCTTGCTACACTTTTCCACATACTCTTTTACGTAAATCATGTATTTAACTGTAAACTTGTGTGTGTACAACCATGTCTAATACGTAATTTTTGTTTAGTTTCTGTTTTAAATGTAAGTGATCTCTTAAACATTGCTGTTTGAAATCCATTAATGTGTGTTTGGATTTTTTTGGTTTTGTGTTTAAATTTCAATGCATCTCATCATTTTTAACAGCTTTACGATTTCAATTATTATTAAGCACCTCTGATAAATTTTTCCAATTGCTAAATTTCATAAGGGTGTATGTGTCTGTGGGGGGAGATAGGTAGCAATGAAGTATTTGATTATCAAAAGTGTTTGTTTTTACAGAACTTTGGGACAACAATAGTGGTTAATCCTGAAAAGGACAAGGATATGGTGCAAGAGCTACTAGATTTTAAGGATAAAGTGGACCATATCATAGAAGCGTGCTTTCAGAAAAATGAGAAATTTATAAACTTGATGAAGGAATCCTTTGAAACATTTATCAACAAGAGACCAAATAAGCCTGCAGAATTGATAGGTACAAAATATTTTTCTGTAAAATATTTCTAAAACCTATAGAAAGCATAATAATATAAAGCATACTGAGTATGCTAGTATAATAGCAATGCAATGCATAGCCCACTGGAAGAATTGCTTTTGGGGTACCAGGCAAAAATTAGTCTGGATATGTCATGGGATCCAGGTAAAAGTCTGGATGTGTTTGTCAGGTGTGTGCTCAGTCACGTGAAGGAGCATGTTAACTCCTGCTATTGCTGCACCCCTACTTGCTTACATTGTGACTGATGCTGACAGTTGCTTAGAAACCCGTGTGGCTAATTTCCTAAAGCAGAGTAAGTTGCTAAGGGGGAAGAGTAGCTATTAGAAAAAGAAATTTAACTATTTCTTCAGAATAGAATAGTGGGTATGTCTTATGGATGAGGCTTATACTGGTGTTAAAACCTCAGTTTCCCATACAGTCTGATAGTCAATGCTAAGAAAAATATGCCTAAGAAGGAAGAAGTAGTGGGGTTTTTTTGGTTGGTTGATTGTTTTTTCCCCTGAGCTAAACTCAGGAGAACACCAATTTTAAAAGCATTCAGTTACAGGAAGACTGAGTTGTAAAGAAGAAAATTGTTCAGGACCTCAGAAGTCAGGAAAGGGAAGCGTAATCAGTTAGTGTACATTAGACAAAGAGTATTTAAAATGTTTCAGAATAAGTAGTATGGGGACAGATCCACAGGTGGTGTAAATTGTCGTAGCTCTGACTTTGAAGTCAATGGAGCTCCTGCAATTTACATTAGCTGAGGATCTGCCCCTTAGTTTCTGTCTATACCATATTCTTTTGCTTTTGCCTGCTAACCTGAAAAATGGCTTTCTAAAAAATACCCTTACATAGGAAAGGTGACTGAATACTATTTGACATGTGCAAAGCAGTGATATGGGCTTATTGCCACTTGTGGGTACTGTATCCTCAGCTGTTACAATGGCTTCCTTCTCATCCCACTGACACGTAACCTAGTAAGACCCAGAGTAGGGATATTCATATGGCTTTCTATACCTTAATTAAAATTCATGGCGTAATTGTATTTTTTTCTACCATTATCAAGCTACTAACTCGAAAGCATCGCTTCTGTTTAAGTTTTGGTGAGAGCCAGAGGGCACGGTAAAGGTCTACAAAAATAGTCGTCTTTGTGTTGTTTATTTT
This sequence comes from Emys orbicularis, assembly GCF_028017835.1. NCBI lineage: Eukaryota > Metazoa > Chordata > Testudines > Emydidae > Emys > Emys orbicularis. Next base: position 257,035,665 of record NC_088683.1, on the reverse strand, counting down.
TGTTTCTCATATAATACATTCATATGCATTGCATAATTCCAAAACATTGTCTATCAACAAGTAATGTTCTTGTAGTGAACATAACATGAAGATTCTAGTGTTTTAGTACATTAATTTTAAAGCTAATTTGTTGTATTAATCTTTATCTTGGTCAGATCCTTTGTGGCATAAATTTTTCCACTAATAACGTAATACTTGAATATAATTCCACTGACTTTGGAGGAGGGAAAATTGATTACAAAACAGAACATTTGGCATTTCACCAATGTTTTAATATCTAGTAATATTAGAAGTGGAAACATTACAGTAATTTTAGAGGGATTTTTATTTTAAGCTCCTCAATTTTTTTATTTATTTGTAGCAAAACATGTGGATTCAAAGTTAAGAGCTGGAAATAAAGAAGCAACAGATGAAGAGCTGGAAAGAATCCTTGACAAAATCATGATAATATTCAGATTCATTCATGGTAAGAAGGGTTTAAAATTGATGTGATTAAAAGATGATCTTCAGTGCTACTGCTAGAATTGTTAATTGATTTAGTGCAGCAGTGACAAACTTGTGATGTGTTTAAGAGTCTATAAACTGGGACTACAAAATTAGAGACTGATGTTAGTGGGAGCTCTGCACAAAGACCACAGGTTAAACGTGGCCTCTGACCAGGAAGCTGGGAAGGTCACTGATAGCATTTCCCCCCCCTCACGGTTTCCCTCCACTGGCTTCCCAGATAGAGTATGTGGGAGCCCAGCAAACAGTGGCTCATCCTTTTCATCCCCAATCCCTCCCTGACATAAGGATGCAAACAGAGTGGATCAAGGTAGAGAGAAGAGAGGATGTCACTGTAGTGCTCGACCGCTTACTGCAGTGCACTTTCCAAAAATGACTCTCTACCAAATAATAAAAAAGATAAGCACTTTAGCTGGACATTTCTGCTAAAATGAACAGCAGGAAAAGCATATCCCCATGTCTAATTGAACGACCTGCTGGCTGTTTTGGGGGGTGGGAAATGAGCTAAATCCTAAATTTCTAAACTAAAGAGAAAAAGCTTTTTATGTCCAAATAGTTGCAGTTTCTAATATTGTGCCCTTTATATAGGGGATGTAGGCAGGGCTGCCCTCTTTTTACCCCTCTTTGCTCTTGCTATGGAGCTATTTTCCAGAATTATTATAATATAGCAATCCAGACAGCAGATGTTCACCATAAAATAGAACTGTGTGCAGACTGATTTTTGTTTGTCAAAACCAAAGAAAATCCTGGCAGAGGTGATGAAGGAAGTACATATTTTTGAGGCTAAGAGATTAATCTTTCTTAATTTGATATGCTAAATATGAAACTGCGACTACATTTTTTGTTTATTATCTTTCTTTTAATATATGTATATGTATAATTTTAAAGTTTTTAAATGAACTAAAAGGCTAGGTCAAAATACTAATATTTTTTGTGTGAAATCTAGTACATAGGTCATAGCAGGACATTAAGGGCACGTGTTGCTGAGTACTCAAGTTTCTGGGTCTTGGCCCTTTAAGGACAGATATTCTGGGATTTATAGTCACCAGCTATTTCCCTTCATATCTCTCAGCAGAGACTCCCAAGCTCTCCCTGCTCTCTCCTGGGCTTCTCACCCACTAATAAAGTGGCATAGCTGTTCTATACAACCAAACCACTCTATCAGTGGGAGAGTGGCCCAGGGGGGTGCTTGGAAGTCTCTGTGCTGGGAGATCTGAAGTAGAACTCCTGTGGTAGCGTTGGGTTCCTCTTGGCAGATCCCAATGAAGGAGTCTGCTATGGTTTGTGGGGGGGGAAATACTTTGAAGAAGCTATGTATTGCCTGAAGGAAAAGTGAACCCTGCATCTGAAACATACTCCTGGTACCTCTGCACCAAGGGGTGGTGGAACCTGAAACCTAAGGAGAGGATTTGGGGGAGCCCTGATGGAAGAGGTGAAGGCTTGTGGATATTCATATAACTCTTACGTTTCAAAGGACTATTTGCAGAGCCCAGTGAGAGGTATACCAAAAGCCTGAGGAGGAAGTGGTTTTCTGAAACATATAGAGAGGCCTATTTTGTGTATTAATAAACCAGACTCCAGGAGGGAAGATGATGTTTTTGCCAAAAACATCTTTGTGTGAGTGAGTGATTGCAGCTGACCAAGGGGGGGAAATAAGTCATCAGCTGCATTTGGACACCGGAGAGGGAAGCAGTCATATCACAATAAATTAAGAAGAAAATCCAAACTACAAAATTGTTGTGTGTGCAACACTGTTAACAATGTTTATCAGCATGGCTCCATCTGTTTCTCTGGCTTTTTCATTTCGGACGTCCAAGCTCCATTGGCACCACTGGCACCTGTCATAGAATATCAGGGTTCGAAGGGACCTCAAGAGGTTATCTAGTCCAACCCCCTGCTCAAAGCAGGACCAATTCCCAACTAAATCATCCCAGCCAGGGCTTTGTCAAGCCGGGCCTTAAAAACCTCCATCGAAGGAGATTCCACCACCTCCCTAGGTAACCCATTCCAGTGCTTCACCACCCTCCTAGTGAAAAAGTTTTTCCTAATATCCAACCTAAACCTCCCCCACTGCAACTTGAGACCATTACTCCTTGTTCTGTCATCTGGTACCACTGAGAACAGTCTAGATCCATCCTCTTTGGAACCCCCTTTCAGGTAGTTGAAAGCAGCTATCAAATCCCCCCTCATTCTTCTCTTCTGCAGACTAAACAATTCCAGTTTCCTCAGCCTCTCCTCATAAGTAATGTGCTCCAGCCCCCTAATCATTTTTGTTGCCCTCCGCTGGACTCTTTCCAGTTTTTCCACATCCTTCTTGTAGTGTGGGGCCCAAAACTGGACACACTACTCCAGATGAGGCCTCACCAATGTCAAATAGAGGGGAATGATCATGTCCCTCGATCTGCTGGCAATGCCCCTACTTATACAGCCCAAAATGCCGTTAGCCTTCTTGGCAACAAGGGCACACTGTTGACTCGTATCCAGCTTCTCGTCCACTGTAACCCCTAGGTCCTTTTCTGCAGAACTGCTTCCTAACCATTCGGTCCCTAGTCTGTAACAGTGAATGAGATTCTTCCGTCCTAAGTGCAGAACTTTGCACTTGTCCTTGTTGAACCTCATCAGGTTTCTTTTGGCCCAATCCTCTAATTTGTCTAGGTCCCTCTGTATCCTATCCCTACCCTCCAGCGTATCTACCACTCCTCACAGTTTAGTGTCATCTGCAAACTTGTTGAGAGTGCAGTCCACACCATCGTCCAGATCATTAATGAAGATATTGAACAAAACCGGCCCCAGGACCGACCCTTGGGGCACTCCACTTGAAACCGGCTGCCAACTAGACATGGAGCCATTGATCACTACCCATTGAGCCCGACGATCTAGCCAGCTTTCTGTCCACCTTATAGTCCATTCATCCAGCCCATACTACTTTAACTTGCCGGCAAGAATACTGTGGGAGACCATATCAAAAGCTTTGCTAAAGTCAAGGAATAACACATCCACTGCTTTCCCCTCATCCACAGACCCAGTTATCTCCTCATAGAAGGCAATTAGGTTAGTCAGGCATGACTTGCCCTTGGTGAATCCATGCTGACTGTTCCCGATCATTTTCCTCTCCTCTAAGTGCTTCAGAATTGATTCCTTGAGGACCTGCTCCATGATTTTTCCAGGGACTGAGGTGAGGCTGACTGGCCTGAAGGTCCCCGGATCCTCCTCCTTCCCTTTTTTAAAGATGGGCACTACATTAGCCTTTTTCCAGTCGTCCGGGACCTCCCCCGATCGCCATGAGTTTTCAAAGATAATGGCCAATGGCTCTGCAATCACATCCGGCAACTTCTTTAGCACCCCCGGATGCAGCGCATCCGGCCCCATGGACTTGTGCTCGTCCAGTTTTTCTAAATAGTCCCGGACCACTTCTTTCTCCACAGAGGGCTGGTCACCTCCTCCCCATACTGTGCTGCCCAGTGCAGCAGTCTGGGAGCTGACCTTGTTTGTGAAGACAGAGGCAAAAAAAGCATTGAGTACATTAGCTTCTTCCACATCCTCTGTCACTAGGTTGCCTCGCTCATTCAGTAAGGGGCCCACACTCTCCTTGACTTTCTTCTTGTTGCTAACATACCTGCAGAAACCCTTCTTGTTACTCTTAACATCTCTTGCTAGCTGCAACTCCAAGTGTGATTTGGCCTTCCTGATTCACTCCTGCATGCCTGAGCAATATTTTTATACTCCTCCCTGGTCATTTGTCCAATCTTCCACTTCTTGTAAGCTTCTTTTTTCTGTTTAAGATCAGCAAAGATTTCACTGTTAAGAAGCTGGTCGCCTGCCATATTTACTATTCTTTCTACACATCAGGATGGTTTTTTCCTGCAACCTCAATAAGGATTCTTTAAAATACAGCCAGCTCTCCTGGACTCCTTTCCCCCTCATTTTATTTTCCCAGGGGATCCTGCCCATCAGTTCCCTGAGGGAGTCAAAGTCTGCTTTTCTGAAGTCCAGGGTCCGTATTCTGCTCTCCTTTCGTCCTTATGTCAGGATCCTAAACTTGACCATCTCATGGTCACTGCCTCCCAGGTTCCCATCCACTTTTGCTTCCCCTACTAATTCTTCCCGGTTTATGAGCAGCAGGTCTAGAAGAACTCTGCCCCTAGTTGGTTCCTCCAGCACTTGCACCAGGAAATTGTCCCCTACACTTTCCAAAAACTTCCTGGATTGTCTGTGCACCACTGTATTGCTCTCCCAGCAGATATCAGGGTGATTAAAGTCTCCCATGAGAACCAGGGCCTGCGATCTAGTAACTTCTGCTAGTTACCGGAGAAAAGCCTCGTCCACCTCATCCCCCTGGTCTGGTGGTCTATAGCAGACTCCCACCATGACATCACCCTTGTTGCTCACACTTCTAAACTTAATCCAGAGACTCTTAGGTTTTTCTGCAGTTTCATACCGGAGCTCTGAGCAGTCATACTCCTCTCTTACATACAATGCAATTTCCCAACCTTTTCTGCCCTGCCTGTCCTTCCTGAACAGTTTATATCCATCCATGACAGTACTCCAGTCATGTGAGTTATCCCACCAAGTCTCTGTTATTCCAATCACATTATAGTTCCTTGACTGTGCCAGGACTTCCACTTCTCCCTGCTTGTTTCCCAGGCTTCTTGCATTCGTGTATAGGCACTATCTTGTCTATCTTGGTGTTCCAGTTGTCTTGCCCGCTGCCACCTGCTCCCTCAGATGCTGCTTCTGTGTGGGTGCTATTGGGGCAGCACCATGTTTCTCCAGCACAGAGACCTACACAAACACCAACAGAGACTGCTCCTCTATTTACTGGGGAGAGTTGCATCTCTTCAGACTTAGACCATGAGACACCAAGATCCCCTCCAAGGTCTTTTTACATCATTTTACCAACCTTGTTCCAGAGAAACTAAATCTGAAGGTCATGACTGGCACTCTTACAAGGAAGCCCCAGCATGGTGGAATACCTCCAGTGGGCTTATAGGCCATCTTGAACTGTGATGGAGGTCTAGACCGGGGTGGGCAAACTTTTTGGCCCGAGGGCCACATCGGCGTTGAGAAACTGTATGGAGGGCCGGGTAGGGAAGTCTGTGTCTCCCCAAACAGCCTGGCCCCTGCCCCCTATCAGCCCCCTCCGACTTCCCGCCCCCTGACTGCCCCCCTCAGAACTCCTGACCCATCCAACCCCTCCTGCTCCTTGTCCCCTGACCACCCTCCAGGACCCCATCCCCTATTCAACCCCCCCGCTCTCTGTCCCCTGACTGCCCCCCCCATCCAACCGCCCCGCTCCTTGTCCCTGGGGACCCCCTGCCCCTTATCCAACCCCCCACCCCCTTACCATGCTTCTCAGAGCAGCAGAAGCTCGCAGCTAGCCATGCTGCCCGGCAGGAGGGGCCAGCTTCCCCGGCCGGGAGCTCAGGGGCCGGGCAGGACGGTCCCGCAGGCCGTAGTTTGCCCACCTCTGGTCTAGACCCTCTCAGAAGAGTTCCAATCTACAAGATCACCTTTATCCATACCTTGCACTTCTAGGAAAGCCTCTTCTGCTGTCCCTCTACCTCTTCCTTTGTTGGAGCCTACAGAAGAAGGGAAGATAATGGGGGAATCTCTTCATGCCCCTGCCCCAAATATTTCCTTTCTTCTCTGGATGAGGCTGTCACCCCGGAATCAACATCTCTTCTGGAGGATTTTAAAATTCCAGGGCTTTATGCGAAGGGTGGCCATATCTTTGGGAGTACAGGTGGTGCTTGTACAAGATAACCCACACAAGCTCCTAGATATCTTACAGGTCTCTTCCCCAAGAACGATCACCCTTCCCATTAATGAAGCCTTTGCTGGAACCAGTCAGTTCCCTCTGGCAGACTCCAGCCTCTATCCCACCCACTGCCAGCAGGTGACTAGGTGCTATCATGTTCCTCAGCAAGACTTTGATTATTTCTTTTCTATCCTACTCCTGACTTCCTTGAGATTATGGCCACTACTAAGTGTGCCAGGCAGTCTCACCCCAGGGACACTAACAACAAGGAGTTTAAAAGACTGGACTTGTATGGCAGGAAGGCCTATACCACTGCCAGCAAGTGTCAAATTACCAGGCACTGTTGGTTAAATACACTTTTCTTAATTGGTCAGCAGTGTCCAAGTTTGCAGACAAGTTGCCTGAGGAGTACAGAGAAGAATTCTTGGCCATTAGTTTCTTAAGGACACCTTGCTGCCTGAACATCGCTTCAAGCAGCCATTGATACAGCTGATGCTGCATCATGCTCCTTGGCTATACCTATCTTGATGAGATTCTCCTCTTGGCTGCAACCCTCTGCCATCCCAAGGAAGCTGCAAAATACAATAGGAGATTTAGCCTTCAAAGAGTTCAGTGTTTCCCCAGAAAAGGATGATGCCATGTGCACCTTAAAAGATCCATGAGTGACCTCCCGTCATTGGGGGTTTACACCCCAGTAACAAAGAAGAAACCATTTAAACCTCAGTCGTACTACAAGACCTCTTAGCAGATGTCTCAGGATACTTCCAAAGGAAGGTTTAAACCTCCTAGAGATGTCATCAGTCGGATTCATCCACAACAGGCCCTTCTTACCAGACAACTGCAGCTTTGAAGCAGTTGTTTTGACTACTCCATTGAGGACAGTACACCGACCATATCTCATCTCCTTCCCTTTGAATACTACTTATCTCTCTCTCTTACAGTGTTCGGAAGCAGATCACATCATACAAGTGGGTGTACAGCAGTGAAAGAGGAATACTTCACCCAGTTCAGCTCCTTCCTCTTCCTCAGTCCACCTTCCCTGTCATTTTTAGGGACCCATTTTACAAGACTGTATTGATTCCAGAAGTGCAGTCTTTTTTGGAGCTGGGAGCAGAGAGGAGGTACCTTACCAATAAAAGGTTTTTATTTCCAGTACTTCCTGATTCCCCAAAATCTTGTGGTCTTTGTCCCATTCTAGACCTCAGAAAGCTAATCCGGTTCATCAGTAAGATCAAGTTCAGGACGGTCACCCTTGCTTCCATTATCCCTTCCCTAGAGATTGGTATACTGCCCTTGGTTTGCATGATGGTTACTTTCATGTGGCAATACATCCTGGCCACAGACAGATTCTTCGGTTCATAGCAAGCAACAACTACCTTTACACAGAGCTTCCGTTCGGGTTATCTTCAACCCTAAGAATCTTTGCCAAGTGCATGATGATGGTGGTAGCCCATCTGCATTGCGTAGGTATTCAGATATTTCCTTACCTGGACAGTTGGCTAGTTCGGGGAAGATCAAGTGCCCATGTTCAAAACAGCATCTTTGTCATCAGACCGCTGCTCTCTGGTCCAGGCCTGAAATTGAATATAGACAAACTCAAGTTATGACCACACAATGAATAACTTTTCATAGGGGCAGTCCTTGACGCCATAACTGCTGTGGGTACCTTCCTGTGGACAGGATTCAGTCCATAGTTTTTTGGGCCTAAAACCTCACATCCAACTCAAAGACAAGTTTATTTTTGCTTACAACTATTGGGGTATGTGGCTTCATGCACATGTGATTCTGCATGCCAGACCTCACCTCCACTGTCTGCAAGCCTGGCTTTCCTCAGCATACTGACTGAGTGGTATTCACTAGACATGTTGACTTGCATACCTGCATAAGAGCTTCAGTCCCTGGACTACTGAATAGACCCTCTGAACGTCTGCAGTGGGGCTCTCTTTTTGCCACCAGAACAGACTATGACTCTGGTAACAGATGCATTCACCAAAGGCTGGGAGGGTCATCTCGGTCAGCTCCAGGCACAAGTTCTTTGGTAACCTCAGGAGGTCTCACTCCACATAAAAGTGTTAGAGCTCTGTGCTATTCATCAAGCCTGCAAGACATTTATATCCACCATCAGGAACCAGTTTGTTTAAGTTCTGATGGACAATACCACTAGCATGTTTTATCTGAACAAGCAAGGGGGTTGCAGGGTCATCTCAACTGCTCCAACAAGTGAATTGCCTGTGGAATCTCTGTATAAGAAACAAGATTTCGCTAAAAGCTTTACATTCCAGGGGTGAGGAACACTGTTGTAGATACCCTCAGTAGAAACTTGACCAACACAAGTGGTCAGTCAGGAAGGATGTTCTTCTCCAGATCTTCCAACAGTGGGGGTACCCAATAATAAACTTATTTGTGACCAACCTCAGCAACAGATGCAGGGAATTTTGCTTCAGAGTGGACTGCGGCCCAAGTTCCATGCTGGATGCCTTTCTTCTTCTCTGGTCCAGTCATCTGCTCTGTGCATTCCCCTCAGTTCCTCACATTCCAAGAGTACTCCAGGAAGATGAAAAGAGACCAGGCAACATAAATCCTTGTGGCACCAGCTTGGCCATGACAATACTGGTTCATGGACTTACATCAGCTCTCTATCAGGCCACTGATAATTTTACCCTGGTCAAGGATCTCCTATGTCAAAACTTGGACAAGTCTCTGAATCCTAACCTTAAATCTCTCCACCTCACTGCATGGATAATTTCTGGTTGAATATGTGTGAGAGATTATTGTCCTGAGAAGTCCAAGCCATCTTGATGAGCAGCAGAAAGGACTCTACCAGGGCCCCATACGCCACACAATGGAAGAAGCTTTTGATCTCGGTGCCATCCCACTATTTCCTCACTATATAAAGAATACATACATACTGGACTACCTACTGCATCTGAAATCATCTGGCCTTTCAGTTAGTTCATTAAGAATCCACTTCACTTCTTCTCAGCAATACAGAATGACTTTTCTATCTTCTTACCTTTTGATTACCTTACTGAGCAATATTCCTAGACATCTGCAAGGCAGCAACGTGGTCATCTTTACGTACCTTCTCCACATACAACTATTTCTCAAGCTTCATGAGATGACGCCAACTTTGGTAAGTCAGTGTTTTGATCTCTTGTTCTAATAATCCAAAATTGAATGTATATGCACAGAATCATTCGAAGGAGAAAAAATGCTTGCTTTACCTGTATGGTAATTGTTATTCTTTGAGATGTGCTGTGCTCATATACCTTCCATAATCTCTCCTACTTTCCCCACTGCTTCGGATGTTAGACTGTGGTATGAGGGAACAGAGAGGGAGGTGGTGGTAATCCTCGACTTGGTCCATGAGGAGAGCAGGGGGCATGTGTGCAGCCTAGTGCAGGCAAAAATCTGCAACTCAAGTGCGTTGGGAGCACGTACAACTCTAGTGAAACGTATATGTGCACAGCACATCTCGAAGAACAGTTACTGTACAGATATGTAACTGTTTTCCACTTTTCAGCAAGTCAAGAGAAAGGACACTTCTGTATAATTGAAGATAAGTAGTAAAGGTGTAATGTTTGATTTCTCAAGGTTTTTTGTTGTTTTCTCTCTATACAGGTAAAGATGTGTTTGAGGCATTTTATAAGAAAGATTTGGCCAAAAGACTGCTGGTTGGAAAAAGTGCATCAGTAGATGCTGAGAAGTCAATGCTGTCAAAGCTTAAACATGGTGAGCAGCTGCAAATGTTGAATTTTTTACTTCCTTTAGGTTTTAAACCTGAACCTTTATTTATATTTATGTTAAAGTGACTGGGCCAAATTTTCAAAAGGGCTGAGCATCGTACGGCTCCCACTGTTCCGAGTAGGAACTGCTGATTGCTATGTACTCGAGGAAATGTGAAATTTTAATTTAGGTGCCTAAATGGGAGTGGAGTTCTTTTGGAAATCTGTGACATTAAGCTGTGCTGTGCTTTGGGGACTTTAGAGAACAGACTAACCTTATAATTTCTCTGATCTGTCCAGGAGAGGACTGGACACTACAGAGCACACGGTTTGGGGAAAGTTTGGGATTGGCAGTGTGTTGGGGTCACCCTGAAAGTGTCATAACCAAAGCTGGTGGAAGCCAGAGTGGGGCTGTGGGGCTATAAATGGGCTGCTGGAGTCAGAGCTGCTGAATCAGGGCTGTCTTAGCACACAGACACTCAGGGTGTGACCTGCATGCTGATAGGCTGGCTGTGAGTGTCCCTGGTTGGGAGCTACAGCAGCAAAGCATTGTGAGGCACCCAGGTTTGCAGGGCAAGTGGTGACACAACCCCTCACTGGTCTGGGTTTGCACCTGAACCCTGTCACAGTGATATAGTTATGCAGGATTTGCACACAGCTTGCTATTTTAACTAAGGTTTACACTTCAAGCACTAGTAAAATAGTTTGAAGTGATTTTCTAGTGAAAAGGCGGTGAACAATTGTAGGAAATAGAACAAAGGAAATTGTAAAGATGAGTAAGAAGCAGAAAAGACGGGAGCCTCAGCTTATCTGGATTTGCATCCCAGGAACCGTCACACTAGCCCAACATTAAGCTTAAGCCTTTCTTACTTGTTTTATGTTTGTTGTAATCATGGAAACTTTGCTTTAATTTATGTGACAGAATGTGGTGCTGCTTTCACCAGTAAACTGGAGGGAATGTTCAAGGATATGGAACTTTCAAAAGATGTCATGATTCAGTTTAAGCAGGTAAATTTAACTTCACTTATGCATGGTATATTTACACTAGCTAGGATGATGTCACATAATTGTATTGAATTAAACCGTGACAAAACAGATTTTCCACAGATTGTTTATAGTTCAGCATATCTGCTGGGACGTTATCTGACCCTACAGTTTCATTTGATTTTGTTTTAACTCTTAATAATAAAGCCTGAATGTAGTATTGCCACTAAATTTATTATTAGACCCATCTCTAAAATTGATTTTAAGACTCCATTTTATCATGTGGGAATTATTGCCAGGTTGTGATTAGTTCAGTATGAATGACCTACATCTGGTGATGAATGTTCTTGCGCCATACAGACTGGATTGTTGCTGTTATGTTCTCTGGATGCCCAGCCCAAGTGCTGTCTAGACTGCATTTCTTTAAAATGTACCATCGTGTATCTTCTTAACATCCCTTAAATGTTTTTGTATGGATTCTTTAAAATTCTTTTGACTTTGAAGTCCTTTAGAAGAACAGATCTAATAATCATATTGTCTGTTTTGTTCCCAACCATTCACTATGTTCTGAATTGCCTAGGTATGTAGTAGTGTGCCTTTGCATGACTTTCAGACAGTGGGAGTTAGAGCATTTTCCAACTGTGGACATCACCTCTAGAAAACTTCCTGATACTGTCCATAATTTCCAACTGGAATCAGTATTTTAAAAAATTAAGAGCACCTATGTTTGCTGTAGGAGTTAATTGTTTTTGATCACAGATTTTTATATTGCACAGTGCTCCAATGAGAAATGCTTTAGAAATTCAACTTTGGTTTACAGTCAGCTCTTTGGGTGTTTTAATGACTTGCCGGAATTAATTCATTGTGCCAAAATTAATTCACTGTTTTAAAAGAAAAAAAATCAGTATTCCAGATATTAACAGAAGCCATATATTGATTTACTTTTCCAAGTTTATTTTTGATTTATTGTGTTAGCAGGATTTTTAACAGGTTTGGGTTTTTTAATTTTATTTTATTTTAGTATATGCAGAACCAAAGTGATCCAGGCAATATAGACCTGACGGTAAATATACTTACTATGGGATATTGGCCAACCTATACACCCGTGGAAGTCCACTTAACTCCAGAGGTGAGTCTTTTAGAACTAGAATTTGCAGTCTATCATGGCAGAGGGCTAGGAACTTCAATATTTAGGTTGCCTAACACATCCAATTATAACTGTTTTCAATTACAAATAACTAGACTAGTACGCCTGAGGGAATTCTGCGCCAAAAAAATGAAAAATTCTGCACACAATATTTTAAAATTCTGCAAATTTTGTCAATAAATAAATGTGGAGGCTCCAGCATGGCAGTGGGGAGCACAGGCCACAGACTGCACAGAGGTGGGAGATCGCCCTGCAGCCCCTCCCTCCCCCAGGACATGGACTCAGTGGTGAGGCTGCACTGTTACAGATTTGCCCATTACTTTGGGGTATGCTCATTTATTCGGGTTACTCTTCTGGGGAAGGGGATTTTGTACATTTATCAATGTACTGTTTGTGTCACTTGTGTTTTCATATGGAGCTCTACTTCTCCCTGCTGCAAGTCCCCTCCCAATGGAGCTATCCTGCAGGACCTAGGTTCCCTAGGGCTGGGTTTCTCCAGCCCCAAAACTGGATGAACACACACACACACACACACGCATACATTAACAGAGCAAGTCTGAGCGGACCGGGTCAATCAGCACTGTCAAGCTGACCCCTTATATGTCTCTGGACTCACTGGGCTGGATGAAGCAGCACTTTCAAGCTGACTTTTTTTATACAGGTCTGTCGCATCTTACGCGCATTTAACATGCGCGAATTCAGCTTTATACGGTCGGCAAAGACAAAAAAAAAAAGAGAAAAATAACAATTTAAATACTGTTCCTGTAGTGCGGGCGATTCCGCCCGCCATTACACTCAATGTAATTTTGACTATACGCGGTTTTTGCTTTACGCGCTGACCGCGGAACATAATCCCAGCATAAGATGAGACAGACCTATATGCCCCTGGGCTCCATGGACTGGGTCAAGCAGCACTTTCAAGCTGTTACCCTTATGGGTCCCAGATTCAGCACATCCCTTTCCCCACTCTCACATCACAATTGTACTGGCAGTAACCTACTTGATGAGTAAACCCCACAGTATTTTGGGTGCTGCAGGGATCTTTAGCTTAGGTAAAAGAAGCGTTGCTGTAGAGTAAATGGGGGAAGCTAAAAACACAAAAGAGTAAAGTTCAGCAAGAGAGAGAGAAGCAACCAACTTAACCATAAAAGTTATTTATTGAATAATAGTGATAAATACACAAGGAGGGCTAAACCAACATAACGTAAATTATTAAAGGTTAATACCTAAGGTAGAAAGGAAAACAGAGAAAGAGAAAGGGCGGGGGGGGATCTCACCCACTCCATGAGGCTTGAACTGGTCGGGGTTCCCAGGTGATGGTGGTAGCTGAGGGTCCTGAATGCTAGAGACAGGCAGAGCCCCCAGCACGATCAGTCAGGGGAAGATGGAGTTCCAGTGGAACTGATGCCTAGTTTGAATCTAAGCATCAGAACCCTGACTAGAGGGTGAGTAGGGATTTTTGTAGAGAAAATACAATTGTTCAAGGGAGAACACTAGATTTGTTTATAGGTAAGCTGATGACTCAAGGGTTTTCTTTCAGCTAGACAATAGGAGCTGATCACTCTTGGCTATGGATGGTGTTTTCTTCCAGGGAGCTCACAATGCAACTAGGCTGCTTCAGTATTTGGATATCAATTAAGGATTCATTACTAGAATTGGTCTGATAATTGCTGAGCTGGGTGTGTGCAGACATAGATTCATTAGCATCTGGAGCAGAGATTCCCATGATGCAGTGCTTCCCTGCTTTTTCTGGTCCCAGAATTCAGTGTGGTTTTCTGTTCTCCATTCTGTATGTAAATTGAGATGTCTTCCTGTCCCATTTTTCATGCAGATGAGGCTAGGGGAGTTGTTTCTGCTCTCCATCTGTATGCTAATGGAGATGTCTTAATCTTGTCACCCTTGTCAGGAGGGGTCTAGGTGTGTCTCCCAACGCCCTTCACTGCTCTCTGCAAGTTTTCCCCCTCCCCCCCCCCCCCGATGGGTTTTGGTTTAAGCAGAGGTGGGGGGGGGGGGTGTCTTTCATGCTGGATAGTGCACCCTAGTTCCCCAAGAACACAGAGGTGTCTGGTATCAGCACCAGACCCTGACACAGCACAAGGGCCAGGCCTGCCCCAGAAATACCCTGGGGCCCTGCTCCTCCATGCCAAGCATACTCGATGTAGGCTGGCAGGCACAGCCCAGCAGGATCCCAAGTGTGGAAGGGCTTAGTGTGGAGAGATAGGGTTCTTTGTGGGGCAGTCTGGGCACGGGCAGCTTGCTGGGGGAGGATCTGGATGAATAGGGGCTCATTGGGGGCAGTTCTGGGTGCAGAGGCAATGGGACTGTGCAGTGGGGTCCAGATGAAGATGGTTGGAGCTCAGCAGGGGGGTCTGGATGTACAGGGCTCTGCGGAGGGGGATCCAGGTTCTGTCTTGGTGGGGCTCACTGGGGTGCGGGTCTGGGTGCGGGGGGCTAGTCGGGTGGTCCAAGTCCAGGTGAAGTGGGGCTTGTTGGGGTGGGGGTTTGAATGCGGGGATTGGTCTGGGTTCAAGGGTGGGGTCCAGATGCAGAGGGTGAGGCTTGGCGGGGTGTGGGTTCAGGTTTAGGGGGTTCTGGGTGCAGGGGGTGAGGCTTGATGGATCGATCTGGATATGAGGTGGGTCCAGATGCACGGGAGTTAGGTGGATGGGGGAGCAGCTCCCTGTACAGGGATCCCTCCCCCCTATGGCTGAGAAAGAAAGCCTGGGGGGAGTTGCGGAGTTTCCTGCAGCCAGCGAGGTTGCTGGGGATGGGTCTGACCCAGCCCTGGTCGCTTCTTGTAGGGGAAGAGGAAGTCCTGTCCTGCCCAGCCCAGCCGGGACTAGCTGCTGAGTCTTGTACAGGGTAAGAGCCACTGTGCGGGGCATCCCCAGCCCCATTCTGCCTCTTTCTCCCCCCCATTCTGCCTCTTTCTCCCCCCCTGCCCCCCCCCCCGGCTGCTCCAGATACCCGAAACAACACACCCACGCTGCTGGAGAGCGGCGCATGGTTATTTTTGCAGCTTCCCTTTGCTTCCCTATCAGAAAGTCAGTCATTTTTCTGCAGGGAAGCAAATAATTCTGCGCACACACAGTGGTGCAAAATTCCCCCAGGAGTAAACTAGAATAGATCAAAACTTCTCAAATTTCAAAGGTGGGTGGGGGAAAGAAAGTGGTTGAAAATTCACAAAATGGTTAACCAGCCAGCCTTCAAAACATAAAATATTTAGGAATAAATTATGAAAAAAACATTTTGAAAACAATAAACAGCTTATATACATGCCTGTTTTACTAGATATAACCCATCTTCCACATGGAGAAACTGGTAGGTTTCAGAGTCTTTCAAATCCCATTAGTTGAGGTTCTGTGGCCTGCAATGTGCAGGAACTCAGACTAGATCGGGGGGGGGCAAACTTTTTAGCCTGAGGGCCACATCTGGGTATGGAAATTATATGGTGGGCCATGAATGCTCACGAAATTGGGGTTGGGGTGCAGGAGGGGGTGAGGGCTCTGGCTGGGGGTGCGGGCTCAGAGGTTGGGCTAGAAATGAGTTCAGGGTGCAGGAGGGGGCTCCGGGCTGAGGTGGGGGAGTAGGGTGCGGGGGGGGGGGGGGTGAGGGCTCCAGCTAGGGGTGCGGGCTCTGGGGTGGGGCTGGGGATGAGGAGTTCGGGGTGCAGGAGGTGCCCCGGGCTGGGATTGAGGGGTTTGGAGGGTGGGAGGGGGATCAGGGTTGGGGTGTGGGGAGAGACTTGGGTGCAGGCTCCGGGCAGCGCTTACCTTAAGCGGCTCCCGGAAGCAGCGGTCATGTCCCCACTCCGGCTTCTACATGGAGCTGCGGCCAGGCAGCTCTGCATGCTGCCCCGTCCACAGGCGCCACCCCTGCAGCTCCCATTGGCTGCAGTTCCCATTGGCTGCAGTTCCCAGCAATGGGAGCTGCGGGGGCAGCGTGTGGAGCGGAGGCCCCTGGCTGCCCCTACACGTAGGAGCCCGGAGCGGGGCTATGCCGCCGCTTTCGGGAGCGGCGTGGTGCGACCCCGCTTCCCGGCTGGAGCGGAGAAGCAGAGCAAATGCCAGACCCTGCTCCCCAACGGGAGCTCGAGGGCTGGCTTAAAACGGTTGGTGGGCTGGATTTGGCCCGCGGGCCATAGTTTGCCCACCCCTGGACTAGATGATCACTATGATCCTTCTGGTCTTAAAGTCTATGAGGACTTGGGAGCAGAGTGCAAAATGGGAGTGGGGCTTTTCAGAACCTTCTCTCCTCCTCCTCTGACTTCCGCATGTGGGGAACATTTGATGGTAGGCCTAAGATGAAAACACAACTTTGGTATATGTTCTTATTCTTTTAATGGGAATTTGGTTTTATCTTAACTAAAATGTATTTCGTTTCAGGAATATTATATTCTATGAATGTTTGGCATCAATTTTTGCTCTGTTTAAGCTGGCACCAATGTAAATGAGGGCAGATTTGGCCCTTGAACTTTACTTTTGTGTAAACTTTGATTTTAAATATTAAGATGAGCCTAACACGCTACTGTGAAAATCAGTCTGATCGATTAAATTTGGTATAAGATAGGTTAACTTTTTCCCCCTCTTTTTCTTCTTTGTTTACAGATGGTTAAGCTTCAAGAGGTATTTAAGACCTTTTATCTTGGAAAACACAGTGGTCGAAAGCTTCAATGGCAGACCACTTTAGGGCATGCTGTCTTGAAAGCAGAATTTAAGGAAGTATGTTTGCTTATTTAATGCTTAATCATCTGCTTTTAAATAAAATAACTTATTTGGTTGGTTGGGTTGTTGGGATTTTGGGGGGGTTTTTTGTGTGTGTGTGTAATTTGTCTTGCTATTGTTACATTTCCTTGGCACCACATTCTAGGATACATAATCAGGCAGCAGAATCCTTTTAAATACACATTTCTCTTAATCTAGAAGCTATTTGATAAATAATTTATAGATCGTACAACTTATCATCAGAGTTGTTTTTGAAGTTTGGCACTGTATAGAATACAGTTGATACTCTAAATGTTGTACTCAACTCTAGAAACCATTTACAGTTACTTGTGTTTTTTTTGTTCCCTTTGTAGGGAAAGAAAGAGTTTCATGTGTCACTCTTCCAGACATTAGTGCTGCTTATGTTTAATGAAGGAGATGAATTTATTTTTGAAGAAATTAAAATGGCTACTGGTGTAGGTAAGAAAACTTACTTCATTCATTCATTATTTTCTTTCATTTGAATAGCTTCTAAATATGACTTTGGATGTAAAAGTCTAATTTTAAGTACAGCAGAATGTTGCTAATTTCAGTAACTTGCAATGGCTATTAAGACACTTTTGTGAATCAGCGAGTATGTAAATACTAAAAAGATAAACAAAATGTACTTCCACTACTTTTTAGATAACATTGATACTTCATAAATGTATTAGTAAATGATCCGTAGTATATTTTGTAAAACTGATGCATTCTTACTAACAAGACCTCACTACAGCTTTTTTAATTCTTTGAGAAGTAGAGAGAGACTCCATTTTTGTGTGTGCAGTGTCGGAGAATAACAGAGTTCTCACTTTTTGTTTGGGTACAGCAAATCAGATACTTTATTTTCTTTCTCTCTATCAATTGCATAGAGGGAGAGAGCTAAGCAGGTCTCTCAACAGGTAAACAATTACAGCAAGCATTTATACCTTTTGTTACAGACAATAATGAGCAACAGCTGCATTTTGTTTATACATAGGTCATTCTGATATCTTGTTTTGCTCACTAATGTAGACTCTTAGTCTACATTCCATATTATCTACACAAGGTCGCAACAACTTCTCACACAGTTCTTTCCCACTCGCCTCACACATTCCTCGCCTCTACAAATCTTGCGTTATTAGGGTTACAGTTAGCCTAACTCTTGCTAACGAACTGTCATGCATTGCAATCCCCTTCCTGTCAGTTCTTTCTCTGCTTCCACAGCAGATTATTAAGGTTCTATTGTAGTTTCAAGTATCATACTGTAAAATGACCTTTTTAGAACAATTGCATTAGTTTTGGTTTGGAGGGGTTTTTGAATTAATAATGTCCTTGCGTGATTGTTCATGTGTATTCCGCTTCTGGTGCGCATGAGCACCATGGGCACAAGATCAATTTTTTTTTTTTTTTTTTACCACCAGTGCCTGTTGAGACTGTGCATGTAGCCCACACGCCCTCTGGCACTCCATAGCTGAGGGCATAAAGGGCAGAGCAGCTGCAACCCCTTCCAGTTACTTTTTACTACCCAGGGCAGCAAGGTGGAACCTCTACACTGTCCGCATCTCTGCACACTGTGCATGAGAAGACAAGCTCTTCAGCTTCCGAGATATTCCCAGTACCAGATTCCCTGGATATGGTGCAGTTGAAATCCCCAGGATTCAAATCCTTTCCCTCTTGTGAGGGAGTGTCCAGGATTGATAGGAATAGCTACATGTGCTGCTTCTGCCTCTGACGCATATACACAAGATAAATGCTTGATATGTTTCTCTCTTTCAAAGAGGACACACAAAGAAAGGGAATCCTGCCAAAACTTTTTCTCTTGGAGAGATGCGTAAGGGCATTATCTGAGCCTGAGAAGAAGACAACAGCCAACTAGACCAGTCTCTGTGAGTGGTCCAGTAAGTCTCAGGTCTGCCTTGAACTTCAGGGCTCACTTGTTGACTAGAGAGAGCTTCTAACCCAGCCTCAGTTCAATCTTCTGAGGAGAGAGGGAGGAAAGAATACTGGTCTCATTGGAGAGAAAGATTTCCCTCATCAGCACTGAATAAATCCAAACCAGGGGGCAGTTCAAGGCTCAGATTAAATACTGCTGATGTCTCGGCACCATTTTGTCATCAGATGACCTCAGCACTGCTTTTGGAGCCTGTTTCTGACTCTACCAGTACTGATCGATTGACCACAAAACACCCAGCATTGATACACCCGGCACTGACATCCAAACACCTTACCTTGGCACGAGAGTGCTCCATACCAGCATTCATAGCACCCACCACACTACCAGCTGATCTGGAGGACAAGCTCTCAGTCCTGATGAGATTCGCAGTACTGATTGACTTGACAGTAGCCAATCCGTTGGAGTCACCATTGCAGACAGCTACTAGGAAACTCCTAGCCCTTGTGCCATCTGGATCCACCATCTCAATTCCTGCACAGGATACCCTTGGGCCCTGAACCCATTGTGGTATCTTCCTTCTCTCCATACCCCTAGTTTAAGCAATAATGGCCATGCTGAGCCTGTTTGGGGATGCCAACCAGTAGAAAGACTTCATTGGTTCTCCTACCTCCAAAGCCAGGTCTGTGTCCCCTCTTAATCCATCTCAGGAAGGTCAGCTGGTCCACTATACATCTCAACATCAGTACCAGGACATAGGCTGGACATCTGTCTCACATAGACCATCCTGCTCTATCTCAACAGTGATATTGTCATCTTCGCTTTATGACACTGTCCCCCTCATGTCTGGCAGTGCTGAAACTAACTATCTGATCTTCCAGGAGCTTCTCCAACAAATGGCAGTTACCCTGGAAATTGCAGTAGAGAGAATGCAGGAAAGGTCACGCTAACGTCTGTGTTCCTTGGGCTCTGGTAGATTGGCAATGCCAATAAATGAAGCCTTGTTGGAACCAGCAAGAGACCTATGATAGACCCCAGCTTCAGTGGAACCCACTTCTAATAAGGCAGATAGCTGCTACCAAGTCCCCTCAAAGGAGTTTGGTTACTTCTATAATGACCCCACATCTGGGTCCTTGGTGGTTGCAGCCATCCATGAGAGGTCCAAACAGCAGGGACCACCCAAAATGACACCATGGCACAAGGACCTGAAGAAACTTGAATTCTTTGGCAGCAAGGCCTGTTCCTCAGGCTAGCTTACAAATGCCCATATTGAGCTACCAAGCATTCCTGGCTAAATAGAACTTATTGAATGGGGACCAAGTGTCACAGTTCAGAAGTCTCACAGGATCACAGGGAGGAACTCAAAGCTGCTGTGGTAGAAGGGTAAGTGGTAGTAAGTTGCCCTTGATGCCTCAGACACAGCGATTACAGTAACTCCTCACTTAGTCATCCTGGTTAACGTTGTTTTGTTACGTTGCTGATCAATTAGGGAACATGCTCGTTTAAAGTTGTGCAATGCTCCCTTTTGACATCGTTTGGCAGCCACCTGCTTTGTCCCTGCTTGCAGGAAGAGCAGTCCGTTGCAGCTAGCTGGTGGGGGCTTGGAACCAGGGTGGACCGGCAGCCCCCCTATCAGCTCCCCACTCCCCTAAGTTCTCTGGGCAGCAGCTGCCCAGCAGGCTATCAATTGCCGGCGGTTCAGCTGTCCCTCCCCCCATTGCCATGTGCTGCTCCTGCCCTCTGCCTTGGAGCTGCTCCCCGAGACTCCTGCTTGCTGTGCAGGGGGAGGGAGGGGAGGAAGAGGAGGGCTGTCAGGGTGTCCCCCTCCCCCCCCCGCTCCTGCACCCCGCTTACCCCATCTTCCATAGAGCAGGGGGGGACACACGACAGGGTTCAGGACGGAGGGAGCTTGCTGGCAGCAACTGCGGTCTCAGCAAGTTGATCTAATTAACAAGGTAGTGTACTTAAGTGTAGGGTCACCGTACTTAAAGGGGAAATGCGCATCTCTCTCTCTCTCTCTCTCTCTCTCTCACACATATGGTGTGTCTCTCTGTCTCTGTCTGCGATGCTGTCTCCCCTCCTTCCATTCCTGCTGCCTTGTAGAGTGTGAGAGTTAACCCTTGAGAGCTCAACCAATTGCTAGTTCATCGTTAGCAGTAAGGCATTCCCTGGAAAATATCCCACCCTCTGACTCTTCCACCTCAACCAAGCTTCACAATGATCATCACTGTGTACCAGTATTAAATTGTTTGTTTAAAACTTATACTCTATGTGAGTGTGTGTATATTATATATAAAAAAAATATAGTCTTTTGTCTAGTGAAAAAAATTTCCCTGGAACCTAACCCCCTCATTTACATTAATTCTTATGGGGAAATTGGATTCGCTTAACATTGTTTCGCTTAAAGTCGCATTTTTCAGGAACATAACTACAGCCTTAAGTGAGGAGTTACTGTACTATGCATAGAGCCTTTTGGTTGCAGTCGTCCAATATTCCAAAGAAGTTCTAAACAACCACTGAGGACCTGTTCTTCAAAGGCTGCGACCTTTTCAATATCCACACAAAAGATCTTCACACTTTAAAGCAGAGGTCGGCAACCTATGGCACGCGTGCCGATTTTTAATGGCACGCTGCTGCCTGCCGGAGTCCCAGCAGGCAGCAGCGTGCCATTAAAAATCCTGCCCAGCCTGGCCCGGCCCGCTCTTCTCCGCCCTCTGCCCCCACCCCCCGTGGGTGTAGGGGGCAGAAGCTTGGTCCTGCCGGCTCCCCTGCCTCTTCCCATAGTGTGCTGGGTTCCTGCCCCTCCTCTGCCTCTCCGTCCCTCCCTCCCTGCTGGCTGATCAGCTGATGGTCCTTGCGAGGGAGGGGGTCGGGAAGGAGCAGAATCAGTGTGCTCGCTGCTCCCGGCGGAGGCAGAGAAGAAGCAGGGGCAGGGCCTTGGGGAAAGGGGGGGGTGGAATGGGGCATATCCCCTCCAGCCCCCTGCCCTGCCCCCCCCACACACACACACACCCCAGCCCTGAGCCCTGACCCCCCCTCACACACTCCCAGCCCTGAGCCCCGCAGCCCTGCACACACCCCCAGGCCCGAGCCCTGTGCCCCGCACACACCCCTGACCCCTGCCCTGAGCCCTGTACCCCCCTCATACACACCTAGCCCTCTGCTTGACTCCTTCACCCCTCCCCACGACCCCAGCCCTGACACCTGCACCCCCTCACATGCCCCCAGCCCTCTGCCCTGACTCTTGCGCCCCCCCACACCCCATGCACCCCCTCATCCTGACTCTTGCACCCCCCCACATCCCCACCCTGAGCACCAAACGGGAGCTCCTGCACCCCCCCACATTCCCACTGCACCCCTCGCACCAAATGGGAGCTGCCCAGGTAAGTGCCCCACACCCAAACCTCCTGCCCCAACCCTGAGCCCCCTCCCTCATTCTAGCTTCTGGCCAGACCCTTCACCCCCAGCCCTGTGCTCAGTGCACTCCCACCCTCAGCTCAGTGCAGAGAGAGGACGAGAATGGGCCAGAACCAGGGAGAAGGTAGGTACCCACTGTATGTGGGCAGGCCCGGAACCCCAGACCGGCAGCAGGCTGAGCGGGTCCGGCAGCCGGGACCCCAGCTGGCAGGAGCCGGCGGATGGAACCCCTGAGCGGCAGTGAGCTGAGCCGCTCAGCCCACTGCCGGTCTGGGGTCCCGGCCGCCGGCCCCGCACAGCCCGCTGCCGGTCTGGGGTTCTGGCTGCCGGACCCTTGTCAGACGGGGTCCCGGCCGCAGGCCCTGCTCAGCCTGCTGCCAGCCTAGGTGAACAGAACCTCAGACCAGCAGCGGGCTGAGTGGGCCGGCGGCGTAAGATCAACATTTTAATTTAATTTTAAATGAAGCTTCTTAAACATTTTGAAAACCTTGTTTATTTTACAATACAACAATAGTTTAGTTGGGGGAGGGATAGCTCAGTGGTTTGAGCATTGGCCTGCTAAACCCAGGGTTGTGAGTTCAATCCTTGAGGGGGCCACTTAAGGATCTGGGGCAAAATCAGTACTTGGTCCTGCTAGTGAAGGCAGGGGGCTGGACTCAATGACGTTTCAAGGTCCCTTCCAGTTCTAGGAGATAGGATATCTCCATTAATTTATTTATTAGCTATATAATATATAGACATATATAGAGAGACCTTCTAAAAAACATTAAAATGTATTACTGGCACGCGAAACCTTAAATTAAAGTGAGTAAATGAAGACTCGGCACACCACTTCTGAAAGGTTGCCGACCCTTGCTTTAAAGGATGCAAGGGCCACCTTATATTCTTTGGGGTTCTAAGCTCCGGCTTCCAGGACAAAGCAATACAGGCCACAGAATTACCCCAACCGAAAACAATCTTCTTCCTATTACTATCCCCAACATACACACTTTTTCAGCTTCCTATCAACAGGTTGATGGTACAGTTGAGAGTTGCATAGCACTGTAGAATATTTTCCTCTCCCGTCATTTGAGAACAATCTGTTTGTTTTTTTCAAGGAAGCCTGAAACAGGTAACCGTGGATCAGTGGGTCCTGGAAATCATGAACAAAGGGTACTCCATCCAGTTTCAGGGACCCCTCTTACAAGATACTGCTAAGGAGGGAAGTAGACTCCCTTCTGCAACTCATAGTAATGGGAAATGTGCGTGTGGGATTCCAGGCCGGGAGGGTTCATTCACATTACTACTTAATCCCAAAGAAGAAAGGGAGATGGCATTCCATTCTGGACCTCAACAAATACATCCATTGTTTCAAGTTCAGAATGGGAACACTAGCTTTTATAATTCCTACTTTAGATCCTCAAGAGTGGTTTGTGGCTTTTCATTTAGGATAACTATTTCCATATTGCAGTTCATCCAGCCCACAAGAAATACCTCACATTCCAGGTTACTGTCAATATAGAGTGCTTCCCTCCGGCCTCCACACAGTTCCAGAATATTCACCAAGAACCTAGCAGTGGCAGCTCACCTAAGGAGACAAGAGGGGTAAATCTTCCCGTACTTCAACTGGTTGATTTGGGGCAGTCACCTCAACAAGTGATCACTCCATCTATTTGGAACTCTTCGCTACTCTGGGTTTCAGAGACAGTGGCCTATGCCAGGTGCTTCAAAGAGAATGAACAGACCAGTGATCATCAAGTGATCCATCCCCTGTCACCTCATCCCAGCTTCTGGGAGACAGAGGCTCTGGACACCATTCTCAACCTTACTGAGCAACTCGAGGGTTATCCAAAGACATCAGTCAGGACATTTCTCAGGCTCATGGGACAAATGGCCTCCTGCACTAAGTAATGCAATTTGCCAGACTTCACTTATCCTCCATGAAAGTATGGTTATGACCAGTTTACCCAGCAGACACCTCATAGATATGACAGTCATGGTCTCTCAAGAAGCCCTCTCCTTGTTAGCTTGGTGGAAGGACCCTCTACGTGTGCACAGCAGAGTGCCATTCTTACTGCCTCTATCCACTAAACAGCTGGTGACTAGATGCATCCACTCTTGGAAGGGGAGCTCATCTGGACCATTTTAAGATGCAGGGACTATGATCTGTCCCCCACAAGAAGTAAATCTCCACATAATATCCTAGAGCTAAGAGCTGTTAACCAAGTCTGCCTGGCATTCCTACCCACTGTATTCTGAGGAACCACAATCCAAGTACTGAAGGACAATACTACAGCAATGTACTACATTGGTAAGCAGGGAGGGGCACTCTCATTACCTCTCTGCCAGGAAGCAATCCATCTCTGAGACTGGTGTATCAGTCTCCAAGTAACACCTTTTGGCCCTACATCTTTCATGCTTGCAGAACACCCTAGCAGATCAGTTCTGCACACGATACACAAACATAAGCATTCAGTCAAGAACGCATTTCTTTAAGACAGCTACATCTACAAGTGGGGATGCCCAAGGATAGACCTGTTTGCCATAGACTAGAACAAGAAATGCCAAGTATTTTGCTCTAGAGGAGGATCTGGCCTTCTGCATTCCCTGTATTTTGGGACTCATATTTACCCACTCATTCCACTGATACAGAGGATCCTGAGAAAGCTCAAACAGGATGATAATGACAATGCCAGCATGGCCCTGACAGTTCTGGTACTTTGAGCTGATGAGCCTGTCAACACAGCCCCCAATCACACTTGTGGTTCAGCCAGATGTAATCATACAAACTGAGGGCCAGATCCTACACTCAAACCCAGCATCACTGCACCTCGCAGCCTGATGCTGGCTGGCTAACAGCCACAGACAGAATCTACTCCGAGGAAGTCCAGAACGTTTTGGCTTGTAGCGGAAATGATTCCATTTGAGTAACTTATTCAGCTAAATTGAAGAGGTTCTTTTTTGGGCAATGCAGAAGCACCTACTCCCACTAGAAAACCCAGTAGCAACTATTACTTGCTGGCCCTAATGCATTTGGGACTCTCCATTACTTCTGTGGAAGTCCATATGATGGCAGTTTCTGCTCATTCTCCTATTGAAGATCTGTCTTCACACCCAACAGTTGCTAGTTCCTCAAGAGCTTCATGTCTTTCCTCTAGTCCGAGAGACCCTGTCCCTCTGGAAACTCACTGTGGTATTATCAGGGTTAATGAGGCCTCCCCCTGAAACTTTATTTACCTGCTCTTTATACTACCTGTCTATGAAGACCACCTTCTTAGTGGCTAAAACTTCATCCAGAAAAATAGGACAGATCCAAGCCCTCATAGCAGGACCCTTGTATACAGTATTCCATAAGGGCAAAGTGACATTAGGACCTCACCCAAAGTTCTTTCCTAAAGTTGTCTCAGATTTTCACCTGAATCAGGTGATCCACCTGCCAGTTTTCTTTCCCAGTCCTTGTGCTAATCCAGGGGAAGTTAAATTTCACTTTAGATGTTGTTGGGATTCTCTCATTTGGACAGAACAAGACCATTCGGGAGCTTGCCTAGACTGTTTCTGGCCTTTGCTGAGGGGATGAAAAGTCAGCCTATATCCACCTAAAGACTATCTAAATGAAACTCGGACTGTCTTGCTCTATGAGTGTGTGTTTGGACTCACCTATGCAGATAGGAGCCATTCCACCAGAGCTCCAGCAGCCTCTGCTGCTTCTCTAATAAGCATCCCAATATCTGAGATTTGCAGAGCAGCTACCTGGAATTCTGTCCACATCTTTTCCCAGCACTTCTTCTTGGTATAGGACTCCCGGTCTTACACACACTTTGACAGAGCTGTCTTACAGACATTCTTTTAGTAAACTGTGATCACCCACTTTCAGAACATATCACTGCTTGTGAGTCACCAGAAGTAGACATATGGACATCACTTGAAGAAGAGTAGAGTCGTTACCTTGAAGAACCAGTTACTATAGTGTAAGTATGTTATCCACATGTACGCCATGACTCGCATGCCTTATCTGCTACTTTGCAGCCCTATATCAGCTGGATTCTGTTTTGGTGAAGAGTGGTTGCAGCCACTCCCCCTTTACATCCTCTTCTATGCAGCACCAGAGAGGCTATGTCTAGACAGCAATGTAAGCCTAAGGTTAGTGGGACTCAAGTCAGCTGACGTGTGTCAGGGAACCCTGGGCTTTAGCATCTACACTGCATTTTAACTCTAGATTAACAATTTTCTGACCTGTGCTCAAACCTAGGACTCGGAAGTCCACACTGTAGTGCACAAACCCAAGTCAAAGTAACCCTATCCCAGGAACCCTATGCCTAGCGCCCCCACCCCCAGTGTTGACACTCTAGCCCTTCAAATGTGTAGCACTGTGGACAAACTGTTGCCCACACTGTTTCCTAACTGCGGTGGTGCTATTAATGGGACTCGGGTGCCCATAAGGAGCACATGAGTACATAAACGGCATAAGTAGCTCCTTTGGTGGCTGTCTCAGTAGAACGACTGCAGTTTGAGAAGGCTTTCTACTGAACTACTATCTAATCTGAGAATTGGGCTCTCCAGATCTAAGCTGAGTCATATTGGCAGGAAAATGCCCATGTGCATCTGTTCTGAGGATAATCAGAACATAAGTCTCTCCAGGACTGTCAAACTATTAAAATGAAACTGGCCATTCTTAATTTTTAAAGTGGGAAGTCTGTTTGTTTTGAAGTTTGACATAAATTGAAGGTATCAGAGGAACACACACACGGGCTGCTGCCAGCTGCAGAGTAATGAAGTGCATGCCCAGAGCTTGGGGTGCAGTGTACTCCAGCAACCCCTGAGGATCCCCTGCTCCTGCCGCACCCTGGGAAACAGGGATAATGGATCCCAAAGAGGCTGCGGGAAAGTTTTGGGGTTGGCTCCCACTCACCACCCTCACAGTGCACGCTGCCCGGACGTCCCTGCCACACAGCCGCAGGTAGGGCAGGGGGGACCCAGGAGCAAGGGCCACTGCGCTGGCTGGCTGCAGTACTGCTCCTCTGCTGCCAGGAACTCTGGGATATATCTGGAGGACTTCTGGGACCTAAGTCAAGCTGGTGCCACATACCCACAGGAAACTAATAGGGCTCAGATCCTAGGTCCCAGCTTAACACAGGCTTGGACCTTCCATCCTGGCAGGGTCCTGGGACCTTGGGTCTGAGCCCTGGGTTAACACATTTGCAGTATGGATACAATGGGTGTTTGGCTTGAGCCTGGTTTCAGACCTGGGCTTAAATTGCTGTGTAGACATACCCGGAGTGTACTGGGCACAGCTGTGGCCTCAACAGACACTGCTATTCAAAAACAATCTAATTACACTGGTCTACAATTTTTGAGAAGTCGTCTGCTTCAGAGATAAAATGTGCTATTTATTATGTATTTTGATGTGCTGAATTCAAATATGACAATTAAAACAACTGATTGGCTACTGTTTCTAAGATATTTAAGTTTTTACATTTTATGTCTATGTATATTGTGTAGATAGTAGAGTTTTAATCATAAATTGTAAACCTAGGTCTTTTCATGTGTTTATGGTTGCTTTACATGGTAATATTTCACCTGTCCTGTTTATGTAACACTTTAAAAATCAGCAAAAGGGTTATATAAATAAAATTTATTATGAAACAAAAGGCAAAAAACTATTATGTACATAGTTTAGTCCTATTCAGTGTCTACTCGGCGCTTCTTGGCTTGTCTCTTGTATTCATTAAATGGAGCATCTCTTGTCACTGTCCAGCAATAGTCTGCAAGCATTGATGGGCTCCATTTGCCCTGATAGCGTTTCTCCATTGTTGCAATGTCCTGGTGAAATCGCTCGCCGTGCTCGTCGCTCACTGCTCCGCAGTTCGGTGGAAAAAAATCTAGATGAGAGTGCAAAAAATGTATCTTTAGTGACATGTTGCAACCAAGGCTTTTGTATGCCTTGAGGAGGTTTTCCACCAACAACCTGTAGTTGTCTGCCTTGTTGTTGCCGAGAAAATTTATTGCCACTAACTGGAAGGCTTTCCGTGCCGTCTTTTCCTTGCCACGCAGTGCATGGTCAAATGCATCATCTCGAAGAAGTTCACGAATCTGAGGACCAACAAAGACACCTTCCTTTATCTTAGCTTCACTTAACCTTGGAAATTTTCCACGGAGGTACTTGAAAGCTGCTTGTGTTTTGTCAATGGCCTTGACAAAGTTCTTCATCAGACCCAGCTTGATGTGTAAGGGTGGTAACAAAATCTTCCTTGATTCAACAAGTGGTGGATGCTGAACACTTTTCCTCCCAGGCTCCAATGACTGTCGGAGTGGCCAATCTTTCTTGATGTAGTGGGAATCTCTTGCACGACTATCCCATTCGCAGAGAAAACAGCAGTACTTTGTGTATCCAGTCTGCAGACCAAGCAAGAGAGCAACAACCTTCAAATCGCCACAAAGCTGCCACTGATGTTGGTCATAGTTTATGCACCTCAAAAGTTGTTTCATGTTGTCATAGGTTTCCTTCATATGGACTGCATGACCAACTGGAATTGCTGGCAAAACATTGCCATTATGCAGTAAAACAGCTTTAAGACTCATCTTCGATGAATCAATGAACAGTCTCCACTCATCTGGAGCGTGAACGATGTTGAGGGCTGCCATCACACCATCGATGTTGTTGCAGGCTACAAGATCACCTTCCATGAAGAAGAATGGGACAAGATCCTTTTGACGGTCACGGAACATGGAAACCCTAACATCACCTGCCAGGAGATTCTACTGCTGTAGTCTGGAGCCCAACCGCTCTGCCTTACTCTTGGGTAGTTCCAAATCCCTGACAAGGTCATTCAGTTCACCTTGTGTTATGAGGTGTGGTTCAGAGGAGGAGGATGGGAGAAAATGTGGGTCCTGTGACATTGATGGTTCAGGACCAGAAGTTTCATCCTCTTCCTCGTCTGACTCAAGTGAGAATGATTCTGGTGCATCAAGAACCGGCAGTCCTCCTCTGTGGGGTACTGGGCGTATAGCTGATGGAATGTTTGGATAATGCAGAGTCCACTTTTTCTTCTTTGACACACCTTTCCCAACTGGAGGCACCATGCAGAAGTAACAATTGCTGGTATGATCTGTTGGCTCTCTCCAAATCATTGGCACTGCAAAAGGCATAGATTTCCTTTTCCTGTTCAACCACTGGCGAAGATTTGTTGCACAAGTGTTGCAGCATGTGTGTGGGGCCCACCTCTTGTCCTGATCTCCAATTTTGCAGCCAAAATAAAGGTGATAGGCTTTCTTAACCATAGTGGTTATACTGCGCTTTTGTGATGCAAAAGTCACTTCACCACAAACATAGCAGAAGTTATCTGCACTGTTCACACAAGTACGAGGCATCTCTGCTCACTTTGGCTAAACAGAAATGTGTCCCTTTGCAAAATCAAACACTGACAAATAAGAGAGCACGACACTGTATGATTTCTAGAGCTGATATAGGGCAATTTGTTCAGCAGAGTGATGTAAGCTTCGTTATGATTGCATCATCCATGACTTCTAGGAATAACATGATGCAATTCATATCATGTATGACGCAATACCAGCTTCAGATTGCATCATTCATTGTTTTGCCTAAAAAGCAAGTACTGTCCAAACCCAGTCATAGATTTATTCATCGATCCAGTCAAAGATGTATTTTAGTCATTTCTGGTTTAAATTGAGATCCCTTCCCTTTATAACTCACTTATCCTCCGCCATTCCCAAGTCAAGGGTCGTATATACTGACCCAATAGCATATCTTGAAAACTAGAGCCAATCAACAATTTTAAGCATCATTTTCATTCTCAGTGACCCAGAATTAGTAAAGTTTGACTATATTTATTTCAGAAGCATTTTGGCTGTAGAGCAGTGTTATCTGTGCCTAGGATGTATGCACACCAGAAGTGGAATTACATGTGGACAATATATCTTGAAGAACCACAGTTAATGGAGAGTAACCATTCTTTATAGTGCTTCAAAAAGATAGTGCTTCAAAAATATAAAGCATATAGGTGCTTATTGTTTAATTATTGCAATCTAATATTTTTGTAAATTTAATATCTTTGTAAATAATTGTCCATCCCTCCCTTACATCAAAAGAAGGAATAAAAAGGGTTTTCTTAATGGTGGTGTTGCAGGAATGTGAAAACTAAACTAATAGGGCTAATTTTAGACCTAATAATGTTAGCATTTTACTCAACTCTTCCAATGCACTTCAGCACTAGCTTGCAAAATCTTTGCTATTTCAGTTCACAGGTCTACACACAGTGCTATCTTAACACATTTTATTGTGATTTTTATATTTCAGGTAATGGTATTCAAGAGATTAGGCAGAGAACAACAAAATGTACATTCACTTTGAAATTTTCAGGGCTTTAACAAAAGTCTTCACAAAGTTTAATGTTTAGTGTATTAATATGTTTGTTTTGCCTAACACCAAAGTTGCTTTTGACTTTGTGCTTTACATATTAAGATTCATTATGTCATTCCTTGGTTTCTAGTTCTTCCATATTGTATTGTTTTTAGTGCATAAATGTTTTCCTGGTAGCATGAACAGCTGTCCACTTTTTCTTTTAACATAATATTCACCTTAGAACATACTCATATCACAGTACCCAATGATGAAGCACAGAGTAACACAATTTACTTTTTTTTTTTTCCAAATCTCTTAAGTCTCCAAGTACATTCTGTCTGATCTTTAAAAAGCGACAACGAGTCCTGTGGCACCTTATAGACTAACAGATGTATTGGAGCATAAGCTTTCGTGGGTGAATACCCACTTCGTCAGACGCATGCACCCACGAAAGCTTATGCTCCAATACGTTTGTTAGTCTATAAGGTGCCACAGGACTCGTTGTCGCTTTTTACAGATCCAGACTAACATGGCTACCCCTCTGACACTTGTGTGATCTTTGTTTTTTTGGATTGTAAACTCCTTGAGGCTGGGGCCACGTCTTTGTTCATGTCTTGTACAATGTTGAAATACTGTTAGTTCTTACATATAAGTAAGATCTGCAGGATTGGGCCTTTAAAGTTGTGAATTACATTGCATAATTAGGAATGAGTTGGAAGAAAATATTAGCAATATACTTCAGAAAAGGAGGATTGTTCTAAACTGTATTTATAAATTAACAATTTAATATTTCAAATTTCTAGTCAGCTTTTTATTGTATTTTTAACCTGTTTACAGAGGACAGTGAATTGCGAAGAACCTTGCAGTCTTTGGCCTGTGGGAAAGCACGAGTATTGATTAAAAATCCAAAAGGCAAGGATGTAGAAGATGGAGACAAATTCATTTTTAATGGTGACTTCAAGCATAAATTGTTTAGAATAAAGATCAACCAAATACAGATGAAAGAAACAGTATGTATTAAAATACTCTTACTCTTTGCATCTATTTTGATTACAATACTGATACTGTGCCTTGCTTACCTATATGTCCTGGCTGAGTTGACACAGTCTCTGCATTTTCAGCAATATTTTTCTCATCCTGGGAGGCGAACAATATTTCTAGTCTCATTGGTAGTCGGTTTGTGTCCTAAATTGGTATAATCTCACATACCTTTCAATACATCTTAACTGTTTGGACAGTGCAGTTGAAGTATTGACATTACATTAATTGAACAGAACAAAAGTAATGCTGTTAACACATCAACTGTTTTTATTTGGAGAGAAGAGAGTTATTGAAATAATTATCCCCTCTATTGCTGTGAATATCTTTGGGAATGGATTCCAATTCTTGGGGTCAGCATGATTGACGTGTTTAATTAGCATGTCCAGTTGTTTTCTTTGCCATTAGCATACAGAACTCTTTGAAACGTACAGTCCTGGAATGATTCTCTATTTCAGAAGGCCCATATACATTAAGGTTCCATAGACACCTCATCTGTATTGATGTATTTTTTAATTAAAGAAATACTGTTGTTTTTTTTAATTGTAGTTTGGTTTATCAAGTTAACTTTTTATAAGAAGTATGTGAATTTGCTTTGCATATGCTTAATTTGTATCCTTAGTTTCCTTTAACAGCATCAGAACATCCCAGAGCCCAGGTTTTAGGTGTGCGTGCTTGTCTGTCAGAAAGAGAAGAATAAATGAATATTGTTTCCTTCCACACATTACTTGTATATTTCCCTAAAGCTTAACCAAACACTCAGACAGAAAAATTGGCAATGAAAGATGGCTTGATGCATGTTGTTTTGTCCTTTAGGTTGAAGAACAGGTTAGCACAACTGAAAGAGTGTTTCAAGATAGACAATATCAGATTGATGCTGCTATTGTACGAATAATGAAGATGAGAAAGACGCTCTGCCATAACCTTCTTGTTTCTGAATTGTATAATCAGCTGAAATTTCCAGTAAAGGTAAGTGAACTTAATTTCCTTTCAATCCATACTAGAATTTTTTTAAAATATCTGGTTCTTCGAGTGCTCACTCATGTCCATTCCATATTAGGTGTATGTGCTCGCCACATGCACTGGTGCTGGAAGTTTTTCCCTCAGTGGTATCCATAGGGGACCGGCTCTGATGCCCCCGGGAGCGGCGCACACATGCTGCAGTATAAGGGGTGCTGTCGGCCCACCCCACCCTCAGTTCCTTCTTGCCGCCTGTGACGGTCCTGGAACGTCTGCTGCTTTGGCTAGCATTTTTTTTCATTCAGTGTTCCTTCTGAATGTTTCCTGTAAAATAGTTGTAAAATAATTAATAGTTCCCTTAGTGTTAGTTCTCGTTCAGTGGTCCCGGACGGGACTCAGCCTAGGTACGGGGCATGTCCCGGTCTCCAGGCTTTAAGCCCTGTGATCATTGTAAGCGGCCTATGCCCATCAGCAACCCACACGCTAGTTGTTTGAGGTGTCTAGGTGAAGGACACATAAGCGACAGGTGTCACATCTGTAAATCCTTCAAACCCCGAACAAAAAAGGAGAGAGACATCCGTCTCAGGGCGCTCCTGATGGAGTCGGTACTGACCCCGACACCAGAGCAGAGGTCCGACTCAGCCCCAAGCACCATAGTATCAGTGCGGAGCGCCCCGCCGGCGCCATCTTTGAGCCAGCACCGATCCCCCTCCCCTGCTCCGATCAAGAAGCTGAAGATAACCACAAGGGGAAAATCTCCCCTCCCCCTCCCCCCCCCCCCCCCCCGCTTTCCATAAGGAAAAGGACAGGGCTGGAGGAGAGCCAAGACCCGTGCTAAGTGGCTCGACGCCTCCGTCGATCATGGTCACCTGCCAGTGAACACTCCGCCTCCAGCTGCGGAACTGAGCAGGAGTCCTTGACGGCAGGACAAGCACTGGCGGTATGTCCATATCGTCGGCACCGCAACCAACCCCTTGGGCCCAAAGCCGGTGGCCTGGTACCCCTGGAACCTGTGGGGATTTTCCCAGCCCTTGCAGACAGTCCGCTCGGTGGTGGGGGCCTCAGATAGGCCATTGGCCTCAGCATCCTGCTATCCACCAGAGGTGGAGGCCCCAGAAGGCAGAACTTCCCAGGCCCATGAGCAGACAGGGAAACAGCCTGCTGGACCATCAGGCGACATTGTCGTCGTCTTCATTGTCACTGGACGAAGCCATCACAGATACCCTTCACCCAATTCCACAAGTTGATGCTAAGGCTCATGAACTACTGAAGAGGAACTACTACATCCTCTGCTCCATGGCAGCTGCCCCTACACGAATCAAAAATTATTAATGCCCTGTGGCAAACCCCCTCTTCCCTGCCCCCATTTTGAAAAGGGCTGAACGTAAATACTTTGTGCCAGCTAAAGGCCAGGAGTATCTCTACACTCTCCCAGCCCCAAACTCTCTCGTAGTTGAGGCTGTTAATCAAAGGGAGAGGCAGGGGCAACCCGGGCCTACACCCAAAAATAAAGACTCGAAGAGACTGGATCTGTTTGGGTGAAAGATGTATTCATCTTTCAGCCTTCAGCTGAGAATGGCCAACCACCAAGCCCTCCTTGGCTGCTCCGATTACAACATGTGGCAGGCAATGGCCAAGTTCGAGGTTTCGCTTCCCGAAGGGTCCAAGAAGGAATTCTGGACGATCCTCGAGGAGGGCACCACTGTGGCCAGGGTGGCCCTCCAGACAGCTTCAGATGCGGCTGACTCCGCGGCTTGCACCATGGCCTCAGCCATCTCCATGCGGCAGGCATCCTGGCTGCTCCTCTAGGGTCTGTCGACAGAGGCTTAGCCGTCAGTGCTGGACCTTCCCTTCGGCAGGCCCTGTTTGCAGAACAGACAGATAGTAAGTTGCATGGGCTCAAGGACTCCCGCACTACCCTGAAAACTCTAGGGCTGTACGTCCCTGTTCAAGTTCGTAAGCGGTTCAAACCACAGCCAATCCCGGCAGGAGCCACCCCACAAAAAGAGCAGGGGCTACAAATGCCGCCCGAGGCACCCATCCCCTCCCTCCGCCCAAGCAGGGGAGCAAGCGGGTATTTTTAGGGTGAACCCAAAGGCAACCTACCAGACTATACCCCGGATCTATCTTTCCCGCCTTTCTCCACCCATCTTTCTCTTTTCCTCCTGGCATGGACCACCATAACCTCGGACTGCTGAGTCCTCAGTACAGTGGCGCAGGGTTATATCCTACAGTTACGGTCTCCACCCCCCTTCACCATCCCTCTTCAGGGATCCCTTTCACGAGAGTCTCCTCGCGCAGGAGGTAGGATTGCTGCAGCTGGGTGCGGTGGAAGAGGTTCCCTGTGAGTACAGGAACAAGGGGTTCTATTCCCGGTACTTCTTAATCCCAAAAGCCAAGGGTGGTCTACGCCCCACCCTGGACCTACGAGACCTCAACAAATACCTAAAGAAGTTGAGGTTCCGCATGGTCTCCCTGGCCTCCTCCATCCCCTCCCTGGAATCCAGGAGACTGGTATGCCACCCTCGACTTGAAGTACTTTCATATAGCGATCTTCCAAGGACACAAGCGCTTTCTACGCTTCACGGTGGGATCGGACCACTACCAGTTTGCGATCCTCCCTTTCGGCCTAGCAACAGCACCAAGGGTGTTTACCAAGTGCATGTCAGTGGTAGCAGCTTACCTCAGGCGTTGGAGTATCCAGATCTACTCGTACCTCGACGACTGGCTGGTCAAAGGTCAATCCAGGTCCCAACCCAGGCCGATCCTGGGCCTGCTGGTAAACGACAAAAAGTCAACGTTAGTTCCAGTGCAGAGGATGGAGTTCATCGGCGCGGAGCTCGACTCCACCTGCGCCAGAGCGTTTCTGCCACAGGAGAGGTTCCAAGCATTGGTGGACCTCTGCATGGGAGTCTGTGTTCCCCCAGGCCACGGCCAGGGTTTGTCTGCGCCTGCTGGGACATATGGCAGCATGTACGTATGTCGTCCACCATGCCAGCCTCTGGATGCGACCCTTACAGCAGTGGCTGGTGATGGTCTATTCCTAGTCCAGAGATCACCTGGAAAAGGTCGTTACCATCCCGCTGACGATACTTACCTTGCTGCAATGGTGGACGGACTCCAGGGCGGTCCTGGAAGGAGTTCCATTCGACAGCCCTTGTCACTGCATCAAGCTGATATTGGACGCCTCAGACCTAGGCTGGGGAGCGCATCTCGGCGACCTTCAGACCCAGGGCATGTGGTCCCCAGAGGAGATGATGATGTACATAAACGTCAAAGACCTCAGAGCGGTTAGGTTGGCCTGTGGAGTCTTTTTACCACACTTGGCGGGCAAGGGGGTGAGTGTGTTGACAGACAATACGATCTCGACGTTCTACATCAACAGGCAAGCGGGAGCGCACTCGTCGGCTCTCTATCAAGAGGCTCTCTGATTGTGGGATTTCTGAATCAAGCATGCAATCCACTTGTAGGCCTATCACCTCCCCGGTGTCAGGAATACACTGGCAGATCGCCTCAGCAGATCCTTTTTCTCTCACCACAAGTGGTTGCTCCATCCAGATGTAGCCAGAAACTCTTCCAGGGGTGGGGAACTCCCCAAGTGGACCTGTTTGCCACCAGTCAGAACAGGAAATGCCATCGCTTCTGTTCCCTATAGGGTCTGGGCAAGGACTCCCTCTCCAACACCTTCCACCTGTCATGGTCGGGGGGACTGATGTACACGTTTCCACCGATCCCGCTCATCAGCAGAGTCCTGCCAAAGATCAAGAGAGACAAGGCCCAAGTCGTCATGATCGCCCCAGCGTGGCCGCACCACCATTGGATCGGCATGCTAATGGACGTGATGGGGGCCGCTCCCTGGAGCCTTCCCATCTGCTCTCGCAGGATCGCAGGCATCTCTTACACCCCAATCTTGCCCCCCTCCACGTCACGGCGTGGATGCTGTGTGGTTGAACCTGGAGGAGCAGGCCTGCTCTAATGAGGTCCAGCAAATCTTCCTGGATAGCAGGAAGCCTTCCACGAGAGCGACCTACCTGGCCAAGTGGATGAGGTTCTCCCACTGGGCGTCTGAGTGTAGCATTTCTCCAACGTGCTCCTCCTTACAATCTATCTTGGATTACCTGCTCCATCTTAAGAACCAGAGGCTGGCCCAGTCTTCTGTCAAGGTGCACCTTGCGACTATCTCCGCTTTCCACCCACAGATCCAAAAGGTATTCTCACAACGACATGTTGGTCTGATTCCTGAGAGGTCTTGAGAGGCTCCTCCCACCGGACTGAGTCCCTGTCCCACAGTGAGACCTTAACTTGGTTCTTTCTAAGCTCATGGGCCCACCTTTTGAGCCTATGGGCTCCTGCTCCCTCTCCCACCTGTCATGGAATGTCGCTTTCCTTGTAGCCATAACATCCGCGAGACGAGTATTGGAACTTAACGCTCTGACGTTGAAGCCACCGTATACAGTGTTCTTTAAGGACAAAGTTCAACTGTGACCCCATCCGGCCTTTCTGCTGAAGGTGGTGTCTTCCTTCCATGTTAACCAGAACATCTTCCTCCTGGTGTTTTGTCCCAGCTCGCATACCGCTAGTAAGGAAAGGAGGCTGCATGCCCTGGACATCAGACGTGCCCTGGCATTTTATCTGGAGCATACCAAGCCCTTCCGCAGGTCGACCCAGCTCTTCATCGCGACAGTGGAGAGGATGAAGGGCCTTCCAGTGTCCTTGCAGAGGATTTCCAACTGGATCACCACCTACATCTGGACCTGTTACGAGCTGGCACAGGTCCCACCGCCGCTGATTGTGAGGGCCCACTCAACCAGAGCTCAGGCATCCTCGGCGGCCTTCCTGGCGCATGTCCCTATTCAGGACATTTTCAGAGCTGCGACATGGTCTTCAGTTCACACGTTCACGGCGCACTACGCCATCACTCAGCAGGCCAGAGATGACGTTGGGTTCGGCAGAGCTATGTTGCAATCTACACGTCTGTGAACTCCTACCTGCCTCCATTGGCATTGCTTAGGAGTCACCTAATATGGAATGAACATAAGCAAGCACTCGAAGAAGAAAAGACAATTACCTTTTCCGTAACAGGTGTTCTTCAAGATGTGTTGCTCATGTCCATTCCATGACCCGCTCTCCTTCCCCACTGTCGGAGTTTCCAGCAAGAAGGAACTGAGGGTGGGAGAAGCCAGCAGCGCCCCTTGTGCGCGCTGCTCCATTGGGCAGCAGAGCCGGTCCCCCACGGATACCACTGAGGGAAAATCTTCCAGCACCGGTGCATGTGGTGAGCGCGCACACCTAATATGGAATGGACATAAGCAACACATCTCGAAGAACACCAGTTACGGAAAAGGTAATTGTCTTTTTCATTAATTTTTCTATTCTTTTCTATCCTTCTAAAAGATGAGAAAATAAGTAAATAGTGTAGGATTTAATGGTTGAATTAAAATCAAAGATTCAAATGTTAAAATACGTTTTCTTTAACAATGAGGGGGGGAAGTCAACAGGTTTTATCAGGAGTTATATAACAAAATACATCAAATTAAAAATGCATTTCTATATATAGATATATAGAAATGCATTTTTAATTTGATGTATTTTGTTATACAATTTATAGTGCCAATTTTTAAAATAAAGATTACTGTCCTCATTTTACTATAGTGGGATTGAAAATAAGTTCTTTTTATATTTCATTTATATTACTAAACATAATACCAATTTAATCTTTTCTTATAGCCTGGAGACTTGAAAAAAAGGATTGAATCTCTCATAGATAGAGACTATATGGAGAGAGACAAAGACAACCCCAATCAATACCACTATGTTGCATAATGGGAGAGAACTTTTTTTTTTTTCCTAAGAAGACACCAGAATCATGTATTCAGGACTTTGAATACCTATGCTGTTTGCAGACTTTACTTGTAACAGATCCTCAAGTTGATGTATACTATTCAACCAGCTGCATGCACTGGTGTGGATGAGAAGCAAAGGAAATGTTTCTTGGATCATCCTTGTCAAGACTCCTTAGTGATTTTTAAATGGCACATTTTTTATTTCTTTTAGTTCTTCCATTTGTTCTTTTGAGTTCTTCAAGATATGTTTATTCTACTTTGTTTAAAATTAACTTTTGAAGTTGGAAGGGAAGGTAAAAAAATACTCTTTTTCTGGCTTATTTATGTATGTGTTCATGACTGCACATCCATAAAGACCCTTAATGCTGCATTCTTTAGCTACAAAAATCACTCTGGTATCTTTTAAAACCCCTTTTAATTAATTAACATTTATGTACAAACACTCAGTGAATTCTTGAAATTATGCACCATGATACTGTTATATTCATGTTTGTTTAATTTTCTTTCAAAATAGTTCTAAACTTCAGTCTGGTTTGGATAAATCAGGTTTTGAAGTGAAATCTTTGAAGTGCCAAGAGGACAACTGTGTTAAAATGTCTGTAGTGAGCTGTCTGATTACTTAGCCAAGGTATTCATTTGTGGAATTTTTTGCTCTAGGGCAAGTGATTTGTATCACTGTTTATGTAAAACTTCAGTATAATTTAGTTTTGTCTTTAGAGACAAATATAGGATAATTACTGTACAGTGCACTCAACACAAGAAGAGAAAAGTTTTCAAAGGCTACAGTCTCGATGTGAAAGCATAGATTTTTTGTCTTGAGAGAGTATGGATTTTGTGAGTTCCCTGTTACATACTGTATATATGTAAGTTGATTTGAATTAAAGAATGAAGGACATGTAGATCCGTTAGATAATTGTAACTATAAGGAAGATACTTTTTTGTGGTAATATTTACAAGCCTCTGTTTTATTTTACAGGATTTGCATAATGGTGTTTCATTCTGATTAAAAGCTACCAAAGGAGTTTTGATCATGGCCTAATGAGAATTTAAGCAATATTTTCTTGAAAATAACTTACTAAATTTATATAATATGACTTTTGTGCATAAATTATAAGTCCACGACCCCTTCTTAAGTATCCATTGCTAAAAGCTGACATCTTCTGGGTTTCCATATTAAAGTCCTCATTCTGTCATCTGGTCTCATGAATTGTATTGCATTCTTTGAATTATTTTTATTCCCTTTCCTCTGTGTTAGAAACCAAACCCCCTATCATATGTTTAGTACAACAAATGTATTTAAAAGCTATTTAATATTGTAATTTAATGTAGACTTATATTTTAACTTGCTTTAATATTTAAATCTTTAGTTAATTCAAATAAAATCTCATTGATATGTATTAAATATTAATTTCTTAGCCACCATGTGAATTTGGCACTTAATCTCAATCCGTCATTGAAGATTAATTAATAGACCTAACTTTTAACTAATTGATTTATTCGCTATTCACATTACAACCAGCCAAAGTCAGTTTGCTAAAACACTGCTGTTTTTGGTGTTTTAAAATAAAAAGCTTTATGTAATAAACACACAAGTGTAATGGGGCAGAGGTTTCATCAGACTAAAGACTTGTGAGTGACAGGCAGTAATCCAGTAATCTATGCTATTTGAACAATGCTCTCTACCTCAGGGGTTCTTAATCTTTTTCTTTCTGAGCCCCCAACCCCTCCATGATATAAAAACTCCACCGCCCATCTTGTTACAACTACTGTTTTTCTGCATATAAAAGCCAGGGCCGACAGTGGGGGTACCAAGCAGGGCAATTGCCCATGGCCCCAAGCCACAGGGGGCCCTGCCTGCAAAGCTACATTGCTCAAACTTTGGCTTCTGCCCTGGGTGACAGGGCTCAGGGCCCCATGCAGCAGGGCTTTGGCTTTCTGTCCTGAGACCCAGTGAATCTAATGCTGGCTGGGTTTGGTAGACCCCCTGAAACCTTCTTGTGGGCCCCCCCCCAGGGGGCCCTGGACCCCTGATTGAGAACCACTGCTCTACCTTAACTTTCCTACCCTCCACCCAAAAAATAAACTCTAACTTTCTGACTAGTGTTTGATTAAAAACAAATTAACAAAAATTGATGCTATTACTAGAAGATATATTTTCATCAACAAGAGAAATGGCTCTCACTGTGGAAGCAAGTTAATTGACAGACAAGAATTCTGAGCTATGCAATTAAAAAAACAACCTACCTAGAGACTGGTATTTGTTAGCCAAATTACTCTCACTTGTATAGCAATAAAAAGATTTTTTAGAATCCTTTTGTTAGAATTTTTGCAGCCCAAACAAATGAGTAAGCATTTTAAAACTAATACATTTGCATCCAAGTCACTAGTGACCAGAGTCGTCATACTTATGTGAAATGAGTTGATCTTAGTACAGTTCCGTGTTTACATCACAATGAGGAATTTTGTTGCAGTGATAGACTGAAGATTGTACAGTCTCTATGCCACTATAATATAAATGGTGTATGATAATATTGTACAATACTGTAATTGTCTTATTATGGTACCAGATATATGCATCTCTAGTATTAGAGGCCAAACATTCTTTATTCACCCATGATATGGCAGTGGAATATCATGTAAATTAAAACCAACCTATGATCTAAATTGTCCCTAAATTAGCACAAACAGTAATTCCCAGGGTATGTCTACACTACGAGAGTAGTTCGATTTTACTTAAATCGAATATGTGGAATCGATATTACAAAGTCGAACGTGTGTATCCACACTAAGGGCAGTAATTCGACTTTGAGAGTCCACACTAACGGGGCAAGCGTCGACATTGGAAGCGGTGCACTGTGGGCAGCTATCCCACAGTTCCCGCAGTCCCTGCTGCCCATTGGATTTCTGGGTCGAGCCCCCAATGCCTGCTGGGGAAAAAAATGTGTCGAGGGTGCTTTTGGGTAACTGTCGTCATCCAACCGTCACTCCCGCCCTCCCTCCCTGAAAGCGCCGGCGGGCAATCATTTCGTGCGCTTTTCTGGTGAGTGACAGCGCGGATGCCACAGCACTGCAAGCATGGAGCCCGCTGCGACCATCGCTGCAGTTATGGCCGTTGTCAACACCTCGCACCTTATCGTCCACCTTTTCCAGAGGCAGATGCTGAGAAATCGGGTGAGGAGGCTACGGCATCGCGGTGAGGACATGAAGTCTGAGAGTGGCACAGACCTCTCGCAAAGCACGGGACCCCACGCCGTGAACATCATGGTGGCAATGGGTCATGTTGATGCTGTGGAACGGCGATTCTGGGCCCGGGAAACAAGCACGGACTGGTGGGACCGCATAGTGCTGCAGGTCTGGGATGAATCACAGTGGCTGCGAAACTTTCAGATGCGGAAGGGAACTTTCCTGGAACTTTGTGAGCTGCTGTCCCCTGCCCTGAAGCACAAGGACACCCGGATGCGAGCAGCCCTCACTGTCCAGAAGCGAGTGGCCATAGCCCTCTGGAAGCTTGCAACGCCAGACAGCTACCGGTCAGTCGCGAACCACTTTGGCGTGGGCAAATCTACCGTGGGGGTTGCTGTGATGCAAGAAGCCAACGCAATCGTTGAGCTACTGCTGTCAAAGGTAGCGACCCTGGGAAACGTGCAGGTCATCATAGATGGCTTTGCCGCGATGGGATTCCCAAACTGCGGTGGGGCTATAGATGGAACTCACATCCCTATCCTGGGACCGGACCACCAGGCCAGCCAGTACATTAATCGAAAGGGCTACTTTTCAATGGTGCTGCAAGCACTGGTGGACCATAGGGGACGTTTTACAAACATCAACGTCAGATGGCCGAGCAAGGTTCATGACGCTCGTGTTTTCAGGAACTCTGGTCTGTTTAGGCAGCTGCAGGAAGGTATTTACTTCCCGGACCACAAAATAACTCTTGGGGATGTGGAGATGCCTATAGTCATCCTCGGGGACCCAGCCTACCCGCTAAATGCCCTGGCTCATGAAGCCCTATAAAGGCGCCCTGGACACTGAAAAAGAACTCTTCAACTACCGTCTCAGCAAGTGCAGAATGGTGGTGGAGTGTGCTTTTGGACGTCTCAAGGGGAGATGGAGAAGCTTACTGACTCGCTCTGATCTCAGCGAAACCAATATCCCCATTGTTATTGCAGCTTGCTGTGTGCTCCACAATCTGTGTGAGAGCAAGGGGGAGACCTTTATGGCGGGGTGGGAGGTTGAGGCAAATAGCCTGGCTGCTGATTACACCCAGCCAGACAGCCGTGCGATTAGAAGAGCCCAGTGGGATGCGCTGTGCATCCGGGAGGCTTTGAAAGCTAGGTTCCTCAGTGAGCAGGGTAACCTGTGACTATTAACTTTGTTTAAAGAGAAGCTGAACCTGCCCCCGTTTCTTTACCCAGTTTATGTTGACTATCCTCTCCAGCTACATACCCCGTTCACCCCATCTCCCCCCCTTCCAACACACGTTTAAAAATAAAAAAAATGGAACTTTGTTAATGAACACCGTTTTCTTTATTACGGGTTTTGCGGTAAAGGGTTGAAACCGGGACGCAGACTGTGGTGCGGAGCGGGCGTAGTGATGGAAAGAACGCTTATAAACTCGAGGAATGACAGGCTCCTGCTCCTAGAGCGGTCAGCAGTGGTGGACTGGTTGTTTCAACGGAGCCTGCCACCCCTCCTTTTCGGGACTGTGTGTGTGTGGGCTATGTGACTTTGTGGCGGGGGAGGACGCTACTGCGTGGCTCTGTGATCCAGGATAAGGACCGCTGCATAAGATCTCTAACCGCCCTCCCCCGCCACACACTCACATAGCCCCCCCACACACACACAGAACATGAAAACCACCTCCCAGACTGACCAGGGTGCCTAGTGACTGCAATGTGTGTGTGACCTGCTGCTGAACATGCCCCCCTGTCTACCCTGGCAAAGGTGACTGCTCTGTCCAATTACCAACCCCTTTCCCCCCCCTTCAAACACACTGTCCTCTAAAAGAACATGATGGAAACAGTAATTAACAGAAACGTATTTTTTATTAGCAACTAAACGGGATGAAACTGGGCCGGGGGCTTGGGTGAGGCGGGAAGGAAAGGACTTATCAAATTTTGGGGAATGAGAGCCTTCTGTTACTTGAGCAGTCTGCAGGGGTGGAGTGACAGTTTTCACTGGTATGGGACTTTGTGGCGGGGGAGGGCGGTTAGAGAGAGACTGCAGCGGGGCTCTGTCCTCCTGCCCCCGGTCCTGCAGAACATCCACAAGGCGCCGGAGCGTGTCCGTTTGCTCCCTCATTAGTCCAAGCAGCGTTTGAGTCGCCTGCTGGTCTTCCTGACGCCACCTCTCCTCCTGTTCAATGTGTGATCGATGGATTTGCGACATG
Source organism: Emys orbicularis (assembly GCF_028017835.1). Lineage (NCBI taxonomy): Eukaryota > Metazoa > Chordata > Testudines > Emydidae > Emys > Emys orbicularis. The sequence goes on along the minus strand of NC_088683.1, from coordinate 256,991,950 downwards.
TTCTCCCTCCACTGGGTCTGCTGGGCCGCCTCGGCTCGGGAGCAGCCCATAAGTTCTGAGAACATGTCGTCCCGTGTCCTTTTCTTTCTCCGCCTAATCTGTGCCAGCCTCTGGGAGGGGAATGCCAGGGTAGGTCGGGAGACAGTCGCAGCTGTGGGATGGGAAAAAGGGAGTGAATTCCTCACAAATAATTTTTTGTGAACAATGAACATAGTCTTTCTCTGTGAACAAGACCATGCACAGCACCTATCACATGCGCACTCAGGACAAGGTCGAATTTTCGGCCTTCGCATTCAGTGCCTGGGGTCTTGCAGTGGAGATCAGACAAGCGGGGCAGGACAGCGGAATTCGGGTAGCAGGCTGACATGGTAAGCCGTAGACTTTGGCTGCTTAAAACTTAAATTATAGCAGTGCCCTCCTTTCACGTTCAAAGCAATGCTCCTAGCGTTGGCCAGTTCCTGCTGCCGGCAATCCGGCAAGCATGAACTCTGCCCCTGTCCCACCCCCTCGCGGCTGTCCCCGGGAAAGATCCCTGTATGTTGCCCCTCTCCTGCCTCCACCGCGTGGCTGTAAACCGCCGGTTACAGTTCTGTAAAGGAACAGGCAAGCAGTCCCAACAGTAACATTCCCCTAATTCTAAGCAGGTCACCATGAGCAACATCACTCTGCTGAGGATTTCTGGGACAGAGAAAGACCGCATGCTGCGTGAAAGCCAGCAAAAACCAGGGCCGTATGCCGCCATGCTCTGCAAGGCAATGATCCCAGAGTACTTGATGATAGCCTGGCACGGAAAAGTTTCCTACCACGGAGGACACAATAAGGCCGCTCTCCCCAGGAACCTCATGCAAAGGCTTTCCAATTACCTCCAGGAGAGCTTCGTGGAGATGTCGCATGAGGATTTCAGCTCTATCCCCGGACATATAGACCTTCTTTTCCAGTAGCTGCACTGGCAAGGACTAAAAAATAGAGCGCCTAGGGCAAACTAATCATGATAAACCGGACATTGTTAGATTCTTTTGCAGTAGTTGCACTGCCAAGGACTAAAACGTGAAGCGCCTAGGGCAAACTAATCATGAAAAACCCATTGTTAATATTGTTAATATTCCTGTTCTGTTCAAAATAAATGTTTACATGTTTTAAACACTTACCGACTGATCCTTCCCCTGATTCTGGGTCCGGGTTAACGCCTGGGGACAGTTGGTAGGGGATCTCTGTGAGGGTGATGAAGAGATCCTGGCTGTCGGGGAAATCAGCGTTGTAAGCGCTGTCGACTGCCTCGTCGTCCTCATCTCCTTCCTCATCTTCCCCGTCCGCTAACATCTCCGAGGAACCAGCCGTCGACAATATCCCATCCTCAGAGTCCACGGTCAGTGGTGGGGTAGTGGTGGCGGCCGCACCTAGAATGGAATGCAGTGCCTCGTAGAAACGGCATGTCTGGGGCTGGGATCCGGAGCGTCCGTTTGCCTCTTTGGTCTTCTGTTAGCCTTGTCTCAGCTCCTTGTTTTTCACACGGCACTGCGTTGCATCCTGGCTGTATCCTCTCTCTCTCATGGCTTTTGAGATCTTCTCGTAGATCTTTGCATTCCGTCTTTTCGAGCGCAGCTCCGAAAGCACGGACTCATCGCCCCACACAGCGATCAGATCCAAGACTTCCCGATCAGTCCATGCTGGGGCCCTCTTTCTATTCTGGGATTGCATGGTCACCTCTGCTGGAGAGCTCTGCATCGTTGCCAGTGCTGATGAGCTCGCCACGATGTCCAAACAGGAAATGAGATTCAAACTGCCCAGACAGGAAAAGGAATTCAAATTTTCCCGGGGCTTTTCCTGTGTGGCTGGTCAGAGCATCCGAGCTCGGACTGCTGTCCAGAGCGTCAACAGAGTGGTGCACTGTGGGATAGCTCCCGGAGCTATTAGCGTCCATTTCCATCCACACCTACCCTAATTCGACATGGCCATGTCGAATTTAGCGCTACTCCCCTCGTTGGGGAGGAGTACAGAAATCGAATTTAAGAGACCTCTATGTCGAACTAAATAGCTTCGTTGTGTGGACGGGTGCAGGGTTAATTCGATTTAACGCTGCTAAATTCAACATAACCTCCTAGTGTAGACCAGGCCTCACTCAGGCCCCAATTCCTCTGCTGCGGATTCATATTCAGACACTACTGAAAGTGTTCCTTAGATGCTTTTTTAAAAAATTAGTGAATTCTGTCTCTAGTGGTCCACAAGAGGAAGAGTGCCTCTTGAGGACTTCAATGATAACAGCAGTGATTTCCACCACAGTGTTTTAGCTTCTTGCAATGGTGGCTAGAGATAAAGGCAGATCCCAACCCACAATGAAAAGTTAAATACCGTATGTATCTGGGCTCTGGGTTGTTTTTTTGTTTGTTTGTTTGTTTTTTGGAGTGGGAGACTTTTGGGGGGGTGGTTTTGCCTTTTTTTTTTTATTTTTTTGTGGGGAGGGGAGGAAAAGGGGCTAACTATTTTTTCATGTACTAGGAAGAGGTTATGTTGAAGCATGCTGCCTGTAGCCATCACCTATCTAAAAGGCCCCAAGTAAGACTATAGAAAAGCAGCTTAGGACATAAAGGTTTCTCTCCCCGGACTGATTAATTTAGCGGGGGCACCCATGATGAGGAGAGTGACCAAGTGATGTACCTCCCTGATGAAGGGTCAGGCAGTAGAGCTGACCCTCCTTCATTCTCTGCACTATGAAACCTAAATGCTCTCAGGTCTGGGGTGTTAGAAGCAGAAAAACCCTACCACAATGTATTGAGATACTGATTTATAATACAAGATATTCCTAGAAACAGAATTTCAGTGGTAAAACAAATAGTTCTAAAGCATGAGCGAGAGGATATCCTTTAACCAAGCTGGCCAGGAGAAACAATCATATTACGATGTGATTGAATGTCCTGTGCTCCATATCTTCTTTTCCACTACAGCATCTAACCATCTTTATGACAACACATCTTTCTGGACTAAAAGGTATAGCCAATAAATTGACTATACTTGCAGTTTGATATTAAGAACATTCAAGAGCTCACATAACCAAGCTCAGCCAAAGTTGTCTAAAGACAAAACACACTATGGTACATGAAAAAGTTAATACATCACCAATCCTTCCTGGGAACTGAAGTCTCGCAGTGTGTTCAGTTCATCTTAGACAGAGAATGTGCTTTCCAAGTGCCCCTTTAAACTGGCTATCTTTTATAGCATGGCTGTTTACAAGTAACAGAGCACTTAAAGTTTAACAAGCCAGCTTTGTCTTTGGTGCCTCCTTGTACTTTCCCATCTTTCGTTTGAATATTAAATACCAAATGTTAAGGGGCATGAAGATACTCCCTCATACAAAGCGTTCATACATCTTTCATTATTTCCTTGTACTATATTGTACCTTTGTTTCATAATGCTCGTATATCTAGCTTTTGACAGTTTTTGTATTTGCTTAAGCCAAGTGCTGAGCTATACATCTCCCAGGGTCTCATGGGATATATGCCTAAGCATAAATGAGCAAAAATAAGCAGTGTACAACTTAGCATAATTACCCAGCACACACGTATATGGTATTTATATAATATATAGCTATTCATGTGGTGTATATAAACATAACCTAAATGCACTGGCTAACACTACTTTGCTGCTTTTCTGTACCAGGTTAGCCAAAGAAGACTTAATAGAATTTTCTAGTTTTCTCAAAACATTAATTTTAGAAAAATCTATAAATCCTAAACTATGATTCTACTTTACAACCTTCTCCCCTTTTTGTAAAGTATGCAAAAGTGCAGTTAACTTCACACAAACAACCTCAGCTAGGTTCCCTTAACCTAGAACTATGAAGCATATCTATCCATTATATGGTCATCTTCAGTGTCTATTGAAACTTTCAGTACCTTTTAATCATACAGTGATTGTGTAGACTTGACCTTCCTTAGGGTTATCTTTTAACAATTTCTGATTAGGCAAAAGCAGACTGAGGCATTTCCCATAGTTCACAAAGATTCCATGTGGGGGAGGTAATCTTTTATTGAACCAACATCTGTTGGTGACAGAGACAAGCTTTTGAGCTTTCACAAAGGTTGGTCCAATAAAATGTATTACCTAACCCACCTTGTCTCTCTAATATCCTGGGACCAACATGGTTATAACAACACTGCATACAAAGATTCCATGGGTCGTACAAAGAGTTAGTGTATCTCTATATCCAAACAGCTAGGTCATGTGAGATTAAATTATGGTACTATACGGAAAGTTCAAAGGTTATGTTGATGGAATACTGAGATATCAGACATATACGAAACAAAATAGGAATGCTCTATAGCTCACATTTCTAATATGCCACCTGTGAAGTATAAATATTGTGTCTTTAAATGTAAAGCTAGAAGGGAAAATGAAAGGCTGACAGAACTAAAGGAGCTCAGTTAAAAGTTGTGATTTTCCATGGTTTCCAATATGTGGTCTTTTTGTTTTTATAAAGTGGAATCAATCTTAAAATGAACCTCGAGTTTCTACTGAGTTTTGGGAGCTGATGCAAACCTTCTCTTAAGGGAGATTTTTGGCTGAAGAAGTGGCAGATAGTTTCAGCTTTAGCTTCAGGTTAAATATTAGTTCTTCGAGTGATTGCTCACATGCATTCCACAATAGGTGTGCGTGCTCACCACGTGCACCAGTGCCAGAAGTTTTTCCCCTAGCAATTCTTGGAGTGGCACCTCTGTGGTGCGGTATAAGGGGCGCTGCGCGCTCCCCCCACCCTCAGTTCCTTCTTGCCGCCAGTGAAGGTGCATCGGAACTGCTCTGCTCCAGCTTGTCTGCAGCTTCCCTCTTGGACTCTGTTAGTTCATAGTTAGTAGTACCTATAGTTAAAGTAGTTTAGTTCAGAGTTAGTTTAGTGCGCCCAGGTAGGGGTAGGCCCCGGGCTTTAAGTTGTGCGACGCTTGCAAGCAGCTGATGAACACTTCAATCTCCCTGGACACTCAATAACAGACTTAAAAGTGGCAATTCTTCAACAAAAAAACAGACTTCAATGAGAAACTGCAGAACTGGAATTAATTTGCAAACTGGACACCATCAAATTAGGCCTGAATAAAGACAGGGAGTGGATGGGTCACTATAGAAACTAATTTCCCCATACTGTTACTCACACCTTCTTGTCAACTGTTTGAAAAGGACCGTCCTGATTACATTGCCCTCATTACCACCACAAAAGTGATTTCCTCCCTTGGTATTCTACTGTTGAGAACAGCCCCCTTCCACTTTAATTGAATTGTCTCGTTAATACTAACCCCCCCACTTGATAAAGCAACTCCCATCTTTTCATGTGCTGTGTATTTATACCTGTCTATGGTATTTTCCATTCTATGCATCTGATGAAGTGGGTTCTAGCCCATGAAAGCTTATGCCCAAATAAATTTGTTAGTCTCTAAGGCCTGGTCTACACTAGGAGTTTGTCGAATTTAGCACCGTTACATCGAATTAACTCTGCACCCGTCCACACCACGAAGCTATTTAGTTCGACATAGAGGTCTCTTAAATTCGACTTCTGTACTCCTCCCCAACGAGGGGAGTTGCGCTAAATTCGACATGGCCCTGTCGAATTAGGGTAGGTGTGGATGGAAATGGACGCTAATAGCTCCGGGAGCTATCCCACAGTGCACCACTCTGTTGGCGCTCTGGACAGCAGTCCGAGCTCGGATGCTCTGACCAGCCACACAGGAAAAGCCCCGGGAAAATTTGAATTCCTTTTCCTGTCTGGGCAGTTTGAATCTCATTTCCTGTTTGGACATCGTGGCAAGCTCAGCAGCACTGGCAACGATGCAGAGCTCTCCAGCAGAGATGGCTATGCAATCTCAGAATAGAAAGAGGGCCCCAGCATGGACTGATCGGGAAGTCTTGGATCTGATCGCTGTGTGGGGCGATGAGTCCGTGCTTTCCGAGCTGCGATCGAAAAGACGGAATGCAAAGATCTACGAGAAGATCTCAAAAGCCATGGCAGAGAGAGGATACAGCCGGGATGCAACGCAGTGCCGCGTGAAAATCAAGGAGCTGAGACAAGGCTACCAGAAGACCAAAGAGGCAAACGGACGCTCCGGATCCCAGCCCCAGACATCCCGTTTCTACGAGGCACTGCATTCCATCCTAGGTGCGGCCGCCACCACTACCCCAACACTGACCGTGGACTCTGAGGATGGGATATTGTCAACGGCCGCTTCCTCGGACATGTTAGCGGACGGGGAAGATGAGGAAGGAGATGAGGAGGACGAGGCAGTCGACAGCGCTTACAACGCTGATTTCCCCGACAGCCAGGATCTCTTCATCACCCTTACAGAGATCCCCTACCAACCGTCCCCAGGCGTTAACCCGGACACAGAATCAGGGGACGGATCAGTCAGTAAGTGTTTTAAACATGTAAACATTTATTTTTAACAGAACAGGAATATTAACAATATTAACAATGGGTTTTTCATGATTAGTTTGCCCTAGACGCTTCACGTTTCAGTCCTTGGCAATGCAACTACTGAAAAAAAATCTAACAAAGTCCGGTTTAGCATGATTGGTTTGCCCTAGGCGCTCTACTGTTTAGTCCCTGCCAGTGCAGCTACAGTAAAATCCGGTCTATATGTCGGGGGATAGAGCAGAAATCCTCCAGGGACATCTCCACGAAGCTCTCCTGGAGGTTTTCATAGATTCATAGATTCTAGGACTGGAAGGGACCTCGAGAGGTCATCGAGTCCAGTCCCCTGCCCGCATGGCAGGACCAAATACTGTCTAGACCATCCCTGATAGACATTTATCTAACCTACTCTTAAATATCTCCAGAGATGGAGATTCCACAACCTCCCTAGGCAATTTATTCCAGTGTTTAACCACCCTGACAGTTAGGAACTTTTTCCTAATGTCCAACCTAGACCTCCCTTGCTGCAGTTTAAGCCCATTGCTTCTTGTTCTATCCTCAGAGGCTAAGGTGAACAAGTTTTCTCCCTCCTCCTTATGACACCCTTTTAGATACCTGAAAACTGCTATCATGTCCCCTCTCAGTCTTCTCTTTTCCAAACTAAACAAACCCAATTCTTTCAGCCTTCCTTCATAGGTCATGTTCTCAAGACCTTTAATCATTCTTGTTGCTCTTCGCTGGACCCTTTCCAATTTCTCCACATCTTTCTTGAAATGCGATGCCCAGAACTGGACACAATACTCCAGCTGAGGCCTAACCAGAGCAGAGTAGAGCGGAAGAATGACTTATCGTGTCTTGCTCACAACACACCTGTTAATACATCCCAGAATCATGTTTCCTTTTTTTGCAACAGCATCACACTGTTGACTCATATTTAGCTTGTGGTTCACTATAACCCCTAGATCCCTTTCTGCCGTACTCCTTCCTAGACAGTCTCTTCCCATTCTGTATGTGTGAAACTGATTTTTTCTTCCTAAGTGGAGCACTTTGCATTTGTCTTTGTTAAACTTCATCCTGTTTAACTCAGACCATTTCTCCAATTTGTCAAGATCATTTTGAATTATGACCCTGTCCTCCAAAGCAGTTGCAATCCCTCCCAGTTTGGTATCATCCGCAAACTTAATAAGCGTACTTTCTATGCCAATATCTAAGTCGTTAATGAAGATATTGAACAGAGCCGGTCCCAAAACAGACCCCTGCGGAACCCCACTCGTTATGCCTTTCCAGCAGGATTGGGAACCATTAATAACAACTCTCTGAGTACGGTTATCCAGCCAGTTATGCACCCACCTTATAGCAGCCCCATCTAAATTGTATTTGCCTAGTTTGTCGATAAGAATATCATGCGAGACCGTATCAAATGCCTTACTAAAGTCTAGGTATACCACATCCACAGCTTCTCCCTTATCCACAAGACTCGTTATCCTATCGAAGAAAGCTATCAGATTGGTTTGACATGATTTGTTCTTTACAAATCCATGCTGGCTGTTCCCTATCACCTTACCACCTTCCGAGTGTTTGCAGATGATTTCCTTAATTACTTGCTCCATTATCTTCCCTGGCACAGAAGTTAAACTAACTGGTCTGTAGTTTCCTGGGTTGTTTTTATTTCCCTTTTTATAGATGGGCACTATATTTGCCCTTTTCCAGTCTTCTGGAATCTCTCCCGTCTCCCATGATTTTCCAAAGATAATAGCTAGAGGCTCAGATACCTCAGGTTCCTGGGGAGAGCGGCCTTATTGGGTCCTCCGTGGTAGGAAACGTTTCCGCGCCAGGAGACAAGCAAGTACTCCGGGATCATTGCCTTGCAGAGCATGGCGGCATACGGCCCTGGTCTTTGCAGGCTTTCCCGAAGCATCCTTTCTTTCTCCGTCTCTGAAATCCTCATCAGAGTGATGTCGCTCATGGTGACCTGCTTTGAATTAGGTAGGGGAATGTTAGTATTGGGACTGCTTGCCTGTTCCTTTACAGAACTGTAACCGGCGGTTTACAGCCACGCGGTGGAGGCGGGAGAGGGGCAGCATACAGGGATCTTTCCCTGGGACAGCCGCGAGGGGGTGGGACAGGGGCAGAGTTCATGCTTGCCGGATTGCTGGCAGCAGGGACTGGCATTGCTTTGAACGTGAAAGGAGGCCAGTGCTGCTATTAAAGTTTTAAGCAGCCACAAGTCTGCGGCTTACCATGTCGGCCTGCTACACAAATTCCGCTGTCCTGCCCCGCTTCTCTGATCTGCACTGCAAGACCCCAGGCACTGAATGCGAAGGCCGAAAATTCGACCTTGTCCTGAGTGCGCATGTGATAGGTGCTGTGCATGGTCTTGTTCACAGAGAAAGACTATGTTATTTGTTCACAATTAAATTTATCTTTCTGAGGAATTCACTCCCTTTTTCCCATCCCACAGCTGCGACTGTCTCCCGACCTAGCCTGGCATCACACTCCCAGAGGCTAGTGCAGATTAGGCGTAGGAAGAAGAGGACACGGGAGGACATGTTCTCGGAACTTATGGGCTGCTCCCGAGCCCAGGCAGCCCAGCAGACCCAGTGGAGGGAGAACTTGTCCCAAATGCACCGATCACACATGGAACGGGAGGAGAGGTGGCGGCAGGAAGACCAGCAGGCGACTCAAACGCTGCTTGGACTAATGAGGGAGCAAACAGACATGCTCCGGCGCCTTGTGGATGTTCTGCAGGACCAGAGGCAGGAGGACAGAGCCCCGCTGCAGTCTATCTCTAACCGCCCTCCCCCACCACAAAGTCCCATACCCCCCTCACCCAAAGTCCCAAGAAGGAGGGGCGGCAGAGTCCGTGAAAACTCTCACTCCACCCCTGCAGACTGCTCAAGTACCAGAAGGCTCTCATTCCCCAAAATTTGATAAGTCCTTTCCTTCCCGCCTCACCCAAGCCCCCGTCCCAGTTTCATCCCCCAGTTTCATGTGTAGTTGCTAATAAAAAATACGTTTCTGTTAATTACTGTTTCCATCATGTTCTTTTAGAGGAGAGTCTGTCTGAAGGGAGGGAAGGGGGTTGGTAATTGGACAGGACAGTCACCTTTACCAGGGTACAGAGGCGGGGGCAGGTTCAGCAGCAGGGCACACACAAATTGCAGTCACTAGTTACCCTGGTCAGTCTGGGAGGTGGTTTTCATGTTCTGTGTGTGTGTGTGTGGGGGGGCTATGTGACTTTGTGGCGGGGGAGGGCGGTTAGAGATCTTATGCAGCGGTCCTTATCCTGGATCACAGAGCCACGCAGCAGGGGATCTGTAACCGTCCTCCCCCTGCCACAAAGTCACATAGCCCCCACACACAGAGTCCCGAACAGGAGGGGTGGCAGGCTCCGTTGAAACAACCAGTCCACCACTGCGGAGCCTGTCATTCCTGGAGTTTAGAAGCGTCCTTTGCATCACTACACTACACCCGCTCCCCACCACATTCTGCGTCCCAGGTTCAACACTTTACCGAGAAAACACAAATAAAGAAAACGGTGTTCATTAACAAAATTCAAGTGATTTTATTTTTAAACATGTGTTGGAAGGGGGGAACGGGGTAAACGGGGTATGTAACTGGAGAGGATAGTGAACATTTACTGGGTAAAGAAACGGGGGCAGGTTCAGCTGCTCTGTAAACAAACTTAATAGTCACAGGTTACCCTGCTCACTCAGGAACCTAGCTTTCAAAGCCTCCCAGATGCACAGCGCGTCCCGCTGGGCTCTTCTAATCGCACGGCTGTCTGGCTGGGCGTAATCAGCAGCCAGGCTATTTGCCTCAACCTCCCACCCCGCCGTAAAGGTCTCCCCCTTGCTCTCACACAGATTGTGGAGCACACAGCAAGCTGCAATAACAATGGGGATATTGGTTTCGCTGAGATCACAGCGAGTCAGTAAGGTTCTCCATCTCCCCTTGAGATGTCCAAAAGCACACTCCACCACCATTCTGCACTTGCTCAGCCGGTAGTTGAAGAGTTCTTTTTCAGTGTCCAGGGCGCCAGTATAGGGCTTCATGAGCCAGGGCATTAGCGGGTAGGCTGGGTCCCCGAGGATGACTATAGGCATCTCCACATCCCCAACAGTTATTTTGTGGTCCGGGAAGTAAATACCTTCCTGCAGCCGTCTAAACAGACCAGAGTTCCTGAAAACACGAGCGTCATGAACCTTGCCCGGCCATCCGACGTTGATGTTTGTAAAACGTCCCCTATGGTCCACCAGTGCTTGCAGCACCATTGAAAAGTAGCCCTTTCGGTTAATGTACTGGCTGGCCTGGTGGTCCGGTCCCAGGGTAGGGATGTGAGTTCCATCTATAGCCCCACCGCAGTTTGGGAATCCCATCGCGGCGAAGCCATCTATGATGACCTGCACGTTTCCCAGGGTCTCTACCTTTGAGAGCAGTAGCTCAATGATTGCGTTGGCTACTTCCATGACAACAGCCCCCACGGTAGATTTGCCCACGCCAAAGTGGTTCGCGACTGACTGGTAGCTGTCCGGCGTTGCAAGCTTCCAGAGGGCTATGGCCACTCGCTTCTGGACACTCAGGGCTGCTCGCATCCGGGTGTCATTGCGCTTCAGGGCAGGGGACAGCAACTCACAAAGTTCCATGAAAGTCCCCTTCTGCATGCGAAAGTTTCGCAGCCACTGTGATTCATCCCAGACCTGCAGCACTATGCGGTCCCACCAGTCCGTGCTTGTTTCCCGGGCCCAGAATCGCCGTTCCACAACATCAACATGACCCATTGCCACCATGATGTCCTCGGCGCGGGGTCCCGTGCTTTGTGACAGGTCTGTGCCACTCTCAGACTTCAGGTCCTCACCGCGCTGCCGTAGCCTCCTCGCCCGATTTCTCAGCATCTGCCTCTGGGAAAGGTGGATGATAAGGTGCAAGGTGTTGACAACGGCCATAACTGCAGTGATGGTCACAGCGGGATCCATGCTCGCAGTGCTGTGGTGTCCGCGCTGTCACTGACCAAAAAAGTGCACGAACTGATTTCCCGCCGGCGCTTTCAGGCAGGAAGGGCGGGAGTGACGGTTGGATGGTGATAGTTACCCAAAACCACCCTGGACACTTTTTTCCCCAGAAGGCATTGGGGGCTCGACCCAGAATTCCAATGGGCAGCGGGAACTGTGGGATAGCTGCCCACAGTGCACCGCTTCCAATGTCGACGCTTGCCCCGTTAGTGTGGACTCACAAAGTCGAATTACTGTCCTTAGTGTGGACACACAGGTTTGACTTTGTAATATCGATTCCACATATTCGATTTAAGTAAAATCGAACTACTCTCGTAGTGTAGATATACCCTAAGGTGCCACAAGGACTCCTCGTTGGTTTTGCTGATACAGACTAACACGGCTGCTACTCTGAAACAAGTGGTTTTCTTAGCTCCCTGCTGCCCAGAGACAGACACAGCTCCTGCATTTAATAATCAGCCCCCAATGAAACCCACCTGCCCACTTCACCCGGCTTGCGGAGTAGCCTTGCAGGTGCTCTGCTGCGCGTCGGGCAGCGGCCCCTATTGTTTCAACTCTCTGACTCCACTAAGGAGCTTAATTGCTTCCTGCCTCACGCTGACGGGCCAGCCCCGGCCGGGGTGTGCCTGGAGCGGGACGCGCGGGGGTGCAGTCCGGCTGTGGCAAGGGCAGTACTATGGGGGGGGGGAGGCGCTGGATGTGTCGGTCCCACCCTTGCATCAGCGCCCGCCCCGCGGCTCCGGCCCCAGCCCGGGAGCGTTCCACAGCGGCCCAGGCTCGTTGTCTCTGAGGCCCGGAGGGCCATCGCAGGAGCGCGCGAGCCTCCCGCATTAACGCCCCCCACCCTGCGCGGGGCTCTGACGTCACCGGCCGAGTTTAGGGCACGCGCTGCCCGCGGGAGGCCGAGCGAGGTGGAACACGGGGTGGCACAGAGGCACCGAAGGGAGGGTTGTACCACGTGGGTGCTGAGGAGGTCCTCGGCCAGGCTAGGAAGTCAGCCAAGACAGAAGGGGAGGGGGAGGGCATCTTCCCCGCCATCTCGTACCCTCTCGCGATATTCTCCCCGCCCCCTCTCTTTGGCGACCGAATCACGTGACGCCGTGGGGCGGTGACGTCAGCAGTCATATGACCTGACGGGGGGGTGTCTCTCGTGTCCGGTAGCAGCAGTAGCCGTAGTGCGGAGTCTCCCCTGCGCCTCCTGCCCGACGCGGCTCCTTCATGGCTCGGATCGGTGGCGGCTGCCGGCTGCTCCTGGCCGCTGTGCTGCTCGGTAAGAGGCGTCGGGCCCGGCCGCGCCGCTTCCCCCCGGAAGGGGCCCCGATCTCCGGGCCGCGCCGCTCGGCGGGGGCCGTCGCGGTTCGCCGGCTGGGGGGGGCCTGGCCCCAGCTTTCCTGGCTGCGCACCCCGGCGCGGGCGGCTCGTGCCCATCTGGGGGCTCTGGGCCCGTCCCGCGCTGGGGCCGGCCTGTGACAGGTGGGTGCGCCCGGCCGCGGCGCTGCATCCTCGCCAGCGGCTGCCTAGAGCGGGGCCGGGCTGTGAAGCGGCTGGGGTGGCGCAGCCAACGAGCAGCGCAGCCTGCCGGGGGGGGGATTCAGCGCCTCGGCCAAACCCATCCCGTCTCCTTCAGCCCCCGTGGGGCCTGAGCGAGCAAATCCGCCCTTCAGCGCTGCCGTGGGGGCAGGAGAGGGGCTTGTAGCGTCAGGCCAGAGGAGTTTGGGCTGGATGTGGGGCTCTGTTCCTGCCCCACACTGAAAACCTCCTTTGCTTTTATCTTGTTTTCCTTTGCAGTTTTCTATTTTAATGTTGTAACGCTAAACTTGTTGGGGTTCAGGTTTTTTGGCAAGATGCTCAACCTTGTGTGTTGTCCTTGGATTTGCCAGATAAACGTACGCTACAATTTAAGGGCAAGCTTCTTTCTTGGGTGGGGATGGTGGAGGGGCCTCAATGGAGGATAAGTATCAGAGGGGTAGCCGTGTTAGTCTGAATCTGTAAAAAGCAACAGAGGGTCCTGTGGCACCTTTAAGACTAACAGAAGTATTGGGAGCATAAGCTTTCGTGGGTAAGAACCTCACTTCTTCAGCTGCAAGTAATGGAAATCTCCAGAGGCAGGTATAAATCAGTATGGAGATAACGAGGTTAGTTCAATCAAGGAGGGTGAGGTGCTCTGCTAGCTGTTGAGGTGTGAACACCAAGGGAGGAGAAACTGCTTCTGTAGTTGGATAGCCATTCACAGTCTTTGTTTAATCCTCATCTGATGGTGTCAAATTTGCAAATGAACTGGAGCTCAGCAGTTTCTCTTTGGAGTCTGGTCCTGAAGTTTTTTTGCTGTAAGAGGGCTACCTTTACATCTGCTATTGTGTGGCCAGGGAGGTTGAAGTGTTCTCCTACAGGTGTTTGTATATTGCCATTCCTGATATCTGATTTGTGTCCATTTATCCTCTTGCGTAGTGACTGTCCAGTTTGGCCAATGTACATAGCAGAGGGGCATTGCTGGCATATGATGGCATATATAACATTGGTGGACATGCAGGTGAATGAGCCGGTGATGATGTAGCTGATCTGGTTAGGTCCTGTGATGGTGTTGCTGGTGTAGATATGTGGGCAGAGTTGGCATCGAGGTTTGTTGCATGGGTTGGTTCCTGAGTTAGAGTTGTTATGGTGCGGTGCGTGGTTGCTGGTGAGAATATGCTTAAGGTTGGCGGGTTGTCTGTGGGCGAGGACTGGCCTGCCTCCCAAGGTCTGTGAAAGTGAGGGATCATTGTCCAGGATGGGTTGTAGATCACTGATGATGCGTTGGAGAGGTTTAAGCTGAGGACTGTAGGTGATGGCCAGTGGAGTTCTGTTGGTTTCTTTTTGGGGCCTGTCTTGTAGCAGGAGGCTTCTGGGTACACATCTGGCTCTGTTGATTTGGTTCTTTATTTCCTTGTGTGGGTATCGTAGTTTTGAGAATGCTTGGTGAAGATCTTGTAGGTGTTGGTCTCTGTCTGAGGGGTTGGAGCAGATGCGATTGTACCTCAGTGCTTGGCTGTAGACGATGGATCGTGTGGTGTGTCTGGGGTGGAAGCTGGAGGCATGAAGGTAGGCGTAGCGGTCGGTGGGTTTTCGCTATAGGGTGGTGTTAACGTGGCCATCACTTATTTGTACGGTGGAAGTGGACCTCCCGTGTAGATTGGTCCAGGCTGAGGTTGATGGTGGGGTGGAAGCTGTTGAAATCATGGTGGAATTCTTCCAGGGTCTCATTCCCATGGGTCCAGATGATGAAGATGTCATCAATGTAGCGTAGGTAGAGAAGGGGCGTGAGTGGACGAGAGCTGAGGAAGCGTTGTTCCAGGTCAGCCATAAAAATGTTGGCATATTGTGGGGCCATGCGGGTGCCCATAGCGGTGCCACTGGTCTGGAGGTATATATTGTCACCAAATTTGAAATAATTGTGCGTGAGGATAAAGTCACAGAGCTCAGCAATAAGTTGTGCTGTGTCATCATCAGGGATACTGTTCCTGACAGCTTGTATTCCATCTGTGTGTGGGATGTTTGTGTAGAGAGCCTCTACATCCATGGTGGCTAGGATGGTGTTTTCTGGGAGGTCACCAATGCATTGTAGTTTTCTCAGGAAATCTGTGGTGTCACGGAGATAGCTGGGAGTGCTGGTGGCGTAGGGTCTGAGCAGGGAGTCCACATATCCAGACAGTCCTTCAGTGAGAGTGCCAATGCCCGAGATGATGGGGCGTCCAGGATTTCCAGGTTTGTGGATCTTGGGTAGTAGATAGAATAACCCCGGTCGGGGCTCTAAGGGTGTGTTGATTTGTTCCTGTGTTAGTGTAGGGAGTGTCCTGAGTAGATGGTGCAGTTTCTTAGTGTATTCCTTAGTGGGATCTGAGGAAAGTGGCCTGTAGAATTCGGTATTGGAGAGTTGTCTGGCAGCCTCCTTCTGGTAGTCAGACCTGTTCATGATGACAACAGCACCTCCTTTATCAGCCTCTTTGATAATGTCAGGGTGGTTTCTGAGGCTGTGGATGGCATTGCGTTCTGCACGACTTAGGTTATGAGGCAAGCGATGTTGTTTTTCCACAATTTCTGCCTGTGCACGTCGGCGGAAGCATTCTATGTATAGGTCCAGACTGTCATTTCGACCCTCAGGAGGAGTCCATGTGGAGTTCTTCTTCCTGTGTTGTTGGTGGGAGGGTATCTGTGTATCAGTGCGCTGTTCAGTGTTATCTTGAAAGTATTCTTTGAGTCGGAGGCGGCGAAAGTAGGCTTCCAGATCACCGCAGAACTGTATCATATTCGTGGGGGTGCTGGGGCAAAAAGAGAGTCCCCGAGGTAGGACAGACTCTTCTGCTGGGTTGAGCGTGTAGCTGGATAAATTGATGATATTGCTGGGTGGATTAGGGGTACCCCTGTTGTGGCCCCATGTGGCAGGTAGGATTTTAGACAGCTTACGGTCCTTTTTCCTTTGTAGAGAGGTGAAGTGTGTAATGTAGATCTCCTGTCTTATTATAGTAAAGTCCATTTGTGTGGAGGGTTGGTTATTTATGAAAGTCTCCAGGTTGGAGAGCTCTTTCTTGATGTTTTTCTGTTTGCTGTATAGGATGCTGATCAGGTGGTTCCTCAGTTTCTTTGATAGTGTATGGCATAATCTCTCACTGTGGTCTGTGCAGTATGTAGATAGCAATGGATTTTTCACCTTCAGTCCATTTGGTATGATGTCCATCTGTTTGCATTTGGAAAGGAAGATGATATCTGTCTGTATTTGTGCAAGTTTCTTCATGAGGTTGATAGATTTCCATTCCATATGGCTAAATGCAGTGCCTTGCATGGTGTCAAGTATCAGAGGGGTAGCCGTGTTAGTCTGAATCTGTAAAAAGCAACAGAGGGTCCTGTGGCACCTTTAAGACTAACAGAAGTATTGGGAGCATAAGCTTTCGTGGGTAAGAACCTCACTTCTTCAGATGCAAGTAATGGAAATCTCCAGAGGCAGGCATAAATCAGTATGGAGATAACGAGGTTAGTTCAATCAGGGAGGGTGAGGTGCTCTGCTAGCTGTTGAGGTGTGAACACCAAGGGAGGAGAAACTGCTTATCCAATGGAGGATAAGTATAGCAGAACCCACCTCCTTTGTGCTCCCTGGGCTAGGAAATGAGAGGCAGAAGTTTAAACTTGGAAGCGATGTAGTAATACCCAGCAGAGCTCCCCTGCCTGAGAGAAATTCTTTGGACATACACAGTCAGATTACAGCCTTTTATGTTATTTGGCCCTTAGGTGTCTTAAAATCAAGTATCTAGGGGACTTCACTGGACTACAAAGTTCTACTGCCTGAATATGACTGAACCATTAAGTTAAATGACATGGTGCTGACAACTTTAATGGTCAGTGTAGATGGAACAAATATAGTCAATGTTGTGTTTGTAATGCATTCAGAGTGTCACAGTGCATTGATATCTGGCTGATTCTGCAGACAGATGAAACAGTAGCTCTCAGATGTAGTGAACTTTCCCATTTGTTTTAGGGGCTTGTTGGCTAATGTGACTGTTTCAAATGACAACAGTAGTTTCCTGCTGAATACATTCAGCAGAAACGGGAGGGTGCAGTGGGGAATGGAATTAAACTTCCATCCCTCAAATGTAGTTGCTACTGCTGAAATGTGGAGGGAAAACTTGCAGGGAGAGTAAAACTGAATTCAGCATCACTAAGTAAAGGATCCTCTATTGACTTGGGGAAACTGTAAAAGGAATGGGTTTGTGAAGGCAATGTGTCCTAATTTTGGCATTACTGTTGCATGTTGTAGGCAGGGCTGTCCTTACCCATACGCAATGGCCCCCACCCCAGCCCCACCTCTTCCCGCCCCTGCCCTGCCCCCAATCCCCTGAGGAGTGCAGCAGGGCCAGGCCTGCACTCACCAGCAGCAGGAAGTGCAGCAACCTGGCCCCAGCTGTGCCGCTGGGGGGTGGTGGTGGTTTCCCCCTACCCCCCAAGTCAGCCCTCACCACGGAGGCCTGGGGCCCCACCCCCCACATGGGGGGGGCTGCGTAGGGCCCCAGAATAGCTAAGGACGGCCCTGGTTGTAGGTGCTTCTTTCACTTAATTCCAGTCTAAGGTGCAACTTTGAACCTTGCCAGTGATGTCTTGGCTCTCAGTTCTTGCATTGTGTGTGCTGATTAAACATGGTCATCTAACAGTCACTTGCTGGAAAGCACTAACTCATAAAGGCAATTGAGGAAATAATTTTCAGACACAATAGATGCAAGAACTATGTAGTTAATCTATTTGTTTCTCTTTATAATGCGCATTGGTCATACTGGGGGACAATACAGGGATTGTTAGGCTAGAAAGCTATTGTCATAGGTTCATAACTGTGCAGATGGTCTGGATACCAACACTGTAGAACTCTGGAGTTTGAAAACCCATATCTGAATCTTGCAGCTTTGGTTCTTTTTGAAAACTTAAGTTGCAGGGAACTTGTATGTGAATGTTTCAGATCAACTTTGTACTGTTGCTAATCTTATCTTCACTGATGGCTTGTTGAAGCATGCTGTTCAGATAAAAATCCTGTATGGCTTACAATGTCCCCTAATATATCGAGCCATTCAGAGTGGACTTCTATAGCTTTTCTGGCTTCTTCTGAAGAAACACGGTTCTGGGACAATGTACTTGGCACAGTGAAAACTCTTGAAGGTGTAATAAAGTGCATCTTCCAACTGAGATGAGCTTCCTAGGTGTCTGTTCAAAGGCAGCTGAGTTGTGGCGTTAAGGGTTTGGCCCCTGACCAAATGGCCTTACTAAATTTTCATGGGATGCGTGGTATTGGTTACAAGTAGCACTACATGGTCTGCTGGTGAGCTAACTTGGTAAAAACTGTTTTGATTGAGATGCCAATACTAGGAGCTGAAACTAAACCGCAGAGGATACGTCTACATGGCATGTTGGAGCAAGCCATCCAGCCCGGGCCAACAGACTTACTGGGGTTTGCTCTAGCGCTCTAAATTAAATCTCTGGATCTGAAGTTTAAGCATGGGGTTGGACTTAACAGCCCGAGCTGTAACTTGAAAGTACTGTCTACATGGCTGGTTTTAGAGTGCTAGTCTGATCTCTCGACCCAGGTCTGACCTGAGGTGCCTTGGGTAGCCCACAATGAAAATGCCACGGTCAGGGCAGGCTGCTAAAAGGAGAGCAGATTCTGCCAAAACTGGTGGTTAACAATGTAGTTAGTCACCAACCAGCCACAAACTGTGCTCCTGATTCCCCCACACTATTTATCAAGAAACAAAGAAAAATAAATCGCACAGCCCCCTTTATTGCATTCCAGTTCTCTGGCTCCCAATCGGCAAGTAAGACCGTAAGAGTGGCCATACAGGGTCAGACCAAAGGTCGGTGTAGCCCAGTAACCTGTCTTCCAACAGTGGGCAATGCCAGGTTCCCCAGAGGGAATGAACAGAACAGGCAGTCAGCAAGTGATCTGTTGCCCATTCCCAGCTTCTGGCAAACAGAGGCTAGGGACACCATCCTTGCCTATCCTGGCTAATGGCCATTGATGGATCTATACTCCATTAATTTATCTAGTTCTTTTTTGAACCCAGTTATAGTCTTGGCCTTCACAACATCATAATAGATGTCCAGTAAGGTGGGGAGTTATTTAAAACTCTACTTACTATACAAAATGTTCTTCTGATCCCCAAAGGGCCATCCACGTTACCAGATCAATACTAGTTTGGATCTTACCCAAAATATCCTGCTGCCAGCCAATCCTTCGGTATCTAAAACTAAAGGTTTTCTTATAAAAGAAAGAGAAGAGAGCTGTTAAATGGTCAAAGCAACCAATACGTACATATGACAGACTTCTTAGCAGCATTGGTGAGTTTGCTGGCTTGTAGAGTCCCTCTGGAACACATCCACATGGATGGGTCTGTTAGTCCTTTGTTCAAAGCTTCAGTTTGTAGAGAAGTTACTCCAGGGGTGAGAAGCAGGATAGAAGACAAAATGGAGAAGATGCAGCTGCCTTTTTGTATATCCTTGCCATGTGGCTTATCCATTGTTTGTCCCAAACACAAGCTCACAGCACATGGGCATGGAAAAGCATTTGGAGTCCCATGTCCACAGACGTGTCCCTATATGTTGTCCCGCTGACTCATTGGTGTAACCCCTGCCTTTTCTCAGTGGGCTTATTGTACAGCTGATTGTCCTTCGTGGGCCATTAAGCAGGCTAGATAGAGCTGATGTAACACTGTCTGGTAAGTGAGGGGTTTTTACCCATGAAAGCTTATGCCCAAATAAATGTGTTACTCTTTAAGGTGCCACCGGACTCCTTACTGTCTGGGAGTGTCACCCAGAAACACAGCACAAGTTTGATATACAAATATACCACACATAATCATAACTCGCAATACATACATAAACCTGATTATCATATTTAGCCAATCATAACTTTTCCACTGATGCCTTACATGGCATATCTTGTCTTTGCAATTTTGTAATACTGATAATATTATAAGTGGTCACCCATATTCCATACAGCGTCACACTGGGCTGGAAGGCTTGCTGCAAAATGCTGCATAAATGTACCCTGAAAAGACAAAAAACATAAAGCTGCAGAAAAGTTACCTTGCTAGAGAGGCAACTAGCATTTTTTCAGCTAAACTAGATGCCCAAATTTTGATGGGATTATGGCTGTTTCTGGTACTAAAGATGCACACTTTTCCAGTAGCTATTTTCATCTTAACTGCTGTCAGCTGTATTCTTTCCTTCCAGGTCACACATAATCGTTTTAAAATGAGTAATGGCTTCAGTGAGAGGTGTCGTGACCAATTCTGCTTTAGCATGTAAACGAGTCCACCGCCAACCATAAGACCACAAAGCTTAGTACCAATTTTAAAACCTATCTGAATGCTTCATTGCACCATCTTTATACTGAATTGTACATGTTTCAAACTACTCTTTATTCATGTGGTGAGACTTTGGTGTGCCAAATGTAATATTTGAACCATTTTTTATGCTTTTGCTTAGTAACTTGGAGACATGTTTATAGTTTAAATAGCCTTGATTGTGATGTGGATCACAAGGTGAGGATGACTGGTTTGTTTGTTTTGTTTTTTGTTTTGTTTTTTTTCTTTGCTCAGCTTTTTCTACCCTTCATTGGCAATGAATAACATAGTACCAGGTAGTACTGACAGCCTCATTTTTAATGAAAACGTAACAAGTGTAGTAGCACTCCTTCCCTTTGATCCTAGAACATTCAGCTGCAAATGTGATGTAACATTCCACAATGGGTAATGCATAAGAAACAAAGACCATCTTGGCATTCAGGCTTGGGCACAGCAATCTGCATTTTCATCAAGTGGAAGAAAAATAATTAAGGGTATTAAAATTCCGTTCATTTCTGATAAAGTGGGTTCTAGCCCATGAAAGCTTATGCCCAAATAAATTTGTTAGTCTCTAAAGTGCCACAAGGACTCCTCGTTGTTTTAGTTCACTTCTAGTTTGGTCAGATGCCCCTTTCTAAACAGCCTTCTTGAAAAGAGCACTTAAGGAAGGCATGTACAATTTCTGCATGAAAGCTGAAGGTGCACTGGATCGTTTTGTTTAGATTAAAATGTGAAGATGGTTCACTGAACTGGTTTGGTCTGCACCTCTTCTGTTATCTGTTTTTCAGAGGAGATTTCTCTGTTTAGTTCACTGTCAGCCCTGAGTTTGAGGGTATTCCCCACCCCATCCCGAAGAAAAAATGTGGTTGTGGGCTATCAACCGGACAAACATTTTTTCATTATTTTTCTGCTCTTTTAGAGGAAGAGAATCCTGCTGTAAAACTCTTGAATCGAAACTTTTTAAGTTTCAGATACCAAATGGAACTTGATGCAACTTCACAGTGACTTGTCAAACCACACTTGCAGCTGCTAAATGGCCTTTTTCTTGTTTTATTTAAGCTGGAAAAGTTGAGTGAGTAAACATTGCAGCAGACTTTGACCTTGTCTTTATAGTGGATTTGAGAGCTAAGAATCTACATAAATATTTCCCCCCATAACTGATGTGAAACATGTATTACACTAACATGCTTGAAAATCATGAGTCAAAATTAAAAACCGAATCCTTTGTAAAACTTGCACTGCATGTTGCTATTCCACATGATTTCTGCCCTGCCCCTGTGGCGAAATACATTTCTTTAGCTCTATATGGAGTATGATGTAGTCCTCTCTGCTTCATACTCAAACTTTTACCTTTTGGCTAATAGTTTGGTTACCTTAGGGTAAAACACTTTTGGAGAGTATTTACACTAGCCTTTACAAACCTGTTAACTACCATGAGCTAATTGGCTATCAGTTAACTCATGGTGGAAATCTACTATAGACTGCTAATTATTGGTATCTTTATCTAACACTATCGTGAAAAGTATAGCATAAAAAACAACAACCCGGTGAACTACATTCAATCTTCTGTTTACATTTAATATATGCTGTAATACTTTGAATTGAGTTTCAAAGACCAAATACCTATTAGCATCAGTACACCACTTGGGATTTCAGTTACTCATCCTTCCTCAGAAGGGAAGCCTGACCAGGCTGGGTGCTGCAGAGAATTCTTTTGTCCTCTTGGAATAAAAGGAGTCTTTCAGAATGTTTTTTGTTTAAAAACAAACTTACTTTGACTCTTTAGGTTCATCTACAGCAGAGAAAAAAGCTGTTGCCACTGCTGCTTCAGGCAACTGCAATGACTGCAAGACACTTCTGTGTCTGTTGTCCTAACGCAACACACATGTGGTCCGTGTACCATTGTTACATTTCAGGGCAAGTCTTAACAAAGTTTGCACCTGCATTGGCCCACTGCATTCACTGTAACACCAGTGTGGACTGGAACAGATTTTACAGCTGCACTGGTGCAGTTGGTCCCTCCCTCCCACTCCCTGTTCTAATTGGGTCCGAAGGCAGTTGATGTGGTTCCACTCTTGGCTCTGCCCGTTGCCGTTCCCTGCTGTCCTTCCTCTCCACCCCCAAAAAGGTGGCGAGAGGTAGACTCCTAACTTCATGTACGTTTGTATTGCTTCTGTAAAAGCAGCAGAGAGTCCTGTGGCACCTTATAGACTAACAGACTTACTGGAGCATGAGCTTTCGTGGGAGAATACCCACTTCTTTGGATGCATGTAGTGGAAATTTCCAGAGGCAGGTATAAATTGGAAGATTGGACAAATGACCAGGGAGGAGTATAAAAATATTGCTCAGGCATGCAGGAGTGAAATCAGGAAGGCCAAATAACACTTGGAGTTGCAGCTAGCAAGAGATGTTAAGAGTAACAAGAAGGGTTTCTGCAGGTATGTTAGCAACAAGAAGAAAGTCAAGGAAAGTGTGGGCCCCTTACTGAATGAGGGAGGCAACCTAGTGACCGAGGATGTGGAAAAAGCTAATGTACTCAATGATTTTTTTGCCTCTGTCTTCACGAACAAGGTCAGCTCCCAGACTGCTGCACTGGGCAGCACAATATGGGGAGAAGGTGACGAGCCCTCTGTGGAGAAAGAAATAGTTCGGGACTATTTAGAAAAACTGGACGTGCACAAGTCCATGGGGCTGGATGCGCTGCATCTGAGGGTGCTAAAGGAGTTGGCGGATGAGATTGCAGAGCCATTGGCCATTATCTTTGAAAACTCATGGCGATCGGGGGAGGTCCCCGATGACTGGAAAAAGGCTAATGTAGTGCCCATCTTTAAAAAAGGGAAGGAGGAGGATCCGGGGAACTACAGGCCAGTCAGCCTCACCTCAGTCCCTGGAAAAATCATGGAGCAGGTCCTCAAGGAATCAATTATGAAACACTTAGAGGAGAGGAAAGTGATCAGGAACAGTCAGCATAGATTCACCAAGGGGAAGTCGTGCCTGACTAACCTAATTGCCTTCTATGATGAGATAACTGGCTCTGTGGATGAGGGGAAAGCAGTGGATGTGTTATTCCTTGACTTTAGCAAAGCTTGTGATACGGTCTCTCACAGTATTCTTGCCGGCAAGTTAAAGTAGTATGGGTTGGAGGAATGGACTGTAAGGTGGATAGAAAGCTGGCTAGATCGTCAGGCTCAGCGGGTACTGATCAATGGCTCCATGTCTAGTTGGCAGCCGGTTTCAAGCAGAATGCCCCAAGGGTCGGTCCTGGGGCTGGTTTTGTTTAATATCTTTATTAATGATCTGGAGGATGGTGTGGACTGCACTCTCAGCAAGTTCCCAGATGACACTAAACTGGGAGGCATGGTAGATACACTAGAGGGTAGGGATCGCATACAGAGGGACCTAGACAAATTAGAGGATTGGGCCAAAAGAAACCTGATAAGGTTCAACAAGGACAAGTGCAGAGTCCTGCACTTAGGACGGAAGAATCCCATGCACTGCTACAGACTAGGGACCAAATGGCTAGGTAGCAGTTCTGCAGAAAAGGACCTAGGGGTCACAGTGGACGAGAAGCTGGATATGAGTCAACAGTGTGCTCTTGTTGCCAAGAAGGCTAACGGCATTTTGGGCTGTATAAGTAGGGGCATTCCCAGCAGATCGAGGAACGTGATCGTTCCCCTTTATTCGACATTGATGAGGCCTCATCTGGAGTACTGTGTCCAGTTTTGGGCCCCACACTGTAAGAAGGATGTGGAAATATTGGAAAGAGTCCAGCGGAGGGCAACAAAAATGATTAGGGGTCTGGAGCACATGACTTATGAGGAGAGGCTGAGGGAACTGGGATTGTTTAGTCTCCAGAAGAGAAGAATGAGGGGGGATTTGATAGCTGCTTTCAACTACCTGAAGGGGGCGTTCCAAAGAGGATGGAGCTCGGCTGTTCTCAGTGGTGGCAGATGACAGAACAAGGAGCAATGGTCTCAAATTGCAGTGGGAGAGGTCTAGGTTGGATATTAGGAAACACTATTTCACTAGGAGGGTGGTGAAGCACTGGAATGCGTTACCTAGGGAGGTGGTGGAATCTCCTTCGATGGAGGTTTTTAAGGCCCGGCTTGACAAAGCCCTGGCTGGGATGATTTAGTTGGGAATTGGTCCTGCTTTGAGCAGGGAGTTGGACTAGATGACCTCCTGAGGTCCCTTCCAACACTGATGTTCTATGATAAATATGGAAGCAAGAGTGAGTCAGGCTAGAGATAACGAGGTTAGTTCAATCAGGGAGGATGAGGCCCTCTTCTAGCAGTTGAGGTGTGAACACCTACGTAAAAGGATAAATGGACACAAATCAGATATTAGGAATGGCAATATACAAAAACCTGTAGGAGAACACTTCAACCTCCTTAGACACACAATAGCAGATTTAAAGGTAGCTATCCGGCAACAAAAAACTTCAGGACCAGACTTCAAAGAGAAACTGCTGAGCTTCAGTTCATCTGCAAATTTGACACCATCAGCTCAGGATTAAACAAAGACTGTGAATGGCTAGCCAACTACAAAAGCAGTTTCTCCTCCCTTGGTGTTCACACCTCTTCTGCTAGAAGAGGGCCTCATCCTCCCTGATTGAACTAACCTCGTTATGTCTAGCCTGACTCACTCTTGCTTGCATATTTATACCTGACTCTGGAAATTTCCACTACATGCATCCGAAGAAGTGGGTATTCACCCACGAAATCTCATGCTCCAATACGTCTGTTAGTCTATACGGTGCCACAGGACTCTTCGCTGCTTTTACAGATCCAGACTAACACGGCTACCCCTTTGATACTTGTATTGATTCTAACTTACATGTCATAAAACATCAAACCTAACCAGGTACTGTGCTGTTCTCATCTCCTGAGAAACAGGACAGTTAACATGCACATTAAACACCTGCTTAAAATAAATCTTGCTGTTTATTTGATATCCCATGATTCAAATACTGCTGTTCTGTCTCCTCAATCCTCTAACAAACAGCATCCCAGGGGCACATCCAGTACAAGATATTACCGGGGCAGGGGGAGCTCTTCTCTCAAGTCTGGTATGGACCACTCCGCTGTCTGGATATAGGAGGGAATGTTAAAGAAGCTGTTAATTCAGCTGTAAAACGGGGCCCTAGGCTGCAGGTCCTAGTCAGCCATTGAAGTGACTGTGGGTTGCAGGTTCTAACCCGCAACCGGAAGTACAAGAAGACAGACAAACACCTGACTTGTTTAGACAAAAATCAAACCAAATTCCTTACCTCCTTGGAGCACTGTTCTACCAATAAGCACCACACCACTTGGGAATATGCCCCTGGCCCAGAGTCTGTCTGGCAGAAGGTGCAGGCAACTTCCTGCTACACTCAAGCCATAGTATCTGCATGCACAGCTCTTGCATGGTGGAAAGCAAATGTTAACCGGTCCAAATAACATACCGTCAATTATCCAGCAGCTCCAGAGAGCTGTACAGAAGTTATGGGACAGGCACCAACTTGCACAGGTTGTGTTGTGGCAAGTATTATGTGTGCAGTGCCTTCGTTGGCACACACACTGGGCTTATGGTTATGGCATGCTGAACCACTGCAAGGCCATAGTGTTCTGGCAATGGTTAGCTACGCTACCTGGAAATAGTGACATTTTCCATAGCATAGAGCCCTTAAGCGACACCTGTAATGGGACTTTCATACTGTAGTGAAACAGATTACAATGTGAGATTTCAGTTGAGGTGGATTCTCGTGGCTAACCCCCTTCCTTCCCCCCCCCTCCCCAAAAAAGCATAAAACTACTAGGGGGAAACCCCAGCTGCACGGACAATGTGAATCCAAGCTAAACAAAACTGTTACATAAACTCTAGTTCTTTTAAAAACTAATCTGCTGCCTTGAGATCTCTGTGTACCAGGCAGAACTCTAGAATCATGGAACAACCCTAATAATGAAACTGCAGCAGCAGAGTAAATCATTAACTCCTGCAGGCAGCAATTTGGGCAGT
The DNA here is from genome assembly GCF_028017835.1 of Emys orbicularis. Lineage (NCBI taxonomy): Eukaryota > Metazoa > Chordata > Testudines > Emydidae > Emys > Emys orbicularis. The sequence goes on along the minus strand of NC_088683.1, from coordinate 256,965,698 downwards.
TTTCTTTGGGAACAGATACACTAGGGTAGTCAGTAGGTGGACTGTGGATCAAATCCAGACCTCAAGATACTTTTGAACTGACCCTGAAATCTTTTTATTTACTTATTATCATTATTCTTTTATTATTATTTTCTCCAGAGTCCGGACCTTGACCATCTGGAGTCTGGACCGTGACAAAAAATAATTGACTACCTCTGGCATACACTGTAACAACTGAAAACATGTTTCAACAAACATTTCAGTTTCAGTAAGCGCTAAACCTTTTTTTTTTTTTCCCCTCCCCCCACTTAAACCTGTTCTCTGTCAGAGGCTGGATATTGTATTTAGTGCACCCAATCTGGAAGGGTAAATCTTATGTTACTTAATTACATCTATAAAAGGTTGTAATATTTGAAACTTTCTCTGAGGGTGAAGAAAAGGGAAATCCTGACATTTCACTTGCTGCTCAAATAGAAGTTACTTAGTGAAAAGTTAAACAACTAATATTGTTTCTCTTAGTGAATTGCCTGGTGGCCTGTGTCTCTGCATGATTATTTTGTATTTAACAGGGAACTGAAATGGTAACTTGTAACAATACTCCACCAGCATGTTAACTTGGGGTCATAGCAAAACAAAGGCAGTTCTGGAAATAAAGGCTCCTTTAGTAAGAGATTCAACATACACATGGAAACACAGACTTCAGGTAGAAATATAAGTTGCATTGGTTTATTCAGGTAGGCAACAGGTAAAGATTCACAACTGGGCCTTCAGAAAATCAGTCCTATTTATCACTTGCATGTTTACCTGCATTAAGTCACAATTTCTTGAGTATTGTATTTATCGAGCTGTGGTGTAAATCAGTCTTTAAAATTACAATTTCTTTGAATCCATTTTACAAAGCTGTATCACCTTGCTCTGTACAGTAGTAGCAGTGCAATGAAAAATATTTCCCATGGAGATCACTGGCCTCTCTTCGCTTTCTGTGATCATGATAAGGTTACTTGTAAACACTAGTCTCTAGAGCTATTTAATTGTATACCCTGAAAGTAACCACCAACTTTATGGAACCAGTGCTCTATTGGTAACAAATTGCAACAGTCTTCTTTGGAGTTGTCAACTATTAAACTAAAAGTCAGAAGGTTACATCACCAATTGCTTAAAGTAAACAGGAAAAAATAAAGGTCTGCTGAATTAGCCTTTACTACAGTAAGCACAAGCAGTGCTGTAATTGTATAGTATTCCTTAATGAGATGCATTAAGTAAGGCTCAGTTCTAGAGTAGAACTTCTTCCTAGCACTGACTCATTGTAATACATTGGTGTGGGTGTGGATGTACGGTCCCGTCTTTAGCATTGTGACAGGTTATAAATTCTCTTACATCTTGTAGATGGGCTGAGACTGCCACATTCTGTAATCCGTTACGATCTGTACTGAAACTGTCTCCACAAACGGCTTCTCCCTTGCAGACTCAAGGGACTTGAGGCTGCCTTCTTTTGGTTTCCTTGACTGTTCTTTCCTAACTCCCCTCCTTTCTGACTGGTCCTTTTGGTATGTTCTCTGCTCTCCCTTCTCTTGTTTCCCCGTCACTGATCATCTTATACATCACCGTGCCCCTTCAATGACCTAATCAGTTCCTATGGTCTTGAGCCTACACTGTCTACCCTCAACCTACTTTTGACTTCTTCCCCATGTCTATGCTTGCATATCCTTCTGCATGTTCTGTTAATGCCCTAAATTAAACACAACAGAAGCTGAACTGTACTTTTTCCTCCTAAACTACCTGGCCTCCTCACTTCATCAATAACAACTCCACTGTCTTCTGTCAGTCTCCTGATGCTGGAGTTACTTTCCCTCTCAAAAAGAACAGGAGTACTTGTGGCACCTTAGAGACTAACAAATTTATTAGAGCATAAGCTTTCGTGGGCTACAACCCACTTCTTCGGATGCATATAGAGTGAAACATATATTGAGGAGATATATATACACACCCATACAGAGAGCATGAACAGGTGGGAGTTGTCTTACCAACTCTGAGAGGCCAATTAAGTAAGAGAAAAAAAACTTTTGAAGTGATAATCAAGATAGTATAATCAATTAATTTCAATTGGTATTCTATTGTTTAACAGTGCGATTAAAACTGTAATCTATCGTGATTAATTGTTTTGAGTTAATCGCGTGAGTTAACTGCCATTAATTGACAGCCCTAATTTTAAAGTATTCTCCCCCCCCCCACCCCCCACCCGAGAGTACAGAAGTACTAACTAGTGTCTTCAGGACACACCCACAGATCTCTCTGCAGATAAAGATGAAACTGTTTTCATCACAGACTCTCAGGACTGTAACTTGTCACTTCAAGACTTTTATCCAAAGCTTTTCTTGCACCAGTTGGAGAGTTGTATGCACCAGTCCTTCTCTTGGGGTCTAAAGTGAGCACTGTATGAATATGTCTATACATACAGTGCTGCAATCATGCAGCCGATACAGCTGTGCCATTGGAGAGTGTGGTGAAGGTGCTCTATGCTGATGGGAGAGCTCTCCCGTCGGCCTAAAAATGCCACCTCCACAAGCCGCTGGAACTGTGTCTGCAGGAGAAGCTCTCCCACCAATGTAGCGATGTGCAAACGAGCGACACAGTTAACCGACCTAAGCGCTTGGGAGTGGAACATTCACAACCTTGAGCGACATGAGTTTTGTTGACCTAGGCTATATCTACACTACAGCCTATGGTTCTTCAAGTAACACTTTGTTTGAAACTAACTACTTGCCACTCTTAACAGTGTTTTCACAGATGTCCTCGTCAGCATTTGAAGTGACAGATCAGAGTGGTAAAGCCTGCATAATAGCTAATCTGTCAGTGTCCTTCTCAGTGGAATATGGCAGCAAGAGTGGTCAACAGGTAGGAGCTGTAGCTCAATGTTTACTTCTAATTTGCATTTTAAACAGGCAGACTGATGTTGGTGCAGGTGGGTTCTGTTAGAAGTTAAAGCAAACATTAAGCCAGAAAAACTGCTTGCACAAACAGTGCTCTTTAAATCTTTTATTCCTCCTTGCTTCTGGAAGAATGGCTCTCTGACACTTATTTCCTGAGTAGACTTTGGGAAAAACTAATGGTACTAAGACTGCCAGCTGCTGCATGAACTTGAGTGATTTAATTTGTCAATTTGGGGTCCTAACATCAATACTAGAAGCTGCTGCATTTTGCTGCTGCTGAAGGGTGCATTTAATACTTCAGATTACATAATACACTAGACCAGTGGTCCCCAAACTGTGGGGCATGCCCCTCTAGGGGGCATGGAGGAATGTTCCGGGGAGGGGGGGAAACGCAGCAGGGCCCAGGCCAGACCCCACTGGCACTGCCCAGCTCTGCTCCCAGCCTGGCTCCTGGGGGGTTGCAGTGTGAAAAGTTGGGGGACTACTGCACTACACCAAGAGCAGCAACGCTTAGTTTGCCTTACCTCAGTATAGACAATCTCTCAAATCCTGCAGATATTGCTGTTGGCTTCTTTCTTAAATTGTGACCTTCAGTTCAGTGGCCAGTGTGCCTTTCATACTGTGTTTCTCCTGCTTTGTGTATGCACTTAATCTGCTTTTATGCCAAGAAAAAATTTAGACCCTATGGACCGCTTCAGGAGAATTCTCTAGATGTCTGTCTGCCAGTTGTATAGCTAGACTCCACTTGAGTCTGCTTGGTTTTGTTTTTTTTATGAGAGCTCCAGTGTATTGGGACAATTGCTGAAGCTGCTAGGTTTGCCTATCCAGTTTGTAGCTCAGTTATTAGGTCAACAAATGATATGTGCTCATTAAATACTCATTTGAGTATTTTAATTGTCCACTGCTTTTAGTATTCCTTTGGAGACAGCATGATACAGCTAGCCTTGCCACCTGGCCAGGTTTTCCCAGCATGTCCCTTTTTTTGGTAGCCGTCCCTGGAAATCTGTAAAGGCGCGTACTACACACGGCAAGCTGTCTAGTCTTATGGGCTCAGGATCATCCCAGGTGTCTCTTCTTTGTATCTCAGAGGTGACAACTCTAGGTCCAGTGGACAGGGCACTGGGTGGGGAGTTCAGACCTGGGTTCTATTGGCTCTGCTCTGCTACTGACCTGGGCTGTGACCTTCAAATAATTTTTGCCTCTGTGCCTTGGTGTCCTCATCTGTAAAATGGAGATGATACTTACTTTAGCCCTTATATCTAAGGAGCTCTCAAAGCATTTTACAGAGGAAGGGAACAATTGCCCAAGCCAGTCTTTTCCGTATATAAAGCAACATCTAAAACACTGCATCATCTGCATTATGCCAGTTTCAGTACAGCACTGCCAATTGAATCTGCTTATTTCAGTTGAAATGAAGCGCTCTTCAGAAGCAGCTGCAAACAGTTTCTGTAAGATTATTTTTGCGTCCCTTATTCTGAAACTTGGAACACTCCCCTTTGAGCATACTATTACCTTAGCTTAGTTCATATGTCTCATAAATACACTATCACTAAAGCTGAGAGTAAGTAGCTTTTGAAATTTAAAACCTTTTGCATGACATACAAAAAAGTCTTCAGCAATCTCAGTGAGGAGTTAGTTGGTTCAAAGTCTGTCCACGTTCTTCATATATTCCAGGGGATTTTATTTGAAATGTTGCTTTCATTCTAGCATTGAAAGATAGTTAACTTGTTTGCAAATTAACTACTTAGTTACTTATGCTTCACTTGACTTGATACAGATTTTACACTAGCAAGTTCATTATTCCTAAAGTGCTGCAATGATCATGCCAGATAAAATGCAGATCATGAAATACAGAAGTTCAGATCTTGAATTATTTAATTTTTATAGAGAAAACAGTCTAATAAAATCTCCATAACTATAAATAATTAGTAGCACCACTAATTTAAATCATATTGCACCAAGTGTCAGTGATTATCATCTTTAGGGAAGTGTCTACTGGAAATCAATTAAGGACCGATTCATTGCACCTGCTGCCCTTCTGGCTGAAAAAAATATAGCTTGTAGGCAAGCAGCTCTTCAAGTTTCAAGTCCACTGATCTCACTTGTGTTTAAAACGGACTTGGATTTAAATTCTTTTAAAACCACTGCAGTTAAAGTTGTAACCCTGGGTACTATTGCAAGTTGTAGGAGTGTATAATGGGTAAGATCTTGTCTGCCCGTCTGTCTGCCCTCCAGGATATCACCCTAAATTCACTGCATATCCTAAGGCTAGGAATCATGCTAAAAATCTCAATCATTCAGTTGAATAAATTGCACCTGCCATGGGTGAAGAGAACTGGGAAGTGCTGTATACTTCAGCACTGAAAACTAAAAGGAAATCCGTATGCTGATTGGTAGGATGTCTGTTTGGGCTGCCTTCACCGTAGATAGCACTTGGCCAGGGCACCTAACTTTAAAAAACAAAAAACCTGTTGGTTGCCACTTAGTCAGTCTGGAAAGGAGTTAAAAGGTGAGAGTAGATAAATCGAAGTGTATGTATAGAGAAAGCTAGTAAGGGGAGAGAGAACAGAATACACTGAACAGGAAGATGAAATTGCTCAATGGGCAGAAATTACTGGATTGTGGGATATGATAGAAAGAAACAGAAGAGAGAATGAAAGTAAAACTGGAGATGACTTCCTGTTGTGTGAATACTCTTCAGTCTTTTACAAATTTCATTATATTCTAAGGAAATGGTTAGCACAGACGAGATGGAGCCAAATGTCTGCTTATACATCCTGTATAAAGTGCCCTTTTGAGCAGCTAGCTTCCCTATCAATCTGTAATCCCTTGAGCTTCATGCCTCATTAGTAGACAACATTTTAGAATGTCCAGCTCTGGCCTAGCAAGATTCCCTTATATGGCATGTATGAGGAATGAGCTGTGGAGGGCCCTAACATTCTGAACTATCTAAAAATTAAGTTTGGCATACACTAACATTCAAAGGAAGCTGCTTTCTTAACTCAAACCGGCTGGCCCTTATAAAAGATCAACTACACACAGTGTTTCTCAGTGACTGGTCCATGGATTGGCACCAAGCCCTGAGATCTCCCTGACACAGTTTAAGGCAGCAGCAAGCCGGTCCCTGGTATCAAAAAAAGTTGAGGAACATTTGTACAGCTTGTTAACTTTCCAGTGTTCACTTTGGCCTTCAGTGCCAATGTAAAACCTTGTCATATCTCCTCCTATTGCTCCTTTTCAGAAAGTAAGTAAAAGCTTAAGAATCATAGACAAGCAAGAGTTGTACAAGCTGTACTGTTAATTTAGTCCTTGTTACCCAGATGTATTAGAACACCAGAGAACAAAGCTTAAATTCTCCAAACTTCCACTTTCTATCTGAGTTCCTGGACCTCAGCTTCTTTAGTTCAGGAAGCCGGGTACAATCCGACTCGTGGTGCTAGTGTGGAGGAAATTGGTGGGTGGGGGGTGTTTCCTTAATTGTTCATGGAGCAAAATGCTATTTAAAAAACTGTAAATATCAAACACTAAAGTATGTTTTGAGGATTAAGTACTTGAATGCTAAGAATGTTCACCCTGTGGTAATGGACTCTGGCTGAGAGTGCTGGAGTAATTGCATAGGATATCTGAAAAGTAACAGTAGGGAAGGCATTTACTAATCCCATTTAAAACTCTCTTGATTTTACACACTTTAGCTGTCAGCATATTTCACACTTGCACAAAATGCTGAAGTACTGGCAAACAAAAGCAGTTGTGGTAAAGAGAATGCATCGGCTCCTGTACTGGCGATTGGATTTGGAGCAGGACATTTGTTACAAATGAATTTCACAAAGACCTCAAAGCTGTACAGCGTTGATGAGCTCACGTTCCTTTACAATTTGTCCGATACAACTGTGTTCCCCAACTCAACTGGAGGTGAAGTAAACATTTTATTGACTTTCTGTTGTATGCACCTGAATTGTTATACATGTGGAATAGCACTCTATATTTTTCTGTGCAGTGCTGTCTGGCGACATCCTAATCTTTGCACAACTGTAAAAAAAATAATTTTTGTTACAGGAAAAAACGAGGTTTCACAAAAAACTAATATTCAAGCAGACTTGGACACAAGATATAGATGTTTCAGTACCAACCGGATGAATATGTCAAATGTGACCGTAACTCTTAGCAATGTTACGCTTCAAGCATATCTTGTGAATCATACCTTAAGTGGAAATGGTAAGTATCTCTGGTTTATTGAGAAAATATACTGAGACAAGCAAACCTACCTTGTTGTTTCCACTAGGTTTGTGGAGGCCTGTGTGACTAAGTAATCAGAAATAGAAATATCCTTTCACCTCGAGATGACTTCTGTTCACTGCCAGCATAGGCTGGACATGAAAGCCACCATCTGACAGCTGTACAGTGAACTCATGTGGCTTCAGTTCAATTTCTCCTGGATAGGTACCCGCATCATGACAAGCACACATTGGCAGCCTTGGTACAATCCTTGGCTTGTACCAAGGCTGCCAATCTGCCTGGACGTTGTAAGTGTTACAAAAGGGTCCCTGAAGCATATTAGTGGTGCGATATAGGAGGCCGTGGCAGCTGCTGCTGCCTGTTCTGCACCTGATAAACAGGACCAGCCATCAAGAGAGGGTGAAATCCTACTCCCACTGATGTTGATAGCAAAAAACTCTCTCTCTCTTCAGTAGAGTCTGGATTTCACTCTAGCTGTCTAGTACATTCCATGAACATCAAATCAATTAAATTAAAAAAAAAAAAAAAGTTGATGCTGGTGCTTTCAGCATGAATGCTCCCTACCAGGACCTCCTCAGCTGGGTCCAGCTTACTCCATGGAAAACTGGGAAAGGGATTTGGGGGGAAGGGGGGATGGCTGTGCTTTCCCATACAACAGATCTTTCTAGTGCAGGAAACTAGTCTGCAGTGTCTGTCTCTCCAAAGCCCTCTTTGTTCAATGGGAATTTCTGAAAGGGTGCTGAATGAGGCTTGTCCTTGTGTAAATACAAGTGTAGACTGTGTTCTTCACTGGTTCAGCTACACCTGTATTCATTCTCATCAGAGTGCAATTATGATATTGTAGTCACAAGTTAGACCGGAGATTTTAACTGGGATTTACTTAATTATATATTCCTGGCTCTTCTTTCACATGGGGAAGTGGGTGCTACTGCTGCAGAAAGGGAGACCTGACTCTTACCTGCTGGTAGCAAATTGCCTACTTTCCTGAAGATGTGCAGGAAGTTTACCTGTTCAGTTTTTGCCTTGGTCTAAGATGATACTGAAGGATACAAGCTCGTATTCAATATTGGCGTCTGGTCACCAGACAGCTTGGCATCCTTGCTTTAAAAAGGTGGCTAGTTATTATGGGGAACCATCTTTTATAAATCAATGAAAATAACACATCTGCACTGTATTTGGGACTTAGGATCCCATTTGCATGTGGGAATTTCTTCTGCAATACACAGGCTAATCAATTTCCCCAAACATACTAAAGGCCTCAATATATGGGGCCGTGTAGCTGCAGTAATTGTAGGAAGATCTTCTATGTGGCACTCCATAAACCTACTGAATAGCCCTCTGGCTTGTCCTTGGGCTCAGACAGGGGGAATGATCTCATAGGCCAGGGCCTTGGCTCAGAGAGCAGAGCCAAACAGGGCTTCCATGCAGCATCTACACCAAGTCCACCGTGGACCGGAAAGGCTGGTCCGGTCTCCCACTGAGATGTAAGCTCCCTGGCATACCTTACCCTGAAATGGGCAGGAAATGCCAAAGAACATACAGGGCTCTGTGTTAGTGTATGCTTTGAGGGTTTAATTAGCTTGAAGTTTAAGTACAATGCTTCTTGACCTGCAGCCCACAATAAAACTTATAGAGGCAGGAATTTTGGATCATATTTATTTAAAACCACTGCTAAGGAGTTAAGTAACCAAAAACTACATGCACAGCCTGGAGACTAAACTCAACGAGTGGTTCCTCAGACACAGAAGCCAGATCTGCACTACAGTGTTTGCTGCGTGGTCTCTTTTAGCCACATAAAAACAGTAAATGTGACGCTTTAAAGGGTAGCATTCTTGGAATGGGACATAATCATGGCTCAAAGCTTAGGGGCGTATACCGCAGGGATTTCCTTTCCCTGACCTGTGGGCCTGGTTTAGAAAAGGAGCAGAATGCAGGAGCCTTGGAAGAGTTGTTCAAACAAGTCACTAACTAGTGTTAGACCCCTGGCATCTCTTGGCAAACAATAAGGATGGGTTGGGTCACTGCTCCCCTATGACCACTTTTCCTTCCCATTTACCACCCGGATCCTGGCTTTGAACTGGACAAGAACAGAAGCTAGGCCGGCCAGCTGAAGGTGCATAAAACAGAAATTGTTCCTTTCAGAGAAGTGGGGGGTTGGCTACTAGTGCAAGCAGGTCTGATGTAGGAATTGACCGAGGGAATGAACCTCACAGGTTGTGCCTCTGCTAGAGGGGACAGGTGTATTTTGGACAATCATTAGAAGGAACAATGCAGAGCAGCCTGTGAACAAGCTCCATAAGAAGCTAGATCAGGCGTGGGCAAACTTTTTGGCCTGAGGGCCACATTGGGGAATAGAAACTGTATGGTGGGCCATGAATGCTCCCAAAATTGGGGCTGGGGTGCGGGTTCTGGGGTGGGGTTGGGGATGAGAGGTTTGGGGTGCAGGAGGGTGCTCCATACTGGGATCAAGGGGTTTGGAGAGCGGGAGGGGGATCAGGGCTGGGGCAGGGGGTTGGGATGTGGGGAGAGGCTCAGGGGTGCAGGTCCCAGAATGGTACTATATTAGAAAATGGCTATCAAGGATAACAAGGACAAGCTTCTGCTTTCCGGTGTGCTGGCAGCCAGCAGACTAGGGTTGCAACATGAGCCTAGCTATGTATATGCCAGCAGGGGGAGCTAGCTGCATCATGATAAATCAGGGATAAGTGTAAATGTTCTTGATTTGGTGAAAATAAGTTAATGTCAAACTAATGGATGGATAGCTTCTGTTTCACCATAAACTGCTGTTCTGCTAAAACTAATAAGGGTAGGCATGTGTCATCTTGATAACTGAAATAGAATGGGTTTCTCAAAACCCATAATGCCTTGTTCCTTGTACAAAAGTAGGAGAAAGTGAAGCTGACCAGTTCTGTATTGAATCTAACTGGTAAAAAGTAAATTAGACTCTTGAATTTCTTTCAGTTGTTCTTAATAGAAGGTATTAAGACTAAAACTCCTTAAAATAAGGGGATGTTCATTCTCTCCTCTCCCTCAAAGATACATTAGTCTTAAAATCTTTCTGTTGTGTGAATGACTTCCTGGTAATTTTGTGCAGTTGTACTTGATGTTTATCACCTTGTACTCCTTTCGTTCCAGAAAGTGTGTGTGCTGCAGATAAGATACCCACTACTCCTGTAGCCCCTACAACTACTAGCCAGACACCTACAACAAGCCAGGCACCAACCTCCCCTCCACAAAATCCAATGACTGGGAAATACAATGTGACTGGTACAAATGGAACCTGTGTACTTGCTCATATGGGGCTGCAGCTTAATGTGACGTATCTAAGAAAAGATGGAAAGGTATATCTGGTTTGATTTGTACACTAAACACTTACACAGAGCTAGTGAAAATATTGCTTCCCTATGCTTCGTAGACTGGACTGAGTTAACCGTACTCCATTATGATTCTCCAGTTGAATTGTTTAACATTTTTAACTTGATACAGTGGATATTCAGACAATACAGAATTAGTGTAAACTTGCTATAAATAGTGTGTTCCTGATGTACTGGGAGCTGTCCTGGATAAGACCCTTAAATGTGTGTCTATTACGTAGCAGGACTATACAACTTGAATGTTGAAATCCAACTGAAACATATTTGTTTAAGCCATAGAAACAGTTGAAAACATCAAAAGGAGAATCTGGAAAATGAAGATGCTACTTAAATGTGTTTGCGTCATTTAGACACACAAATCCGTCTGTTTGAAAATGGGGTATCTGAATATGAACAAACTTTCAAATTCTGTGCAGACAGTTGACAGTCCTTCTTTGATATTATGATATTGCAATTTGAGTTTCAGTCTCACACAGTTTCAGCCAATGTCAAAGGCCAACACACGTGAATTTTGAGGGGGCAGAACTGGTTCATAGACAAACTTACTAGTCTTCCCTGTAACTATATGTTTTTTGCAGTAGAGTCTATTGGCACTTTTTCAGTCTGCCTCCTGCCTACTCTTGTTTCTTGGCTCTATACTTTTGCTGCAAAGCTCAGCTCACCAGCTTTGGTATCAAGCCTGTACCTTCCTACACACCTACTTAGTTCATGAACAAGTCTGCTGGAGGGGAATATTTGGGAATCCCACTCTGATAGATTGGGCTCTTTCCTGGCAAACCACAGTAAGGCTTATTGGACAGACCAAGAGCTCCCATCCTTAGGGGACTTTGGTTGCAAGCTCCCTTTTGCTGGTCCATGATTTGGATGCAAGTCAAAGGAGATGATTGACATCAAACTTTGGATATTGTGAGGTCCAGAAGGTAAGGCATGTGAACTGGTTTGTGGATGTTAACGTTGCTGGTGACTTGCTTGATCCCTAATGATTGTATTGATGGAAAATGCATTTCACAGCCCTAGCTGTAAGTTTACGGGTCTCCTGTATGGAATCTAGTAAGCCATTTCCTGCAACATGAACTTCTAGCCCTGCTGAAATAAATATAGGTATATCTCCATATATTTTTATCTCATAGAACTGGAAGGGACCCCAAAAGGTCATAGAGTCCAGCCCCCTGCCTTCACTTGCAGGACTAAGTACTGATTTTTTTTTTTTTTTTTTGGCCCCAGATCCCTAAGTGACCCCCTCAAGGATTGAACTCACAACCCTGGGTTTAGCAGGCCAATGTTCAAACCACTGAGCTATCCCTTCCCCCAGATGGTTCACTTGTCCCCTAATGCAGTGGCTCTCAACCATTCCAGACTACTGGACCCCTTTCAGGAGTCTTTGTCTTGCGTACCCCCAAGTTACACCTCACTTCACAACTACTTGCTTACAAAATCAGACCTAAAAATACAAAAGTGTCACAGCCACACTGTTACTAACATTGCTGATGTTCACATTTTTACCATATAATTATGAATCAATTGGAATATAAATGATTTACTTATATTTCCGCATAAAAGTCATTTTTAGTTTGTATTGACTTCACTAGTGCTTTTTATGTAGCCTGTTGTAAGACTAGGCAAATATCTAGATGAGCTGATGTACCCCCAGGGGTATGCGTACCCCTGTTTGAGAATCACTACCCTAAAGAATAGTAGGCGTTTAGAAAAGATCTCTTGTAGGGCCAGCCAAGCTGTAAAATTCTACTGGCAGTCTACTCCCAAACCTGGTTCTCAGGAGTTCTGAGTCTTGCTGAGACAGTTTGGCGATTCCTCCTTACCCCTAGGTTGGGCCTTTTGTCCTACATCAGTCAGACAGGTGTTTAATCTTGCCAAATTAAAAGAAAAGAAAAGAACGTAATCATCAGAAAGCTTGTATGTGCACATTTCTGATTCAATCCAACAGGCTTAAAACCTTTAGCCCCTAGCACTCTGCAAACAGGATTGTCTGAAATGCTGAGATGTTAGCGTTGTGTAAATAAAGCCTTTCAAACTGTCTTGCCTTTACATGAGTCAGTAATCGGCAAGATAATCCCTTATGGCCTTTCTCAGTTTTCCCTCATGTGGAAGCAGAAGAGTGTTCATATGGTTGCTTTAATCTAACTTAATAAGCCTTCGTGCATTGGTGGCGGTGGCTGATGTTTCCATCAGGCTCTTCAATGCAGTACTAGCTTCCTTATCCACAAGATGTTTTAGCTGGACAATACAGTTTGACTGTAGCCAAGGGTCTGGACCTTAAGGAGAGCACAGCAAGGCTTGAATGGTGGTGTAAGCACAAGGAACCTGTGCCCACATAACCAGCACTTTTACATGCATGTGTGCATGGGGGTGTCCACATGCAATTTTTCATGCATCTGAGCGGAAGCCAGGTAGCAATGAGCTGAAAACTGAGGTAGCATTAACATCTTGCTGTAAGATGTAATAACTAGCCCTTCTTTCATCCATAGACTGGATTGGATGTGCTGAATTTTGTTCCAGTGAATACATCTTTCTCTGGGAGCTGTGACCATTCCTCTGCCTTTCTGAGCCTGACTTTTGGGAAAACCAGACTTGTATTCCATTTTCTACTGGTAAGGGTGCTTCAATGTAGTATCTTGCACAGCTCTGGCATGCTTTTTAGATGTGACTAAATTGTTCTGGACTCAAGATAGATTTATTTATTTTGTGACAGTCAGTTTTATTCCAAAAAAGTTGGTTACATCCCCTACAGAATGTATAACAAATGAGGAGGGAGAGGATTTTTAAGTAGAAGAAATGGTGGGGAATGAAGGAGCACTTTGTTACGAATACGTTGTGCAATTGTCCATGAATGAGACTGTTGGTAGCTCTGTTACTTGAAAAAACCTTTAGGGGAACAGACTTCTGTAAACAGGTGTTTCATCTAATTATATGACAAGCTCACAGAAGGAATTGGATTAAAGTCCTCTTAGTAATACTGTTTATAAAGCATGACTGGTGTACCTGCTGCTTCACTGTCTTCTGCAGTGACTTGTTAGGTCCTATGCTTCCTTTGTTGCATCAGCAGCACGTGTGACAGAAGGGTTGATAGCTCTTTTATTTCCCGGGGGGTGTTCAGGATATAGTATATTTGCTTACTGACTTGAGCAATTATGATCAACCTTCAGAGTAGCAGCCGTGTTAGTCTGTATCCGCAAAAATAACAGGAGTACTTGTGGCACCTTAGAGACTAACAAATTCTCTAAGGTGCCACAAGTACTCCTGTTATTTTTATGATCAACCTGAAATTTCTAATTGTCAGCCTTTAAAGGCTGACAATATTGACGTTGGCTTGAGTTAAAGCCATCAGTGTAGACCCTGGCGCTCTCAGGCCTTCCAGTGAGCACTTGTGCTGTGTCCTTGACTGTATTCTACAGATCCCACCATCAGGGCCGGCTCTAGCTTTTTTGCCACCCCAGGCAAAAAAGCCTCTGGCCGCCCCCCCCCCTGCGGGAGGGGGGGGGGGAGGGCGGCCGGAGCCCCAGGGGGAGGGCGGCGAGCCCCGGTGGGGGCTCCGCTCTCCCCCCGGCGGCCGGGGGGAGGGCGCCGGGGAGGAGGGCGGCGAGCCCTGGCGAGGGCTCCGCTCTCCCCCCGGCGGCCAGGGGGAGGGCGCCGGGGGGGAGGGCGGCGAGCCCCGGCCGGGGCTCGGCTCTCCTCCCGGCGGCCAGGGGGAGGGCGGCGAGCCCCGGCCGGGGCTCGGCTCTCCCCCCGGCGGCCAGGGGGAGGGCGCCGGGGGGGGAGGGCGGCGAGCCCCGGCCGGGGCTCGGCTCTCCCCCCGGCAGCCAGGGGGAGGGCGCTGGGGGGGAGGCCAGAGCGCAGGGGGCAGGGCGGTGAGAGGGCGGCGAGCCCCGGGGGGAGGGCGCCAGGGGGGAGGGCGGCCAGAGCGCAGGGGAGAGGGCGGCGAGCCCGGCCGTGGCCCCGCTCTCCCCGGCGGCTGGAGCGCCGTGCCGCCCCCCTCCAGGTGCCGCCCCAAGCACAAGCTTGGTGGGCTGGTGCCTGGAGCCGGCCCTGCCCACCATCCTGGGTCAGCAGGGGATTGTGGTGTTGAGAGTATTTGTCTTGTTTACCATTTTCAAATGCTAACTTGGTAGCTCTTTAAAAAGTCTCAAGGCATTTTTAGCCTGACTACCAGTGACCACTTTACCTGGCATATTCTTCCCTGAGTTGGATCCCTCTCCATTGTGTGTTTTTTCTAAAACTGTAGTTGGTATCATATTCTAGAATGTCTTGGGTTTTTGTTGTGGTGTTTTTTTTTTTTTTTTTTTTTTTTTTTTAGTGACCTCAGCAGTTCTAGTGAGGATGCATTAAACTCTTCAATTGTAGAACTACGTTGTACTTCAACTGTATAAAACGTTATGTATGAATGCCAACTCTTTTTTGTGGTTGTTTTTGTTTTTAAGAATACAAGTACTGATAAGTTTTTCCTGCAAGGTGTCAATGTGACCACAACTTTGCCTTCTGAAGCTAAAGGTAAGGATTTTTGTTAAATAAAAAAGTCATAGACTAGCCCTATAAATACTAAGGGAGCCTAGATATGTGCACACTAATACTGTGGGTGAAGTCCAGGGGTGGGGGAGCGAATGTGTGTGTTTTAACTACTTGAATTTTCTTAAGCCTTTGCAACTTCTGTTTCTCAAACGTATTTTGTTACTTATGCTGCATTTTGTTGCACAGAAACAAAGATTGAAGCTGTTAACAACAGCATGAGTGAGCTGAGAGCTAAACTGGGGAACTCCTATAAGTGTAATGCAGAGGAGAAACTTTGGGTCACAGACCATGTCTTTGTCAACTTATTCGATGTTCAGGTCCAGGTTTTCAAGGTCGATGAAAACAAATTTGGAGCAGGTAAAAAACTGCATATATCTACAGTTTAAAGTGTCATTAAAGGTTTTAATGAACTTGTATGTTTTACTGATTTTTAAGCATATCTGAATTTTTTTTCTTCAGAATCTAGTCTTTAGAGTTAGTGGCCAGTTCAATAAATTCAGCTTGGTCTAAAGCTCACATTCACAGCATGCCTCATTACAACTGTGACTTCAGACCACCAAGTACAGCTAGCGGAGTGTCTGAATTAAGGCTAGTGCATTACAAGTAAATAAATGCAAAGTTTTCTTGAAATAGCGCATATAAAGACAGAAGCACACAATTGTAGTGTGCAGAAAAGTTTTAGAGGATCTATAGTTCCACTTTCACACCAGTGTTCTCTTGGGCAATCGTACCAAAGGAGCAAAGATCTGAAAAGCTGCGTTCCCAACTGGTTAAGTGATCTCCATGGCTGTAGTCACAAGGGAAGGTGTAGGTGAGGAGTTTGGGTAGCTAAGAAGAGAAGCTGCTTGTGGGCTCCTGTAGTATTGGCTCTATTAATGTGTGGGAAACTTGTGTATATATAAATCCACTATTACACTGTGTGCAGTAAATCACATGTTGTATGTGTACCCTTTTGATAAACAACAAGCTGTTCAATCATTCATTCTTTACTGAATGATCTTGAAAAGCAAGCTGACTTACAATAGCTATGGTAAGGGAGCTCCTTCCATTGTTGTGGCCAGGCCACAAGTTAAAAGTTAACTGGCTCAAGTTTAGCATTCATCTGGATGCTAGGAGTAGAATCTTCCAACATGAAATCAACTGCGTTTGGTACCTTTCCTGTCAATGGGCCAGTGCCTAATGTGAATTTTTTTCCTCTCTACAGTGGAAGAATGTCAACTGGATGAAAATAACATGGTGATCCCTATAATTGTTGGCGCAGCCCTTGCTGGACTTGTCCTGATTGTCTTGATTGCTTATTTGATTGGCAGAAAGAGAAGCCATGCTGGATATCAAACAATCTAATAACTTGCACTTAAATGAATCCAGGGGTTGATAAAGAGCAGTTGCAAGAAGTGGGATAAATTAATTTCCCCTAAACTGAGATTCCTTATTAGAAGGGAGCACAGTCTTTCTTGCAAAATGCTTGTTAAATTCTGCTTTATTAAATGTGAATCCATCTTGCAGCATTTAACTATGCACGAAGGAATAACCTCTCCAATTCTGGTGTTTAATTTTGCTAACTGGTTAAATATTTACCTACTTAGAAACAAGCTAAGAGTGCTTTTCTGAATTGGCATGAATTTAATGTCAGTTAGAAATATTCCAGACTGGTGTGTAGCTAATTCATTCACTCAGATTTAAGTCTAACAAAGGGAAGCTTTCACTGCTGGTACTACTCCACTCCTGTGATGAAGCTAGTAATTCTACTGATGATACCTTTTTAAGTAATGACTGACTGACCAAAATGTAAAAATTTAATTCCCCTGCCACTGTGGTCTCCCTCCTCCCCCCCCCCCCCCTTCAAATCTAAGGGTTTTTTTACTGAGCTTTAAACACAGCATGCCTGGCATCTGCAGGGTATGAACAATGCAATATTCAAACATTATAGGAACTCGTATTTACAATTGGGCAATTCCCTATTTGATATTTTTGATGCTCTGCCAGCTTAAGCGCTGGCCCTTTTTAAAATATAAAATGGGTGTTATTTACTTTTTTTTTTTTTTTTTTTTTTGTAGTAAAGTTAATTTCAGTCTCTTCTGGTGGATGTTCCAGGGCAATCCTGTTACTGCAGATATGTACAAGATCAATTTAATCTGCTGACTCTCTTGCTTTAAACGTGGCTGGGGTTGTACACTTAAGGATCAGTTCTTCTGTATGCATTGCCTATAACAATGCTAATAAAGACACATTTTTCTGTATAGTGTCAATACCTTTCTACACAACATTGCTCTTGCTTTTTAAAAAAAAAAATCTGATCAAATAATGAGGCTGCCTATACCACTCCCTCCTCACTTTAAAAGAGTCAGACTTTACGGGTAGGTGTTCTCTTTCATCGGCGATATTACACCCTGGGCTAGCATGCCAGCTGAACTTTGCTGAAAGTAGCACTGGCGAGGTGGTGGCATGGGCTGCTGCACAGGCTAGCAATGCCTGTACCTAGTCAGGGTCATTGCCAGGTTTGTGATGCCATCGCTTCACTGACACTTCTAGCTGCACTAGCTAGAACAAAACTAGGGCTTTAGTCCCACTTCTCCTTGCAGTGTACATATACCCATAAACCCTGAACCTCAGTATACCCAGCAGCTTTACACAAACTAAACTAGCATTTGTAACTGACCGATCACACACCACTGTTATGCTAAGTAACATTGAAAGGACTGGATTACTACTCCAAGGAGTAGTATGGTACTGTAGGGGTCTGAGAATAGCTTGACTTTCTACATTTTTTCTCTGGCAGGAAGATGGCCAGAAATATTTAAGAGGAGATGTATCCACTGCATAGGTGGAATCCTTTGCCATTTGGGAATGGCTGGCAATGTGTAAAAACTAGCTCTGATCTGCTTGAATGTAGTGAGTTGCATCACTGGCCTGCATTTCTCCTCCTACCGAGGGGCATAAAATCCTCACATTGTGCAGGCCCATCCCTCTTTCAGTGGAGGCTGATGCCTGCAGCAGGAGCAAGTAGGTTGTACTAGCAGGTGCTGAGGTCTTGCAACACAGTTCTCCCTTGGGCCTGTGTGTATATGTTTGTATATATACATACATGTGGGTGTGTATTTTTATTTTTTTTTAAAGAGTTGGAAACTGTTCATTCTTCCCCAGTTCAAGGTTGGGTTTGAGCCAACTAGAAACTCCTATTTTATAAATGAAGTCTGAAAGATACTGTCTGGGCAACTGAGGTTGTGTAGCAAACAAAATGTGGGAAGAGGCAGAAATTATCACTCAGCTGCACCAGTGCTGCCTCTTGCAAAGGAAGCTAGGATTGGGGACAAAGGGGTTGTTTCTAATGCACTACTATGCTACCACTTGTTATCAGCCTAGTCACTTGCCTACCTCTATTAGGCTCTCAAAACCAGCATTAACACCCCCTCTGCCAGCACTCCACCCTAAAAGTGTAAAACATCTGCTTTACAGTTTAATACACTCAAACACTTTGCACAGGATTCTACAATGGGCTTCCTGTGTTTACATGCTTTACACACTAACATCAGTGTTCTTAATCTGTATTCTGCTTTACCTATTGAGTGGGAGTGGTAATGCTTTGAAGAGGTCAATCAATATTCCTACAGGGCCAATGCAGAATACTGAAGACTCAAACCTGCCAGTATGTGGTGGAGAGAGGCTTTCCATCTCACAGCCATTTCATGGTAACTTCACAACATATTCCCTGTATACATTATGAAGAGACAGGGCTCTAAGGGTGAAAGGAAAAGCCACAGTCTCAGGATGTGCAAGAAAACAAAACTTTTTTTTTTAAAGTGCTTAGTATTAAGTCCACTGGAGGCAGTTGTCTAAAGGACCACAACATTACATCCAGTGGAGCAGGATACATAGGACAAGTACCACAGCATCTGGTTGAATCTGACTTTAGCTCAGTTAAGCTTACCTAAAAGTCAAAGCAATACTACAAGAGAAACAGGCAAAATAACTGGTAAATGCTATTCCTGTCTGTTGCAAGTGAGTATTACAGTTAATGCACTGGTAGGTTGCAATGGCAAATGACATTGTAGTCAATCTGGAACAGACCCAGCCTTTCCAGAAAAATATCCCGTGGAATTTAGAGCAGAGGGATCACTGAGTAACACTACTGTTGAGCTGGGGGAGTAAGGACAAGCCTACACCTTCTTGCAATGGGGGTTAGCACTTCCAGGGAAGAAAATAAGGTAAGATGATATCAAAAGGAAAAGTATCAGGAAAATCATAAGATTTTTGCAGCTCTGCCCTAGGTTCAAAGGTAGTAGTGAGGCCTGTTGCTTAGGATACACACATTTAGGTCTAGACTGAGAAAGTATCATCAATGCATCTAGGAAGGAAGGAAACTTGCCATTTAATACATCCTGTTAACTACTGGAATAGAACACAGTTAAAGCTTGAAGTCCAATGAGCCACCTGCTGAGACTACACTGGGACCTGTATTGTATACAAGAGTTAGAGGAATCTCCCCTGCCTGTGCCTACACTGCTCTGGTGCCAAGTCTTACAACAGCCCACGCTAACCCTCTCCTACTTTGCTCCCTAGCATCAGTCCATCTGAAACCTGGGAGGTTTGAGTTCAGTCTCACACTAACCACACCCACTTTGAAGTACCTACACCTTACAATGCTAATGAAGCTGCTGATTCACACCATATTCTCTCAAATACAGTAAAAGGAAGTTCTTCAAGTGATGGTCCCTATATGTAATCCAGTTGCAGGTGTGCCCTGGACCAGAGCTGGAAGGCTTTCCTAGCACATACTGCATGGCTGGGTTAACAGTCAGTCTCCCCTCCGCCTCTGCACTGAGGTTATAATAGACTATGCAGGTTGACACCTCTTCTGTTCCCTCTTACCACTGCAAGGCCTGAGTCAGAACCCATTTGCCTTCACACTCGTAGCCTTTTCACTAAGGGCATGTCAATACTACAAGCTTAAGTCAACCTATGTTAGGTCAACTTAGCCACTGCAATAATTACTGGGGTGGTTCATGTCCACATTACCCTCCTGTCAGTGCTGCACATCCTCACCAGCAGCACTGACTTAAGAAGGGCAGTTGGGGGATGGGGGCTGAGAGCCCAGGCTCTTAGCTCTACGTGCTGCCCCCGGGCTCCTGGGTCCCAGCAGGAAACAGAGCCAGGGCAGTTGAGCTCCAGCTGGAATCTCTCATTGTCCCCAGGGTGACAGCTCCACCTGTGAAATTGACAAGAATGACAGCCAACAGAAGCAACCTGGAGTGTCTACATGGACACTGCATCACCCTAACTACACCAACATAACCCTCCTGGATGTGGAGTTATTATGGCTGTGTAGTAGAACACTTGCATCAGCAGGAGCAAGGCTTGAGATAAGCTGCTTTAGGTCAACTTGACTCAGTAGTGTAGAGCAGGCCTAAGAAAGTAATCTATTCCCTTGGGTCTAGTTTAACTATGCTGAAAAAAACACCAAACAAGAGTGTATATAGTACATGTACATGTAGTTAATTGCTAATCAGAGACACTCCCTCTCCATAGACTGTGTTCCAGGTTCTAAAAACTGTATTTCGTGCCTGTGCTCGTTCTCCATGAGCAATGAGCCCTAGAGCTGTCGGTATTGCCTCAGGGACGCTTATATCACCACTCACTGTGCAATCTGTATGTCTTTCCTGCCCCACACTTGGGAGGCACAGGATCATCATCTCAGGATATATCTCAAGGAGGAAGCCATAGGACCGCATGCCCATGCTGAGCTGGGACTGTCAGAACCGGCAGTGCAGTATCCATCCCAGCACTTCCCACACCCCGCATTTGGCCCCACTGGCACTCCCAGACAAGCCCAGACATGAGAGTAGGAAGCACTCTCATGGGCATAGAATCAAGTCCCCAGATTGGGCTGCTTCTAAGCGCAGTGTTTCCTCCCTGAGCCATGCCAGGTTGGGTGAGATGTCATGCACCAGCACCCAAGCTTGTCTGCCTCAAAGGTAAAGCAAAACACAAAAAGGATCTATGGGTACTGTCAGTAACCCCAGTACCTGCCCATGTGGAGCGATCCCTTGCACAGGCTCCGCCTGTCCCACCACCTCCACGCCCTTCGGTATATCCAGCCCACAGACTCCATCTCAGTCACTCTTCATGCTCTAGTGCCCTCCCTGGGTGTCTGCATCAACGAGAAGTCAGTGCTTATGCCTACACAGATGATCAACTTCTTCAGGGCATGGCTCAACTCAATTGCAGCACGGGCCTTCCAGCCGACCGCTTTGCAACACTGATAGCCATAGGTGACGGACTTATGCCACAACCCTCGCACTGCAGTCTGCTGTTGCCTCTCCCTCCTCGGGCATATGGTGGCCTGCACCTACGTGACACTGCATGCATGTCTTCACACGCATTGCCTCCAACTGTGGTTCCTCTCCCTTTACAGACAGCACATGGACCATCTGGAGGCAAGTCGTTGTCACCCAAACAATTTTGGCTTCCCTCACCTAGTGAACTGACGCCTCCAAAGTTTGGTCAGCACCCCATTCACCTCCCCCATCCTGCAGGCCATCACAACGGACACATCCCTTGCGGGATCGGGGGGGCTACCCAGACCATCACATGGCACAGGGCATCTGTACACTGCGAGAGGCCAAAATCCACATAAACGTCCTAGAAGTGTGGGCAGTTCATTTAGCATGCCAGGCGTTTCTTCCTCTGATCCAATCACAGCACAGTCAACTACTCTCAGACACTATAGCAGTGATTGTCCACATCAACAAACAGGGTGACGCCAAGGCTCCATTCCTCTGTTCAGGGTCCATCCACCTTTGGAACTGGTGCATCAAACACCACGTGATTCTCCAAGCCACGCACCTCCTGGCCACCCAAAATTCCCTGGCCGACGCACTCAGCAGGACTCCCTACCTCAACTGCGAGTGGGAACTCAGTGATGTCACTCTCCGCTACCTCTTCCGCACATGGGATCTCTTCGCCACTCGCAAAAACTGCAAGTTACCTCTAGTCATGGGGGAGGACTTGGGCGACGTGCTTCTCCTATCCTGGACGGGTGACCTCAGCTACGCCTTTCCCCCTCTCCCATTCTGCTCCTCAAGTCCTCCGCAAGATTCACCAGGACCGAGAGCTGTAATACTCATAGCCCTGTTCTGGCCCAGTCAGTTTTGGTTCACAGACCTCCTCAGACTCTCCGCCCGCACAACATTCCCAGATCTTCTCACACAAGATCGGGGGAAGAGTCAATCTGAGCATCCCAATCCAGATCCTCTTCACCTCATAGCCTGGTTTTGGATGGGGCTCGAGGGCAGACAGAACATGCTCCACCCCGATGCGACACATCTTTACCCGAAGCAGGAGGGCATCCATCAGGGCCTGCTACTGAGCTAAATGGAAACATTTCACCACTTGTGCTCGCTGTCATCACTATCATCTGAGTGAGATATCCCTACCTATCCTCCTCCATTACCTCCTCAAGCTCAAAAAGTCAGGCCTTGCACTCAGCTCTATGCGGCTCCACCTGGCAGCACTTAGTGCCTTTCTCCCAGCAATTGATGGCTCCTTGGCCTTTACGCACCCTACCACCACCCATTTTAGGAAAGGTCTCCTCAATACCTTCCCCCCAGCACTGAAACCCACACCCCTGTGGGACCTTAATCTTGTTCTATCTGCCCTCACAAAGCCACCCTTTGAGACACTAGCAACGTGCTCCCTCTCCCACCTCTCCATGAAGGTAATGTTCTTAGTAGCCGTACCTCGGCTGGACAGGCCAGCGAACTAGCAGCCATGATGGTTGCTCCCCCTCCCCCACCACACACACACACACACACACACACACACACACACACACACCGTATTCCACAAGGATAAAGTTTCCTTACGGCTTCACTCTAAGTTCCTCCCAAAGGTGGTGTCAGAGTTCCACCTCAATCAGTCCGTTCACCTCCCTGTCTTCCGTCCCAAACCGCACACCTCCCATGCAGACAGGAGCCTTCACTCTCTCAACGTCCGTCGTGCACTAGCATTCTACCTCCATAGGACCCATGCCTTTCGAGCATCCACAAAACTCCTTGTAGCCATTGCCAACCGGTCCAAGGCCAAGCACGGGGGGGAGGGATAGCTCAGTGGTTTGAGCATTGGCCTTCTAAACCTAGGGTTGTGAGTTCAATCCTTGAGGGGGCCACTTAGGGATCTGGGGCAAAAATCAGTACTTGGTCCTGCTAGTGAAGGCAGGGGGCTGGACTTGATGAGCGTTCAAGGTCCCTTCCATCTCTACGAGACATGTATATCTCCATATATTAATTACCCCTACGGCGACTTAGAGGTGGGACTGCAGTCCCTAGCTAACAGCACCAGGGTTGAGTGCAGGCTGCTATTCCTTCCCTGTGACTTATTCTTGAGTTCAGATTTTCACTCTCTATGCCTGCCTGTATGCTCCTGTCCTTCACTCCCACCCTTTCCTCTTTTATCTGTTCAGCCCCCCTACCAACTCTTCCACCTGGTGGTCTGGTGAAAATATCAGGCCACTGCTCCATTGGTATGTATTGGTGCTAGACTATTTCAGTTTTTTTAATGCTTCTAGGAAGCAGCCAACACACTGCAGGCCAGCACCAAGGGAAGAGTGAGAAAAGAGAAAGGAAGGTAGTCCAGAGGGAAGCCGCGAGCAGACATGTAGTGGCAAGTACAGGTAAGATAAGCAGCTAAGAGCAGTTCATATTAGGGAAGACTGAGATAGTGGGGCTGTTCATTTTCTGAGAAGGCCTGTCACTGCCAGACACTGGGAGTCAGATACCAAGGTACGTATAACAACACTGAACTCTATAAAACAGATTTCGACAAATAAATAGAATTTATTTTGTACAAATGGCTGTGGTTTTATGATTAATATACAGAATTGTACATATAGCTCTATCCAGCTATTTACTCAGACATTACAAAATGCCCTGAAGAAAAACAAGGGTAGTGACTTTTTAAAGAAGTATCCCACATTGGTCACATTCTACTCTGATAATATTCTAAACCATTTGTAAAAGGTTCAAGTTACCAGATTACTGACAGAGTACAAAATGTTTACAACACTTACTTGAAAGGCAGGAAAAAATTGGTCAAGTGTCAATTGACACTCATGGAAAGTTTAGAAATTGTGCTTCCGTCAGTGCAATGAAAGTAGAGGAATGTGTTAATTTCTGTGGTAACTATCCATCTATTTAAATATTGTTGGTTGATCCCTGAGCAACCAGCTTTGCTCTACAAGTCTCTCGAAGTTTGTTAACTGTTGCCATGGACAAGCTTCCAGGTTCTGTAAATATTTTCTAAAACAAAGAATAGTTAGTTAAAAACATGATCCCAGACAAAGTGTATGAAAGTCTTCCTAGATTTCACCTACAGATGAAAGGAGCATTAATGAAATGCTTAGGTCCCTCATGTAAATATCAGCACATAGCACTGTTTAGGACTCTTCAGCCATAGATCAGAGTGCTTTTGTAAGGTGGATAAGTATTATCAGCTGCAAAGTTAGGAACAGAACCTAAGTCTCCTGACTCCAAACTACTCACAGTTATCCAGAAGATCTTAATTAGTGGCAACATTCAAGGTAAGTGTGAAAATAAAATTCCAAATAATGTAGTTAATTCTGAGATACGTTCCGTAGTAAGACAATAAGCCAACTGAAACCATATTATGTTGTCCTTAATTTTACACACTGCAATTCTGCCATACACTATAAAGTTTCTTGATGGTTCTATAATGAGTAGCTCAGTACTGAACATAGACGTGTCGGGCTGGAAGGGACCTCAAGAGATCCACAAGTTCCGCCCCCTGCACTGAGACTGAGCCAAATGAACCTAGACCACCCAGGACACGTGTTTGTCCAACCTATTCTAAAAAACCTCCAGTGATGACAAAATTTATTGGAAGACTAATCCAGAGCTTAACTACCTTACAGTTAGGAAAAACTTTCTAATATCTAACCTAGATCTCTCTTGCTGCAGATTAAGCCCATTACTTTCTGTCCTACATTCAGTGGCCATGGAGAGCAATTGATCAATGTCCTCTTTATAACAGCCCTTAACATATTTGAAGATTTATCAGGACCCCCCTCAGTCTTTAATCAAGACTAAACATGCCCAGGTTTTCTAAATCTTATATCGTTTTTGTCGCTCTCCTCTGGACTATCTCCAATTTGTCCACATCTTTCCTTAAGTGTGGCACCCAGAACGGGACACAGTACTCCAGCTGAGGCCTCATCAGGGCCAAGTAGAGTGGGACAATTACTTCCCATGTCTTACATACAACACTCCTAACGATATTAGCCTTTTTCACAACTGTCGCACATTGTTGCTTCATATCAGTGTGATCCACTATAACGCCCAGGCCCTTTTCAGCAGTACTACTGCCCAAGCAATTATTCCCCAACTGGTAGCTGTGCATTTGATTTTTGAACATGTATCTAAATTCATCAAAGCCAAACTGTAAATAAAACCAAATCCATTTTATGTAAAAATAAACAGTAATCTGGGCTCCGTGGTTCAATTTAGATCTTTTCACTATGGCGTTTCTACCCCATTTTTACTATAAAACACTGTACATTTACTCCTGCCCTAAACTATACTTTTAGGGAAGTGTTATGCAAAGACATTGTTACAGAAGGGGCATAACATGATTCAAGACAGAAATAATATTTCATATGCTAGCAAACATACACAATAGTTGTTGCTTCAACTGCATTGTGAGCTCTAAAGACACAGTAGTCAAACATGAGCTGGCTTAAACATATTTAATAACATAAAAAATTTTGTCTCATAGCCCACATCAGCCTTCAAACTGTTCAAACGGGTCATTTATAAGCTTGCCACAGATATGGCATTGTATTCCTTTAGAAACAGTTACCTGTTTTGAATAGGGAGAAGGAAAAATGAGAAGCCCACAGAATTGAGCTATGAACTCTAAGTAAACCTTAAAAACCATGCTGCAAGTTTTGTTCAGCGCCATGGTGAGGATGTTTGTATGGCATTATACCTCAAAATAAAAAACAGTTACTCCTCTGCAGTAACTCTTGTTCTTTGAGATGTGTTCTGTGTGTATACGTTCCACTTTAGTTGTGTGCCCAATGCACTCAAGTCACAGACTTTTGCCAGCAATACCAGTAGGTGGCACATGCGCCCCTGTTCTTCTCATGCACCCAGCCAAGAGCATAAAGGGGGGGAGTTTGTTCCTTCCCACCACCTGTGAAACACTGGACAAAATAGTGGGAAAGGAGGGAGGGTTGTGGAAGGTGTATGTGCACAACACATCTCAAAGAATAACAGGTACTGTACAGGTAAGTAACCATTTTTGGTGTATTGTGCACATATATATTCACTTTGGGAAGTTACAAAGTCACCTAAACAGGTGGTGGGATTTCAGATCACTGGAAGAGAGAGACTGCAGCACTAACTTGCCAAAGCTGGCATTGTCTCAAGAGGCTTGAGTGATGGGATAACGTCTTGAAAAAGAGTCCAAAGACAACCACGTTGCTGATATGCAGATGCCTGTAATGGGTACATTACTCAGGAAGGCTGAAGAAGCAAACTGAGCTCTGGTAGAATAAGCCATTCTTCTTCTCCTTCGAGTGATTGTTCATAGCAATTTCAATTAGGTGTGTGCGTGCCGTATGCACAGTCGTCGGAAAGTTTTTCCCCTAGCAGCACCCATCGGATTGGCTGTGGAGCCCCCTGGAATGGCACCTCCATGGAGCTCAATACATGACCCTGCTGACCCAGTGCCTCTTCAGTTTTTTCTTACCACTGACGGTCGTTGGAACTGCAGTGACTTGCATAGCAAGCTCTCCTCGTTTCCCCAGCCTTTCAGTTTAGTGTAGTTTAGAGTTATCCCTAGTCTAGTCAAGTTTAGTTTAAATAGTTTTCTGTTGTTACAACAGGTAGTTGTTGGAGTGGGGTTTGCCCCTCCACCCCAACCGCGTTCTCCCCTTGGGGACTCAGGGTATGCCTAAGTCCCAGGGGTTCAAATCCTGCAAATCCGGTAACAAGCCCATGCTGACGGGGACCCCCACAACGCTTGTGTAAAGTGCCTGGGGGAAGCACACCAAGCGGACAAGTGCAGGATTTGTAAAGGATTTCGCCCCAGAACAAAAAAGGAGTGAGACTTTCACCTCAAGCAGCTTCTTATGGAGGAGGCACTTAGACCGCAACCCGCATCGGCGCAGCAAGACCCAGCACCAAGCTCATCGATGCGCATTGCCCCCGTGGCAGTGGCAGAAGCGGCACCACTGAAGGACTGTGGGAGAGACCAGCGTTACCGCCGCTCACCGGTGGGAACGGCCCAGCACTGGTCCCATTCCCCAGCGCAGAAGCGGCACCACAAGCAGGAAAGGAGCAGATCTCCAACTCCGAGACCCACCCCTTCAGAGCCAGCCAATGGGGCGCGTCCCAGGGAGGAGCACCCAGTGCCGAGAACTTTGGAGCCAGCAATGCCGACTTTGGCCCTGCAAGGGGGACAGTCGGGTCCGGTGCCGTTGGACTCCCCGAGCCAGGTGATTGAGGAGGTGGAACTGCTGTTCACCCTAGACACCTTTGAGGCTGCAAGGGACCTCACTGCCATGACAGCACCACGGTCCCCGGTCCTTCAAGCCAAGCCTCCAGTACCACAACGTGTGGCACCGTCTCAATGCTTTGTCCTTCAGCACCGCCGGTGGAGGCAAGATATAACTCGGACTCGTGGCACCGACCAGACTCGCGGCACCTGTCGCACTTGCAGCACCTGTCCAGGTTGCACCAGTGCTCCCAATCGGGACACTGATCCTCATGCCAATCTCCGTCGCCCAGCAGGTCCCGCTCACGGCACCAGTCGTCCCACAGGTCCACGTCCCCACGCAGACCCTGCTCGCGGCACTACTCCCCAGCCTCGTGGCACCGCTCGGCACCACCCTGGCCATCACGGTCCCAATCCCATCTTTAGACTCGGAGGCAGGGTCCAGATAATTGGAGCGGGGCCGCACCGGTCGGATCGTGGAAGGCCTGACATGGGGGCAAGGCCATGGCCTGCGCAGTAGCAGGGACCAGCACAGTGGCCATTTTGGACCCCTTGGGCATTCTACCAGGCCCAGGGCCCCCACTCCAAGGGTTCCCGTTTGGCGGTCTCCGAACCAAGGGTGCCGGAGGCATCGGCCAGTCGTCCCACTCATAGGGGTGCTGAGGTGGTGCCGGTCACACTACCTCCGCTGGAACCAACCCCAGTGCCCGAGCCAGACCCAGGGGTGGTTGGCCCTGTAATAGAGTCAGGACAGAAGGCCCCTGGGGACCAAGAGGGTCAGGAGGACCCTGTTCCCCCATTAGCCTCCTCGTCATCCTCCCCCGACGAGGCGGTTGTGGGCACCTCCGCCTCGGGGCCGCCCCCCATAGACAGCCATGCCTACCAGGACCTCCTTTGCAGGGTGATGCAAAATATGGGCCTGCAGACCGAGGAGGTGGTGGAGTCGGAGGACCCTATGGTTGACATCTTGGCCCCAGAAGGCCTGTCGAGGGTGGCGCTACCCCTCATTAAAACTATACAGGCCAACGCAAACACCATTTGGCAGACCCCGGCCTCCATCCAACCCACTGCAAAGGGTGTGGAGAGGAAGTATTTCATCCCCTTTAAGGGGTACAAATACCTCTTCACACACCCGCAGCCCTGCTCATGGGTGGTGGCTGCGGTAAATGAGAGAGAGGGGCAGGAGCAACAGGCCCCAACACCTAAGTCAAAGGACGCCAAGCACCTGGATTTGTTCGGGTGCAAAATGTACTCCATGGGGGGTCTGCAACTCAGGATTGCCAACCAGCAGGCAATTCTGAGTAGATACAGCTTCAACTCCTGGAACTCGATGCTGAAATTTAAGGAGCTAGTGCCAATAAAGTCCAGGGAGGTGTTTGGAGTAATAGTTGAGGAAGGTAAGGCGGTGGCACAGACCTCTTTACAGGCCTCACTGGACGCTGCGAACTCAGCGGTGCGCACCTTGTCCTCTGGTATCGCCATGAGGCGTAGCTCATGGCTACAGGCCTCGGGACTCCCGCCCGAGGTTCAACAGACCATGCAGGACCTGCCTTTTGATGGGGCAGGCCCGTTTGCGGAGCAAAAGGACTCCAGGCTGCATAGCCTAAAAGATTCTAGGGCTACTATGAAATCACAGGGTATGCACACCCCCGCAACACAACAAACATTTTAAGCCTCAGCAATAGCAGCAGCGCTCCTATCCCCCTCGGCCAAGGCAGGACTTTTATAGGAGAAGGGGCAGGAATGGCAGGCGCAAGCCTTCCCAACCCCTGCCCGGGCAGGTCCAGGGCCCGACCAAACCATCGTCGGGCTCAAAGCAGGCCTTTTGAAGGTGCACCATCTCATATTTGACCAGAAACTGAATAGATTGGTTCATGTGGAAAGCTGACATCACCTTTGGCATGAACTTAGGATGTGGCCTGAGAGAAACCTTATCCTTATAAAAGACTAGCAGAGCTTCCAACTCCAAAACACTTGCGGCAGAAATAACTGCCACTAGAATGCAATTTTCATAGATGACAGAGAGAGTGGCATAGCCACCATGGTTTCAGAGGGGGAAACCCATTAATTTGGATAGGACAAGGTTAAGACCCCATGCTGGTACTGGGTGAGATACTAGAAGGTAGACATTGACTAAACCTATCAAAAATATGGACACAGAGGACAAGGAAAAAAAAAAAAAACCAACAACAGAAAAACCCTGTAACGGTGGATGAACCACAGATAAGGACACTAAGTAAAACTCTTACAGAGCTGATTGAAATGCCAGATACTTACTACATTTGAAGTTATCTAGTTCTAGTATATGACTAGCATCCATGCAGTGGGGTGATGGGTGCTGAGATTGCACCCAAACAGAAAATCTCTTCCACTTTTGGCATAGTAGAATCTTTGGTCCTAGTAGAATCTTTCCTGCTGTTTAGCAGATAGCCTGGACATCTCCAGAGCAGCTTCTCGTGATCATTTAGCCAGAGTTCATCCACGCAGTAAGGTTCCCCTGGCAGAGGAGGAGCACTTTTAAGAGATTCGGAGTCCGTCTGTTCATAGTCAGGGTCTGGTTCTGACATTGGATGTACAGATGTCATGGCCTCCTTCATCAGATGGTCTTTTAAATGGCAGTGTCTCTGCTTTGTCATTCTACTGGGGAGGGAGGTACAAATTGGGCATTTGTCCCTCACATGCCCACCCCCTAAGCATCTTTTGTGTCTATCCGTAACAGGGAACACAGCCCTGCGTAGGGCGCAAGGTTTGAAATCCATGGGTTTCTTCACAATAAACTCCCAGGATTTAGTCTAAAACTAAACTAGCTAAACTAAAACTAAGAACTAACTAAACTAACACTAGTATAAACAACTGGTATAAACAGAAGTATAAACAGAAAGAGATTCCTAGAAAGCTAGATGAACTGTTAGCAAAGCACTGGGGAGCTCAGACTCTTGCCATGGGCGATAAGAAGGAAGTGAGAGGGAGGCGGTGGACACGCTCCTTTTATGCTCTCAGCAGGGCATATGAGGATAGCGGAGGTGCATGCGCCACCTAGTGGTACTGCTGGTGAAAGTCTCTCACTTGAGTGCAGTGGGCACCCCCCCACACCCCTCTAAAGCGGAATGTAATGTGCACAATCATACAAATATATTTAAAGCATTGAACTGTCACTGAATCCACTACTGCAGGGTCTACATTACTGAAAAATCCAAGCACTCATGTGACAATGGCAGTGCGAAGGCCTAATTTAAATACTCATAGGCAATTATAGTGTCTTAAGAGCCAGTTCATCCCAACTAAATAAGCAACTCCAGAGGACAGACTTGACACAAACAGCAACGTGGCTAATTTTTCCTACAGCAATAGGACGATGAGGTAGCTTTCCTTAGATCACCCACTCCAGGGTGCCCTCCAAACACAGGGTCTAATATTCCTCAATTGAAATCTATACAGCTACCAATGAAGAGGGGGCAAAAGGACAAAAAATATTTCAATACTGACATGTGCTTCTACCTCTCTCTGCAGTGATATTCTCAAGGCAGCTGGAAAGGCTGCTAATATCACTTGACAACAGCAATGTTTTTAACAAGATTCTTCTGCAGTATTGCTGAACAAAAGTGTTTGTGGGAGTCAGTGAATGACTCAGGAACTTTCATTTAGATTCTGGTCTTTCGCTTCCTTAAAAACTAAGTTGTATTTATTTATGAGCATTTCTGTGGTGCTTATCAGCACATTATCCAAGTGCCTCACAAACACAAATAAATTAATCTTTGTTGTCCCCATTTTTACAGATGGGAAAACCAAGAAACAGTTTAAGTGACTTGTCCAAGGGGAAGTGTGTGGCAAAATTGGGAAGGGAATTGGGCATTGGGCTCTGAACTCTGTCTTAAATACAGAATTGTTCTGGGGACATACGTAAATTGGTAGGATGTGATTAGTGTACCCAGAGAGATTGACAGCAGAGGTGCGTAAAAGTCGTAACAAACCTCTTCTCATTCATGATTTAAAAAAAAATATTTTGTGGCATTTCTGTTATTGGAGCTTATTTGCTTCACTCAGGTTTCAGTCTTCTATAAAACTGCAAATCCAAAACTCTGGGCACCCCCGCCTTACATTGACAATAATTTCCAAGAATAATCCTTGGCCTGCAGCATATGAGCAGTTTGTTGTGAGATTTTACGTTCTAAACACCAGACATTTTGAATGGACAGACCATGTGGTGGTATGGTTTTGTGCCTTGACTAAGTGTATTCTTGGAATCTCATTGCTGGTGTGAATGCTTGTGGAAAAAAATAAAAATTTCTCTTTGATCATTCTGGAGCAGTCACTTAAAATTCACCACTGAAAACTCATTTGCTTGGAATATTTACAGAAATCAAAACAGAATCAACCCACAATTTACTGAATTGTTTCGGGGATTTGCCATCCATATTTGTCCTGCTCACATTGGCACAAAGTGGGAGGAATCTCATTTAGTATAATGCAGGTGATGTAAATGAATGGTTGGTTACATATAGGTTTACAGGTCATTTCTTTGAAATAGCTTCTTAAAGTTTAAGACAAGTACATTGCCAAGTACAAAGTTCGTTTATACCAGAAGTGCTGTTCAGCCTTTTGAAAATGCACATGGATGCAACTCTCAAATTTTAGTCACCTTTTGGGCCCTTCAAAGTCTATTTGGTTTCATAGCTTTTACCTGTCCTGCATTGTAAACTGGAAACACTTACCTGCATAAAGGTGTGGCACTCTGTTACAAATGTCCCTCTGGTGATCTGCTTAAACTTATCACAAATGTCGGGGAGATTTGTGGCTTCCAAAATAAAAGCTTGGTGTTGCTTAATTAATGCTAAGGCCACACGAAAGATGATTTTTGATCCCTCATAGAATAAACAGTCCCAAATTCGGAGAACAGTCTGTAGAAGAAGAAAGCTGTTAGAAAGGTTACCTTGCTGCTTTGTAGTCAGTAATGGTTATTAAGGCATTATCAGTGGGATAATGATCTAACATATCAGTTACCAGGCAAATCACACCTTAAACCCCTTTTTGTCCCTCCTCCAGTACACCCCTCAGGTCAGAGGACTGGCTTGCTGTACCTCACTCTGGGTGGAAACCCAGTCTAACTACTTCTAGACTGGATCGCTGAGCTGTAGCCCATTTCCTCACCTTATTAGCCCAACAGGCCCACTGGGTTTGGTACCTGTGATTCCTCCAGGAACCTGCAACAGGGGTTGATTAGTGACTCAAAACCAGCTTCTTCAAAACAAAGCATTATTTATTCATTCACCCGAAGGTGCATAGCTCACAGAGCAAAGGGTCTATATGGCATATATCCTCTTAACTAATCCTAAATCTTTCCTTGCCAGCTTTGGTAAATTCCCCTCAGCTGGGGGAAGCAGACTGTCCTGTTCTGTCTGTGTGTGTCTCCTTGATGCTCCCTGGGTTTTTGGTCCGGAAAGAATAAAGCTTGCCAGAGTAGTGGAGCCAAGCAAGGGGTATTCCCCTAATTAATGGTACCCCTATTGTTTCCTGGGGACTCTTGGTATACCTTATTATAACCCCTCATCTTTGCCATTTTTCATTTCCTGTTAGTTTCTCTCTCACAGAGCTCTATGCGTTCAGGCAGGAGAATACCACACAGGTAACCTGAGGAACATATGACATTTTTAAAAAATACTGCACATAACTCCCCTGTTGTCCTCTCATGTATATTAAAATATCTTCAAGTTATACTTACCTCTACTGGAAGAATGTCAATAAACAAGCATATAAACCAGCGTGACACTATCAGAGTCCACATGACACCATGTCTATCCATTAACTCTGCCACTGCTGGAACTTTCTTTCTCACAAGTTCTCCAAGGACCTCCTGATCGGTCTTCAACCCCATCATTGCTGGACTATAATAATCTTTAGAGGACGAAAACAAAAATTTGTCAGAAACCAGTTTGAAAACTCCATAACATTAATTTGTGAATTTCCTGTAAAGTTTAAGGTACTGAAGTTATAAATCACTTTAACCATTTGAGCCCTGAGCACATGAGTTAAATAAATTACACTGAGGAAAAAGGGTATTTGCATCCTCGGCTCATCAACTCTGCCTCAGCAACCTCTGATCCCTCCACACAAAAAATTACTTCCTGCAAGTCTGCCACAACCACCTCCCTATCCCAACTCCTTAACAGTTCATTCCTCAGCTTTGCTAAATGTTTTTGTAACCCCAGCCACAGCTGATCGTTCCCAATCCAAGCAGAAGGAGCAGTTAAAGCCAATTTGGGGGGTGGTAGCTACCCCCATCTAAACTAGAAACCTAAAAAAGCCTGTGTGCACGTATGCAGACACATACGTGTGTGTGTATATTCTATTAAAGAGAGTTAGTGTTCATAGGCACGGGTCTGACAAGACCTCAGTTATTAGTATTATTCACTCATAGCACAAAACAAGCGCACCAACTGGTAATGCAAGCATCTCACTGTGCCTTCATTTAAAACTTCATGGGATAAGAGGATTGAGAGTTAAGTCTTCATGTCATTTTTGTTGGTCTCTGCCAAGACTCCCAAACACACAGGACAAGGACAGAGATGGTTTAAGTGAAAATGAAGCAATAAGGGGGAGAAAAACCCACTAGCCTTAAATAATTTTATAACCCTATCAGCCCCTACACAGTAGATTTCTAAGTATCCTTGAGAAGCTCAGAGGCAGCAGAGGAACACAACACAAATTTCCACCTGCAGAAATCTGAATTCTAGAATAGCAAATTATAATGGAGATTTTATTATTATTAATTATTAAGTTTAAAATGTGTGCTAGGCACTTTACAAAGACTTACACAAGCAACCTCACCCTCTCCTGCTTGCAACCCAATAATAATTCACTCTACATTTCTCATATCCAACTTCCAGAACCACTCTCATGGCACTACAAAGCACAACACATAACCTTTCAGACTCTAGCCCTTTATTTGTAATCTATAGTTTCTTCCTTCTCACCCAAAATTCACCTGCTCCTGCAGAAAGCTTTATCCATGTGCATTATTGCTACTATATACATCCCTTCAGTCTCCACTCTAGGATCAGCCATAGGAAAGCTCTGAGTACTAAAACAAAACAGTCAGTAAGATGTATATGGACCCCTCTGAAAATTCCAGCTGCCAGAGTGGAGTAAAAAGGAATGCAAGAAGCATCAAGTCTTATCACAGACAAATAGCCAATACAACAATTCTCTTCCTTCTTGTTTTATGCTTCTCTGACTCGTTTGCAACTTTTGTGACTTGGAACATAGGTAAAGAAAATAAATCAAAACACTTAAATGTACAGAAGCATTAGTTTTCTGTAAACCAGGAATTTAAAAAAATGCTACTTCAAAGAAAAGAAATAAGCACTTTAGCAATGGGAAAAGGAAGCAGGAAAACAAGCAACTCGCCCCAAGCAATTAAACACAAAGCAACTTCTCTTTTTGAGCATGTTTGAGATACAGGAACATTAAATAGACTCTAACCACTGGAGAGTGTAGTGGTACTGAAGTTCTACATGCTCTCTGCTATGTATTGGTGTGATCATCTGATATGCTGAAATCAACAGCAGCTGCTCTTTTCAATCTTTATGGTACTGCAACAAAAGGAATGTCAGGATCTCAGTGAGTGTCAGGCCACCAACCCAACTTGTTAGAAATGCCAGAGTAAAGTTAGATAAGTCATTCCTCAGCTACTGGGTCGTCTGAATTATAAACTGCTGATTAAACAGTTGCAGGGAAGCCTTGTTTAGATTAAAAATATATTATAAACTATAACTAAACTGTTACATAACAGTGCTACATGGCTGAGCAGTGTCTTCCTTTTCTAACTAGGGCAGCCTGGTTGTTCCTAATGTAACAGTTTCCATGCTGGCCTTCATAAGCAGAAATGGAATATTAAAAGTAAAATGAAGAGAGAGTTGCAAGACAACTGAAAAAAATAAAGATTCATAATTTTAAACAGACTTATATCACAGATTATCAAGCCTTTTCCAGGATATTATAGCCAATACAGAAAAGAAAAGCACATACTAGAAGTGTCAGGGCCTACGGTATTTATTTTTTGTATATCAAAATTGGGAGCACAGTATTCAAGTACAACCCAGAAGTGTTCCTGAAAGTTCCTTATGTAAAAAACTACCTATAGATTTTCAGTCATTTACAGTGATTTTTATGACACGTAATAGGTTGGTGAAAATGTAGCTTTGGTGCAGGGTGGATAAAAATCAATGGGTTTTTTTGATAAAATGCTTTTTGAGGAAAAAACCTATCTAAAGATAGTTTTAATTAAGATACATTATAGCTCAAAGATATCTCATCATGGAATAGGGATTATAAATTCTAATTCTATAGTATGAGACAATATATTCATGTAATGTTTAAGAAAAGTTTTGTAAATGAGTTCTAATAGTTCCTGGATTAGGGACCCAATTTTATGAGGTTCCAGGGGCTTCTGTATAGATTATTTAGGTTAATCTTTCTATCTACCCAATGGGACTCAGTGCTCAGTCTAGAAGATACCATCAGAGATGCTTAGTTTTGCAGTTCTCAAACTGTGGATTTGGGTCTCCAGAGATAACATGCTTGTTAACAGCAAAAACGTTGTTAAATAAATAAATAATATATAGTGGTGAGAAATAACAGACCTCAACCCTATTGTCCCTCTGCAATCCCTTACCTCTCTCTAAAAGGGCAAAGTTTCAAAAAGTTCAATGAATAGAAGATTGTTGGGGGCGGAATAAATCTGGACAAGGAGAAGAAGTCTGGAGATAAATGTGAGAAGGGAGGGACAGACAGTAGAAACAAAACTGAAACTGTTTGAGCAGCATATTCCAGAAGTCTTGAGGTCTTTCTGAGTGTAGCCTTCATTGATTTGAGATCTACCATACCATTCTCTCACTAGAAGGGAAAACCTATAATGGCAGCAGGCTGTAAAGGAGACCCAGTTTGGGTCTCATCTATCTCTGAGTTGTGAAGAATATGTATTAAGGTTATAACAACCAACAAGAATGCACTTTTATGTAGAAATCCATGATTAAATCGAGTCTTCCTGACTTGTGATTTAAATCAAATCAAATCCACCCTGCTTTGATGTTAACATTCTAATTCTAAAAAGATAGGGCATTAAAAGAATCAGCAGTTTGTCACAGTAAAGCCTAAATTCTATAGGTGAACTTTAGCGACCACAGAGTAGAGAGAGGTCTCCGCATACAGCCAACTGGACTATGCAGCAACAGATGCTCCATACAAAAGGTCCTCGGTTTTCACAGAATCATTTGGGTCACAGAGGACCTCTAGCAGGTCTTCTGTGACCCAAATGACCTTTTGCATCACAGCAGGATTAATCTCATTGTCCATGCCATCTTTGACAGATGGGCATCTAGTCTCACCACAGTGAAGGTGATTTTTCAAACTCTCTGCAGCTTGTTTCAGTGCTTAACTGTTTTCATGGTTATAAAAATTCCAATATTTAACCTAAATTGCTCTCCTATTTTGGCATGGTTTACTAATGAGAATTCATCCCTGGCCTTTTCTGTAAACATCCCGTCACATGCTTTTTAATAGTTCTGTCTCTTCTCCATTTCTCTTAACTTTTCCCCCATGTGCCTTATTTTCCAAACCTTCTATAATTTGCTGCTTCGCTCTGAACTCTCTCCAAGTCTTAAAAAAAAAAAAAAAAAAAAAAGTAATACATGAAACTAAACAGTATTTCAATGAAAGCCAAATTACACTTTATAAGCAGGGCACTACTATTTATAAAAGGCAATATAGCATTTGTCTTTCTGCACCACCACCACCCCACTATTATTTTGACAAATAATAATAAAACATCAATATAGCACTCACTACAATATTTAATCCTTCTGTGTACTACTACCCATATTACCCCATTATATATCATCTTATTCCTTCCTGTAAGAATAATTTATATTTACCCATAACCTATGTAATTGATGTTAAACTCTTTTTAAAGTTTATTATCCTTCCATATGTTAATATTGTACTCCAAAGTATTTGAAATTCCTCCTAGCTTTATACTTCCAAATTTCTTTAGCATACTCTCTTATTTGCCCTATAAGTAGTTTACAAAAATATTGATTAGCAAATGACCAGAATGGACCTCAGTCAAAATCTCCTCCCAATTTGATACAGGCACTAATTATACTATATTAGATTTTTTTTTTTTTAATTAACATATGGTATAATTTCACTAGGAGAATTAATCTTGATAGGTCTTCAGAAGACAAAGACATACTAGGCCATCTGGGTTCTTTATCCACTAAATTTTCACATGAAAGAAAGTAAGTTGCATGGTAAAATTTATTAGATAATGTTGCCTATTATTTTTCAACATTTCCCGTTTAGGTGCTGACAAATTCATCACTTTATTAACAATTCTAGGAATTTACTTGGTTTGAAGTTAAATTTACTGATCTGCAATTCATTCTCCCAACTTGTCTTAAAATACAAACATGATGTTTACCCTTTTTTCCAGCCCTCTGGGACCTCACCTGTCCTCCAGGAGTTCATGGTTCCAACACTGCAAATACTAGTAGTACTCTAGGGTGAGCTGTGGTAGGCCAATTTGATTTTAATACCTTCAGGTTAAACAGCTCTTAGCCAGCTCTTTCCCCATTTTGTCTAATGGGTTCTCTCTTTTCATTACTTACTGCAGGTATCTCATTACTAATTTAGGTAATTTTTACTGACTGTTTGACTTGCAACCACCATCAGAAGCTGCTAATCTTAAAGTTATGATGTAGTATAGTGCTCCCAACTGTCAAGACATCACCCAAATTCACTTCATTCACAGTGATCAAACACAGAGCCATCCACTTCATGCAGCATCTGTTCTTAATCAAAGATATAAAGTACTGATCCTGAGAACTGCTGAGTTCCCGTCGCTCCATTGGAGTTGTGGGGCTCATCACTTCTCAGGATAAAGATTTTTATGAGTAATAAAAAAATGTTGAAACCATCTTCACAAACTTCCCACACATTTTACCATTACTATATGGTGCTGGTATGTGTATTTAGACATACATTTGAGAGAGAGAGAGAGAGATCACTAAACAAGGGATGGTCCCAAGCTATTTTTTTTTAAGTGGTCGTGTTAATCCTGGGGTTTGGTGAACTATCAAAAAAAAATTTTTTTTTAATTGCAAAATGTTCTAGTCCAGTTAAGAATTTATAAAACAGTGGAAAGCTGCTTTAAATTGTATTTCATCTGTCCCTGTCATAATCATTTGTGTCTGCTTGAATCCTACAAGTAAAGTGTCCAATACAAAGTTGCTGAAGATGGAATTGCCTGCTAGTGCTATACAGCAGTAATGAGATTTGCAGGAAATAAGGATAAAGATTGTAAGGACTCTATGACCTTGTTCTCAGTTAGAAATAGATTAAGAAGATCCAAAAATAAAAAGCACTACATATAAAACTTTTATATCCTTAAATCACTAAGAGTGTGTGTGTGTGAGTGTGAGAGAGAGAGAATAAAAATGCTACTCCAAAAAGTAACTTGATACGAATTCAAAACTGTTGTGGACATGTTTGCAAAGAATACAAAGTTTCCACACAGAAACATTACAGGTGTTTAAACTATTACATGTATATTCCAAACACATACACATCACAGGAGCTTTGAGGCATCACTCATGTTCGGAATTTGAGGCAGTAGCCAACACCTGTGACAGTATTGTAGTTCTGTTGCATATCCTACATAATTTCTGATCATTATTTCAGATGTACATATCACCCCGAGACTGGGAGAAGACATGTCCAGCTATGTGGCATAGTTTTGATGCATGAAGTAATTAAGGAATTAAAATCAGGTTTTGCAGAAGACCTTAAAAGATTTTGTTCACAAGAATATTTTTACTATGTTCATGACAAAGGGGGAAAAAGCTACCACATTTTGGGATACTGAGCTATTTGAAAATGACCCCTGATGTGTGATTAGCAGATAATCTGATGCATAAGGTGCTCAGAACAGTATTTTAAGACTATATGCCATATGTAAGAGTCACAAACCACAGAGGTGCTAAGCACGAGCCTGATTTTTAGTCCTTGAACTAAGACTTACTATATTTCTTTCGTTTTGTGTAGCAATCCACCACAATAGACCACCTCTATTTCCAAACCTTTGCATGGGTAGGACTATGAAAGTTACTTTGAAAAACTACTACTACAAACTACCAATTACTAGATTCAGAAAGTGATCTGTAAAGTATTACTTATTACTTCTGTGTTTATTACCACCAAATTATTTGTCAGAATGATAAAAATCAAAGACAGATTACAAGTCATTCAGGTCACTTTCTAATGTTTATTCTAGTCTGTATGTTAACTAGTAACAGACTCCTAAATCCTGCCTCATTTAGAATTTTTCTATCATAACAAAAACAAGAAAGATAGATATTCAATGATCTCTTTGTTAAATGTAACAATTTTCAATTCACGCATCAGCTAGCTGGCTTCTCAAAGATGTCAGCACCCAGGCCTAACCTAAAAGGGTTCAACAGGGGAAGGTAGAGAAGTGTTGCAAATGAGAATAATTTGCTTTAACAACAGGTACTTGAAGAAACAAGAAAGGCTCTTGCCCTTCTCCTCCGACACTGAACATTTCTCTAAAATTTCCATTACGGAAATTCATTGTCACGGTTGTCCCATATTGTTATATCCACACTCTCCAGCCCTGGTTTTGGGTGTGTCCGATTTGTTTTACTGAGGTTGTGGTTAGTACATGCAGGACTCGCCACCCATCCCAAAATGGACAGGATCATCACAAAATTAAAAAGTTGTGTCTATCATTCCAAAACATTAGAGGAGTCTGTATTTAGTACCCGACCCCCCTTTTTATATTAATTATATTATATTATATATATATATACACACACACAGACACACACACACACACATACATACATACACACATACATACATAGTCCCTGCCTGTTTTACCAGAACAGGTGAGATTGGAGCTGGGGCTGCCTCTGCAACACTGAAAGAAGGCTGCTTGGTGCAGGGTAGGGGCTGCTGTTTGAGGCTGGACTTCCCTGCACTCCATATTCTGGGATCCAGGGAAGCACTTGGTGTCAGAGAGAATTAGCAGGAGGCAGTAATTGGCAGAAGTAGTGGAAATAAATTAGTTACTTTTTATGTAATGAAAAGAATAAGATCCCTCGAGGTTACATTTTTATAAGTAACTGCTTTAAAGTGGATAGGATTACATGTTACTGAAGATTGTGATCCATTACTTTAACAACCTGGCATTGAGAAACTTTCCTTTCTAAAACGATACCTCATAGCTCGAATAGAAGTTATAGGTTTGATGGAAGAATCACTGGGTGAAGTTCTACGGCCTGCGTTCTGTGCGGAGTCAGACTAGATGACAAAATAGTTCCTCTTGGCCTTAAAAAAAAATCTATTAATCTTGCTCATGCAGCTCCTACATGGCTTGCTCACTCACTGCAGCTCTCTGGTTGGCAATCCATGGCCTGCTTTGCCCAATATGGCACAGCAACGTTCCACTCCCTGATCAGCTGCATGGGAGCTGAATAAGTAATGCTCCAACACCATCATGTTTGAGAGGAAGTGGGAGAATCACAACAGGAAGGGGAGGAGGAAGACTTAAAAGTTGTCAACTCATGTGGCAATATTTGGGGTTTTACTTAAAGCTTCTTGAAGACATGTGATTCCGTGATAAAATCATCACAGCTGAGATTTTCTTTTTTAAGTAAGTTTCTAACTCTCTGGGTTGTGGAGACAAGCTTGAAAACAATGACCTGAATGCACCTGAAAGGCTTAAAACCTGGAAGGCAAATAAAAAGAACCCAAAGTTTGTTATATTTAAACAGTCTCATGATTTTTAAGAAAATCTCATGGGGGGGGGGTGTCTAACTCATTTTTGAACATTTGGGGTTGGCAGTACTGAGACTACGACTGAGACTACACAGACTAAATTAGCCATTTCTCCCTAAACAGCACAACAGAGAGGTGGAAGCCTTATATTTACATAGCTGCGTTGTGTATGCGCCTAAAAAAATACAGTCAGAGTATGTCATAAAAATGAAAAAAGCTAGGAAGTTGGCTTGCCTCCACATCCTCAGTAGTGCAGCACATACAGCCTGGTACAAGGACATAATAAATAAAATCACCCACACATTTTACAATGTGCCTGATTAATGATGTGCCAAGTTACTATACTTAGGCAAAGGGTGTTGTAAGGGATAAAGAATATAGCGTAATTTTCTACTCATTCCGAAATAAAGAGACATTCTATAGCTCAATGCTATAAGTGAACATTCTCCCAAAATGTTACACAAAAATACTAACCAAGATTCTCAATAAGGATTAGTTTTTAATTATGAATACTTTGAGGGGAGGTTAACGGTCAACTCCTTTTTAAACAACCATGTCCTACTGGAGAGGCAGAGAAGAGGTAGAGAAGATTGTTTATGATAAAGATAATAGAGTAAGAGAAAAGAAGGGAAAGATGAAATACAATTTGTTATATTATTTTTGTTTGCTGTAATAATCATGTCCAGGCTGAATTCTAAAGTCACCTCGCAGATATACAGAGTCAAAACAAAACCAATTTTATGTAGTAATGATATTTGCAAGCGTTACAGATATTGGAGAACATGACCTGCTGTTTTGACAAAGTCTACCTAGGATAATTCTAACCAGATTAATAAACCCACTTCTTTTCAAATAATTAAAGGTCTGAATTAAACTACTGAATTTAAATATACCAGTTACTCACGTCATTGCTATGTCCACGTCTAGTTTGATAAGTTTTGGCTACCTAAGCACTTGCAAATAGGTTGTACAAAGTTTAGGAAGGAAAGAGAGAAAGCAGATGCTCAGCGTCTCCTCCTCCATAAATGACATGAATAGCTCCTTTCCTAAACACAACGCTTTTCATAATACTGAGGAGCTGGCAGATACAAGGTTACACAGATTATTCACTCACTGGATGTTTCCAAATAGTCTGGCTTATCTCCAGCCACTGAGCCTGTGTCACTCATACAGTGTAAATAAGTGAACACTTTACAGTAAGAGAGTTTAGGGTCACCCAATTGCTAACTTCTGAAATTATGTTTAAGTAATTCATTCATAAATCATTTTAGTCTCGTACAGCATTTTAGCCTAAACTACCCAATTGACTGGAATTATTCAAAAACAATACAATTTAGCAAAAACTTCTTTATGTGCTTATAAAAGAGAGACAACTGCTCTTTTAATGAATTCACAGCTGTACAATTAAGTCTTAAGGACTGATGCCTTCTACTAAACAAGGATTTCTGGCTTTCTATGTTTGTTCATAGGATCCTGGAGGACAGCTATATTGTCAGTTAAATATCAAGTACAAGAAGATTACCTATTCTTAACATAGCTAAGTGAGAAATGCTGTGCTTCTAATCAGATTATTTTGTACTTAAAAATAACCCTACAAAGTTAAGTTTGCTTTACAAGAGTGCTATAGTCACACCGAGACATACACAGCATGCAGTGTTCTATAAAAGAGTTGGATGGAGGGATACAGTTTAAAATAGAAAGTTCAACACACATACACACTCGACTCTAGTTTGAAATTTGGTGACTGAAACCAGTCCAGTTCTTCAAACTCTTATTATGTAGCAAAGTAACACAATCCACTTATTTCAAGATTAAAGAAGCAATCAACAGAATTAATTTTAATCTCAAAATACCAGTTTCCAAATATAGCAGGTACAAGTGAGATTTCATTACCAGCAGCAAGAGAGAAAACCTAGTATATTAAAGACTTCTAGCAAATCAGATAGATAATCCATAAAACGATGAATAAAGTTCCTACATGATGCTTGATTCTCCTAACTTCTCTTTGGTGGTAAATAACTAATAATTTCTAATACATATAAGTGGACAAAAGTTACATTACATACTGCATAACAAGTTCCTCATAGTCTTCCATAACACTGAGCACAAACATGTCATTTATGTATAAACTATATTTACATCAATTCAGTAGCATCTATTGCTAACAGTTTAAATTTATACAAAATAATAACTGACCCAACCACATTGTGAAACAGTAAAACAGTTTTGCAAAATTTTAAGTTACAAATATAATGAATCCCTAGTAAACCCTACCAATTACACAGCATTTCCCC
The DNA here is from genome assembly GCF_028017835.1 of Emys orbicularis. NCBI lineage: Eukaryota > Metazoa > Chordata > Testudines > Emydidae > Emys > Emys orbicularis. The sequence goes on along the minus strand of NC_088683.1, from coordinate 256,921,997 downwards.
AACTTTTGAAAGTTGAGCCCTCCTTCAGGAAAATGAAATTAATTACTCTATCACCACCCACTAACACCCCTTCAGCTCCTCCATCTATAGCAGAGGCGGGCAAACTATGGCCCGCGGGCCACATCCAGCCCGCGGGACCCTCCTGCCCGGCCCCTGAGCTCCTGGCTCAGGAGGCCAGCCCCCAGCCCCCTCCCCCATTGTTCCCCTTCCCTTGCAGCCTCAGCTCTGTGCTGCGCTGTGGCGTGGCTGGCTTCAGCCAGGCGGCGCGGCTGTAGCGCCGCCAGCCACTGGTGCTCCAGGCAGCGCAGTAAGGGGACAGGGGAGGTTGGATAGAGGGCAGGGGAGTTTGGGGTGTGGATAGGGGTCGGGGCGATCAGAGGGCAGGGAACGGGGGGGTTGAATGGAGGCAGGGGTCCCGGGGAGCAGTCAGGAAGGAGGGGGGGTTGGATGGGGCGGCAGGGAACAGTCAGGGGTGGGGGTTCTGGGGGCGGTCAGGGGACAGGGAGCGAGGGGGGGTGGATGGGGTAGGGGTCCAGAAGCGGGGGGGGGGAAGATAGGGGGCAGGGGCCTGGCTGTTTGGGGAGCCACAGCCTCCCCTAACCGGCCCTCCATACAATTTCCGAAACCCGATGCGGCCCTTAGGCCAAAAAGTTTGCCCGCCCCTGATCTATAGGCTTTTAGCACCAGAGACGGAGAGATCATTCAGAGTCCTTGGCATTTGAGTTAGCAGCTACTGGACGCCAGAGTAGTTGTTTCAGTCTCTCTGCAAATTCTGGCAGATGAAAGTGCATTAGTTACACTTGGGTCACGTTTCCAAGCTTTTCTTCAGACTCATAACACAGACTTTTAAAAAAATTAAATCAGAGTCTCTGGAAAAAACTGAAAAGCCTATTCATTCCCTGCCACTCCTCAAATCCCCAGGTGGGATAGCACATCCCATGCTTGGGACACACTGCTGTGATGCTTCCCAGGGACAAGAGCACCGGAACCTTTGCAGAAGTAGGGGACCCAAGGCCAAAGTGCCCCCTCCTTCTCCGCGGCTGGCTGCTCCGGTGGTGAGCCAGCTGACCTCTCTTCTGGCGCTACAGCAGCCCCTAGTGGGCAAAAGGTGTAATTGCAGCTCCTCCCCATCTGAATCTATTGTTGTGGGGGGGGAGTGGCGGAAGGAGATTTGTGAGGGACATGTATTCTGCAGTTATATTTCTTTTGTTAAAAAGTGGAGGGCCTCCTGGTTCCAGCACTGGTGCCCAGAGATACACAGAGTTGTGAGGCACCTCCCCCCACCTGCCCTTAGTGTGAGGAAGTCTTACCAGTGTCTGCTGTGGATCAGCTCCCTGACTCCACCAGCCACTGGCAACACAAGCACTGCGTTCCAGGCCTCATACTCTCTGTACAGGTTAGCAACAGGTACACACCAACTACCGAGTCCTCCAAGAGTTCCTCTGGAGTGCTCAGCCTTTATTCCACTGAACACTTACAGAATTCTTACATCCACTATTCCCACACAAATAGTACACATCAGATTCAACTCAGGATCACCATTTGACTTAATGCACAGCACTTCATATATATTCTCTCTCTCTCTCTCTCTCTCTCTCTCACACACACACACAAAACAAGAATCAGTTTATTATTAAAGAACAGAGATTCAGTGATATAGCGTGAGAATACTGTACACAAATGGTTACATATAAAACAAAATCATAACACACTTTCTGAAGTCTAAACTTAACTAACATTCCCCTGTCTCCCACAAAATAGCTTATCCCACCTCCTCTTCTCAGCATTTTTAACCAGTTTGGCTGAGATCCCTTCTTATCAAGCCTGCTGGCAGGTTGTCCTCACAGATCAAGGAATAACCCGGGGTTCATCTACACTCCAGATATAGTTCCAAAAGTACATTGTCTTATTCCTAAACAGGATGACCCCTGCTATTTTTGTTTTTTCCTCAATCGCTGCAAGCTCCTCATTAATATTTGACTTAGTGTGTAAATGGACGTTGTAAAGCTTACAATACTTAATTTACATGTTGCCAGAGAGATAAATGATTGTTACCTCCTGTCTGTGGGAAATCAGTCTAAGCGGGTCACCAAATATATGCTTTAAGAACATCATTTTTGTACAGATATCTAACTCCTTAAATATCGCCCATACATATATCTTGTGATGATTAAGAGGACCGTCTGACACAGGCTTTCATTAGAGACCCTACATAACATCTTTGGTGAACTAAAATGTAAATACCAGATCCAGGGGATTCTTGTAACACCAATACACCCCTTATGCATCAAGAGGTCCCTGGGTCACAACCGCATTTAGACTAAGTCAAAGTCTGAGCATTTAATCAAAAGTATAAGGAAAAAAAGATGGGACAAGGGAATCTACACTGTCTCAGTGGTCCCACACTAATATCTCCCACTCATCCCCATTCTCTAGAAGTCTTCTTTATACTCCTGCAGTATTTTAAATCAAGTTTCTCCACAATTAATTATTTTATTGTAGTTGCATAGTAGAAAAAGCTGTATTTAAGGTTCATAGTATGCACAGAGTGGTTGGGTAAAGGTGGTTCTTTGGAGTGTATTTGGAGGATGAAGTGTCTGACCCTTAGTAGAAGAGTGCATGAACTAAATTTAGTGGAGTTGCCTAAGGGATCAGAAAAAGTGGATGAGGAAGTATGACCTGTTAAAATCCCACCTAAGCGTATGTCTACACTACCCACCGGATCGGCGGGCAGTGATCCGGTCTAGACGCAATAGATCGACCCCCAGGCGCTCTCCCGTCGACTCCTGTACTCCACCGCCGTGAGAGGCACAGGCAGAGTCGACAGGGGAGTGGCAGCAGTCAACTCACCGCAGTGAAGACACCGCGGTGAGTAGGTCTAAGTAAATCGACTTCAGCTACGTTATTCACGTAGCTGAAGTTGCGTAACTTAGATCGATCCCCCCGCCCAGTGTAGACCAGGCCTTAGTAATAGTAATTTTGCTTGGTGTGGGTTTGTTTGGTTTGTTTTAAATTATGGAGACACCAGTCCCAATTCCACAGTTAAAGTTGAGTTCTGTTTTGAAAGGGGATGTGAAAAGGATTTAGGGATCATAGTGGAGAAGCAATTCAACATGAGCTGACAGTGTGATGCTGCTGCAAAAAAAAAAAAAAAAAAAAAGGGCCAATGCAATCCTTAGCTATATAAGCAGGTTACTGCTGAACAGGAGTAAGGGAGGTTATTTTACCTCTGTATATGGCATTGGTGTGATTGATACTGGAATACTGATGTCCACCTTTTAAGAAGGGTGTTGAAAAATAGGAAAGAGTGCTGAAAAGATTTAGGGCTATAAAAAAGTGCCTTACAGTGAGAGACTTAGAGAGCTCAACCTGTCTAGCTTAGTGTATAAGTACCTTCACAGGGAGAAAATATCAGGTGCTAACAGGCTCTTCAATCTAGTGGGAAAAGGCTTAAGCAGCAGCAATGGCTGGAAGATTAAGCCAGACAAATTCAAAGTTAGAAATAAGGCTTTTCTTTTCTTTTCTTTTTGTTTTAAAAACAGTGAAGGAGATTAACCATTGGAACAAACTACCAAGCGAAGTTGTGGATTCTCCATATCTTGATGTCTTCAAATCAAGACTGGATGCTTTTCTGGAAGACATGCTTCAGTTAAATCCAAATAACTGGGCTCAATGCAGGGGTTACTGGATTTAAATTCTATGGCCTATGTCATACAGGGGGTCAGACTTGATGATGTAATGTTCCCTTCTGGCCTTAATCTATGAATATTTGTATCTAAAGCAGGGATTCAGTCTTTTATGTTTGAAACATACACACAAACTTACAGCACTTACTGAGAGTATATAAATGAATTTTCTAAGAATTTACAAGTAAATCAGTAAATTAGTCTGAGTTAAAATTATGTTTAGAATAGGCTGGCGTTAAACTTTAACCAACCATCTGTAGTCTCATTTTATATTCTGCCAGCATGTGTCTTATATTTCTTGGATGACCTATCCAAGCAATATGCTTAGAAAGGCTGCATCGATAAAGCTGTAACTCAGACTAATGAACAAAACAAGAGGGAGTTTTTAATTAATCTTTTTCAGAAGTTTGCAATACCGTAAGTCAGCTGAAAAATAAAAATATTAATGATCATTTGTTAACAATGCGAGGAACAGATAGAGACTAATGTTTGTTTGGAAATACACCAGAGAACTCAACCAGGAACACTCTCAGATAAAAAAAAAAAAAAGGTGGCATATTGACACAAGGTTGAGATAATCAAAATATAGCTCAAAGCAATGGCTGGTAACATCAAAGACTAGAGAATTCTAAAATGAGCTGTTTAGGAAGATGCATATATACATTCATATGTGCAGAAGGACATTACATGGAGCCCCCAAAGTGGAAGTTCTGCTGTTAGAAAGTCAAGAGATGTCCGCCAGAAGGAACAAGGTAAATTATTCATTTTGGCCTTGTCCACCCTAGGACATTGTATGGCTTTAACTGTACCAGTATAATTAAAGTGACAACCTCTTAGTGCGGATGCAGGTATACCAGTACAAGGTGCTTTATAGTGGTACAGATATTCCTGTACAGAAAGGGGAATTACTATATTGATAATAGGTACTATATTGACATCTTTATACAAGTGTAACTGCATCCACAGCAGGACTTTTACTGATATAACTATTCACATATCTAGGTCACGGAAACAGCTGTGGATCTCTCCAGAGTAGTGCCACAGAAGCAGGGCTGGCTCCAGCTTTTCTGCCACCCCAAGCGGCAAAAATAAATAAATAAATAAAAGGATGAGCGGCAGCACTTCGGCGGCAGCTCAAACGCGCCGCTTCTTCGGCGGTGGATCCTTCACTCCCTCTCCTCCTCTTTGGTGGCACTTCAGCGGCAGCTCAAAGAGGAAGAGAGGGAATGAGGGACCCGCCGCCAAATTCCCACCGAAGACCCGGACGGGCCGTCCCGATACCGGACAGAGTGCCGCCCCTTTGAATTGGCCGCCCCAAGCACCTGCTTCCTTAGCTGGTGCCTGGAGCCGGCCCTGCACAAAAGGCTTAAGAGGTTCAACTCAAGCCTCAGGAGTCACTAACAGAGGCAGCTAACAGGAATTTCAGCGAGAGTAGCTAAAGTCTGTGCTTGGAGGTCGCAGGACGTAGTGGGCAGTGCATTTGGTCCGTCTGTGGGCTGTTTGGTTTGTTCTCTGGGTACAGGCTGCATAGATAGCTAGACCATGGGCCCCTGAATAAGCAGGGTTCCTGCTAAAGGCCACAAAGCTCTGGCCCTCAGATGGTTCATATCTGAGAACTCAGAAGAAAATGATCTTGAATGATTATGGAGGGAATTCTGTGTTATACCTTGTCCTAACAGATAAAGAAGAACTGATCACAGAACTAAAAATTAATGGTAGCTTAGGTACAAGTGATCATGACTTGAACACACTTGTAACATGCAAGCAGAATGAAAGTCCAGATCAGTAATATATAAACTTGGTGCTTTAATAAGTCCAATTGCACAAAGCTAAAGAGAATAAATAGCCAAATCAGGTTGAAGGATGAAGTTAATTCAAAGAGTGTGAATGATAATTGGGAATAATTTAATACCACCTTATTGTATGCCCCTCCCCCGCAAAAAAAAATCCCACAATTGAGAAAGCAAGCCATGCTGATTAAAAAAAAAATGACCTGGTTTAGCAGGGAAGTGAAGGCACCTATAAAATATATAGATATAACAAATGGAAAAAAGAGGAAGTTGATAGTAATGAATATAAATAAGAAGTTAGAAAATTGATAAGGAAAGCAAAGGGAAACCTGAAGAAATCTATGGCCAGCAGAGTTAAGGACAATAAGGAGTTTTTAAAATATATTAGGAATAAAAAGAATCATGACAACAGTATTGGTCCATTACAAGATGGAAATGGTAGAATTATCGATACCAATGCAGAAAAGGCAGAAGTGTTCAAAACATGTTTCTGTTTGAGGATCCGGATCACTTGTCAAACTGGGCGCAAGCAAACAATATGCATTTTAATATGGCTAAATGTAAATGTATATATCTTACAGGATGGGGGACTCTATCCTGGGAAGCAGTGACACTGAAAAAGATTTGGGGGTTGAGGTACATAATCAACTGAACATGAGTTCCCACTGTGACACTGTGGCCAAAGGGACGATCAAGATCCTGGGGTGCACAAGCAGCAGAATCTTGAGTGGAGAGCTTCTTTTACCTCTATATTTAGCACTGGTGTGACAGCTGCTGGAATACTGTGTCGAGTTCTGGTGTCCACAATTCAAGAAGGAAGCTGGTAAGCTGGAGAGGGCTCAGAGAATAACCATGAGACTGATTAAAGGATTTGATTTTGAAAGCTTGTCTCTCTCACCAACACAAGTTGGTCCAATAAAAGATATTACCTCACCAACCTTGTCTCTCTAAAGGATTAGAAAACATGTCCTATAGTGATAGACTCAAAGAGCTCAATATATTTAGCTTAAGAAAGAGAAAGTTAAGGGATGACTTGATTACAGTTTATAAGTAGCTATATGGAGAACAAATATTTATTAATGGGCTCTTCAATCTGACAGAGAAAGGTATAACATGATCCAATGGCTGGAAGCTGAAGCTAGACAATTTCAGATTGGAAATAAGATGAGAGTAATTAACCATTGGAACAATTTAGCAAGGGTCGTGGTGGATTCTTCATCACTGACCATTTTTAAAATCAATATTGGAAAGATCTGCTCTAGGAATTGTTTTGGGGAAGTTCCATGGCCTGTGTTATAGAGGAAGTCAGACTAGATAATCACAATGCTCCCTTCTGGCCCTGGAATCTATGAATCTATAAATGATATTAATACAAAACCCTTAACAAGGAGACAGGCATGCTTAATCTTTAGGGGGAATAAGCCACTTAGATCTTGCCTGCAGTATAAACACAACCACGTCAAGGAACCTGACTCAACACAACAGTCCTCAACTTACTACCATTGTTCCAGTTTGTAGTGTGGACTGGATCTTAAGTATATTTCATAGACAGGCTAAACCCAAGGATTTTTACATTCTAGCCTCCTCATGTCCATAGAAAACCGGGTTTTAGACATAAGAACGGCCATACTGGGTCAGACCAATGGTCCATCTAGCCCAGTATCCTGTCTTCCAACAGTGGCAAATGCCAGGTGCGTCAAAGGGAATGAACAGAACAGGTAATCATCAAGTGATCCATCCCATCGCCCAGATTCTGGGAAACAGAGGATAGGGACACTTTAGAGCATGGTTTTGCATCCCCCTGCCAATCCTGGCTAATAGCCATTGAGGGACCTCTACCCTCCATGAACTTATCTAGTTCTTTTTTTAACTCTGTTATAGTCTCGGCCTTCACAACATCCCCTGGCAAAAAGTTCCACAGGTTGACTGTGCGTTGTATGAGGAAATACTTCCTTTTGTTTGTTTTAAACCTGCTGTCTATTAATTTCATTTGGTGACTCCTAGTTCTTGGGTTATGAGAAGCAGTAAATAATACTTCCTTATTTACTTTCTTCACACCAGTCATGATTTTAATAGACCTCTATCATATCCCCCCTTAGTCGTCTCTTTTCCAAGATGAAAAGTCCCATTCTTATTAATCTCTCCTCATATAGAAGCTGTTCCATACCCCTAATCATTTTTGTTGACCTTTTCTGTACCTTTTCCAATTCCAATACATCTTTTTTGAGATGGGGCAACCAAATCTGCACGCAGTATTCAAGATGTGGGCGTACTGTGAATTTATACAGAGGCAATATGATATGTTGTGTCTTCTTATCTATTCCTTTCTTAATGATTCCCAACAAAAGTGTGGCACTCTCTAACACCCTGCCCAAAACAGACTAACAAATTATCCAACATATTCTCTTACTATTGAAGTATTGTTTGATTTTTCAGAGTTATGCACAGGAAACAAAATTAGTCCAAGAATAAAAATAACAAAGGAGTCACATTAAAGCAGAGAATCTAAGTCAATGATCTCACACTGTCCAAATCTTCTGAATTTTCTGGCAGCTCAAATTTAGAAGTAAGTAGTATTTCAGGCTCATCAGGATTTCTAAATATATACCTAAGTTCCCTCATGCCACCTTCAGCTTAACAGGACAACATATTTAACTCCTAGATAATACAACTGCCCTGTAATGTTCAAAGAAACTTGCTTTCATTTCAGCTGCTAAAGGCTAGTAATCAAATATGTATGCCTCCTTGCACCTGGTTTATAGACCATAATCTGGTCTCCTTGTGATAGGCCTTACATTAGGTTTCAGAGACAACTACACATGGTTAGTGTCTCACTCCTGATTAAACAGCAGCTCTCAAAACAGGAAAGTGAGGCAACTTTGCCAGCAGGCAATCTTGTAGCTTGGTGCAGCTGACCCAGCAGGTTCAACCAGCAGCACAGAACAATTCAAGATGTGCAGATTCTCTGTTTTTGTGGGGATATAGCCACAAAGTCAAAGCTTTTGACTTTTGCCTTCTTTTCCAGGCCATTTTACCAGTGGCGAAAAGCCTACTTGTCATTAGTGACTTTTGTAAACATAGCATCATAGCCTCACAAGGATCTTCCTACACCATAGACATCCATCTCTGGTTTTCAAACCTTGTCTGAGAAGGACCACATTCCTTCAACACATTATACTCTCCTGCATGCCACCCAGCTGCTTGTGAATTCAGTCTAGAACTTGTGCTATTCAGGTCTAGCAAAAACAACAAGGAGTCTGGTGGCACCTTAAAGACTAACAGATTTATTTGGGCATAAGCTTTCGTGGGTAAAAACCTCACTTCTTCGGATGCAACCGAAGAAGTGAGGTTTTTACCCACGAAAGCTTATGCCCAAATAAATCTGTTAGTCCTTAAGGTGCCACCAGACTCCTTGTTGTTTTTGTAGATACAGACTAACACGGCTACCCCCGATACTTGACACCATGCAAGGTCTAGCAAGTCTTTTTCCTACGCAGCTGAATGAAATGTTCCATGAAGATTCCACTTCCCTTTTGACGAAGATATTTTAAACATACAACTACTTCCTCACCTAGCTCTATGCTTAGGGATTTCACAGTGCTCTGTCCAAGTATTAAAACAAATTTGCTAAAAGAAGGAAATAAATGTGCAACTAATTTTAGTTCAATAAGGTGCTGAATAAACATTAGGATTATTATTTTACACCATCTACAAGAATGCTAAGTGCTTCAGAAGTGACAGGTCCCTGCTCTGAAGTGTTTATAACCTTGATGATGGACTTGAGAAGTGAGGATTTTATGACACTAGGAAGGCAAGGAAGTTGCAGATTATAGGTATGCAATTATGCAGTTACTCAGTTTAGTGTTTAATATATGCATAACTCAACTGAGTAACTGCATAATTGCATACCTATAATTTGCAACTTCCTAGCCTCTCGCCTTCCTAGTGTCATAACATTGTATCCAGCACCTCTGCTGTAGATAGGCGTTCCACTCAATCTAAATTGATGTTGTCTCAAGCCACATTTTCTGCCACAGCAAACAACACAGGTTAGCCTCACCTCTCTCCCTCTCGTCTTCCAATTAGGTGATCATTCCATAGTTTGAAACATATGTTCACAGGCATGGCAGATGAAATCCCATTTTTCATTGCTCATGAGGCAAAATTTCCATTCTCCGAGGCCTACATTTCATAACCACCCCTGCTTTCAGAAAAAGGACCATAAGAAAATCAAAACAATCACAGCCAAACTGCTGTTTTCAAGGAGTATCTGAAATCCCAGTGCAAGTTTAATGCGATCTCCAAGTTTCTCAACATATTTTTTTCACTCAACATAACATTTATTCATGAGCACAGAGAAAGAAAACTAGCCAAATAATAGGTCACTTTGTATTTAACAACAACTACTAAGGTTAGCAAAGTTCACTTTAGAAAGCATCAGATAGTGGTTAAGATTCCAATATTTCTCAACAGCAAGAGTAGGCATAAAAGAGTATGCAAAATACTAAATTCGAACTGAGAGGGTACTTATGCTCAGTCTGAGTTTGAGTCAGTTTTCTGCTTATCAACCCACAGTGGTTCCTTGGAATATTTAGTCCACTCTCCGTCATCAACTGCTCTAGGCATATGCTTGCATACAATATTGCAAAGTGAATTTGTAGATAAAGAACTCCCCGACCACACAATACTTCAGTCTGCTAGAAACAATTCTGGTGTGTCTCTCGCTGCTTTTAAGGAGTTTTACTCCTAACCCCTGAACTTCTAGAATTTACTCAACTGTTCTACAAGACTATGGCCTTGTCTTCAGTAGAAACTTCAATCATTTATGCTTCATTTGGTTTTTGCTTATGATTAAGGCTAAGATTTTGTCATGGTTATTTTTAGTAAAAGTCTCAGACAAGTCACGGGCAATAAACAAAAATTCACGGGAACCCCTGACCTGTCCATGACTTTACTAAAAATAACCGGCGGGAAGGGGGGTGGCAGGGCTAGGTAGGGGGGAGGAATGGAGTCCCAAGACAGAGGGGACTGACAGGCCAAGCCCCTCGCCATGGCAGGAGGCACAGCCCCCACTCTGGAGCTGGCCGCAACTATGGGACTGGGGGTGCGCGGCCCCAGCTGCAGCCCCAGCCACAGCGGGGCGGGGGGGCGGAGGTGCACACGGCCCTGGGAAACTGCGAGGAGAGCGCACGGCCCTGGCTGCAGCCCCAGCTTCAGCCCCTGACAGCTGAAGCCGAAGACGTCATGGAGGTCCAGAAAAGTCATGGAATCCGTGACTAAATCGTAGCCTTACTTATGATCCACAAATGACTCAACAACTTAGGGTATCAGGAGGACACTAGTAGAGGGGAAGGCATTTCCAGGACTACAGGGAAGGGCATGATCTGGAAGCATTTCTGATGTGATGCAGGGGGAACAGAGGTAGATTAGATGGAGTGGAGGTGGTACAGAAGAGGGAGGAACAAAGAGTGAATTCTCAGCTGGCGAACTAAAGGAGATTTGCCAGATGTTAGAGTTGTCAGAATTAACAGCCCATCATCTGTGCCAGCAAGATGCATCCACACTGGTACTCGATCAATTTGATCTGCAATGAGTGAGACTCAGTTATTGCTTACCCCTACAATGTCCTGGAGTAAATGCCATGTTTATTTGGTTACCTGACAGTCAGCTCAAGCACTTTTGCTTGAAATATGCCTCACTTTAACATCCAATTGAGGGGGAGCAATCACTTATCAGGGTAAATTTCTCCAGCACATACATGGCCTAAGACACTCATTACACTTCTGTGCAATTACTCCAATTATTTTACCTGTTATACTTTAAACTTTTATAAAGAGAACAATTCAATTTCTGGTAGTCAGGGTAAATGCCAGCACTGATAACATCAAAGAACTGTCTTGGAAATCCGCAGCAAAGCTGTGCAACCACTGACAAAAAAATCTTAAAAGAAAGTCTTGCATTACCCAATAACACCGATATTTTAAAAAGATAAAGAATGTAGCTAGAACCCAGATAATGTATAAATGTGTCTATATTTATTTTAAATACTCTACTTAATTTGATTTGTCCCCTTGCCTGTCACACTATGAGTCTGTACTAATCAATGCCGCTACTAGAATAGGTAAAGGGTCATAGAAACAAATAGGAAAATGAAACAAGAGTGCCTTTTCTCATTAACATATTTGCCAAGTTTAGGAGCAAGGTGCTGAAGAGCTACAGGCTTCATGGAGATATACCTATTTCATAGAACTGGAAGGGACCCTGAAAAGTCATTGAGTCCAGACCCCTGCCTTCACTAGCAGGACCAAGTATTGATTTTTGCCCCAGATCCCTAAGTGGCCCCCTCCAGGATTGAACTCACAACCCTGGGTTTAGCAGGCTAATACTCAAACCACTGAGCTAGTCCTATCAAAACAAATTCCATAAAAGGACTGATGAATAGAGTCCTGAATCTCACAGACCTATGACTCCACTCCTCTATCCCAGAGAAAAATAAAAAATTATAAATGATTAAACACAAAATCATGGAATAAGTGTTAAACTTCACTGTACAATCGCACTGCCTTTCACCAGGTGCCTGATCCAATGTCTACTGAAGCCAATGAGAAGACCCCCATTGGATTACATCCTAGATAACAACTTCATTCTTCTACATGTTCCAACAGGGGGCTTGCTATATGCAGTATAGGCTATATAAAATAACAGTAGCCAATTGCACTGTATTCTAGTGACTGTTCTATAATTACAAATAATTAACAAACCTAATCATAAGTTTCATAGCAGGGGTGGGCAAACTTTTTGGCCCAAGGGCCACGTCTGGGTATGGAAATTGTATTGTGGGCCATGAATGCTCACGAAATTGGGGTTGGGGTGAAGAAAGGGGTGAGGGCTCTGGCTGGGGGTGTAGGCTCTGGGGTGGGGCTAGGGATGAGGGGCTTGGGGTGCGGGAGGCTGCTCCAGGCTGGGATCAAGGGGTTCGGAGAGCGGGGGGGGGGGGGGGAATCAGGGCTGGGGCAGGGGGTTGGGGCGCAGGAGGGACTCAGGAGTGCAGGCTCCGGGCAGCCCTTACCTCAAGCAGCTCCCGGAAGCAGCGGCATGTCTCCCCTCTGGGTCCTACGTGGAGGTGTGGCCCGGCGACTCTACGCGCTGCCCCGTCCACAGGTGCCACCCCTGCAGCTCCCATTGGCTGGGAACTGCGGCCAATGGGAGCTGCAGGAGTGGCACTTGGGGCAGGGGCAGCGCATGAGCCCCTGGCTGCCCCTAAATGTAGGAGCCGGAGGGGGACATGCCATTGCTTCCGGGAGCCGTGCGGAGCGGTCGCCAAGCCCGCTTCCCAGCTGGAGCGCGGGAGCAGGACAAGCCCCAGACCCCGCTCCCCAGCGGGAGCTCGAGGGCCGGATTAAATCGGCTGGTGGGCCAGGTGTGGCCCGCGGGCCATAGTGTGCCCACCTGTTTTATAGTCTCAAATTTCTTACGGTGATTTAGCCAGGCATCTATATGCCTTCCACATTTGTTTCAGAAGTAGTTTCTATCCACACAGTCTTAAAATAGGCCTTTTATGAACCGAACAATTCTGATAATCTCTACATGCAAGTAAAAATTGATTTAGTTTGTTACATGACTTATTTACCCTTGAGAATTATTTTTTGCTGTTACTCAATGCCATCAGAAACAATTACACCAGTTCTCTTTCCTTCCTCCTCAAAGTCTTTCCTTTTAGAACAAAGAAAAATGTAATTTTATTTCTTTACATCTTAAATGAGAATAGCTCTAGAAATCCAAAGCTCTGGCAAAAAGTCAAGCACAATCCTGGATATTACTGTCATGAAATAATTTTATATTTTAATAATATGTTCAGCCTCCAGCCCTTCAGGATAGCAGTTCAAGAAAGCTCTTCAACAGCAAAAGTAGGCCAGATAAGGGAATGTCAAAACCTACCCTTGGTAAAGCCACTGTACTACATTTTAGGCACCATATACACCTGAATAAAAGTGTACACTGTACTTATGGGAATTCATGCGGCATCCATTCCTCCTTCATAGGCTTTAGTGTTAAATCCCTAGTTGGAGTGCTCATGCAATCTATTAAAAAAAAATTTTTTGAGGGAGGAAATGTCCACTTGGTCATATTTGAATAATTTAAACTCATGGTTTCTAAACATAGGGATCATGACCTCCAGGAAGGTTACAAACCACCCTCGTTTTCTTTACAGCCTGATGGGAGAGGGATCCTGACATTTTTTTGTTGTACAATGGGGTCACAGTGTGGAAAAGGCTTGGAACCACTGACTGAACAGTTCCTCGGCCCTAACACAAACTTCTTGCAGACCTTATCAACTAGCTGTAAAGAAAGGCCAAGCTGCCTCCTTTCAGTAGCATCATAACCTGCTACTTTATATAATGGCCAGCACAAGATGCTCACACTGCAATGAGACTTGTACCCTTCCTTCACTTGAGACCAACTGCTTCAATCTTTCCATCATATTGTTTCCCACAGGCCAAGGAAAACTGCTAAAGTCCCAGGCATTCCCATAAGCCCTGGCCTCTTGCCTAGCATTGAGCCACTGGAAATACAAACCATGGTAGTGGTGGGTGAAAAGCAAGATGTGTGTTACAAATTAAAACAATTCTACACCAGCTGATCAGATTTCAGTTTCTTACTACTTTGTTGTCTAAAGACCAGCGTTTTAGTTTCAATTTGGTTCGACTTGCATCCTGTACACCCACACTGAAATCAGGGCAGAATTAGACCCCTACAAACTAAGCAGACCATTGAAGTTAAACAGCAAGGCTTATCTTGCCATATAGGGCTTCTATAAATAAAAATGAATACCCAAGCTCTAATGTACAGATAAAATAAGAGCCGCTAGCATACCAGGCAATATTCGTCCAATGAGAGCATCTAACAACCAAAAGGATTCCTCTTCATTCTTTGTAATAAGAATCAGGTATCCAGCTATGAAATTCATGCCCTGAAATAAAAAGAAAGCTTTTATAATTTCTCCACTTACCCCAAAAGTTTCCTGTTTAACTTCATAATACCAAACATGAACTTCAAAGTACTGATTGAGTGAAATAAAAGGAAAAGCATTGTGCCTGCATGTTCCTTGAAAGATACCAGAGACAGGATTATTACAATTCACAAAATGGACAGGATAGAGGAAATCTAACAACACAGTCTACCAATTGATTAACCCTGCTACTCCTGGGCAATGAAAGCCCATGGAAGCCAGGGGAGAAAAAAAAATTAAAGCACTAAGAAATTAAAAAGTAACATATAGACTTTTTATTTTAAAAAATCCCAAAGCCCTTTCCAAACAACAAAATAGATTATTACTTTGACCAACATTGAAATGTAGCTATCTCTGGAGTGAAACCCACAAAATGGGTGCTTAATAGTGTGCAGTAACACTACCTAACAGTTATAGGTGGAGCATGGCCCATCCAGTTGAAACTACAAATGCAGTTTAGGAAAGCAAATAGGAAGCAGCAGAGTTGTAATTCCACCAGGTTTTACAGGTGCAGTTTATGCAGCTATTTAAACTATTTTTGTCCAGAACTAACAAACAGTATTTATTGTTTCTATTTGCACCTACATTATGCTAGATCCCTTTCAAATCACCGAGGAAGCCATAGTTCCTGCCTTACAACCTACAACAGGCAGACACACAAAGTGTGGGAGTTAGAGCTATATGTGTAAAGCATTAATTGGCCACATCCTGACAGTCCAATGTGTTGGGCTTTTCATGGCAAGATTTCAGTGGAGAGAAGATGTATAAAATATATAGACCCGGATTCAGGAAACCAACCCTATTCAGGAATAACATGTGTTTAAAATTAAGCATATGCTTAAGTAATTTAGCCTGGTCTACACTGGGGGGGGGGGGGGGGAGGGGTGTCAATCTAAGATATGCAACTTCAGCTACAAGAATAGCGTAGCTGAAGTCGACGTATCTTAGATCGACTTAGAATCCCTTACTTCGCGTCCTCGCGGCGCAGGATCAACGGCCGCCGCTCCCGTCGACTCCACTTCCGCCTCTCGCCGTGGTGGAGTTCCGGAGTCGACGGCAGAGCGATCGGGGATTGATTTATCACGTCTACACTAAACGCGATAAATCGATCCCCGATAGATCGATCACTACCCGCCGATCCGGCGGGTAGTGTAGATGTACCCTAAGAAATCCATAATATTAGTTTAGTCAACCAGTTAGTTTTAGCAACGTCATTAGGATGATTTACATTTATAGCATTTTATGCTCTTTTGGCTTTTAGAGTGAGAGGATTTTTTAAAAAGTATATTTATTGTGATATAAACAAGATGGCATCTAAAACAGTACAAGGTGCACCAGCATGAGCGCACACAATTCCCAACAATTCTTTCAAAAGCCAATGTAAAATTGTCTTTAAATATTTACAGGCTGTGGAGGCTCGTGTCAGTTACACTTGTTTAGTGTTAATCTTAGAAATCCTCTCCAGTTTTATCCTTTTCTTTTGTATTCTCCCGGACCTCTTTCCCCCAAGCTCTCCACTCCAGGGTTGTCTATGGGGACAGGCAGTAACATTGTCTCACTGTACCCAATAAGCAATGCCAGCTACAGCTCAAGCAAGAAGATCACTGCGAAAACTGAAACGCTCAAAGGATTTTGGAAACCAAAAGTTCTTGTCTTGACTGAAATCCAATTCCTTGGATTCAAGTGGCTTTGCTCACTTGTCTTTTGATATACAATGCCAAAACAGTCTCTGCACATTTGAATTTTAAAATATTCACTCTGTTCTAGACATTTATTTTCAATCCTTAAACCTCTATATTAGTTGTTGAACTTTTACAAATTGCTGAAGTTGCCTGGGTCTGTGTTGCATCTCGGGTGCTTGGCCTTCTGCCTGTGAAGACAGCTATTCAGTTCCCATGCTGCCAGATAGTTTGATAATTGCATCCATGGTGATAAGAGACTATTTGGCACTTAACATAGCAGGCACAAAAGCCTGCTCTTTAGAAAATATTCACAAAGCAAAGAATTTCACTAGCTGTTCACACATTGGTAAGAATTCCATAGGACTACGGTACAGAATGGCAATTCGAAACTTGACTAACTCCCTGGTTGAGAACTTTTCAGTGGTGACTCGCCAGAGAAATGTTTTGATAATGCTAGTGTGGTGTGGAGGATCTACAGTTAGTATATAGTGCAAGCCAGGAAGAAATACACAAAGAATTGGGGGTGGGTGGGAGGGTTCACTTTAATTGTCTACTGTTTCAGAGGACTCCTGGCCCCATTATATGGTACACATCACCATTTATCTTGATGAAGTTTGCTGCTTCACTAGGACAATAGCCAGTTTTCTAAGAAATACACTGATTTATCACAAGTATAGGAGGGGAGGCTCCAGCCCTTGGTTTATGTAGTTACACCCTTGATGGATAACCCATCTTTTGAGGGAACAAGGGGGGGGAAAAAGTCCCTTGGTCTCTTTTTAATGAGACTTAAATGGGTGTTTCTATGCAGACTTAAGAAGGTTTTAATATAAAGTAATATGCATCTCTTCATATATCTGTCTTGCTTTATTTAGAGGCCTGATTCTGCAAATACAGGGATCAGAGATTGACCCTTTGCATTTTTCTCGAAAGAATATAGTTTTAAAAGCTTTGTTCTCTTAGGATGAAATATTATATATGGAAAAAAACACAAGGAACTTTTACTGCCACATTTCAAATTACCATTATTAACCTCAGTACTGCAATATGTCAGGGCCAAATAATAAGTCAGATTTCAGCGACTTTGATAATGATTCTTAAACCTAGATCGATCTCCTTCTATACTAAATTAAATGAGCAGCAATTCAATAAATGTAATTTATACTCTTTAATAAAGGCTTGTTATTTTTATTTTATTATATCAGTTTTCTTGACTGGTACAAGACACATGTAAGTGCATATAACTGCAATGCAATAGGGAAGGAGAAAGGGGAGACTTCAAAGTTGAACTGAACAGAAGACACAGTTTTTGATTGTGCCAGTTACTGTTCCTTTATGACATGCAAAGATAGCCACAAAGTTATTTCTATTTTAAAAAGTTTTCTGCTTGTTTTTTACCTTAGAAACATCATGAATCAATTATTTTCCTTCCTTGTATCTTCCACAGGAACCTGTAAAGGACTAGGGAACTGGAGCAGGAGCATTCTCAGTCCTCTAAGAGTTATGAGTTTGAATTTTACACAAACAAATTTTCCTCCTACATGTTTGTCAGGAGTTTGAGTTAAACAGATGTTACAACCAAATCCATGAAAACTAGATTTAGACCATTTGTTAATGTCATATGACCACTAGTTCTCCTCTACCCAAAAAAGTTCTCCAGAAAGACAATGGAAATCAAGACCTGATAATTCTCTTGTAAATGCAAAGGAACGGTTTACAAATAAATAAATAAATAAATAAATAAAGTTTTTCATGCCTTTCTAGAACACCAAGTAGCAAAACAGGACACCATTTTTTTAGTCTACTGTTCACCTTTAGTGAATGAAACCAATTAATTCACTTGAAAAGGAAGGACATTGGGGAAGCACACATTGCTACTTGACCTTGCTTAAAATGATTACATTTAAAATGGTTCAAATATGAGATCGGAAAGATACTATGAGCAACTGTTTATATGACTATGTTTAGCCTTCCCCACAACCTTGCCTATCGCCCAAAAATGTACTTTAAAATTAGCAACAATATTGTGAATGTCTTGGAATATCTTTTTAAATATCTAAGAAGTTACATACCTGGCAGTATCCCACTGTTTTATTATGGTGCCCATACGCTACTAATACATTGTAGAGTGTCTGCTGTAAACAGGGATCAGCAGTTTTGCGGAATTGTACATTATCTGGAAATGTTCTGTTCATGTCTAGAAAAAAAAAATGAAAGGACCAAATTTAAGCCATGTTGCCATGCTCCCTAATAAATCTTAGACTTGTAAGATGTACAACTGAAATCTGACCATGGGCTCAGAGAAAAGGAGTCTGGTAGACGAAGTTAGCAAGAAACGACCTCAAACCCCTATTTTAGTTCATTAGCCTACATTCAAAAGAGATCCACTCCTAGAAAGAATGACCTCTCTAGGCTAGGGGTGACTTACAGTCTCAAGCAGGATTCAAGGCAGAGACTGATTTATGGGCAAATCCCAGGAATTGATTACATTTCACGTAACCCGCTTCAGCAATTTAAACTAACACACCATGTACCAAATTTATCTAGTGCAGTGCTAAGGTATTAGCTGCAGCGCTGGGAAGGGATAGTCTCACAACAGATCGGTTTAGTTTTCAATGAATCAGAGTTGTCCTTTGCTGAACTTATCTATGTGGATTAGCCCTAAACAGTTCATTTTTAAAAGATTCTATTCTCATAACTGATCACATGTTTGACTCTAGCCTAAAAAAAAAATATATATATATATATATATATATATATATATATATATATATATATATATATATATATATATATATATATATATATATATATATATATATATATATGCAATTACACATTGTCACATCCTGGAAAAAAAAAATCTGCTTCTTTACTCATGCAAGGTCATACAGAAGGAGATTTTTCAAAGAAAGCAGAGATGCCTACCCATGTATTTCAAGTTTAGTCTTACATCTGATCTGTGATTAAACAATTTCAAAGCAGTAATTCCTTAAAGAGGCACTGTCAGATCAAATTTGGTCCAAAATTTAATTCTATGAAAATATGCTCATACTTTAAAGGAAATAAAAATATCTCCTTTTTTTTATTTTAATTCTAATGGAAAAACCTAAACCTGTTTGCTGCAATGTTTGCTATACACATTAAACAATAGACCACTTCACTTTTGTATTTAATCCACTTCTAGACACTTTCATTGTTTTAACAGAGAGAAAAGCAGGACAATAACAAGCAGCATGAATAGTGAAAAATAAATTTAACTTTTCAGGGCTAATTAAGCAAATAAGGCAGTTTGTATACATTAAATGAATATATAATTACACATGCAAACTCATGGGTGTATGTGCACATGCATCTATGTGTAATCGCACATATTATACACACACACGCACGTGTCATCAACTTGTTGCAGGATCTTTATTGCTCTCTGGAGCACAGTGCACATTCATCCATACAGATTTTTAAACTGATTCTGTCCCTTTAATCAAGTTAATAATCACCTACTCAGCTTTAAGGACCCACAACCTAAATTTGCAAAAAAAGTCTCACACTTTCTGAAAAATCAGGCCACTTTAAGAGGTCTCAAGTTGAACACCTAAAAATCACTACTCGCTTTTGGAAAATAGAGGCCACTATGCAAAAACTGGTCAATATTCTGGCAGCTGGATTTAATTTAAAATGACAACAAAAGCAACTTCACTTTTATGGTGTTCAATACCCAAGGCCACACTAAATTATTTAAACATAACCAAAATGTTTGAACAAGCAAGTCTAACTATAGCATCCCACACAGATATGCCTGACCTCTGTACATCCTAGGAGATATTTTATCTTACTGCTTTTCCTTCTTAAAGGAAACAGTTTGTTATGACTGGCTTCCATGACAAAAGCTTAAAACTGGGAGAATCTATGAGAAGAAAACCCGTAAAAATCATGGTTTGTGCCAGGGAATTCACAGCCAAGATAAATTCATTGGCCTAATCACCACCACTTCCTTTTAAAATCAATAAATCAGTTATGGAGTCATAGGACAGGGAAATACTGTAATTCACCTCCCATCCAAATTTAAAAATCAAGGAGACCAATAACCCTAACAAGCTTGTGTGACAGTCTGATAGTTATAGGCTACAGAAAACTTGTTTTGTTTCTGTTGGTAGAAATTGTGTGGTATCTGCATAATCAGAATACTTTTTTTTTTTTTAAATCTTTCTTACAGTAAAGTTACAATAAAATGTTCACACACTACACTGCACATTACTGATTACTTATTTGGGATCAGGTTAATATCCAAAGAACCAGGCTAAAGACTCTGGCTTGCTGGCTGAGGAGCCCTTTTCCTCTGAGTATGCTAAAAAGGGTGACCAAATTTCTAAATACCTATCCTCTTGTTGACACATCTCTTGTGAACGTACTTGATGTGAAAGCTTTTCCACCACAAAAACAATCCATATTTTACTAAACCACACACATTTTTCCAATAAAGTGTGATATAAAATGTTATTACTAACAATACAAAAAAGGAATTTGTTGTTCTGTTTAAAATGTTGATCCTTTACTGGAGCATTAAGTAAGCAGGTCAGGGGATCTCTAGAATGCTGGCTTTTTGTCATGTAATCAGAATAAGTTTATTAAAGTACACTTTGGAAATTGCTGGAGAGATTAGAGCTGACATATGCCCACAGGCGCCGCCCCCGCAGCTCCCATTGGCCACGGCTCCCGGCCAATGAGAGCTGCGGAGGCGGAGCTCGGGGCGGGGGCAGTGCAGGGAGCCCGCCTTAGCTCCGCTGCACTGCTGACGGACTTTTAACGGCCCAGTTAGAGGTGCTGACCAGGGCTGCCAGGGTCTCTTTTCGACCGGGCATTCTGCTCGAAAACTGGATGCCTGGCAATCTTATTTGTAGGTTGTCTACCAGAACTGTAGACTTTTCATGAGCACAAAAAGTGTCTTAACATGTCTATAATATTTAGTATGCTGCATGTGCATTATTTCTGCATTTACAGAAATAATAAAATATACTGTTGTATTTCTTCCTCCAATGCAGTACTGCCAACCACAAGCATTCAAAAATCATGAGTCTGGCCCTCAAAATCATGAGTTTTTAAACATAATAAGTTTGGAGTTCTTTCTACTTGTCTTTGAACCTTTAGGTCCTAAATTTTGTTGCCATCGTCAAGTTGTGGTAATGATTAAAATGAGATTCTCAGATTAATTTTCCTTGCTTTGATGGTGCTAATAGAAGTATCTTAGGTAAAACTATTACCTTAGTGCTAAAACTACAGCACTTTATGGAGCATGATTGCCAGAAGATTTTTAGAGAATCACACGAATTACAGATTTGTGAAGCGAATACTAACAAGATTACATATTTTTCTTTACTTTACCTTTTAAATCTATCGCAACATTAGAAATATTTAATATAAAGCAGGAATGCACTGAATGGCTGAATATTAAAATTAAACAGACAAGTTACACTGAAATGGCATTCAGATGAAGCCAAATATCTGAATAGTGGACAGGAACACAAAGTTTCATGAAATTTAAAAATTGCGTAAATCTTAATTTTTTTTCTATTTTTTCCTACCCTCTCACATATGCTCATGTTATTCTTTCACCTCTAACAATTTTTTCCTATGGTATCCCAGCTATTGTCTTCTATTTCTTATACATCTACACAGAGATAAAAGACCATGGCACGGCTGTCACTGGGCTGGGTCAATTGACTTGGGTTTGGGCTGTGGCGCTAAATATTGTTGTACAGACGGTTGGGCCTCAGGCTGGAGCCCAAGCTCTGGGACACTCCACCCTCACCATCTCTCTTCCTCTTCTCAGCGCTCAATCCTGTTTTTTCAGTTCCTTATTCGCTTATTCACTATTCATTTTAATTCCCATTATCTCCAATTCTCCCTGTTTGTCTTTTCCTCCCTCCTTATTTCTTCCTATAACTCGTGTTCCCTTTCCCCCCTCATCCCAACACAGCGCTTTGTTTCACAGACTGACTTAGCCAACCAGTCACCTGCTGTGCTGGTGAGATCCCTGGTTTTACTGCCTAGCATTGCAGAGGGATTGCTCTCATTGCCTTCGCTCTCTAGAGGCCACTTGTCAGGCTGACCTCGGACAATCATCTTAGTTGCTCCCTCTACACACCCCTAAACTGCAGCTCACAGTTCAGCATGGGAATCCTGAAGCTGGATGATTTCTGGTCTGGACATTCTTCCTGCAGGAGTCTGAAAATGCCTGTTCCAAAATGCCTTACTCAGGTATGTAAGGCAAAACTCCCACAAGCTACTGCTGCTATTTTGTTTTAAAATTGAAAGCTGGAAAAAAGGTTATTTGGCCAAGGACAAAGTTGTTACAAAGTTAAGTCAATTACCCATTTCTAAGATAAAATTTGGTACAACCCTAACTTAAAGCACCTGATACTTTCAATAGTCATGAAAAAGAAAAAGAATGCCTGCTGGATCTGTCATCCTAATGAAACAACTTTAGAGCTGTGCGGACACTGAGGACAGCAGTGCACAATGAAAATCACAGAACTGTGCCAATTTGTGTGTCAGCTTCTTTAGAAAAATGTCATTATTACAGTTGGATCAGTCTGAATATCAAGTAACCGCAATCTACTTACCACCACTACCCGCCCATTCATTTTAAGTTTGGAAGGAGCATTGTTGAGTCTCAAGAGAGTGGTGTTATTACAGAGTTTGTGGCTATTCTAGTTTTCACATTAATCATTATTAAACCACTACTAAACATTTACAGAAACACAGCTTTACTGCCCCACACACAATTTAATCCGTCACTCTTACTTAACAATACATAGTTATTGACTATACGTATAAACATTAGGACATAACCTGTCTTGATTGCTTCCACCAGCATGTCATTTTTCTCTCCCTCAAGTAGTTTATTATAGTATCCAGGGTTTTGTTCCATGTTGGCCTGCGCTCCACTTACAATCATCCAGATCAGCGCACGATGCTCATTGGGAATGCCTTTCCTGATATATCTCTTCACTGCAATGCAACAAACAAAAAGTTATTTTTCTTCTGGAAAACAAACAAGAAATTGAGAGGTTCTAGGAGAACTCTTGACAAGCATTCATTGATTACAATGCTTCCTCCCTCCTCCACGTAAGAGGCCAAAAGTGAAGACAAACATTTAGATTTACTTATTGAATATGCAGCAGATTTCAGTGGCCAGAATATACTGTACTATACTCAGTGTCAAAATACAGCCACAAACACACACAAAACCCCAATCTCCCCTCCCACAAAACACACAATTAAACAGGTGGTTTCCAGTGACTCCACAAATTCATCATAAAGCTGTCCTTTTCCACAGACTTAATGTATACATACTACAGGGAGAGTGAATTATGATCAGCTGAACACTATCCAATACATTAGAGTTTTAATTTCCCCCCCTCCCTTTTCATTGTGATGTTCTCTTGGATGGAGATTTGAAAATAAATGGTTTTCCCATTGATTTTTTTCTTTTTTCATTTGTCAAATATTGATTTTTCTTCTTTCCTTGTACTTCTAACAGGAGGTTGACATTGTGGTTTTTTGTTTGCTTGATTATGCATCAGCATCACTAAGGAGGTTAGCATGACTCTGGGATTAGGGTTTGGCAGTTCACTAGTGCCGCTGAAAAGCCCAGTAATAGAAACACTAGACCCTGCAAGTGCATATTTAGTCACTCAGGGCTAGTGGCTACTGTCTGAATGACCCTGTTGGAGAGCCAGGAGGAATGAGAGAGAAACAATGGATTTTTTCACATGATAGCTGGAGAGGCTTTAGTTTTTATAAATCCAGACCAATTCCCCCCCACACACACACTCCACCCTCAGAGTCTTACCACGTTAATGGGCATCAAATTATAGGTCTAAACTACATGCCAGTATCCTTTTAATATCTCTTCACCATGTCCTCTCTTATTAACACACACCTAAGCATGAGCAAGGATACAAGCTTACAGGAAGATTCATTAACACAGGAACAGCTAAAGTAATTACCTCCTAGGAAAGGTATCTGAATACTCACAAACACCTGCTGCTCGGAAGTGGTATTCCTAAAATACCAACCACTGCATTTAAAAGCCACTGTGAATCATGAAGCTCAAGAAATACTGTAGATATGTACTGCACTACCTGATTTCAAGTGATTAGCCCTGCCTAAGCCAAGAGGTATGTATATGTGAAAGAATCTATGCATGCCCCTAAAAGTGTACTCACTTGTAAGGTTGAGGATTATTTGGTTTTATCATAACGAATATTATGCCTTTTTCTTAAAAGGATTATTCCAGAAATGTACTCCCCCTTGTAACTGGTCTGCTCCTGGCATAACTATTTACTCTGAAAGCCTAGCCAGCATCAAACATAAATCTAAATCAAATGCAGGAAGCAGGGACAAGCCTTTGACTTTGGTATCCAGTACAAGGGGACAGCAGCCCTGCAGCTTAACATACTCTCATTACTCCTCAGTGTCATTGTCCTCATGACAACAAATGTCCTTAGGCTTTCAATGAGAAAGCCCAAGTATAAGGGATATACTGTTGACCACATACCCCCAAACTCAGTTACAAACAAGGCAAGTTCTTCTGCAAATATTAGCACTACACATCAGAGCCTTTTTACAGTGCTGCCTCCCTCATGTCATTATAATGCCTAACATAGTGGATTTTAAAATAAAGCAAGAACTGCCCACCATCATCCAAGAGAAACCCAGCCTACAGAGGTGATACAGGAGCTCTAAAAAGAAAGATTAGTTATAATTTTCCAAAGTATAGTTTTGTTTTCTATAGTTGATAGGAAAGTGACTGGGAGGCAGGTTAAGAAAAACACAAGAACATTTCATAGAGTGGAATATCCTTCAATTACAATACTGGTAATGCTCCTTAAAAGAAGTTACATCTTGCATGATTCTTCCTCCCTCACCGGACTCAGACTACAAACTAATCCAAAGGTCCTGATCCCACAAAAGGCTCCAGAAGAGCAGGCCCCTGCATCCACGCAATGCTCCACGGACTATCAAGGTTGGTGGCACACTTGGTGTCATTTGCATGAACAGCAGTACATATAATCTCAATTTAATTTGAGCCTGCCCACTTGTATAATAAATGAAAAAACCTTTAAACAAGGTATGTTGTCTGTATAACACTAGTGAAAAGATGCTGCCAACCTGAAATCTAGTCCATTTGTAATTTGGAATGTACAGCTGTATTCGGTTTAATAGGATTTTGAAAATTACTCTAGTTCACTTCTAAAATTATTAGAAGAAAAATTGAAACCATGTCCAAATACCTCACATCTGAGCATGCCATATCCAGTCTGGACAACAAGCTACAAAGTGGAAACACACAGGAGAAGCCTGTGCATTCATTCAGCCTTTGATATGACATTTCTGACAGGTTGCAAATTATAGAATCTGGTTTCACAAATATTCTGTATGTCCACAAACTGCAGACCCTTTTCCAACCCACAGCAGCTTAGTGCATTCGCATCAGAAGGCTGATAAGGTTTACAGTAAGTACTTTCTGCTACAAGTTGTTTCCAGCAGCAAGTAGGTTACTTGAATTTCTTACACAGGTACACTGTAGGTGGGAATTAAAGTAACTTTCAGTGGTCATGTAAGGCTCTAGTATTGCACCTCTGGTGCTTGTTGACCAGCTGTAAACGAATCAAAGCAGCAAGCTGACTTGCGACACTGTAAAGAAAGCACAGATTGCAACACAACAGCTGGGGGGGGGGGAGAAGAGGGGAGGAAGGAGAAAACTTGTCAGGTAATGGGAGTGTGAGTGAGAGAGAGAGAAAAGAGGAGCAAGAAGAAGAACCAAGAAGAACCAAGGCTGGGGAAATGAAAGACAGCAGGACTGAAATAGCTAGGACAAGGTGAGGAACAAGGTAGAGGGATAGCAAATACTGGGTGAAAAAAGAGCAAATGGAATGATGATCAAAATTCATATGACCCATCTTTCTGGAACTCTGTGATCAAGGATAACAGGATATACAGCATAACAGTTGTTAAAGCACCCTAATTAGTTTTCTTTCAAGCAGAACAGAACTATGAATGTACAAATGCCATGTCAGACACAAGGCATCTGCATGCAACAAATCAGCACATAAATATGCTGTATTTCCAAATTAATGAATTAGCATTACATCCCTTCTTCTTGTCAGTATGATAGGAATTAGGAGCCTGGGGGACATATGGGCCTGAGGACATATGGGCGTGGAACTGCCGAGATATCATACATTAAATGGTCCTTTGAGGTCCAATAGAACTACACTACACATTCTGAAAGGGTCTCAGATCTTCCCCGGGGAAGTAGAAAATTAGGGTGTGGGTTGTGGAGGTTCTCAGAGCGACTGTACAAAAGAACTGTAAGTTAAACACTCCTCACTCTGTTTTGCATTATGATCAGTTTGCATTTGGAATAGACATTACAGGATCAGCAAATTCAGACTCCTAAAGCATCAGAGCAATGAAACCAAAAGGTGGGGGTCGGGAAGATGAAGGGGTCAGAGGATTAACAGACTGACTTGCCACTGTTCCAATGGATGAGTGATCCTGAAGGATAAGAATGTCCTCACAAACTGGCAACTATCCATATATGTTGGTGTCCAGTATGGGAATATACCACAGACATGGTGGGTCCTAGTACCAGTACCCTGGGGCAAGTGTTTAAATCAACACTTTTACAGAATAAAAGTAATCTGCCACTTTCCTCCTCCAGCGTTTCCAGCTTTAGCAATTTTGGGGTGTCACTGCACAATGGCACATGGAAGATTTGTCATTAATAATGTGCGTTTACAGTAACTCCAAACAGACTGCCTCAGCTCTGCTGTATTCCTTTATATTGATCATACTCTTTCTAAAGGTGTGTAAGAAAGTGTACTGTAAGCAATTCTGATTATCTTTAGTAAAAAGTTAGTAACTGAAAAATTGATGCAACAGCCATCCAGGATCTCTCGATTGCCATCATGCTTCATGCCCTTAATCCACACATCAGATGTAATGGAACCCCTAATTCCAGAAACAGTGGCAGAGATTTTACAAGTATGATGTGATGCTAACACTGTAGTAAGAGTTATTACTTTTGTTGCTGCATTGCAATAACTCCCCCCCCCAAAAAAAAAGTAGTAAGCGAAGCCTAGTGCTGAAGCACACCTCTGAGGATTTAGGTGCAATTCAAGGGCTTGTCTACCCAGGGACACTCAGGAAAATTAGTCCAAATTAACTTTTTAAGTGGATTAGTTGAATTAAACTAAACCATATTAAGGCTCCTTTAATGTCTGTGCTGGGCACCACTGTGAGAATTCCAAACAGGATCCCCAGAAAGGACATATTGGACACATCATTAAGTGCAAAGGGAAAAATTAAGAAGCTTACACAGAAAAATTTCGCTCCCACAAGGAAAGGAAGAGAACTTGCAGCCTCACATGATTCCTTGCCCACAATACCTCCCTTTAATTACATTTCCCCCCTCCAGTTTCACACCCTAGACTTCCATACACTGGGCTCTTGTAAGAGGTTTTTCTGCTTTTTGAACTGGCAATTAAGAGTTCTGTTAACATCTTCTCAAATATTTGCACCTAGCTCTTCTGTTAATTTTACTTTATCTGTTTTTAAATTTTGATGATTAAGTCTTAGCACATAATAGTGCTTTTTAACCGTAAGACAACCCCCTTTTCACAGATGGCGGAAAACGAGGCACTGAAAACTAAAGCAACTTGCAAAATGTCAGAGAACGAGTCAATGGCTCGCCAAACCTGGGAGAAGAACTCCGATCTCCAGTTCTTTATACTTTCTGCTGCTACATGCAACTATCCTTTAATGAGGTCGCTTGAGTACACAAATATGTAAAGTACTATAAGCAAGAGTAACAAAAAATCTGGTCTCTCACAGGTATAATCCTTCTTGATTATAGATATAGTGACTAAGATATTATGATGCACATCAAATAGGATTGCTCCCTTGTGAGCTTTAAATCAAATTGATTATCCCTAGAACAGCAGCACATTTGTTTGTGTATTATTACTGAATTCAGTCTGTTATTACTTAGAGCAGAAAAGACATTTAGTATTGTGTTCTCAAGTGCAAGCCAATTTAAATTTAAGTTCTATTCTCAACACTGATTTACATTCAGGTCCAATAAGATACAAACATATAACTTACCTTTTAAACTTTTCTGTATCCCATTATTCCCCTTTAGAAACTTTGACCATTTTATTGCTCTTCTAGTGAGTATCACCAGATATCTAGAAAAGAATTCTTCATATGACACATAATCAAAGTCTTCTGGCCTTTCAAATCCATATGGATCAACCCTACAATATAAAAGAAGTTATTGTACACAAAATTTCTCCACATGCAGATTTAAAAAGTATGCTTTAGTAAACTAAATTCTGGTGGTATTTCTGAAAAACAGTTACGGAAAATACAAAACAATGAACTGGAATGTATGTAATTTATGGTCAATGCCAGACTTCATTGCTTTTGGCAATAGAGAGATTCAGAGCCGAAGATCTATTTTGTAGACAATTGGCTTAAACTGTGACTAATTGGGAAGAAGTTTTCTTAATACAGAAAAAATAGGCAATAACAAATGCAAAGAATATAGATTGCAAAGGTAAGAGTCTATGGTTCAAAGATGCAAAAAATTAGTTTTTCCACTAGTTCTGTGCTAGTAAAAACAGATAGTAATAACTGATTCAATTACAAAGATGACCTTTAAAATGTGCTATTTTTTGTAACTTTTTGGCAATAACCTATTTAAAGAAAAAAACACTTTGAAAAGTGACTACATAGTACTGGCCTCCATTTCCCCCTTCACCAGATCTACTCCATGTATGTGTGTGGCATCAGGTGTACTTATTTACAATAATTAGGGTTTTTTGTTTTTATAATTTTTTATTCCCATTAGCAATGAAGAACCAACACTGGCTATTGAAAGTGAATTGGATATTATTTTGGCTCATATGTCAACTGAAGTGGTGACAGATCCCACCTGTGCAAAATACTTTGTGTGGAAGGACCATTACACTTGCCCCAGTGAAGTCAATGGGTCTTTGCCTGGGCACAGGGATCCACTCATGCAGAGCGGCTTGCAAGATATCAAGGCCTAAATTCCAACTGTGAGGGCAAATTCAGCTCTCAGTTACACAAGTCCAGCCTTCAATAATGACATATGGAATTGCACGGGTGTAACCACAGGGAGAATTTGACCCATTGAATCTTTTATTGGTGGTGATACATGAGTCAGAAGAAGCACTACTGGATGTTCAGACCCACTGAGTTTACAGGGCTGGCAGTTTCTTTCATTTGTATGCTGACCAAATGTGATGTGGAATCAGAGAGACAGATACAAACATTGAACCGTATAATGCAGTTTTTAGAGTCAGAGTCACTAATCATTTAGTCATGGTCTTATTTGGAAAAGTTTTTTTTTTATTTTTCATTAGTTTTATAATTAAAGAAACCTTTCACACTCATACACACAGCATTAAGACAATTCAAGAAAGCATGACACTTCAACCCACTCATGTCATGTTTAGGATTCTGATAATGAAGGTAGAGAACACAGATTCATTTCATAATTCGGTCTGACTGTTGGGAAGCAGGAAGGAGACAGGTTTCAAAAATTATGACAATATTCTCCTCAACAGTTAGGTAATCCCACATCTACAGGCACTGTGCCTTATCCGAAGTCCTGGGTGGTCTCCTGATTTTACAAAATTTTCTTGTTTGTTGTTTAACAGAAGCTTGTATGTATGTCAAAGCCATTAATCTATTATTTTTAAGAGATTCTTTGTTCCAGTGCATCACTAATGGTTTTTTGGAAACGGAGAGAATGACACTGACAAACTTCCCTTCGGAATGTATTCATCCTCTCTAAACCCCCACTGCATGACACCCTTCTAAGCTTTGTTTTACAGTAGTTAATATTCACATTTCTATATTTACTATCTCTAACCTTTCTAGCAACAGGTATATGTCATTAATACAATTATACAAAACTGTTTTACATCTATTTATGGAGAATGTCTTGTAAGACAGATATTTAATTACTCCTTATTAAACTCTTCCAAAGTCATTCTTCCATAGACTTTGCTTTGCCCCAAACCTTTCATTGTTCCATGTAAGAAACTGATAGAAAAGATACCACTTTGAAGGCTCACTACCTAGAAAAAGTCTCTCTTTCCAAGGACTGAAAGTTGGGTTTCGTGGATCCTGCTTTTTTTCCTTCTTCCAATTGAAGAAATGGTTTAAATATAAAAAATAAATAAGCAAATGATTAAAAAATATTTTAAATTGCTACACCTCCTTTCAATTTTTATGGGCATTAAAGGTTATCGAACCAAGAGAAAATCTTAACAGAACATATGCCCCTGTGTAAGAGGCTTTTGAATGTTAATCTCAGTTTTGTTTTTTGTGGGTTTGGGGGGCGGGGGACTTTACAGCCATTTAATCCAGTGAAGTGCCAATATATTGTGATATAGCCCTCCCTAAGAGAGAAAACCTCAAAAACATGGGCTTACCCAGCACAGTGAAAACACTATTGCTAATTATTAAGGAAAATCTCAATGGTGCTGTCTAGCTACAACAACGGGAATGAGGGCAATTTTGATCAATAAGTAAAATTACAGCGAAAGTGCCATTTCTTGGGGGGGGGGGGGGGAACAACCACCAAACGCGCCCTTCAGCACAGAGCCAGCCTTTGCCAGCGTCCTCAGCTTTAACCCAGACTACGGAGGAGTCTCCCTCCAAACAGCAGTGAGCTGGGAGCCCGCTCTCCGGCTCCCTGCCTGCAGCACACCCGGCACCTACCCAAACACACAGGGGAGCGAAGTACAGCGCTAGGGCGTGAGCGCTTAACAAGGAAACGAAACCCCCCAGAAGCGGACCCCCGCCCCAGCCCGAGCATGTGTACCTGGGAATCCCGGCCCCAGGCTCCCGCGCGCCGCCTTCGCCCTCCTCCATGGCCGGGCAGCGCTGGGGGCTGCCCCGGCAGAGACGGTTCCGCGCCGCGCTGGCCCGGCGGCGGCAGCAGCACTAGCGGAGCGTGCGGACCTGAGCGGAGTTTCTCGCCGGGCCACTCCAGCGGGAGCGAGCCGAGAGCGAGCTCTCCTCACACAGGGCAGCAGCGGCGGCAACAGCGCCTCCTCCGCCGCCGCCTCCTCGGGACCGGCCCCATAAGGAGCAGAGGCTCCAAAGTTCAGCCCCTCGGCGCCCCGGGCGCTCCTTCTTCCTCCCCCGCGAGAGCTGCCGTGACACACCGGAGAGACACGCGGGGAGCCAGCGCTTGGCCTCAGCCCGTGGGCAGCTCCCGTGCCAGAGCCGGCTCGGCGCAGTGCCAAGGCAGCTGCCCACGGCCCGCCCGCCGGCCGGCCCCCACCTGGGCTGTCACCTGAGGCGCTGCTGCCCCCGGGAGCCCAGCGCCAAGTTGCGGAGGTTGCTGCTCCGGCAGCGCAGCGCGATGCAACCCCCTCGGGGCCAGGCCGCCTCCGGGGCAGAGCCCTTGTCTCCAGTGACTCCGCCTCACCTGCCCCTCCTCCACCACTGCTCTTTCCCTTACTCTTACTCCCGACTCTCAGGGTATGTCTACACTACAGGATTAATTCGAATTTATATAATTCGAATTTAGGAAACCGATTTTATAAATTCGAATGTATTCGGCCACACTAGGCACCATTAATTCGGTGGTGTGCGTCCAAGCTACCATAGTAGCATCGATTTCCAGAGCGTTGCATTGTGGGTAGCTTTTACATAGCTATCCCATAGTTCCCGCAGTCTCCACCCCCCTTGGAATTCTGGGTTGAGACCCCAGTGCATGATGGGGCAAAAAACATTGTCGCAGGTAGTTCTGGGTACAGCCTCCCCCTCCCTCCCTGAAAGCAACGGCAGACAACCATTTCGCGCCTTTTTTCCTGAGTGAACTCTGCAGACTCCATTCTGCATCAAGCATGGATCCCGTTGTGCTCCAGAACGCAGTCTTGAACATTATAAACACCTCGCGCTTTCTCGTGGAGTTTATGCTTACACAGGACCAGAAAAAAGAGGCGAGGAGGAGGAGGAGGCGGCGATTGCAGCGCAGCGACCAGCGTGATGAGGACATGGACACGGACACAGAATTCTCTGAGACCGCGGGCCCCGGTGCTTTGGAGATTATGATGTTAATGGGCCAGGTTATAGGCTTTGAACGCCGATTCTGGGCCCGGGAAACAAGCACAGACTGGTGGGACCGCATAGTGTTGCAGGTGTGGGACGATTCCCAGTGGCTGAGAAACTTTCGCATGCGTAAGGGCACTTTCATGGAACTTTGTGACTTGCTTTCCCCTGCCCTGAAGCGCCAGAATACCAAGATGAGAGCAGCCCTCACAGTTGAGAAGCGAGTGGCGATAGCCCTGTGGAAGCTTGCAACGCCAGACAGCTACCGGTCAGTCGGGAATCAATTTGGAGTGGGCAAATCTACTGTGGGGGCTGCTGTGATGCAAGTAGCCAAAGCAATCACGGAGGTGCTGCTACGAAAGGTAGTGACTCTGGGAAATGTGCAGGTCATAGTGGATGGCTTTGCTGCAATGGGATTCCCTAACTGTGGTGGGGCAATAGATGGAACCCATATTCCTATCTTGGCACCGGAGCACCAGGGTACCCAGTACATAAACCGCAAGGGGTACTTCTCAATGGTGCTGCAAGCACTTGTGGATCACAAGGGACGTTTCACCAACATCCATGTGGGCTGGCCGGGAAGGGTTCATGACGCTCGCGTCTTCAGGAACACCAATCTGTTTAAACGGCTGCAGCAAGGGACTTACTTTCCGGACCAGAAAATAACCGTGGGGGATGTTGAAATGCCAATTGTTATTCTTGGGGACCCAGCCTACCCCTTAATGCCATGGCTCATGAAGCCATACACAGGCAGCCTGGACAGGAGTCAGGAGTTGTTCAACTACAGGCTGAGCAAGTGCAGAATGGTGGTAGAATGTGCATTTGGCCGTTTAAAAGGTCGCTGGCGATCCTTATTGACTCGCTCAGACCTCAGCCAAACCAATATCCCCATTGTTATTACTGCTTGCTGTGTGCTTCACAATCTCTGTGAGAGCAAGGGGGAGACCTTTATGGCAGGGTGGGAGGCTGAGGCAAATCGCCTGGCTGCTGATTACTCGCAGCCAGACACCAGGGCGATTAGAAGAGCACACGATGAAGCGCTGCGCATTAGGGAAGCTTTGAAAACCAGTTTCATGACTGGCCAGGCTACAGTGTGAAATTTATGTTTGTTTATCCTTCCTGAAAACCCGCCCCCTTTATTGACTCATTCTCTGTAAGGAACCCACCCTCCCCCTTCCCCCAGCTTGCTTTCAAAGGAAATAAAGTCACCATTGTTTAAAAATCATTTATTCTTTATGAATTGATTATAAAAAGAGGGAGAGAACCTGAGTGGGGTTTGGGAGGAGGATCAGCGGGAAGGAAAAGCCCAGTAAAAAAAGGTTAAGAAAATGGCAGCCTTTTGCTTGGGCTGTCCACTGGGGTGGAATGGGAGGGTGTACGGAGCCTCCCCCCCCGTGTTCTTACACATCTGGGTGGGGAGGCTATGGAAAATGGTGAGGAGGTAGGGGGGTTATACAGGGGCTGTAGCGGCACAGAACCTGAGTGGGGTTTGGGAGGAGGATCAGCGGGAAGGAAAAGCCCAGTAAAAAAAGGTTAAAAAAATGGCAGCCTTTTGCTTGGGCTGTCCACTGGGGTGGAATGGGAGGGTGTATGGAGCCTCCCCCCCCGTGTTCTTACACGTCTGGGTGTGGAGGCTATGGAACATGGTGAGGAGGTAGGGGGGTTATACAGGGGCTGTAGCGGCACTCGGTTCTCCAGC
Organism: Emys orbicularis; assembly: GCF_028017835.1. Classification (NCBI taxonomy): domain Eukaryota; kingdom Metazoa; phylum Chordata; order Testudines; family Emydidae; genus Emys; species Emys orbicularis. The sequence goes on along the minus strand of NC_088683.1, from coordinate 256,887,966 downwards.
AGCCGTTCCTGAAGCTCCACCAGACGCCGGAGCATGTCTGTTTGCTCACGCAGCAGCCCCAGCGTTGCTTCCCGACTCCTCTGATCTTCCTGCCGCCACCTCTCATCTCGAGCGTCTCTCCTCTCCTCACGTTGGTCCCTTCTGTCCTCACGTTGGTCCCTCATGTCCTCACGTTGGTCCCTCATGTCCTCACGTTGGTCCCTCCTGTCCTCACGGTCACTGGCTTCTTTCCTATACTTGCAAACCGTCTCCTTCCACTCATTCAGATGAGCTCTTTCATTCCTGGTGGATTGCATGATTTCGGAAAACATCTCTTCTCTCGTTTTTTTTTTACGACGCCTTATCTGGGATAGCCTTCGGGAAGGAGGAGGGAGGCTTGAAACATTTGCACCTGCTGGAGGGAGTGAAAAAAGGAGAGAATTTTTTTAAAAGATACATTTTTCAGAACAATGCTTATACTCTTTCACGGTGTATACTATTCACATTACATAGCACATGTGATTTCTGTGCAAGGTCGCATTTTGCCTCTTAATATTGAGTGCCTGTGGCTTTGCTGCTAGAGATCACAGACGCAGGTCGGGGCAACAGAATTCACCTTGCATGCTGCCATGGTAAGCCACTGTCTTTAGGCTTCTGCGCCCTGCTTTCCCACATACCAAGCAAAGCCCGTTGTGCTGCAGTTTTCCTGTTAGCTTGTTTTCTGCTGCTGAAGGTTAACACCCCCCCCCCATCCAATTCTCTGGGATGAGTGCTTTATCCCTCCCCCCACCGCGTGGCTGGTATCAGGGAAGATCCCTGCAGGAACCAAACTAACACCCCCCCCCCACCCGCCATGAATTCTCTGGGATGAGTGCTTTATCCCTCCCCCCACCGCGTGGCTGGTATCAGGGAACATCCCTGCAGGAACCAAACTAACACCCCCCCCACACCCGCCATGAATTCTCTGGGATGAGTGCTTTATCCCTCCCCCCACCGCGTGGCTGGTATCAGGGAACATCCCTGCAGGAACCAAACTAACACCCCCCCCCCCACCCGCCATGAATTCTCTGGGATGAGTGCTTTCTCCCTCCCCCCACCGCGTGGCTGGTATCAGGGAAGATCCCTGCAGGAACCAAACTAACACCCCCCCCCCACCCGCCATGAATTCTCTGGGATGAGTGCTTTATCCCTCCCCCCACCGCCTGGCTGGTATCAGGGAAGATCCCTGCTAGCAAAACGCGAAAAGCTCTGGGCCAATCCTCCCCCCCCCCCCCTTGCACTTGGCTAAATGCAGGGAAGGATTTCTTTTCAGCCACAGGCAAACAGCCCAGTAGGAACGGCCACCTCAGTCCCCTTAATTAAATTCCCTTATTTCAACCAGGTTACCCTAAGCGATATCACTCTCCTGAGGATTACACAGCAAGATAAAGAACGGATGTTGCTTGAATGCCAGCAAACACCGGGACCATACGCTGCCAGGCTCTGTCAGGCAATGATACCAGATTACTTGCTACTAGCATGGCGTGGTCAAGTGTCCTACCATGGAGGACGGAATAAGGCTGCACTGCCCAGAAACCTTGTGGCAAGGCTTTTGGAGTACCTCCAGGAGAGCTTCATGGAGATGTCCCTGGAGGATTTCCGCTCCATCCCCAGACATGTTAACAGACTTTTCCAGTAGCTGTACTGGCTGCGAATGCATCCCAAGTGCTCAGGGCAAATTAATCATTAAAAATGCTTGCTTTTAAACCATGTTTTATATTTTAAAAGGTAAACTCACCTGAGGTCCCTTCCATGGGGTCATGGTCTTGGGTGCTGGCTTGGGAGGCTTGGGAGGGTACTTCAGTCAGGGTGAGAAACAGTTCCTGGCTGTTGGGGAGAACGGAGAGCTGGGTGCTCTCTGCCAGCTCGTCCTCCTCCTCCTCCTCTTCCCCTTCCGCGGAATCATCAGGTGTCCCTGATGAGATTATCCCCAGCTCGGAATCCACAGTCAGAGGTGGGGTAGTGGTGGCGGCCCCCCCTAGAAATGCATTTAGCTCAGCGTAGAAGCGGCATGTCCGCGGCTCTGACCCGGAGCGACCGTTTGCCTCCTTTGCTTTTTGATAGGCTTGTCTGAGCTCCTTGACTTTCACGCGGCACTGATCTGTGTCCCTATTGTGGCCTCTCTCCATCATGCCCTTGGAAATTTTTTCATAAGTTTTGGCATTTCGTCTTTTCGAACGCAGTTCAGCTAGCACTGAATCCTCTCCCCATATAGAGATCAAATCCAGTACCTCCTGTACGGTCCATGCTGGTGCTCTTTTTCGATTATCAGCCTGCATGGTTACCTGTGCTGATGAGCTCTCTGTGGTCACCTGTGCTCTCCACGCTGTGCAAACAGGAAATGAAATTCAAATGTTCCCGGGGCTTTTCCTGTCCACCTGGCCAGTGCATGCGAGTTCAGATTGCTGGCCAGAGCGGTCACAATGGTGCACTGTGGGATAGCTCCTGGAGGCCAATAACATCGAATTGCGGCCACACTAACGCTAATTCGAATTGACAAATTCGATTTTGGCGCTACTCCGCTCGTCGGGGTGGAGTACAGAAATCGAATTAAAGGGCCCTTTAATTCGAATTAAATGGCTTCGTTGTGTGGACGGTTCCAGAGTTAATTCGAATTAAAGCCACTAAATCCGAATTAAAGGTGTAGTGTAGACCAGGCCTCAGAGGGCGGGATCCCGGGCCCCGCCCGCTGACTCCTGTGCAGCCGGCCGGGAATCAGCGGGCGGGCGCTGCAGCCTCTTCCCGCCTCCCTGCCCGCACTCGGGGCCCAGCCTCCCTTAGCAGGGTCGGGCTCGCGCCCTGGCGAAGAGGGGTCGGTGCCTGGCCGGTCCCCGGCCGGTCCCCGCGCTGCAGCTGAGCTCCTGAGACCAGCCCCGCCTCTCTCGCTGCTGCGTGGGACTTGGCCAGCCTTGCACCCACCCCCACCTATGGCCCCATGCGGATCAGGGGAGTTTGGCTGCAGATACCGGTGGAAGCGGGCGGGATGATGCCCCCAGACTCTGGCACTTCACTGGCTCAGCAGCTGCAGGCTTCACCTTCCCAGGATGGCATAAAATGTTGTTACAAAGAGGAGGGAGAAAAACTATTCTCCTTCACCTCTAAGGATAGGACAAGAGGTACTCCTGGCGGGAATTCTGTGCCAAAAAATTAAAAATGCTGTGCACAATATTTTAAAATTCTGCAAATATTTTGTCAAAATAACACTATATAATCACTAGTTTCAATTATTTTGATAATTTATTATAAAATACCTGTCATCAAGTATGTCTGTAACAATACCAGACACCTGGCAACCCTACCCCTAGCCCACACGCTCTCACCCCCTACTCCTGCACCACCAGCCCAGACACTCACAGACCCTACCGTCCTACAGCCCAGGGATCCAGAGGAGAAACAGCCTGATGCTGGGTCCCAGGCTTCCATGGCATTTCTTGTGTGCCACCACCTCCCTCCTTCAGGGCATGCTAAGAACTGCAGCTGCTGGGTGTTAGGATGGTGCCAAATTGGTGTGACTATACTGAATGAATGGTGTGTAATTTGACATGACTTAAACATGGCTGAATGGCTGCAGAGGATCCTGGGAGCAGGTTCCCTTTAAGCAGAAGCAAATTTAATAAAGGACTGGTAACGTCTGCATGTACGATCAATATTGAACCTATTGGTCAGCAAATATGGGCCCATGCAAAAGTAAATATAAAGTTCCAGCATGGAGTACAGGTCGACCTGGTTTTAGCAACCTTACAGCAAGTACATCATGCAGAGAGCCAGAGTGAATGATTGCTGAGTGAGTAAAAGTGGGGTGGGGTGATGTTCATTTGGTACCACCACCCCCAACCCCTTCTAAAACACTAAATTAGGTAAAATTAGTAACCACGTGCCCACTGGGCATACTTGTAAGACATGTGACTCCTTTGAGGAAAAAGCGTATAAGAATCAAGCAAAGTAAATTACTGTGGTTGGGATTCCTTAACGAATGCTTGAAGAAGCAACGCTGCTAGACAGAGTAGCCAAAACTCTGCTCCGCGGGCTTGAGTAGAACTGTGAACCAGAGGGGTCTCAAGGCAACCAAGGTCTTGCCCTGAGGGAATCTGAGACAGACCAGAGGGCTGAGGAGAACAGACCTGGAGAGAAGAAGGTGTCCATAGAATTGGTAACTACCTTCTGTTTGCCAAGCAGGAACTGTGTGAGGCTAGTGCAGGGCCTGTTTGTGAAAGAGAGGCTTGCTAAGAGGAAGGTATAGCTCTTAATGTATAGTTCTTAATGTCTAACCTAGGAGTTATGTGCTTAATGTAATCCTTTACCACTTGTGTAATTCCTTCTCAATAAACTGCTGTGTACTGAAGATAATTATTGTGGACCTTTTTCACTGGTATGACAGTAATCCACCAGGAGCCAGAAAAGATCCATTTCAGGGGTAGTAGCACCCCCTGTTTTCAACACTGGGAACCTTCCAGTTCCTTCCCTTGCCCCCAGCTTTGTCTTCTATTTGCAAGCTGGGCTCTGCCGGGTCCAGCAGCCCCTAGTGGTGCCAACATCTCTGCAACCTGTTTTTTGGGGAGGAAGGAAATTATGCACCCCCAACATTAATTTCTGGAAAATTCTGCATTGCGCAGTGGTGCAGAATTCCCTCAGGAATAAAGAGGCAATGGGCTTAAATTTCAGCAAGAGAGGTTTAGGTTGGACATTAGGAAAAACTTCCTAATTGTCAGGGTTGTTAAGCACTGGAATAAATTGCCCCGGGGGGTTGTGGAATCTTCATGATTGGAGATTTTTTAAAAGCAAGTTAGACAAACACCTGCCAGGGATGGTCTAGATCAGTGGTTCTCAACCAGGGGTCTGGGACAACCCTGGGGGGCCACAAGCAGGTTTCAGGGGGGCTGCCAAGCAGGGACAGCATTAGACTCACTGAGGCCCAGGATAGAAAGATGAAGCCCCACCACTTGGTACTGAAGCCCTGAGCCCTGCCACCTGGGGCTGAAGCCAAAACTTGAGCAATGTAGCTTCTGTGGCATGAGGCCCCAGGCAACTGCCCTGCTTGCTACCTCCTAATACAGGCCCTAGCTTTTATATGCAGAAAATCAGTTATTGTGGCACAGGTGGGCCACAGAGCTTTTATAGCATGTTGGGGGGAGCAGAGTAATCAGAAAGAAAAAGATTGAGAACCCCTGGTCTAGATAATACTTAGTCCTTCCATGAGGGCAAAGGACTGGACTAGATGACCTCTCAAGGTCTCTTCCAGTCCTATAATTCTATGACTGGGACTTGCACTGAGCCCAAGTAACAAGGGTTTGTAGGGCAAAGCAGGGGAGTTCTGCAGTGGGCCTTTTCTCCTCCCACTGGAGTGGAAGACAAAACTCTCACCAGCAGGCACCTGGTCCCTTTGTGCCATTTCCCTAAGGACTTTATGTTAAACCATCCTTATTTTTGACCCCCCGCCTTCTGGCCCAGTACTGCTGCTCCCTGACTATCAGTGGCCAAGTTCCCAACATGCAGGATTGGGCCCTTTAGGAGATGCGTGAGCTCAGGATCATGTCTAAGGGGCTTATGTATTTTTCCCTGGTCACAGACAGAGATGAACTCTAAGTAACAGCCTTTCACTGATGCTAAAAGCAGAAACTCCTAAGCTGCCAGGGCAGTTTTAGATACTGTGCTCCGCATGGCCCACCCACACAGAGCAATTTGCAGGATTGGTTCAGTATGCAGGCAGGTTTTAAAGATAGAGCAAAAGTGTAACCTGTATGGCAGAAATATCAATTGCATTTTACAAAGTAACCAAAACAGGTCTCTGATTTTTCATTTTTTTCTTTAAAAAAATTTGTGTAATATTAATTTGATTTTTTTTTGTTCGGTTTAAAAACATGTATTGTTGTTTTTGAAATTTTCTTTAGTTTATTAGTTGCAATGAATTCTTCTCCTCTCTTAGGTCTTAATCCTACAGTAGCTGCATAAGTCTTTCCAGGATCAGGGCCTAAGTGAATTGCACAAGGCCACACAATCCTGCCCTTGGTCACACTGGGGCAAACCTCTCAGCCCACAGAGAGCCCCACTGAAGTGGCTGTGGTTCAGCACAGGTGCAGATGTCTGCGTCTGGCCATGCAGAGCCATTTGCAGGATCTAACCTTCAAGCATGTGACTAGTCCCATTAACTTCAGTGTGACTAGTCATATGAGTAAGTTACAGATCAGCATAAGCGTTTGCAGGATGGGGGTCATGTTTTTAAAAGTGGCCTCAATTTTGGCAGCCCAACATTAGATACCTAAGACATGATATTCAGAGGGGCTGAGCAACCACAACTCTTGCTTACCTCAATAGCAGTATGGATATTCACCATCTCTGAATATCAGACATAGGTACCTATTTTAGCACCCAAAAACCAAGACATCAAAATTAGGCCCCAATCCTGTAAAGCCTTCTGCATGCTAAAATCAATGGGCATAAGTTTTTGCAGGATCAGGGCTAAATCCTGTGGTAGAATAGGGAACAGAAGACAGACCGACTGAATCCCATCCTCTACTTTAACTACAAGTCAGTCCTCCCATCTTTTCACTATACTTTGTCTCACAGAACTAGTATAAATAGGTGTCATTTTGATAATATTTCAGATATATTTTGAATGTTAAACACGATTCATACATCCTCTAAAATTGTTTTAAAGGATATTTCTTCTGCAAGAGAAATCTCATTGAAATACTCACAAAGAAGGGAGAGAGATTTCTAGTGCTGTCTTAAATTCTAGTCAAATAGAGGGAATTTGCCTCCAAATGAGTGAGACTTGGCAGCTATATTGGTTTGGAGGGTTTTTTTTTTTAACTCTAAGTCTGCTAACCTTTGCTTCTGCAGCTTGTGTTTTATTTTTCCCCTGAAGGAGCTGACTGTCAGTAAAAGTCAATGTTTTATTATGCTGAGATGATAATATTATTAGCTTAAGTTTTTATTTACTTATTTTCTACCATCATGTAACAGACTAAAGCCAGATAAAAATAATGACAGCAGCCAATGAGTTTTCCCTGTTTCCCCAACCCCTCTGTCATTGCAAAATCTGCAGTACACTGTTTCCTTAAAGAGGTGTTTTCCTTCCTTCTGTGACCTAGAGCAAACCAAGAACACACCCACTGCAATAACCAGTCACCTGAAACATACATCTTAAGAAACTGTATGAGAGAACAGTAGCAGTGTAATGATATTCCTGCCTGTGCATTTTTAATCAAGTCCTGACTTTCCAGCAGGCAAGCTCTTAGAAAATTGCAATTACTGCCAGAGAAACATCATCTAGTGGAGTCAGCAAGCAAGTGGTTGCTGAAGAGACTGGCTGATAGGATTTCACAAAGGAGATAAACAGCTGATCCCTCCCAGCATGATCCTCAAGGAGGCTGCCTCCTACATATGATCAAAAACAACATACTACACAGAAATATGGACATGGTTCAGCTCCAAAGGCATAAAAAGAAAGGGGGAGGGGGGGAAGCAGATGGTGTTATTTCTCTTAACTGCTTGCCTGAAAATATAAAGTTTGCTGCTGGCCCAGCAAAACGTCCTTGACTTCGTGAACTCTGACAACCTAGGAAATAGCTGTAAGGTTGTGCATAAGCAGGGTGTAACTTTACTCATGTGAGAGTAGTCCCTCCCTCTGAAGTGAATAGAGAAAAGTTATGCACATGCTTGAGTATTTGCAGGATTGGAGATTTGCAGGCTTTGAAAGAGTTTAGGGACAAAGGGTAAAATGTTTAAAAGTGCCTAAATCCCATTTTTAGACGGCAAAGAGTATGTCTACAGTGCAGCTGCCTCCCTGCCTGGGTAGACAGACACCTGTGAACTCTACTTGAAATAACATGCCCAAAATAGCAGTGTGGACTTTGTAGCACAGGCTAGCCACCTGAGCTTGGACCCAGGGGCTCGGGCAGGCTTGTACCCAGGTGGCTAGCCTGTGACATCGCCTGTGCTGCAATGTCCAAACGGCTATTTTTAGCGCGCTAGCTTGAGCAGAGCTAGCATGTGTCTGTGTACCCGTGCTGGGAGGCTTGCTTCCAGCTGCTATGTAGATACCCTGATGGGCACTTAATAGCATAAAGATTGAGACTCCTAAAGAACAGATTTTCAAAAGGTATTTAAGCACCTTAAAACATAGATTGAAAATCCCACTAGCTGCCTCTCATCAGTTTTACTTTCTTGTTTGTGCATACAAGTAGAATGTTGTCATCATTTGGTTCACAGCAAGGAAGTGTTAAATCCAAAACCTGTTTTCCTTGAAGTTAAAAAAAAAAAAAGTTTTCTATTAGGGTTTGAATACACCCACCCGCATACTGTTTTTATTGAAGACACAGAGCATTTTCCCCCAACATTTATGTATTCATTTATAGGTATTTCTATAGAATTCACCATAAGCTATTGGAGCACCTCACACAGATTAAAAAAAAAATGTATCCTCACAACATGTCCTTTGAAGTAGGGAAGTATTATTATCCCCATTTTACTGGTGGGGAAACTGAGAAAAAGACCATAGCCCTAATCGTGTGAACTACTCAGATGCTAAAATTAAGCACATGCGTTTGCAAGATTAGAATCACAGAAATGTTGGGGTATAAAGGACTTTGAGAGGTCATCTAGTCCCATCCCCTGCACTCAGGCAGGACAAGTAAATCTAGACCATTCCTGAAAGCTATTTGTTTAACTGTTCTTAAAAACCTCCAATGATGGTGATTCCATGCTCTCCCTTGGAAGCCTATTCCAGAGTTTAACTAACCCTATAGTTGGAAATTTTTTCCTAATATCTAACCTAAATCTTCCTTGCTGCAGATTAAGCCCCTGCACCCACAAGCAGCCAAGCTCCCCACCATGCCCCCCATCTCACCTCCACCACTTCCTCCCCGCCTCCTCCCTGAGCACGCCACGTCAGGGCCGCCCAGAGGATTCAGGGGGCCTGGGGCAAAGCAATTTCGGGGGCCCCTTCCATAAAAAAAAGTTGCAATACTATGGAATACTATATTCTCTTGGGGGGCCCTGTGGAGCCCGGGGCCTGGGGCAAATTGCCCCACTTGCCCCCCCTCTGGGCGGCCCTGCGCCATATTTCCACTCCTCCCCCTTCCCTCCCAGCGCTTGCCTCACATGTTGGCTTATATTTAATTTGCAAAACCCTAATACTTTTCAGAAGTACTATTGCCTAGCCAATTATTCCCCATTTTATAGTTGTGCATTTGATTTTTTTTTTCCCCTTTCTGAGTGTAGGACTTTGCACTTGTCTTTACTGAATTTCATCTTATTGATTTAAAAACAATTCTCCAGCTTGTCAGGGTCCTTTTGAATTCTAACCCGGCTCTCCAGAGTTCTTGCAATGCTTCCCATCTACATATTTTGTAAGCATACTCTCCACTCCATTATCCAAATCATTAATGGAAATATTGAATAATGCTGGACCCAGGACTGACCCTTGTGGTATCCCACTAGATATGCATTCCCAATTTGACAGTGAATCATTGATAGCTACAGCACGCTGAGTAGTCTTTCAACCAATTATGCACCCACTTTCACAAGTCAGGGCAACTGCATCTATATTCCCCCTCTGTGGCGCACCAAGGGCACACACTCTAGGCCTCAGCCCCTCAGCTGTTGCCTTTCCTCAGCTTGTCTCCACAAACACTTTGTGGTAAGTGGGAGTGTGAATCTGTCCTGTAGTAGCTTCCCACGCACAAAGTGTCCCTGTGGTGCCTGCTGTGGGCACAAAAAGCTCCCTAGTGCACTTTAATCTACTTTCATTTCAAAGCAGGGTAGATCAAAGCACACTGGGGAATTTGTGCTGCAGCAAGGCAAAGCTAACTGCAAAAAGCCAAATTCAAGCACTTTGCTTTCCTGGGCTTTCAGACCAAAAGGCAGTGCTTTTTGGCATCAGTTTACAAACGTGTATCCCCAAAGCTTTCATGTTGTTAGTAAATATGTTTGCTAAAATTTGTCCCACTTCTTCTGCCATGTGGAGCATCTGAAACACTAGTTTCACTTTGGGTACTGGAAGATAGGAGGACAGACTTGCTAAAACATACAAGAGATAAATTATTAAATTAAAAATGCATGAAAAGGGAAAATATATCTTTAAACACACTGTGAGGGAACAAGTTGATGTATGAAAGACTATTAGTAACATTTTCATTATTTGTATTACCAGGACCCCATTGTGCTAGGCACTGTCCAAACAGAACAAAATGATTGTCCTTGTCCCTAAGAACTTACAATTTAAGACAAGAGACAACAGATGGATACAGACAGGTGGCGAAGTACAAGGAAACAATGAGAATGTATTGGTCAGCATGACAGGCAGTGGTCAGAGCCAGGGGTGAAAGTGGGCCGGTACGACGTACTGGTAAGAAGCCGGTACTGGCCTGTACGCAGCCGAAGTTAAAGCGCTGCCGCGGCCCCTCGTCGGCGGCCCTGCCCATAGGGACCTTACCAGCAGGGCTGCTGACAGGGGGGAGAGGGGCAAAAGGGGCAGTTGCCCCGGCGCTGGCAATTTAAAAGGGCCCAAGGCTCACAGCAGCAGCTGGAGCCCCAGGCTCTTTTAAATTGCTGCCGGAGCCCCAGGAGGCACGGGCCAGGCAGCATGGATGGGCTGGCTGGGGGAGGCTGACTCCCAGCCCCACCTACTTCCACCTGAGGCCTTAACTATCATTAAGTTTTTGTTGGCATCATGGCATAAAGTTTTAAGGAGGGTTTTGAAAGAGGATAACAAGGTGGCTTTGCAGATGTTTATGGGGAGCTCATCCAAGACTGAGAGACAGCATAGGAGGAAACACAAAAGTGCTTGTTTGAGAATTTAACAAGAGGGCAATGAAGTCTAATATCACTGGCAATTTAAAGGGGAGAGTCAAAAACTTGAAAGTGAAGGAGAGATGATACATAAGCCATGAAGGGCCTTGAAAGTGAAGACAAGTAACTTATGTTTGAGAAGGTGGAACCAGTGGAGGGATGCAAAGAGGAGGGATGACATGTTGCAAAGATCATTTTCCTAGCCCACCACTTTGAACAGCAATTTGAATGGATAGGAGCAGGGCAACAGGCCTGTCACCAAACCAGATCCAGAGAACAGAAGAGTGTGCTGTTTGCCAGGAGCAAGGATATAAGATGTGGACTTGAAGCTGAAGAGCATCCTGATGGGAGTGGGAAAAAAGCCACTGATTGTGCTGCCTGTCAGAATGAATGACACTGCTAGATTCCCATTGGAATTGACCAAGAATGACTATGCTTGACTGGGTAAAACGCTTAAGGAAGTGGAAGCTCAAGTGATTGTCAGCAGAATACTTCCGGTCCCTAAAGAAGGAGAGCGAAAGTATGACAAGGTAATGAAGATAACTAAAGGATTGGTGCTAATGGATTGGGACCATTGAAAGGCATTAACTGAAAGAAGACTCTTCTCAACTGATGGCCTTCACTTGAGTACCTGGGGTATTAATCTTCTGCTAACAAGGCTGGCATGATTGATAAGAAGGACTGTAAAGTAGGAGATGAGGGGAGAAGGCTGGGAGAGACTTTCGAAATCTCTACTCCTGACTTCAGTACACAGGAACAGGAAAATTAGCTAAATGAAGACACAACAGAGCACAACGAGCTAGAAAACTGGGTGAGGATTGAAAGAAACAACTGAAATGCTTGTACATGAATGCAAGAAGTCTGGGCAATAAAATGGAGAAACTGGAACAACTGGTGCACGAAGCCTAACCAGATATTGTAGGGATTACAGAAACATGGTGGAGTAGCACTCAGGACTGGAATGCATTTTATTGAAGGATATGCTGTTTAGAAGAGATAGAAATAAAGGTAAGGGAGGTGGAGTTGTGCTGTATATCAAAGAAGCAGTAAACTCTAAAGAAATATGAAGTGATAGCATGGACAAAACAAAATCTGTTTGGGTCAAAAATCACTTTGTGGAAGCAAATTAGGTTCTGTTGGGATAGTGTTATAGGTCTTCTATACACCTCCCCCCCCCCCACCCCCCAGGGTCATCCCCGGATATGGATAGTGATCTCTTTATTATTAGAGAGAAATACTTTTGGGAATTGTCATAATGGGAGACTTTAACTTCCCGGATATTGAATGAAGAATAAATGCTACTAATACTGGCAGGGCCAAATTATTCCTCCATGGGATAGATAAAAGTTTTCTTCATCAAATTGTGTCTGAACCAACAAGAGGTGATGCAGTTTTATACTTGGTTTTATTAAGTAGTGAGATCATCATAGAAAATATAGCCATAGGAAACAAACTTGAATCAAGAGATGACAAATTGATAATCAAAATCCAGTCAAACTACAGTTTTTATTTCAAGAGCACAGACCTTGGGAAATTAATGGAATTAGTTAAAGAAGTCAGCTGGACAAAAGAGCTCCGGAACTTAAATGTGGAGGAGACTTATAATTTCTTCAAATTAACAATATAAAAACTATCTGAAATTTCCATCCCAAGAAGGGGGAGGGGTAGGGAGTTGTAAGGAAAGGATCCACCTCAAAAAGGTTATTGAGAGTAAGCAGAGAGACTATAGGGAATGGAAAAGGGGGCTGATCAGCAAAGAAAGATACATCATGGAGATAAGGAAATGTAGGGAAAAAGTGAGTATTGCTAAAAGTCAAGCCTAATTAGCTCCTGCCAAGGAAATTAAAATAAATAATAGGTTTTTTAGTTTTATAAATAAGAGGATAAGGAAAGATGAGTTGGGGCCAGTGTGACGTTCCCCTCTGGTGTTATCCAGACCGGTGATCTGCTAGGTCACTCCAATCCTGGACTCTGGGAGCCAGCCTTACCCTGCTCTGCTGTGAGAACCCCCACGCCTGGGCTGTTCACGCACAGCCTCTGGCATGTAAGCTGCTCCTTGGATTGTGTAACCGAATGACACTAGCCAATATCTCCGGTCCCAGACACAACCCTAGGAACCTCTGTTTTACAGTGTCCAGTTATGCCCGCTGGATGCTGTAAGCTTATATGAGTTCATCAGTTTAACAAAGAAATTTATACGTACCAGGCTTGTTATCCCAAGGGGAGCCTCTGACATGCTTCAAACCAAATGCACTGCTTCAGGTAGAATAAACAAACAAACAGATTTATTAACTATAAAGATAGATTTTAAGTGATTATAAGTCAAAACATAAGTTAGATTTGGTCAAATGAAATGAAAGCAAAACACATTCTAAACTGATCTTAACACTTTCAATGCCATTACAAACTTAGATGCTTCTCACCACAGGCTGGCTGGTTGCTCTTCAGCCAGGCTCTCCCTTTAGATTAGCACTTCAGTCGCTTGGTGTGGTGTCTGTAGATGTAGGTGGGTGGGAGAGAGAGCATAGCATAGCAAACGTCTCTCCCTTTTATCATGTCCTTTTCTTCCCTCCCCCCGCCCCTCAGTTCAGAGTCAGGTGAGCATTACCTCATCGCAGTTCCAAACTGACCAAAGGAAGGGGGGGTGACTCCCTCAAGAGTCTAACAGATTCTTTTGTTGCTGCCTAGGCCAGTATCCTTTGTTCCTGTGAAACTGGGCTGGGTTTGCCCATACCTGACCTGATGAGGTGTGAACTGCCTCTCTGCTCTTGGAGAGTTTTTGCCTGGGCTTATTTTAAGGCATGAGGATACATTTTCAGCCTCATAACTACATATATGAAATTATAACCTATAACCTTACTATAACATTACTGTAACAATTACTATAACATCACTATAACAATCATGCTCAGTGAATCATGAGCCTTCCGAAGACACCCGACATGACAACATTGCATTGGATACCACACAATCATTTTACAAGGATGAACATAGGGGTGCTGGTTGTTCCCCCGAGGTACAGAGTGTCACAGCCATTATGCCATGAGAATGGGAAGGAGATTAAAGATAAAGTAGGTGTGGCCCCAAAACTAAATGAATACTTTGCCTCACTTTTCAGTAAAGATGACAATATGTAACATATGCATGAAGGCAGTATGGCTGATGGAAATGAGTGTAATGAAATGGAAATTACCACATCTGAGGTGGAAGAAAAACTTGAGGAGCTTAATTCACTCAAGTTGCGGTGACCGGATAATTTCCATCCCCGATTACTGAAAGAAGTGACACATGAGATTGCTAGTCTGATCAAAAGGATTTTTAATACATAGATTTTAATTATGGTACTAATCCGAATAGATTTATTATTTAAAATATGACTAGATAATAGCTAATGTTTATTTCTTTCTTAAAAATAAGTATAAGTGATCCAGGCAATTACAGAGTTGTTAGTCTGACCTCAGAAATATGCAATGTTTTAGAACAAATTGTGACAAAGAATAATTAAATTTATAGAAGTAAATAGTAAAGGGGATGTAATGCAACATGGGTTTATCAAAGGTAGATCATGCAAGACTAACCTGATTTCCTTCTCTGAGAAAATAACTGATTTTTTAAAATAAGTACAGTAGATGTAATGTACTTCAGTAAAGCACTTGACATGCTACCACAGGGGAAATTATTTGTTAAATTAAATTAAGATGGGGATTAATATGAGCATTGTAAGGAGGATAAGAAATTGGCTAAAGGGGAGAAGGCAACAGGTTGTGCTGAAAGATGAATTATCGGACTGGAGGGAGGTTACCAGTGGAGTTCCTCAGGGATTGGTTTTGGGACTAATCTTATGGCCATGGCACAAAAAGGAGCGTGCTAATGAAATTTGCTGAGGATGCAAAGTTGGGAGGCGTTCTCAATACAGAGGAGGGTGGGAATATTACACAGGAAGATCTGGATGACCTTAAAGACGGGAGGGACAGAAATTGGATGAAATTCAATAGTACACAGTGCAAGGTTCATGCACTCTGGGTCTAAAGATAAGAATTTGTGCTACAAGATGTGGGGACTTATCAGTTAGAAGTGACAGAGGAAGAGAAAGACCTGGCTGTGTTGGTCGATGACTATGAGCCACCAGTATGATGCGGCTGTGAAAAAAGCAAATGTCATCCTAGGATGTACTAGGTGAGGCATTTCCAGTAAAGATAAAGTATTAATGCCATTATACAAGGCACTGGTAAGACTCATTTGGAATACAATTTGTATACAATTCTGGTCACCCATGTTCAAGAAAGATGAATTTAAACTGAACAGGTGCAGAGAAGGGCTTAGTAGGATGATCAGGGGAATGGAAGAGCTATCTTATGAGAGGAGACTGGAAGAGCTTGACTTGTTTAGCAAAAAGAAGGCTGAGGGGATATGAGTGCTCTCTATAAATACTTTAGGGGGGTAAATACCAGGGAGGGGGTAGAGCTATTTAAGCTAAAGGACAATGTTGGCACAAGAACAAATGAATATAAACTGTCAATGAACAAATTCAGGCTGGAAATCAGAAGGTTACTAACCATCAGAAGGGTGAGATTCTGAAACATCCTCCCAAAAGGAGTTCTGGGGACACACAACTTCATTAGTTTTAAGAGAGGTGAACAAATTTGAGTGCAATTGTATGACAGGGTTGCTTGTGATGGCAGGGGACAGGGCTCAACAGTGCTGGGGCTCATTTCTCAATTATGTCTTATGTTCCTAAAAGTCATGCTTCAGGATTTCAGGCAGCTATCGGCAGGGGTCAGGAAGGGATTCTGCCCCTCCCCCCCACAATCCATGTATTCTGGGAGGGTTTTTTAATCTCTTTTCTGAAGCATCAAGGAGGGCACAGCTGGAGATGGGTCATTGGGCAGGATGGGCCAGGGCTCTAAGGTGGCCCCAAACAGTCTCTCTGAGGTGCTTAGCTGGCTGGTTCTTACTCACATGCACAGGCTCTAACTGATCACTATATGTGGGACCAGGAAAGTATTTCCCCCCAGGTCAGATTGGCAGTGGCTTTGGAGGGTTTTCACCTTTCTCTGCAATGTGTGGGTCACTTGACAGGATTATCTGGGTATATCTCATTTAATCATTTCCCTTCCACTGAGGGGCCTCGAGCACTGGTGCACCTTGATCCCTCCTGTTCTCTGTCTATGGCTTGGAACTCCTGGAGTGAACCACAGAGCAGGGATAGAATCATAGAACCATAGGGTAAGAAGGGACCACAAGAATCATCTAGTCTAAACGCCGGCTAAGATACATGATTTGTTGTGTCTAAACCATCCAAGACAGATGGCTATCCAGCCTCTTTCTGAAAAGAAAAGAGGTACAGCTGCCCTAAAACCGTGACAGCCTGGACGAGAGTTTAGCTGTGTGGTTAGATAGGAAAGGAGGTATTTCATCTCAGGAGATACTATGCAGAAAGAATCAGGATTTGGACATAACATAGACATGAGGACCTAGAGAGAGAGATCGAAGTTACAGACCTGAGTGACAGCCAGGATGGTGGTGTTTCCCATAGAGATCAAGAAAGGAAGTAGCAGAGAGGACTTGTGAGAGAAGATTAAAAGCTCTGCTTTTTGATTCTCCCCTATCCCTGCTGTTTGCTATTTATTTGTATTGTAGCACTTAGAGGTCCCAATGTGTTAGACAATGTACACATATCATTAGAAAAGACAGTCCCTGCCTCATAGAGTTTACAGTCTATAATGGCTGATGCCTTTATCCCTTACCCCATACTAATTAAAATAATTAGCATTTAAATAGTGCTTTCCATCTTTCAAGCACTGATTGTTAGTGTGTTAAGTTTAAAAACAAAAGGTGAAGAAAGGCAATGTGTTGTACAGTAGCTGGAATAAATGCTCTGTGGCCTTGTCTATACTTGGTCAATAGAGGAATTAATGTTCAGCCTTCCTTGGCTGGAAGGACAACTGTCATGGCATAGAGGCTTGAGAGCATGAGGAGTAAAGGGACAAATAATGGAACCTTTAGGATTTCTTTTATGGGTCTGATCCAGTAAGGTGTTGAATTCATACTGATATCAATGGGAGATGAGGGCACTCAGCACTTCAGTGAGTGATACTTTCGTGTTCATATATGTGGAGCATCCCCTTATTAAATATAACAGTGTACACAGAATTAACAGCCCAGGAAGGGGGGTTAAGAGGGATTTAAGCTGGAGAAGGCCTCAGAGTCAGGAAACAGACAGCACTGAAGTCCCAGCTAAGTTATGGCAGCCTCCCAGGGCTACCCTAAGGGCCACAGAGCTGCCCAGAATCTCAGCAGCGCAGCATGCTGTGGCCCTGTCCCCAGAATGCCCCTCCTCCATCCTGCACGACCTCTGGGCCAGGGCTTTTGAGGGGGAAAAAGAAGAAACCTTACAGCTTAAGCCTTCCACAGTGCCTTTGTTGGGTATGGATATGGGGATTTTAGAGCCCCTTTATGCCATTCCCAACGTGGGAGATATGTATGTTATTTTGAATGAATATATCTCCATTTACCTGCCTGCTATTATTTGGCTAATAGCATGGAGTTTAATCAAAGGAGGCTGTTAAGGAGAAACAAGCAGGAAACAATAGCAGATAGGGTATCTCCAGGGAGAATACCAAGGTCCTTTAAGAACAATGGGTGAGCTTTTCATTGGGAAATACCTACTTGCCTGTCTCAAGCCAAGTTAAAAGGTCAATTTTTCCAAGGCCAGAGTCTAAGACCCAAAGAACACAAAGAGTATGTCTACACAGTAATAGTCGTGCATAGGCTAGCATACCTGAGCATAGGCGTGCGCATGGGGTGTGCCGAGTGTGCCCAGGCACACCCTAATGCAGGGGTGGGAAAATGGCCCCACTCTCCCGGCGCGGCAAGCCGCGGGGTCCGCGCTCCCAAGCTGGAGCACCCGGCCGACCGCAGCAAGCCGCCGGCCCCTCCCCCTCCTTCCCCGGAGCCATGCCGCCGTGCGCACAGTGCTCTGGGGGCCGGGGCTGCGCGCTCCTGTGGGGCAGTGTTTGGCTCCACAGGGAGGCAGACACGCTCCCCGTTTATCTGGAGCCCTGCCGCCGTGCGTGCAGCATTCTGAGGGGCGGGGCTGCCGGCTCCCACGGGGCAGCGTGTCTGGCTCTGCACAGAGCAGAACATGCAGCTAGGACCCTCATGGTAAGGGGTCCGGGACCGGGGGGGTTGGATAAGGGGTGGGAGCAGTCAGGGACAGGGAGCAGGGAGGGTTGGATGGGGCATGGGAGTCCCGGGGTCTGTCAGGGGGCGGAGGGTGGATAGGGGTCAGGGCACAGGGAGCAAGGAGGGTCCTAGGGGGCAGTTGGGGGGGGTGTCTCTGGAGGGGTGGTCAGGGGACAAGGAGCTGGGGGAAGGGTTGGATGAGTCGGGAGTTCTGCGGGGGGGCCTGTCAGGAGGCAGGGGTGTGGAGAGGGGGTTGGGGCAGGTAGGGAGCAGGGGGGGTTGTATGAGTCAGGAGTTCTGGGGGTCCTGTCAGGGGGCGGGGAGTGGTTGGATAGGTGTGGGAGTCCTGGGGGTCTGGCTGGGGGCAGGGGTGTGGATAAGGGTCGGGGCAGTCAGGGGACAGGTAGGGGGTAGGATCCTAGGGGGGCAGTCAGGGGACAAGGAGCAGGGAGGCTTAGATAGGGGGTGGGGTTCTGGGGGGCAGTTAGGGGCAGGGGTCCCAGGAGGGGGTAGTCAGGGGACAAGGAGTGGGGGGGTTGGGGGTTCTGAGGGGGGCAGTCAGGGGGCGGGAAGTAGGAGGGAGTGGATGGGGGCAGGGCAGGGGCGGGCCTAGGGCAGGCTCCCTGGGTGCATACCCTAATGAAATGTGCTGCGCACGCCTATGTACCTGAGCTAGCTTGAATGCAGCTAGTGCAAGTAACAACAGCAGTGAAGACAGCACAATGCGGACTTCAGAGCCAGCTAGCAAGCCAAATACACATTCAGGGTCCATGCCAGGCTTGTATTACCTGTGCTGTCTTCGCTGCTCCTCGTTATCCTCATTAGCTGGATTCAAGCTAGCTTGAATAGGCTAACCTGTGCTCAGTTTTTGCTATGTAGATATATCCTAAGCCATTAAAAACCCCTGCCTAGAGAGTAAAGTGGGTGGAGTGAGCAGCAGCTGTTGAGAGAGATACGCTGAAATGTGGCTGAGGCAGCTAGGCTTGTGAGGGAAGTGATAAGCTTCAGGCACAGTAAAGGGATGCAGACCTTTGGTAGTCCTAACCCTTTTCCTGTGCTTGGTGTGAGTCTTTGAGTGAACAGACTGTTTGAGTAGCTTTACATTAGGGGACCTGGAGCCAGTCCCCCCCCTTGATTGGAGACAGTGTTTTTTAGAAGAGGTGTTTGACCCTGGGAGAAGGGATTATTAGACCCAGATGGGGTCTGGTGATTCCTATAAAGGGCTGAAAGAGCTCAATTGAAGGAGGAGCTGCTAGAAGCAGGTGGGCTTCTGTGGCTGACTGTGGAGGGAGAGAGATGCAAAGGGGAAAGGCCTCTGGGCACCTGCAGCCTGCTTTGGTCAGGGGAATAGTTTTGTTTGGGTGTTAGCTTGTGAGTCTTATGTCTGAAGAATACAATTGTGCCCTGAAGGGAAGGCCTGATCAGACTTTGGGCATGGCATCAGTACTTTCTAGGCGGGGGCGAAAAGACTAATCTTGTGGATACCAATTACAGCCAGGCCTGTCATGTGAACACAATTTGAAACGGGGAGGGGTGCTACACCAGGGTCTAGTCTAAGAGTGATAGAACTGTTTGGTTCCTCATGGAGAGAGGTGAAGGTAGGAAAACGTGTCATCTGAGGGGTGCACTTGAGCAGGACTGCAAGTCAGGCTAAGATTGTAGCCTGTAATCTAGTCTAAGGTGAGGTGAACCCTGGGGTTCCACTCTAGCTGATGTGTGGGTAGAGGCCTGTCTCTTGGAAAGAGTGCTCTAGGGAGAGATTACAGGTGCCACTTGCCCCTGAGTCATCACATCCAGCATTAAGGGGTTGCAGCAGGGTGGGTATCTCACCCTTGGAGTTTTCAAATGGCTATTATTTTTTTTAATTCCATCTATAAAATGCGCTGTTCTCAGTGAGTATTAAGCCCAATCCCCTGTTTGAAGTTTTTTTTTTTTTTTTTAAATAAAGAAACCATTATGATCCCAGAAAATATCTAAAAAATGTAACTAATGAGGGATACTATTTTAATTCATTGCTGGACATAGCCCAGTTAACAAAAGAGAACTTTATCAAACTTCAAAAACATAAATCAATAAATAACACCTCGAGGCTGAGAAGCATGGCAATCCCATATCATCAACATATCATCCCAAAGAGCTACTTTTCACAAAGCTGTAAGTGTCTGAAAACAGGGACTTTGTATGAAAATGAGCATAGCATAGCCCTAGGGTTGCCAGCACAATGCTAGAATATATTAATAGCAGAAGTCTGTCTTCACTCATGCTAAACACCATAATTACAAAGCCTGCCTGCAGATCATATTACAGTAACCCAGTGACAAAGATGGAGATAAATATGGCAAAGTCTACAACCAAAAGAAAATATGATCACTGCCTTGCTGAGCACGCATGAAAAGATGTGTTCCCTGTTGCTACCTGAATATCCTAGAGGACCCTAAATAACAAAAGGCAGGAAACTCTCTCCCTTCAGCTGGGGTAGCCTTGCACTAATTGCTGTATGACAAGAAATACTACAAGTCCATGGGTACATCTAAACTTGCAGCTACTGGTGTGATTTCCAGCTCGTATAGACATTCATGCTAGCTGTCCTCCATCTAACATGCTAAAAATAGTCATGTAGCCGCAGTAGCATGGGCAGCTGTGAGCAGCGGCTCGGGCTAGCTGCTCAGAGTACGTGCCCACAGGGTTTGGGTGGGTTTGTACTTGGTACAGCTAGCCTGTACTGCTGCTCACTGCTACTGAGCGACACTACTATATTTAGCATGCTAGCTTGATGAGAGCTAGCACCGGTATCTATGCAAGCTGGGATTCACATTCCCAGCTCAATGTATAGTAAACTCAGACTGCACAGCAACTGTAGATCCCTACTCTGCAGCCTAAAAAGAATAGCTAAAGTTGTTCTATCATATGCTCCTGACATGAGCTGCTTAGATTGCAGAGAGCCTCCAAAACAGGGGTCTTTTAACTTCAGTAGTCCTTGTTGGTTATGTTTTTCATTTAAACTGATAGAATGTGTTATGTTTATGTAACTGACTGTGGCCAATGGGTCTGATCCAGAACCTGTTGAAGTTGATGGGACTCCAGTGACTTCAATGGGTTTTGATCAGACTACATGGGAAAGACACCAAGAAGCATATTCACAATTTAATCAGCCTACTGCAGCTTTCAGCCATACACTGCCAGCTTCATGCAATCAGGCCAATGAAGGTTAGTAGCTGGCAAGACAAGTTACAAGCCAGTGATCAGCACTGCAGGTGCCACTCCTTTGATTACTCGTATGACTGGTGGCTCCGGGAATCAAAATATATTCCACCCCATTAGTACACAAGGTAGCACCTGAGGTTGCTGCAATGCAACAGCTTGGAGAATCATTACCCATGGAATTCTCTGCAGAAACATTTTCCTGCTCAGTTGCCATCTTCTTGATGCACCACAAAAGAAGGTTTGGGACAATGTGATGATGTTGAAAACAGGACAGGGGAAGAGAAATGGTCCAATAGCACTCTAATGCGTTTCCCTTAGCTTCTCTAAAATAATGAGGCAAAAGTGAAATGATATTCAGATGTTTATTGCTTTAGGTTAAATTTGAGACCATTAGGAGACTCCACACAGAAAAGGGTTAATGGCCATTGCAGACCAACCCACCTCATTATGGGGTTGAATTAACTAAGTTTTTATTAATTAACAAAACTGAAAATTTAAGAGTCTAAGATGAGATTGCACTTTCCTCAAATACTGTATATATCTGTTGTTTGAATTGACAAAGTATTTTGTAAGTGTCAATTGATGACAACAGCTTGCTGAAAGTATTCAATATTTGAGTATTTAGTTGTGATGGGAGGCTTCAGTCACCTGATAATTTTTTCTTCCCTGATTGGACGAGTAGCTCCTGAAGTTTTGAATTTATCAAGGAGAGGTAACAGACAGGATTAGAGAATGTTAAAAGACATTTTCCTTTCTGGGCCCTACAAGCCTTGCCTGAAACATCATGCCTAGAAAAATTAGGCAACTATAAGATCTATTAACTGGGTGCAGAGTTTAAACTGAACTTTCTCTTGTCACATACCTGGATAATAACTCTGTTTTTGTGTGCAATCCAAGATGGAGTCAAATCTTTGTCTGGTTTTAATTGCTACAGCCCTGGCACATAAGCAATTTGTTTTGGGAAATCTGTCTTCCTGCTGTCTTGACCAATATCCTATTAAATAAATAGGAGACCTAGTCCTCATCAGTCTTTTAAATAAAGTGATCACATGTAACTGCAGAGTACTAGCAGTGAAGGGAGTAGTCAGATCCTTGTCTGTTTCATTTAATTGGCTCTGCTCCACCATTCTGATGAGTTCTGTGAACACTTTCTCCTGACCATGTCAAGCATCAAGTCATTCTATACGAAGCATTTCAGTAAGAAGTATGTTGAAATAATGAAAAACCACAGGTTGAATGAGGCTTACAAAAAAAAAAAATATTGGCTAGCTACCCATTCAAGGAGCACCATCCATGCTATGCACTAAATCAGGGGTCGGCAACCTCTGGCACGCGGCTCGCCAGGGTAAGCACCCTGGCGGGCCGGGCCAGTTTGTTTACCTGCCGTGTCGGCAGGTTCGGCCGATCGCGGCTCCCACTGGCCGCGGTTCGCCGTCCCAGGCCAATGGGGGCAGCGGGAAGCCGCAGCCAGCACATCCCTTGCCTGCGCCGCTTCCCCCCGCCCCCATTGGCCTGGGACGGCGAACCGTGGCCAGTGGGAGCCGCGATCGGCCAAACCTGCCGACGCAGCAGGTAAACAAACTGGCCCGGCCCGCCAGGGTGCTTACCCTGGCGAGCCGCGTGCCAGAGGTTGCCGACCCCTGCACTAAATGAAATAGGTATCCTGGGCAGAAGATAGTATATGATCATGTAATTGAAATGTAACAAGAGAGAGGTATTCCAGCAGGACCCCTTGTGGGTAGAGATGGCCCCATAGGCACCCCAGGCTCCATTTCCCCCTCATAAGGTGCCTCAAACTCCATCTTTACTGTTTAGTTCAATAGTGTCCTGGGTGCAGGCTAATTTATTAACATAAATGCTTCAAAGTCATGAAGTATAGTCCATCACCCTGGTGCAAAAGCCAAGCTCTTCTGTCACCTCCCTCTTCAATCAGAGTAGTGGGTTGCTAGGTTTCTCCTGTGTCCCCTAGACAAACTCAAAGACCCAACATGAGGTATAATATAAGCAGTATCCACCCACCCTGGGTTTAACAATGCAGAGTAACCAAGATCCATCCACCCATTCTGGGCTTAAACTCTTAGTCCTCCCCTGGGTTCTTCCCAGCTCCTTGTTCCTTGTCTGGAACACCAGCCCATGGTACTGCTTCCCTGGACCTTCCTTCCAGGGCTCAAACTCCCCTCTGCTGCTGTCCTAACCCTAAGCTTTTTCCAGCTCTCTTCTCCCAGCAGCTCTCCACTACTGCTCCCTGGGGGAAACTCTAGTAGCTCTCACTCAACCTTCCACAAGCTCCCCATTTCTGTCTCTCTCTTTCCCAGCTGCTACCTGACCTTTTATATAAGCCAGGTGTCTTCTTTCCAGTCCCAATGGAAGGCAATTAACCAGGCACAGGTTGACAGGGCCCACTCCTTCTTAAAGGGACATAGAGGGTGCATCATAATGCATACGCACAAGAGGGCTGAATCACAATTGCATTAGGAAATGCCTAAATTAATTTTTCTAACTTCTGAGTGCTTGACTTTGCAACCTTAATGTTCTTTTAATGTAATTTTCTAGATATTTAAAAAACGTAAAAATTGAAAAAACAAAAAAGTTACATCTTGTGGAACTATATTGACCCACCCACATGAGTCACCAACACAGTTGGGATCTTTAGATCCTCTAGTACTTGAGTTAACAGAGTAAACGGTAGCAGTAGAAGGTTATCATCTTCTGTGTGGCCCTTCCACCAGAGGCACAAGGAGTCCCACACTTTCGCCAGGGGTTTCACAGCTATAATTTGATAGACAGCAAATGAATGTTGAGACTCAGCCAGGAATAGTGGGTTCACCTCCAGATTCTGGAGGGAAGTGTTCTTTAGTGGTTACAGATCTTCTGCACCTGTTCCCCCACAGATTCCCCAGGTCCCTTCTGCTCCCTCACCTCGCCAGCTCCTGTCCTTGTCCCTGCCCCCTGCACTGCTGTTATCCCCCCATCTAACTTCTTCCCCATCTCATTCCTACTCCTATCCCTCCCCCCACCCCCTGCACTCCTATCCCTCATTGGCTCCTGCCCCATCCACCCCCTTCACTCCTATCCACCCCAGCTCTACCTACCTCTTTCCTGTCCTTCCCCCTGGCTCTGCCCTCCCCCAGCTTCTGCCCCACCTCCATCCCCCTACTGTCCTTCTCCTGTCCTTGTTTTCTGTCCCCACTTCCTGGCTCCTGCCCAGGTCCCTCCACATTAGGGTTACCATAGCTGAACTTTCAAAAAAGAGGACACTCCATTGGGGGGGTAGCCCCGCCCCCTAGCCACACCCTCCCATTTCCCACCCCCTGACAGCCCCCCCAGAACCTCCGACCCATCTAACCCCCCCTGCTCCCTGTCCCTGACTGTCCCAACCCCTCTCCACACCCCTGACAGCCCCCCCAGAACCTCCGACCCATCCAACCCCCCCCGCTCCCTGTCCCCTAACTGCCCCCCTTCTCCAACTCCCCGGCCCCCTTACCATGCCGCTCGGCTTAGAGCAGGTGTCTGGCTCCGCGCCCCAAGGAGCACCCCGCCCCGCCCAGCGGTGTGCTGAGGCTGTGGAGGAGGGGAGAAGCGGGGGAGGGGCTCTGGCTGCCGCTGCCAGCCCCGCCGCCGCGTTCCCTCACCGGTGCACAGCCCTGCCCCCCAGCGCTGCCGGGCGGCGTGCTAAGGCTGCAGGGGATTGGGGGAGCCGGGAAGGGGCTTTGGCTGCCGAGTCCCCAATGCGAGCGGCGCTCGGCCGCCCTGTCAGCCGTTTTTCGGTCGATAAATAGCCGACCAGGGGGAAATCCCGGACATTTTTAGATTTTTAGAAATCCCCCCCGGATGGCTATTTAAAAAGCGAAAAGCCGGACATGTCCGGGGAAACCCGGACGTATGGTAGCCCTACTCCACATGTTCCCTCCCCTACGCACCATCCTTGCCCCCCCGGACACTGGAATCCAGCTGTTCCTCCCTGCCAACCTGGGCACTGCTAGGGGAGCATAGAGAACACAACAGAGTCAGTCTCTCTGCTCTCCAGTCCAGTGCCTGGCACCACTGGGGCCCCTGGTGGACAAGAGGAGGAGCTGCAGGGAAAGCTCTGCCCAGCCTCTTCAGTCCTGGGGTGGAGCATGCTCAGTGGCTGGGGGTGGGGGCTGGAGCATGCTCAGTTAGTGTGACCAGATGTCCCAATATTATCAGGAACATCCCAATATTAGGGGCTTTTTCTTATATAGGACCCTATTACCCCATCCTGATTTTTCACACTTGCTATCTGGTCACCCTATGCTCAGTGCAGATGGAACCTTTGGCAAATTTAGCTGCCAAACTCTAAAAAGTCTTTGCCGAGTATGTACAAAATGAGGTTTTTCAGAGGCTATATTTGGGTGAGTTTTCACAAGCACAGCAAAAGGCACATACCTGACACCAGGTTCACACACACACACACCAAATTTCGAGACCCTGCTCTAAAGCATGAGGGTGTTGGAGCTTTTCAGCAAAACACTTAAGACTTTTTAAAAAAACAAACAAACATGGGAAAAATAACATTTTCCCCTAACCTTGTTCTTGGAAACAACTGATCCATTTTCACTCAAACTTTTCCAGAAAAAACTCAGCCTGATACAGACGTCCAACATGGAAAATTTCAGTCTAAACAGTCATAGTCTGGCAAAGTTATAAGCAATTGAAAAAGTCTTATAATGAAAAGTGCTGGGCAACCTTAACCATTCAGGTCACTGCCTGCACTGCCTGTAATGCCACTCATAGTGTAAACCTCATCTGTGCAAGCTTAAAATTTGATTTCTATGAGCATTTGAGAGTAAATTTCCACCACCTGTATGTTCATGGAAAGCAACCCCAAAGGGGTACAAGTACAGACAAAGTGAATTCAATTTTAAATCTGAGCAAATGCTTATGGAAAATGTTTTGAGCTACTATTTAATTATTATTCACCAGCTCAATAACCAAGTCTTTGTGGATGGATGTCTCTGAATCTGATGGGCAGTTAAAGAGTAGATCATTGAGCCCTTTTGTTTAAGGGTATGGAATTCAAATGTACTTTGTTTTGTATTGCAAAGCAGCCAGCAGTAATGCCAGAAAGTAAAATCAACACTAGCTGGAAGTGGTTTTGACTGGTGTTTGTAACGCCTGACTGGGGGTGATTGTGAGATCGTATTTTCATACCACAGAAGCAGTCTGACTGGGGTATTGAAACCAGAGTTGTGTTCTAGAGGTGTGAATCTGAATTACTAGCTTCACTGCTTTTGCCATCTAATCTCAGTAACACTGGAAGATTAAAGGAAACACAGAGAGGTGGAAAATGTTTTTCCCAATACGTTTTCTACTGCTGAACTAAGGTTAAATGAAACTCACAATACAATGAAGTTTAGTTGTGTTCACGGGACTGGATGGTACCCCTCAGCTTTAAAGAGGTTGTGCTCTATGTAACGTACCCCAAGCTTGGATCAAAGAGCAAAGAATGATGTTTGGCTTAGTGGGCAGACTGGCTGTGTTCAGATTAACTAGTGGCCTTTTCACTGTGCTGTGGTATTTGGGGCATGAAGCACAGACTTTTTAAAGCCTTCTGGCCAGGCAGTTTGGCTCTTTATTTCCCTCTCCTCCCCATTTTCTAAGGGTTTTAGGAGCCCCCTCATCCCACCCTAACTATGGAACATTTAGCTTATATTATGGCTAGACAGATAAATACAATGTTCTTTTAAACTCTCAATTATTTGTAATACTCACATGTAAGCTTGTAACTCAATCTTTCCCCAAACGTATTTGTTCCTGACCATTTGGCAAACATGCTGTTTTTCCTGTGTTTGGAATGTTAATGTAACTAACATGCCTTTATTGTTTCACACACAGCAACTTCAGCTGAAGCATTTTGCCAGAACACCTCTTGATATAATTACCCGATGTCAGCACAGCTCTGCTAAGAGTGTTAGGCCCTGACCCTGCGAACACTTAGGCTAGGTCTACACTACAGCGGGGGGTCGACCTAAGATACGCAACTTCAGCTACGTGAATAGCGTAGCTGAAGTGGCGTATTTTAGGTCGACTTACCTGGCTGTGAGGACGGCGGCAAGTCGACCGCTGCCGCGCCGCCGTCGACTCCGCTACCACCTCTTGCCGCGGTGGATTTCCGGAGTCGACGGTAGAGCCATCAGGGATCGATTTTATCGCGTCTTCACTAGACGCGGTAAGTCGATCCCCGATAGACCGATTGCTACCTGCTGATCCGGCGGGTAGTGAAGACGTGCCCTTAAGCAGATGCTTAACTTTACTACTGTGATTAGTTCTCAGACTTCAATAGGACTATTCACAGCAGTAAAGCTAAGCCTGTGAGTAAATGTTTGGAGGATTGGGGCCATAGTTAATTTAAAGCCCAGCCTGTAGGTTTAAATCACATGTTCAGATATCAATTAATTGTGTGTTTTCATACTAATAATACTTTGCTTGGTAAACAGAATAATTACACTGCACACTTCCAATCTTTCTTGTATTGTCCCTCACAGCTAGGCTGATTTTTTTTAATTAGATATTTATATCATAACACACATACAAGGCCAGATACATTCTGGCTTTCAGGTGCACATGCATATGTCAGGAAACTTGCAGACAGAAAGTAAAGGGTAGATTACAAGGCAGGTGAAAGCAGACCTTCTTGTGATATGATACATGGAGGATCATTCCAGGGCAGGGCAAACGGTTCAAAGGAGACACACTGCCAATTCTGCACACCACCAATGCAATTTATGCTTCTGACAGGAATAATCTGGGATTTGAGGGTGGGAGAGATGAGAACATGGATGTACAATAACACCACTTTTTTGTCAATGTATGGGTTTGGGGCTATTCATTTATTGGCCCTGAATTTGGCCCATGGCTTTAATTACATATATCAACATGAGAACTGATAAGTCTAAAGCAGAGTTATTGAATATAAGTAATTTAGTTTGTGTGCTCTGTCAGTGGAAACATCAACAACAAAAAATCTGCTGCTTTGGATGATCCACAAGATTTAATCCTTTGTGTCCACTATATCATAGGATCAAATGTAAGTCAGAGCAGACTTGTAACTCTAGCACTTATATGCAAGTTGAAAATACAGTGGCCAGATATGTGATGAGGACTATATAATTGCCTATAATTTATAGAAAAAAATATGGTTTCTTCAAGGCTCCTTTTGGGTTTGTTCTGAAAACCCTTCAAAGTACTGATCGCATCAGAGTATTATGAACTTGTTCTGTGTACAGAACAATAGCTAGTGGTTTTAACTGCAGTTATTGCATTTTAGTATAGTGATGCAATGTCAGCAATGGCTGTTGTGAATTCAATCCTGTGTGTAACAGATGGCTCAGGATCACCACAGTGTGGCAAACAGCTTTCACATTGCACTGTGCCTACTGTGAAGAAAGAACAAAATAGCAGAGGTGTAGTACATCCCACAGCAATGTGGCAGTGTGTCTCTCTCACTTCCATTTATGTTCTCATGAGGAAAAGTTACACTGGCCATTATAGTCCAGTTGGCACAGTACATTATTTGAAAATCTCATAGTTGTGTGAAAGTGTCCTTAAAAAGCTCATTTCAGAACAGACAGCTCTAATTTATCATCACATGGGAAAAACTAATTAACAGGCAATACCTATATGAGAGTCAGGGACTATTTTTAACATATTGAGTATTATATTTTCCCCTCAGCAGGACCCTCTGGTAACTTATGCGTGCTCATTTTCCTGTGTACAATACATTTCAGTGTTATTTTCCTGCACTGTCCACATATACTTGGAAGAGTCCACTCAGAAGAGTATTTAATATCTCCAGTTTGTTGCTTTTTGAACAAAAATAATGTTACAGCAAATGAAATTTCAAGAACTGGCAGCAGATGATTACAAAGCTACTATGAATGTTGGCTTTTCAACAACAAGGGCTGGAGGAAAAAAGGAGTAAAACTTTCCCTTTTGATTTGTTTCACTTACCTTAAATGACATCTAAAAGTGTATGTTCATAACAGGCCCCTGTGATCTCCTTGTGGCAGTCAGAGTTCAAGATACTCATTTAATCTTATGGTCCCTGCTATTCAAAAAGAGAAATGTATTTTTTCAGTATCAAAACTAGTGAGGAAACTGGCAAATAATAAGATCAGTCAAAACAGATCCCTCTTCAAAGAATTTAAGAACTAACTTGGAGGGACAGCACAGAAAGTAAATAATTGCATCAGAATTATAGCTGCTATAAATTGAACAGAGCTATTTTGAGACACCCTGTTGTACATAACATCCTACCAACAGCCAGCAGAGAGAACCAGGATCTTAAGGCCAGAAACATCACATGCAGCTGCTGGAGATCAGCGGGTTCCAGGCATGTGTCTGCAGAGAGCTGACACATTATTCGCTAATTTGTTCCTTGTCCTTATATCAAATTTCAATATGTTTTGTTCTTATTTTACTCCCCACTTTTCTTTTGCAGTTTATAAATATGTGGAGTTAGGGGCATCTAAAGTACAGGAGTCAATGAGTAGGGTAAGAGGCACTTTCATGGGTAAGATTAGCTGGAGACAAGCAATGTAGTGTCAGCTCAAGAACTAAACCAAAAGCATGAGGGTTTAGAGTGCATAATGCAGAAAGAGTGGTAGACATGGGGGTGCATTGCTGTGGGTCAGAGAGATGAACGAAGGGGTCTGATTACCCAGGATTAATGAGAAATTAAAACCATTAAAGTCTAATGAGAAAAAGAATATTAGCATGATGGAGGAGGATGTTGTATTGGGGACTGCACCTTTAAGGGCTGAGCTTCCCAGACAGAGTCTGGGCGGGGTGCTGCAAAGCTCTTGTTGTTATGCACAGCACGTTGGAACTAGACAGAATAAAGCACTTTTGCAAGCACCTTAAGCACTAGTGATCACTGAACATTATATGATATGAGGAATAAAAAGAAATTAAGGGTTTGTCTACCTAG
This sequence comes from Emys orbicularis, assembly GCF_028017835.1. Taxonomy (NCBI): domain Eukaryota; kingdom Metazoa; phylum Chordata; order Testudines; family Emydidae; genus Emys; species Emys orbicularis. The sequence goes on along the minus strand of NC_088683.1, from coordinate 256,857,818 downwards.
GGAGTTAGTCCAGATTAACTATTCCTTATTAACTCCATGTATGGACACTCTTATTCCAGAATGAGAGTGCCTTATTTCGAATTAGCTTAATTCACTACCTAGAAGGGGATAAATTCTGGGGGAAATGGCTGATGCCAAATATTTTTCTATGCCAGATGAGGTAACAGGATTCTGGCAAGTTCTCTGTTTTTCTCAGGTCACATGTTTATGCACATTCAACACCCTCTTCGGAAGACACCATGTCTGCAGACTGCATTTGGGTTGTGTTCGGCACCCAAAATATTTCACCAGAAAATACAACACATTTTTGCTTGATAGAGGATACTAAGGTATTAGATTATATTTGATCTCGGAAAATATAGTAGAAGAGCATGACACGATCTCCCTCTGGTTTGTATTTGATTTGCAAATCGTTCTGTTTAGCTTTAGCCCAGCAGGTCTGGTTCTTTCCACAGCTGCTCAGAGCCTTTAGAGACATACTCTCTAAAGCATTTGACAAAAGTGCAATGGAGCAAAGTCTAGAGCTAAATTTTGTACAAGTCACTCTGATGTAAAGCCCTGTCCCATCTCAGATCAAATGTGACCGGTAATTGCCCGAGCTACTGCTCAGGATGAGACCTTGCAGAAAGTGATTACGGCTATTAGTACACGGCAGCTGGGACAGCATCTTCGCAGCCCCTATCATCAATTTAAGGGGGAGCTCTCAGTCCTAGATGGTGTTTTAAAGGCACCAGGATGGTGATTCCTAAGGTGTTATAGAAAAATATGTTAGAATACATGAAGAGATTTAAAAAAATCTAAGAGAAGGGCTAGAGATGTTTTATACTGGTCTTCAGTGAACAGCGATATAGAGGAAATTGTTGAGGCTTGTTGCATATTCCAAAAATACAGGCCAAGTCAGGCAAAAGAGCCCATGATGGTGGCACAGGAAAAATGGGCCCCCTGGAGCAAAGTAGGCATAGATTTGTTTACATTGGCTGGAAAATAAACTATGGACTTGTTCTAGACTGTTATTCTTACTTCCCTGAGGTAGTCTTCCTAGAAGATACTGCAGCTAAACAGGTGCTTGTGCATGTCAAATCTATTTTTGCTTACATAGTAACTTTTGACAACGGACCGCAGTTTAGTGGGCATGAGTTTGGGTTTAGACATTCTCCGCTAGTCCCCATTTTCCTCAGTCCAACAGGCTGCTGGAAAAATGGTGTTTATCTCTACTGAGAGGATGTGGAGTCAGTCTCTGATCCATATTTAATACTGCTAAATTACAGACAGGCACAAGTGAAGCATGGGTTGTCACCTGATGACATTTTGTTCAACAGAAAACTGAAAACAAGAATGCCTGCTGTGCAGAAACTGACATCATAGGCACTGGAGAGTAGTAGTATAAAGAGTCAGAAAGGGCAACATAAAAAAAAAAGTCTGATTGGGGATCATGGGAGCTGCTGCCACTTCATGAAAATGATTCTGTTTGTCTCAGTAATGTGATACAATGGTTGTAAACAGCAGTGGTGTCTCAGGAGATAGCCCCACCGCCAGAAGCGATGCATGGGGAGGGGGTCAATCCCCCCCCCACACACTGATTTGCTGCTTGGCATGTACTGAGCATGGTCTCACAGACTGAGCATGCTCAGTAACATCTGCTGAAGCCTCTGCCCTTACTGTGCCCTCTCACTATTGGCAGGTACAGGTCATCTCTGCCTGCAGGCATATGAGGTTGTCTCCCCAGATGGACATATATTATGGAGGAATAGGCAATGCTGTCTCCAAATCCCAGAAGGGAAGGAGGATACAAGCACCGAGTTACCATTTTGCCTGCAATGGTCTCAGATAGGAATCAATTACAGCAGCTTGAGACAATGGAGCCCTAGACATGCAGTAACCAGAACAAGTGGCCTTACTGCCTCCTGAGAGCAGGAGGACAGGAGCAGTGCTGATGTTCATGGGGAGCGTGGGTCCAAGTGACCACACCCGGCACATCAGAGACTAAATGAACATTGTTAGCAAGTTTAGTTATTAGATTGGTTGTAAATATTTGTAATTGTTATATTAATATTGGCTTTTTAAGTGTTATTGGTATTAAGTGTTGGATTGAAAGGGAAGATGTGGTATTGGGGACTGTGCCTTTAAGGGCGGAGCTGCGCAGACAAAGAATCAGGGCAAGGTGTTTTAATTTTTTTGTTCTTATGCACAGCTTGCTGGAACCAGACACAGAACAAAGAGTCTCTGTTACCTTAAGCCCTGAGTGATCACTGAAAATCACGGAGTGGAAGGACGTATAGCATGACGGTACCACTGAACACACTCTTCTCCATGAGAGGGAAAATGAGAGATGGGCATAGGAACCACAAGTGACAGTAGTAGAGGACTCAGTACTTAGAAATATGGAGTGAAATTCATTTCACACTCACAAACTCTGAGCAATTAGACTTCACCCCATATTTATTAATATGGAATTAAGTGATTGGTCTTTATGCAAAATATGTGTCTTGTGTTCTGATCAGTTATTTTGTGTGTGTGTTTTTATTAATAAACCATGCTATTCCATGGCAGGGGTAACATTTTGGGAATGTTATTGATAAACCTTCGTAACTGTTTAACCCTGAGAGAGAGAGAGAGAGAGAGACTCAGATCTCACCCCTGCCAATGGACATAAAAGCATATTAGCCATGTAAAACAACGTTTTGCTCTCACTCAGGCATGCTCAGCTCCCATGAAATTCAAGAGGCAGTGCACAAGGGTATCAAAATACAGAACTAATGGAGCTCTCTCAGTTTCATATTCCTACTGCTATTGCCAGCAGCAGTTTTCTTATTGCCATTTACTCTTAGCAAGCGTTTCGCTCACAAATCAGGAAGCAACTTTGCACAGTTCTCACAAGAAGCATTTTCATGATTAATAAAATAACCTTGCTAGAGATTGGAATGGAGAAGGTGTTCTACTAATGGGGTAACTGAGACATACCAATAGAATGGCAAGCAGTAGCAGGTCAGAGAGAGCTTGCCTCTTTGGTATAAGCCTGTAGCAGAAAACCAGCAGAGGACGTGACTAGGCAGACGTGGTTGGGGAATGTCAAAAAGGACTTAAAGACTTGGTAGGGATTTGCTCCTTGAGCACAGCAGAATACCCTCCAAACCCTCTAACTAGAAAAAGGTCACGTGTGGCCCAATCCTGCAAGATGATGAGGGCCTGAGAGCCCCTGGGCCCAATTCTCCATTGCCAGAACCTTATGTAGTTATTTACACGTGTGCAGGGTGGGTGTCAGACATAGGCACCGACTTCCCCTCTGTCCCATGGGTGCTCAACCCTGCCCCTGCACCACCCTCACCCCCTGCCCCAATTCCCCACCCCTCCCCTGAGCACACCGCGTCCCCACTCCTCCCCTTCCCTCCTGGAAAGTCCTAAGCGCCACCAAACAGCTGTTAAGCAGTGGGCAGGAAGCGCTGGGATGGGGAGGAGAAGGCGAGGAGGGGATGGGGAGAGCTTGGCTGCCGGTGGGTGCAGAGCACCCACTAATTTTTCCCTGTGGGTGCTCCAGCCCCGCAGCACCCACACAGTCAGCGCCTATAGTGTCAGACATGACAGTTCTGATCTGACAGCGTATGCACATGTGTAACTGCACAAGGTGCAGGGCATCAGGCCCCTGGACAGCAGTGGGAGTGGAGGGAGCTAATGCCCTTTCAAGATCAGGCCCATTAGGATGATTTGGCATGTAATGCTTTCACAAGGGGGCATTCTTTGCCAGGTTCTACATCACTGCCCAGTGTAAGAGACACAAAGCACTTTGGATTAATGATAATCATTATTAGTGCTGAGACCCAATAGAGTGATTTCTGCTTTAGGAAGCATAAAGGAAGACAAAATCCCTCAGTGATTTTCAGGATCAGAGCAGAAAACAGAGTGCACTGGGGAGGTGTGTGAATTAATGAAGTGCAGGTCTGGGAGGAGGAGCAAGCAGGGCTGATCAGACAGTGCTGCTAATCATATAACCCAAGGGCACTTCCCCAGGTGGCCTTAGTCTGTAGGGGCAACGTGGTGAAATTCTAGTGAGATAATTAATTGTTGCTCCTGTTCCACTGCTGCAGAGTATCACGTAGGGGCTGCTCATGCAGACTGAGCACTTTGGAAATATCTGAGCCAGGGGCGGTGGAAGCTTCCCAACAGTGGGCAGGGCTACCATCACCCAAACTGTCCCCACCCGCATCCCCTTCCCCTCCCCCAAACTACCCCCCTCACATCGCCCCTTCCTCTTGAGGCCCTGCCCCTTTGCTGCCTCTTCCCACCCCCCTGTCGCTCATCCTTATGGCTGGTAAAGGTGTTGGGGGGGGGGGGAGGCATGGTCCTCTGGCCCCCCCTGTTCTGGTGTCCCTGATCTGAGCCTCTAGGGGGAATCAAATGTCATCCCCTTCATCAGGGCTCAGAGTCCATAGCAGGTTTTTCCTCATCCTGTGCAACAGGAAACCTCTATCCACTGCTCCCCTAGCTCCCACCACAAACATCCACACCAATTATTTGTTATGATTATTAATCATTTGTATTGCAGTGGCACCCAGAGGCTCCAGTCAGAATGGTGGCCCCACCATGCCAGGTGCCACAATCACAATCCCCCTCTTGTCCCTGCACTTGTGGGAATGAACTTCCCCAGCTGGCATGATATAGCCATTTGGAGTAAGTGCAGTGGAGAAAGGGGCGGGGGGGGGGGGGCGGGAGAAGGGAGGAGATAGAAATCACACACTGAATCTTGGGCCTGAGATCTAACCCTGGGTACTTCAGCACCATTCCAGAGCTCTGCACCCCATTTCTCCTGGGGATGGGGTCAGGAGATGACAGGATCAAAAGCCCATTGTACTGCGAGGAGCGTGACATCACATACATTGGCCTCACCTCACTGGCCCAGCATCAGACTAGTTGATTTTTTGTTTCAGTAAACCACAGAACTGATGTTATGACTTCCTGAAGTGCATGTTAGTGAAGTTCCTGATTTCCACTTCATTAAGAATTATTAATTGCAAAACATGTACCAGCAGTGCTCTCTTCAGAGTAAGCCCTTACTGAATTGTTTAGGCGTGGCCATGAATAAAGAATTAAGTACCAGGGAAAAAGCCATTTAAGTACATAAGGGATTAAACTTTATATAATCTTTTCCTGCAACATTTGTTTATCAGTTATCTACTGAGCTTGAGCAATTTTTTCTTACATGCAAACAGCCACTTCAGGAACATGGAAAATGCACCATCTACAGGCCACTAGGAACATCACAGGAAACTGTACCTCATTCTTTTTGCTGATACAGACTAACACACTCTGGGCTGGTCCACACTCAGGCTAGGTCTACACTACCCGCCTGAATCGGTGGGTAGAAATCGATCTCTCGGGGATCGAATTATCGCGTCTCGTCGGGATGCGACAATTGATCCCCGAATCGACGCTCTTACTCCACCAGCGGAGGTGGGAGTAAGCGCCGTCGACTGGGAGCCGCGGAGGTCGATTTTGCCGCCGTCCTCACAGCGGGGTAAGTCGGCTCCGATACGTCGAATTCAGCTACGCTATTCGCGTAGCTTAATTTGCGTATCTTAAATCGACCCCCCCCTGTAGTGAAGACCTGCCCTAAGCCCCCAGTTCGAACTAAGATACTTCGACTTCAGCTACGTTATTCACGTAGCTGAAGTCGAAGTATCTTAGTTCGAACTTAAAGGTACTTACCGCGGGTCCACACGCGGCAGGCAGGCTCCCCCGTCAACTCCGCCTACTCCTCTCACGGAGCAGGATTACCAGCGTCGACGGCGAGCACTTCCGGGATCGATTTATCGCGTCTAGACAAGACGCGATAAATCGATCCCAGAAGATCGATTGCTTGCCGCCGAACCAGCAGGTAAGTATAGACGTACCCTCTGAAACAGGAAAATGTGTGAGAAATGGTAAACCAAATTATTTGCTCAACAACTGTATGGAGAAACAGGGGCACCATTTCAGATGGGGGGGGGAAGAGAGGAGAGAAGAGGAGGCAACTTTAACTTATTTCAGAGGCTACACTTCAGACACAAGTAGATTTCAAAAACAACCAAACAACCACTACACTACTTTAAACCTTGTGGTACTGCAACCATTTGGATGAGGCACATGAATGATATTTTATTACACTCAAAGATTGTTTCATAGTACCCCACAACTGAAGTGTTTTTCATAGCAGCGGTTTTTGTATTCTTACTTTTCCATTGCATGAATGAGTGAAATTCTACTAAATTTAGCATTTCAAATCAATGAGCCTCAGGTTTTTATTAAGGAGGTCAAAATATATTGTTCAAAGGTTTGTAGCAGTAAGATCAAAACTAAAAATGAAATAAGATGGACCATATTCTGGTCTCATTCATACAACTCCAAATTCAGAATAAGGGTTGAAACCCATACAATTACTCCAGATTTACAGCAGTGCTATGGAGAGCAGAATTTGCCCTTCTGTGTGTGTTAGTTGCAATTTGTCAGAAACTGTGCTAGAGATGCTATGGATAGAGATTCCCTGGTAAAACCCCTCCCTACGTGGCACACTATATTGAAGAATTCATTTAGCACAACTTACTGTAAATATTACTGTTTACCTAATTATTAGAACATACTTGGTGTTTCTTTGTAAAACTTCTGTAAAATAAAGATTGGAACAAACATTGCCTCCCAGTCAGATCAGACTAGACCTTTGTGCAGGACCCACTGCAGCACTTTAAGCAGAGGCCTTTAAAGTGCTGCCGTGGCAAAAGGATCCTGCTTAAAGAGCTGCTGTGGCAGCGCTTTAATGTCCCTGCCCCTTTTGCCCCCTCCGGGACGCCGACGGTGGGGGGAGTGCAAAAGGAGCAGCTACCCCAGGGCCAGCTATTTTAAAGGGCCCAGGGCTCCAGCTGCTGCTACCGCACCAGCAGCTGGAGCCCCCGGCCCTTTAAATCACCACTGTACCGATGAGAGAAATTTTACTTTCACCCCTGGTAGGACCAGTTGCAATCCCTGAAGCACATTTGTCACACTGCACTCTGACAGAACTGTAAAGATCATTACAATTCCTCTTAGTGCTCTCACTAAGTCTAGAAATGAAGTTGAACTATACTTTACCTCTAGAAAATGGGAGCCTGACTCATCTTACTCCAGCCCATGAAACTCACCAAACACTGAGTTTTAGAAACTTTATTCTAGACTGAAAGGGTTCTCAGAATTGTAAGGTTGAATTACCTTAACTCTGTTATTTCCTGGTCTTTAGAGGTTTGAGTTATGCTGAATTAGTTGTTTTGGAAGGGCATGAGATACCACTGGAAAACCTTGGCTTAGTGTTAACAGAGGTTGTTAGGTTTCAGAGTAGCAGCCGTGTTAGTCTGTATCCGCAAAAATAACAGGAGTACTTGTGGCACCTTAGAGACTAACAAATTTATTAGAGCATAAGCTTTCGTGGGCTACAACCCACTTCTTCGAGGTTGTTAGGGTTTCTGGCCAGTGAATTATAATAGCACACACTAGATTTTTCAGTGTGTGACCCTTATACCGCTAGGTGTTATCAGAATGTCTGAGTGGTCTGGCTTCCTCAGTCATTGTGGTATTGACCTGTTCTGCTATCATCCAGTCACTGACAACTGACTCTGATGTGACCAATTAGTGGTGTCAGATTAAATTCAAACCTGCATTTAATCCCATTAATTTCTAAAGCAAACAGTTGCTTCACTTCTCACAACCCTGACCAGCCTTCCCACAGCCTAAAGCTTCCCAGGTCTCAAACTGTGACTGTGGGTTGCCTGGCTGTAAATGTATAATCTCAATCTTCTCCCTCTCCTTCTTTAAAGGATAGAATTGTACAACACAAACTCTTCAAGGAGGATTATGAACTAACTACTCTTTTACAGGTTGTGATGGGTTCCCTCCCCCCCTTCCCCGAGATGCCACTTGGAAGTGTGGTACCCCTGAGCCCTCTGACCCACCAGCCTGAGCTCTTTCTCAGACTGTGCTGCTGTGACAAGCTACAAAGTCCTCCAGCCTGCACTTTCACCAGCACACATCCAGGTAGGGACACACCCAGCTGCAGTCACATGCAGGCTCTAACCTCCAGCCTCCCAACCGAGGACTCCAGAGCAGCACCATCCTGCCCTGGTCAAATCTGACCAGTATATGGGTTTAATACCTGGTTCACCTCTCCCTCAATGTGAAGAAGGCCATGCACACTTGTGGTAGCCAAGCTATTTTCCCTAGACACCTTAGTCAGTCAAACACACACTGGTTTGGAATAAAATATAAAATAAAAGTTTATTAACTACAAAAAGGTAGATTTTAAGTGATAGCAAACAGATGAAAGCAAATTATCTAGTAAATAAACAAATGCAAACTGATCTTAACATACAGTAACTCCTCGCTTAATGTTGTAGTTTTGTTCCTGAAAAATGCTACTTTAAGTGAAACAATGTTAAGCGAATCCAATTTCCCCATAAGAATTAATGTAAGTAGGGGGGGTTAGGTTCCAGGGACTTTTCCGCCAGACAAAACATTATATTTATACATATGCACACACATATATACACAGTATAAGTTTTAAACAAACAATTTATTACTGTACACAGCAATGATGATTGTGAAGCTTGGTTGAGGCAGTGGAGTCAGAAGGTGGGATATTTCCCTTGGAATACCTTACTGCTAAATGAGGAACTAGCACTTGGCTGAGTCCTCAAGGGTTAACCCATTGTTTTTAATGTAGCCTCACACTTTATAAGGCAGCACGAATGGAGGGAGGGGAGACAGTGTGGCAGAGGGAGACAGAGACACTATGAGAGAGAGAGATGCACATTGCCCCTTTACGTAAGCTGACTCCACTCCAAGTACATTGCCTTTTTAAATTAGATTAGCAAATTAAGACAGCAGCTGCTGCCAGCAAGCTCCCTCCATCCTGAGGCCAATCGTGTACCCCCACTCTGAAGATAATGTACAGAAGCAGGGGGGCAGGAGCAGGAGGGAGGGGGTACACCCTGACATTAACACCCCTCTTCACCCCCCCCACCCTGCACAGCAAGCAGGAGGCTCCCGGGAGCAGTTCCAAGGCCGAGGGCAGGAGCAGCACATGGCAGTGGGGGAGGGACAGCTGAACTGCCCGGCAATTGATAGCCTGCTGGGCGGCTGCCGCACAGGGAACTTAGGGGAGCGGGGAGCTGATAGGGGGCTGCCGGTCCACCCTGGTTCCAAGCCCCCACCAGCTAGCTCCAACGGGCTGCTCTTTCTGCAAGCAGTGGACAAAGCAGGCAGCTGTCAAACAACGTTATAAGGGAGCATTGCACAACTTTAAATGAGCATGTTCTCTAATTGATCAGCAAGGTAACAACGAAACAACATTAACCAGGATGACTTTAAGTGAGGAGTTACTGTCCTAGACAGGTAGAATATGAATTAGCAAATTCTTACCCTGAGTGATAAACAGGCTGGCAGATTCTTAAGACACAAGCTGCCCTTGCTTTCCAGCTTGGGTTTCTCAGGTTTTCATACACAGGCTAGAAATCCCTTTAGCCTGGGACCATCACTTCCCCCAGTTCAGTCTTTGTTCCTTGGGTGTTTCCAGGTCTGTTGTTGTAGGGAGAGTGAGGGACCATCATGATGTCATTTTCCCCTTTTATATCTTCTTTCCACTTCCTGGAAAGCTCTTTTGCTGTGACCTGGGTCACACAGTTCCCATTGTGTAGTATCAGAGGGGTAGCCGTGTTAGTCTGAATCTGTAAAAAGCAACAGAGGGTCCTGTGGCACCTTTAAGACTAACAGAAGTATTCGGAGCATAAGCTTTCGTGGGTAAGAACCTCATTTCTTCAGATGCAACCATTGTGTAGTGCTATCTCTGAGAGGTTTCTATTGTACACAGTTCCTGAGGTAAGCCTTGCTGCATGCATTTTCTTAATAAGCCAATTTTCTTGTTTGGCCTTTTGACTGTTGTACCTGAAAGGCTGCTTGTGGGTGTTTTCAACCTTATAACATGTTTCAGTAACACATACATGCCAAACTTCATAACTTCACATATGACAGTAGCACATACAATCCAATGAGATATTAATGTCTAGTAGATCAAGACTTTTAGAATGATACCTCACAGTCACAAGGCATACTTTATGCAAAACAGATCCTATTATATGATAGTGGTGAATAAGGGGGTGCCAGGGTGTCACATGTTTTAGACTTTATTTAAGAATAAAAGTAATTAAAAAACCTCAGTTACCTTTAAGACAGATGACCACACAATCCCCTGGCCCCCCCTCTTACCCTCTCCTTTTCCTATACCTCCTTGTGTTGTCACTGTAACATGTTGCTGGGAACACCCAGAGTTGCGAGGCACTCTCTGCCTCACCAAGAGGTGAGCTTTGCTGGAGAGCAGACTGTGTGTCAGCTCCCTGTCACACCAAGCTGTCTTCCTCACCAGCAAACTCCTCAAGGCTCTCCCAGCCCAAACCTCACCTAGCAAGTAACGATCAGTGAAGTCCAGCCCCTGAGCCCCTCAGAGCTGTTTTTTCCAAATGCACAGCCCCCAACACTATATATTCACAGAAGATGCTAAGTTTGCTGCTCTTTTAAAGAGTCAGTACATTAAAGCTTATTAACTTAACTGGGGTGAACATACCCTTCCCTTCCAATACAGCACTAAGTTGGTTTATAGCAAAAACAAAACAGGTTTATTAACACAAGGACATAGGTTAAGTGATACCAAGTAAAAGGGATAAGGAAGAAGTGGTAACAAGCAAATAAAGTGAAACCATGCATCTAAAAGACTAAAACTTAATCTAGCAAGGTACAGGCTTTGTTCAAGATATTTTTTCTCTCATACATGGTCTCCTTATCAGGTTTTACAGGCCAGTCTGGCCAAGATCCATCATAGAGATCAAATTGCTTGGTTCCTTTGTCTCCTAAGGTGAAGGATAAAGGAGAAGTCTCTCTATTCCATATATGCTCAAAGGGATCGTCTTACAAATCAGGAAGGCCTCCTGGGGATTCAGGCCTGGTCTACACTAGGAGTTTATGTCGAATTTAGCACCGTTACATCGAATTAACTCTGCACCCGTCCACACCACGAAGCTATTTAGTTCGACATAGAGGTCTCTTAAATTCGACTTCTGTACTCCTCCCCAACGAGGGGAGTAGCGCTAAATTCAACATGGCCATGTCGAATTAGGCTAGGTGTGGATGGAAATCGACACTAATAGCTCCGGGAGCTATCCCACAGTGCACCACTCTGTTGACGCTCTGGACAGCAGTCCGAGCTCGGATGCTCTGACCAGCCACACAGGAAAAGCCCCGGGAAAATTTGAATTCCTTTTCCTGTCTGGGCAGTTTGAATCTCATTTCCTGTTTGGACATCGTGGTGAGCTCAGCAGCACTGGCAACGATGCAGAGCTCTCCAGCAGAGATGGCTGTGCAATCTCAGAATAGAAAGAGGGCCCCAGCATGGACTGATCGGGAAGTCTTGGATCTGATCGCTGTGTGGGGCGATGAGTCCGTGCTTTCCGAGCTGCGCTCCAAAAGACGGAATGCAAAGATCTACAAGAAGATCTCTAAAGCCATGGCAGAGAGAGGATACAGCCGGGATGCAACGCAGTGCCGCGTGAAAATCAAGGAGCTGAGACAAGGCTACCAGAAGACCAAAGAGGCAAACGGACGCTCCGGATCCCAGCCCCAGACATCCCGTTTCTACGAGGCACTGCATTCCATCCTAGGTGCGGCCGCCACCACTGACCATGGACTCTGAGGATGGGATATTGTCAACGGCCGGTTCCTCGGACATGTTAGTGGACGGGGAAGATGAGGAAGGAGATGAGGAGGACGAGGCAGTCGACAGCGCTTACAACGCTGATTTCCCCGACAGCCAGGATCTCTTCATCACCCTTACAGAGATCCCCTACCAACCGTCCCCAGCCGTTAACCCGGACACAGAATCAGGGGAAGGATCAGCCAGTAAGTGTTTTAAACATCTAAACATTTATTTTTAACAGAACAGGAATATTAACAATAACAACAATGGGTTTCTCATGATTAGTTTGCCCTAGGCGCTTAACGTTTCAGTCCTGGGCAGTGCAACTATTGAAAAAAAATCTAACAATGTCCGGTTTAGCATGATTGTTCTGCCCAAGCCGCTCTACTGTTTAGTCCCTGCCAGTGCAGCTACAGTAAAATGCGGTCTATATGTCCGGGGATAGAGCTGAAATCCTCAATGGACATCTCCACGAAGCTCTCCTGGAGGTAATTGGAAAGCCTTTGCATCAGGTTCCTGGGGAGAGCGGCCTTATTGGGTCCTCCGTAATAGCAGACATTTCCGCGCCAGGAGACAAGCAAGTACTCCGGGATCATTGCCCTGCAGAGCATGGCGGCATACGGCCCTGGTCTTTGCAGGCTTTCCCGAAGCATTCTTTCTTTTTCCGTGTCTGAGATCCTCATCAGGGTGATGTCGCTCATGGTGACCTGCTTTGAATTAGGTAGGGGAATGTTAGTATTGGGACTGCTTGCACGTTCCTTTACAGAACTGTAACCGGCGGTTTACAGCCACGCGGTGGAGGCGGGAGAGGGGCAGCATACAGGGATCTTTCCCTGGGACAGCCGCGAGGGGGTGGGACAGGGGCAGAGTTCATGCTTGCCGGATTGCTGGCAGCAGGGACTGGCATTGCTTTCAGTGTGAAAGGAGGCCAGTGCAACTATTAAAGTTTTAAGCAGCCACAAGTCTACGGCTTACCATGTCAACCTGCTACCCAAATTCCGCTGTCCTGCCCTGCTTGTCAGATCTGCACTGCAAGACCCCAGGCACTGAATGCGAAGGCCGAAAATTCGACCTTGTCCTGAGTGCGCATGTGATAGGTGCTGTGCATGGTCTTGTTCACAGAGAAAGACTATGTTCTTTGTTCACAACTAAATTTATCTTTCTGAGGAATTCACTCCCTCTTTCCCATTCCCACAGCTGCGACTGTCTCCCAACGTAGCCTGGCATCACACTCCCAGAGGCTAGCGCAGATTAGGCGTAGGAAGAAGAGGACACGGGAGGACATGTTCTCGGAACTTATGGGCTGCTCCCGAGCCCAGGCAGCACAGCAGACCCAGTGGAGGGAGAACTTGTCCCAAATGCACCGTTCACACATGGAACGGGAGGAGAGGTGGCGGCAGGAAGACCAGCAGGCGACTCAAACGCTGCTTAGACTTATGAGGGAGCAAACGGACACGCTCCGGCGCCTTGTGGATGTTCTGCAGTGACCGGAGGCAGGAGGACAGAGCCCCGCTGCAGTCTATCTGTAACCGCCCTCCCCCGCCACCAAGTCCCATACCCCCCTCACCCAAAGTCCCAAGAAGGAGGGGCGGCAGAGTCCGTGAAAACTCTCACTCCACCCCTGCAGACTGCTCTACTACTAGAAGGCTCTCATTCCCCAAAATTTGACAAGTCCTTTCCTTCCCGCCTCACCCAAGCCCCCGTCCAAGTTTCACCCCCCAGTTTCATGTGTAGTTGCTAATAAAAAATATGTTTCTGTTAATTACTGTTTCCATCATGTTCTTTAGAGGAGAGTCTGTCTGAAGGGGGGGAAGGGGGTTGGTAATTGGACAGGACAGTCACCTTTACCAGGGTACAGAGGCGGGGGCAGGTTCAGCAGCAGGGCACACACACATTGCAGTCACTAGTTACCCTGGTCAGTCTGGGAGGTGGTTTTAGTGTTCTGTGGGGGGTGGGGGGTGCTCTGTGACTTTGTGGCGGGGGAGGGCAGTTACAGATCTTATGCAGCGGTCCTTATCCTGGATCACAGAGCCACGCAGCAGGGGATCTGTAACCGTCCTCCCCCTGCCACAAAGTCACATAGCCCCCCCACACACCGAGTCCCGAACAGGAGGGGTGGCAGGGTCCGTTGAAACCACCAGTCCACCACTGCGGAGCCTGTCATTCCTGGAGTTTGGAAGCGTCATTTGCATCACTACACTACACCCGCTCCCCACCACAGTCTGCGTCCCAGGTTCAACACTTTCCCACGAAAACAGTAATAAAGAAAACGGTGTTCATTAACAAAATTCAAGTGATTTTATTTTTAAACGTGTGTTGGAAGGGGGGGAATGGGGTATGTAACTGGAGAGGATACTGAACATTTAGTGGGTAAAGAAACGGGGGCAGGTTCAGCTTCTCTGTACACAAACTGAAAAGTCACTGGTTACCCTGCTCACTCAGGAACCTAGCTTTCAAAGCCTCCCGGATGCACAGCGCGTCCCGCTGGGCTCTTCTAATCGCCCGGCTGTCTGGCTGGGTGTAATCAGAAGCCAGGCTACTTGCCTCAACCTCCCACCCCGCCATAAAGGTCTCCCCCTTGCTCTCACAGAGATTGTGGAGCACACAGCAAGCTGCAATAACAATGGGGATATTGGTTTCGCTGAGATCACAGCGAGTCAGTAAGCTTCTCCATCTCCCCTTGAGACGGCCAAAAGCACACTCCACCACCATTCTGCACTTGCTCAGCCGGTAGTTGAAGAGTTCTTTTTCAGTGTCCAGGGCGCCAGTATAGGGCTTCATGAGCCAGGGCATTAGCGGGTAGGCTGGGTCCCCGAGGATGACTATAGGCATCTCCACATCCCCAAGAGTTATTTTGTGGTCCGGGAAGTAAATACCTTCCTGCAGCCGTCTAAACAGACCTGAGTTCCTGAAAACACGAGCGTCATGAACCTTGCCCGGCCATCCGACATTGATGTTTGTAAAACATCCCCTATGGTCCACCAGTGCTTGCAGCACCATTGAAAAGTAGCCCTTTCGGTTGATGTACTGGCTGGCCTGGTGGTCCGGTCCCAGGATAGGGATGTGAGTTCCATCTATAGCCCCACCGCAGTTTGGGAATCCCATCGCGGCAAAGCCATCTATGATGGCCTGCGCGTTTCCCAGGGTCACTACCTTTGAGAGCAGTAGCTCAACGATTGCGTTGGCTACTTGCATCACAACAACCCCCACGGTAGATTTGCCCACGCCAAAGTGGTTCGCGACTGACCGGTAGCTGTCTGGCGTTGCAAGCTTCCAGAGGGCTATGGCCACTTGCTTCTGGACAGTCAGGGCTGCTCGCATCCGGGTGTCATTGCGCTTCAGGGCAGGGGACAGCAACTCACAAAGTTCAAGGAAAGTCCCCTTCCGCATGCGAAAGTTTCGCAGCCACTGGGATTCATCCCAGACCTGCAGCACTATGCGGTCCCACCAGTCCCTGCTTGTTTCCCGGGCCCAGAATCGCCATTCCACAACATCCACATAACCCATTGCCACCGTGATGTCCTCGGCGCTGGGTCCCGTGCTTTCTGACAGGTCTGTGCTACTCTCAGATTTCAGGCCCTCACCGCGGTGCCGTAGCCTCCTCGCCTGATTTATCTGCATCTGGGAAAGGTGTATGATAAGCTGCGAGGCGTTGACAACGGCCACAACTGCAGCGATGGTCGCAGCGTGCTCCATGCTCGCAGTGCTGTGGCGTCCGCTCTGTCACTGACCAGAAAAGTGCGTGAACTGATTTCCCGCCGGCGCTTTCAGGGAGGGAGGGCGGGAGTGACGGTTGGATGACGACAGTTACCCAAAACCACCCTCGACACATTTTTTTCCCCAGAAGGCATTGGGGGCTAGACCCAGAATTCCAATGGGCAGCGGGGACTGCGGGAACTGTGGGATAGCTGCCCACAGTGCACCGCTTCCAATGTCGACGCTTGCCCCGTTAGTGTGGACTCACAAAGTCGAATTACCGTCCTTAGTGTGGACACACACGTTCGACTTTGCAATATCGATTCCACATATTCAATTTAAGTAAAATCGAACTACTCTCGTAGTGTAGACATACCCTCAGTCTCCTGTGTCTGTCTCCTGGGTGCAGGAGCCATGTTAATTCTCTGTCTCTGGAATTCAGGATCAGGATACTAGCCTCCCAGCTTAGTTCAATTGCTTTGTTTACTGCTAATGTATAACTTGAGATAAACCTACCTTCCGTTGTCTAGAACAGCCCTGTTTATCACCTTTACGAAGGCTAGGCTGTCTGGTCCTAAACATGTTCTAGTAACACCATACAGAGGGAAATCACATAATATTAACACGGGCATTCTACCATGCTATTAATAATCAATGTGTTATTTTGCACCACTATTATTGCAGTAGTGTGTAGGGTGTGAATACGGGGTGCCTATGATCACAATCACCTCCTCTACAAGCTACCTTCAGATTAAAAGAAGGTAAATTCTTTAAGGTGTGGAACCCATATTTATCTGCATTCTAAAGCCATGTGCCCAATTTGGGTGTGTACAGACTCACCACCACAGCGCCTCCTGCTGGTGCTCCAGGAACTAGCTCAGTCCAGCTCCAGAGTGCCCTCTGCGGGTGGTGTCTTGCCCATTGTCTGCTCTACGCTGCTGTTTTAGACCCGTGTTGCTCCCCCACCCGGCGGTGTCCTCTTCAGGACACTGCCCGCTACTTCTTTCTCACCCCCCTTCCAGGGGTCACAGCAGTCCTTTGGCTTGCACCCACCACAGGGGCCAACCACAACCCAAAGTCTAGTCCCTCACTTCAGGGGTAAGTTGCAGTCTGTATTGGCCATGCTTCTCGGTGGCCAGGTGCGGTGCAAGGGGGGGTACCCAGGCCCACCCGCTACTCTGGGTCCCAGCCCAGGGACCCTCTGGCAGCACCCATGTCCTGCCCTCCTTCTCTCCCCTCTACTGTTCTCACTCTGTAGGCTGCATCCCCTTGAGCCTTGCACCTTCTCTGCCCTTTCTGGCAGGGGCCTGCAGCCTAGCAGGTAACAGGGCAGAGCTCACCCTCCGCTCCCCTGAGCCTGCCTAGCACTGCTCTATCTCAGGTGCTGTCCCCAGGAGCCAGTCCTCCTCCCTGGCTTGTCAGGGAGAGACTCCCCTCGGCTCTGCTGGGCAGCTCCTTATATCTGGGCTGCCCCAGCAGCTGCCTCCTGTCTGGCTCCTAACAAGCCTCACCCTAATTAGCTGCAGGTTTCCATAGCCTCCCTGGCTGCTTCTGCACCACTCCCTGCTGGAGTGGGCTACCTGCACCACTACAGGGTGCTATATAATTAATACATAATTAAAACAATAATGAGCCCCCACTGCCCCAGATTTTCTCTCAAGGTAGAAGAGGAGCGAGTGACTACAGCTCATTGTAATGGGGATGTCCACCCTGCAGCCAAGAGATCCCATAACTTCTTGAGATCGTATAAGCTGCTCACACAATGTCAGTCTTTGATCAATTTTGGATAAGACGTTTGTAGTCACAGCTCACGTGATACATTAGAATGGACTCTCAGCTACACAACTTCCCTTCAAAAGCCCATCCATTCTTCATCCTCCACCTCTCTCCCCCTGCCCCCCCCAAATTCCCCCAATTCCTCTTCTGAGCCCAGCAATCACTACACTCCTGGAATCCATCAATTATCCCCCACCCACAAATTTCATTCCCCAGCATTTTATGGGACTGGTGTTTCTTATTTTCCCCTCTGTCCATTCATCATTTTTCAGGTGGTACCCCTTAGTCCAGCTAGTTTTTCCTAGTTTTTCCTGTATTCTCTCTCTCTCTCTCTCTCTCTCTCTCTCTCTCTCTCTCTCACACACACACACACACACACACACACACACACACACACACACACACACACACACACCCCTTGTATATGTCCCAATAAGCAGGTCACTTTTTATGCAGAAATGAGAAGGAGAGAATATTTTGTCTTATCTTTATTTTTAAAAAAAGCCTAGGGCTGTTGATTTATCGCAGTTAACTCACGTGATTAACTCAAAAAAATAATGGTGATTAATCGTGGTTTTAATTGCACTGTTAAACAATAGAATGCCAATTGAAATTTATAAAATATTTTGGATGTTTTTCTACATTTTCATATATATTGTATTCTGTGTTGTAATTGAAATCAAAGTCTATATTTTTGATTATAAATATTTGTACTGTAAAATGATACACAAAAGAAATAGTATTTTTCAATTCACCTCATACAAGTTCTGTAATGCAATCTCTGTCATGAAAATGCAACTTACAAATGTAGATTTTTTTTGTTACATAACTGCACTTAAAAACAAAACAAATGTAAAACTTCAGAGCCTACAAGTCCACTCAGTCCTACTTCTTTTTCAGTCAATCACTAAGGGACAAACAAGTTTGTTTAAATTTACAGGAGATAATGCTGCCCTCTTCTTATTTACAATGTCACCAGAAAGTGAGAACAGGCCTTTGCTTGGCACTTTTGTAGCCGACATTGCAAGGTATTTATGTGCCAGATATGCTAAACAGAAATCTTAAAAGAGCAACACTCTGATTCGGAAACTACAGAACCCGAACCACCAAAAAAGAAAAACAACCTTCTGCTGGTGGCATCTGACTCAGATAATGAAAATGAACATGCATCGGTCTGTACTGCTTTGGACTGTTATTGAGCAGAACCCATCATCAGCATGGACCCATGTCCCCTGGAATGGAGGTTGAAGCATGAAGGGACATATGAATCTTTAGTGCATCTGGCATGTAAATATCTTGCGATGCCGGCTACAACAATGCCATCCAAATGCCTGATCTCACTTTCAGGTGGCATTGTAAACAAGAAGTGGGCAGTATTATCTCCTGCAAATATAAACAAACTTGTTTGTCCGAGCAATTGGCTGAATAAGAAGCAGAACTGAGTGGACTTGTAGACGCTAAAATTTTACATTGTTTTATTTTTGAATGCAGGTTTTTTTGTACATAATTCTACATTTGTAAGTTCAACTTTCATGATAAAGCGATTGCACTACGGTACTTGTATTAGGTGAATTGAAAAATACTTTTTCTTTTGTTTTTTTACAGTGCAAATTTTTGTAATAAAAAATAAATATAAAGTGAGCACTGTACACTTTGTATTCTGTGTTGTAATTAAAATCAATATATTTGAAAATGTAGAAAATATCAACAAATATTTAAATAAATGGTATACTATTAATGTTTAACAGTGCGATTAATCGCACAATTAATCGCGATTAATTTTTTTAATCGCTTGACAGCCCTAAAAAAAACCTCAAAAAGATTGGTTTTTAGAAGATAGTTGTATGTTGTTTTGTGGAATCCTTGAATCTTTTGGAAAAGATTCAGAGACTGTGTGTGTGAAACCCAAAACTTCTTCAGGTTCCTTTAATTATTATGCAGCCAGCTAGGGTTAACTTGCTAACTTTCCCTACCATCATACTATCATAATTCTAATAATTTGTCACATTATTCTTGATTTCCAAAATGCCAATACATTATTTTAATAGTCACATATCACTCCAGCATTAAGGCACGACAAGAGATATTTTCATGGCCTAATAATATTATTACAACATTAAGAGGCTGATCCTGCAAGTTGCTGAGGCCCAGATCCTCAAGGTTCCTAGTGTAAGCGGGGGAATGGTCCCGCTATTGTGGGGAACTTTCCTGGCTTCTGCACTACCCCGGTGAAGTGGGCTAGCGAAAGGATCTGAGTCCTCGCACCCACTTCCTTTACCCAGAGGCCTCCCTGCCCTTGAGGACTCCCCTTCCACTCTCCTGTCTGGCAGAGTCCTCGTAACCCCAACAGGGCTGGGCCCAGGATTCCTGGGGGGCTCAACCCCCAACCCTGCTGTGCTCACCTAGGACAGGGGCTAGGGTGTCCCCACTCCGGGGTACTCTCTCTGCACTGGCCACCTCCCTGACCCACTGATCATTTCATACAATTTAAAGCAAATACAAGTTGTTTAATTAACAATTAATCTAAAGAAAAGAATAAGGGAAAATGGGAAAGGTTAAAGGAAAACACATCACACCGCTCTGTGGCAGGGAACATCACAAACAGTGTCTCTGGAACGTCAGGGCAGTTCACAGTCTGTTCCTTGTAGGTCCCGGGCCTCCTTCTCAGGCCCTGGCTGTGCTGCAGGTATGCTGCAGGTTGAACTCTTGCAATGGTGGTGACCACACACCTCCGGGCTTTGAGTGGTGGGACCCTTCTTCCCAGCGTCAGCTCCCCGTCAGGTTAAGGTCCCCCTCCCGGTCTGGCCTGCAAGGGCCCTTGGCTAGGGGTGTCTTTCTGTGCTGGGCCCTTTGCCCAAGGTCCCCCCTTGGCTGGCCCCACTTGCTCACCACACCTGGCTCTGTGGCTGCAGCTCTGCTCCCAGCACACGATCTGCTCTCCCTGGGCTGCGTCTCTGGCTGCGTCTCTGGCCCCTCTGGATCTGGCACGGTTCTGCTCTCCAGCTCAGCTTGGGCCCCTGCTTTCTCCTTAGCTCGGCCCCACTCAGTCTGACCCAGGCAATTCCAACTCACACAGAGGACTGGACCCACCCTGGCCTCCTGTCATGCTGATTAGCCTGCCCTCCCTGTCAATCAGGCTGACCTGGAGCATTGGCCTCTCGCCATTGTTCCTGGGGACTGTCAGTCTCAGGGTCCTGATTTCCCATCGACCCCTCCCCTTTTAGTGCTGGGAGCTAGCAACCAAAACCCCCCCACTGAATGTTAGTAAGGGGCAACAGTCCCCTTACACTAGTTTCCATTGAAATCAATGGAAGTTACTAGCCTAAATACCTTTGAGGATCTGCATTAATGCTAAGGGGAGTTGAGGGTGCCAAGCCTCTCTTGGAAGCGCTTGGCACCTTGAGGTACAGTATTATGTTCAGGACTGAAATGCATTATGCAGCCTCGATTGCTAGCTACTCATCCTGTGTTTATTAAGCACAATACACCTTTTCAGGTCTTACTGCTATTCCAATATGGGTAACTAGTTTTGATTTTTAATCTTAAAAATTATTGTCTATATCTTTCTCTAGAGACTAGCTCGTCTCAGTGTTGACTGGTTTTAGGATGGCCGGAGACCAGTCAAGAGATTCGTCTCCCTACCCACATCTATCACCGGGGTTTAAGATCACCCAAAATAAAAATTGACAAGGGAGTGTAGGAGTAAAACACAGGTATGTTTATTAGGAACAAGGTCAGTAAATGGGGTATGCTATAAAGGACTCCCAACACAGATAAACAAGGTAAACAGGTAAAGGTGACACTATATACTAACTGTGACCAAAAAGGGTTTACTCCCTTCCCAAAACAGGTCACAGGTGTGACGTGCAGTCTATATGGTTTTATAAAAACTTGATAATAAGTCAATATAATGTAACTGGGATAGTTTTAGAGAAAATATGGTAATAAGTGAATATAACGTAACTGGGATATGCTTCATGCAAAAGGTCTCTTGTAAGGTATCATTACAAAGCTTATAATCTACTGAGTATGATCATCTGATTTGTATAAATGTACCACTCTTGTATCTAAAACTAGAAATATAAAATGTAACTCTGAGGGCCTGTTGTAATTATGTAAAGTGTGGGCCATTGATGATGGTTTGGAATCTTGATGACTCCCATTAACCAGGATCATTGTCTGCAGATGGTTGTGTTTACCTGTTAGTCTTCCTGTATATGTGTGTGCTGGCAAGTGGGCAATGAAGTCTTGCAGTGACATGTGATCATGTCACCTGAACTGGAATCCATCTTTAACCTGGTGCTTTTCCAGTGAGGAGGGGTGGAACAGAAAAAAGGAGAGAGAGGAGCCATCATGAAGAATCCCCTAGCTACCACCTGAGCTGGAACAAGAGCTGTACCAGGGGAAAGAATTGTGCCCAGGCCTGGAAGGTGTCCAGTCTGAGAAAAACTTACTGAAGCATCTCTGAGGGTGAGATTATCTGTATTTAGTTTGATTAGACATAGATTTGCATATTTTATTTTATTTTGCTTGGTGACTTACTTTGTTCTGTCTGTTACTACTTGGAACCACTTAAATCCTACTGTCTGTATTTAATAAAATCACTTTTTATTTAGTAATTTACTCAGAGTATGTATTAATACCTGGGGGAGCAAACAACTGTGTATATCTCTCTATCAGTGTTATAGAGGGCGAACAATTTATGAGTTTGCCCTGCATAAACTTTATGCAGGGTAAAACGGATTTATTTGGGTTTAGACCCCATTGGGAGTTGGGCATCTGAGTGCTAAAGACAAGCACACCTCTGTGAGCTGTTTTCAGGTAAACTTGCAGCTTTGGGACAAGTGATTCAGACCCTGGGTCTGTGTTGGAGCCAGACGGGAGTGTCCGGCTCAGCAAGACAGGGTGCTGGAGTCCTGAGCTGGCAGGGAAAACAGGAGCAGAGGTAGTCTTTGCACATTAGGTGGCAGCTCCCAAGGGGGTTTCTGTGATCCAACCCGTCACAATAGGTAAGGGGTATGGAGGACTTAAAAGGTCTCTACCATTTCTTGCAGCTTGTGTCTGGAGCCTCTTGACCTCACGACACAGATCGGGTCCGGAACTGACCATGTGACTCAGCAGGGTGAGGAGTGGACCTCAGCCAACAGGTAGGTGGTAACTCTGCTTGATGCTGGTGATTCTTCTTCCTCCTCTCCTGCGTCGTGGTGGGTACAAGTAAGATCCAGATGAGAGGGTGGCAGCCAGGGCCGGCTCTAGGTTTTTTGCTGCCCCAAGCAAAAACAATTTTGGCTGCCCCCCACCCCAGCCCTGGGCTCTCCCCCCCGCCCAACTGCACCCTCCTGCCGCCCCAGCCCTGGGTCACTGGTAACTCGCTCCCAGGGCGGGTCATTCAGCAGGAATTTTGGATGTGCACAGAACACAGACAGGATTGGTTCCCATATGGTTACAGAACTGCAGTAAAGTGGAACAATTTTCAGCTTGTGTGACTGGATGATATCTGGATGCATATTATAAAACTGTCCTACATAAATGAGGAAAAGTTGAGGTGCCTTTATTATTCTTTTGTTCCATTCTTTGTTTCTATGGGGAATGCACTATCGCGGTCTTCCTTTTAAACAAATAAAACTAAAACTTAAAAAAAACAAAAAACCAAGCAATGGCTGTTGAAAATAGCAATTCCAGTCCTAATAACCCCTGGGAAGCATTTCTTGCTCAATTTATTCTACTTTTTCTACAGCATGTTACAGTGGATCAGTATATTTGATTTGGGGGAAATGAAGTAACAGCTGCCCAGATTGAGCTTGAGCACTCCTGAATTTTGAGGGTGTTCAAATCTGGAAGGCAGGTGCTAGATTCCCTTTCTGAATATTAGCTATATCTGGAAAGGAAAAGTCAATTTCTGCTTCCATGGCTCAGAAGTGGAAATCCTCCTAAGTGCCTGGTACTGTATCTAAAGCTGCCCAGGTCCAGAGCCTCCCCTCCCTTACTTTTCATTTTAAATTCTAGTGAGATCCACATACCTCCCTTACTAGGCTTCAGATAGAGAGGTGCACCATCCATTTAGTCACCCCCAATTCCTTCTTTGGGGGAGAGCCCAAGGCTGTGGCAGCAGGAGGTGCGGGGGGGGGGGGAGAAGAGCCCAGGGCTGGGGCGGCAGGGAGTGCGGGGGGGGGGGGGAGAGCCCAGGGCTGGGGGAGCAGGGGAGTGCAGGTGGGGGCCAGAGCTGGGGATGCAGGGGGTGTGGATGGAGGAGAGCCCAGAGCTGGGGTGGCAGGAGGTGCGGATGGGGGCCAGAGCTGGGTCGGCAGGAGGTGCGGGTGGGGTGAGAACCCAGGGCTGTGGCAGCAGGGGGGTGCGGGTGGTGGGGGAGAGCCCAGGGCTGGGGCGGTGGGGGGGGGGAAGAGCCTAGGACTGGGGAGGCAGGGGGTGCGGGGCGGGGGAGAGCCCAGGGCTGGGGCAGCAGGAGGGTGCAGGTGGGGGCCAGAGCTGGGGCAGCAGGGATGCGGGGGGGGGGGGGGGGGAAGAGCCCAGGGCTGGGGCAGCAGGGGAGTGCAGGTGGGGGCCAGAACTGGGGCAGCAGGGGATGCGGGGGGGGGGGGGGAAGAGCCCAGAGCTGGGGCAGCAGGGGAGTGCAGGTGGGGGCCAGAGCTGGGACAGCAGGGGGTGTGGGCAGGGGAGAGTTCAGGGCTGGGGCAATACAGGGGTGCGGGGGGGGGGGGCGGCAAAAAACCTAGAGCTGGCTCTGTTCCTACCATTCACAACAAGCTGCAGATTTCAGTACCATATTCCTTCCCCCACCCTTTCCTGTTGCTAGTGACCAAGGGAATGCTGGGAAATGTAGTTCTTTCCCTGCTCCAGGGCTGGCTCTATAGGCAGGGAGCTAACCAAGGAACTACAGCTCCCAGGGCCCCCTGTTGGTTCTCAGCTCCCATGCTGGATTCTTGTGCCCCTTGCAAATCTGCCGCCCCAAGCAACTGCTTGCTTTGCTGGTACCTAGAGCCAGCCCTGGTGGCAGCTAGCAGCTCACCCTTGCCTGCAAGTGTGTTAAACCCTCCCACAACCCTCAGGCGCGGTGCTCTGGCTTACGCACCTGAGTAGAACACACTGCTGTGTGATCCAGCACTCTGCCACTCAGATGGGCAGCAGCTTCCCTCTGACGTGCTGACCCTTATATGCCCTGCCGTTACTGGGCAGATCACGTCACATGGTTTCCCGCCTTTCGGTAGAAAGGACGGGAAACTATACCTAAGGAGGGGGAAGAAGGGAAGCCAAGATGGATTCCTAGTTGTTGTCAGGAATTCAAGATGGCATGTGGATATTAACAACCAGAACAGAAATACAGAAATTCTCCCCCTACACCAGAAGGAGAGTGGAAATAAATGATTGGTTTATTCAGCTGTCAACAGTGTTGTCATTATTTCTTCAGGGCACAAACACAGTTCCTATACTGCAACCTCAGCATTCAACAGTCAGTTACAAGTAGCCAGGCCGCTCACTATACAAATCGATTCCCGGCACAGCACGAAGACTGAGTTGCTCTTTTTCAAAGTCACAACTCTTGCATAATTTCTCCCCATGTTACAGATCCCATCTGCCCTGTGCAGCCCCGTTTGTGTCAGCCCTCATAGAAAATAGATAACAGTTTGTGTCTGATTAGATAGTTGCAGGCTTTGTTTGTCTTCATTTCTCATGCTTCTTCCTTGATGTTCTCATAAGGATTATTACAAGACGATTACTGAATGTGTCTTTATTGTTCTAATCTTCTTGCCACAAGCAAGCCTCAGTGGTACAGATAAGCAACCCAGATAATAAGCAAAGAATCATTATTAAGGAACATCTATGTTATCCATGACAGCAACCAGCTGTGATTTCCAGTTACAAACACTATCTATATACTGTATAATGTGTATCATGGAAAAGACTCTATAAAAGAAAACCTGATTTGAGACAATATATTGCCTAAATTGGCACTGGGCTTTTGTTGTGTTCTGAAGATATGTATGCAGTTCAGCTGGAATAAATTGGCAGGGCCTTGTTGGGAAGTTTGGCCCACAGACACCTGCACTGTGCCCTTTCTTTACACGAAGGAAGGATCTCAGTCACCAGGCCTAGAAATCCAGATCTTTTTATGAGCATTAAATTCACATGATTTAATTTCAAAGATTTATAGGGGCTCAAATATTGTGGCTTGATCCTGTAATCAGATTAAACACTGCTACTTCTTGGTAATGATCGGTGGCTTCTGAAGTGTCATGCAGTGTTATTTTGCTCAACTCACCCTAGGACCTGTTGGGAAATAGCAGATGGAAGCAGCTTCTACCTCTTTCAGCTGCTTCTTGACTAAGTTCTCCCACCTTTCTGCCAGGACCAAGGTGAGCTCAGATTCCCTTCCATGCTCGGTGTAGTACTGGACAATGCAGCATGCACCCTGCGGGGGTGGGGGACGGGTGTTGTACTTTCTTGTGATGAAAATGCCCTGCCTTAGCCACACTTGCAGACAGGATACTGCATTCCTGATTTGTTCCTATATGGCAGCTATCCTTATGTTTGCCTTCATTTTAAAATATTTTTCAAAGTGATCTGGGATGCTTCAGTTCTCGGCTGTGCAACACGAGACACGTTACAGGGGTTTGATTTTTAGAGAGCAGCTGCTTAGCACTTTATGAAAATCAGGCCCCTTTAAGATAGCTCAAGTTGGGCACCCAAAACCACTAGTCAAACTTGAACATATAACCCCTAATCTCTAAAACGCACATTTTTAGAGATGAACAATACAATACAACATTTATTTTCATGCACAGGTTTTATTATTTCTATAGACTCCCTCGGTGGTAAGTTTCTGTAGTTCAGTTATACACATGTCATCAAAGCTCTGCTGGCCAGCCAAGAAGCCTACCATTTTACATACTCCTACAGGTACCTACAATGCAATAAGATATAAGTAGTGGTAGAACCGACAAGGACAAACCAAGGAAAGCCATTTGAGGTGCATAATAGTTCAAAAATCCTACCAGGCCCTTCAGGTCATACAGCAACCATATTGGAGAGAGTCCAGAGAAGAGCAACAAAAATTATAAAAAACCTGACCTATTAGGAAATGGGTATGTTTAGTCTTGAGAAAAGAAGACTGAGGGGGGGACCGGATAACAGTCTTCAAATATGTGAAGGGCTGTTATAAAGAGGACAATGATCAATTGTTCTTCTTGTCCACTGATGATAGGACAAGAAGTAATGGGCTTAATCTGCAACAAGGGAGATTTAGGTTAGATATTAGGGAAAACTTTCTAACTGTAAGGATAGTTAAGCTCTGGAATAGGCTTCCAAGAGAGATGGTAGAATCCCCACAATTGGAGGTTTTTAAGAATTGGTCAAACAGACACCTGTCAGGGATGGTCTAGATTTAATTGATCCTGCTTCTTCGCAGGGGCGGGACTCGATGACTTCTTGAGGCCCCTTCCAGCCCTGCATTTCTATGATTCTATTATTCTTATTGCTAGTTCCACCGCCATTTACTTGCAGCATGCTATATAAATTAGACCACAAGATGGAGCTTTTTCACCGTGGCCAGTGGAGAGCTCCAGGATTTGACTGATAACCATCATTGGCCTAGAGAAGGGTGTTCTACTGAGCTACTGAAACAGCACATACCTCTTGGTATCTGTTGCTTGTAGAAGGGAGAGGGAGGGGAAATAAGCTGGATATGCATATTAGATTTTTATGTGTTTTTGCTCTAGTGAGACTGGTTTACTATTTGCTCTTACACTATATGTAGTTTACTGATGCTAGATGCTGGGGCTTGCATGTGGATTTTATTATACTTTAAGAGTACAGGGCATGAATGCTTTGTAGTATGCTGGTGAAAAACAGTCTGGTTTAATCTTCTGCTTACCACCACTCCCCTCACTAACCACCATGCGATCACTCTCATAGACTTTAAGGTCAGATGGGACCATCGTGATCATCTAGTCTGACCTCCTGCACATTGCAGGCCACAGAACCTCGTCCACCCACACCTGTAATAGACCCATAATCTCTGGCTGAGTTACTGAAGTCCTCAAATCATGGTTTAAAGACTTCAAGTTACAGAAAATCCACCATTCATACTAGTTTAAAC
Organism: Emys orbicularis; assembly: GCF_028017835.1. Lineage (NCBI taxonomy): Eukaryota > Metazoa > Chordata > Testudines > Emydidae > Emys > Emys orbicularis. The sequence continues at coordinate 256,830,495 of NC_088683.1, read as the reverse complement.
CTGTGAGTGACCCATGCCCCAAACTGCAGAGGGGAAAATTCCTTCCGGACCTCAAATATGGCGATCAGTTAGACCCTGAGCATGTGCGCAAGACCCCTCAGACAGACACTTGGGAAAGAATTCTCTGTAGTACCTCAGAGCCCTCCCCATCTAGTGTCCTATCACTGGCTGCTGGAGATATTTGCTGCTAGCAGTCGCAGATCAGCTACATGCCATTGTAGGCAGTCTCGTCACAACATCCCCTCCATAAATTTATTAAGCTCAGTCTTGAAACAAATTAGGTTTTTGCCCCCACTGCTCCCCTTGGAAGACTGTTCCAGAACTTCACTCCTCTAATGGTTATAAACTTTTGTCTAATCGCAAGCCTAAAACTTGTTGATGGCCAGTTTATAGCTATTTGTTCTGGGGTCCACATTGGCACTTAGCTTAAATAACTCCTCTCCCTTCCTGGTATTTATCCCTCTGATGTATTTATAGAGAGCAATCATATCTCCCCTCAGCCTTCTTTTGGTTAGGCTAAACCAGGGGTCGGCAACCTTTCAGAAGTGATGTGCCGAGTCTTCATTTATTCACTCTAATTTAAGGTTTCACGAGCCAGTAATACATTTTAACATTTTTAGAAGGTCTCTTTCTGTAAGTCTATAATATATAACTAAACTATTGTTGTATGTAAAGTAAATAAGGTTTTTAAAATGTTTAAGAAGCTTCATTTAAAATTAAATTAAAATGCAGAGCCCCCTGGACCGATGGCCAGGACCCGGGCAGTGTGAGTGCCATTGAAAATCAGCTCGCGTGCCGCCTTTGGCATACGTCCCATAGGTTGCCTACCCCTGGGCTAAACAAACCAAGCTCTGAGTCTCCCCTCATAAGGTAGGTTTTTCATTCCTCAGATCATCTTAGTAGCCCTTTTCTGCACCTGTTCCACTTTGAATTTTTCTTTGTTAGACATGGGAGGCCAGAATTGCACACAGTGTACCAGATGAGGTCTCAGCAGTGTCTTGTGTAATGGTACTAATACTTCCCTGTCTCCACTGGAAATACCTCACCTGAGGCATCCTAGGACCAGGGGTGCTGGAACAATTTGTATAGTCGGGGTGCTGAGAGCCATTGAACCAAACTTAAACCCTGTATATGATGGAAACTACTTCAAGGGAGGGGATGCAGCAGCACCTATGCCTAGGGCTGCATTAACCTTTTTCGCAATCGCATCTCACTGACGGCTCATAGTCATCCTGCGATCAACCAATACACCCAAGTCTTTCTCCTCCTCTGTCACTTCCAACTAAGTCCCCAGCTTATAGCAAAAATTCTTGTTGTTAGTCCCTAAATGCATGACCTTGCAGTTTACACTATTTAATTTAATCCCATTCCTATTACTCCAGTTTTCAAGGTTGTCCAGATCTTCTTGTATGGTATTCCAGTCCTCCTCTCAAGCCTAATTCTTTTACTCCAAGTACCCCAACCTCTAGTTTAAAGTCATGCTTCTTGACTGCCTTCTTTTTCATGACCCTCAATGTTCAATTAAAGCAAAGTTACAAGAACTCAAATCAATGCAAAATGCACCGGAGCATGAAAAAATTGTCATCATGTTTGCTTGGGGTCCTAGCAAAAATAACTGCATATACAAATGAGGAAGACGCTATTAACATTGGAAATTCTAAACAGTAACACATATGCAGGAATTGCTTTGCAGAAACCCTTGGCACTCTTATTTCTTTTCATTTGCAAGAAGGTTGTTGTGGTTTTGTGTATCTAGGTCTAAGTTGGGATTTTCAAAAGCAGCATAAGGGAATCAGACACCTAAATCCCATTTAATTCAATGAGGTCTGAGTACTTCATTCCCTTAGGTGAATATCTAATTCTAATGACCTCACCCTCCCTGATTGAACTAACCTCGTTATCTCCTCACTGACTTATACCTGCCTCTGGAAATTTCCATTACTTTCGTCTGATGAAGTGGGCATTCACCCACGAAAGCTTACGCTCCAATACTTCTGTTAGTCTCAAAGGTGCCACAGGACCCTCTGTTGCTAATTCCCTTATGCCCTTTTAAAATCCCAGCCCTAATGAACTATAGTAGAATATAAAACAATAACATTTTACTGTAGCAGTACTGCATATGATTACATTAATAATTTAAATATAGAAAAGTAAACATCAGATGTGCTAACAAAAATAGAAAAAAAAATAACTACTTGTTTGGACAAGGTGAGCAGCAGTTCAGAAAGGGTTAAGGGATTCCTGCCTACCACACGGCTGGAGGCAACAAGGGAAAAAACCTCTGGGGCTTGTAGCCAGCAACTAAAAGTTGCTTTATTTTATGTCTTTTGTGTTCAAACAATAAATGGTGCCCTGAGCCAAGGGCCTTAAAGGGAATTGGGTGTGGTGTTCGCTTCCCTTCCCAGGACAGTGATACAGCTCTCCCGCCCCCGCTGTCCCGCCCAGCTTACACCTGGTTTTTGTTAAATACCTAGGCTCAGTTTCGACATTTCCTTAATAATTATTGATACTAAAACACGTGGTTTACTCTACTGGGCCATCACACATTAGTCTGTAGTCGGTGCAAGCGTCTGCAGTGTTTTAAGGTTAATTGTGGTAGATGACAGGGGTGCTGGAACAATTTTCATAGCGGGGGTGCCGAGAGCCATTGAACTAAACTGGAAACTCTGTATATAATGGAAACCACTTCAAGCTAGGGGGTGCGGTAGCACCCCCAATGCCCCTAGTTCCAGCACCTATGGTAGATGATCAATTGATGTTAATGTATTTATCACTTTTCTAACCCATATAGATTGAGGCATACAGAAATGCAAAAATCACCCCCTAAAAATTTCTCTACCCCACTAATATCTGACTTGTACTGAAAGGAAAGTGTTCCAGAATACTGTGGTAGCGCTTCGGCAGCATCAAGAGAAGCAGACATGTAGGATATACACAGAGAGGGGTTGGGCTTCCTGGTACACATAGATAAAATTCCCTGTGCATTGCCCAAATAACACTTTATCAATTTCCAGACAGCTAGTAAAGGCTCCCTAATTCTGGTTGGTGATTTTTCCAACCATGTGAACTGCAGGTTTTTATTACAGAAAATAAATACTCATTTTTTATAAAAAAAATCATCCCCACTTCAACCAGATCTAGCTGCAATTTTTAGAACCCAACTAGAGAACAGGCAAACAGAGAATTTGCTATTCTAGTTTGATGTGAATGTTTTTTAGGTTACGAGGCACTTTCAAACTAGGTCATGTAATACTGAATAATAATATCAATCATGCTTAGTTCAGTTCTAAGAAGCCTCCATGGCTACTGGCTCAAAAAGTCTCCATGGATTAAATTCCCCCCTGTGCAGAGGTCCAGTATTATACAACCCATAAATTCTACTTACTCCCAATTTTGTGGCTTTAAGGGGTGTACAGTCCTTTTATCTGGCCCTCTGCATGGGGGGGAGGAAGGGGGGAGAGGGGAAGATTTCACTCCATGAGCTTCTTGCTGCCAGGAAGGCTAATGCTATGTCTTCAAGGAAAAATTTAAAATATCACCTTCTTTAGCTATCAGGGAACACTGTGTTCCATGTCACCTCTCAAAGCAGTGTCCCCGGCTGCCCAGCCCAGCTGTCATCTGTGTATCTGTGCTCTTTACACTGTCATCAAAGGGATTTGAATTTAGCAGGCTGCCAGTCTGCTCATGTCATCATTCTCTTGGCTGGAGTCATTGAGGAGCATTCTGCCAGTCTGGGAAACGAGCAACAGCCAGAGCACTAAAACGTACTGCGTAGCTGCAGACAGTGTCTAACATATTCAAAGGAATGTGGTGCAGTGGACTGTGGGTAAAGAAGAGCTTATTTGCATAAACTCTGCCCCTTCTAAATTAGCTCTGCAATTTTCAGAAGCTTACTGCCACTTAAAAGATTGGGGTTTTAATTGGCTTTTCAGGCAGGCTGACCTTGGCTGTCAAAGAGCCAGGATCTGTGTACGGATGGCGGTGGATAACATTTAATGAATCAAAGCCCTTAGGAAGTGCCCTTTAAAGAAAGGCCTTTTTAATTAGAAAAGGCTTCTCTCCACAGTGCCCAACTTATGAAAACAAGGCAGATACGCTGGCACATGTGAGAGTTGACTTTATTATATTAATATCTACCTACCTACCACAGGGTGTTATGTGGCATTAACGGCAAGATTCCATTTTGCAGCTACATTCTGTTCATCAGCTGGGCAGAAAGAAGCAAACATAACAAACCGATCCTGTCTACCAAAGCAAAGCCTGGGACACGCAAACTTTACGCAGAAGTTGCTATTATTGTCCACTCTGAACATCACATTCCACTGGCACATTTCAATGACATTGGCTGCTCATTATTATCAAGTTTCATATTGTACTATGGTAAACACTTGCTACACTTGACAGGAAAGCACGAGCACGATAAGACTTTCCAATGAGTGACTTTAATACCCATGGCAATGCCTGCCTTGGGCCTGTGTGCCCCTGATATGCCACAAAGGCAATTTAACCCCAATCCTGCAAAGTGCTGAATCCCTCCTGCACCATTCTCAGCAGCCTGTTTTCATTGACCTGCTCAGCACCTTACAGGACTGGGCCCTTTGTGAGTACTTGTAGTTGCTGCATTAAGGCCCTTTGTGAACACAGGAGTAGCTATAGCGTGACATGCATGAGGGAATAACCTATCTCTACAAACGCATACCAATACTGTACACACCCGAAAGTGTAAATATCTTGACAGAAGGTTCAATCAATATTTTCCCAATATTTATACCACAGAACATAAGCGCCCGATTAACATATTGTCCTTTCAGGACTTTCCTGCAGATAAAGGAAGCATCTACCTTTCCGCACATTACCCGTGAAACATTATTCATGTTAGCAAGGATCAGCCTTTGAATTTACAGCTTTAAAGCTAGGACTTAAGTGGCCATTTTTGACTAACGAAGCCTGACATTGTCTAAAGCCATTCCTAGAAGGAGTAGTAACAGCGTTTTACTAGAATGAGTAAATACAAAGGAAAGTTCATCCTCAAAATACCCTAGTTACAAACAAAACCGAGCATTTATCAAGGAGAGACTGGAGCAGGATTAAATTGTTGATGATCTCTCAGCCCCTCTCATAATAAATTGATGATTAATCTGATGATATATTTGCAGTGATCTTCTGGCCAGTGTTTAAGAAAGGGAAAAGAATCACACCCTAAGAAATACGCATCAATATCCATGCAATTACGAAGTGATAATTTAATGTCTTGAACATTGAAGGAAAAAAGAAAGATCCGATGATACAAATAATTGAGGTCATTAGTTTACCTGTAGAGCTATCAGGTGTGATGCTTAAATGTATCACTTACTCTAACTATCATTGGTTTAAAAGATGAATTTAGGGGTCCTTCACTGTAACTTTCTGCTATGTATTTTGCGTGTGCTGCTGTTCTAGTGCAGTCCTGGAGTTCTGTTTTTCTGTCATTTGTTTGATCAGACCCTGGCCTCCTGGCCTTTCCTTCAGCAGCAACATTTTCATGCTTTGCTAAATCATTTGATGTTAGTTTACAGTACTTCTTAAAGCCATGCTGGATTTTCCTCTGTTCTACAGGATTTTTATCATGTTTGGATACATCATTTGATAGGGGTAATTTTTGGTAGTTATCAATGTTATGCCAAGGATTCTCCTCTAATGTTGAATCACTTCGATGTTTCATGAGATCACTTGGCAATGAAGCTTGATACGTCTCAAAATCATACAAACTGTTTTTCTTTCCTGAACTATTAGTTTCATGCTTCTCCAGTTTACTTGAGGAGGGTAACTGGTATTTCTCAACTTTGAGATGTGGATTTTTCTTTTCTGTAGTACTAATTTCATGCTTCCTAAAATCATTTGCTATTGGTATTTGTTGCTTCTTCTCTACTGCAGTATTTTTTCCATGTGTCACCAATTTATTTGATGCGGTTAATTGGCACTTCTCAGAGCTATGATGTTTATTCTTCTCTTTCACAGTGTTAGTTTCATGCTTTCTAAAATCATTTGATATTGGTGTTTGTTGCTTCTTCTCTACTGTGGTATTTTTTCCATGCTTGACCAATTTATTTGATGAGGTTAATTGGTACTTCTCAGAACTATGATGTTTATTCTTCTCTTCCACAGTTTCAGTTTCATGCTTCACAAAATCATCTGACAATGGTGTTTGTTGTTGCTTCTCTATCGTAACATTATTTTCTTGCTTCACCAATGAACTTGATGATGGTTTTTGATTCTTCTTAGGGTTACACAAGGTATCTCTCTCTACTGCACCTTTCTTTCCATGCTTCTGTGGTGCATTTCTTGAAAGTAACTGGTACTCTTCAAAATTATGATGGGTACTCCTCTCTTGGACAGTTTTGCTTTCATGCTTCCCTATACTTCTTGATGATGGCTTTTGGTAATTTTTAAAGTTACTCTGGATATTTCTTGCCTCTGCAGCATTATTTTCATGTTTCATTGATTCACGGGATGAGAACAGTTGGTATCTCTCAGTATTACAACAGGTGTTTTCCTCTTCTGTTGTATCATATTCATTTTCCACTAAATCTCTTGATGGCATTTGGTATTTGATGTTACACAAGGTATTTCTCGGTCCTGGCGTGTTAATTTTATTCTTTGATAAGGGTAATTGGCATGTCTCAAAACTAGAAGAATTCTTCTCTTTTGCACTATTATCCTTATGCTTCATGAAATCACCCGATGTTGGTATTTGGCACATCTCAGAGTTACACAAGGTATTTCTCTCTGCTGCAGTAGCATTCTTCTCTACCATCGTATCATTTTCATGTTTCAAACCATCATCTGAAGACAGCATTTGGTACTCTTCATATTTATGTAAGTTATTTCTCTCACTTGCACTATTATTTTCATGTGTCACCATTTCATTTGAGGAAGGAAACTGGTTTTTCTCAAAGTTCTCATCTCTCATCTCATTTTCATAATTCAGAGTATCATTTGGAGTTGGCAGTTGGTCCTGCTCCAGATTACTCCAGGGTCTTGTTTTTACCACAGTATTATTTTTGTGCTTCTCTGATTCATTTGGCGAGGGTTGTCGGTACTTTTCACAGTTATTCAAGGGGATTCTCCCTACTGCGGTATTATTTTCAGGCTTCAACAGTGCTTTTGATGAGGGTAATTGGGATTTCTCTGCGTTACTCAAGGGACTTATCTCTTCTGCAGTATTATTTTCATGCTTCCCCAGTTCATTTGGTGAGAGTAACTGATTCTTCTCAAAAACATGATGGATATTCTTCTCTTTGGCTGTATTATTTTCATGGTTTATGACATCACTTGATGATGGTGGTGTCTGGTAATTCTCACGGTTATACATAGCATTCTTTGCTATAATATCATCTTTATGCTTTGCTGACTCATTTGAAGAAGGTAATTGGTACTTGTCATAATTCTGACAAGCCTTCTTATCTTCTACACTATAGGTTTCATCTTTCACCAAATCTTTTGATGATGGGATCTGGGGCTTTTCAATAGCATGCCAGATTCTTTGTTCTGTAGCATTGTTTTCGTGCTTTGTTAAATAATTTGATGAGAATGATTGACATGTCTCAGAATTAGGCCAGGGATTCTCATCTGCAATGTCACTTTCATGCTTCATGAAATACTTTGATGGCATTTCATAAATCTCCAGATTACACAAGTTACTCCTTTCCCTGGCAGTATTGTTTTCCTGACTTGCCATTTCGTTTGATGAGGATAATTGGTCCTTCCCAAAATTCTCTTCCGGAATATAACACCTGTGCTTCATTAAATAACTTGACAATGGACCTTGGTCCTTTTCAGAATCAGAGCAGATATGCTTTCCTTCTACAATACCACTTTTTTCCTTCTTTGAATCATTTGTCTGATTCATAGTCGGATTTGATACATTAATGCTGAAATTATCGATGTTATTTTGTTGGCCGAGCATTTGATGTGGTTGTGATTCCTGGGTTATTTGTTCAGTTTGCATTTGACAATCAGACAGCTTGTTTGGATTTATGGCTGGCTCCTCTTCTTGCTTAGCTGTGACTTTGCAATCATTTTTTCTAGAACTAGGAAATATTTCCTGTTTATAGTGAAATTTCTCTCTTTTTACAGCGGCTTTGGAATGTTTGCCTTTAAAATCTGATGCATTTTCTTGCCTTGGCATCAGCGGTGGCATTTTGTCAGTAACTGGTATTTTGACAGTTAATTGCAGGTCATCATTTGGAGGCACTACATTCTGAGATGCCTGAGCTACTGGGGAGCAAAACGATGGACTATTTTCCGATAGTTTCTCCTCCGGGAAACATTTTTGGCTTGCAAAGAGAGGCTCTTTTTCTGACTCTGAGAACTCTATTTCTGTCTCCTTTGAACTGCATGCATTCACTGTTATTTTAGGAATACCAACCTCTTTAATATCCTGGGGACTGTGTGCACTGGATCCTCCAGCTATACCAGAATAAGGCAAGTTAGTAGATGGATTGTCTTCACTAACATTTTGAGCAGTTTTATGATCCCCTAATGAAGATGTATCAAATCCAGCTAATGGGCTATTCCCCTGGGGAGATCGGGTGGGTTTAGATAAGGTAGGAATGCAGTCTGCAAGGGTTTTATTTTTACAGGAAGTAGACGAGCCGTCTAGATTAGGAAGAAAACCAGGTCCCTGGTTTGTGGAATCTATTTTAGTCTCTGCACTGTCCTTGTTGTCAGTCATGACCTTGGGCATTACACATTGTACAGTTTGCATCTGTCCTTTGTACTCTCTGTCTTGTGCCCTGTTTTCTGGCATTTCATTCTTACCAGGCTTAATATCATGTTTGCTGTCAGAGTCACTCATCTCTACCATTTGAGTGCCAGGATCAAAAGGCTGATTACTTTCAGTGTTGTTTGTCAACCAGCTCCAAGGATGGCTAATTTCAGTCACAACACTGAATCTAGGCATTGGAGCCGTCGTACACACTAAATACTGGGACTGAGGGCTATTTAGAACTGGGGCTGTCACAGTGTGTAGCACTGTGACCTCTGGTTTGTGAATAGGTGTTCTACTTGGGACCTTTGTATTATTTTTCTCACCTTTGCGCAACAGCAATGTTTTCGCCTCCGTGGCTGAACAAACAGAACTAGCCTGTTCAAACTTTTCCTTCAGTTTGGAGAAAACAGAATTCTTGCTGATAATTTTTGGCAAATTGCTGTTTGGCTCTTTCTTTTTCCAGACAGAAGCTTTCTCCTTAGTTTCTTTCTCCTCTGCAGCTAAAAATTTCTTCAGAATGTTTTTCACTGTATTTTTCCCACTCAGGCCATTCCACTTGACCCTCTCATTGGGCATTATCTTTTTGTTCTCTTCTGGTGCTTGACCACTTCCTTTTTTTTCCTTATTTTTGTCTAATTTGTTAACAGTGGCATTTAGACAGCCCCTGTTTACCCACTGCTTTTCTTTAATGATTAGTTTGCCAACTTCTCTTGTCTTTTTTATGTAAGGTTCACGATTGTTGTTCATGAACTTGGACTGCAAAAGCTGGAATCTTGTGGGGCGCTTGCTCTTGTTTGCACTTTGGCATTCAGGATTATAAATCACCTTGTTTCCTTTGCCTTCTGCCCATTTTGCCTTCTTCCTCGGCATCTGTGGGTCGCAGGCCGCGAGGTCTGTGATGTAAAGCAGCAGGCTGCTGAGGACAGCAAAAGCCCCTGGTTCTGTTGCCATCCTATTTAGCTTCTTCTTCAGCACCATGGGATCTATCAGCAGCTTATCATCGCAAAACTTTGTACATTTAGTGCTGTATAAAAGAAAATGAATGCTCTTTTGAAGTCATCAGTATTGCCTCTACTTCCTTACTCTGTATTACTTTTATTTTATTTAGTAACAGATCCTTTCTTTTATAACAGAAATCTTCTAAAACTTGTTTTACAACTTAAATCAAGATAAACTTAGTATTATACACAAATACACAAGTAGAAATTGGTCTGTGGAAGTCCCTACAGCTGTACTGACAAGATCCACAACCAGTAACTTTCTTCTAATCTTATTCTTTTTAATTACATGTATAGTGCATTAAACAGAATATCTTAACTTACAGTTCTTAACTGGGTCATAGTTAGTTGCCTGTTAACAACATGCACAATATTTTAGAAGCCTCATGAAGCATCTTGTGGTGTGTGTATGCAGGTTTTTAATAACAATCCTACATTGTGCAGCCTGCAATTTCTCCTGTGTTTTGTCACACTTGTTTAAGCATTTGGGTAGCACTGGACAGTAACTGGGAAATACTCATGAGAATAAACAACACTAAGAATGGTGAACAAAGCTCATCTGTGCCATTCCTCACGTTCTTTAAATTCTATTGTCCCCTGATACACAAATGTTACCAAACATTGCCACTCCTGCTAAACAATAAAGAAGATGAGAATACACTCAGTATGGAAATACAGCTGTGCCTCTGGCTTAACATAAAAACAAAATCTGAAGGCTGAAAAGTGTAGATCAGCCCCAGACTCAGGTTTCACTGTAGATACAATTTAGAAATGAGCAGGAACCTTTCCAGTTAACGAGGAGTCTAATCTAATCTGGGACATTTGGCATGTGGGAAATACCCCCTTAAATCTATTTTCCAAAAGGATCACACCAATGACAAGTAGGACAGAACTAGAGAGAGCGCATTTTATATAATGACAGCCATGGCAATGCCACTTGACTACTGCACCCTTTCAGTATTTAACCTGGAGCAGGAAATCTGGCATGCTGTCTCTACAGTTCAGTTTGGAGAATTAGGCCTTCAGAGAGTCGAGGATTTAAAAAATGGTGCTGATTGGTTACTAAATAAAATACAGAACTTAGTGCAAAAGCTGCAGAGTGAAGTCAATAACATAAGACAGTGCTCTGGAAAAAACCGCAAGAGGTGTCAGCTTTCTAGCACCCATGAGAAAATGGATTACTTCACTGTGCAGTAAAATAGTGTTGTGGATGGAGTCCAGCCAACACACCAGGCAAAGATTCCGCGTATTCATTTTTATGTCCTCCTCATTTATGAGCAGAAGCGGGACAACAAATTCTGTAAACTAAACCCGATGTGCACTAATAAGGTGCATAAATAGAATGAAGAGAGGTTGCAAAACTGTTAAGATTTTATGTAGTATCAGTCTTCATAACTCTATTCTTATAGGGCCAGATCCTGCCACTCTTACTGACAGCAGGTTTGTACACCATTGATTTCAATGGGAAATTAAAACCAAACCTATGTAGTGATTTTAATAGGGCTACCTGCAGATTATGGTACTGCTCATTGTCAAAAAGGGTGGCAAAATCTGGCTTTCAGATGGCTACATTTCAAGTATACAGAAGAGAAGGCACTTAAAAATTACATACAACAGCATGGGATTAAGCTGATGGATCTAATAGGTTCTATTTATAATGACCTTCTGGGTATTTTAAAAGACCAAAACAGATTTTAACAACTGGCTGATGTCTGTATAACAAACAACTAGGCTCTGGGTTTCAACTGTGAATGACTACATTTCACCATAGCACAGGTGCCCTCCACATACACAGTGCATGGTAACACAGATTAAATACCCCTTCACGTAAGCAGTAACACACACAAGGACAGAAATATAATAAAGCCAGTTCTGATGTCATATTTGTTACAACTGGTGTTAATTTCAGAAGGATGCCCTCATTGGCTATCATTAGATTGCAGTTCCCCCTCCTATTATGGATAAGGGCATTTAAGGCAGGAGGAGCTTAAGTAAAGTCACTCTTTTAAAAGCATATTTTTTTGGATTGCAATGGGCAGAGAAAGCCAAATGTTCAATGTATTTCAATCAAGAGCTCTGATGGATTTATAATTTTGAAAACTCTGTTATCATGACATTTGAATTGATTGTTACCAGTTTAGTTTGAAATTTTTTGTGAGAATTAAGGGAAAAAAGAAACTCTCTCCCACTTGCTCTAGCCCTGCCCTATTTTTCTGTCTATCTGACCTCTGGCTGCAAGCTTGCCAGGGTAGGGGCTGTTCCTTATTCTCTCTAAAAAGTGCCTACCATACTGTGGACATTCCCATAAACATATAATAAAGTATGGACTCACCTGGCTTCCACTAACATCAATAGCAAAACCCCAATTGACTGCAATCGGAACAGGATCAGATCCTCTTGTTATTGGTTTGGAGTTCGTTAAAATAGAATTAATCAATCAGTTGAGGACTATGACACAATGATCATTAGGTGGTAAAAGAAACAGTAGTGATCTCTGTTGAGGGTTTACCCATAAGTCAAATCAATAGGATGTATTTTAGAGTATTTTCATTAGGGTGCATTTTCAGAAATATTACACTGTTTTATAGGTACACAACATTATTTTGTGTATGTCCTATATCAGAATGTCTGGTCTATATTTATCAGCTAGTAACAGAAGATGAACAAGAGCTACTCTACCTATTCAGGGCATCTGAAGTTTTTCCAAGATGATCTCACCCACAAACGAGCATTACAATGTATTTGTGAAAAAATCTGCTCTCTCAGATGACCATGTACCATGAAATATAAATCCTGGGTTCTCTATATGAAGTTATTTCTCTAAAATAAACACAGATGTGTGGGGACATGGGGGAATGCTGATACTATTGTCACAGCATTAAAACCCCCCAATGCATTTCCTAAGGGAGAGTCTACTGCACGAAGTCCTGCAGGGAAATCTTGACCACATTGAATGGGAGTTTTGACCTGGATACCAATGGGGTCAAGATTTCATCCCTAATATTATCCCAACGCCTGTCCTTCACTCCTTGGACTGTAACCACCTGTCATTATAGCTGAGAGAAACTGGGCAGAATGGTCCCTTAGGGTTGTTGTGCATAGTGGGAGTCTGTTAACACCATTTCATAAACAGTCAGAGGGTTCTCTGTTGAGAAGTGCAAGGCACTACCCCAGGCTATGAGCTAGGCCAGGGAATGAGGTAATAGCATTCTGGAACTGGAACCTGGAACTCCCCCATGGCAGTGGGCAGCACTAATGCATACAGTAGAACGTCAGAGTCATGAACACCTCGGGAATGGAGGTTGTTCATAACTCTGAACAAAATGCCACGGTTGTTTTTTCAAAAGTTTATAACTGAACATTGACTTAATACAGTTTTGAAATTTTACTATGCAGAAGAAAAATGCTGCTTTCCCTTTATTTATTTTTTAGTAATTTATGTTTAACACAGTACTGTACTGTGTTTCTCTGTGTGTGTGTGTCTGCTGCTGCCTGATTGCATACTTTCAGTTCCAAATGAGGTGTGTGATTGACTGGTCAGTTCGTAACCCTGGTGTTTGTAACTCTGAGGTTCTATTGTACCAGGCTTCTCTTCCCGCCCCCCAAAAGCCATTTTTTAAAATTATGCTGCCATCTGCCTTAGGAGATCTAGATAAGCTATTTTCTGGATATTTTTGTCCTAACTACATGATTTTAAATGTCAGAATGGGCTGATCACATGTATGTCCAGGTGATCTAAGACCAGTTTCAAAAGATTTTGTTCATTTGCTTATTTTAAATGAACCCCACCCACTCAGCAATAATATATTTTCAAGAGGCAAGCAGGCAATTTACTTATTTATGCATAGTTGTTTGCAGTGGTGTTATAGCTATGTTGGTCCCAGGACAGGAACGACACAAGGTGGGTGAAGTAGTAGTTTTTATTGGATCAACTTGTGTTGGTGAGCTTTCGAGCTACACAGAGCTCTTCTTCAGGTCTGGGAAAGGTACTCAGAACGTTGCAGCTAAATACAAGGTGAAACAGATTGCTAAGCATAAGGAGTTAACACATTGCAAGAAACCATTCAAAATGAAGTGGGCAATTAACACCTCTGCAGTCATAGGACAAAGGTGAGTTAATAGTTTACAGATTGTTGTAATAAGACATATACTTCATGTGTCAGTATATTTATGCTTGTATCTGTAATTTTCACTCCATGCATCTGAAGAAGTGGGTTTTTTACCCATGAAAGCTTATGCCCAAATAAATCTGTTAGTCTTTACATTGCCACCAGACTCCTCGTTGTTTTTGTGGATACAGACTAACACAGCTACCCCTCTGAAACAAGATATATACTAGTATCTCTACTGTATCCATGATTTCTGGTGTCTATCAGAGTTATGAATTTAGGCTCCCAGGCTCGCCTCTTGAAGGTGTTGTGCCAGTTTCCTTTGAGGACGTAGACTGAGAGGTCAGATATGGAGTTATTATTTTATGACAAGAGTTCACTCATGGGTAATGTTTTTGTCTTTTATCATTTTTCTGTATGAGTTTATTTGAGAGTGTAGAGATTGTCTGGTTTCATCCCTATAGTGATTGCTAGGGCATTTGATGCACTAGATGAGGTATACCACATGTTGAATAGATACGTGTAGGACCCCTGGATCTTGAAAGGTTCCTATGGGGGATATTGAACATTGTAGCAGTGGAAATATGGCTACGGGTTTTGCATCTGTTCTGGCAGGGTGTGGTGCCGCTCTGAGTTGGTGTGTCCTGGTCTGTGGGAAGCTTGCTTCTGATGATGAGTTTGGCAAAGTTGGGGGGTTGTTTGAAGGCCAGAAAAGGGGGTTTGGTAAAGTTTTCTCTCAAGATGTGATCCCCATCAAGTTTGGGTTGTAATTGTTTGATGATACCTCATATGGCTTCCAGCGTGAGGTGATAGGTGACAGCTAGGGGTGCATGGTCAGTGGACTTTTTTTCTGTATTGAAGCAGGTTCTCTCGGGAAATTAGGATGACCCATTCCATGATGTGATCTAGTTCTCTGGTGGAGTATCCTTATATGGTGAAGGCGGTTTTATGTGTGTTAAAGTGTATATCTTGGACTTTCTCCTCAGAGCATATTCTGTGGTATTTGAGTGCCTGGCTGTAGAGACCAGATTTCTAGGTGTGTTTGGGGTGGTTGCTGGATCTGTGGTGGTAAGTGTGGTGATGTGAGGGTTTTTTGTATATAGTTGTGTGTAAGGTTTCTTGCAACATGAGTTAACTCCTTATGCTTAACTATCTGTTCCACCTGGTCTTTAGCTGTGACACACTGATTACCTTTCCCGGACCTGAAGAAGAGCTCTGTGTAAGCGCGAAAGCTTGTCTCTCTCACCAACAGAAGTTGGTCCAATAAAAGATATTACCTCCCCCACCTCGTCTCTCTTATTTATTCACAGGCACTTCTGTGACACTCATCTCTGTACTATCTGAGTACCAAAAGCCTGATACACTAGCAGGCAGAAATGCAATCTAATCCCAGTGACTGGGTTAGCCCAGTGAAAGCCTTCGTAGCAGACACTGTAATGTCACAGACCTGAGAACGGTCAGACCCTGTGCCTATGGGGGCAGAGGAGATGCGTTCAGCACCTGAGCAGGAAGAGCTGCTGGAGGTAGGCCGGGGAGAGGGAGCTCATACAAATATGTTTACTAACCCGATGAACAACCCCTGGATCCTGGCCCCTTCTTGCCTCTGTTCTGGGATTGTGGGGGTTTCTGGAGCCCTAGACCAGCAGTAGTGCCTATGCAGTCCTGCAGAGGGAGGGTAGTTTCCAACAAACATACACTTTAGAGGCTTGGGGAGCTCTCCTTTTTACCATCAGTAGGTGGGTGCTGGGCGTTGCCCTTCTTAGTGCTCTTCAGCCCATACTAAGCCATTCAGTCTCGCTGGCTAGCATGCAGTAGGAGCACCATGGTTTGCCAGCGCTGCAAGGGAAGGCTTGCATTAACAACAACAACAGTGTATCCAGGGGTTGTTAACAACAACAACACAGAACTTTCACGAAATATTCACAGTAGATTTTGTCAAAACCTTTTGTAAAAAGAAACAAACTAATTCTTGGCCCTCAACTACTTGGGTTTCCATTTAGGCATTATTATGCCAATGTATCTCAGAGAGGACTAGCCAAGCAGGGAGTGCAGAACAGGGGCAGTGCAGGTTCCCCCCATGCCGCCTTGCTGACATGGCAGGACTGCAGGGGTACAAATGGTTTCATTTTCTCGAAGAGGTGCTCAGCTTTTAAGAGGCCACGTAAATCTGCATTAGACAGAGTGAAACTGTCATCCTAACTAAAGAAGGCTTCTACTTAGCGCCTTTGCATGACAAGTATTTCCCACTACACTGTTCCATTCTTCACCCCCTACACAGTAGGCAGCCCTAGCCACCCTAGCCAGGGTCATCAAGTGAGGGCTACAATAGCTTCAGCCTGGGCAGCCAATCAGGACAAGTTGTTTTACTATGAGCTGCATGATTGGTCACCCCATTGACCCACATAAAACTCCCACTGCCTGGCTGAAGGTGGCTATAGGTGGGGGAGAGAGAACACTTGGCAGGAGCTATGCTGGTTCTCATGCCCACTTGCCCCTATTAGAAAGCTTTTCCTACCTGCTCACACAGCAATGTTCAGACAGACAGGCCTGGCCATATGGTTTGTAACGGCTACCTGTGATTTAAGTTCTGATAAATTAGGTTATTTGCATCCTATTTGCACTAGCCGGTTGTATTTTCTTTTCTCTATACTGGGTAATGTTAAGTTATTGTCTGGTCAGGAGTACTCAGTGAGTTGGCTCTTGTTTCAGCACCTTTTTCTTAGTGCTAGCAAGTTTTAATACATCGAGTGGAGAGAGGCTTCAATAGTAACGCTGGTTCAAAGTTTGTTGGGAAAGGTGGTTGGTGATTGGTTACTGGGAAATGAAGGTTACTCTGTACCACAAGATAAGCCCACTTATAGAAGTTTCCAGGAGTTGACTATCAGCAGCTCTAACTTGGGGTACGTCTTCACTTACATCCGGGTCCGGATGTAAGCAATCGGTTTTCTGAGTTCGATTTATCGCGTCTGGTTAAGACGCGATAAATCGATCCCGGATCGATCCCGGAAGTGCCCCGGATCGATCCCGGAAGTGCTCGCCTTCGACGCTGGTACTCCAGCTCGGCGAGCGGAGTACGCAGCATCGACGGGGGAGCCTTCCTGCCGCGTCTGGACCGCGGTAACTTCGGACTAAGGTACTTCGAATTCAGCTACGTTATTAACGTAGCTGAATTTGCGTACATTAGTCCGAAGTGGGGGGGTTAGTGTAGACCTGGCCTTAGTGTTAGTTGAATGTTGGTTTGAGTCAGACGGCCATGACAGGGGGGCAAAAAGGCTGTTTTAGTCTTGGGACCACACGTAGTATCTTGAGGTCACCTGGCTTTGCATGTAATTTGGTTCAAGGAATAGCCTACAGTAAGGGAAAGCAACAACAGTGTTCCTTTGCAGTAGTGGTTACTCTTATTCACGCTGATGTTTAAACCTTGTTACGTCTTTAATAAAGTGGTGGCCAATGGCCTATTTTCCCCTATAACTGTGGAAACAATGTTTTGTTAGTATTTGCCTACTTTATAGCTTCTGTCTATGTGAACCATCTTTGTAAAATTAGATTTGCTCTTCTGTCTCTGAAATTAAGTTTGGTCATGAATGTAAGGTAAGGTGAATAATGGGATAGCTTTGGTACAATCTAGAAGAACAATATTGACAATTGTTAACTAAGGGTACGTCTACACTTACCGGAGGGTCCGGCGGCAGGCAATCGATGTTCTGGGATCGATTTATCGCGTCTGGTTTAGACGCGATAAATCGATCCCGGATCAATCCCGGAAGTGCTCGCCGTCGACGCCGGTACTCCAGATCAGCGAGAGGAGTACGCGGCATCGACGGGGGAGCCTGCCTGCCGCGTCTGGACCCGCGGTAAGTTCGGACTAAGGTACTTCGAATTCAGCTACGTTATTAACGTAGCTGAATTTGGGTACCTTAGTCCGAAGTGGGGGCTTAGTGGGGACCAGGCCTTAAAAAACACAGCAACCATATGTTTAGTTCAACCTTTCAAAGTCTAATGATGAGGCATGCTGTCTTTGTGGAATGATGATTTCTTTTCCACTGGAGATTTTTTCCTGGGTAAAGGAAAAGTTAGATGCACAAGAGAAAATCGTACCTTATGAGAGCTACAGTCTTCTCTCTTCTTAATTGCGGAATTTATTATGGGGAATGCTAGAGGCATCATAAACTAGAAAGAACGTTTTCAGAAAGTCTTGATGTTTTCTTATATAAAGTCATACGTTACAAACAAATATACTTCTTTGTTTAAATGTTAACATATGCTCAAAATGAGAAAGCAGCACATAGCAAAGATGCAAAGAGAGAGCATGCTAAAACAAGAACTCAATGTTGTTCATTGTGTAGCCCACATTTTAATAAAGAGATTGGCATGTGGACCATCTCCCCTACTAATCACAATGACATGGATCACCTGCTCCCCTTTCTATCATATAACATCCCGATGGCAATTACTTATATGGAAAAGCAATAGGAAAGTATTTATGTATTTTTAGCTGCCTTTTTAAATGCAAGTCAGCAGGTGGAAATAGAGAGGAGAAAACAGGACCACGTGACCAGTCAGCTCTTTGTGGACCATTAGAATGTTCTCTGTGGACCATAGTTTAAGAATCTTTGTGCTAAAACGTGGAATCAATCATATGGGGCTAAATTCTGCTCTCAAGTACTCCAGAATTAATATTAGTATAATTCCACTAATGGGAGTTATTCCAGATTTATGCCAGTATTACAGATCAGAATATGATTCACTAAATTCTACTGTTAGTTTTATTCAGATCAGATACTAATTTTTAACTTAGCCATATAGTTAGTTGGTTTTCTGTTTTAAAAGCCAAAGTAACTGTTTTCTCTCCAGGCCTCTTTGTGAGGGAAATCTCAGTCACATGAAACACATCATAGCCTGGCTGGTGACGTACTACAACTCTTTAATGGCCTCAGCCAAAAATTCTGATACTGATACAGCAACATATAAGTACGATCTAAAAATGAAGAAATGATGCTTATGACGAGCATAAGATTAATTTATTTACAAATATTTCAGCCAGTTAACTTTTTTAAAGAGTTTTGAAGAGTCTAGAGTGAAAAAAACCATAATAATGCAGAAATGTTAAACACAATGATGCTTCGCTGTACCTTGGAAGTGTTGCTAGTGTTGGCCTTTCCTTTCTGGAAGCTTCTCACATAACAATACATATACACCATAGTGCTGACAAAGGGTTAACATTTCATTAATGAATAATCTGTGACACATTAGGGTTGCAAGTATTACAGAGACATTAGATGTGAGGAGGAGGAAAGAGGGAGGTGGAAGAATTGTCAAAAGTTTAAAATCTACAGAGAACTAAACATCCTCACAAAAGGATCATACTATTAGTTCGGCAAAAAAGCATTAGTTTTGAAAACTAATTATATATGTGTACAAGAGACTACTGATAATAGCGTTTAGGGGTGGCATTAGTAAGGTAGGCAGAATTTTGATAATAAGAGGGGTTTAGTTATTTATATATTTTTTATTTAAAATAATCTCACTGACCTGAATTGTACTTTAAGAGCAAGTTCGATACTCAAAGTCCCTGCATCTGTGAAAAACTGAACATTTATAGTGTCCAGTTACTCCTGAATGACTCAGCTAACCGCACTTATACACATAGCCTTTTAGAACTAAACCTCACCAGCCTAGAACAGTGTTATTATAATTAGTCAGTTATCTACAGTGTTTGACAGAGTCTTTATAGAAAGAGAAAAATGGCAGAAACTGCTTTACTTTTCCTCTGTGGATCGTCGGTAAAGAGACTCGCCCAAGTATTCTAGCCTCTCCCTCAGTTCAAGATCCTGGTACAAGCCTTTGGGAACCTTGTTCAGGCCATAAAGCAATCCATATAAGCAGCCGGCAATAGATCCAGTGGCTGCACTCTCACCTGTAAAATTAAACACAATTGTGTGCAGTTCTGTTGTCGTGAAAAATGCACTCTCCTTTGCAGATATATCACTACACAGAGAAGGAAGCTTTAAGCCACTACGGCAGAGATTTTTACTTATATGTGGTGTGCCAAAGAGACTCTCAGAACAGTAGCTCTAGGGAATTCACCAACCAACTGGAATGTCAAGCCTCCACCTTTGCCAGCAGTAACGGGTCATACTGCATAACGTACTCCTGGGGGAATTCTGCACCAACAAATTAAAAATTCTGCACACTATTTTAAAATTCTGCATATTTTATTTGATAAAATAATGCAAAATAATCATGCTGGTTTCAATTATTTTGGTAATTTATTTAAACTACAATACAATGGATGGAGAACGGGAGTGGGGAGCATTGGAGGAAATCTCAAAATCCCATCTGTCTAATAGTAATGTAGCTAGTATTGACCCTTTACTTCTAGTTTTGTCAACAAATATATGCAGCCATATGCTCAGTGTTACATCATAGGCAACTGAAGAGCAAGCAAGGGCTGGAGACTCAAACTCACAATTTATATTGGCTACTGACCATCTCCAGAAAGGTCAGCAGCAATCAGTTCATGGAGTACATTTTGATAGGAAATTTTAAAAATTTAGACAAGTTCTATTCTCTAAAGCACCATAAGCATTTATAAAGCCACACTGTCCTTTACAATAAGGCTCTCAGGGTGCAACAAACCATTGCAGTTAACCCAGGGCTAGAAAGGAAGAGTAGCTACAGAAGAAACCACTAGATTGCGAGATCTTTAGGGCAGGGAATATATCTTATTATTGTAATTAATAATTAAAAATCACATAATGGCTGTGTGTATGTATCCATAGTATCTTGTGTTGAGATCCCGTTAACTCTCACAAAGCTAAGTAGGGATGGGCTGGGTCAGCACCTTAGACAGGGAGTCTCCATGGAATGCCTAGGTTGATTGTTGATGGCATCCTGCTGGGCTGAATCTGCAGTGTTGGTGATTCCGCATGAGGGTAGGGGGCAGGGCACAGTGATGTTGAAGGAGCTATCTTTGGCATGAGATGCAACACAAAGATATTAACCACTTGTGTTCCTTTAAAGACCACATGGTGGTTTTTATAAGAGTAAGGATGTTAAACCAGTGTCCCAGACAAACTACTGCTCAAGTAATTACATACTACAGTACCTGCCTGAAAACTCCCTGCAGTTTTAATTGCATTCAGTATTCTTTTTCTTCCCCCATCTTATACACTTGTGTTGTTTTTCTGTGTGTGGTTCTATAGCAGCCGTCCCAGACAGAGGTTGCTGTATATAAGTGGTGATAAAGTGAACCGTATACATAGATATCCTTAATCTACTTCACAAGCATGTTGTGAGGCTTAATTCACCAATGTTTGTAAAGCACTTTCTGAGTCTTGAATGGCAGGTGCTATTGACATAATAACAACACTGATCGTGTGAAATTGATAAGGAATCAATAATAGGCAATATGGCAGATTTGACTTAGTCAGCAGATTTACTGCTGAGATGCCTTTTTCGTGACTTAAAGGTTGCATCGCATACAACAATGACCATTTTGCCATTTAAACTCTAGGGGATTCAAATACTTGACATTATAAAGGAACAACAGGATTACTCACCCCCATGGAACATTGCTCGATTGCAAAGTTCTGTCCAGTCACCACCACATCCTAAAAGAGCATCGTATGCAATCATGGGAGCATCATGGCCTCTTCTTCCACCTCGTCCTTCAGAACTCCACCTCCTGTAAGTCTAAAAGAATAGCTGTTGAGTTGGTCGCAAGGCATCGCAAGAGCTCACCACCTTTCACATGCAGAATGATATACTGTAAGACACTTTTACCCCAAGATGGCTGATAAGGACCTGCATTCAGGGGAAGCTCACTCCTATCTATTTGTGACATTTCGTATGGAGCAGTGGAGCGGTGCCTCTGATCTTCCCATTTACAAATGCAACCACAATATTAATTTGAGATGATATTTTTTCAAAGCCTCCTACCACTGACAAATTCCCTGGTTCCTCTGCTGAATAGTCCCCCCAGAAGCAGCCCTGCCTCTCAGAGACAGACAGAGGCTTTAATGCCAACAGTCATGTAGGCCAGAAGGAAACAAAATACTTGTAACTACTCTGCAGGCTGGATCAGGAGCAAAGGTCTCTAGGATTCAACTGAGCCAAGAATTTCAAGAAGCTCATCAAGTCAGAGTCTCATTTCACATCTTAAAAGTTCACACTCATAGAAATTAGAGGTGGAAAAGACTTATTAGGTTGTCTTGGTCTCCTCTCAGACAATGAGGAATTGTTCTCCATTCCCCCTACCACATATTCTCAAATGTTTTGTCCAGTCCAGTTTTAAATGTCTTTACTGTGTCCTCTTCCACATTTGTTCAAATGTCTCCACTTCTAGATATTTTATTTCAAATCATTCTTTCTCACCTTGTGCTGCCAGGCCTCCCTTCCTCTCAAAGACTGCTCAGAACAACAATATTGAAAATGATCTTCAAATACAAGAGGCAGAATATTTCCTCAGCAACAAAAACCCCTGGGCATTGTGCACTGGCCCATCAAACAGGCCCTAGAATAGGTGCATCCAGATTTTACCTTTTTTACCTGCCCCAATTTCCAAACCACATCCAAAGTGCATCTGTTATGCTTATACCAAAAACATTGTTTTGATTAAAGATTGGACCGCAAGCCAGTTTTTTATCCCCTTAACCTATAAAATACAATATAGCAATTTGAGTTGTACTTCCTTCAACTAGGACTGAATTTGGCCCTGAGCTTTATGGTGTCCCGAGGACTGTGTTGGAACTGCAAGCTATTGTGTTAAGAGCAGTGGGTGTGTGTTTGTCTGTCTGTCCCTAGTCCCACATGCAGACTAGTGGGCTCTGCAGCAAAGAATGGGAGCATTCAGCAGAGTCAGTGTGCAGACTGCCAGCTAGAGTAAGGTGAGATGAGCTGTACCTCTCTGCTTAGGGAGCAGCCAGTTTTGTTTCTCTCTGTTTTGGAGTTCTTGTGTGTTCTGAGAAATAAAGTAGTGTTACACGGCAGCCTTCCAGCTGGAGTATGATATATTTTATCTAACTTCTCTGTTTGTATGCTATGAAAAGAACTTTAATTTAAGCTTTATATATTTATATACGGTGCACCCACACATATACCAAAGGGGGAGGGGTCTCAGGCAGCCTCACTTTCTTCTTACTTTCATGTTTGCAAACAATAGGCAGAGCCCATCTGCTTCTGCTGTCATCTTACACAAATAGACTGTAAGGCCTTAGTTCTGCATCCCTTATTCATATGAAGTAGCATTGATTTACACATAAAGTCCCATTGGGATTACTTGCATCAGTGCTATTCTGGATCGGGCTGCAGACATATGTCTCAAGTATCCTTTACTTTGAAAGTTGTCACTCATTTTAGTCCTGACGATACCTCCAGATTTGGTGTCTCCTAGCTTTGTTGAAAATTGCAACAGAGGGTTCTGTGGCACCTTTAACACTAACAGAAGTATTGGAGCATAAGCTTTCGTGGGTGAATGCCCACTTCATCAGACGCAAGTAATGGAAATTTCCAGAGGCAGGTATAAATCAGTATGGAGATAACGAGGTTAGTTCAATCAGGGAGGGTGGGGTGCTCTGCTAGCAGTTGAGGTGTGAACACCAAGGGAGGAGAAACTGCTTCTGTAGTTGGATAGCCATTCACAGTCTTTGTTTAATCCTGATCTGATGGTGTCAAATTTGCAAATGAACTGGAGCTCAGCAGTTTCTCTTTGGAGTCTGGTCCTGAAGTTTTTTTGCTGTAAGATGGCTACCTTTACATCTGCTATTGTGTGGCCAGGGAGGTTGAAGTGTTCTCCTACAGGTGTTTGTATATTGCCATTCCTGATATCTGACTTGTGTCCATTTATCCTCTTGCGTAGTGACTATCCAGCAGAGGGGCATTGCTGGCATATGATGGCATATATAACATTGGTGGACATGCAGGTGAATGAGCCGGTGATGTTGTAGCTGATCTGGTTAGGTCCTATGATGGTGTTGCTGGTGTAGATATGTGGGCAGAGTTGGCATCGAGGTTTGTTGCATGGGTTGGGTTCCTGAGTTAGAGTTGTTATGGTGCGGTGCGTGGTTGCTGGTGAGAATATGCTTAAGGTTGGCGGGTTGTCTGTGGGCGAGGACTGGCCTGCCTCCCCAGGTCTGTGAAAGTGAGGGATCATTGTCCAGGATGGGTTGTAGATCACTGATGATGCGTTGGAGAGGTTTAAGCTGAGGACTGTAGGTGATGGCCAGTGGAGTTCTGTTGGTTTCTTTTTTGGGCCTGTCTTGTAGCAGGAGGCTTCTGGGTACACGTCTGGCTCTGTTGATTTGTTTCTTTATTTCCTTGTGTGGGTATCGTAGTTTTGAGAATGCTTGGTGAAGATCTTGTAGGTGTTGGTCTCTGTCTGAGGGGTTGGAGCAGATGCGGTTGTACCTCAGCGCTTGGCTGTAGACGATGGATCGTGTGGTGTGTCCGGGGTGGAAGCTGGAGGCATGAAGGTAGGTGTAGCAGTCGGTGGGTTTTCGGTATAGGTTGGTGTTAACGTGGCCATCGCTTATTTGTACTGTGGTGTCTAGGAAGTGGACCTCCCGTGTAGATTGGTCCAGGCTGAGGTTGATGGTGGGGTGGAAGCTGTTGAAATCATGGTGGAATTCTTCCAGGGTCTCCTTCCCATGGATCCAGATGATGAAGATGTCATCAATGTAGCGTAGGTAAAGAAGGGGCGTGAGTGGACGAGAGCTGAGGAAGCGTTGTTCCAGGTCAGCCATAAAGATGTTGGCATATTGTGGGGCCATGCGGGTGCCCATAGCGGTGCCACTGGTCTGGAGGTATATATTGTCACCAAATTTGAAATAATTGTGCGTGAGGATAAAGTCACAGAGCTCAGCAACAAGTTGTGCTGTGTCATCATCAGGGATACTGTTCCTGACAGCTTGTATTCCATCTGTGTGTGGGATGTTTGTGTAGAGAGCCTCTACATCCATGGTGACTAGGATGGTGTTTTCTGGGAGGTCACCAATGCATTGTAGTTTTCTCAGGAAATCTGTGGTGTCACGGAGATAGCTGGGAGTGCTGGTGGCGTAGGGTCTGAGTAGGGAGTCCACATATCCAGACAGTCCTTCAGTGAGAGTGCCAATGCCCGAGATGGTGGGGCGTCCAGGATTTCCAGGTTTGTGGATCTTGGGTAGTAGATAGAATAACCCCGGTCGGGGCTCTAAGGGTATGTTGATTTGTTCCTTTGTTAGTGTATGGAGTGTCCTGAGTAGATGGTGCAGTTTCTTAGTGTATTCCTCAGTGGGAGCTGAGGAAAGTGGCCTGTAGAATTTGGTATTGGAGAGTTGTCTGGCAGCCTCCTTCTGGTAGTCAGACCTGTTCATGATGACAACAGCACCTCCTTTATCAGCCTCTTTGATTATAATGTCAGGGTTGTTTCTGAGGCTGTGGATGGCATTGCGTTCTGTACGACTTAGGTTATGAGGCAGGCGATGTTGTTTTTCCACAATTTCTCCCTGTGCACGTCGGCGGAAGCATTCTATGTATAGGTCCAGACTGTCATTTCACCCTCATACCAAATGGACTGAAGGTGAAAAATCCATTGCTATCTACATACTGCACAGACCACAGTGAGAGATTATGCCGTACACTATCAAAGAAACTGAGGAACCACCTGATCAGCATCCTATACAGCAAACAGAAAAACATCAAGAAAGAGCTCTCCAACCTGGAGACTTTCATAAATAACCAACCCTCCACACAAATGGACTTTACTAAAATAAGACAGGAGATCTACATTACACACTTCACCTCTCTACAAAGGAAAAAGGACCGTAAGCTGTCTAAAATCCTACCTGCCACATGGGGCCACAACAGGGGTACCCCTAACTCACCCAGCAATATCGTCAATTTATCCAGCTACACACTCAACCCAGCAGAAGAGTCTGTCCTATCTCGGGGGACTCTCTTTTTGCCCCAGCACCCCCACAAACATGATACAGTTCTGCAGTGATCTGGAAGCCTACTTTCGCCGCCTCCGACTCAAAGAATACTTTCAAGATAACACTGAACAGCTCACTGATACACAGATACCCTCCCACCAACAACACAGGAAGAAGAACTCCACATGGACTCCTCCTGAGGGTCGAAATGACAGTCTGGACCTATACATAGAATGCTTCCACCGAAAACCCACCGACTGCTACACCTACCTTCATGCCTCCAGCTTCCACCCCGGACACACCACACGATCCATCGTCTACAGCCAAGCGCTGAGGTACAACCGCATCTGCTCCAACCCCTCAGACAGAGACCAACACCTACAAGATCTTCACCAAGCATTCTCAAAACTACGATACCCACACAAGGAAATAAAGAAACAAATCAACAGAGCCAGACGTGTACCCAGAAGCCTCCTGCTACAAGACAGGCCCAAAAAAGAAACCAACAGAACTCCACTGGCCATCACCTACAGTCCTCAGCTTAAACCTCTCCAACGCATCATCAGTGATCTACAACCCATCCTGGACAATGATCCCTCACTTTCACAGACCTGGGGAGGCAGGCCAGTCCTCGCCCACAGACAACCCGCCAACCTTAAGCATATTCTCACCAGCAACCACGCACCGCACCATAACAACTCTAACTCAGGAACCAACCCATGCAACAAACCTCGATGCCAACTCTGCCCACATATCTACACCAGCAACACCATCATAGGACCTAACCAGATCAGCTACAACATCACCGGCTCATTCACCTGCACGTCCACCAATGTTATATATGCCATCATGTGCCAGCAATGCCCCTCTGCTATGTACATTGGCCAAACTGGACAGTCACTACGCAAGAGGATAAATGGACACAAGTCAGATATCAGGAATGGCAATATACAAAAACCTGTAGGAGAACACTTCAACCTCCCTGGCCACACAATAGCAGATGTAAAGGTAGCCCTCTTACAGCAAAAAAAACTTCAGGACCAGACTCCAAAGAGAAACTGCTGAGCTCCAGTTCATTTGCAAATTTGACACCATCAGATCAGGATTAAACAAAGACTGTGAATGGCTATCCAACTACAGAAGCAGTTTCTCCTCCCTTGGTGTTCACACCTCAGCTGCTAGCAGAGCACCTCACCCTCCCTGATTGAACTAACCTCGTTATCTCCATACTGATTTATACCTGCCTCTGGAAATTTCCATTACTTGCGTCTGATGAAGTGGGCATTCACCCACGAAAGCTTATGCTCCAATACTTCTGTTAGTGTTAAAGGTGCCACAGGACCCTCTGTTGCTTTTTACAGATTCAGACTAACACGGCTACCCCTCTGATACTTTGTTGAAAATTGTTTACCTCAGAAATAAAGAATCTTGAAATTGAGACTATAGAAAGTTATTGACACTCGGGAATCAAACCCCAACATTTTAAGCTTCTTGTATGAACGCTTTTTCAGTCCCCCTCATTTTGGGTCTTTGTCACACATTGCTTCCAACATTTGAGTCTCGATAGCTTGAGAGCTATGATTGAAGAATCAAGTCTTAAAATGAGAGTGATCTGCAGTGTCTGTCTATTTGTGCAGTTTATTTAACACACAGTTAAAGAGTCAAACTCATATTTACTGCAAGATGATTTGTTCTGATTGTGCCCACTGCCTGCTTCTTGTCCATACAGTCAGGCAGAGTTAACTTATCTTTCATTGCCCCAAATTTCTAGGTATCTAGACGTGGCAGCCAATTTTATAGAATGTACTGTATATTCCTTGTTAATCTGAAGATTATTTATTTTTACAAATAAAAATGGTCTTTGCAAATATATTCCAATAAATAAAATCTGGCTATGTCTGCCTAATATTCAAAGCTTCTGTAGTTTTTGTGTGCATGCTTAAATGGGGGCTTTGCATGGACTGACAGATGCACACATGATTTTAGAGGCCTGTTTGAAAATTTAGCCCTGGACATTTCTCTTTATTGTTGCAATATGGAAGGAGTTCCATCCGCAACTGACAAACTGAAAGGAATGCAGGGAAGAGCTCCAAAAAGGATCAAAGTGCAGTTCTACTTTGAAAAGAGGCTGTGAAAGTGGCACAGTGGGGGTTCCACGTGTTTCCCACTCAGGGACTGCAGATCCAATGTGCTCAAGTAAAAAGATGTATTTTCCAACTGTCAGTCCTGCAGACAGCCAAGGTGCTGCAAGTCAAGCAAGGGTCTTTCCTTCTTGTGCATCCTCAATAACAAAAGCTCTACCTGCCAAAGTGGTCACACAGGTGTAAGTAGAATTTGGTCCTTGTAATTGGAATTTAGTCAACTATTCTGTTGATAATGAATGAGGAGGAATGTTATTCAGCTCAGCCTCTCGTATAGTAGTTGTATTGACACTAGTAGGAGCAAAAACTAGTAAAAACGTATTGTCACTAAAGTAAGAAAATATGACTGAATACACACAGGGAGCAGAGCTATTAAGTGAGCAGGTGCCATCTTATTATCTACTATTGGTATTTCATTATCATCAATGGGCGCCCTCTGTTATATATAAGAGCACCGAAAAGTTTACAGAGCACCCCAGGTTAGTCACTTTTCAGAACAGAACCATGCTCTAAGGCAGGGGTGGCCAACCTGAGCCTGAGAAGGAGCCAGAATTTACTAATGTACATTGCCAAAAAGCCACAGTAATACATCAGCAGCCCCACATCAGCTCCCCACCCCCCCGCTCCCAGCCCCTACCACCCACCGGCACCCCTCCGATCAGCACCTCCCACTCCCTCCCCGCACCTCCCGATCAGCTGTTTCGTGGCATGAAGGAGACTCGGAGGGAGAGTGGGAGGAGCGATGGCACAGCAGGTTCAGGAGAGGGGTGGGAAGGGGTGGAGTGGGGGCAGGGTCTGTGGCAGAGCCGGGGTTAAGCAGTGAGCATCCCCCTCTTCCCCCCCCCCCCCAGCACATTGGAAAGTTGGTGCCTGTAGCTCCAGCCCCGGAGTCGGTGCCTATACAAGGAGCCACATATTAACTTCTGAAGAGCCGCATGTGGCTCAGGAGCCACAGGTTGGCCACCCCTGCTCTAAAGGAAGAACTGATATATGGGGAAAGTTGAAAAGAATTTCATATTTATTGCCAGGCTGCTAAGTAAGTTGGAAACATGAGAACTATCTTCAAATACTGGAAAGTCGTAAACACCAAGGAAGAAGAGGAATTTATTTAGCTTGGTTCAAGGAGCAATAACTAAAAGTAATGGGATTAAATTAAAAACAATGTAGACTACAAAATAAAGTACCCTGGAAAGTGGTGAAACACCATCGCTTGAGATACTTAAAACAAGACTGGACAAAACCAGTGTAGGAATCAATTCTGTATTGACCAGGGAATGGACTAGGATGGGGATTTTCAAAGAGCCTTGAGAAAGTTAGGTGTCCAACTCCCATGGTAATTTCTATGAGAGCTGGTCATTCATTTCCTTTAGGGACCTTTGAACATTCCAGCCTAGATCTCTGAGTAGGTCTTTTCCATCTTTAATAGCCATGATTCACTGCAATTTGCTTCTCAATTTCACACTTCTCTAGATGTTTAAACATCTGGCCAGGTTGACTTCCCTGCTTATTGTATTTCTCCCTGTAATGGGTTATACTGGCCCTTTAAAGAAAAGAGAAATCATGTTGGGGGATGGGAGAGCAAGGTCCAGGCTACTCTGTTCCCCTTTCCTCCCGATTCCTCTTTTCCTTAAAGTGCCAATATACGCTGTTTCACTCCCATTCCATGACTATCGCTTAGTACCTTATTCCTGATTCAATTGTAACCATTTCTTGTATTAACTCACATGTTAAGTAAAGATGGAATAATGTTTCTTGTTAGTAAATAAGCAAAAAACCTTTTCAGAAGAACCCCCATCCTATGGGGCAGCAAAGACATTTAACAACCATCTCGGATTATCTCTCTGGAAATGTGTCTATTAGTAATGAGATTTTCTGAGCTCTTCTTGAAGTTACATTTGCAGATTTTTACCTTTTCTCTCTCCTCAGCATCATAATTATCAGGAAAGACGGGTTTATTCTGATTATCTTCAGTGATTTCTCTCTCCTCCAAATAAAACTGCCATTTGGCTTCAAAGTAAAACCAGTGCTCCTGATATTCTGAATGCAAAACAAACTAATGGTGTAATATTTCATCTTGACAAGACTTTCAGGTGCACTTAAATAGCTTTTAAAGAAAGAACAAAACAGGGTTTTCCCAGTAAAACTTTGTATTCTACAGGAATGTAACTTTAATAATTCACACACTCTCAAGCATGATCAAACTGCATGTTCTATTTGATTATATCAAAGGAACAAGTAATAGGAAGGCAGGAAAAATGAATATGAAAAGAAAGAAAGAAAATTAAAAATGGTAAGAACTGCAGAATTATCTTAAAAACATCCAACAAACTGGAAATACAGCATGATATGAGATTGAGACAGTGCAACCTTCATCTGAAACAAACACTATAAAGAAAAAAGATAAATGTGAATTACAGGGGAGAAAAATTAGTCTATGCCTTTGTTTGTTGGTGTTCCTTTATAGCAAATCACGAATACCTAAAACGTTTATTTTTGTTTGGTTGAGTTTCTTTAAAACAAAACAATTTGGTGGGAGGGGAGTGCTTTTTTACCTTAGAAATATGAGGACTGTCAAGTCTTACCTTCCCTGGTTTTGCTGGAGGACTCAGAGATGTGGACTAGAGAGCTTTCTCCCAATTGTTTGAATGAAACAGGTGTTGAAGATACCGAACAAAATACAAAATGTTTTACACAGCCTGAATATAAATCACTTTCCATCTCAATTATTCAGATTTTATATGTAAGATTTCTCTAGTGTCTTGAACCTACTAGTTCTTCAGTCATCCATAGAATCTTCCAGGAAAAACTGGGTAAACAAAGACCAGAACTTGCAATACAAACAAAACAGGAGGAGAAAACCTTCAGGCCATCTTTATATATCACCTACTTTTTTCTCTGGTCAGTGAGAAAAAACAGTGAGTCTTGAAAACTGCAAACACACATGCTTAACTTTTTGCATATGAGTAGTCCCATAATCTTCAATGGGACTATTGATGTCCTTGATTCAGCAAAGCACTTAAATATCTTACCTTGCTTACCTTTTAAGCAAGTGCTTAAATCCAATCCTATTAACTAAAACACTTAAAAATGCACCTAAGTCTTATTGACTTCAATGGGCGTACTCATGTGTAAAGTCAAGCACATGCATATTTATTCGCAGGATTGAGACCATGAGGGGAAAGGTGGAAAAAAGGAATAGGAGGCAAAGATGACTAGGGTTAAGAATTCAAAAAGCAGTGAGATGGAGAAGGCCATTAAATAAGCCATTGGAATGTTGGCACTTCAGTACAGGAGTATGATTGCAGGTGTGTTCAGCCTCACTGGTGCTCCAGATTAAATACAAACTAAGTCTGAATTCTGTTTTCTAATAGCTTCCCCTTCAATCATGGTGCCAATCAGGGTACTGACTTCCTGGGGAAGAAAAGAGGGTCGGAACCCAAACCAATAAGCAACTGAATCAAATGATTGTATACGATATGACTGTATTATGAAAGTGTATCAAGTAAGGTATCGTATAAAAACTGATGACATGCTGGTCGTGAATATCACTGTGTGATGTCTGTACCCATGGTGTGTAAAGAGATAAATACATGCTTTGGAAATATGTTCCTAAAATATGTTGTGGAGAGAGTTGATAAACAAGCCTGCCTTAGACAAAGGAATGTGGATTTACATGTCTGGATCAAGCTTTGTAAGCCAGAGGACAATGAAAGTACATTTACATGTAAGATAAACAAAGCCACCCAGCTAACTAGCAGAAAACACTGGGAGACAGAGTCTGCACCCCCTGGCAATTTTTCCTGGCTCTTGAGGTAAAGACATCGCACTTTGGGGAAATATAAAAGGAGCCCAAAAAGACATTCTAGTTATCCATCACTTAGGGAAGAGGACAGCACCCTAAGATTTTGTGAAAGTGGGGTCCTCTGGCCTGGAGGGCTAGAGTTTCTGTAGCCTGATTTAAGTGAGAAAACTGGTTAGGCAAAAATAACCTGCTAAAATAAAGTTTTAATCACTAGAAAGCATGTTTTATTTTGTTTTGTTTGCAGCCACATCTGCCTCCCTTTTCTCTTGCTTAGTATCACCTGAATCTCTGTTCTTTATTAATAAACTTATTCTTAGTTTTACTATAAACCATCTTAGTGCTGTTATTTTGAAGTAGAGTGAGTGCTCGGTGAACTTAACAGGCTGGTGTGTGCCCTGTCTCTTTGGAGGCAGCAAACTTAGTAATTTCTGTGAGTGTCCAGTGAGAGGGACTGGACGCTGCAGAGAGACGTCTTGGGGGGAAGTCGGGAACTGGGGTTCACTGATTGTTACCTGCAAGGCAAGGTTCAGACTGGCAGTCTCTAGGAGTTTGCTGGTGAGACAGACAGACTGGTGTGGCAGGGAGCTAACATACAGTCTAATCTCCAGCAAAGCTCACTTCCGGTTCTGGGTTCCTTGAGGAGAGTGTGACAAACACTCAGACCTGACAGAAAATTAGTGACTGTGCACACACAGTAGTCACTTTTCTAAATGAAGCAATTTGGTTCTTCCTTTTTCTTTCCTTTTTTTCCTCTTCCAAAAAGGCTAAGCAAGTGCTCCCCATTAGGGATTAATATCCTGAAAATACTTCATCTTCATATATCAAAAAACAAAAGCTGTTTTTGTTTACTCTGGTATTTTCTACATGCTGGTAGCTCTCCCACCCCGCACTTCCCAGCGGAAGGGGTGAAAGTATAATGCTAGTAGAGTCTACAGCACTCCTGATGCTGCAGCAGTTGGCACAGATCCCTGGGGGGCAGGAGGGAATCCAACCCCCCCCCCCCGAGTTCCCTTACACCCACACTAGGACCCAGGGTTCATAGA
Source organism: Emys orbicularis (assembly GCF_028017835.1). Taxonomy (NCBI): domain Eukaryota; kingdom Metazoa; phylum Chordata; order Testudines; family Emydidae; genus Emys; species Emys orbicularis. The sequence continues at coordinate 256,797,744 of NC_088683.1, read as the reverse complement.
ACCATAGAATATCAGGGTTGGAAGGGACCTCAGGAGGTCATCTAGTCCAACACCCTGCTTAAAGCAGGACCAACCCCAACTAATCATCCCAGACAGGGCTTTGTCAAGCCTGACCTTAAAAACCTCTAAGGAAGGAGATTCCACCACCTCCCTAGGTAACCCATTCCAGTGCTTCACCACCCTCCTAGTGAAAAAGTTTTTCCTAATATCCAACCTAAACCTCCCCCCACTGCAACTTGAGACCATTGCTTCTTGTTCTGTCATCTGGTACCACTGAGAACAGTCTAGATCTATCCTCTTTGGAACCCCCTTTCAGGTAGTTGAAAGTAGCTATCAAATCTCCCCTCATTCTTCTCTTCTGCAGACTAAACAATCCCAGTTCCCTCAGCCACTCCTCATAAGTCATGTGCTCCAGCCCCCTAATCATTTTTGTTGCCCTCCGCTGGACTCTTTCCAATTTTTCCACATCCTTCTTGTAGTGCGGGGCCCAAAACTGGACACAGTACTCCAGATGAGGCCTCACCAATGTCGAATAGAGGGGAATGATCACGTCCCTCGATCTGCTGGCAAAGGGCAGGATTTTGCCCAGGTGCGGGACCTGGAGGAGCCCAACACAGAGAGGGTCCAGTTGGCATTTGCTGACCTTGGCCATCCTTACCACCACCAGTGGTATCATGCTGAACGCACCACGAGGTATTTTCATTCTGCTACAGGAAGCCCAAGCAGCAGTTGATTAGTATCTTAAAAGAAATTCTATGTTCGAAAAAGCAGAGTGAAAATGTCTACCTACATCTTAAAAAACATGAGAGTATTTTAAGAGAAAAAAAGTCCTGGTTTAAATAAACCACCACACACAATTGATCTGATCATCATGTGATTTTAAAACTGGCTTAAAAACTCAAAAGACCTAGCAATTATCTCTGCTTTTCTGTTGCACTCACCAGCATAGTACCCTAGTGCTAAAAACATAAATGATTCCCCCCCCCCCAAAACACTGCTGTAAGGTAGGGAAGTATTATTATCTCCATTTTACGGATGGAGGATATGAGGAACAAAGAAGTTAAGTGATTTTCCCAGTCTGATGGAAAATCTGTAGCAAAGCCAGAAATTAAACCCACCCCTCCCAAAGTCCTGTGCCTGAACCACAAAACCATCCTTCCTGTCTTTTGGCCCAATTTTTCAACCCTTACTGGTGTTGAGTACTTACTTGCACTCCAGGAGTAGTCATACTGAAGTCAATGGACTACACATGAGAGTAAGTGTAACTTAGTGAGAGTAACGGACCTTTTGTGATTAAATGGGTCTCATTTGTGACTGAAACAAAAATGGTTTTCTAAAAATGTAGGGCTCTGTTCAGCAGAAATTCTCTTCCGTGCATCTCAGCAGCCAAGGGTCTCGAGCCTGAGGTGGGAGATTTTTTTCCCCTTCCAAAATAGCCCCAAGCTCCACAATGCCATTATTATACAGTGCATTCTTCAGGAGTCCCACATATCTTTACACATCTGTGGGTTCACCCTGGTGGAGTGACAGGATCCTTCTGTAAAGTCAGTCGAAGAGAGACCTATATATACTAATCCTGCACCTGCTGCTCTTAGGTCTAGTCTATTAAAAAAAAAAAACTTAGAGCAGAAGAGGCTGCAGTAAAAGAATTCTGTGTGTTCCAGAAAAACTTCTAGCTTGTCCACAATTTTTTGAGCTGCAAATTTATCTCGCAAATAAATCTTAGTTCTTGGATGCTCCAAGTAAAGATTTATATGTAGTCTAATCATCGCGTTCTCCAGGCCCCTATAACTCTTTAGAACAGATGGAAAAAACATTTCATAGGTAACATTTTTGGGGACACATCAAAGTGACTTTGGAAATGAATTAAGTTAAATCAAATTAAGGACACTTTAATTCTGAGCAAAAGCATCTACACAGGAATTTAATGTGGTTTAACTAATCCTCTTTAAATTCACTCATTTAGCTACTTACAATTAACTTTCCCAAGTGTCCTCCTGTAGACAAGCTCCTATATTCATTTGTTCAAATTAGGATAACAATACTACAATACGGTGATCCTAGGCAAACAGGCACTAAAAAGCTGTTGTGTATCAGATACATTAACATTATCTATCTCAGGAGTCCTGTTTCACTCAACTGTTTTGAACAATGAGTACAACAGAACATATCCCAAATGTTTGCACGGAATAGCAGCAGCCAGATTTGAACATACAGACAAAGGATGAATTAACTGTTCTCTAAATATATGCATCTCCAGCTGCGTTATGACTTCCACTGGCAAAATGAGGAGTGTCTACTGAATTTCTAATGGAAAAAGTTGTACTGATCACTTGGGTCTCTTCTACTGTACCATTTGATGGAAGGCAGCTGAAACAGCTTAAATCTCAGCATACATGCTTTGCAAATGATTTGCTGACAAACATTCTTCCTACCTTGTAATGACATTGGAAGACTCCCAACAAAATAAATCTGTGCAGTTTAACATTATAATTATTGTTTTGTCTGTTTATATAGTGCCATTAGTGTGCTAGGCAACTTGCAAGCCATATGAAAACAAGGTCCCTACCCTGAAGAGTTTGCAGTCTAATGTGCAGACAATGTGGAAAGACAACATGTAAGAACAGGAGATGATGTGAACTAACAAAAGTGGCGCGATTGAGCAGTGAAGTTTAATGGGTGTCGTTATAGGTGACTGGTTTAAAAAAAAATAGTTTTAGTTTAGGAGTGTTACCTGCCATGTGTCGAATGGTCTTTTTGCAATATTCTTCAGCCATTGGGACCACCTTCATCATTTCCCTTCCCCACTGCACAAGTGGTTTTCCTTGTATTGCATATGATACAAACAGAGCTGTACAAAAGGACCCTAAAAAGCCTAGAATTAACATATAATATTAATAATTACTAACATGTGATCTACATTTCTACTGTAATAATAATAATAATAACAAAGACATCTTTGGCACAGCCTCAGTAAAATCATTACTAGCTGTGTCATATCTCTAGGATGGTTTAACAAATCCATCTGACCTATGTCTTTCTGTTTAACAGGCTGACACTTGGTATGTCAGGACTCTTGGCTGAAGCACACTGCTCACTGGATGACGACTTATTTCACATATGAGGGAGATTCTGTTCTCAGCGGTATAACATGACAGCAAATAATGCAGTCGTCCAAAATAAATATCATGTGTTCATATGATACTTAAAATCTTTTAATTCAAGTCACATGGAACAACTGACATGGACCAAGTAATTCAGTTATACTCTAAATCACTTTGTTTACAAAATCATTCAGCTTGCAGACTGATTAAGATTTTAGATTTTAGACTGTTTCTTGCTCATTTTACTCTGAGTAACTAAGTCATTTCTTCATAGACGTTATGCACACTACTATGTTCGGTACTTCAGGTTTCTTCCTATTTTGTTTTGGGATCTATCTGCCCTCAATAGGAAGCTGTGCAAGTAGTCTATGCAGGGCCGCCCAGAGGAGGGGGGGGGGGGGCAAGTGGGGCAATTTGCCCCAGGCCCCGGGCCCCACAGGGGCCCCCACGAGAATATAGTATTCTATAGTATTGCAACTTTTTTTATGGAAGGGGCCCCCGAAATTGCTTTTCCCCAGGCCCCCTGAATCCTCTGGGCGGCCCTGAGTCTATAGTGTATATTTGCAGGTTGTGGATCACAGAATTTCACTGTGTTCAAGATAATATTTTCTTTTAAGAGACACTCGCAATATTGGCAGAGTTAGAAAATTACTTGATCGTTTTCTTATATCTACTTGTGAAATTTTTGAGCTTTTTTTCAAATACAGCAAAAAATACCGAGTGCAAACTTTAAAATAAAGCTAAGAAACCAGCTCAGTAATTGTCGACACTAAAGCCCCAAATGCAAAGCACTGGAACATATGCTTAACTTCAAGCACATGAGTCAATGGTACTGCTCACATGCTTAAAGTTAAGCACTGGCCTAAGTGTCTTGCTGGATCAGGGCCTTATTCCTTATAGGAACATCCCCAACATTTTGGCCATTCAATCTTTTTGGCACCTAAAGGTGTCATAATTCTGTTTCTCCCCACAGAATGCAGTTTCCTGAGAGCATGGTCAAAGAGCAAAGGTGCAATAAGAAGCATGCACTCACTGGTGGGGATTGTGTGTTTGTTAAAGGCATGGTCATCATGAAATTTAGGAAATACAAAGTTAGGAATACAATAATAAAGCACATATGTGATTTGTGATCTTAAATATTTGTTGGTGGCACTAGATTTATTAAATACGAAACTGTGCTATAGGAAAATAGGTTTGCTGATAGAGTAATGCTGGTCTTCAAGGAATTGTCAGGGGTAAAAAGTAAAGTATTTTATGAAGTTACAGCTCCAAATGAAACCATTACACCTGCTCCATGTTGCTAGGGTGACCATATAGCAAATGTAAAAAATCGGGATGGGGGTGGAGGGTAATAGGAGCCTATATAAGAAAAAGACTCAAAAATCAGGACTGTCCCTATAAAATCGGGACATCTGGTCACCCTACATATTGCAGTTCATTGTGTGTTTCTCTACTACTGTTTAAGTAGCACAGAAATATAAAAATGAACCTTCAGAACACAAACAAATGAATTTTTTTTTATTTCTTCCTAAAACATGTGGATTTGGAAACATCTTGATGTCCAAATTTGCTTCTCTTCACATCTATAGCTAACATAATCTGATGGGTCAAGAGCCCATAACAGAAAAACAGTATCTTCTGAAGGATAAACCTATGTGTTCACAGGATCATCTGGAGAAATGTGAAATTGTTACACAGTAATTTGAGCAGGATAGTAACATGCAAATTCTTCAGTCATTACAAGTGATGTTTAAGGGGGTCTTCCACCCTACAGCTGGAGGTGCTATGTATTGAACAAATACCTCATGGAAGGCAAGGCTCAAGCCAGGACTTAGGGATCTGCAGATACAGCAGTAGTTCAATCAAGTGAGCTAACAGGAGCTGTGCTAGTCTGTTCTAAATTGATAATCAGTCATACATATCACAGACAAATAATTTTATTTCAGTGGATGTTACCTGTAGGGTGATTATGAGTCATTCGTCCACATTCGATGCTCACTTCAATAAGAGTTTCTAGCCTCTCAGGCTTCCAGTATTTCATCCCTAAACACATGGCTTTTGTAGCGGCTCCAAATCCAGAACCTACATTAAAAAATGTTACGGGCTTTAAAAAGGAAATAATACACAAAATGTAGAATGCCATCGGAAACAAGCATATTTTGTTAATTCAAATAACATTTAGGGAACGGAGAGCTATCAGTCAAATTGTACCACAGTTTTCATAGCCTCACACATGGATTTTTGCCTCCACATGTGGGAACCTCATTACAATTGTCACTAAAAGTCCTGTAAGGAACACTGTAGGTGCACAAAAATAAGTGTTCTCCCTTTTCTCTCATTTAACTCAAAAACTTCTGCAATCATTGATCAGTCTTGGCTGACACCTGAGTTGCTTTGCTTTTTCCTGACGCCAATATTGAACATAGTGGTAGGAGAAACAGACAAGCTCAAAAAACATAGTGGAAAGCAAATCTTTCAAATTGTTTGTTTATAGGGCCTGATTTTTCAGAGTACTTTTGTAGCATTGAATATGCTCAGTCACAGCTCCCATTACTTCAATGAGCACTCAGCACTTCTGCAAATTAGACCCCAGGAGTCTCAGATTGGGCACCCAGAATTTGAGGAACACACAATTAATAAACACTGTGAAAGTTCCGGTTTAAGTGATTTGTCCAGCATAAACCAGCAGGCAGATTCATCAGCTTGGGGAGCACTAAAAGGGCCAAACGCTCAAGTTTAGTTCTATATTTTTTTCCTTGGGCGGGCTTTAACCAGAACATGCAAAAGGCTCAAAGTCATACACCACACATACTAAGAGACCTTTCCACTTTTTGCAGGCTGGAAAAGGAGAAGACATATAATTTTCCCTTCTGCTACTGTAAACACCCACACTAAAGCTTCCCTGACCACTGGTCTCTTCTGTCTGCAGCTCTTACCTAAGAGGCAGGAAACCTTATACCTTAAACACCACATCAGAATATATATGCACGGAGGTTGCATGGGCAACATGAATTCTGGCATTTCCTAACTTTTGAGTGCTTTACTTTGCAACCTTAATGTTCTTCTAACACGGGGTTTTTTATATATAATTTCCTAAGTTCTAAAAAAAGCAAAGTCTATCATGTCGAATCATATTGACCCCATCACCAGATCTGAAACCTTTAGAACCACATGAAACTGTTTTACCACTTGAACTAGCAGATGACAGTAGTAGGTTGTAATCCTCTATGTGGACCAGCCACTAAAGGGGATAATGCAAACACTTTGCTGGTGAGTTTCATAGCTTTTTTCTAGACAAGAGCAATGCTGAGACTCAAATATGCTGGGTTCTCTTCCAGGTTCTGGAAGGGAATATATGCTCTAGTTGTTTTAGACTCTTTTGCTCTGTCCCATAGGGTTGTGCCCTTTTGTTCCAGTCCCCCTTTGCCCACCATTTCTGGTCCCCCTCTGTTTTTCACTCTTCTACATTCACATCAAGCTGTTTCTTTTTTCTCCTTCAAGCTGACATAGGCACCAGTCGGGGGAACATTGAGACCATGGGGGAGAGAGTCTCCTTCATCTCACTTCCATTCCCTAGTGCCATGATGGCCTCTAGCAGCTGAGTGGTGTAACTGGAGGGAAAGACCCCCTCAGTGCCTGCAGCCCTGGCCTAGAGCATGCTCGGTGCAGAGAGAAACTTGGAGAATTTAGCTGCCAAACGCTAATAAGACTCTCCATTTGGGTTTTTGGCACACTGACAGCAAAAGGTACATCTTTGATACCAGGGTGACCCACCTGTCAAATTTTAAGTCTTTGATCCAGAGCATGGAGGGCCCAGAGCTTCTCAATTAAATGGTTATGAGAATTTTTTTAACACTGTCAAAACAGCATATTTCCCCATAACCTCTTAGAAACAGATGAGCCATGTTTGTTGAAGCCTTAAAAAAATTCAGCCCAAGGCAAATGCCCAGCATGGAAATTTTCAGCCTGAACAATTAAAGTTTAGCAAAGTTCTGAGTCACTGAAAACAGGGTCTTACAATGGAAAACATTAGGCAACATTAACTACAAGTGTCACTGCCAGTTCAGCCTATAATGCTAGAATCTCTTCATCCCTTCATCCTGCATCTGAAGAAGTGAGGTTTTTTACCCACGAAAGCTTATGCCCAAATAAATCTGTTAGTCTTTAAGGTGCCACCGGACTCCTTGTTGTTTTTGTGGATACAGACTAACACGGCTACCCCCTGATACTTCATCCCTTAATGTAATTCAGCTGCCTATGAAACAAAATATGGTCATTATTTGACTGTGTACAGCAACAGTACACAACAGTTTATCACAAGAAGTGACTAGGATGACTGTATCCAGAGGAAATTGAGCACACAAAATTTATGTAGGTAGTATGTAGTTACCCACTCTGCAATTTGCCCCGGGACATGGAGGCCGACATAGCAACTTTTGCAAAAGTCAGACACTCTAGAATGACAACATGAAATCAAGAATTTGGTTCTAACCTCATCTGAAAGATTAATCTGATCACCACACTTTCAGTTCTACTGGAATCTTCTAATCTCATTAAGAAACTTGGAGCCTTGGGTATAGGGAATCCCTCACCTCAATTAAATTGTGCTCTGCTCTCAAGATTAAAAAAAATCCTTCTTGAAATATACAGATCGGCATTTCTTAGAATAGTTTGGCAAAACACAAGATGGAGCAGTGGGGGCAAAAAACTTAACTGGCTTCAAGACTGAGCTTGATAAATTTATGGAGGGGATGGTGTGATGAGACTGCCTACAATGGCATCTAGTTGATCTGTGACTGTTAACAGCAAATATCTCCAATGGCTAGTGATGGGACACAAGATGGGGAGGGCTCTGAGTTACAACAGAGAATTCTTTCCTAGGTGTCTGACTGGTGGGTCTTGCCCACATGCTCAGGGTATAACTGATCACCATATTTGAGGTTGGGAAGGAATTTTCCTTTGGGTCAGATTGGCAGAGACCCTGGAGGTGTTTCGCCTTCCTCTGCAGCATGGGGCATGAGTCACTTGCAGGTTTAAACTAGAGTAGTGGTGGATTCTCTGTAACTTGAAGTCTTTAAACCAGGATTCGAGGACTTCAGTAACTCAGCCAGAGGTTAGGGGTCTATTACAGGAGTGGGTGGGCAAGGTCCAGTGGCCTGCGTTGTGCAGGAGGTCAGACTATCATGATGGTCCCTTCTGACCTTAAAATCTATAAGTTTTCATTTTAGAGAATTCTAGCTTAAGGCATCCTAAGAACCATACTTCCAGGATGAGAAGGGGAAGAAGGGGAAGGCTGAGAAGAATAGATAAGAACCCAAAAAGCTAATTAAAGTATGTAACTGTGGTACTGTTTCTAGAGGTATATATAGCTTTCTCAGGGCCACACATGCAGTCTCCCACTGATTGAATTTCCTCAGACTTGGCTTAAAATCAGCCAGAGCATGCATAGTGCCCATGACAGGGGCATTGCCCAGCCCCTGACACACAGGAGGAGTAAATGGATTGGAGTTGCCAGGATTACTTTCCTCCCCTCCCAGCAGTTGTGTTGAGGGACTGAGCGTGCGAGAGAGGAGCTATTCGTGCTGAAGAGAGTTGGCTGCAGAAGGGCAAAAATAAACAATGATGGCATTGCACTGCAGTGTTTTGGTCCTGATATTGCATCAATATTTGATGCTGTTGAGTGGTGTTGGTGCAGTGTCATATCACAGCGATACAGTATCATAACAACCCAGTGAGATGTCTGGATACTGTAGTGCATTTTAGTGACTGTGACTATTTCATTTGATGATAAAGTGGCTCTCCGTTTTCTTCAAGGTTAAACTGTATGGATAGGTGTGTGTATATTACTAAATGTATAGTTCATTTAACCTTGAAGAACTTGGAGAGTCACAAATTAAATAGTCACAGAGAGCCTCAAATATATGTTATGTATATACACAAATCTCTCTGTGTGTGAGAGAGAACAATGCTAAAGGATGGTAGGATTATCAGCGAAGAAAAAATTGGTCTTGGGAGTTTAATGCTGTATCTACCTGAACGAAGGTAATATAATAAGAAAGAATATCAGGGTTGGAAGGGACCTCAGGAGGTCATCTAGTCCAACCCCCTGCTCAAAGCAGGACCAATCCCCAGACAGATTTTTTGCCCCAGATCCCTAAATGGCCCCCTCAAGGATTGAACTCACAACCCTGGGTTTAGCAGGCCAGTGCTCAAACCCCTGAAAAGATCTTTCTTTTGCCTCCAAAGAAGAGTTACATTGAAAAGGTTATCTATCTATAGGGTGACCAGATGTCCCATTTTTAAAGGGACAGTCCCATATTTAAGCCCTTCTGCAGATGTCCCGACTTTTTCTTAAAAATGGTCAAATTGTCCGGTATTTTCTGTCTTCCCCACATGAGTACTGGCAGGTCCTGCTGCTGGCCGGATCCCTGCTTGCCAACCGCCCACCCACCACCAGTGTGTGTGTGTGGGGGGGTCCAGTGTCCAACGATGGGGGTGGGTGTGCAAAGCTGGTGGCGGGCCAAAGTGGCTGCTCCCCCTGCTGGGCCCTCAGCGCAGCCCCTGCTGCATGCCAGCTCTCGGCCAGCAGGGCCCTGTCCCCCACCCTGTTTCTGGACAACACTGGCTGTACGCTGTGAGCTGCGATGGCTGGTGAGTGCGGGCAGGCGCCAGGTAGCGGCTGGCTACATGTTGCCTCTGCTGCCCACCCATTGGTCCTTTACAGGCTCCCCCTCTCAATGTCCTTTCCCTGCTTTGCCCCTTCACCCCCAAGCCCCACTGCTTCTCTATATCCCCCTAGGCGGGATGCGTCCTGGTCCCAGCGCTGTGCAGAGAACAAGCCCCTGGTCGGAGTACAACGCTCACCAGCAGCCTGGCCGGCAGGTTCCTTCCTTTCCCCACTGCCTCGGGCTGGGCCGGCACCCCAGGAAAGCCCAAGACCCTCCGGCCCTCAGCACTGGCCAGGAGGAGCCGAGCCCTGCATGTGCCGAACCCCACGCAGCACTGGCGTGGGGAAGCCTCTCTGCCCTCAGGTAAGCTCTGGAGTGGAGGAGGAGAAGCAATTTCCAGCCTGTTCATGTCCTAACCCCACAGGCTCCACAGCAGACCCCCGGGCAGGGGCTTAGCACCATCTTCACCTGCCCCCCAACCCTGGGTCCTGCCCCCAGGGAGCGCAGGGCTGCTCCGTCCCCTAGGCACCTCCCTTGCTGAGCCACCTCTCTGGCTGGGTTCGCTGAAGCCCCTGCAGTCAGATTCCCTGGGTCCTGGTGCACAATGCATCCTTAGGGCTTAACCCCTTCCTGCCCGTGCTGTAGCTGGGGGACAGGAGGCAGCTGGGTTATGTCGGTGGCCAGCAGCAGCCTGGAGGTGGTAGCTGCCTTTCAACACTGTGCGGGCAGGAAGGGACAAGCTGCTTCCAGACACAGGGGAGTGGGGAGGGAGGGAAGAGATGAGCTCTACAAAGACACAGGCCAAGTCATCCCTTCCCCCACCTCCCCTGTGGCTGGAAGCAGCTCCCATCCCTTCCCTCCTGCACAGTGCCGAAAGGCTGCTGCTGGCCACATCCTGGTGTGAACCCTGGCAAAAATCTGGGGAGGGGAGGCATGTGACCCTGCTTGCCCCACCCATGTGTTGTCTTGGGAAGATGCAGCGCCAGGTATCAGGAGAAGCGGTTCCGTCCTGGGGCCCCAGCCAGGCATGGAGCATGGAGAGCGCTGGGCGGGGAGGGTTGGGTTGGTCAGTCACACACATCCCCACCCCGTGTGAGAGAGGGGTATGGGAGTGTGTATATGTCACCTCTCCCCATGTGAACCCTAAAGCCTTAGAGATAAGAAGATAAATAAAAAGAATCCAACTACGCAGTATTTCTTTTTAACAGGGGCAGTCAACTTGATGTTAATTTGAACATTTGTACTGCATAGTTCTGATTGATTGCCATTAAACTCGCTTGAATACAAGTAATTTTACCAGGTGTCCCGTATTCAGCATAGGGAAATATGGTCACCCTATCTATCTATCTCAACTGCAAGCTCAACAATTTGTCTTTTACAATGGAAGCTCAACAATTTGTCTTTTACAATGGGATCATTAAAAAGATCAAAAACTAGAGAAACAAAAATGGAAACATGGTGGAAAATATTCCTTAAAATAAACATGAAATTCAAGGACAAAAATCTGGACCCAGAAGCATAAGGCCAAGAATAAAGTTTCTTTAAATAGATGTTAAGCAGGCCAGAGTTGATTTACAAAAGGACATAGTGCCCTACAAAAGGAATTTCTTACATATCACTTGCCATCTTTGGACAAACATAGCATTGTTACAGTACTAGTATCTTATTTGTGGCAGGGGAAAAATAATCTATTTCCAGATATTTAACTTTAAAATAAATGTGTTATTAACAATCAACATATAACAGATAGAAAATACTGTACCCTTTTCATTAAACGGTGTGTGCCAAGCTAGGAGATAGTTATCTGGTTTTAACTGTGAGCAACCTTCAATGGTAGCGGGGTCTGACCATTTCCCGGGAAGTTTGTCAATAATCTCAACATAGCGTTTTACCAAGTCACGATACAGGTCTTCTAAACACCAGTAATCTGTTCAGAATAAGGAATAAAGGACCATTATAATAAGTGGAAAAAGAAGAGGGGAATATTGAAAAATACAAAAAATAACCCAATCATGCATTTTTCAAATATTACTATTTGTCATTTCTAATTTATGTGAAGATTTGTTAACATAAATGAATATAAACACATTTATACAAACCATTAAAACAGTCCTGGAGAGGGTACATCTGCATCTACGTCCAAATTACAATCAATAATATAAACAAGCAAAAGCAGAAAACACTAGAGAGGACATATTTTTATTTAGTTAGTTAGTTATTATTTTAATTCCCTCCAGTAACTGTTGCTTCAGGGCCCATTTAGGCCCTCATTGAACAAGGTAGTTAAACATGTGCCTCCCTTTAAGGGCATGAGAAGTGACTTTAATGTGGTTATTCAAGTGCTTAAAGTTATGTACATGCTTTAATACCTTGACAAACCAGAGCCTCTGAGTTTATATGTGGACACTAGTCCAGTTCAAGACTGAATTACCCTGTTTAAAAAATTACCTTTGACTAGTTTTTAATTCTACTGATTCATTGTAATTAAGCACAGGGGCAAATTAGTGGTTTTTAATATATTTTTATTAATTGTATATTTTATATAATTATTGATCATTTATTTAGATTTGCAGGCTCTTTGGTGCAGGGGTCTGTGTCTTCTTATATTTCTTCAGTGTCCAGCACAACGAACTCTTGATCCTCGATGGGTGTTACCGTGATATAAATTATGAGGAGGAGGAAGAGGATTAATAATAATAGTAAATCTGTATAATGTTAATTTTCTCAGCAAATGATTCTCTGAAACATGGTCATTAACTACATTTGCTTGTTGGTTATTTCTACTGTTCTGAAACCTGAGGTCTTTACTGGGAGCCCTTAGTCATGTTGAATAATACATTGCTTCTTCAGTAGGACTACTTGTTGGAGTAAGTTACTAAGTGCACCAGCACCTCATCAGCTCATTCCATTGGTCTTAAAAGAATGCACCTGGGCCCTTGAGGGAAGAGAGACCTGGTGAGTCAGGGCTGCCTGGGTCAGTCAGGAAAGGGCTGGTGAGGTCTGCCAGAGACTGGGACAGGGGCGGGGGAGGGAGCTGCAGGAGGTCCCTTTAGGAAGCTGTAGATGGTTCCTGCGGGAAGGCTGGAGAGCAACAAGAGGGGTTTGCTGTCTAACTTCCCCAAGCCAGACGGTCAGGGCTGGAGACCAGAGAGCAGCAGAGGGAAGTGCCTGCTGGCTCTATGCTGGAGAGCTGAAGCTGAGAGCCAGAGAGGGCTGAAGGCAGGGGAGCAGCTGATGCGCTTACCCACTGACATCTCCACACTGGAGAGCTGGATCCAGGGGAACTGTGAGAAAGCCAGGGGGACAGAGGGATGCTCCCCTGGTGAAGATGCACTCCCAGCAGAGAGGCTGTGGGGATTCCTGCTGGGAAGAGCGGGGATGCACTCCAACTGGACAGGGCAGAGGGATGGAAAATGACTGATCGGAAGTCTCGGTGTGGTGGAAGATATCAGAGTGTTACATGGAAAGACTCACAGCAGAGAAGCTGGTGGGCTGCCCACTGGGAAGAGTGGGGTTTTAAGGACAATGTACACAGGGTGTAGGAAACGGATTATGTTTGGGACTTTTGTTGGGGATTTTTTGAATGATGTTTTGGTAATAAACTGGCCCCAAGGAGGGCTGTTATTCAAGCAAGAGAGCCTGAAATTGAGTTACTGGGAACTCTGAATGGGGAAACGGAGGCAGGAATGCCTGTTGGGTGAGGCAGGATGGTGCTCTATGGCAGGAACAAACAGTGAAAATCACATGCCTCAGGCATCCTGTGGGGAAAGCTCATCTAATAACCCCTCTATTTCAGTCACTGGCCAGTTCTTCAGAATAATGGAAGAGAGTCAATTTAAGGCAAGGCATGGAGGCTCATAATCCAGGGATGTTCTTTAAATGACCATATATGCAGTAAAACAAGGTTAAAAACAGCAGTTTCCCTTCTTCCATCTGTAGTATATCATATAAAACATACCCCTCACCCCACATGGAATCCCAGAGGAGCAAGGGCATCTTCAAGCCATCCCCCCACCCACCCACCCACCACCACCATTTCAGACTTAGCCATACGCCAGTTTATGTAGGTGGGAAACAAGAGGCAGAAATTTATCAGTTGGATAGGCATATGCTTCTTGAAGATTATGAACTGCACATCAGCTACCTGGAGCTAATGGAATGGGCTTTTGCCATCAGAAGCTGCATTAAGAACCAGGCCTGTTCTTGTATCCTTTTTAAAAGAACACTGTAGCACAAACTGCTTGGAGATGAAATCCCAGAGACTGGCAAATATTTGCCTACTACTATAAAAGCTGTCGTCAGTACCAAACCTCACTCTGGCCCAGAACATCCTGGGACCGCCGCAGTAGTAGTACCATGACAGGTCCTATATCTGGAGACTCACAGGGGAAGTTTTCAAGTTGGTATCTCAGCAGTTGAGCCCACTAGAGATAGACGCTTGTTTTTCTTCAAAACTGAAGCCTGATTATTTAAATGCTTGTTCATGTCAGGAAGGAAACCGCCTGATTGGTTTCAGTCATAATTGTATGGTATCTCCTGCTCTTGTTAATATCCAGACGTATCTTGATCCTCCTTCCATGCAATAAAGCATGCACTGAAAGAGCTCCTGGGATTGCTTCACCCTTTGTTCCTGGATGAGACTTTCTGCTTGGACGTTTGGCCAGATTCATGGGACCTAGGCTTTAGCTGAGTCGGTATGAGTACCAGCTGCCATTGCTGCTTGTTACATATCCTTTCTCAGGTGCTCTGGCTGGCAAGATTGAGGTTCTGTGGTCATGCAGATGGAGAGGCTGACGGCTGTAGGAGATGTAGGTTTGAATTGTGGTTTTACCATCTATGCCTTTAACAGAAGTAATTAATGGGACTCAGATAGCACTTGAATGTTGAAACTCTATGCTTTGCCTTAACAAAGTGAAGAGTAAAAAGGAATCGTGATTTTTTTTTCCTTAGAGGGATGTTACCGGAAGAAAAAAATCAAGATTTTAAACACCAAAAAGGTGCTGTTTATGGAACAACTGAAAAGTAAAATGCCGATGACTGTTGTGGTGAATACATTAGAGAAGAAAAGGCACTTGTCTGTCACTTCCCAGCCTTTACTAAAATCCTGACTTCCTGGTATAATCTCTCTAGGGGGAAAAAATCACACATACATCTTGCTTTGTTGGAGAAGATGTGAAGGAGTATAAGAATAATACAGTAACATAACTGATAACAGTTACCATTCTTCATGATTCCCCATTCCCCACTCACTTGCTCTATGTCAGAAACATAGATGCTTGAATACTGCCATTATAATGGAAAAGCCATGCAACATCAGTACTGGTTTTGTGTCCATTTGATGCAAATCTTTCAGCTTTTAGAATCACACTACAAACTATAGGCCCTATCCTGCCAACTGACTCACATGGCAGACCCTTCCACCCACATGGAGCTCACTAACTTTACTATGCCTGTGTGGGAACAAGAGACCACCAGCACTGAGCAGCTGAGCAGGTCCTTCCACTGTAAGGTCTTCACAACACAAACTACATCTGCTCTTGTGTTTATACAGTGTTTAGAGTAATGGGGCACACTCCCAGTTGGAACCTTTGGATGCTACCATAATATAATATTTAATAACAAAACACACACACAAAAGGTGAGGTGAAAGAAGAGGAAATAATGAAATGTTCTTGCAGCTGCCACAAAGGATCACTATGTGTGTTGTTATTAACCAATATAGCTAATGGGATTTTTTCCCCCTGTTTTTACTTTTTTGGGATCGGGGGTCTTTCAAATTTCTGATAAAGTCATAAGACTCCTCTTTTCCCCTTCTATGTACATACAGCCTTATGCTCCTCAGTCTGCATCAAGGCCACCATCTTGGATGAGGAAGACAGGAACCTTCAGATGCTGACAATGCTGCTCCGTAAGCTTCAAATGAGAGAAAATGGTCCATTTAGCAGCAGCTTCACATGAGAGAACTAAGTCACAGGTACAAGTAGTAGCTGAATAGGCCCAATAGACTTGATTCCACTTACTTTAGTTTTACTCCATTGATTTCAATGCTTTGACACCACTGGGAAATGAGAATCGGGTCCAATATCTTTTATTTGCTTTCAGCCCACCACGGTGTTACAGACTGCTCTAGTTCTGTTTTTCTTCAGATAATATGATAAAAGTTCATTCGTCATGCTTGTGTTCTTCCCAGACATGTGGCTATGGGCTGAAAAGTCTTCACTAAAATTCCCCTCTCCAATCTGCAGCTGTCTCAGTAGTCCAGTCATGCATTTTGTTATAGATTCTCCAGTGAGTGTGTATGGCATTCAAAGTGCAGGATAAACACAGTCTGACATTGATCCTGGGCAAATGAGTGGAGTAGATGATATGGACCTCAATCAATAAATTAAAGGAGGGTAATGTAATTAAAACCAAGCAACATGGGTTTATGGGAAATAGATTCTGTCAAACTAATTCAGTATGTTTTTGGATGAGATTACAAGTTTGGTTGATAAAGGTAATAGTGTTAATGTAACATACTTAGACTTCTGCAAGGCATTTGACCTGGTATCACGTGACATTTTGGTTAAAAAACTAGAATGATAGACAATTAACATGGCACATATTAAATGGATTAAAAGCTGGCTAACTGATAGGTCTCAAAATGTAACTGTAAATGGGAAGTTGTCATTGAACGGGTGTGTTTCTAGTAAGGTCCCACAGGGATTGGTTCTTGGCCCTATGCTTTTTAACATTTTTTCAATGACCTGGAAGAAAACATAAAATCATCACTGATAAAGTTTGCAGATGACACAAATATTGGGGGAGTGGTAAGTAAGGAAGAGGACAGGTCACTGATACAGAGCAATCTGGGTTGCTTCATAAGATGGGTATAGGCAAACAATATGTATTTTAATGAGATTAAATGTAAATGTCTACATAGAATCATAGAATGTAGGTCTGGAAGGGACCTCAGTAGGTCATCTAATCATCTCCTGCACTGAGACAAGCCTAAGTATCATCTCTCTAAACCATCCCAGACAGATATTTGTCTAACCTGTTCTTAAAAATCTCCAATGATGGAGATTCCACAACCTCCCTAGGAAATGTATTCCAGTGCTTAACCACCCTGACAGGAAGTTTTTCCTAATGTCTAAACTAAATCTTCCATGCTGCAATTTGAGCCCATTATCTCTTGTCCTGTCCTCAAGTGAACAAAGGAGAACAGTTTATCACCCTCCTCTTTATAACAACCTATTACGTACTTGAGGACTGTTATCATGTTGCCCCTCAGTCTTTTCTTCTCCATACTAAAAGGCAGTTTTTTTAATCTTTCCTCCTCCTCATGGTTTCTAGACCTTTAATAATTTTTGTTGCTCTATTCTTGACTTTCTCCAGTTTGTCCACATCTTTCCCAAAGTGTGGTGCCCAGAACTGGACACAGTATTACAGTCAAGGCCTTTTCAGTGCTGAATAGAGTGGAAGAAATACTTCTGTCTTGCTTCCAACATTCCTGCTAATACATCCCAGAATGATGTTTGCTTTTTTTGCAACAGTGTTATATTATTGACTCATATTTAGTTTGTGAGCCACTATAACCCCTAAATCCTTTTTTGCAGTACTTCTTCCTAGGCAGTCATTTTCCATTTTATACTTGTGCAATTAATTACTCCTTCTTAAGTGTAGAACTTTACTAAAGCCTTACTAAAGTTGAGATATATTACATTTATTACTTCCCCCTAGCCACAAGTCCCCCTATCCATCAAAGAAGGATATTAGGTTGGGTTGACATGATTTGTTCTTGACAAATCCATGTTGACTTTTACTTTTCACCTTACGATCTTCTAGGTGCTTACAAATTGATTGATTGATTATTTACTCCATTTTCTTTCGAGGTACTGAAGTTAAGCGGACTGGTCAATAATTCCTTGTGTTGTCCTTATTCCCCTTTTTATAGATAGGTACTATATTTGCCCTGTCCAGTTCTTGGGTACCTCTCCTGTCCTCCACAGGTTCTCAAAGATAATCGCTAATGGCTCAGAGATCTCTTCAGCCAGTTTCTTAAGTATTCTAGGATGTATTTCATCAGGCTCTGCCAATCTGAAGATATCTAATTTGTCTAGTTCTTAAGTTGTTCTTTAGTCTCAGATCCTACCCGATTTACACTGATGTTTGCTGTGTTAGTAATACAATCATTGTTAACCTTTTTGATGAAAACTGAAACAAAAAAGGCATTTAACATCTCAGTCATTGCTGCATTTTCTATTGTTGTATTTCCCTGTGAGTAATAGGCCTACCCTTTCCTTGGTCTTCCTCTTGCTAATATATTCGTAAAATTTTTTTTTTACCCTTTATCTCCCTAGCTAGTTTCATCTCATTTTGTGCCTTGACCATTCTAATTGGCCATCTAGGAACAAAAAATGTCGGCCATACTTGCATGGGAAGCAGTGACTGAAAAAGATTTGGGAGTCATGGTGGATTATCAGCTGAACATGAGCTCCAAGTGCGACGTTGTGGCCAAAAAGGCTAATACAATCCTTGGAAGCATAAATAGGGGAATCTTGAGTAGGAGTAGAGAGGTTAATTTTACCTCTGTATTTGGCACTGGTGCAACAAATGCTGGAATATTGCTTCCAGTTCTAGTGTTCACAATTCAAGAAGAATGTTGATTAAGTTGGAGAGGGTTTGTGGAAGAGCCATGAGAATGGTTAAAGGATTAGAAAGTATGTTTTATAGTGATAGACTCAAGGAGCTCAATCTAAGTATCTTAACAAAGAGATGGTTAAGGAGCGACTTAATTACAGTCTAAAAGTACCTACATGGGGAACAAATATTTGATAATGGACTCTTCAATCTAGCAGAGGAAGATATGACACCATCCAGTGCTGGAAGTTGAAGCTAGACAAATTCAGACTGGAAATAAGGCAGGCATTTTTAACAGTGAGGGTGATTAACCATTAGAACAATTTACCCAACGTTGAGGTGGATTTTCCATCGCTGCCAAATTTTAAATCAAGATTGGATGTTTTTCTAAAAGATCTGGTCTAGGAATTATTTTGGGGAAGTTACAGTGTGTTCGTGGTGATTTGTTGTTTTTTTAGGAATAGCTTTGCTTCTGTTGTATTTCAATAATAAAATTTACTATTACACTACAGCATAACGAACACGATTACAAGCAGGACTTGTCAGGCCTAGCAGATATCATTTATACTTTTATAGAGCTTCAGAAGCAGGAAACGTGATGTGCATTTAATCATTGACCATATTCAGAAGTATGTTAGACTGACATCTTGTCCTTATCTTTAGTGTATTAGCTATCCCTCAAACCATTGGTTAGCCAGTAGCCAAACATGAAGTATCCAACATTCTCTTCAACTGATCTCTGGACACTAAATTTAGAACAGTTCAGCAGCAGGCAGATAAAACATGAAATACGAGCGCAAGTGAAATTTCATTAACTTAAACGATACATACATGTATCTATACATGCTAATATTTAGTTATATATTATTACTTAATGTTAAGGGAAACAGACTAATTTTAAGAGAGAGATAAATATTTGCTTCATTTTGAATAAAAAGATCTCGCGAAACATTGTTACTATCTGCTTAATGATGTGTTTTTGATGACAAGGGCTTGCTAATCTTAAAAGCTTTGACTCATTGGGCAGAGAGTGGACATAAAAACCATTGCTTCCTATAGAAAAAAATTAATACCTTAAGAAAATGCAGATGTATTTGTTCAGACTTGTGTGATTTTAGAGAAGGATGCATATAAATAGCAGTGACTGTTGTAATATATTTTAGGTGAAAATATAGTAATTTAAAATGGCTCTCTGTAGATCAAAGATACACATTTTTCTAACCAGGTTACTTCTTAATCGGTTTAATGTGGCCCAGTGACATCATGATGTACTATATAGTACAATGCTCAGAAACTCTATTAATGATTAGTCTATATGCATTTTTTTTTCTGCACAAGAGCTTCATTCTTTTAAATAGGTTTATTCCCAGAGGGCAGCACTGTTCCCTGAAGCTTAGGGCACAGAAAATATTTATTTAACCAACTTTTCACTTTGATAGGTACCAAGTGCCCCACTGTATTAGTATTTACTTTTTATTAGCTTTAAACCTTAGAAAAAAGTATGGGGAGACAGTCTAAACCTAAGAAATCAAACCTTGTTACTTTTTGTGGCTGTCAGAATATTACTTTCACCTGGGAGACAAGTTGCGGGTTTATATTTGTTATTCAGTAAAGCTGTGTCTTTAGACTCTGAATAGTCGCTCCCAAGCTCACTGCTCCCATATCATTTAGTGCCTATTTTAAGAAAGCTAGCAGCTCCACAGCTTTGTTCCTTCCCAATCTAGGTTCGCTAGTCAGAGGTTACTTACCTGTGATGACAGCCTCTGCTGTAGCCATGTGCATGAGGGTATTGTCGCTCACTGGCCATTTGTCTCCAGACAGCACCAGGTTCTCAAGTCCTCCAATTTCCTTTAGTTCCTCTTGGATCTTTGCACCTAAAGCACTGTTTTCTCGGGTGAAATTTCGATAACCAAGAGCATCCCCTACCCCTGCCAGCAAGACAGCAGCCTTAAATTTCTCCATCACAAGGGACTTTGACTTTTCTCACTTTCCTTTTGTCTAAAGCAGCTACTGAGTCTTGATCTTTCTTTGTTCCTTTGCCTTCAGCTGAGCTCAACTGACACTTTATATTAGCCATTGTGTCACTGCACAGATCTCTCTGTATAAGGCAAGGCTTGCCTTTTCTGGCTTTGCAGGTGCCACCTCTTGTCCCAAATCCAATGAAGAGAAAATATTTCTTAATCCAAGTATATTTTACAGGGAGTTAGTTAATTGTAAAAACATGTGTGTACAACATACAAGAAGTGAAAAGCAAAGATCAAAATCATTCCTGCAATGCAGCATAAAGCAAGCCCAGAAATACTTTGACTATCCAGTTTAAGTAACTCTACACCCAGATAAATAAATCTCTGGTAGGGGTGTTAATTTTTTTAATGGCTTGTAAATGAACATGTTTTTCTTTGGTTCTGTAATATTTTAAAATTAGTTTCTCTTTGTGGAACTGATTAAGAAACAGAAGCACAGTCTGCTGTTACAAAAGGATGTACAGAGCCCCTCTGCAAATGCAATAGATTCAAGGTTGGCAAATTATGTAGAAAGAGCCCAGTAAAATTCAGTAGCTTTCACATTTCTTACTATATCCAATGGCAATGTTTTATTATCTGGAGGCACAGATGGGTTTGTTATTGAATTTAGACAGGTAACCCAGAAAACACTGGCTCCAAATTAAGCTGGCTGATCCATTAAAAAACAAACAAACACCACCACACACACACTTTTTTGCTCTTCCCCTTTACAGTAGGAATGATTAACTAATTCATTGTGTCCTTGGATAAAATCAAGTAATAACTTATACCACACCTACTAGTATTCTCCTCTCTAGGAAGGAATGCACTTTTCATACCAGCATGTCCACAGGCTGCATTTTAGCTGTGACAGGAGATTAGCATCATATGTTTTGGAATGAATATTAAGTGATGATCATGGGGGCCTAGGAAAATTGTTTATCCAGAAAATGACCAACTTGATGGATAATCTTATATTTTGATAAACACTCTTGTACTCAGTGTTTGGTTCACTCTGTGCCTACATATATGACCAGCCCTTCTGTGGCATGATTTGGGGAGGGAGACTCCAGCCTTTGTACCCAATACTGTGCACCCGAGTACAACTATCCCTATCCACTCTGTCTACACTGAGATGAAAAAACACAGCACCGAGTCCCAGCCCACAGCATGACAGGAGTCAGGAGGTCCACAGACTCAATGAAGCCCATGGATGCCTGCTTGTCATCCAGCTGGCCTCTGTCAATGTCCCTGTGGCCTTCTGGCACAGTCACCCCTCCCTTATTAGTGGCTGATCCCCAGCACAGCACCACGCAGATGACAGGGCCCATCTTGTTCCCTGACAAGACTGAGCAGCAGAGGGAGCACAGCAGCTCCTAGTGGAGTGGGTGGAGGGAACACAAATACCATCTATTGAGGGTCAACCCTCAAGGGAGGATGACAACCTCAGAAGTGGCAGCAATGGGGGAGGGTCAGGAATGGGAGCAGGATTGGGGACCCTGACAGCCATACCACTGGGGGGTTGGCAGCACCATACCAGTTACAGGGGTTAAAGGGACAATGACAGTGGGCTGAGGTGCCACGATAGATTCAGCACTTGTGGCCTCTGTATTAGGTGTTAGGCTTGCTGGGTTGGGGCCCCCTCAAGCTGCTCTGGAAGTGACCACCCAGCCTCAGGAGGGGGCAATCAGGAGGCTCAAAACCTGGCTATTCGGCACCAGCTTTTGCCACAATGGGCTTGGCGCCATCTACAGTCAGGCAGGTGGAAAGGGCAGGGGGCACCCTCCTGTGCCGTAAGATGGGGGAGGGCAGGAGGAGGAGGGGGCACTGTAAGGGGCTTGGCACCTAGCCCAAGGCCTGCTGGCAGAAAGTTGTCTTCCCCTGGGGCTAGAGAGGGCAGACCCATGGCCTCAAATCTCCTTGAAGATGGCCTCAAGGCCCTCCCCCCACCGCCAAGGAGGCATCCTCCCCATCAGCCACCAAGGTAAGCGCCGCCTCAGCACTGAGTGGAGGGCCACCCTCCCAGGCCTCCTCCAGGAGAGGCGCGACAAGAGCAGAGTCGTCCCCCCCTCCACTGCCAGAGCATCCCCGGTCAGCTCCACCCGCTGGACCTTTTTAGTGGGGTGCAGAAGGTGGCCCAGCAGTGCCCCCCCGATGCTGTATGGGAGGCCTCTTCCCCCTCTTTCAGGTCACAAATGAGGTGCTGGGTCCACAGCTTACATCTGTTGTGCTTACCGCCCCCCCCCCCCCATTACAAGTACCCAGTCCTCATCGGTGTTGTCTGAGGGAGGGCCAGCGGGGGTAGGCTTAGTGGGCAGGGCTGATAGGATGGGGATTAGAGGAAGCACGGATGGGAAAACTGGGTGAGGCACAGTCTCCACCTTGGATGGACCCACTCCCATGCTCCCTAACATTGCCTCAAGTCCCCCGCCATGGACCCCACCCTTAAGGCTGGCGGTGGCACCGCCCCCAGAATCCGAGCGGGGTTGTTAGCTAGGGAGGAGCAGAGACCAGGTGGGCAGAGTCACTGGTACTGGCGGGGCCGGCGCTCTCCTAGGACATAGGGAGTGCCTTGCACCGCTCCTTCCCAGGCCAGGCGACACTCCTTCTGGAGGTGCCTCAGAGCCTGGGAGAGGAAGCACCAAGCCTCCCAGGATGGATTTGATTTAAATCACTAATCAGGAAGACTCGATTTAATCATGGATTTTTACACAAAAAAAGGTTTTTTTGGTTATTATAATCTTAATACGTGATCCTCACAACTCAGAGATAGATGTAGGTTTCATTTTTAGAAGGTACACACTATACATTTTTAAAGTGATTTATTTTGAAAACTTTTCAGATTAGTTTTACAGCTATATCAGAAAATGAATGAATGGTTGGTTATTTCATTTACCAAAGGTAATTGAAGCAGATATTTACGAAGTCATTGGGAAGTGAACTATCTCCAATTCAACAGGTGAATCATTAATATTTGGAGAATTTTCTTGCCATGCTGTATTAGGAGAACATCTCCAGACAGACATTTAAATTGTTTTATTTAACTAAAACAACAACATTATGTGTTCTGGATATTTTTCTTCAACAGCAAACATATAATATTTTAACAAAACAAGCATACAAATTTTCTAATTTAGTTAAACATTCAAGTTTTTTAAAATCAGGTTTGTTTTTGTTAAAATTGTTTTTAACTAAAATAGTGAAATGAAATATTTAAAAACAAAAAAACAAATTAAATGGACTAGGTCAGCCAGCTCAATGTGAGAAACTTAAAATATTGGCTTCTGCAGCTAACTCAGTCGTCTTCACCTTCATTTTCCACTTTGTTCATAATCTGGAAAAGAAAAACAAGCTTTCCTGCTTTTTCAGGTCCCAAACGATTTCTCAATTTGGAATGAATTAGTCCAAAGGAAGAAAATATTCTTTCTACATCGACAGAAGAAGCTACTGCTGTTAAAAGTGAGATTATCACTTCAACAGTCTCTGAATCCAAGTGCTTAAGTGACTTTCACCAGTTCACTGGTGTGACTTTCTTTAAAACATCATCGGCAAACATATATTTCTTGAATGGTTTACCCTTAGTTCTGAAGTTTATTATAGTTGGCATTATGGAGGGATGATTGCTGGATGTCCATGTCATAGTCAACTCCTCCTCTTCAGCAGTTAAGGTTTGACCCTGGTACCAAGTATTGAGAATATTTGCAAGAAAATGAGCTGGAGATAGTGCTTGTCCCATTCGTTTTTTTAACACTTGTAATTTAACTCTGTCATTTCATATTTCTCTTTTTAAGATCTCACTCAGTTCCTTCCAAATTTCAACAGCGTCAGCAATAACACAGTTATTTCCCTGCCTTTTGTTCAAGGCTACAGAAATAGGCTGTACTCAGCCTATGTTCAACATTTCTCTTAAGCCCAATGTTGAGAACCTTGGCTGTGACTGTGCCATCTATTTTTTTCACAATTTTGTTCACAAACTGTCATTGGATTAGGCCAGTTCTTGATACAATGCTCAAAACAGTCCACTACTGAGTTCCATCGCACGTCTTGTGGGAGAGTGAGCTTGGCTCCTCCCACTTTTTTCAGAGCAGCTGCTGCAAAGTGATTGTTATGGAAGTATTTTGCAATTTCAACAACATTAGCCTTTATTTCTGGAACACTGAAGTCTTTGACAAGGAGTGCTTCAAATGAGCACTGCAACTGTATGTTATTAGCTTGGGACTCTCTTCTAAATAATTTCTTCCCATCTTGGATACATTTGCAGCATTGTCTGTGACCAAGCTGCATTACTAGACATTTGCATTTTTTTCTGATTGTTACAGCTTTTAATGCTACTTCTTGTAAGTATTCTGCTGTTTGTGCATTTCCTGATGTATCAATTGTTTCCTTCTTCTGTTGTCACACAAGCACATACAACAGGATCATTGTGGACATTGCTCCACCCATCAAGACTCAGGTTAACAATTTTACCCTCTGCACCTTTTGCACACTGCTCAATTTCTCTTTCATACACTTTATCCAGCAATTTGTTTGCGATATCTGCTCTGTTGGGTGGACTGTATCCTGGTCTTAATGACTGAACCATGTTAATGGAGTGTGGGTTCTCAATCATACGGAAGGGAGAGTTTGTTGCAAAAACAAACTGGGCAATTTTTTCATCAATTACCTCTTTTGTAATTCTGTGGTTCTTATCACAAACTTAACTATGGTTAGAGCATAAGCTTTTGTGGGTGAATGCCCACTTCATCTTGCGTCTGATGAAGTGGGCATTCACCCATGAAAGCTTATGCTCCAATACTTCTGTTAGTCTTAAAGGTGCCACAGGACCCTCTGTTGCTTTTTACAGATTCAGACTAACACGGCTACAACTCTCATACTAAACTATGGTTGTTTCTGGATGATGGAGATTTTTTTTTCCTTTTTGCTACAGGTGATATATTGTGGCTATGTGACATACATGATGTGACTGAAACACTATCATTGGCATATTACTCTGAAACTATAGAAAATGATGGTGATCTTGAAGGTGGATAGTCTTCAGAATCCTGTATGTTGAGGATGGATTCTCCTAAACAAAATAAGTCAATGCAGTTATTTAATTATTATTACCATACTGCTCCTTTAGTATTACTCATTGCATTCACTGACATTCAGTACTACTTGAAAGGTGAAATTGTAAAAGGAAGATCTGCCTATTTCAGCTATTTATTTTTTTATCACAACTGCATCTAAAATGATAGTACCATAGAGTAACAACTATATTTTTTGCTCAAACATGAGAATTCAAGAATAGTCCAGAAGAAAGACAAGCTGTCCTTAAGAAAGAAGTATGAAATAAAAAAAGTTTACCAACCTGAAGATCCTGCATGTTCAGACATGTTCCTTTCAATGCAGCTTCCTCCTGAGAAGGAACACTTCTTATGATGTTTAGTGATTTTGGCAGTGAAGTCCCTGCCTGTGCCTTCTGCTGCCACCCTGCTGGGGGCGATGATGGTGCCAGCAGAGGTGATTGGGGTAGCCGTAGGAGTGAATGGGGAGAAAGTTGAGGTGGGCAATGACAGTGGCTGGGAATCCCCCTCCCTCAGTCTTCCCCCCAGAGATGAAGCCTCTGGAGCATCTGCCATTGAGGGCAAGTGATAGGAACAGCTGGGGGGAGGGAGCAGGGGGGAAGAGGATGTAAATAATAAAGGAAAGAGATGAGGGGGAAGGCCGCTAACCACTCCTCCCCACTAAGCCACATGGGGGTGGGAGGACACAAACACAAAATGGAGGGGTTAATCATGCAAATGAAGGGGAGAGGGGAATGCAGCAGTGTGCATGGCAAGGAAAATTGGCTTCTCCAGCTGCACTGGGAGTTTGGGGGTGTATATAAATGGGGGGAATGCACTGAGTGAGAATCAAAGTGTGGGGGAGAACACACATATGGGTACATGTGGATGCACAGGACAAGTAGGGTTGGGCGAAGCAGGCAAACAGCAAGTGGGGGGTGGGCCAGATGCAGAAGCAACAGGACTCCGAAGCAGGCAACAAATCACAGGGGAGAGGGAATCACAAGGGGGAGCACCCAAATGGGGGGAAGGAATGAAAAGCAAGGGAAGGAGGGCCTACAAAACGGGGATAGAGTACTGCGGGGGTGTGGGGGGGAAGAATCATACAAGTCAGGGAAGGAACAGCAAACTGCAAAGGGGAAAACCGTGGGGGGGGGGGGGGAAGGGCAAACCACAAGGGGGAACCGTGCAAGAGTGAGGGGGGAAGGGAGGCAGCAAACTGCAAATGGGAACAATGCGAGATGAAGGGGAGGCAGCAAACTGCAAAGGGGGAACAACATAAGATGGGGGCAGTGAACCGTAAGAGGGGGCTGGTGAGAAGACTCTGTGTTGAGTGACTCCCTCCCACACCCAGTATATACTTATCTGATTTTAAAAGCTTTGTGCAGGTCACTTTTAAGGGAGAGTCTTTTCCCACCATGGTGCTAGAGGTGAAACAAGTGGAAGTATGGATGGAGTACGGAATCATTCTTACATATTTAGAGAGAAGGTGCAAGTAGCAGCTGGGGGAAGGGGTCCACACATCAGTGTCTTATTCCCCTCCTCTCAGGAGGCTCTTCTACTGTTCCTGAGACATCCACTGTTCTCACTCCTTCAATAGTCTTCCTATTTTTAAAAAAAATGAGCATCTTGGTTTTCTCCTCACACCCTCCTCATTTCATTATGACCAAGAATGGCTCCTGTGGCAAAGGGGCAGCACATACTACTGCATTATTCTAGTCAGGTTTCTATACCAGACCCATCTCCCTAGTATTCGAGTGCTGCCTTAGCACCAGCTTTAATAGAGTGTTCACCCTAACCTTGATGCTACTGGCACTGGATTAACTTTTTTACCTTGCTCCAAGACTGCTTCAGTGACAAAAAACAACAACAACCCGGTTCACTTATTAAAATCATCAAGCTCCATATTCCCATTGTCGTAAGTTACATGACTTCTTTAAAAAAGCAAGGTGTCTGCCACCCCCCATTAGTGCACTCTCATAGCAATTATTAAAAATTGTAGTATAACATGTCCTCATGATTTAAGGCTAGATGTATGTGAGATCAATAACAAAGAGATAGGGGCCTAGAACTGCTCCCTAAGGAGTATAGGTGGTGTGCTGGAAAGAATGCCATTGGAAATCAAGATCTGTGAGCAGGTAAAGAATTGAGGCAGAACGGGTTGATGCTAGGAAGTTTATTTTGGAGTTCACAGCCTGGAACGGAGACAGATGTTTGGTCAACTACATTGTACCTTAATGATTCCGTCACTGCAGTTAAACATTGCAAGAAGGATTTCTAAAACTTTTTGAAATCTGAGACTGCCCAGCTAAGCAAAATGGACAGAATTTTCTTTTAAGCTTAAATACTAAAAAAATCATTTTTGTTATATCTTTGTAATCTGCTGAATGACTGAAGAAGAATGCAAGGATCTAACAAATAATCTGAACTGTAAAAACACAAGATTTCCAAACCAGAAAAGAGACGAAAACCATACGCCAAACAATTTGTTAGTGTTTTTGATGCATTATATTGAAAGTCTATTTATTCTTTTTCCATTACCACAAAATTTACAGATGTACAGCTTACTTAGCAGCAAGACTCTCATGAGGTGCATCGCATGAGTGAATGCCTGCAGGCTTGTTCTCCTTAACATGACACATGATAAATCACATTGATTTAGAACTATCAAGTACAAACTCCATGATTCATTTAAGATATTCTAACAAGTCAAACCAAACAAATTGGCACCAACTTTAAAAAAAAAATATACAGTGTGTCTAGGCACTAATACTGTACACAGTGAACAAACTGATGACAGATTTCTGTATAATTTTTCTATTATAAACAGGTCAGCCTAGATGTTATCAATATACTGGTTTACCTAAATGCCAAGTCATAGCCAGTCCCCTTTGAATAAGTTTGAACAAAGGACAAAAGCAATCAGTAAAGTAAAGTAATTATGTGAAAGCAAGATATTTATATTTAATGTGTGTCTGGCTTAACAGCTAAGGGGTATTGTTCTGTGCTATTATGTAAGAGGATCTAGGTTAAATTCCAGACACAACCTCAGAAGTGCAGACGACCAGTAGCAACACGGAAGTGGGGTACTCCACCTAAGCAATAATGAATTGCACCCTACTGGCCAGCTAATTTCACAAACTGCACTGTGGGACTCTTGTCCAGTCTTCCTTACATGGAATCTGTTTTCCAGAAAGAGCCCTAATAGAAGTAAGGCTTAAAAGTGAGTGGATAAAGGTGCGTGTGTCCAGGAAAACTGAAGATCCTCTGGAGCACTGAGCACCTCCTTCCTCTCAGAGTCAGAAGGGTAAAAGCAGACAAGCCCAACCTGGATGCAAGACTCAGCTGAATGATAACCTCAATATTTTAAAAATGTTTTCCCTTAGTAAAAATGAATTTTATACAGTACATGAATTTAAAAAAAGGTGAAGGGGTGTCAATTAGATTGATTCTAGCAAGTGTTCAGCATGACCAAATGTTTCACAAGCTCTGATGTAATGGAAGCTACCCAGTTGCCTATAATAGAACTATAGATTAAGCAATTCATGCTTAGTTTGCAATGTACTTAACTATATTTCAGGTCACAGTTGTCTGATAAAGGACTATGCTATTGCATTTGGTTGGATAAATATAGTTGAGGATATCGGAAAGTGTTAAACATTTCATATCTAATGGCTACAGACTATTCACCTATTTGGTTTTGTAAAAACAGTGCAATCCTTTTTGTTTTTCTTGCTTTAGCTGCATTTGATTTCTGTAGAATAATTTAAATTATGCATACAAATGTATTTCTAAGCAGAGGCTTCAGAGGTTAGTTAAAGTAAAATAGTGTTACTTCTTAGTTACTATAAATATTATATAGTAATTACCCATACAGATAGGAGAAAGTTTTCTAAAGACTGAGATACTGACATCTAGTGGATAAACTGTCAAGCAAGATGTGTTTACAAATGCTCAATACGGGTAAAACTAGACTAAGAATAATAAAAAAAAATTGCCAATGGTTTATTTAGAACATGTCTGCTATGGAACTCATTACAGAAAATTTCAGGATTCAGACAAATACGGATTCCCATCCCCACTTTTTAACAGCATACACAATTAAATTCATACAAGTGGAAGAAAGAATGGAGGTAATATTTCCCTTGTCAACATGATATTTATGGAGAGATGCTTTATTATTGGAGGTTGTCTTCACATATTAGAAGTCAAGTACTTATTAAAAAGTCAAAATGTTGAGTTTTTTTTTTTTTAATATGATGAGTCTTGCTGATCTTCATGACTGATGGAGCAAAATGGTACAACAGGCTATGAAATGTTTACATTATTGATATATAATATGATCTAAATATTAATCAATCAATAAATTACTTAGCTCAGAAGATTAGCTAATGCCTTTAAAGGTCTTGTGCCAATTCAGCTCTGACTAAAGGAAAGATCAATCATAGTTGTAAGTAATTAACAGCTCTTTGCTTTAACAAAAACTTTTACATTGATGACGACATACTCAGCAGGATGAGGTAGTGTTTACAAGAGCCCTGTATGTTAACATAATATGTTGAATACTTTCCAATGAAACCTCTCTCTCATATGCACTTTTTGTGCTTATGGATAGGGAAGACACTAGAGAAAGATAAGATTAATCCCTTGTGCTAACCCACAGCAGTCACCTGCGGAAAGGTAGAGATCATGGGAAAACAGAGATGATTGACCAAACTGAGACTTGGTATAAACAGATACAACTCCACTGAAGTCAATGGTATTGCATGCACTTACACCATAAGAAGAGGTTAGTCACCCTGTGGAGTAACTATGGTTCTTTGAGACATGCATCCCGATGGGTGCTCCATTTCAGGTGCTCATGCTCCTCTCCTGGATCAGACATTTTCCATTAGCAGGGTTTCTGTTTGGCCTATGAATGTGTCTCGTGTATCCTTTCACCTCGCACTGAGGCTATGTAGGGCTGTGTGAGTGAACCTCCCTCAGTTCCTTCTCCATCCAAATGTTCCACAGAGAACAGTCCAAAGCAGAGGGGAAGGAGGGCAGGTAGTGGAGCACACACAGCAACACACATCTCAAAGAACCACAGTTACTGCACAGGATGAGTAACCTCTTCTTCTTCGAGTAGTGTCCCTATGGGTACTGCACTTCCTGTGGAGATACTACTTGGGAGTCACCTGGAGCAGGGAGCTTCATAATTGAGTCCAGAACTGAAGACAGGACTGCATTACCAAGTGCTGCATCTGAACTGGAGGCATGGAACAAGGCTTAGCGTTGTATGTATTAAATGTATGTACTGAAGATACTGGAATGTTTTTGAGTAATGCCCTGGACGTTGTGATCTGGTAGAATGTGCTGTCACCTATGGGGAGGGAGGGTTTGAGCACCAGCTGCACCATAACAAGCGATAATACACCCAGAGATCCACCTCGACAATCTCTTGGCAGAAGTCATGGACCCCTTGGATTTGTCCGCAATGGAAACAAACTGTCTAGGTGACTTCTGAAATTGATTGGTCCTATCTAGATAGAAGGGCATTGGCCTCCTAATCGCTAAGGTATGAAAAGAAGTCTTCTGTTGTGACTTATGTGGTTTTAGAAAAAGCCAGAAGATAACTGGACTGGTTAAGATGAAAATCTGATAGTACCTTAGGTAAGAATTTAGGGTGTGGGTGTAAAGAGACCTTGTCCTTGAATAACTCCATAAAGTGTGAGGGAGGGTCTGCCATCAAGGCCCCAATTTCTCTGACCATTCGGGCCAATATGATAGCTACTAAACAGGCAGTCCTCCATGGATAAGTGAAGCAAAGAGCAGGTTGTCCTTGGTTCGAATGGAGGGCTTGAAAGACATCTAAGTACAAAGTTGAAGTTCCCAGTTGGAGTGGGGTCCCTAACTTGGGAAAGAATTTCCCCAAAACCTTAATAAATCTAAAGACACAGGGTGAGCAAATACAGAAAATCCTTCTACTGGAGGATGAAAAGCTGATATTGCAGCCAAATGAACCTTAAATGGAGCTAACTGATAAGTTTGATTTCTTTAAGTCCAACAGGTAGTCCAGAATAGCTGAAGGCAACAAGGATTCAGACACGAGTCAGTGGCACCGACACCAATGGTTGACTCTATTCCACTTCGTCAGGTTAATAGTTTGGGTTGACTCCTTTCTACTATTCAGTAACATTTATTGTAGTTCCACAAAACAGGTAGATTCTAATCACACGAACGATTACGGAACCATGTTTGGAGGATCCTTAGGTTGGGATGAAGTAAATGACCCTTGTCTGGGGAGAGGAGATGAGGAATGATAAGAAGTTTGGTTGCTGTGTGGATGCACAGCTGAAGCAGGTAAGGATACCAAGTTTGTCTTGGCCTGGTTGGTACTATAAGGATAACGTGGAACTGGTCATGTCTGATCCTGTTCATTAGTCTCTGTATTTGCAGTGTTGAAGGAAATGCATAGAATAGACCCTTCGTGCAAGATAGGAGAAAGGTGTCTTACAGAGACTGGTAGCTTAGACCCCCTCTTGAGAAAAACAGACTAAAATACTTCTTGTTCCTGGTGGCAGCAAAGAGGTCCACACCTGGTAGTTCCCAATTCTAGAATATACGGTTGTGGAAGTAGAGAAAAGGAAAAAGGGAATTTGAATGCAGATATCTTGACTTCTAGGAATAAAGTAAGAGTCAGGCTAACACTAGCTCTAATAACGTGAGATTTCAGGCAGGGCCTGGGTAAGTGGAAAGCGAGTGGAACAAAAAACTGTAAGAGATACTTTTTTCGACCTTGTGTTAGATAAGAATGGAATACAGACTGTAGCAGGAACTGCTGAGAAAAGTATATGCATCCGAAGAAGTGGGTTGTAGCCCACGAAAGCTTATGCTCTAATAAATTTGTTAGTCTCTAAGGTGCCACAAGTACTCCTGTTATTTTTGCGGATACAGACTAACACGGCTGCTACTCTGAAACCTGAGAAAAGTAAGATATCAGAAGGAATATGTATAAACAAGATGCGGTTGTTGATCATTATGGTCTGTAACAAAAGGTATAAATGCTTGCCCTAATTGTTTATCTAATGGAGACCTGCCTAGGGAGGGGAATCCCTGCCTGTGTGTACTCTCCCGTGCAATTGCAATTGCTCGTAATAAAACTGCCTCTGGCTTGTTGTTTCAAACTCAGAGCGAGGACATTGTTTTCTTCCACAATTTTGGTGCCGTGACTCGGATGGCAACGCCCGGCTGAGACAGCGACAACTACTACGGACCGTTCCCCTTTTAACCCCAAGGCTCTAGTCAAGAGGTAAGAAACCTTTTGAAATCTCTACTGGGGTATCGGAGGAGGACTGCCCATGGGGCCGTCTGTCCCTTTGGGGCTTACGCCATCCGAACTTATTGTTTTTGCAACAAGATCAGATGCAGAGCGGTTCTGAGGAATTTGTTGCCGCCCTTGCCGAGGGCATCGGCTGTGGTGTTCTGAACTCCAGGGAGGTAAACGGCTGAAATTTGGATCTGTTGTCACAATTATTGTTGGAGTTGGGTGAACAATAGGAGTGCCTACATCGACGTTGAGTTGATCTTTTCAGCAGTCTAGGGAGTTCTTTACATGAAGAGGGACCGTGACCTGCTTGTCCAAACTGTCTCTGGATGGTGAATAGATTGTTCTGAGCCAGCCCTGGAAGCAGCAGTGTCGTAGTCTTGCATGATTGGTCATGAAGGCACAAGCTGCCATATAACCCAGAAGCTGTAGAAAGTTTCTTTCTGAGGATTAAAGTCTCCCTTCAATGGTCCTGATTAGATGTAATAAAGTTAAGAATCTTTCCATGGGAAGGTATGCCATGGCGGCCATTGAATTCAAATACACTGTATGAACTGTATTCTCTGTACAGGGATCAGAGTGGATTTTCTTACGTTGAGCTGAAGACCTAATTCCTGGAAAAGAGAAAATGACGTCCGAGCAAATGACAGTACTACTTTGTAAGCCTGACTCTTGAGCAGCCAGTCGTTGAGGTATGGGAGGACTAAAATCGCTTCTTGACGAAGATAAACAGCCACTACCATGAGGACCTTTGAGAACACCCTTCGGATCAAGGAAAGGCCAGAGGGAAATATTCTGTATTGAAAATGTTCCTGGCCTATAGTAAAACGTAGATGTTTTCTGTTAAATGGGTGTATCACTATATGGAAGTTGATTTTCAGCCCTGGATCAAAAAGACACCTATTGCCTGCCTCTGATATAGGGATTATCGCTGCCAGAGTCACCATCCTGAACTTATGAGACTTAACAAATTTGTTTAGTAGTCTTAGATCCAAAAATTGGTCTCCACCCTCCATCCTTCTTTGGCACAAGGAAATATCTCAAATAGAATCCCCTACTCCTATGAGGAGCTGGGACTGGCTCTATTGCTCCTAATTGAGGGAGACAATCTATTTCTTGCCTCAGTAAGGGCTTGTGAGAGGGAGGGATGGATAAAAAATGGACAGTGTAGCCTGGTGTTATGACCTTTATGACCCATTTGTCTGTAGTGATCCACCTCCAAGCATGCTAGAAAGGGAAAAGCAGTCTTCAAAAGGGGGGGAGATGGGCAAAAAGTGTGGGAGGATTCAAACCCTTGGCCGACTTGTCAAAATTGTTGTTTCAATGATGACTTGGAACTTTTGGAAGAAGGAGTAGCCACCTTTTTTCTCTGGAACTTATGTCTCTTTCTGGGGGGTTTTGTGGATCTGTGAAATCCAACTGAGATGGGCAAGATCTCTGGGCTGTTTGTGACCTACTAAATCTTCTTTCATCAGGATATATATCTATATATATTCATCCAGAGATCTTAAAACGGCCATAGAGTCTTTCAATGTGTGAAGAGACTCGTCTGTGGTTTCTGCAAACAGCTTTCAACCATCAAAGGGGAGGCATTCAACAGTGTTCTGAACCTCTCTCAGAAACTCTGAGAGTTGGAGCCATGATGCCCTGCGCATAACTACCACCACAGAGATGGAGCTGGCATTGGTGTATGTGGCATCCAAGAATGCTTGAGGAGTTCTAGCTAATAACTGACCCTCTGCAATGATGGCATGAAATTGTTCCCTCTCTTCCTGTGGAAAATCAATAAAAAGACTGTAAATTTATTACGGTTTGTGAAATTATTTGTCCATGACCGCCTGATAGTTTGCGATCTGAAACTGCAGAGTTGAGGAAGAATAGGACTTCCATCCAAAGAGGTCTAAAAGCTTTTGCCCTTGTCATATGGGGTAGACTGAGTAGTGTTGCTTACCCAACTCATTCACCACATCCACCACCAGAGAATTAGGTGGAGGATGGGAGAATAAAAATTCAAAATCCTGATAAACCACCCGTTTGCAATTTGGTGGAATGTTAGCAGATGTTTGCCAAATTGTCTTTGCTGGGTCCAGGAATACCTCATTAATGGGTAGTGCAACTCTAGTGAGTGTTGCAGATTGCAAAATGTCAAGCAATTTATGTTGAAAATCCTTGACCTCTTTGAGTGGTATTTGAAGAGTACTGGCTACTCACTTTATAAGGTCCTGAAATGGCAGGAAATCATCAACCATGGATGGTGGTGGAGGTATGACTGTCACATCTGAAGATGATAAAGAGATAGGCGTGAGGGGTGGCTTCTTCATCTGCCCTAGCCTCCTGTTCTTCAAATGTTTCTTTGTGTTGGGGACCTGGTTGGGGAGTAGAGGATTGAACATCTCTAACCTTCCAATGTGTCAGAGATGGTTATCTGGCAAGTTGCTATCAGTACTCATCCCAGGGATCCCAGTATGGCCATAGGGGGGAACCAAATGGGAGAGAAAGTGCCATCCAGGAATGGTCCCACAACCCTTGGTGTCAAGCATGAGGATCTTCCCTATGGGAGTCAAAGCACTGATTTCTATACAGATGTGCAATAGAACCCTGGATGAGACTGAAGAAAGTCTTCCTCCTCCTTGAGTATCCTCCAATGGGGGAGCACAAGTGGAAAAGGGTGGAAAATCCAGCAGTACCAGAGAGCGATGGTAGTCCAGAGACTGGGATCTTGATATCAAGAAGCATTTAGTACCCATGAGCAGTGGAGATTCTGGTCCATCAGCCATTGATAAGTCCTTTGAGTATCTGAATTCCTGTGGTATCAAGTGATCGGTACCGCCATGGCAGTGTGCTTGGCAATCAAAGCAGACCAAAGTAGGGACTGGTGGTGTCTCACACTTCGGTTGTGTGATACTGAGGGTCCCAACTGGGGAGGTGCCAACGATAAAGCCATGCTCAATGGTAATGGGCTGGAGAAGCGCTTATCCTTGTCCTCCTTGTCCCCTGTAGTCAGTACCAGGGCTCTGTCAGAGCTGTGTTTCTCCTTAGAACTCTGGGACTCTTTGGACTCACTGGTACTGAAGGAGTCTTTCACCTCTGAGGTATGGAGCCGAGAGGTTGAGGCTTCTGATACCATGGACTTACTGGGGGACCAAGATCTTTTGAGAGCAGTCTCCTTATGATGGGAGCCAGTGCTTGGCCCTTCTAGGGGAGATCTGTGCTGAGGTCCAAGGGGCACTGGATCTGTCCGGAGATAGATTTCCAAAGCAGGGATATCCTGACATGACTCTCTAAAGCAGGTCGAAGGGAGCGCTCCATCAGCAGCAGCCTCAACTGGTTCTTCCTTGCCCTGGATTTAAGGGCCAGGCAGAAGTCACACTTCTGGGAGACATGCGACTCTCCCAAGCGGTGGACTTAGAGTGGCTGCAGCTGACTGGGAGATGTTTGAATCCTGTAGAGCTAGGTACACCATGCCAGGAGAGAAAGGCTTCCCAGAGGGAGGGAGAGGCACAAAGTTAATCCTCATGCTACTTATCTACTAACAACTATTTAATGCTAACACTAAACTATAAACAAGAAGTTAGCTGAGGCACGCTTCAGGCAGACACAGTAGGGGTCTATCTCAGGCCCAGGTGGAACTGAAAACCAACTGAGGGTCGTTCGCCTGCACAACCCTATATAGCCTTGGTGTGAGGTTAAAGATGTATAGGATACTTGTGTGGGCCAAACGAACACAGCTAAGAGAAAATCTCCAATCAAGGGTTTAAGGCGCATTCGCACCTGAAGTAGAGCACCCATAGGGACACTATTCAAAGAAGAACTATTACCTGTTTTATAAAATATTTAGAACAACAAGAAGCAAGAGGCTTCATAACGCAGAGAAAAAAAATCAACCCCCTGCCAAAGGTTTTCAAGAAGGGGAGTTAAGAGATATAACCACAGTACAGACAATGTTTCTTTATTTTCCCCCTTCCTTTTTGGGGTTGAGATCATATCAGGAACTGCATGCACAGAATACTCCGTTTAAATGGAACCTAGCTATTTTACGGTAAATTGAAGGCTACTAAAATCCTCAAATCTCACAAATTCATTATTTACAAAGAAGTAAATGGAAAATGTAAAGTTGAAGAAAAATTTAATTATGTTTATCTATCAATTAATTATAAAAATGTGTCTTTGGTTGTTTAAGGGTCTATTTAAAAAAAGTAAAAATGACTAATCAACACTGTAAATAATCATATTCAAACCAGTCTTGGAGTCAAAACAATGTAGAGCAGTCCTTGTGCAGCAATGCTATTGATAGCTAACATAACCACACACACATCAGGTGAACACTGTGATGAAGAAGTTAATCTTACAAGGGGAAAAAAACAGACATGGTCTGTACATTTTTGAGAGCTTAAAAATATA
The DNA here is from genome assembly GCF_028017835.1 of Emys orbicularis. Classification (NCBI taxonomy): domain Eukaryota; kingdom Metazoa; phylum Chordata; order Testudines; family Emydidae; genus Emys; species Emys orbicularis. The sequence goes on along the minus strand of NC_088683.1, from coordinate 256,760,595 downwards.
AATCTAGAATCCTGGCACCAAGAAAAAAAGTGTCAGTAAGTTTTTTGTTACAAGTTTATATTAGGGCAGATACTTACACAGAGCTGACTTGTATAAAAATACAACATACTACATAAGTTTTATTTAGGGATTTAATTTATATACCACAAATACTGCTTTTAATATAAGTACAATATAATACAGTTTTAATTATGTAACTGCTGGTGTTCATCTTGGATCATGAACTGAATGGCATGCCGTGCTGTCAAAACTTTAAAATGGCCTCTAGTTAAACTTCCCCAAAGTATAAAATCATGCAAAATCTACATCCTATATGATACAACCAGCACAATAATTGAAGCCAATATCCTATGAACAGCCTGGGCTATCTTGAGTTTCTTCTTGCTGTGTCCATGAGTCAGCCATCATTTTCTTTAGGCGGAAAGGAGCAATTTCAAGTTTTGTCAGTGGCATCTTGCCACGACCATTGAAACCAGTGACGGTGTGCACAGTTATTGACGAAAAGGTCTTCATTACCTGATAGAGTTCAGACTGCAAACTTAGTCCATTTGGAAGTGTCTGTGGTTAGGAGGTTTTACGCTTTACTCCTGTGACTACTGGTCGTGCATATTCCACAAAATCATCTATGAGAACAGGCCATGCTCCTAAAGAGAAGTCAAACAATGTAAAAAGTCATAAAACTTAAAATAAATCTATTTAGTCTTTAAACACAAGGGATACCAACTTCACAGCATGATCTATATCTTAGTCATTGGACTGGATATAACAAGGTGATGGCATGGGCAATCTTTCACAAAGAAAACATGCCTAACTAATAAAAGAAAACATTAAAGCATGTTCTCTCTGAGCTATACTCTGAGCGAAAACTATTTGCATGTTGTATCATAATTCACATTATGAGATGTTTATAATAAACTTGAGGTGAAAGCAAGATTATGGTACTCCTATTAGAAACATTCATATAATGGGAACTATTCACATACATGAAGATACTCAACATGTGTACGTGTTTGTAGATTTGGGTATTATACAGTATAATATATTTTAGTGAGAACACAAAAATGCAGATATTTGTCCTTAATATTTTTTACTAGAAGAGATAAGGTTTAGTTTTTATTATTAGATATTTACATCGATTATGAACAAATATTTTCATAAACTTAATTTTCACTTCCAGACTTCTATACACTATTAAAAAGCTATTTTGTGTAGATAGTTTTCTAAGTTTAATAGCCTTAATTTAAAGCTAATAAGGATTTTTGTACGAGAATACACAGTATTATTGTGGCTCCTGTAACATAACATGTTAGCTAGCACGTACTGTACCAGTGCAGTTAAGGACTGCTTACTTTCATCTGCATGTTAAAGCAAAATCCTGTTCCGTCTACTTACAGGCAACATTCTCGGAAACAAATATGATCTAGTATATTTGTAGCTCTGCTCCCAAAAGTATACATTTTAAAACATTGGGTATAAGTTGTGTTTTGGAGTTTATTCACAGCATTATTTCAATTTTGCTAAATCCAATTTTTAAAAATATTAAAATTCATATTAATTACCTTCTTCATCATAGTTTGACATATCATCTGCAATCATATTTCCAAAGTCTAACAGAAGATTCCAAGTATCTTTTGGGATTGATCTTTTATGGTGTTCCTATGTAATATGGAAACAAATTATATTGTTTAAGATACAGGTTGTTTTCAAATGCTGCAGTTGCTTTAAATTCATATTTTACTAAAAAGAAATCTTACAGTGATATATACTAACACAATCCTGTAGAATCATCTTTACTAACATTGAAAGCTTTCTAAGAAAACTACAAAATAAAAATATTTATAAAAAAAGTAACTGTATAGAGCACATTTAATACTATTGATTTATTTCTCCTGATCTACTCACATCAATTTACTAATTATTATTATTATTTTAAGAACAGTGACTGTTAGGGTCAAGCACTCAGACAAGCACCCAGCCAAAGTCCAGATCCCTACTCCCCATTTGCAGTCCCGGTTGCTTCAGCAGAGGATCAGACTGTATTTCCTAACTTCCTCCACAGTTTGGAAAGCTGCAAGATCAGCTCCACTTCTGGCCAGCAGGGGGAAAATGGTGTCACCAGATGACATGAGGAATCAAAAAACTGGTGTGTAGGTGGGTACAGAGGGTACAGGCTGAGACAGGCATAAGGTTGCTGGAGAGAGGCCAGAGATTGTGGGTGAAAACAGTCAATGGCAAAGGGGAAAAACCCAGTCACAGGTGGGCAGCAGGCTGGATATACCACCAAAAAACATAGGGAGGTCTTATAAAGGAACCAAAACAAACCTCTGGTGTTTCCATATGTACGTGAGTCCCTATTAGATCATGAGCATTTAAAAAAATGCTACCCCTTTCCACTGCCTCACACAGCTTTTAGTGGAGTAGTAGCAGTAGCAGAGAAATATCTATAACAAATATGTTTAAAAAACAAGGGTATTCTTTGGGTTTTGCACTGGGACTCACAGGTCAAAACACCTCAAGATTTAAGCCAGCAGCCCCCAAATTTTGGAGGGCCGTGCCCCCCTTTACCCTTATTAATGCCCCCTCCCCCGGAGCCGGGCATGGCTGGGAGGGGGACGCAGACCAGGGGTGGGGCCAGGGACCGAGCTGCAGTTCTGCTCCCGGCTCTACTCCTGCCCCCAGCCTCGGCCGCCAGACCACAGTCGGGCCCCCAGCCAGGTGCAGAGCTGCACCAAGGCTGGGGCTGGGACTGGAACAGAGCTGTGGGTGGGGAGGGGCTGGGTGGCGCTCCCTTCCTGCCCCGGGGGGGCTGGCCTGTATCAGTCATGTGCCCCTCCCCCCTGAAAGACCTGCCGTGCCCCCCAGGTGGGCAGGCCCCACACTTTTGGGACCTCTGATTAAAGCATACAATTGATTTACAAACTAACAGATTTGATTAAAACTTGTATTTGATATGACTTAAAATAATTACTTGCATCGTTACAGAGAATATCCTCCTGCTACATTACTTCTGGGGAAACGGAAAATAATTCAATAAAATATTTATGTGATGGGCAGATAAGGCCCCACACTGGCAAAGAGGGTTAATGAGAGCCTGTGGACCCAATTGGCCTGGCCCTGCTACACCTGCAGGGGAGAGGAGAGACCTAGCCCAGTTCAGGGCTGCTCAGGAAGGAGAGCAGAGCTCTACTTCTGATGCAAGGGAAGCCTGAGCTAGCTCGCCATCTGGACAAGACCCTGCTAGAAGGGATGACTAGACCTTGGGGGGGGGATCAGCTGAAGCAAGACTATTTGAAGGTAAATCTGGGATAGAAGGGCAGGGTCCCATCAAAGATTCGTCAGACAACCCTGTTTTGAACTGTGGTTTTCCGTTCTGTATAGGACTGAAGTGTGCTTTGGGCAGAGGGCCTACGTACCATGACCTTGCAAGAAACAGTGACCTACCAGAGGAGACCTGCCCAGTTGAGGAATGAGCGGGTGCCACAGAGACAACCTGGTCACAATCTGTTACACACAAAAAACTACATTAAAAGAACATTACCAAGGTTCCAAGGTCAAGCACTGCAAAAAGTTAGGAAGTGCCAGAATTAAGGTTGCCTGTGCAATCTTAATTCAGCCTTTTTGTGCATATACAGTCTTTAATTCCATGATCATATACTAATTTTCCCCCACAAGATCCTTGCCTCATTCAGTGTATAGAATGGACTATGCTTAATGAGCAGCTATTCAATATTTTGTTTTCTTTTCCTTTTTCAAAGGGTGGCCCCATGCCTTGTTTACTGCACATTAATCAAACCCTGCTTTGAAGAAAGAATTATAAACTTCCTCATGGGCTTTTCCGTGGTGTTCAACATAATAGAAGTAACATACTCTCACAAACATTAATTATACTACACCTCTGCCCCGATATAACGCGACCCGATATAACACAAATTCGGATATAACGCGGTAAAGCAGCACTCGGGGGGGGGGGGGGGTTAGAGGATGTGGTGGGCGGGCGGGGCTGCGCGGTCTGGCGGATCAAAGCAAGTTCGATATAATGCGGTTTCACCTATAACGCGGTAAGATTTTTTGGCTCCCGAGGACTGCGTTATATTGGGGTAGAGGTGTATCTTCAAAACTTCCCTATGAGATGATGGGGTATTACCCCCAATTTACAGATGGGGGCTTAGGCACAGAGAATAAGGTCAAAAGTAGCCACTAATTTTGGGTGGCTAATTTGAGACATTACTGTTTTTGAAGTTGCCTGCCTGCAAGGATATACTGTGTCTACTTTATAATCAGAGACAAGGAGTGAATGTATTGCAAAACCATATTTATACAAGAAAAATGTTTTCCAAGATAGGACCTGATTTTTCAGAGTATTTAGTATTATACTGCACTACATAGCACTCGTATGTTCAAAGCAAGGTTCCCACTGACTTCAGTGGCATCTGCGAGTGCTCAGCACTTCTGCAAATCAGATCCCATGGTCTCAAGATGGGCATTCAGAAAATGAGTAACACACAGTTAAAGACCACCTGTGAAAAGTGATTTAAATGACTTGCCCAGCAACACATAGGAACTATGTAGCAGAGGCAGGGATAGAATCCAGTTATTCCTGGCAGCATTCAACTGCCTTAACCAAGATCATTCTTTCTCTTACTAACATCCTCTGCCTCATTCACTACACACACCTTCCAACCTCTGCAACAAATGAAGGAGGGTCCTACAGACAACAGCCTCTTTAACTACACAGTCCTAATTCATCCACAGAGCAGGTCCACCCTGTGCATTGAATGAGGCAGGGGTCCTGTGGAAAAAATAGCATGTATTCATGTAGTTAAAGACTATCATAATGCATACGCATGAAATGACCAAATTAAGGTTGCTTATGTAACCTTAATTCTGGCTTATACTAACTTTTGAATGTTTGACTTTACAACCTTAATGATCTTTTAATGTAGGCGTCTTTGTGTGATTTCCTAGGTTTAAACAGAAACTTCATCATGCAGCATCATATTAACACCCACATGGCTCATCAGTAGGGTTGGAATCGTTAGATTCACAGCACAGACCTCACTCACTTGAACTAACAGATAGTAGCAGAGTGAGCCAGTTTCAGGATCTGGTCTATGTACAACTTATGAATTCTGATTAATTTTATAAAATTGTCTCAGTGAATACCTCAGTGTACATGAATCTGCCATCAGCTATTAGAGCTGGGTCATGTATTAATGGGACATTAATCTGAATGGCTCCCATTCAAATGGGAAGACCTTAGAACAATGGGATGGCTGATGTCTAGGAGAGCCAGTTAGACTCAACTTGTCTTCACGGACAGAAGAGAGGAGCAGTGAAATTTCCCCAGAGGGGAACAAAGAGGCTGAGATCTCATAACAGCCCTTTAAAAGTGGAGAGGGACTTGGACAGGGAGGAACAGAAAAGGATGGGCTTTGGAAGTATGAGGAGACCTGTTCACTTGGGGACCAACCAAAGCTGAACAGCACACAGGCCCAGTGTGTGAGTTAAAACACAGCAGCCTGGTGAGTGTCCAGCAGGGAGAGCTTGACCAGGGCTGTGACACAGGCTGTCATCCTCTCTGTGGTCCAGCACTAGGGGGGGATGGGACATGTTGCTATGTGGGTTCCTCAGATATTTGCTGACAGCAGAGAAATGGTGAGACTCAAGAATCTTGGATTCCATTCCAGGCTCTGGAGAGTATTCTCTAGTGCAGTGGCTCTCGACCTTTCCAGAGTACTGTCCCCCATTCAGGAGTCTGATTTGTCTTGTGTACCCCCAAGTTCCACCGCACTTAAAAACTACTTGCTTACAAAATCAGACATAAAAATACAAAAGTATCACAGCACACTGTTACTGACAAATTGCTTACATTCTCATTTTTACCATATAATTATAAAATAAATCAACTGGAATATAAATATTGTACTTACATTTCAGTCTATGGTATATAGAGCAGTATAAACAAGTCATTATCTGTATGAAATTTTAGTTTGTACGGACTTCGCTAGTGGTTTTTACGTAGCCTGTTGTAAAACCTCTGTATACTCCTGGGTTGAGAATCACTGATCTAGTGGGCACTGACTCTTCCATCTGCTCTCAAGCTTGACCTATTCTGACCTGTCCCTTCCAATCTATCCCAGTCGTCTCTAGTCCCCACCCTGGCTCCTCATTCTAGTCCTATTTTCTTTACTTAGCCAGTCCTAGTCTCCACCCCTCAAACTTCTCATCCCAGTCTCTTTGTCCAGCCAGTCAAATATTCTCCCCGCTCCAGACTCCTTGTCCCAGTCTTTCCCCTGCACCTCCTAGTCCCAATTTTTCTCCCTGGCTCCTCAGTTTGAGCCTCAGTTCTCTGTCCTTCCTGGATCTGGGCTTCAGTTGCTGACACAAGCCACACTTCTGTTTCTCTCCCAGGTAGCGGATGCACTGCAAGTGTCAGTCAGTCAGTGGGATAGATTCCTTGCAACTGAGGCACTTTTTGAAGCCCGGCTCTCTGGGCATATCCCTATGGGGTGGGGGAGATCCCCCCCCCACAGGGGGTTGACAAAGTCCCTTTCTTTTTTTTAAAGGCAACAGCCAAAATAAAATGTAAATGATGCAAAGAAAGATAAAAGGGGCTTCAAAAGAAGCTAAAATTAACAATTCTAAGAGAATTAACGATCTGCAAAAGACAGGTTTCAGAGTAGCAGCCGTGTTAGTCTGTATCCGCAAAAAGAACAGGAGTACTTGTGGCACCTTAGAGACTAACAAATTTATTAGAGCATAAGCTTTCGTGGGCTACAACCCACTTCTTCGGATGCATATAGAGTGAAACATATATTGAGGAGATATATATACACACCCATACAGAGAGCATGAACATGTGGGAGTTGTCTTACCAACTCTGAGAGGCCAATTAAGTAAGAGAAAAAAAACTTTTGAAGTGATAATCAAGATGGCTCAGTACAGACAGTTTGATAAGAAGCAAGTGTGAAAATACTTACAAGGGGAGATAGATTCAATGTTTGTAATGGCTCAGCCATTCCCAGTCTTTATTTAATCCTGTGTTGATTGTGTCTAGTTTGCATATCAATTCCAGCTCAGCAGTCTCTCTTTGGAGTCTGTTTTTGAAGTTTTTCTGTTTTAAGATAGCCACCCGCAGGTCTGTCATAGAATGGCCAGACAGGTTAAAGTGTTCTCCCTCTGGTTTTTGAGTATTATGATTCCTGATGTCAGATTTGTGTCCATTAATTCTTTTGCGTAGAGACTGTCCGGTTTGGCCAATGTACATGGCAGAGGGGCATTGCTGGCACATGATGGCATATATCACATTGGTAGATGTGCAGGTGAACGAGCCCCTGATGGTATGGCTGATGTGATTAGGCCCTATGATGATGTCACTTGAATAGATATGTGGACAGAGTTGGCATCGGGCTTTGTTACAAGGATAGGTTCCTGGGTCAGTGTTTTTGCAGTGATCTGCAAAAGAAGGACAGCTCTGGCTCTGTCTCTAGCCAGGGGTAGTTGAGAAGGAACTGAGGACGGATTGCCTGCGCATGGCTAGCATTGTTCCCCACTAGCCACAACGCATGCACGGGCAAGACTACTACCAAAGTTCTCCGATCAGCAGCGCAGGGATGCAGACACACCTATAGTGGAGCACCCATAGGGACAATTACTCAAATTAAAAACAATGAGGCGTCCTTGTGGCACCTTAGAGACTAACAAATTTATTTGGGCATAAACTTTCGTGAGCTACAACCCACTTCATCAGATGCATGGAGAGAAATACAGTAGGCAGGCATAAATATACAGCATATGAAAAGATGAGAGTTGCCTTACCAAGTTGGGGGGTCAGTGCTAATGAGGCCAATTCAATTAGGGTTGATGTGGCCCATTCCCAACAGTTGACAGGAAGGTTCGAGGATCAACAGAGGGAAAATTATTTTTTGTAGTGACCCAGCCACTCCTAGTCTTTATTCAGGCCTAATTTGATGGTGTCAAGTTTGCAAGAATCGTATGTTTTCAAGAAAAACATTTTCCATGCTAAGTATATGGAAATTTCATGTAAATGAAGTAAAGTAGATGATAAGTCAGATGCTTAATGACAATATTTTGGGCTTTGTTTCTAAAGCCTAATTTGTACGACTTTTATTCCACCACCTACAGAAGTGTACTGATACTAGACTGATATTTTTAAATACCGTAACTGTCACATTTTGTTAATGATTGCTCTCTACAAAAGGAGCCAACCTAATCGCTCAAACAGAAAAAATTCACTCCATTTTTTACTTTAAAATAATGACTCCCAACCTCTCAAATCAGCCACAATACTGAAATTTAAAAATAGGATATTGTATGCATAAATATCACAAAGATGGATCATTTTAGCTTGGTACAAAACACACTTGTGATAAGCCTATGTGCCTGAGGATAGACAGGATGTGGCCTCAATCTACAATTTAGGAAGTCAGATTGTATCTTCAGCCTTCACAAAGAGAGAGTACAGGGTCAAATGGTTCCTAGACTAGGGAGGCCTGCTCCTTAAGGGCCAAGAGGCCTGGGTCTAGCCAGACCTGTTCAATCAGCTCCCCCCACCCCTTTGCCATAATTAGCTGCCTCCCAGCGTAAGGTGGCTTAACTAATTGGAGTCATTTGACAGACTGATAAATATCAGGGCCTCATAAAAGGGCAGAGAGAACTCAGTGTGAAGGAAGAACTACATGAAGCAAGTTGGTCTCCTGTATAAGACCCTGAAGTAAGTTCTGGAAGGACCCCAGGGAAGAAGGGGCAGATCTCTATTCCAGAGCATAGAAGAGGGAAAGGTAGCCCAGAGAGGCTGAGACTGTGAGAGGGAGTCATAAGAAACACTCTGGGAGTTAACACTCTATCCCAGAGCAAAGAGATGTAAAGGGAGCTCAGAAGTTGTTATGAAGAGGAGCTCTGAGCCACATGAACTTCTGGGAGACAGAAAACCCTGGTAAGTGGAAACGGAGAGAGTGTGTTTGCAGCATCATGCTCAACTAGCGGGGCGGGGTGTGTGTGTGTGTGCTGCTAGACAGGCATACCTTATGAAACTGCCTCTAGGTATCATTTCCCTTTCCCCAGTGAGAGAAATTATAGAGAGGATTCATTTAGTGCCCATTAATGTTCCATATCAGTTCTCGTAAAGCAAAGATGCTGAAAAAGAAACTGCTGTCTTTCACTGTACTCATCTCTTTTTTTTTGGTGTGCGCGCGCAGTGGGAACACAATCTTACAAGCTGTGGGATTCGCCTTAGTTTCGTGCATTAACACATACAGGAACAGAAAAATATACTTACCAACAAAAATTTATTCCAAAGAGCTAAAAATTTAAACCTTCCCGATAAGACTAAATTCCAATATGCAATTGCCATTTCTAAATCTGCAAAAAACAAGACAAAAATCACATATTACAGTGCTTTATACACAGTAAATTCTCAGAGTTAAAAAGCTCTCTTGATTCAGCTCTCAGTTTTGATTTTACCCATACGTCTCACTATACAAATTTACTGGCCAGTTTTTAAATCTCTTTTTATGATTAATGGTCTTAAGACCCAGTTAAAAAGCTGCCTGCGAGTTGAGATGTAGAAGGCTAGGATATGTCTCCATGGTACATAGTCACAAAGATGTATTTGTTAAGTGTGGATCTGGAGTGCTCAACAGTTAAATAGGTCATATTACTGCACGCGACTTTGCTTGGTTACTTTTAACTTGTAACGAAAACCTTTTCAAAAACTCACATTTTGAAGTACTAGTTCACTGTGAAGTTATATATAATCAAAGCAGCCTGGTTTGATTACCATTGAAGATAGCAATTCAATAGTAATAATGGCATATGGAACAACGTAGGCATAAAGGAATCCCACTTACATACAGAGAAGAATAAAAGGAGGAACAAAACCTTGAAGTTATCATTGAGCATGCTAATGTATCTTTTACCTATATAGCTAGCACTCAGTGTATCAGTAACCCTAGCTAAACCCCAATTTGTAAAAGGTATTGATATAGTATCCATCTAGACATGCATAAAGCAATTCACACGAAGAAAATGGTATTGCCTTAACATTAATGTTTGGATTTAAAACCACAAAAATCAAGATATTCAGCTCGAAAGATGCCGGATGCCTTTTCTCCTTGCCCATTTTGTGTGTTAGATTGGCATTTCTTAGGGCTTTTAAGGGAAAAAAAAGCCTTCAGTCATCTGGAGCACAATATTTCTGCAGCAACCCTCATGACAGTATAGCTTTTCTACAAGTCACTTATAACAAGAAGGCCTATACCCAATATTAAAGACCTATGTCACGATTTATCAAAAGCAACTAGTGATTTCGGGTGCCTAACTTTTGGAGTACTCAACTTGAGATACATTCAAAGTTGGGTGTAAATGTTTTAAGGTATTTGGGTATCCAAAAAAGGTGAGGTATCTAAAAATAAAAACTCTTTTGAAAATCTGGGCTGTGGACTACAGTAGTTAGTTGCTTAAGTGAATCATGGCAAGAATAAAGCAAATTTTAATATCATAGAAACTGGAGTTCAGAATTTAGCAAAGTAACCAAAGTGTTAAATGAGTGACTGTCCTTTGCTTAGTTCACCAGGGATGGGGGGGATGACACATTCAGATGGAACTCGAACAGGGGATTTTTGGATCCCAAAGTAATTATGCTTGTTAAGTTGTGACATTCCACTAACTTTTATTAGTAGTAGTGCCTTCTTTTCAAATATCTACTGAGAGAGAGAGAGAGAGAGAGAGATTAGTTTTAATCATAAGTTACAGTGTACTTGTCTGGGAGTCCTAGCCCATAAGGAATTATCCAGAAGTTCTGGCTGAAAACATAGGTTTATGATGGAAGTGTTACCTTGCCCATACCCCTCTACTCTACAGTATACTTAATCAGAACATTTATGTGGATATGTGACCTAATTTTGTTCTACAGCAACATTAATTATCCAAGACCAGCATTAAAAAACTCAGAATTTAGTCCACCCCCTCCAGCAGAAGCAATCTGTAATGCAGGGCATGCATATGGAAGAGTGGAGGATTTAGAGGTTGGGGGGAAAAGGATGCTTTCTTGAAGACCTATATTCATTCCCAACTGCCCATGACACCTAGACTCCACTATTACTGACCCTTGCAGATGAGGATGTGTATGTTTCTGTACAAACAGGAGAATGAAGTAAAAGCCTCTAGCAAATTACACACACACATTCAGTGTAAGATATATGGGTATACAGAAATGAAGCTTTTAGAGAAAGTACTGATAAGGTATAAAGAGAATGTCCCCATCTCCACCAAGTTACAGCAGAGGAACATAACTTTAACATTTCAGATTTGATTATTACAGCTCTGACATGTCACAGTTCAAAAGCAACTGTTTGGACTGAAGACAATTCATAAGTTTGAAAGGGAAGTTGTGGATGTATTTGGTACATTGTTAAAGCAGGCTGTATTTACATATACGTGTGTGTATACTAATATACAAACAACTGCATTAAAGTTGTGAAGAGAAGCACTAAAAAGTCAGGAATTGACAAAGGTAAAGGTGCCCAATCACCTTCATCTCTGTCCTCTTGACTGTATGCATAATAGTCATATCATCATGCACTGTTTTCCACAGGATTCCTGCCTTGTTCAGTGCAGCAGAAGAATGGTGCTCAGTGAATGAAACAGCTGGTTCAGAATTTTTTCTATCCTTACTGTTGTTATCCCCCATTTTCAAACCTGGAACTACTATATTTCCAGATAGAAAAATCTGTGGCAGAGCCCATATTTCCTACATCTCAGTCCAGTGCTCTGATCACAAAGCTATTCTTCCTCTTCCTGCAGACTTCTCTCATTTGCTACACATCATGCTACAACAATCACTAAGGCTGAGGTGCTACGGACCGAAGGCCCATACACTAAAGAATCCTGCTTCATTTTCTATCTGAAATGCACAATGAATGAGTAAAGGGACCTGTGCGAGGAGGTGGGGGGGAAGTTTGTCATAAAAAACTATTGTCATACATTCATAAGAGGGGACTAAGTTAAGACTGAGCTGGTTCAGCCTATAACTCTGACTGGCTTTAGGAAAACAAACAAACAAAAAGTCTTGCTAGGTAAGGTGCCTTCTTTTCCCAAGGCATTTTGTTTGCAACCTAACGTATTGAATATCTTATGTTCTTTAGAGATTAAGGTAACATTTAATATAACAAAAGTTTTAAAGAAAAAGCATAAACTCTGATAGCGCATTTCCAACCTTCGCCGTGTGATGATCTGGCACTCCTCTCCTCATTTTATGGACATGATGGTCCACGATCATGCAATACATTAACTTATTGTAAGAAAAATTATGACTGTATTTAAAACACACCAAGACAGACATTTATTTGGAAAGAGTTAACATATAATATAGCCAGAACAAAAATGACATTAGTACAAGGGGATATTATACACAACTATTTTATTCCACTACTCGTGTGTACTTAATATTGAATGAATAGAGATGGAAATAGGAAGGAACTAATGTGAATAATATTATGGTTTCTATGATTCATTATGAGTTGACTAGTTTTGGCAATGGTCACTTAGCTCATAATTATGAAATGTTACCCTTTCCAACATAGAGAAATCAACCTTCCAACACCACCATATGACATTTTACATTGAAATGCACATTATAGGATAGCACTACTTTTCTGAGAGAAAAGTTTTAAAATATTAGATTAAATACACCTGTTACGAGGAAGGGGTGGGAGGAGAGTATTGCAAAGGAAGTTAAAAGGACGCAAGATACAGAAGTTCTCTGTGGTTTTATTTGATTTGTTATAGCATCTATATTTAAATAGAGCATCTCAATTATGAATATGTTTATTGTTAAAGTGAACTTGATTATTTCAAGATTGTTTTTAAGTTTAATATGGTGAAAAAGTTTTGGGGAATGCTAAATGTTATTCTAACATTAATACTATACTTTGAGGAGAATTCTCTGTGTGTATGTGCAAGCAATCTCTTGCACAGTAGGCAACAAAAATATAGGACAGGCTTGATATAATAATGTACAATAAGCATACTTCTCATGCAGAAGGTGGAACTACATATTCATATTTCTAAATTCTCTTTTATGTAGTGATTTCTGAGACAGATAGCAAAGAGAAAAATTCATAACGGGTAGTAAAGTTAGCATTAATGATTATCAGGGGTGTTGTATGTAAGACACAGGAGGCAACTGTCCCACTCCACTCGGCACTGCAGTACCCTGTCCAGTTCTGGGCACCACCCGTTAGGAAAGATGTGGACAAATTAGGAAGAGTCCATTTATCAAAATGATAAAAGATTTAGAAACCCTAACCTATCAAGAAAGGTTAAAAAAAACTGGGCATGTTTAGTCTTGAGAAAAGAAGACTGAGACCTGGTCACAGTCTTCAAGGGAGATTTAGGTTAGATATTAGGAAAAATATAAAATATGCTAAATTTTCTAAATATAAAAAAGGGTAATTAAACTCTGGAATAGACTTCCAGGTGAGGTTGTATAATCATCATCATTGCAAGTTTTTAACAACCGTAAGGATAAGCAACTGTCAGGGATGATCTAGGTTTAGTTGGCCCTGCCACAGCGCAAGGGGCTGGACTTGATGACTTCTCAAGATCCCTTCCAGCCCTACATTTCTAAGATTCCTCAGTCCCAGCACTGCAAAAATCAAGATCTCCAAAAGTCATAAAATTCCAAAAATTAAGTTTGTTCCTGCAGTGTTAACTTGGCCACATTGCATATCCTATAAATTTTATACTGTATAGTAATAATTACATTAAAAATTACATTAAGAGAGAACATAGGAATAGCAAAAAAATCAAATTCATGAGGGAGAAACACAAATCTTAGGACTTTCCTCACTTAAGTGTCCGATTTTTCAAACTTAATGTTGCATTAATGCTTTTTTTTTCTTTTTCTTTTTTCTGTTTTTGCATTTAATCTCTATTCTCCCCCCCCCCCCACCTTATTAAAAAAAAAAAAAAAAAAGATAGAAGTGAGATATGGAATTATTTGGGAATTTTACATTCTACCAGCCTCATCAGAGCTTCTAAACTCGATGGACCTAGCTTCCAGTTTAACTGTGCCAGTAAACTAAAGGACTACTGGGCATCATTAGCATTTTTCCTTAATGCACTGCAAAACTCAAAGAAAAACTCCACTGCAAATAAGCAAGATTGGTCAATTTACATGCTCGTAACTTTAAAACCACTGAAATAACAGCTTTTTTGAAGTCTCAGTGAAACCTACAAGACAAGAGAACTTTGCATTTTGTAGTTTCAGATATTTAAAGAAGTTTTCAGTATGCAAAAACTTTTAATCAGAAAATTTGGAAAAAAGTCTTTTTGTACTTGAATAACTCAAAATTGGCTGACCTGATTTTTCTCCTTTGGGCTGAGAATCCAAGCATGGAAAAAACTTCACATCAAAAAGGAATTTATTGGATAAAGTTATGAGCAACTGAAACATGGGGATAGGAATGGAATTTGGAGCTCAACTTCAGTGATAACAGCTGCTACCCATACCTTCAATAATACACATACCATGCATACACTACCTGCTTATGAAGTTAGGGAGATCTTGAGTTAGGCCTATTTCTTCAAACATGTTTGGTTACTTAAAAAAAACATACCTCTTAATGGAATACAAAGTTGCCAAAAGCTGCAGGGGGAGGTCATACAACCACTACAATGAATTTGAAGTACTTATAAGTTATGAGACTCCTTAGGCCATAGGTGTTTTATGTCCTGCAAGAACATTCCCTGTGTGGGCTTAGATTCAGCGTGTAGGTCTTGAGATTATTTAATTTAACATTGTACAGACATAAAAGCATCTTCATAAATAAGATGAAATCACCTTAGGAACCACTTTAGGAAAAGGATAGATAAAAAGACAGAAAATATCCTAATGCCACTAAAAGAACATGAGTACTTGTGGCACCTTAAAGACTAACAAATTTATTTGAGCATAAGCTTTCATGGGCTACAGCCCACTTCATCAGATGCATAGAATGGAACATATAGTAAGAAGATATATATACACATTCAGAGAACATGAAAAGGTGGAAGTTGCCTCACCAACTCTAAGAGGCTAATTAAGAAAGATGAGCTATTATCAGCTGGAGAAAAAAAAACTTTTGTAGTGATAATCAAGATGGCCCATTCCAGACAGTTAACAAGAAGGTGTGAGGATACTTAACATGGGGAAATAGATTCAATTTGTGTAATGACCCAGCCACTCCCAGTCTCTATTCAAGCCCAAGTTCATGGTATCTAGTTCGCAAATTAATTCTAGTTCAGCAGTTTCTCATTGGAGTCCGTTTTTGAAGCTTTTCTGTTGCAAAATTACCACCTTTAAGTCTGTTACTGAGTGACCAGAGAGGTTGAAGTGTTCTCCTACTGTTTTTTGAATGTCATGATTCTGATGTCAGATTTGTGTCGATTTATTCTTTTGCGTAGAGACTGTCCAGTTTGGCCAATGTACACGGCAGAGGGGCATTGCTGGCACATGATGGCATATATCACATTGGTAGATATGCAGGTGAATGAGCCCCTGATGGCACGGCTGATGTGATTAGGTCCTATGATGGTGTCACTTGAATAGATATGTGGACAGAGTTGGCATCGGGCTTTGTTGCAAGGGCAGGTTCCTGGGTTAGTGTTTTTGTTGTGTGGTTGCTGGTGAGTATTTGCTTCAGTTTGGGGGACTGTCTGTAAGCGAGGACTGGTCTGTCTCCCAAGATCTGTGAGAGTGAGGGATTGTCTTTCAGGATAGGTTTTAGATCTTTGATGATGTGCTGGAGAGGTTTTAGTTGGGGCCTGAAGGTGACGGCTAGTGGCGTTCTGTTATTTTCTTTGTAGGGCCTGTCCTGTAGTAGGTGACTTCTGGCTCTGTTAATCTGTTTTTTCACTTCAGCAGGTGGGTATTGTAGTTTTAAGAATGCTTGATAGAGATCTTGTAGGTGTTTGTCTCTGTCTGAGGGTTTGGAGCAAATGCGGTTGTATCTTAGAGCTTGGCTGTGGACAATGGATCGTGTGGTGTATCCTGGATGGAAGCTGGAGGCATGCAGGTAAGTATAGTGGTCAGTAGGTTTCCAATATAGGGTGGTGTTTATGTGACCATCGCTTATTAGCACAGTAGCGTCCAGAAAATGGACCGCTTGTGTGGATTGGTTCAGGCTGAGGTTGATGGTGGGATGGAAATTGTTGAAATCATGGTGGAATTCCTCAAGGGCTTCTTTTCCATGGGTCCAGATGATGAAAATGTCATCAATGCAGCGCAAGTAGAGTAGGGGCATTAGGGGACGAGAGCTAAGGAAGCATTGTTCTAAGTCAGCCATAAAGATGTTGGCATACTGTGGGGTCATGTGGGTAGCCATAGCACTGCCGCTGATTTGAATGTATATATTATCCCCAAATGTGAAATAGTTGGGGGTGAGGACAAAGTCACAAAGTTCAGCCATCAGGTTTGCCGTGACATTATCGGGGATACTGTTCCTGATAGCTTGTAGTCCATCTTTGTGTGGAATGTTGGTGTAGAGGGCTTCTACATCCATAGTGGCCAGGATGGTGTTTTCTGGAAGATCACCGATGGATTGTAGAGTATCAGAGGGGTAGCCGTGTTAGTCTGAATCTGTAAAAAGCAATAGAGGGTCCTGTGGCACCTTTAAGACTAACAGAAGTATTGGGAGCATAAGCTTTCGTGGGTAAGAACCTCACTTCTTCAGATGCAAGTAATGGAAATCTCCAGAGGCAGGTATAAATCAGTATGGAGATAACGAGGTTAGTTCAATCAGGGAGGGTGAGGTGCTCTGCTAGCAGTTGAGGTGTGAACACCAAGGGAGGAGAAACTGCTTCTGTAGTTGGATAGCCATTCACAGTCTTTGTTTAATCCTGATCTGATGGTGTCAAATTTGCAAATGAACTGGAGCTCAGCAGTTTCTCTTTGGAGTCTGGTCCTGAAGTTTTTTTGCTGTAAGATGGCTACCTTTACATCTGCTATTGTAGTTAGCGATGGATTGTAGTTTCCTCAGGAAGTCAGTGGTGTCTCGAAGATAGCTGGGAGTGCTGGTAGCGTAGGGCCTGAGGAGAGAGTCCACATAGCCAGACAATCCTGCTGTTAGGGTGCCAATGCCTGAGATGATGGGGCGTCCGGGATTTCCAGGTTTATGGATCTTGGGTAGCAAATAGAATACCCCTGGTCGGGGTTCTAGGCATGTGTCTGTACAGATCCGTTCCTGTGCTTTTTCAGGGAGTTTCTTGAGCAGATGGTGTAGTTTCCTTTGGTAATCCTCAATGGGATCAGAGGATAATGGCCTGTAGAATGTGGAGATAGAGAGCTGCCTGGCAGTCTCTTGTTCATATTCCAACTTATTCATGATGACGACAGCACCTCCTTTGTCAGCCTTTTTGATTATGATGTCAGAGTTGTTCCTGAGGCTGTTGATGGCGTTGTGTTCAGCAAGGCTGAGGTTATGGGGCAAGTGATGCTGCTTTTCCACAATTTCAGCCCGTGCACGACGACGGAAGCAATCAGTCTGTTGTTTCGACCTTCAGGAGGAGTCCATGCAGAATCCTTCTTTTTGTAGTTCTGGTAGGAAGGATTCTGTGGGTTAGTATGTTGTTCAGAGGTGTGTTGGAAATATTCTTTGAGTCGGAGACGTCAAATCCCTGGTACACTCACACCTTGAATAGTGCGTGCAGTTCTGGTCACCCCATCTCAAAAAAGATATATTAAGAATTGGAAAAAGTACAGAGAAGGGCAACAAAAATGATCAGGGGTATAGAAGAGTTCCCATATGAGGAGAGATTAAAAAGACTGGGACTGTTCATCTTAGAAAATGGATGACGGAGGGGAGGGGCGTGGAGAGGAATACAATAAAAGTCTATAAAACCATGAATAGTGTGGAGAAAGTGAATGCGGAAGTGTTATTTACCCCTTCACATAACACACAAACCAGGGATCGCCCAATGAAATTAACAGGCAGCAGGTTTAAAACAAACATAAGGAAGTATTTTTTTACACAATAAACACCTGTGGAACTCATTGCCAGGGGGTGTTATGAAAGCCAAAACTATAACTGGGTTCAAAACAGAATTAGATAAGTTCATGGAAGACAGGTTCATCAATGGATATTAGCAACCCCGTGCTCTGGGTGTCCCTAAACCTCTGACTGCCAGAAGCTGGGACTGGACAACATGGGATGGACCACTTGATAACTGTCCTGTTAATTCCTTCTGAAGCATCTGGCACTGGCCACTGTTGGAAGACAGTATACTGAGCTAGATGGACCATCGGGTCTGATCCAGTATAGCCATTCTTATGTTCTTATTTACATAGTCTCCCCCATATTATATTCTGAGGGTGAAAGTCGTATAGGTGAAAAAGACACAACAAGAAGTACACATCTCTGGAAATAGCTTTTCATCTAAATTAGAAACTCCAGAATTTTAGAATAATTCTAGTATAAATAAATGTACAGGTCTTTTTGGTTATGGTATAGAACAGCTGCTCAATGGTCCGTTAGCGTATGGCAAATTACACTGTTAAGATACAGAGAAACAGTTGGTAAAATTAAAGTAGGCTGCAAAGCATATGCATTCTTGTTTTGGACTTGTTGATGGTTTGGTCACATTGGTCTGAACCTAATGTAAAAATCTGCAACAGCATCATGACCAACCAGGAATGAAGGATGAAAGGGATGGTCACAGGGCTCTTAAAAACACCTCTCCCATAGCCAAATCCATATAGCATCTTAAATAGCTCATCTAAATAGATATCTGGGAAGAATGGAATCTAGAGGAGTAACTAAGGGCAATAGATTAACAATAAAAAAATCCCACAGGAAGTGTAAGGACTCACTTTTGCCTGAGACAATTTTGTGAGAACTAAGAAGAAGAAATAATACTCCTAATTTTTAAACATCTGGATGTAGCAAGTTATGCATCCTATATAATACAATCACACACTATCTCAGGCATTAGAAGGCTAATTTTACACCAAAGATATTAGTTGCAGGCACTTAGTTCCTAATACATAATTATGAGAGAGGAGGTAATAGATTCAGCCCTTGTAAGGGTTGGTACCCTAAAAGCTTTGAGATACAGAACTGTATCAAGGAATCTAAGAGCAGAGGAATTTTTATGCTCTTAATGCCACCATTTGTGCCCCTCACAATAAACTGACTTTCAGGCTTTTTTAAAGGGGTAGTTAACCATGTTCTTGGAAGTCTGAACTAAGAGGTAGCTCACAAATCAAGAGTCAGCAGTTTGAGAAACTGCAAGCATTCTCTATCAGTGTTAACCTCTTCTGTCAAATATGTAGCCAATGATTTTAGTTTATTGTTCATTTACTGTGTGGTTATGATTAACTAACATGTTATGTCATATATAATCATTGTATGCTAAATAGAGTTAAATTGTAGGATTATAGAAGTATAAGATTGATCACTAGTTAGAAGGGATAATTATATATTAGGTATCTAAGTAAGTAGGGCTGAAACACAAGGTCTGTAGGCTGAGGCCTGCAAGATTTTAGCTTAGCTATTTTAGGCCTTGGAGATAAGAAATGCTTGACATAAGTAAGTGACCACAGAATGACTCTATGCCACAAGATTACGGGAAAAGATGTACCAATGGGTGATATTGCGAAAAATTAACAGTAAAGTAATGTTTAGCTTACAAGATGCCCAGTAATCTCATTTTTCTAACACATGCCCTAACCAGCATGATATGTGTAAATGCTAATAAGGTATAGACAAAAATCACATTATAAAAAGGGGCTGCCTAGAGCAGGAAAACTGAGCTCCCTATGGGAAACTCCAGCAGGAACCCTCTATCTACTGATGATCAATCCATGAGAAACCCTAACACTATTGTTAAGGATGTGAGTATAATCATATTTGTAACTTGGGTAATGATAACTTTAATAAAACTTGTAAAACAGACTAGATCTTGTACTTGTGAATGTGTGTGGTCACTACCCTTGGTCTTTGTGTGTTCCTAGAGACTCTAAATCTGAAGCCAGTAGCACAGGTGACTTTCACTCTGTTAAGCTTGAAACTGTAGCGACCAGAGCCAAACCCACAGTGATGTAATACCATATTACAAAATTCACTTTAAATAAAATAAAAGGATACAAATGCTGCACTTTATACAACCACCTCAGTGGTAATTATAACTATATAATGTGAATATTCATTTAAACAAGATTTGATAATTCCATAGAGATACAGAAACCTGATTACGTTGTGGAGACAGACAGTATCCGCATGAGCCCTTTGTTTATAAACACTCAAAAATGTATTAATATCTGCAGGGCATGCTCATCAGTTGCCATTCATGAATTTAAGATCTTTTTTTCTTTTGGGACAAAGTTAATATTACATGAAATGGCAAGAGAAAGAAAAATATTAAAAAAGTGTTATAAAAATAAAGGCCAGTATACTTTCACTAATTATGCTGGGTTTTCACAATCAGACACAGGAAAAGAACCCCATGACATTTGCCATAGTTTATAAAAGTTAATCACCATCTTCACAGAATTGTAGTACTGGAAGGGACCTGGAGAGGTCTTCTAGTTCATTCCGCTGCACTCATGGCAGGACTAAGTATTATCTAGACCATCCCTGACAGGTATATGTCTAACCTCCTCTTAAAAACCTCCAATGACAGAGATTCCACAACCTCCCAAGGCAATTTATTCCAGTGCTTAACTACCCTGACAGTTAGGAAGTTTTTCCTAATGTCCAACCTAAACCTCCCTTGCTGCAATTTAAGCCCATTGCTTCTTGTCCTATCCTTAGCGGTTAAGGAGAACAATTTTTCTACCTCCTCCTTGTAACGACTTTTTATATACTTGAAAACTGTTATGTCCCCCCTCAGACTCTCTTCTCCACATTAAACAAACCCATTTTTTCCCAATATTCCCTCATAGGTCATGTTTTCTAGATCTTTACTCATTTTTGTTGCTCTTCTCTGGACTTACTCCAATTTGTCCACATCTTTCCTGAAAGGTTGCGCCCAGAAATGGACACAGTTCTGCAGTTGAGGCCTTATCAGTATGGAGTAGAATGGAAGAATTACTTCTCGTGTCTTGCTTACAATACTCCTCCTAATACATGCCAGAATGTTTGCTTTTTTTGCAACAGTATTACACTGTTGACTCATATTTAGCTTATGATCCTATGACCCTTAAAAATATAAAAATATATTTAAAATATCCCTTTGGTGCAGCCTCTTCCTCCCTGGGCAAGCAGGGGATGGAAGTGCTACCAAATCAGCACAATCAACATGGGGAGAGAAAAACAGGACATTATATTGTAGTGACATTCTATGGTTTACCCAGCCGCAATACCAGTGGGCTGTCCACAAAGCTATATGCCCAACCCATTCTTGACTAGATGGACAATGTAACAAGAGGCCGGGATGTGAGAAATATGTAATACATTAAAATACTAACATACTGTGCTTTTCAATCCACAGATCACAATGTGCTTTGATAAAGGCGGGCAAGTACTATTAACCCCATTTTAGGGCTTGACTGAACCCCCATTGCAGTCAATGGAAAGGCTCCACTGATTTCGGTTGGCATTCTCCTTACAGAAGAGGAAAACGAGATGTGATTTGTTCAAGTTTGCAAATAGATATAGGGAATAAAGGACTTGGATGAGGCACATTCATGAAGTTTAAAAAACATGGTGGCAAGAAGTTGGTTGCAGAGCTACTTCCTTTGCTTCCTCCTAAAACCAGAGTTTAAGGTTAATATGAACTACTATGACTTGCTGTGCAGGAGGAGAGCTTTAGGACTGCAGGAGGCATTGGCCATGGGGAAAGTCCCACCTGTCTTGAACCACTTAACAAAAGTGCTCTTTATGTAGCGGTGTTCAATTTTACAGCTGTTTCCTTTTCAGAGAATAAAAACAAACAAAAAAAACCCAATTACAACTTAAATTACTAATGTTAAAACTAAAAGAAGAGGAGGAAGTAAAGGCAGTAATACTGCTCTTTAAAAAAAAAAAAAAAAAAAAAACCTGACAGGTGCACTCACCTTCTTTGAGAATCTTTAAATCATTTAGAAAAATCTTTGAGTCTGAATACTTCTTGCTGGCAAGCTATTTAAGCTCCTAACACCATAAATGGTACATTCTTCCCCATCTTTATTTTATGGCTGTAAAACAACTAGACTACTGTTATTACAGCTCTGTCTTTTGAGATTAATTGGCTAACCTGGTAATTGCATTTTTTCCCTCTTCTATTGCAGCTTAATCTTCTTACTGATTCTGTAAAGCTTTGCTACTTTAAATAAGCGTCACTATTATGAAGATCTTTTCGTTTATTTGTTGAGCTGCTTGCTACAAGCTACAGTGCCCACAGTAGAAAAGTAATACTGTTTATGCACGGACTACTTTCCCTGACCTCTTCTATATTTATAGAAAGTGGTCTTATAATTGGAAGTGCGTGGGCAACCTTAAGTATAATTGGTGCTACCTGCTCTGCCTATAAATAGACACAAAAATATCTATGTTAAAAGAATGTTAAGGTTGCACCATCAAGAAGTTTAGAGTTAAGAAATGCCAGAATTAAGACAGAATTATCAGACACAAATGAACACAATATGTTGGGGAAGAGTCAACACGGCTTTTCTAAAGGGAAATCTAAAGGGAGGGAAGAGAGGGGTGTCAACAAAGATATGGACAAGGTGATCCAGTGGATATAGTGTACTTTCAGAAAGCTTTTGACAAGGTCCCTCATTAAAAGCTCTTATGCAAAGTAAGCAGTGATGGGTTGGGCCCTACCAAATTCATGGTCTATTTTGGTCAATTTCACAGTCATAGGATTTTAAAAATCGTAAATTTCATGATTTCAGCTATTTAAAACTGAAATTTCATGGTGGTGTAATTGTAGGGGTCCTGACCCAAAAAGGAGTTGTGTGTGGGGGGTGTCACAAGGTTACTGTAGTGGGGGTTGCGGTACTGCTACCCTTACTTCTGCGTTGCTGCTGGCAGCAACGCTGCCTTCAGACCTGGGCAGCTGGAGAATGGCAGCTGAAGGCAGCACTGCCACCAGCAGCAGCGCAGAAGTAAGGATGGCATGGTATGGTATTGCCACCCTTACTTCTGCGCGGCTGCCTGCAGAGCTGGGCCCTCAGTCAGCAGCCGCCACTCTCTGGCCGCCCAGCTCTGAAGGCAGCAGTGCAGAAGTAAGGGTGGCATGGTATGGTATTATCACCCTTACTTCTGTGCTGCTGCTGGTGGGGCGCCGCCTTCAGAGCTGGGCGCCCCGCCACCAGCCGCCGCTCTCTGGCCACCAGCTGCCGCTCTCTGGCCACCCAACTCTGAAGGCAGCGCAGAAGTAAGAGAGGCCCCCCCTAAAATAACCTTGCTACCCCCCTGCAACTCCCTTTTGGGTGAGAACCCCCAATTTGAGAAATGCTGGTCTTCCCCATGAAATCCATATAATATAGGGTAAAAGCACACAAAACACCGGATTTCACAGGGGGAGACCAGATTTCATGGTGCATGACATGTTTTTCATGGCCGTGAATTTGGCCCTAGTCATGGGATAAGAGGGAAGTTCCTCACATGGATCAGTAACTAGTTAAGAGCTAGGAAACAAAGGGGAGGAATAAATGGTCTGTTTTTACAAAGGAGATCTGGAAAAAAGGTTGAAACAGTGAGATGGCAAAGTTTGCAGATGATGCTAAATTACTCAAGACAGTTAAGTCCAAAGCGGACTGTGAAGAGTTACTAAGGAATTACACAAAACGGAGTGATTGGGCAACAAAATGGCAGATGAAATTCAACATTCACATACAAAATGATGGGGTCTAAATTAGCTTTTCCACTCAAGAAAGAGCTTGGAGTCACTGTGGATAGTTCTCTGAAAACATCTGCTAATCATGCAGCGGCAGTCAAAAAAGCTAACAGAATGTTAAGGATAGATAAAAAGACAGAAAATATCATAGCACCACTATATATACACCACCACTGTATGGTAAACCCAACAACTTGAATATTGTGTGCAGTTCTGGTTGCCCCATCTCAAAAAGATATATTAGAATTGGAAAAAGTACAGAGAACAGCAACAAAAATTATTAGGGGCATGGAACAGCTTTCATGTGAGAAGAGATTAAAAAGACTGGGACTGTTCAGCTTAGAAAAGAGTCTAAGGGGGAATATGGTAAAGGTCTATCAAATCATGAATGGTGTGGAAAAAGTGAATGCGGAAGTGTTATTTACCTCCTTCACGTAACACATGAACCAGGGGTCACCCAATGAAATTAACAGGCAGCAGTTTAAAACAAACAAAAGGAAGTACTTCTTCACAAAATACACAGTCAACTTGTGGAACTCATTGTCAGGTGATACTGTGAAGGCCAAAAGTTTAACTGAATTCAAAAAAGAATTAGATAAGTTCATGAAGGATAGGTCCATCCAAGCCAATATGATCAGGGATGCAACCCATGCTCTGGGTGTCCCAAAAGGATGCGACTTCCTCTTCCCCTGCAAGGAGTGGCTGGGGATGTGTCAGACCAACCCCCAGAAACCTCCCCCAGCTGCAAGAAGTTCAGCATCCTCCCCTGCTTCCTGCCCCCATCGCTCCTCAGCTGCGGGGGGAGGGGTCACTGTACAGGGAGCTGCTCCTCCATCCGCCCAACTCCTATGCATCTGGACTTCCCATACCCAGACACTCCTGCCAAGCCTCATCCCGTATACCCAGAACCGCCCTAGCCCTCCATACCCAAATCCCACCCCATTGAACCTCAACCCCTGCATCTGGAGCCCCCTGCACCCAGACCCACTGCCTCCAGACTCCCACCCCTGCACCCAGATCACTCCCCTCACCGAACTCATGGCACTCAAACCCCTACCCTGATGCCCCACCCCGAGCCCCTACATCCAGACCCCCAGGCCACTGACCCCCAATTAGCTGCGCCCAGACCCCCACCCCACCAAGCTCCACTCCCCCAGCACCCAGACCCCCCTGCTGAGACCTGCACTGAGCCCCAACCACTTTCACCTGGAAGCCCCTGCAGAGTCTCATTGCCCCTGCACCTGGAACCTCCTCAACGAGCCTCTGTGCATCTAGATCCCCTCACACCTAGACCCCCCACTGTGCTGTCTGCACGCCGATTGCCCCACACAGAATCCTCTTACCCCACACCTGGATCCCCCCACACTGAGCCCCTGCACACTTGGATCCTGCCTGTCCCACTCCTGGTGTGCCTGGTGCAGAGGAGCAGGGTCCCAGGGTGTCTGTGGGGCAGGCCCAGGCCTTGTGCTGTGTCAGGGTCGGGTGCAGCCTCACCACTGAGTCCGTGTCCCCGGGGTGAGGACACTGCAGGGTGATCTCCCACCTTCGTGCAGCCAGTGGCCTGTGTTCCCCACTGCCATGCTGGAGCCTCTGCATTTATATACTGACAAATAAAACTTGCAGAATTTTAAAATATTGTACGCAGAATTTTTAATTGGGGGGGGGGGCGCAGAATGCCCTCAGGAGTAGCTTATGCATTATGATTCAATCTTTAATTACATGATCACATATTATTTTTACACCTACAAAATAAAGGGCAGCATGGGATTTCCTCAACCTTATCAGAAAATTCTAAAGACATATTCCTAAGAAGCTACAACTTCATCAAGAACATGACTATAGCATAGATTTAGCTAGTTTGAGAAAGAAGCAGGGAGGAGGAGAGAATGTTAGCACCTCATTCTGGACTGTCTTTTCCCACTACTTCTGAACTTATTCTAGGACTATGAAAGAAAGAGAATAACAATCATACCATGCAACATATCCAGCTTCACAACACAGTCAGCCTCAAAACATCGGAGTCAGAAAGTCACTCCTATGGCTAAGTGTCATACATGGAAGCATATTGCACCATTCAGTATCCTTACAAGTAAAGGGACTGCACACATAAGCAAGTCAGGATATGTCTCCACAGCAAAAAAATCAAACAAACCCTGCCACAGCAAGTCTCAGAGCCTGGGCCAACTAACTTGGGTTCATGGTAGCATGGGGCTAAAAATAACAGCGTAGACATTAGGTGGACCCGAGACCCTCTTCCCTCGCCAGATTTCCGAGTTTGGGATCCAGCCTGAGGCCAAATGTCTACACTGCTATTTTTAGCCTCGCAGGATGAGCCTGAGTCAGTTAACCCGGGCTCTCAGACTTGCTGCCATGGTTTTTTTGTTTTTGTTTTTTTGCTGTGTAAATGTACCTTAAGCTTGCAATGTATTCAAACTGTTGGGTGTTATTTTTTCCTGCAAGGTGCTCTGGATTGGTCTACTTCGGTCTTTTTCCTTGTGTTCCCTGACTGTAACTTCATGTGAGATGACATTTCTTTCTCCTACAGCTCAAACAAAAGCTTCACAGCATAGTCACATCTATTTTTTGCTTCAATTAGTCTTTCTGACAAACTGCAGTAAAATCTGGCTCATGTGCCTGTAAAGAACAGGATTTTCTCAGAATAAGTCAACTGATTATGTGCAAGATGTGATGAGCTACTGAATCCCTCCTTTGCCCTTCCACTTTTGATTAATCATAATACTTGACTTTAAACTACAAGCTTGCTCATGATGGATGTGGAAAAAAGAACCCTTTGCTCCACCTTCCAGGCAGAAATAAAACTCTCCATATTGCCAGGCAAGATTCACCACCAGTATGGTCCACCCTGGAAACCTGTCTGCCAGATTCTCAAATACTAATAGAAAAATTTACCTAAACAAAAGACCAAAGAAGCATAAGAGAAATGAACAATCATGGAACTACCCACTTTCAGGACTAAATACAGAATCTATTGATTCAATTTAGCTTTCCCCTCAATAATTTCTTCAACCACATACAGAATATACCCACTCTCTTCTCACAAACAACCTCTAAGCTAACTCTCCTATAGGTTTGTAAGGAAGATTGTTATTTCTATTTTTAAATACTTGGGAGGTGCACAGAGTACCTAGATAGAGCAAGCATTTATCTTGTTATTCTGGCAAACACTGTAAAAGACAAAGAAAGTACAAAACATATATGCTGTTGCTTTTTCAATACTAGTAGTTCAAAATCTGGGTCACTAATTGTACAAAGATGATTCCCCCTCACACCAATGTTGAAGTAATCTTTCAGAGAGTTGCAGACCCCAACAGTCTACTCAGAGATTACTACTATGGAAGCTAAAGATGCTGCTGCAATTAAAAAGAAGAGCTTGTAATACCATCTACTTATGGAGGATGCAACCTCCTTGGAGTCCTCATCCAAAGATGATCTATCTCCTAATCAAGGATACCTTTGAAACATGAACCTGAATGCCCTTCTCACAATCAGATTTCTCTTACTCATTCCTGGTAAAGTGGCAGAATGAAGAAAGGACACCCCCTTGAAACAGGTGTACAGGTGAAGAGATTTTTAGCAGAGCCACAAAGACCAATCTGACCACTGTTTCCTGGTGGGAAATGGAGGGATTGCTAGAGGGAATGACTGAAAGTTTCTCCACTCTTCTGGAACAAAAACTGTCCATAGGAAAATAGTCCTGAGCACAGGCAAACTCTCAAACATTAGTGCTTAGAGCTCACAAGTAGGATCCATTAGGATGTTCAGGACAAGCTTCAGGTCCAAGGAAGAAAGAGGGGGCCAAGGCCTCATTCTGAACCTTGCTGCTGTCTCTATGATCCTGACCATCTTTGGGTGTAAATTGACCAAGGAACAATTAAGCCTGTCCCTTTGAACAACTGTGTCATCCAAGAGCCAAGACTCAAATCTTTATTCAGCCCACCCTTGACAAGAGCCAGAAGGCCTGGAGCACAGGTGAGATTAACCTCTCTAGTCCTATACCAAGCAAACCTTAAAGATACTCCAACTTCCAGACTCAGTAATAAGATCATGAGGTGTAGATTAAACATAAGCAGAACCATGGTGAATCCCAAAGTCTGAAAAAATCACTCTAAAAAAAGGTCTTGTCAAGTTTTCCTGGTGAACTAGACCTTGACAAAACAAATCCCACCTGGAAGATACAGGAAGCATTCAAATGAAATTTAACAATTCTAAACACCACAGCTGCCAGGTCTAGGATGGAGCCATTAAGATGGCTATGGCAAGAGGCCTTGCAACCCTTTGCAGAAACCTGCCCACAGCTGAGAGAGGGCATCAGCTCTAAGGGCCAGAAAGTCCCTGGAGCTGACATAGTAGTCCCTGATCTCTGCTCTCCCAGGCAATCACCAGGTCTACTTAAGAGTGCTCCATTTCATGCAGACCTCCTAAAGAAGTTCCACTCTCCAGAGCAAATTTGATAGATTTGGTGTTCAGGTCCCCAGTAATATGAATCAGTGAGAGGGAGATAAGGATATTTTTCCCCAGCTCACAGAATGCAGAACTCAGTCATTGTGCCTCTGCTCTGTCTTCCCTACAACTGAGTGGTCCAAAATATCAGATTGACCCACATGTGGGAATACCTTTACAGCCACTGGGAGAAGGCTGCTATGGGTCCCTCCCCTTCTCCCATGACTCCTTTAGGTAGAGAAACATCTACAGGTAAAGCCTCTCCAACACCTGCCCCAAGACAGAAGGCTCAAGACTTAGCAAATATACTGAAATCTGGGCCTGAGAAAGTTGGTCTGTTCCCTTATAATCCCAGCAAGAACTTTAAGAGATTCAATTCCCAAAGTACTGACCCCAAAAGGAAATATTAGGCTCTAGAAGAAAGACCTAGGTGTTGTCCTTTATCAGTTATACTTCTAATGAAGAGTATGTTACCTGGGTGAAGCAGATGCTAGTTCAGCCCCATTTTAGGTAGAGGAGGACTTTGGTGCCTGCCTCTAAGAAAGATAGGAACTCTGTACTGATACACAGGTAGTAGTGTTTTCTTGAATATGGGTGGCATAGTATACTTCTGCTTCGTGATCAGAAAAAAAAAATAGCACCTGTTGTACCAAAAGGGAAATAAGCTCCCTTCGTGTGCCATATCTTCACCTGTACCAAAACCTCTTCTGTTTAATTAAACTGTAGTTATGGGATTGATGCAGAATTTTCCGAGTGAGGTTCTTTGGCTTGTGTTATGCAGGAGGTCAGACTAGATCATAGTAGTCTCTTCTGGTGTTAAAAAAAAATCTATGATTCAAACATGAACTCCAGGATTGAAGTATGTCGTACAGATGAAAGTGTGATTTGAATGAAAAGGGAAGCAGAGATCATCACTGTACCACAGTGACTGTCCATAAACTCTAATGTGGTGGAAGTGGTTGGCTTGGCTCTGCAGAAACACCATAAGGAAAGGCTCCAAATGTTTTTGGTAAGAGACATGTGGGAAAATGGGGCTTGTAAACTCGTGAGACAATTCCTGCGTCTTTTGTTAATATGACATGACTAGTCATTAGGCCACCCACAAAGAGATAGCTCCATATGGAGCTGTGGTAGATAGATAAAAACAAACCAGTTATCTAAAAAGAAAACACATTAAAATAGCCATGTGAAGAGTGAGAAGAGGATAAAAAAAAGAAAAAGAAAAAGCTAATTAAAAGCTTTACTGTGTCAGACTGAGTCATTTATATTTGATACAACAGGAAGTAACCTGTATTTCTCAGCTGATACTGACACACTTACAGGGTGCCAACAGCATAAATTTTACTGAAATTTCCTATTTCTATCTACTGGTATGGGGCTATATACTGTACTTAGTGACCACACTGACCTAGGGAACACAGAAAAAAACAGTGTTTCAAACAGCTCTGAATAAACTAATAATGACTTTAGATTATAAAAAAGAAAATTTTGCAGGCCAGTCAATAACGAAGATTAGTTTTTAATCGATCTTAAGATAATGGAACATTTAAAAAGAAAATCAACGCTTGCATCCTACAGTTTCTATGGATAGGCCTGCTCTTAGACTAAATTCCAAGAACTTAAGCATTACTTGCAACACTGAGAGCTCAGTCCTGCCTTTATCCTAAACTTTGTACAAAGAGCGGTTGTGTATGGATATATACAATATTTAATTTTTTTAGATACATCTGGAATATTTAATGACATGAACCAGTGGATGAAAATTCTGAACAGCATATAGCCTTCTTAGCAGAATTTCACATCCAAAGAGCATTAAAAAAAACAACTGTCACATGGTGAAAATTTGCTGCAATTTACCATCACAAGCAACCCTGCCAACCTTAATAGGGAAGGCACTGACAAGACCAAAGGGCTCACACCCAAAAGAATGAGGTTGTCACTCAGGACCTCAAGTTTTTGCTTTTATTTTTACATTTGTTTTTAAACACAGTTAAAGGCATCTAAAGCTCCTGATACCTTTTTGTCTATTATAAATCTAAATAAAAAACTGATGGCCGTGGGAGAGAATCTTTATAGTTGCAAAGGTAACCTTCGGAAAGTGAATCAATGCACCACTTCCAGAGCCTGCAGACATCCACTAAGGCCTAAGTCTACACTTAAAATTTAAGTATCAGAGGGGTAGCCGTGTTAGTCTGGATCTGTAAAAAGCGACAAAGAGTCCTGTGGCACCTTATAGACTAACAGACGTATTGGAGCATAAGCTTTCGTGGGTGAATACCCACTTCGTCAGTCTATAAGGTGCCACAGGACTCTTTGCCACTTAAAATTTAGGTTGTCATAGCTACAGTGCTCAGGGCTGTGAAAAATCCATACCTCTGAGCACTGTAGCTATGCTGACCTAACCCCTTGTGTAGACAAAGCTAGGTCAATCCAAGAATATTTCTGTTGATCTAGCTATTGTTGCTCAGGGAGGAAGTATTCCTACAGCGACACAATAAAACCCTTTCATCACTGTATACTGTCTCTACACTATGGGGTTATACTAGAATAGGTTATTTTGAACTCTACTCCTGTCCTTTGAGGGTTTGCAACCCCTCCCATCTTGGTGTCATCTGCAAATTTTATAAGTAGGGCTGTCAATTAATCTCAGTTAACTCACGCGATTAACTCAAAAAAATTAATCGCGATTAATCGCAGTTTTAATTGCCCTGTTAAATAAGAGACTACCAATTGAAATGTATTAAATATTTTGGATGCTTTTCTACATTTTCATATGTATCTTGTATTCTGTGTTGTAATTGAAATCAAAGTGTATATTTTGATTACAAATATTTGCGCTGTAAAAATGATGAACAAAAGAAACAGTATTTTTCAATTCACCTCATACAAGTACTGTAGTGCAATCTCTTTGTCCTGAAAGTGCAACTTACAAATGTAGATTTTTTTGTTATATAGCTGCACTCAAAAACAAAACAATGTAAAACTTCAGAGGTTACAAGTCCACTCAGTCCTACTTCTTTTTCAGCCAATCGCTAAGACAAACAAGTTTGTTTACATTTATAGGAGATACTGCTGCCTGCTTCTCACTTTCAGGTGACATTGTAAATAAGAACAGGCATTCGCAGGGCACTTTTGTAGCCAGCATTGCAAGATATTTGTGTGTCAGATATGCTAAACATTCGTATGCCCCTTCATGCTTCGGCCACCATTCCAGAGGACATGCTTCCATGCTGATGACGCTTTGTTAAAAAATAATGCGTTAATTAAATTTGTGACTAAACTCCTTGGGGGAGAATTGTATGTCTCCTGCTTTGTTTTCCCTGCATTCTGCCATATATTTCATGTTATAGCAGTCTCGGATGATGATAGGGTGACCAGATGTCCCGATTTTATAGGGACAGTCCTGATTTTTGGGTCTTTTTCTTATATAGGCTGCTATTACCCCCACTCCCTGTCCCGATTTTTCACACTTGCTGTCTGGTCACCCTAGATGATGACCCAGACATGTTGTTCATTTTAAGAACACTTTCACTTCAGATTTCACAAAACATAAAGAAGCACTCGACCCAAGATTTAAGAATGTGAAGTGCCTTCCAAAATCTGAGAGACACGAGGTAGGGAGCATGCTTTCAGAAGTCTTAAAGGAGCAACACTCCGATGCAGAAACTACAGAACCCAAACCACCAAAAAAGAAAATCAACCTTCTGCTGGTAGCATCTGACTCAGAAAATGAAAATGAACATGCGTCGGTCCGCGCTGGTTTGGATGTTTTTTGAGCAGAACCCGTCATCAACATGTCCGCTGGAATGGTGGTTGAAGTATGCGCATCTGGCACGTAAATATCTTGCGATGCTGGCTACAACAGTGCCATGAGAACACCTATTCTCACTTTCAGGTCACACTGTAAACAAGAAGTGGGCAGCATTATCTCCTGCAAATGTAAACAAACTTGTTTGTCTGAGTGATTTGACTGAACAAGAAGTAGGACTGAGTGGATTTGCAAGCTCTAAAATTTTACATTGTTTTATTTTTGAATGCAGTATTTTTGTACATAATTCTATATTTGTAAGTTCAACTTTCATGATAAAGAGATTGCATTACAGTACTTGTATTAGGTGAATTGAAAAATACTATTTGTTTTCTTTTTACAGTGAAAACATTTGTAAACAACAGTAAATATAAAGTGAGCACTGTACACTTTGTATTCTGTGTTGTAATTGAAATCAATATATTTGAAAATGTAGAAGACATCCAAAAATATTTAAATAAATGGTATTCTATCATTGTTTAACAGTGCGATTAATCGCAATTAATTTTTTTAATCGCTTGACAGCCCTATTTATAAGCATACTCTCCACTCCGTTATAGAAGTCATTAGTGAAAGTGTTGAAAAGTATCAGGACAGAACCTTGAGGGACCCCACTAGATATGCCCTCCCAGTTTAACAGCAAACCATTGAAAACTACTCTGAGTATGGTCTTTCAACTGGGTATGCACCCACCTTAGAGTAATTTAATCTAGAACATAGTTCCCTAGTTTGCTTATCAGAATGTCATGTGGAACTGTGTTAATGCCTTACTAAAATCAAGATATTTCACATTCGCTGCTTCCCCCCATCCACTAGGCTAGTAACCCTGTCCAAGAAGGAAATTAGGTTGGTTAGGCATAATTTGTTCCTGACAAATCCACACTGGCTATTGATCGTACCCTACTGTCCTCTAGGTATATTAAACAGTCAGTTTGTAAAATTTGTTCCAGTATCTTTCCAGGAATCAAAGTTAGGCTGACTAGTTTATAACTCCTCGGGTCTTCTTTATTCCTATTTTTAAAGATAGGTACTATATATTTGCCCTTCTTCAGTCCTCCAGGACCTCACCTGTCCTCCATGACTTCTCGAAGATAACTGCTAGTGGTTCTGAGATTGCTTTAGCTAGTTTCTTAGGTACCCTATGGTGAATTTCATCAGGCCCTGTGTTCTTGAATACACCCAACTTATCTAAATATTCCTTAATCTATTCTTTCACTCTTATTGTTAATGTTAATTGTGTTGAATATCTGGTCACAATTAACCTTTTTAGTGAGGATAGAAGCAAAAATAGATGTTGAACACCTCAGCCTTCTTGATGTCATCCATTCTTAGCTCATATTCCCCGCTAAGTAGTGGACCTACACTTTCCTTTGTCTTTCTCTTGCTCCTAATGTATTTATAGACCCTCTTCTTATTGCCTTTTATGTCCCTTGCTAGGTGTTACTCATTTTGTGCCTTAGCCTTTCTGATTTTGTCCCTACACACTTACGCTACTGTTTTGTATTCATCAATACAATTTGTCCATGTTTCCATTTTTGTAGGATTCCTTTTTTATTTTCAAGTCATTAAAGAGCTCCTGATAGGAAAAATAGTAAGAGATCATTATGACTCTATCTTTCCTTCCCATCAGGATAGTTTGCAGCTGTGCCTTTAAAACTGTCTCTTTGAGAAACTGCCAGCTCTACAGTACAGAGTAGCTGAGTCCCCACTACATTATAAGCTCTCGAGTCAGCAGCACTCGAGCTTCAACTCTGATGGGCCAGCTAGCTGAATTTACAGAACCACTTAACTCAAACTCAAGACTTGTATGCATACAGGGGAATAAGATTAGGGGCAAGACTCAAGATACAACTCGAGCTAACACTGCAGCAAAGACAAGCTATAAGAATTTCCCCAAGGCATAACAGACTAACAGAAAAAGCAATTAACTGCTTTGCAAGCTAGCCTGACTCTTGAAGATTACTGCTTGTCTGAAGCACTTGGCATCATGGAATCCACTGACTTTCATAAAGACATAAGAGTGTGCATTCTAATTTACATGCTGATTCTGGACTTCCTCCCAATTAAACCCACAGTGGACCAAGTTCAGACCTGATGAAAGTGGGTGTATCTCCACTAAAATCAAAAGAATTACACCTGCTTAAACCTGCCTGAATTTGATCCTTTTCTTAAAAATACTAAAAAGTTAACTTTCCAAAGGCTGAAAAACCTATATAAAAAACCTACAACCTTTCAAAAAACCCAACACTACCCAATTCAAGTAACATCAAGCATTACCAGAATTGTTAAAGTTCCCAAGACCTCAAGTTAGCAACAATCAGTTTCTAGAGTCCTCTTTAGATTCATTTTCATTTCTGCTCTTCTCAGTTTTGTCTCATAAGTATTTCAAGACATTCGGGTGTTCCTTACCTAAAATACCATTTTTCAGGAGAGAGAGATACCATATACCTATGGGCCTATCCAGGGTCAGTAGCTAACTCCTTTCTCCTCAGACCAGATAAATTGGGGTATCAGAAAACTGCTCAATTCCTTTTTTCTTTTGTGCCACATACACAAGTATATCCATTGCTGTAATTCTGATTGTGGTGCCTTTCCTATTTATTGGTACAGATTTAGGTAAATGTCTTCTGTAATATATTTTAAATATATTGGTTCCTCTTTTGCATTTAAGCCAACTAAAACAGCAAGTGGCTTGTAATATACTCTTTCTTTAGGTATTCCAAGAAGTCAGATATTATGCAAACAAAACTTGTGTTTGATAAGTTTTGCTCTGTCTCAAAGCACTACGATTTTTAATAAATGGTGTGCAAGACTTCATGCATTTTAGAAGATAAACCTTTAACTGTTGAGCTTTAGACTGATTCAAGTTGCTTAGAAGCCCTCACAATAAGATGTTGGCTGCAGAGCTTTGCCAGACACTTAAGCTGCATGATGGTATCTTGTCTGTATGACAGTGGCACGAAAAAAATATTTGGTAAGAGGGACAATACCTAAAGGAAAATAAAGCTGATAAAACTCATCATAGTTGAATAAAACCTCCGAAGCCAGTGGGGAAGGCAAGAACCAGACACTCCAAGTAAAACCAAGGAAAGAATGAACAAACCTCTCTGCCAAGATTGAAAACTGTTTTTGCTCCTATTCTTGTCTGTCTTCACTCTCCTTCCCCGTAAGCTATTTTTACTATGAAAAATTGTCTCTTAACATCCACGCCAATTTCAATGTGATACACAATTAAAATGTCTGGAATAAGTGACTACTTTCTCCCAAATACTGTGCATATAGCAAAAGAGAATGATGACAATATTATTACGTTGATGAATATACAATAAATGTTTTGTTAGCCCTTATGTTAGCTGGTTTTACCAAGCTGTCGTCTGCTCCATGGATAAATTCCTTTAGTATCTGTTGGACAAAGACTTACGAATTT
This sequence comes from Emys orbicularis, assembly GCF_028017835.1. Lineage (NCBI taxonomy): Eukaryota > Metazoa > Chordata > Testudines > Emydidae > Emys > Emys orbicularis. The sequence goes on along the minus strand of NC_088683.1, from coordinate 256,725,079 downwards.
ATTGAATACCAAAGGTTTGATACTTTATCTACTTATAAACTAGGTAAACACCCTTGACTTGACAAAAGTCATAAGGAAACAGCAGGTGAGAAAAGATATATTTACAGTACTGCATCAGGCAGTGAGTAAAGAATACCAGTTGTTATACTGACAGCAACAGCAAGGTATGGGTTGGGATGAACTGACAAACAGAGTCTTGTTAAGAGAACAGTAAAAAAACGATACTGTATGCTGATATCTACCTACTAACTTGGAGCTGATCCTACGTTTTATGCCAAATTGGATCAAAATAAAATGTGATATCAAAGCAGGCCTACTTTAGCATCAGCCTACAAATTTCACCTTTGTGTAAAGTTTTTGTTCAGGATAGTGGGGTTTCCAAGGTTTTGCCTCCACTCTGGGATTAATAGAGCAGCAAAAGTTTAGTTAGTGCTGAACAAAACAAGGAAGACAATGTGGTATTCACGCCAGAGCAGCTTACAGTCCAAGTATCACCTTTAATACTAGTTATAGGTTTGTGTTAATTTTTCTAAGGACCTTCTTACCGTGTGTACCTATACATTGAATTTATTTAAATTCATAGAATAGATATGATGTCAAACGTGGTAGGAAACCTAGCTAATTTACCTCACCCAAGGCAGTAATAAAGAAAAGATTAAATGTGGGGGAGGAGGCAAAGAAATCATTAAGTGAACTTTACTATAGTCATTATTTGCAACTTGTGACTAGTATATTATTGAAACCACATGAATCAAGCTTCTCTTCTTGGTTTTCATACTCACCTAAACCTTTTTGTCCAGGGTTTTTAGCAAAGGTAAAGGTAAACTGATAAAAATCTTTGAACTTTATTGGATCCTTTAGCTCTTGTTCCAATCTTGGCAATAGAGCTTTTAGCTTGTCTGTGGTGTCACACCTGCCGCAGAAGAGATGACAATATTTGTTTATAAAGCATACATAAACCATTTTAGAAAAGAAGTTTATAAATATTTATTATAAACCCACAAATGAGTAACATTATTGTAAGATTCAACTACAAAGTATCACTTTGGTTTACTTTACTAAACATTTAAGGGCCCTAAGCAGAAACAAGGTTATATACAAGCACCAAAAGTATACAGACGAATAAGATTGAGCCATTTAGTTCAGGGACTTTTTTCCCATAGATTTCAACAGCAGAATGGACCATCATCATCTAGTCTGACCTCCTGCAAAACAGTGCAGAGATTGTTGTATACAGCCCAGAACTGCTGGTTGAGCTAAGAGCACAGCTTTTAGAAAGATGTCCCATCTTCGTTTTAAAGACCCCAAGTGAGGGAAAATCTCCCACATCCCTAGGTAAGTTGTTTCAATGGTTGATTACCCTGACTGTAAAAATTTTACACCTTATTTCTAGTCTGAACTTGTCTAGCTTCCGCTTCAAGCCACTGGGGATCTCAAAATGCCTTGAAGGGTGATGTAATGTATGGGAATAAGTAACAGCTTCCCCAACTGTGTTGCTGTGGATATCGTAAGTTACAAGTTGCGGTTTATTTTATTTCTTGGTTGTTGTTAATACTTAAGACTACTTTTGTGAGCATGTTTGTTTGTGCATTAGTGTGAATTGATGGGTATGTGAATGTGTGCGTGTGCGCACACCTCAGACTGCAGATTAGAGCTGATCAAAAAACTTTCTTAATTGGTTGAGCTGATGGACTAATGAACGTTCTTCTATCTTAAACAGACCACCAGAATCAAGTAAAATTTAAATATAACTAATTGCAATCCTATTGAACTGTAATGTACTGTTTTTTTTATTACTTTTATTGCTGTTACACAAAATTTGAGGTTTTTTAAATTTATGAAACCACCCACCGTAGTCTAAGTACACCATATGGGAATCTGTACTACATGTTAAGCTTGTGACCAATTATAACTTTAGAAGACTTTTCAACCACTAAACTGTATCATCCACACTGTCACGTTCCTTAATCAAAAGCCAGGAAAAAGACGAGTCCTCCACCATGACTTGAATGCCGATGGATTGGCAGACCAAGGTGGAAGCAAATTTCAGAATTGAGACCCTTCTGCTTAAAGACAATAATATTGAGGCATTGCCAGCTAAATTACCCAATCTAACCTCAGCTGACTCAGCGTCATATAGGAAGAATAAGGGTTTCTCAGGTAGCGAGGACACTAACCAAAAGACAGATTTACTGGATGTAGCCAATACTATGAATTGAAGCTGGAAACAAATGAAGAACAACAGAGGACTTGGAAGCACATCTTGAATGGGGGAGGGGGAACAGAGGGATAGGAGAGGAAGAGATCACCCCGGCTCCTATCTGCTCCCCAGCCCAATCCTGGGCACTGCTCCAGCCTATCTGGGTTCTGCCGTCACCTCTGCCTCCACATGCATGCACACAATTACTACCTCTCCACTGGTGGAGGTGTGTCCTGCCCCCAGCCATTGCTTGAGCTGAGGGGCTGGCCAGAATCTGATTGACTCTCAGCTCCCAAGCAATCAGCCAATAGGGAGGGAGCAGCTGGAGCTGGATTGCACTGGGCAGAGTCAGAGGGGAAGCAGAGCTGAGCAAGGACAGAAACATAGATAATCCCCCACAACATTTCTATTGCGGGAACTGTTGTGATAATTTGGCCTACAAATTTGCCTTAATTGAGAACTCAATGTAAAAAGTACATGAGAGTTCAGAAGATGTCATGATAATTTATAACAACAAATGTTGATGGGAAAAGGTATGAAAGAGAGACAGAGAGAATTAGTCCAAACAAAAAGGCTACAGATATAACTCAAGGACTGTGTTAAGATTATTCTTGATAAACAAGAAAGTGTGGAACCAGAAATAAGTGAACCAAAATTGGTATGTCAGAAATTAGGTCTGACTGGTGGACAAAATGATGGGACAGGCTATATTGCCCATCACTCCTTTTCTGGGTCCTTAAAGAACGAGACTATGTAGAGAAAAACACGCTACTAGAGCAAGCTTCATTATCATGGCTGCCACCCCTACCATCTTCTGAGATCCTATGCTTTGTCATCCTGATCCTGAGAGATGTTCTGACCAGAGGTCAAAGAGAGGGACCCATATGACATTGGGATTCAGCTGGAGCCGGTAGAGCTGACAACCACCACCTGGGATGAAATAGGATCAGACTAACAACAGCTCCAGCTCATCTCAACTAACCTCTTCTCTTTCCCCCAAAAGGATAGTTATTAATATCTTTGATACCTTCTTAGAGACTGTTAAACAACAGGGGTTTTCCTTCTAAAAGCTTTCTCCAGCTAAAGAGAAAGGGAACAAGAGATACTGTTAAAATGAAAGCCTTAATACTTAAGATTTAAAATGCTTGAACTGTTTTTCCTTTTTTCTTTTATCTTTAATAGAAAGTTTAAAGGATTTTTAATGGTGTGTTTGCCATGGTACTAAACAGGCTGTGGTCTCTGTATAACAAACCCCAAATCTTGTTTAACACTGTTTAATGTTGGACAGTGACTGGTTTACGTTAACACCTTTGGCCCACATATTCTATATTACACAACAGGGCACTAGCCAGCATTGCCTTTCACCTCCATGCCACCCTCTCCCCGTGGTTCCACCTCCCCTTGGCAACAATATAGTTTTCAGAGAATTACCTTAATAAATTTATTCCCGGTAAAATTGCCAGCAGGCAGACAGCTTCATTTTTTTTTAAATCAGCTGAAACTTCAAGAATAACTTTATTAGAGCACCTTGATGAAATCTATTTTGAAGGTGAAAGACATGGATAGTCATGGCAAAGATCACGTCTTGGAGAAATGGTCACAACTGCCTTATGTAGTGCAGCTAAAATAACATCTTTGACTTCCAATACACTCTGATAATGAGCAATCAGAGATTCGAACACTTCTTTACATCAAGAACTTCTTGTCTGAAGGGTAGGTCAACTCCCTAAATAATGGAGACAGGTGCCATACTCTAGAGACTTTCTGGCAGTATCGTTTTGTCTGGATCAAGCCTCAATCATTTTCCTTTCATCTAATTCCTAATCTATGCCTACTGTTAGGAAAGCAAAGAGACTGCAGCACCTGGGTTCAGCAAGAAAGGTGTCAAGCCACCTATGATCAGCATATCAATGGCCAGACCATGAGACTATTGGTCAGCTACACACACATATGTGTTGAGCAGAATTCTGTCTAAAACAGCTCTCAGCGCAGAAGAGCAATACCACCAGGAAGAGGTGAAACCACTAAAGTCTGCTGGCAAGTTTAAAAAGAATCAGCATGAACACCTACTGCTGCCCAATGTTAGATAATCAAGCAATTATCCTAACAGTCTCTAGCCAAAAGCAAGAATGAAAGGGATAAAATAAATAAGAGGACTTCATATGACATCAAAGTTTTTTCATTCCCTTTTTTCCATATCCATTCCTTACCCAAAAAGGAAAGCTTAGAAAGAGGTTAGGAATTGATGAGATCACAAGCAACAAATGGTTTCTTGAGCAGGGGCCTAATAAACACTTGTGTTTTACAGAAGTTGGCACCTTATTAGTATCTTCCTGCAGTACAACAATCTCAAACCAACCTAAATTTTATTAGCAACGAGAGATATGGGATCAAGTCACAGGCCAAAGCTCTTCACGCACCTCTACAACAATCTCAATTAATGGAACTCAATGTGACCCTTCTGGGAGTGGATCAGTCAACATGAGAAGAACGTATTTGATACATCTTTTCCATGAAACAGGTGTGTGTGTGTGGGGGGGGGGGGGGGGGGGCTGTCAAGTGATTAATCGTGCTGTTAAACAATAATATAATACTGTTTATTTAAATGTTTTTGGATGTTTTCTACATTTTCAAATATATTGATTTCAATTACAACACAGAATACAAACTGTTCAGTGTTCACTTTATATTTATTTTTATTTCAAATATTTGCACTAACAAAAAAAACAAAATAGTATTTTTCGATTCAATTTTTCAAGTACCGTAGTGCAATCTTATCAGGAAAGTTGAACTTACAAATGTAGAATTATATACAGAAAATAATTGCATTCAAAAATAATACAATGTAAAACTTTAGAGCCTAGAAGTCCACTAAGTCCTACTTCAGACAATCGCTCAGACAAACAAGTTTGGTTACAATTTGCAGGAGATGATGCTTGTAGTAAGAGGAGGCCCTGAGATATAAACCTTAGTATCAGAGGCCCGGTATGAGGCCTAAGGCCTGAACTAAAGTAATGGTCAGGGCTTTGCTAACATAAAGCAAAGTTAAGCTGTGAGCCAGAGGCAGGCCCTGCTCACAGAAGCTGGCAGGGAAAGGGCTGATGCTGCAAAAAGAGACATACCTAAAAGGTACTGAACACCAGATATCAGAACACATACTATACTGGAACATTCCACAGATAACATGGAACAGGCCGACCCATCCCAATGACAGGGGCAAAAGGGTAAAATGATGGATAGAGTTGTTTTGATCGAACCAACATGTACAAGGTGAGAGGCGGCACCTTACTACGTAGAGGGGTTGTACCTTGCTGCGTAGAGGGGTTGCACCTCAATACGTCAGGAGTGATGTATAACTTGTTTGTACCTGTGTATAAGAATGTATCCCTGGGGCGGTATCTTTGTCCAGCCGAGGGGGCAGTGGAAAGTCCCGCCACTGACTGAGCTGAGTCCATTGCCGAGCGGCACTGTCTCGTAGTATGCCCTGAATTAGGCTAAGAAACCTACAGGGAACTGCAATTGTGTCAGGGTCGCAATAAACCTGGCCGAGGTGCCTTCGTACCTTACTAGACTCTGTGGTTATTGGGGGTTCTTGTCGGGTTTGCTGTGTCAGCTATCTGCAGAGCTGGGACCGCACACAGAGGGAACACACGCACGCAGCCGAGTGATATCAACACAGGAGAAAGCAGAGCACCACACCGGTAGCATCTGACAACAATGCTGACCACTACTTGTTTAAAATGTCACCTGAAAGTGAGAACAGGCGTTCGCATGGCACTGTTGTAGCCAGCGTCACAAGATATTTGCATGTCAGATGAGCTAAAGATTCATATGTCCCTTCATGCTTCAACCACCATTCCAGAGGACATGCTTCCATGCTGATGATGGTTCTGCTCGATAACAATCCACAGCAGAGTGGACCGATGCATGTTCATTTTCATCATCTGAGTCAGACGTCACCAGCAGAAGGCTGATTTCCTTTTTTGGTGGTTTGGGTTCTGTAGTTTCCTCATCTGAGTGTTGCTCTTTTAAGATTTGTAAAAGCCTGCTCCACACCTCGCTCCTCTCAGATTTTGGACGGCACTTCAGATTCTTAAACCTTGGGTTGAGTGCTGCAGCTATTTTTAGAAATCTCACATTGGTACCTTCTTTGCATTTTGTCAAATCTGCTATGAAAGTGTTCTTAAAACGAACATGTGCTGGGTCATCCAAGACTGCTGTAACATGAAATATATGGCAGAATGTGGACAATTCTCCCCTAAGGAGTTCAGTCATAAATTTAATTAATGCATTATTTTTTTAAACAAGCGTCATCAGCATGGAAGCATGTCCTCTGAAATGGTGGCTGAAGCATGAAGGGGCATAAAAATGTTTAGCATATCTGGCACATAAATACCTTGCAACGCTGGCTACAAAAGTGCCATGCGAACGCCTGTTCTTATTTACAATGTCACCTGAAAGTGAGAAGCAGGCAGCAGTATCTCCTGTAAATTTAAACAAACTTGCTTGTCTTAGTAACTGGCTGAACACGAAGTAGGACTGAATGGACTTGTAGACTCTAAAGTTTTACATTGTTTTATTTTTGAGTCTAGTTATGTAACAAAAATCTGCATTTGTAAGTTACACTTTCATAAGAAAGAGATTGCACTACAGTACTTGTATGAGGTGAACTGAAAAATACTATTTCTTTTATTTATCATCTTTATAGTGCAAATATTTGTAATCAAAAATAAATAATATAAAGTGAGCACTGTACACTTTGTATTCTGTGTGGTAATAGAAATCAATATATTTGAAAATGTAAAAAAAACCATCCAAAATATGAAATAAATTTCAATAGGTATTCTATTATTTAACAGTGTGACTAATCATGATTAATTTTTTGAGTAAATCGCGTGAGTTAACTGTGATTAATCGACAGCCCTAATATATAATTCCTGTCAGTGATAAATGCAGGGCTCTACACGGGGGGCTGGGCTGAGGCTCTGAGGCATCCCCGCGCCAGAGCGAGGTCAGGGAGAGCCGCGTGGGCAGCTGGGGAGAGCCTGCACGAAGTTGCGACCGAGGGCAGGTGGAGGGTCTGGGCAGGGAGCCTGGGGACATGGTTGGGGGCTATTCGCAGTCCCCTCCCTCCCCCGCACCATGGGCAGGTCTGCCGCAGCTCCCCACAGCTCCCTGGCTGGGCTCCATGCTGGCCTGGCTGGGGGGGGAGACCTATGGAACTGCCCGGGGGCTCCGCCCAGGGCAGGTGGAGGGTCCGCCATGGCTCCCCACAGCTGCCCGCCCAGCTCTTACGGTGGCTGGGCTGCAGCTCCGAGCCGCTTCCCTCCCCAGCTGGAGCCAGGTCGGGAGAGACACGCTAGCAGCTGTGGGGAGCCACGGCAGACCCTCCACCTGCCCTGGCCGGCGGGCCCGAGCAACCTCCCGCCCAGTGTCCACCCAGGGCAGGCGGAGGGACCCAAGCTCCCCACAGGTACCAGCATGGCTCTCCCTGACCTGGCTCCGGCCAGGGAGGTGGCTCAGAGCCAGAGCCCAGCCACAATAAGAGCCAGGTGGACAGCTGTGCGGAGTTGCAGCAGACCCTCCACCTGTCCTGGGCTGGGGGCCCGAGCAGCCCCCGGCCCGTGTCTCTGCCCCCCCACTCAGTGTCTCTGCTTTCCAGCCCCTCCACCCAGCATCCCTGCCTCCCCAGCCACTCTGCCCTGGGCAGGTGGAGAGACCCAGGCTCCCCACAGTTGCCAGTATGGCTTTCCCCAATCCAGCTCTGGCTAGGGCAGCTTGGAGGCGCAGCCCAGCCACGGTAAGAGCCAGGCAGGCAGCTGTGGGGTGCCGCAGCGGACCTTCCACCTGCCCTGGGCATGGGGACCAAGCAGCCCCCCCGCCCAGTGTCCCTGCCCCCCAGCCTCCTGCCCAGGGCAGGTGGTCCTCACAGCTGCTCGCCCAGCTCTTACCATCAGAGCCCTGCGTGGATACAAAATTTATATCCGCATCCGCGCTATCTGCAGAAATGGTCCACAGATATAAAGGGGATACCTGTGGTTTTGCAGGGCTCTAACCATTTCCACTACTGTTGCCCTAACTTCAACCCCAGATACCTCATCTCTCACAGGTTCTCAGAATACTAATATGACCAATACAGAGAACATCTAGAAAGATGGAGCTTATGTACTGCACAATTAGCAAACAAACATTTAGAGACAGCTAAGGTTGCAGTAAGATAAATCCCACCCATATAAAACCTTAAAAGTAGGATGGATAAAAATTAGTGATAAAAAATCAGATTTTTTTTGGTTTAAATTATATACAGATTTTTTTAAGTAAACCATTTAAAATAGATAACTTATGCTAAGGCCTAACCTTATTACAAATTATTAATATCATTTACATTAAATACAAAAATAATATTAAGCAGTACATTTTTGCTGCCATATTTTAAAGAAAGTCAGTCCACTGAATTGGTGGAAGTCACGGGCTAAGCCTCTGGACTCAGAGTTTGCTGAAGTGCTAAACTAGCTTTTGACAGCAGTGCAGAGAGAATATTTTCTCTATTTCAGTTCATTCTCCTAGTTCAGTTCAATGACAAGTTCATTTAAAGTTGAGAAACCAATTGGGAGTTAAAAAAGAAGGAAAGCTTGCTATCCTCTTCCAATCTATGAATAAAAGCTAGGTGTAAGAGGATGAGGTCTACTAGTTCTAAAATTTTGAAGGACATAGTGGCCAGAAACAATCAATCAGTTCAATTCATTAATTACAGATAATACTTCCCTTCTTTAATAAATCAGTATGTTTTAAATACAAAACATGTCTGATAAGAAAAAAGCTATGTATCTAGCACAGTGGTTTTCAAACTGTGGGTGGTGACGCAGTACTGGGTTGCGGAACGTAAGGCACTGGGTCGCGGTGGCTCTGGTCAGCACTGCTGACTGGGCTGTTAAAAATCCCATTGGCAGTGCTCCCCGGCTAGGGCAGGCTAGTTCCTACCTATTCTGACACCGCGCTGTACCCTGGAAGCAGCCAGCAGTAGTTCCGGCTCCTAGGCGGGGGGCGGCATGGGGCTCTGTGCATTGCCCCTGCCCTGAGAACTGGCCAATGGGAGCTGGGGGGAGGGGTGGGGGAGCCCAGCGCCTGCAGGTGAGAGCCGTGTGGAGCCGCTTGCGTGCCTCTGCCTAGGAGCCGGACCTGCTGCTGGCCGCTTCCGGGGCGCAGCGCGGTTCGCGGTGCCAGGACAGGCAGCAGCCGGCCTTAGCACCCCCGCTGCTCTGCTGACTGGGAGCTGCCTGAGGTAACTCCGTGCCCCAATTCCCTGCCCCAGCCCTGAGCCCCCCAAAACCTGGAGCCCCTTCCTGCACCCCAAACCCTTCATCCCCAAGCCCTGCTCCACAGCCTGCACCCCCAGCCCAGAGCCCTAAACCCCTTCCGTACCCTAACCCCAGCCCAGGACCCCTTCCCACACCCTGAACCCCTCATTCCCAGCCCCACCCCACACCCTATCCCTCTGCCCCAGCCCTGAGCCCCTCCCACACCCCAAGCTCCGTTGGGTCACGGGCATCAACAATTTTCTTCAGCTGGGTCGCCAGAAAAAAAGTTTGAAAACCACTGATCTAGCGCATTGAAGGTAGTTTTATTTAATTTTTTTTAAATCCTGTTTTTGTGCATTTTAATTGAATTTGAGTATCCATCCAAATAGAGGCTGAGACAAATCACAAGTAAAAAAATTAATCATCATCAAGTAAATAAGAAATATATCATTCACCATTTTCCAACAGAATAAAAAAGTGAACATTAAGAATCTGAATAAATGCAAGTTAAGCAATGCAACTGCTTAAATAAATGTGCACAGATATAGTGAATCTTCCTGGTTAGCAAAAAGCAGCACAAAATTAGTGAAAAGGCTCTATTTAGTTCCAAATCAACTTGTTTTAATGGTTACCAGCCAATAAGAATAAACCTTTCTTTAAGAAAATAACTGAAGTAAAAATGCAAAACACAATTAAAATAGATTATTTAAACCAAGGTTCCTACTTGCTGATTTAAATAGGTTTGATTTAAATCAATCCTTCCTGCTTAGAAAAATGGAAAAAACGTACACATTCTTTCCCACCTTCATATTGCTACAACCGTTTCCCTAAGGCTTTCACTTCCACTTTTCAACTGACAGCCAAAAGCAATACATACCCCCTACTTCATCAAATATGCACTCAACACAAAGCCTTAACAGTGACCTCATATGCTTTTATATCAACAGATTAAAACATCTGACTATCACACATTCTATGCATCTGGGAAATTATTTTGCCTTAGCCCTACTGAGGTCAATGTTAAGGTTTTGCATTAAAGTGCCAGTTTTAAGCCTGGACACATATTTTTGTGAACCTGCAAGGGTGATGGCTGCCATCTTGGCCAAAACCAGGCATTGAACAGATGACCTCCAGAACTAAAAGCATGCTTGTGCTAAAGAGCCAGGCTCTCAGAGTTGTCACAGACTTGCATCCATAGGTCAACATACACACTGACCAATGGGTGACACAAGCAAAATGTGTAACAAATTACTGAAATGTGAAATGTATATTTTGGCAATTCACGTCATAGTTTACAAATCATAGTTTTCAAAAGTACAAAATTGGTGGTAAAGTGGTCACATGAATCCTGGATTCTATCATTGGTTCTGGGAGGCGTGTGGTGTATAGCAGTTACAGATAGGATAATGAAAACTGATTTAGTCACTCTGAAAGGCAGTGAATAAGACTGGGTTTTGTCATGTTGGAGACCTAGGTTCTATGCCTGTAATGACTTTGCATAAGCCCTAACAACTTGAAAGGGGAGAGGTAAGAAGAAGCGTGTTCAGTAGCTCTTCCCTTTCTCCCAGGCTGGGGTTCATAGTTTCAATCAATAATATGGGGATATAAACAAAAGTTAGCAGAGATGAGATTTCAACTCCTGAACTATTTACTTCCATTACTGGGCATCCCTAAATCAATCAGACACGAAGAGCAGGCTAATTAGAAAGAATCACTACTGCCATGACTATCTAAGTCAGTCATTATGGGAAAGGAAATCAAGAAAAAGCGCATGATGCTTCAGTGAAATTTTGGTAAAACTCAGATGCACACATTATGCAAATGAGCTATAGTCACATTCAGAAGTGTAGCTTCTTAAAACTCTTTGCTTATTTTACTATAGTTAGCTTTGCAGAGGCAACACAGTCATGAAAGCATGAGCTGGAGTGTACTGTAGCTAATTTAGCTTCAAAATTGTCAGCTAAATTTGAGTTGTAGAAATTTCATCCCACTGGAACATTCAGCTACTACAGTGATAGATGCTTCTGAAATGAAAACAGTTACTAGTAGTGCTGAGAGAAACTGCAGGAATACAGCTCAATTTAAAATTCCTGGTTTAGTGAGACAAATCGTTTAAATTTGCAGTTTGAGCAAATCAGCAATGGAAGCCACTCAGTAAAAAATGAATATGGAACCACACAATACCACTTTTCACAAAATCATTTTTCAGACTACATAACAAATTTACCTAATTGGAGTGGCAATATAGTATAGTGTAAAGGTCACTGAACTGGGAGTCAAAAGACCTGGATTCTATTCCCAGCCATGCCAATGACTTGCTATGTAATCTTCAGCAAGTCATTTCACCTCTGTTTCTGTTTACATTTTGCTTACGCTGTAAGCTCTCTGGGGACAGGTATTGTCTTTTTATTATGTGTTTGTGCAGTGCCTACCACAATGGGGCTCTGGTCCATGACTGGGGTTCCTAGGTGCTACCTTATACAAATAACTACAGCTGGAGTTCTTAAGTTTAATATCACAGAAATATTTATTTTAATCTAATTAGACCATTAGCAGATGTTTAGAATGTTGCTATTGCAGCATTCTAGCAAAAATACTAACTTCTGGGATTCATGGTCCATAAAGGTGGAATAAAGAGAGAACACTTCACAGAACTGGGTAAAGCAACTATCATACAAATAAAAGGGAAGACTTATGGTGAAGGAAAAACTAAGAGGAAACTGAAATATAGAAGTATTTTCCTACTAGCTATGGTGAGTGAGGAAACGGCAAAGAATCAGACAAATTAAGATGAGATGTGAAGAAAAGACATTATTAAGATAAATACCCAGAACAAGTGAACAAAAATGCACAAACAAACTTAGAAGAAAGTGACAGGGAGAATGTAGACTGGAGAAGTGGAGACTGGAGAGTAAGTCAATTCAGTCTAAATTAAGGGTAGCACGGAGCAAATCCATGGAATGTTTTAAAAGCTTGACGTCTGATCCAGCTTTCCATTGACTTCAGTGGGAGTTGGCTCAGGCCCTAAAAAGTTTTTAACTACAAAGAAAACTGATACACTCACCCCAACTCTGTCATGCCATCTACAAATTCCTTTTTACTGAATTCACATTGAGTGGCTGCCCTGAACTTCCATGCTATGACCAAGACGCTGATACTGGCAGGGTCCAGGCTTAAATCATCACAAAACTGCTGAATTCCATCAATACCAATTTTATTTTCATCCTGTGGGTCTGCAGTCAAAAATATAAAAAGTATTACAAAACATATTAAAAACTTTCCTACAGACTAATGATCTGAACAGTTTTGATATGCTGCAGTGCAGAAGCTATTGTACGAGTACTTCTCAAATATATTCATTCTTAATTAGGACATCAATTTGAAATCTAGTCTATTTCAAAAAGTGAGTTAAAAGGTATATCTTCCAAAGACCCCCTGCCAATTTTTGTGGTTTTTTAAATTATTTTTAAAAATAATGATTACCCCTTAGATATTTTCCCCTTCTCCCCATTGCTGTGTGAAAGACCCACAAAAACAATAGGTGGAACTGCCTAACTATAGGGAAGAAATACTGAAATGGATTATACTCAGAGTGCTATAAAATGCACAAGTAGATAAGGCATTTGCTGGTTAGAACACTACAACAGATGAAGGAGAAACACCAAATTTAGCTACATATTCTTTTTCCTGGTAGTGATGTATGAGAAGGGAAGAACTTAAATTTCAGAGCCCAGGGTTAATTTGGGAGGCTGGAAGTGAGGGGGTATTTTTTTGTTTGTTTTAAATACTTGCAGAGTGATCAAATCAATGAGACACAATGTTTATTTAGTGCCTAGCACAACAGGCCTCAACCTAGATGAGGCCATTCAGGACCACTGTGACGTACATAACTGTTTAATAAGAAGTGGTTACCACTTAGGATAGAATCACACATTGTAATTGCCAGTGTCAGTTTATGTCACGAACATAATTATAAACATTTAATATGGAAAACTAAATCTAACAAAAAACCCCAAACAAACAAAACCCCCAAACAAATCCTTCATGAAAATTATATTGGATTTTTAATTAGTCTGACCCTAAGAAATGATTAAAAAGAAGCAGTTACTGTACTATACAGGCATGACAACTATTTTATTTTGCTATAGAATAGCAATTACACTATAATGCAGGATTCTCTTAAAAATGTACTATGGTTACACACAAGTAGTATCTTCAAAGTTATCCTTCTATTTTTCATATACAATATGTACTACTCAAAATACAGAACTGTTTTCCCCAAATTTAAATGCAACGAGTCATAAGTTTTTCTTTAATTACAATAGCTTACTATATTACAGCTACAGTTAAAATGCAACTGAAATATTCTTTTAAGTTTGATATTTTGGATAACTAATTGGTATAGACTTCAACTGTTCAGTCCTTTATTAGACCCTGATCCTGCAATCTGATCAGACTGCAAGATCAGGGCCTTAAAATGCAGCTTCATTTTAACATCGCTTTGGTTTCCCAGAGGTTTCTGAATGACTAAAGATTAAAAGTAGCCAATAATTAAATAAGGACTTGATGCAGCAGTTACTACTTGCTTATCTTTCTCCCGGGTGTAATTCCACTGAAATCGATGGAACTAAGTGTTGGAGGAAAGAGTAAAGCTATCTAGTGTGTTGTAAGGATCAGGCTCCAAGAGAATATCTTGATTTATTAAGTTTTAAAATTATTCTTATAATATTTCCGGTGAAATTTGGTCTCCAGTGAAGCCAATGGTAAAACTCCCACTGGCTTCAAAGACGACAAGATCCCACTCTTAGTGTTAGTATTCACAATACACCTCTACCTCGATATAACACTGTCCTCGGGAGCCAAAAAAATCTTACTGCGTTATAGGTGAAACCACATTATATCGAACTTGGTTTGATCTGCCGGAGTGCGCAGCCCCGCCCCTCCAGGAGCGCTGCTTTACCGCGTTATATCCGAATTCGTGTTATATCAGGTTGCATTATATCAGGGTAGAGGTGTATCTGGGCAACTGAGGGAATAATAAAAATGAACATGCATTGATTTGATTTGGATGTTACTCACTAAAAAAGCAAAAAAACACTTAAACGATAGTACAGTTGGACAATGAAAGATGTGTCATCTCACATTTCAAACATGATGCCATCTACACATTTTTCTTTAGGTTCTATAAACAAACCCTTTCTAAGGGCTTAAAAAGGAACCCTGGCCAGGCAGCTAAGGTACAAAATTTAGTTTCTGTTTAACAAAAGAAAAAGATGTTTAAAAATACTAATATGAATAGAAACGCTTTCATGATACATTTTCCCCTTATTAATTTATCTGAAAATTTGTTTAGATTTACATATGTCCTTACAGCCTTTTCAGTCCTAACAACGTTGCAATATTGTGCTGATGCATGAAAACAACAAAACTGACTAGACTATTTTCTTTCAACAAACTGAAATGAAGTAGAAAAGTAAACAGCACAAATAATGAAAGCTAAATAAGATTCATAAAATTCCTTCAGTATTCAAGTATAGGTAACCGTTCAGAATGTAAATATATATATATTTTTAACCTCAGCTTCCTTTAAAATTGGCAAACAAAAGCCAAGGACTGATATAAATAAAAGCAAAATTAAACCAAGTAAGTGGTTTAGTAAACTTCTACAAGTACACACAAATGTTCCAGTTTGCCTCAATCTCTGTGCTCATACAACTCAATGCAACCTTATGTTTTTAAAATGAAATTTTGAAGATCATCTGTCTGTAATATGGAACAAGCCTTTATGGTGTTCAAAACCTTTCAAAATAGTGTAGTTATTAATATGAAAGAGACTAATGTACATACAAAGCAATTCTGGCAAAAATCATAACCATATAGTAGGTTTAAAAAGGATTCAGACTAGACAAAAGTCTGGTCAAATATCCATTTAAAAAAATGTCTAGAAGATTTAGATTTAAGCAACAGATAGTAATGATTCAGAGCTGCTTCATTCTATTCAATAAACATTTACATGCATTAATATAAAATATTAACATTTCAAAAGGAGCTCTTACACTGGATCACGTCAATTCTTACACTTCCATGGCCATTTTTTCCCCTTTTATTTTTCCTCTTCTTTTAAACACTACCATAAAATAAAAAAGAAATGGAAAATAAAACACAACTCCACCTTTAATTCACTTCCTTGTGAGTATGTTTTTCCTAGCATATCTAAACAGCAGGTGATCTGGCATATCATTTATGATGTAATATGCAAGCACAAAGGGTAAATTAAGGATGGAGTTTCAACCTTAATTCTGAGTTTCCTTGCTTAATAGTGTTATCAGAGCCTTTCTTGTAGCTGAAAGTGTTCTTGTGGTTTAAAATAAAAGATTACCCCCTTTTATCTCAACTATACTTAAACATTTAATAGAGAAATTACAGCCATAATTTTACCATGCAAAGTAACATCACATACCAAAATTCCTTAACAGATTTCATGGACAAGAGATCAAATACTATGCATAATGTGCTTGTACAGAGCCATGGTCAAGTCCATAAGTAACTGATTTTAGTCTATTTTTTTTTCTAACTTCATATGCAGTCCTTCCTATTGTTAAGGTGATTTATACTTTATAAAACAAAATTTTGGACTTCCATAGGGAACATAAGACATGCAAGAAGAAGAAGAAGGAAAAAAAACACCCTTACATTCCAGAGAATCTCCTATTACAGCTACATACAGATAGAAAATTAAAAGTAGGATATTGCATTAGCAGTCTTAAAAGATGTTATCAGTGGCAAAAATGTAAAGTAGAAACGTAATTCAAATGAAATAGTTAAAAGAGTGATCCTTACCTTTGTACCTGTTATACAATTGTTCTAATTTCTTTCTGTCTATTGAATTTTTCATGGATTCTTTGTAGTACAAGTCTGGGTTCTGGAAGTAGTTGTCTGTTGCCACTTCTAGTTTCCACTCATTCTGCATTAAGCAATATATAGCAGTCCTTTCACCAGCCTGGGTAAATGCCATAAACTGGCGGACCTTGTCCTTCTGAGACGATTTAAGCTTATGCTTTGGGATGCAAAAGAAGCAGGAAAGCCAATGAAGCTAATCCAGAAGTTTGTTTCAGCAATCTACTACTAATACCTATCTTTTAAAGGGGTTTAGTTTTCTTGGTGTGTGACAAGTTTCACTTCAGAATTAAAGGAAGACAAAGCCTTGCTCTTCTGCAGTTAAAAAGACAGCACTTCTGGAAACTGAAATGACAGCATCTGTATGTACATTTTAGTAGCAAATATTCTGGCAACAATAAATTCAAATTTGTGTTCCTGCTCACGTACACACAATTGTTTTGTACGAAAATTGTTTGATCTCCAGGTATTTCCCATTAAATTCAGAATTATTTGGTTAAAAACTCTAAAATACTACTGTTATGACAATTGGGTCTATTCGCTGAAAAAAAGTCTACCATTAATGATAAAATATGTTTCAAAGGGATGAGTCATACAAAAATCAGAGATTCTGTAAATAAAGGCCTTGAGAAATATCTAAAAAGTTTAACAGTTGACTTAAGATTTTTCCT
The DNA here is from genome assembly GCF_028017835.1 of Emys orbicularis. Lineage (NCBI taxonomy): Eukaryota > Metazoa > Chordata > Testudines > Emydidae > Emys > Emys orbicularis. Next base: position 256,708,013 of record NC_088683.1, on the reverse strand, counting down.
AATTAATTTCTAGTGCTAGTGAACAATAGTGTTTTCCAGTTGATTATTTAAGGCAGTTAAAGTTACAAAGCACTTTTCAATTTTAACACTGGGAACTTGTTCACTGTTGCTTTCAGAAAAAGTGAGCTCAAAAGGAAATAAAACTGATAAAGAAGCCAAGCAAGAGATTCACTCAATATTATGAGTTTACAAAAAGTTTTTGTAAATCTAATCAAAAGCTTTAATATGTTCTGACAATAGAAGAGATGTTTATATTAACCAATTTAATTGGCTACTTTTATTCAGTAGAAAATAGGGTTTATAGGAACCATGAAATGTTTTTCTCAATGGCAATGAGTTGCGGCAAACCATAGCTCTATGTTCCCAGAGGATACTTCTGGAGAATACAGGAGTTGGGGGAAAGAGGTTTGAAAGAGAACAAAAATCTGCTACCAATGTGTTTTAGCATTATTCTCTGCTGTACATAAAGTAACTTTTTAAAAAAAATCAAACTCTCTTTGGGTTTCAATACATCTCTTTTACTCATCATAGTTAGTACAGTACAAGTTATGTTTCTGGGTAGATAACTAAGTTATCTGGGAAAACACTTCATAATTTGCTCACCCTAGTATTTAACAACAGTGTACAGTGACGCATTGACTTGCTAATACCTGATTATTAGAACAAGCTTTTATAATGTATTCTACTGCACACAGGGCCGGCTCTGGCTTTAAAAAAAAAAAAAACCTGCGGCGCAGCCGGAGCGCGGGGGGACCGGCTGGAGGGGGAGGGAACAGGCGGGAGAGAGAGAGAAGGGGGCGGCCAGGGCTACAGCAGGGACGCTGCCACGCGGCCCCTCCCGCTGCGCCGCCTCCTGCCGCCTGCCGCGAGGGCTCCGCTCCGGTCGGCAGGGAGGGAAGGAAGAGGCCTGCCCTGCAGGGCGCTCTGGTTCTCTGCGCCGCCGCCCCCTACAGGGCGGCTGGAGCGGAACAAGAACAACAACAACAAAAAAAGCGGCTGTGCCGCCCTAGGATTGGGCAGAATGCCGCCTCCAACAATCTGCCGCCCCAAGCACCAGCTTGCTCAGCTGGTGCCTGGAGCCGGCCCTGACTGCACATCACTGTTTCATGTTCAATGTGACACTACAGTTTAAATACACATACATCTTCTAGTCCACCCTTAACTCTTTTACACACTCTACATATAGTCATATCATTAAAAGATTATTGCAGATGATATAAGACAAGAAGTGCATCATATGCACAAGAAAGGGACTTTGTTCTTTCCTTCACAAATTTATTTTCTAAATATTGAAAAAATACAGAAAAGAATACTCATAAAATGGGAACAACTTTATAGCCACAGAAATAATTGCAATTGATTTTTCAAAGGAAATGTTAAATTATCTTTGTTGTTTCCCTACTGGAGATATTGTGTACATCTATTTATATTTTAAAAAATCCTAATTTTTTCTTGAAGTAGAAATATAAGAAATTTTTCTACAATAAAATCTTGTACATTTAAACAAGAGTCTTTCTAAGTTACAATTAATTTAGTGTTGGGTGACTTCACAATAGGAATCTGTAATATAACTTTTAGTTGTCATGGTTGTTAGAGACAATGTGGGTGAGGTAATATCTTTTATTAGACCAACTTCTGGTGGTGAAAGATACAAGCTTTCACCACTAGAAGTTGGTCCAATAAAAAATATTACCTCACCCACCTTGTCTCTCAAATATCCTGGGACAACATGGCTACAACACTGCAAACTACAAGTTATGTCATATATATAAGGTCTATGAACTTCAAGTAACCTGTCTCTTTTCTGCTTCAAAAGGACAGAGATGGTAAAGAAGATCATTCACTTCACCTCTCTGCCAATGCAGAATTGTTCTCCAAAACACAGTTTAAGTCCCATTTAAATTACATACAGGAACAGATTCTTTATTTTTAAAAAAGATACATAGAAATCATTTTTTCTAGCATGTCTTCTTTCTAAATGATCGCAACATAGTATGTATATTTTGTAATAGGTCACAATGAGGTGAAATACTTTATGTACTCTAACTTGAAAAGTACAATCTGCCACATGACCACCAAAACTCTAAAAATTGTTAAAATATATCACCTATTTAAAACAGATGTTGCAAGATGAGGCCTAATTTAGACTCTTTCCGAAATAGCTTTGATCACCTTTTAATTAATTGTAAATTCCTGTTACTTTTCTGGGCTTTCCAATTATGTACTTGCACAGCAGTGATACGGCCTTGGAATGTTGCTCAGTGGGACATAAACCTGCTTTCTTTTGCATGAACATATATTTCCCCTATACTCAGTCAAATATTTATTCCAGTAACAATCTATATATGCATTTCTATTTTGCCAATCATAGTCACATCTAGGTGCCCAAATACAATTTAAGCTTTCGTATTATCCTGATAGGAGTTTCCCAGTGCAATGGATTTGTACTCGCTAGGCTGACTTTCTTTGGGGACTGTGGTGGGCTAGAAGAAAACTTGCCAGCTCAAATAGTGGAGCCTCCCCTGAGGAAAATGACAATACACTTCTTTGACAACAATTTATGGAGTCACGCTTGTGATTTCACAGTTAGGGCTGAAAGAGGGTTTCCAATTTCCATATTATGGATGATTTTTCATTCTCGTCTAACTTTCTTTCCTTACAAAACAACAACACTGAGCAAGTCCGTGAGAGGGTGGCGCAACCACTCCAAGTGATGGGGGGGGGAGGGGAGTTTCCCTGGAGCTCCCTAAACCACCTTCCCCAAGCTCAGCACAGACACGTGCAGCACAAACGCAAGACACCCCATAAGCCGACTTAAATCCTCCCTTCCCCCCCACCCCAGCAGGGAGCTCCTCGCTGCTTCCCAAGGCCCTGCAAACTCCCAGCCCCCGAAACCTGTGCAGCCCAATTCCGCTGGGGGCGGCGGCCTGGGCCGGGCCCCACCCTCCCAAAAGACGGACACCGGGACAGGGGGAGGGAGGGACTCGGCTCCTGCCTTGGAAGCCCAAAGCCCAAAAAAGGGCAAGTACGTGCCGCTGCTCCCAGGCTCAGCTCTCAAAATACCCAAAGCCTCGCTCCGCCCCCCTCCGCGGGACCCTCCCGGCCGGGCGCCTCACGCCGCGGGCTCTGCCACCAGCTCCCCGGGACCCTCACTACCCCCCCGGCCCTGGCGGGGCCCTCCCTCTCCGCGCTTCTGTCCCTCTCCCTCCGGCCCCCCGCCCGGTGACCTTCCCTCCGCCGACCCCGCAGCAGGAAACACGGCTCCGCGCTGGCAGGGGCGGCGGGCGCTGTCCCCCCGCGGCACTGGGATCGGGAGAAAGGGGGGTGGGGGGTATTTTCCCACCTACCATCTTATCCCCGGCGCTTTGACCAACTTCACTGCCCAGCGCCGCCGCTTCCTGCGCAGGCGCGCACCGGTTCTCCTCAGCCACCTATCGCTGAGCGGCGCCGGCGAGCGGGCCCTGGGTCCCGGCCGCCTCTCTGGGAGCAGCAGTCCCCGCCTCGTCGCCGCGCCACAGGCACTGGAAAGTGGGCGCCCGACTGGAGGGGCACAGGGGACTACATCTCCCATGATGCACCGGGTCGACGAGCCGGAGACTGTTACCCACCGTGCACCGCGCCGGCGAGTCGGGACTACATCTCCCAGAGAGGACTGCGCGCGAAACGGGGCGGCAGTTTGCTGCCAGGGCGAGCTAGGAACTACAAATCCCATGTGATATTGCGCTTAAAGGAGCCGCATCTGCACTCAGCAACCGGTACTAAGGGAGGTAGCAGCTGGCGGTGTCGTCATTTTTCACCAGGGAACCGTTGAGGCCGTTGGGTCGGGCGCCCAATAGGAGTAGGGATAACGGCACGTGGCACCACCCCGGCTCCCTGGGAGTGGCCGCCCCCCGCTGGCTGGCTGGCTCGCTCGCTCGCCTGCGGCTCCTCCCGCTGCAGGTGAGCCGGGCGGATGGAGGCAGCGGCAGCCGGAGCCTAAAGCGGCCACCTCGCCCCAACCGGGCCTCGAGAGCCCGCGGCACCCGGACAGGCCGCCGCCCTGAGGTAGGAGCGGGCCGGCCCGGGCCGGTTCGGTTACTCCTGCGCCGGGAGGGCGGAAGGGGGGTGACCCGGATCCTACAGCTAAGAGCGGGTTCCCTGCCCTTACCGGGCACCGGGCCGAGTCACTCACAAGTGACAGCGAACAGTGGGGCTGCTGGGCCGGGACAGGCCGATGGGCACAGCCGGCCAAGTGGGGGCATCCCGCCCTGGGGAGACTCCGACACGCACAGCCCATGTTCCCCCCGCCACCCCCTCCCGGGTCAGCTCCCCCACCCCGGAGAGGCTGTGAGACGACACAGAGCGCAGCTTCTCCCCCTCCCTGGAGCGACCGTGACACACAGCGCAGCCCCCCTCACCCCCAAGAAAGCGTGAGACCAGAGGCGTAGTGAGCGCCCTCTGTACCCTCCGACCGGAGGGGGCCCCGCAAGGAAGGGGTCCCCTAAAAGTGGCAAAATAAATACCGCATTCCAGTTTCTGCATTGTAAGGGGCCCGCCTGGACATATGTTCGGAGGGGGCCACCGTTCGGAGGGGGCCACGTTCTTTGTTGCTACGGCCCTGCGTGAGACATACACATAGAGACACCATGAGAGAAACAGCACAGCTCCCCTACCCCAGAGAGACCGTGACACACACAGAACAGCTCTTCTCCCCCCCAGCCGCACCCCAGTCCTCAGCCTCCTCCCGGAGCCAGCACCTCGAACCATCTTCTGCACCAGCCCTGATCCTCCCAGAGCCAGAACCCTGTACCCCCTCCTGCATCCCAACCCCCTGCCCCAGCACTGACCCCTTCCCAGACTTTGCACCCCTCATCTCCTTCTGCATCCCAACACTCTGTCCTAGTGTGGAGCCCCCTCCCACACTGTGAACCCCTTGGCCCCAGCCCAGAGCCTGCACCCCCTCCTGAACCCTAAATCCCTGCCCCAGCCTGGTGAAAGTGAGTGAGGGAGAGCAAGTGATAGGAGGGGGAGATGGAGTGAGCAGGGTGGGGTTTTGGGGAAAGGGCAGGGTAGATCTTGGGTTGCCCTTACATTCAAAAAGTGATCTTGGGCAAAAAGGGTTGGAGACCACTGTTGTAATGGAAAACCACAAACTTTTGCTCCTTTCCTTATCTCTAGAGAGAGCAAAACTGTATAGGACATGGCAAAATCTCTTTCAGATATATCCAGAAGGGAAAAGTTGTCCTCTTCACACGTGTGCGGAAATAGATTTATAACAAAACCAGCCAAATCCTCACCAAACACTGGTTTAAAATCTGTTCCCAGTGAGACAGTTTGTTATGCTACCTATCCTGGTATGTCCCCCACACACCCCAGTCTCCTCCAGAATTAGTGATACTTGATAGCTTTGTCTCTTCAGAAGTTCACATTCCTTAATGGGATGATTTCTGCTGTTCATTCCCATATGGGCAACTTCGGCCCTGACCTTGTAAACACTTATGCATATGTTTAATTTTACTACTAAACATGGCCACTGTTGGAGACAGGATACTGGACTAGCTGGACTGTTTCCAGTATGGTTGTTCTTATGTTCTTGACTGAACATCAACAGTTTCTTATTATAATTTTGGCTGGATTGTTATAGGATCTTCTCGGCACAGTAGAGGGTCTTCTCTGTCCTACCCGTGTCTTTCATTACTTACATTCAAATAAAACTAGTAATTAAATTCCACACTATATGCTACGATTAAGACATTATAGTTGATGAATTAAATATTCAAAATTAAGGCAGTGCTCCTTTTTTCATATGACTTAAAATATGGTGTCTCAGTAGAATAAGATTTACAAATTCAGTTGGTAATATTTATTTTTAAATAAAGCAAGGGAATTCCATACAAAGGACTATGGTTAATGTAACTTTAGTTTTGAGAATTTAAACATTCAAATCATGAAAGGCAGAGTAAAGTTTGAATGCTTATTCCATTCCCTTTGCTTATGCCTCAAAATATAGGATTTCTTCATGTTTTTAAAACTATTTTTCTGATGTTTTCCAAATTTTTGAGGGGGAAAGCTACCCTGCAGTGAATTGTAACATGAAATTTCAGAGTAGCTTATTTTAGTAGTATAGACTGTTGAGAGTTAGGCTTATAACTGGATGATAAACTGAACCTTAACTATGGAGTAGCTACTATCATTCCACTGCAGTGTATTAACTGATCAGTAATTTATATTGTGCTTTTTCAAAAAAAATCCCTGTCATTAGCTCTTTGAAAAATCTTCTAACATATTTGGTTCATCTTACCTCCATGGTGGGTTGGCCTATGAATTTCAAATCCATTTTGTTGGCTGTGATGCCCCATTAATGTGTGTGGCTCGGTATTTTTGTTTGGTTTTGGTGTTTTTTGTGTTTGAGGTGTTAGTGGAAGTACTACAAAGATATATTAAATAGGAAGGGAAAGAGCTAGTGAAGGTCTCATTAGAGCAATGATATAAGTCCCTGTTCAGAAAAGAATTCCTATTCAGGATAGCACTTAAGCATAGGCTTAACTTTTAGCCTGTGCACAAGTACCTTTGACTTAATGCTTACATGCTTTCCTGAAACAATGCCATAAAGAAAAGGCTGTGGACTAGTGGGCAGGGTCTTTTGGGGGAGAGGTGGCTGTGACACTTCCTAGGGTTGTAAGGCACCTCACTATCACCTGCCCTTAACGTGAGGAAGCCTTGTCTGTGCCTGCAATGGGTCAGCTCCCCAACTGCAGTGGCCATGGGCAACACAGGCACTTACCTCTAGGCCTAGCAGGCCCTGCTGTCGCTTTACTGCAGAGGCCCCTAAAGTGTGGGGCGTGCCCCCATAGGAAGGCATGGAGGACCATCTGGGGGGGCGCAGCGGGATCCAGGCCAGTCTGCACGGGGGCGGGGAGGGAGCATCACCCATCCCCTCCCGGCCACCAGTTCTGCTGTGATCTGGGACCAGGATTGCGGGCAAGGCTAGGAGTGGAATTGCACCTGGCCACAGGCCTAGCCGCCAGCCCCCACCACAGCCCGGCTGCGCCTCCGCTCCAGCCCCCAGCCGTGGCCCCAGACCCAGACCCACCCCCAGCAGCAGCCCCAGCCTTGGTCCCCTTACCCCTGTCTGTGTCCACATCTTCCCCTGCCCCATCACAGCCCCGGCTCGAGGAAGGCAAGACAGGGGTAAGAGGGTGTGACCCTCAAAAGTTTGGGGACCACTGCTTTACAGGTTAGTGATTGGCACACTTCAACCTTTGAGCCCCCCGCCCCCAGGCATCTCCCTAGCATGTCCAGCCCCAGGTCCACTGGACACTTCAGTATTCACAGATTTGCTGCTTCCAAAGTAACGGTACACCCCAGCTATCCAGTTCCACCCCTGGTCACGTTTCTGCTTAACACACAGCAGTTAAATGTGTTTATAATGAAATCAAGTATTAAGTTTATTTAAGAAAGCACAGAGTCAAATAGTAGCAAGTAGAAGTACTGGAAACAAATGGTTATGTATAAAATAAAATCATAACACACGTTAGAGCCTAGATTTCATAAACAAGGTACTCTCCTGTCTTGTAAAGTATTGCTCACCCAAAATCTTTACAGCTAGGATGGCTGTGACCCTCCTTTCATGACACACTCTGTTTGTCTCCTAGGTGAAAGACCCGCTATGTCTCTTTCATTGCCAGATATACCAAAACAATCCTTCATCTTTACTCATAAACAGGGCACCCCTCTGCTGTTCCTGTAGGTTTCCTCTCTTGTAGATTTCACAGTCTCTTATTTAGACCCCGGCTAAGTGTGCAAATAGCATACACTGTGAGGCATACAATACCCATCTCTCCATCTGGCCATTTGTGTATCTGTAACCTCCTGTCTGAAAGGGACATTTCTGAGGTTTGTCACCTCCTGGTGACTTGCCATAACTCCAAGAGTTTAAGAGCATAATTTTCAGTATAGATACATAACTCCTTTACATTTTATCTGTACATACATTTCACAATGATTGTGACAAGAATGGCCATACTGGGTCAGACCAATTATCCATCTAGCCCAGTATCCTGTCTTCTGACAGTGACCAATTCCTCTGAAGCACCTGGGAATGAACAGAACAGGTAATCATTAAATGATCCATCCCTTGTTGTCCACTACCAGGTTCTGGCAGTCAGAGGCTAGGGACACTCAGAGCATGGGTGTGACGTTCCCCTCTGGTATTATCTGGACTGGTGATCTGCTAGGTCACTCCAATCCTTGACTCTGGGAGCCAGCCTTACCCTGCTCTGCTGTGAGAACCCCCACTCCTGGGCTGTTCACACACAGCCTCTGGCATGTAAGCTGCTCCCAGCTACTTGCAACCGAATGACACTAGCCAATATCTCAGACACAATCCTACAAACCTCTGTCTTGCAGTGTCAGTTATGCCCACTGGACGCTGCAAGCTTATATGAGTTCGTCAATTTAACAAAGAAATTGGTATATACCAGGCTTGCTATCCCAAGGGGAGTCTCTGACATACTTCAAACCAAATGCACTGTTTCAGGTAGAATAAACAAACAAATTTATTAACTATAAAAGAGATTTTAAGTGATTATAAGTCAATGCACAAGTCGGATTTGGTCAAACGAAATAAAAGCAAAATGCATTCTAAGCTGATCTTAACACTTTCAATGCCCTTACAAACTTAGATGCTTCTCACCACAGGCTGGCTGGTTGCCCTTCAGCCAGGCTCTCCCCGTTGATCAGTGCTTCAGTCGCTTGGTGTGGTGTCTGTAGATGTAGGTGGAAGAGAGAGAGCGAGAGCATAGCATAGCAAATGTCTTTCCCTTTTATCATGTCCTTTTCTTTCCTCTTGGCTTAGTGCCCCCCCCCCGCCCTTCAGAGTCAGGTGAGCATCACCTCATTGCAGTCCCAAACTGACCAAAGGAAGGGGGGGTGACTCACTCGAGAGTCCAACAGATCCTTTGTTGCTGCCTAGGCCAGTGTCCTTTGTTCCTGTGAGGCTGGGCTGAGTTTGTCTCATACCTGCCCCGATGAGGTGTGAACTGCCCCTCTGCTCTTGGAGAGTTTTTTGTCTGGGCTTGCTTTAAGCCATGAGGACACATTTTCAGCCTCATAACTATATACATGAAATTACAACCTATAACATTACTATAACAACAATGCTCAGTGCATCATGAGTCTTCCAAAGACACCCGACATGACAAACTTTGCATTGGATACCACACAACCATTTTATAAGGATGAACATGGGGGGTGTAGGGTGTTCCCACGAGGTACAGAACGTCACAACGGGGTTGCTTTTGGTAGAGACCTCACATGTCACCCTTTGGTGAGCTATTAGGGCCCTACTGAATTCACGGCCATGAAAAATGCATCATGGACCATGAAATCTGGTCTCCCCCTGTGAAATCTGGTCTTTTGAGTGCTTTTACCCTATACTATACAGATTTCACAGGGGAGACCAGCGTTTCTCAAATTGGGGGTCCTGACCCAAAAGGGAATTGCAGGGGGGTCATGGTATTGCCACCCTTACTTCTATGCTGTCTTCAAAGTTGAGTGGCTGGAGAGCAGCAGCTGTTGGCTGAGCGCCCAGCTCTGAAGGCAGTGCCCTGCCAGCAGCAGTGCAGAAGTAATGGTGGAAATACCATATCATGCCATCCTTACTTCTGTGCTGCTGCTGGTGGCGACTCTGCCTTCAGAGCTGGGCTCCTGGCCAGCAGCTGCCGCTCTCCAACTGCCCAGCTCTGAAGGCAGTGCCGCCACCAGCAGCCGCACAGCAGTAAGGGTAGCAGCACTGCAACCCCCCCTGCCATAACCTTGCGACACCCCACCCCCCCAACTCCCTTTTGGGTCAGGACTCCTACAATTAAAACACCATGACATTTCAGATTAAAATAGCTGAAATCATGAAATTTATTATATTAAAATTGTATGACTGTGAAATTGACCAAAATGGACCGTGAATTTGGTAGGACCCTAGTATATCTGACCCAGAGGATCCCTGTAAAACCCTATGCATCTCCTGTGCCCTCTGCCAGTTGACACCAAGAGGTTGCTGAGTCACAGTGGGTCACTCCTTTCCAGTTCAGGGAAGAAACAGAATTTGGAACTGAAAAGCAATAGACACTGGGAAACAGATCATTTTGCTTACATAGAAGGTCTTTCTGCCTACTAGTGTCTCTAAGTTAAGGAGTTGGGGTTTCCCCCCTCTTTTTCTTGACTTAAGCAAACCACCCTTTGTTTGCTGTTCTGCTCTTTATTCTTTAGACCAGGTCTTGAGGGTTTATAGTGAGCAATTAAGGAATGTAGGCAGTGTTAAATGGCTGGATCTCTTAACCGTTCAATTCCAGACCAATGTTTTAAATGTATTAGAGAGACAAGGTGGGTGTGGTAGTATCTTTTATTGGACCAACTTCTGTTGGTGAGAGAGACAAACTTTCGAGTCACACACAGCTCTTCTTCTGACCTGAAGAAAAGCTCTGTGTGGCTCAAAAACTTGTCTCTCACCAACAGAAGTTGGTCCAATAAAAGATATTGCCTCCCCCACCATGTCTCTCTAATATCCTTGGATTGATACAACTACATCATCTGAAATGTATAGCAGGGTTTTTTTAAGTATATATTTTGGAGAGGTGTTAGCTGGACTTCCTTACTTTCATAGGTTATGGCTACACTAAAGAGCTTACAGCGGCACAGCTTAATTGCTCCAGCCCCTGCGAGCGGTGGTAGCTGTGTCAGTAGGAGAAGTTCTCCCACTGACATAGCGCTGTCCACACCAGCGCTTAAATTGGCATAAGTTATGTCACTGAGGGGGGTGGCTAATTCACACCCCTGAGTGACATAATTTAAGTCGAGTTAAGCTGTAGTGTAGCCTTAGCCATAGTAATTCTTTCCACTGATTTTTTTTTGTTTTGTTTTTCTTTTGGAATATAATACCCAGGTCCATCCACCAATTTTAAGACCCTTCATTGGCTTCTTCTCTCCCTATTAATCAAATCAAGTTTCTCATCCTTGTTTTCAAAGTGCTTCACAGCTCAGGTCCTTCCTACATGTCCACTCATCTCTATTCACTCACTCAAGACACATGTCTACGTATGCTCTTCATGTCCTCTTACTCACAAACTCCTCTTTGTGCCATATTCCGTGATGCTGCTACCTGGAGCCCCCACTCCCTGACTCACTATGTTACATCCACAACTATTCATCTTTCAAGCTCCTTAAAAAACATTTGTCTTCCAAATGGTCTTTAAACTCTAGCCCTATTGGCAATCTTTCTCTGGTTTAAAAACAGAATTAAAAAAAATGACAAGCAGATTTTTTTTTCTGTGTGTGTGTGTGTGTGTATATATGTGTATATATATATATATTTTCACTGTGTGTGTGTGTGTATATATATATATTAGTTAGAATAATAAATAAACATTCATTTCACAGGCTCTTACCATGTTAATTATTTGAACAACAATTTTGGTTTTGTGATTTTAATCATCTCACCTCTTCTGCTGCATGCAAGGTCAGCGTCCGATATTAGCACATCTATACTGTTGGGAGTGAAGGCATGCTTTAGGCCAGATAGAAGCCTGCTGTGATTTTTAAGACTCTGTTTTGATAACATTTAACAGCTTAAGCTTAGGTAGAACTGCGCATGTGTAAAGACATTGCAGAGTAATTATGTTTGGTATTGTGCTTGTGTAAGGAAAATGCAGCGTAATAGTTTGGGGGGGAAAAATGTAGCTACAAAGCTAGAAAAAATTAGTTTGCACTAACACAAAACCTATACTGACAGGACAAGAGAGTTAACATAAAAATAAACTAATACATAGATATACCCTCCCTGCCTTCCTACCCTCAAAATATAAAGAAGTTAGTCTAAACAATGGAAAGCTGAAATTGTATATTCTCCGGTGTTGGGGGTGACTGTGTGGTGAAACCATCCTAATGAGCTTCCCACTTGTAAGTAAATAAGAATTTCTTACTAAGTGTTTTGCCTAACAAAAATTTGTTAAACCAGTCTGCTGAGTAGTAAATCTCTCAGTCAAATGTATACATTGGCTTATAACTCAAACCCCCATCTTTCTTCAAGAGGCCAGTTGCAGCAAAGGTCCCTGTGGCATGATCTAAAAGTTGACAAATCTAAGCTATTTTAGAACAGGGATAGGAGTGAATTCCAGCAGCTTAGGGCCCTTATGGAGAGCACTCTGCCAGCCCTTCCTCCTCTCTTATTATATCTAGTGACCTAACATCATCAACTCTGCTCATTGTAATTGGCAGTGTATCATGAGTAGAGAGCTAGTGTCTCAGTTGGACTGATCAACTTATTTGTGCTTGTAATCTTTCTTGACTACGGTTATTGCTCCAAAGTTCAAAATTGCAGCTAAATATTAAGGCAAATATTTACCTGTTCTACTGAAAATTTGCTCAAATTTAAATTAAATTCTGCAATTCTAGAATGGCATGTTTAGATGGCAAAAACATAATTTTATTTATTTTTTAAGGAAATCTAAGTCCTTTATTGGGTACCATGTTTGCACATAATTTCTGAACTAATGGAGACTATGCACATCCTTTGTCCATTATTTGAAATCCTACCATAGTTAGTCAAAATTGTGTCTTTAACACTATCTTTTTAAATGTTTATTTTGAATTATTTATTATCAGCACTAGGAGATTTTCCTCAGAAAACCACTGAAAAATGATGTTGAGAGATACTGGGATAGCTTAGGGAAATCGGTCCAAGTCCGTCTCAGGCTGGAAATGACAAAAAGTCAGGAAAATCTCATTGCTATGTGTCCTATGTGAAATGAGAATTTTGCAGGCATGATTTATATTGTAATCTCTTTGAGGCAAAGAGTTTGTTTTTCTGTATCTTCTATAATGCAGCTATTATACTTTGAGGTGCTATCCATAATTTGACAATGACATACATATTTTTGTTTAAATGTAGGCTTGAAAAGCACAGATGGTTCATGGATATTGTAAACAGAGCAAACTTGCATACTAGTAACTAAATATAACCCTTATCTTAACAGCTTAACAAATAAGTTTAAAAAAACACATCCACATATCATTCAAAAGAAGCATGAGTGACCAGTGTGGTACTGCTAAGCTTTACAGCTTGATGGATTTAAAACAAGTTCTTACGTTTTGGAAAACAGGTAGTCCAGGAAAACAAAAAATGTTACTAAACCAGAAAGATTTGGTGGTTTTGACTATCTATTGATCAAGGGAGAACACACACTTTTTATTAGACTTCATTTGAGACTTCTTTTTAAAATTGGATTTGATCCAGTGGCCCAATACTGAACCATGTTTGACAGCTAATGTGTATTATCTTTCAGCACAACATGTGTATTCGAAATGCAAAGAGCATATTATAGAAGGCTTTGGACTGTTCCTGGTTGTATACAGTAATACAATGAAGGCAATTGAATTTAATTCCCTATGGATATTGATTTCACTACTTTGCTGCCAGTTATTGAACACTGCAGAGCACGAAGATGTAGTAAAGCATGCAATAAAGCTGCATCGTGGGAAAGGTGCTGCTGTCACACAGAGAAAACAATGGGTCTTAGAAAACTGCAGAAAGCTATCTGGGCTCCTTCGCCAAAAGAACGTGGTTCTCAACAAACTAAAAAATGCAATAAGATCAGTGGAGAAGGACTTGGGGCTGTCAGATGAAGAGAAACTTTTTCAGGTGCACACATTTGAAATTTTCCAAAAGGAGCTGAATGAAAGTGAAAACTCAGTCTTTCAAGCAATCCATGGACTCCAAAGAGCCCTTCAAGGTGATTACAAAGATGTTGTAAACATGAAAGAAAGTAGTAGACAGAGATTGGAGGCCTTGAGAGAAGCTGCAATAAAGGTAGTACTTTCCAATTTTACTAATGCATTACGGAGGGTAATGTGGTGAAGGTTTCATAGGGATCTCTAATTATTAAAAAGAGGTTTAAATTATTTTGTTTTGTATGAAAAATATGGATCTACACCAAACTTTCAACACTTATTCCTAGTGTTAAGATGGAATTTTGAGCAAAGCTAGTAGTAAATCTGTTCTCTTCAGGTAAGTTAGAAGTAATGTAGCAGTAACAGGGAGTTTCCTTATTGAAGTTTAGAGAAGGTTAATAATTAATTATAAAAAAAAACAATCTAATGAGAACCCCTGTAACTCCCAACTCCAGCATTACTTCAGAAGGCAAAGAAATATGAGAGGTGAGACTATTCATATACTTTGGCAGTAATATAGCATTTTTGTCATAACTGCACTTCTTTGTGTCAAGACAAGCCAACTGAGATTGTTTTATAAAGAAGGCAATCACTTTAAAGCACAGAAGTGTGATAGTGAAGCATGAGTGTTTCACTGACTATTGTGGCTCTACAGACTGACCTTGATCTGTTAGGGTTCACCAAAGGGAGCCCCAGTCCAACAGACCTGGCAAAGTTTAGAGAGACAAGGTGGGTGAGGTAGTATCTTTTATTGGACCAACTTCTGTTGGTGAGAGAGACAAGCTTTCGAGCTTACACAGAGCTCTTCTTCAGGTCTCAGAAACTTAGAGAGTGGAAAAATTTGTCAGAGCAGGGCTGCTCTCTGGGGAACCACAGCAGGTCTCTGTGACACTCTGTATCTCAAAGTAGCACTCTGGAACCCCATATTCACCACTGTGATATGATTAGGATATGTTTGGTACAAACACATGCTTTGTGAGGTATCATTTTAAAAGTCTTAATCTATTGAACATTAATAATCTCTTGGATTGTATGTACTGTCAGTGTATGTGGAATTATGAAGTATTGAAATATGTTGGGAGGTTGGGAGATTCCGATGAGACTTTCAGTAAGGGCAAAGGAGCACCCATCACTGGCCATATGGACGTTGATAGCCCATTAAGAAAACAATCCACTATCCCAGAGGCTCCTTACAGAAGGCATGTACACAATGGAGACTGCTTGACCAATGGGAACTGACCCCCATGCCACAGCGAGGCTCTTTCTAGCAGCTGGAAGAAGGTGTAAAAAGAGAGTAACATCATCATTTGGCCTCTCTCCCCTGCCCCCCATCTCAACACCTGGAAAATCTTCTGGTAGAAAAAGACTTTGAACTGGGGAATTTGGACCCAGTCTGGAAAAGGGTTCAGTCTGGATATTGAGGAACTGTCAGCTGCTTGTATCATCTGTCAGGGTGAGAAACTGCTTGATTCAAATCTTGCTTAGTCTCTTTAAGTTAGAATTTAGACTGCGAGTTTATTTTTGTTTCTTAAGTAACCAACTTTGCTCTCTCTGCCTGTTACTTAAAATCTATCTCTCTGTACTTACTACATGTGTTTTATAATTTACCTAAAACAGTGTGTTTTTGGTTGAAGTGCTAGGGGAACCTCAGCTCAGATTACAAAGACTGGTGCATGTCCACTTTCCTATGAAGAAGTGGCGAACTTATTAATGAGTTCGCACTGTCCAAGAGAACCTTGAACAGTGCAAGATGGTGCATTTCTAGAGTGCAATGCTGGAGAGCTCGGGGAATTGGCTGGAGCCTCTCTGGTGGTGGTTCATGAGTGGCAGGTAGATCATTTATGTAACTCAGTTGGGTGTCTCTGCCTGTGGATGTCTGTGTGAGTGCAGTACCTGTAAGAGGCTTGTAGCTTGACATCAGCATCACAGTGTGAGAGGCAGCCAGCCCAGGTTGGTGAGTTTGGAGGGCTCAGCGGTCCTACAGTTCAGCTTACACCCCCAGGGACCCCGTCACAGTCTCCCATCCAGAGAAAGTGGCATTATAGTGGAGTTACATGCAGTGATTCCTTCGGCACATTCACTGTAATCCTCTTGTTTTCCTTGCCCCCTCTCCATCCATTATTGTAGAAAATATAATCAGAAATGTTCTGATGTTTACAAGATAGGAGGAAGGAAATAGAAGTGAGTTGTCGTGGAAGGCAGGGAAGAATGTGATGGGGGGACATGGCTTATGTGACTGGGAGATCCATGCAGGGGTATAAGTGCTGGGGACCTGGAGGCAGAAAATGGGCATAGATCAGGGTTTCTCAACCCATAGGTCAGGACCCAAAGTTGGATCACCAGAATGTTTCAAAGGGGCTCCTGTCCCACAGGGCTGGCTGGGCTCACCTCTCTGCTCCAGGCACTGCAACCTCTGGGGTCACAGCGCCACTCAGCTTTGGCCCAGCTGTCATGATGATGGGAGCCTGGGTAGGCCAAATTTGAGCGAGTGGCACTTCACCCCCATAAGAACACAAGAACAGCCATAGTGGGTCAGACCAAAGGTCCATCTAGCCCAGTATCCTGTCTTCCGACAGTGGCCAATTCCAAGTGCCTCAGAGGGAATGAACAAAACAGATAATCATCAAGTGATCCATTCTCTGTCGCTCATTCCCAGCTTCTGGCAAACAGGCTAGGGACACCATCCCTGCCCATCCTGGCTAATAGCCATTGATGGACCTATCCTCCATGAATTTATCTAGTTCTTTTTTGAAGAAGCTACTCTTCCCCTCTTCTGCTCCCTTCCACGACAACTCACTCCCATTTCCTTCCCTCCTATCTTGTAAACATCAGAACATTTCTGATTATATTTTCTACAATAATAGATGGAGAGGGGGCAAGAAAAACAACCCCATGAGCCAGGTCACAACTCCACTCTCACAAATTTGGTGCAGTCGAGAGTGGTAGGGCCAAACCTGAGCAGTGCTGCAACCCTTGAGGTTGCAATGCCCAGAGCAGAGAGCCAAGTCCAGCCAGCCGCACAGCACAGGAGCTGCAGGAACCGCCACTGTGGGATGAGTGTTAGGCAGGACTCAATCCCCCCTGGGGAGCAGGATCCGACCGAAACCACTCCAGGGCAGGGCGGCAACCAGAGTGGGGCAGTCGTCCAGGGTGTGCGGTAGGGCCAGGGCTTGGGGAGGGAGCATCCCCTGTTTCGGTTTCTGGAGTGCCTCACTGCTAAGGGCTGGTCTACACTAACCCCCCCACTTCGGACTAAGGTACGCAAATTCAGCTACGTTAATAACGTAGCTGAATTCGAAGTACCTTAGTCCGACGTTACCGCGGTCCAGACGCGGCAGGAAGGCTCCCCCGTCGATGCTGCGTACTCCGCTCGCCGAGCTGGAGTACCAGCGTCGAAGGCGAGCACTTCCGGGATCGATCCGGGGCACTTCCGGGATCGATCCGGGATCGATTTATCGCGTCTTAACCAGACGCGATAAATCGAACTCAGAAAATCGATTGCTTACATCCGGACCCGGATGTAAGTGAAGACGTACCCTAAGAGTGCCAAAATCAGGTCAGACTGTCAGAAATCAGGGCAGACACCCCAAATTGGTGGTATAGTCCTTCTGGATCATTATATCAGTTCTACCATGGAGCCACAGACCAGTCCCCTTTAGGCTCTCCCTGCCCTTACTTTACCATTCACACAGATTGGACTTTATGATGAAAGGTTATTAAAAACCAAAATTCACCACCCATTAGGTTTCCAGACCCAAAAGGCCAGTCACTTACCCCAGGTCAAAATATGCTCCAGATCTCACCAAAGGCAATGCTGTAGCCAATCCTTTAGTAAACTAAAGATTTATTAATTAGGAAAAAGCAATGAGAGTTATAGCAAGTTTAAAGCAAATAAAATACATTACAGGTGAATTAGGGTTTGTAGGTTCAAAATAAAAGCAGTGATGTAGCAATCTGCCAGTCTCATTGTCTTTTCAGAGTAGCAGCCGTGTTAGTCTGTATCCGCAAAAATAACAGGAGTACCTGTGGCACCTTAGAGACTAACAAATTTGTTAGTCTCTAAGGTGCCACAAGTACTCCTGTTATTATTGTCTTTTCACAAATTCTCTCAGGGTTTTTCCAAAGTGGATTTGGGGAACTCTGTCTTGTATCTAGAAAGCTACCAGACACATCCAAAAAGATAAGAGATGGCAGGATCATTCCCAGCATCCAGTATTTATAGTTGAAAATAGCCTGCCAAGTGTTTTTAGCACAGCATGTGTCCCTAGATTTCCCTTTGTTGAGCACACAACGCCCATGCTTTGAAGTCAATGTTCCTCCTTGCTGAGCAACTTTAGACACATTAGTATAGATAAATGGGAACAATGTGATAGCCAAAAACATTTAGCTTTCATGCAGTTTTACGCATCAAATGAAGCCACAACTAATCACTAACACACATTATTGTTCCAGGATTAATTAAGTATACAGACAGCAATCACAGGTAAAATTAGCGTAAATGTACTTAATGGGGCATGTGCCATGTAAACACAGTGTGGCAATATCTTCCTTTGTTCTATTCTAACAAGTGGATACAATAACATTAGCAACCAATAGGTTCATAGACAAGTGGATATAATAACATTAGTATTTCTTCTGATCTAGGGTTATTTACTATAGTGTATACTTAATAGCAAATAAGCAACAGGATATTGCCAAAATTAACAATCAGATTTTACAAGTGGGTTGCTTCGCATGTTACAATACCTCTTGACGTTCCTCTGAGGTTCACAGACAGGTGAACTACCTATTTCTTTTAATCTAAGCTAGTTTGCCTGCATCACAACCTCCAGCTCCTGACTCACCTTAGCAGGCCACCCAGCATGACTGGGTTGGGGGGGGAGGGCGCAACCAAAAAACCTGGGGGCAGGGTGGGCACATGAACCTGTGTACCCCCCCACCCACGTCACATCTAGTAGGGGGTGCAAATATGCTTGCTTGCCCCGGGCGCTAAAATGCCTAGTTATGGCTCTGCCCCAGGGCTTCTATCCCCAGACTATTTAATGGATCGCGACAGGCCGTAAATATTTATAAATGGGCCCTGAGCCCAAAAAGTTTGAGGACCACTGGCATAGATGATGCAAAAGACTGAGGTATCCAAGAAGGAGGTGCAAGGGGTGATGTGAACAGAGGGTAGGATGCAAGCTGAGACACTCATGGAGCAGTCTGCTCTAAACACGGGGAATGAGGGGTGTGGAAAGTTTGGCAGAGAGTACTTTGAACACAGTGTTCTCCAACCAAGCCCCACCGCATGCCTCCATGCCACTGCTTCATGGGAGTGCAGGAGATGGCCTCTGCAGCATCTAGCTTTCTGAAGCTGTGGCAATCATTATGAAATTAACATGAGTTTTGACAATTTCACTGCTGTACAAAACTTTAAGTGGGGAAAAATGCAGATTCACATCAACCAAACCATTTTGTGAATTGTTCTAGTTTAAAAAAGAAATGAATTGAGAAAATCGAAATGTTTCTTTGACATTTTAAAAATTAAACTTTATTTTTTTATTCAAAATGACTTTTTATTTAGAAATTGTCTCCAGTTTTATTACAAAACCCCCCTAAAAACGTAAAAAAGCTCAGTTGAAATGACACCTTTCATCTGACTCTAAAAGATTTTTTTAAAGTTATTTGGAACTATCAGCAAACCACACATTGTTTTTTCCTACGGATCTAGTTCCAAAAAGCAGCTGTGAAGCTAATCAGAATCTTACACATTTCACTCTCCTGCTGCTTTGCAAAGGTACTAGTAGCAAAAGAGGTACTGGAGAGATCTGTCTGCAGACTTGGGAATAAATCACTGCATTGGATTACATTTTAGTCACATTTTGAAGATTCTTTGGAACTATAAGATCTAGAAACTTTTTTTTTTTTTAAAGAGAGCTTAGATTCTGCTGAAGTGGAGGGTGTTCCCCTTGTGTGTCATGTCAGTCTTCTTACTCACCTGCGACAAGTAGATTATTTTAAACCTCCCTTTTTTTATATTTGTAAAACATTAGCATGGTGATTTAACAATCTTATATAAAGCATAATAATGAGAGATGACACTGGAAAATGGTGGTTGAAAAGAGAGGGAAGTTTACATGAGGTAATTTTAAGGTTACTTGTTTGCCCATTATTCGTTTTGTTCTAGTTTATTTGTATTAAGTGTGTTAATTCCTTAGTTAATATTGATGTGTTCACAGGAAGCACTTTTTCACTTTCCCAGTGGGCTGTTAGGTGCAAAAGCCAAAACTCTGGGTGTCTGTGGCCTACTGTCTTCACCTCTTACTCCTTAATAGGCTGAAGCATATAGCTTCTAGCTCCTGAGTGTCATGTCAGTTTCATATTGTTGTTACTTGAAAAAGATGTTTGTTATTCACAAAGGGGAGCCAAAAACGAAGGATGCGGGAGGGTGCAATATTGGAGGCCTCTTATGTCTTCCATTCTTCCGCCTTTTACTCCTTCTTACAGCAGAGAAGCTCTAGAGCAGTGGTCCCCAACCTTTTTGTGGCCAATAGCACATTCATGTTTTCAGACGAGTGTGGCGGGTGCCAACAATTTTTCAAGGCTTATTTTGTATTTGTACATTAAATAATACGAAAAACATCATATTTAATATTACATAATATATGAATCCATAAGATAAAAGTAATTTTGCATGTAAAAGGTATTAATTAAATTATTCGGCAATTACTCTTTCATCTACCTGTAAGAAAAATTAAGGACTTCTTAAAAAATAAATATCATAAACCGTTTTCATCTTATTTTAAAAAAGTAAAATTATTTTTTGATTGGACAGGTATTTTTTGGAAAAATTTAGACTAGCTGTAGCAGAAAGTGAGGCTAGTAATATTTCAGTCCTATATATAAAACATTGTTGAACTGCTGGTCCAAATATAATTATTTATTATTCTTACTTTAACATAGCCAGTTATGGTTAATTAAAAAATATTCTTTGTATTGTTACTTGTATCTGGATTTCAATAAACAAACAAATATGAAAAAAGTTAAACACAAGTTAATCATACGTGCTCATCAGCACTTAATGGAAAATAGGTTTCAGAGTAGCAGCCGTGTTAGTCTGTATCCGCAAAAATAACAGGTGTACTTGTGGCACCGTAGAGACTAACAAATTTATTAGAGCATAAGCTTTCGTGGGCTACACCCCACTTCTTCGGATGCATATAGAGTGAAACATATATTGAGGAGATATATATACACACATACAGAGAGCATGAACAGGTGGGAGTTGTCTTACCAACGCTGAGAGGCCAATTAAGTAAGAGGGGGAAAAAAAAACACACTTTTGAAGTGATAATCAAGATAGCCCAGTACAGACAGTTTGATAAGAAGCAAGTGTGAGAATACTTACAAGGGGAGATAGATTCAATGTTTGTAATGGCTCAGCCATTCCCAATCCCTATTTAGCCCTGAGTTGATTGTGTCTAGTTTGCATATCAATTCCAGCTCAGCAGTCTCTCGTTGGAGTCTGTTTTTGAAGTTTTTCTGTTTTAAGATAGCCACCCGCAGGTCTGTCAAAGAATGGCCAGACAGGTTAAAGTGTTCTCCCACTGGTTTTTGAGTATTATGATTCCTGATGTCAGATTTGTGTCCATTAATTCTTTTGCGTAGAGACTGTCCGGTTTGGCCAATGTACATGGCAGAGGGGCATTGCTGGCACATGATGGCATATATCACATTGGTTAAAACTTCAAAAAATTTTTTTTTTTTCCCCCTCTTACTTAATTGGCCTCTCAGAGTTGGTAAGACAACTCCCACCTGTTCATGCTCTCTGTATGTGTGTATATATATCTCCTCAATATATGTTTCACTCTATATGCATCCGAAGAAGTGGGTTGTAGCCCACGAAAGCTTATGCTCTAATAAATTTGTTAGTCTCTAAGGTGCCACAAGTACTCCTGTTATTTTAATGGAAAATAGGTATCATTAATTCACATGGTTTTTCTAATAAAGTCAGTGTGATGTTTGGCACTGCATTTCTTCAGCCAATTTTTCGTAGTTGGGAGAGTAGGATGATATTCCCATTCGTAAACAATCGTCAAGATGGGCATCTGTAAGCCGAGATCTGTATTTTGATTTTATGATGTTCATTGTTGAAAACAGAACTTCGCAGAGATAAGTGGAACCGAAATAAGATTTTATTTTGTATGCTACATTTTTTAAGGCAGGAAACTTTTTTCGGTCAACCAGATTGCAAAAGTTTTCATCTGTTGCGCAGGATTTTAGAACAATATCATTCTGAAGGTCCAAAATCTCCAATTCCACGTCTTCTGTTCTTACTTGAATGAGACTCGCAATTGATGTAGCCATTTCTGTTACCTCTATTTGGCAAGTAAAAGGATTCACAAGAAAGGCAACTACAGGCTCAATGATGGTGAACTACTGAAATCTCTTTTCGAATTGTTCCAGAAGTGTTTGAATGTGGATAACAAATGGTGATGGGTTAAAATCACCGTCATACCATTTTCTTCATACTTGGGAAATGTACGAGAGACTTCATCGTCATATGTGACATCCACAAGATCAGTTTTGCTTTGAATGATTTTACAGAATCTATCATTTGAGCCACATGTTTGTCGTTTCCCTGGAGCTCAAGATTTAAAATGTTCAATTTGTCAGTGATGTCGGCAAGAAAAACCAAGTCTATTAAGCAGCTGGAGTCTTCTAGTTGCTCGAAGTTCTGATTTGTGGACTTCGGAAATTCTTTGATCTCTTCAATTAGGCTTAAAAAACGTGCAATAACTTTACCTTTGCTCAGCCATCGTACTTCTGTGTGCAAGATAAGATCAGATTGTTTATCATCAACATCTTCCAACAGGGCCTTAAAAAGTCGGTGTTGCAAAGGTTTCGCTCGAATAGAGTTAATTATTTTAATAACGACATTCATGACGTGTTGAAAAGAGAGAACTTTGACGCACAAAGCTTCTTGGTGGATAATGCAATGATAAGACATAAAGTTCGGAAAGGATTCATTCTTCTTGCAGAGTGCAATGAATCCATTGACGCTGCCCATCATTGCTGGTGCCCCATCAGTGGTGATCGCAGACAGCTTGTGTAGTGGCATACTAATTGATGTGTATGATTTGAATAAATTATAGATGTCCTCACCCTTTGTTCACCCTTTCATAGGCAATGCTTTTAGTAACTCTTCTTTTACGGTGAAGTCACTAAATACCATCCTCACCATAACTGCCAACTGCGTTGTATTCGATATATCTGTCGACTCATTGAACTTCAGTGAAAACCAGTCACACATTTCCAAGTCATCCTTTAGCTGAGTTTGCATGTCGCTTGAAATTGCATGTATCCTCCTCGTAACTGTGTTGTTTGACAACTGCAAGTCTTGTATTGCCGACAAAATCTCACGCTTGTTAGGAAATCCTTGAAATAGGCAATCAGCACCAGTCAAAAATGCTTCCTTAAACGATTCACCATCTTGAAAGGGTTTTTTCTTCTTTGCGAGCAGATGAGCAATTTTAAAGGAAGCAATAGTAGCACTTTTAGACTCTACCACTTGTCTAGTGAAAACAGATTGCTGGGCAGATAGGTTTGATTTGAGTGATTTTTCTTCTTTCTCAACTCAGATTTAAGTGGATGGCTAATGTCAAAAGAGCCGTGATTAGTTTGGAAATGGCGTTCGACGTTATGTTTTTCGGCACTGCAACAGTACCACCGCACAATAAGCAAACACCTTTCCCTTTATTTTCAATAAAACAATAGGATTTTTCCCACTCTGCGTTGAAATAATACATATATTGTCTTTTATTTGAACCACTAATTTTTGGGGCAAAATGTTAAAAAAAAAATAATAATAATAATAATAATAATAAATCGCAAAGCACAAGAAAACAGCAGTATCAGTGCAGCAGAAGAATACTCACATATAGGGCTGGCTCCAGGTACAGCGGAGCAAGCACGTGCTTGGGGCGGCACATGCTAAGGGGCGGCATTCCGTCCATTCTTGGGGCGGCAGAGTCCGAGTGGGTTTTTGGTTTTTTGGGTTTTTTTTTTTGGTGTGCTTTGGCAGTTTGGGCAGCGGCCGTCCGAGCCGCTTTTTTTGTGTGTGTGTGTGTGTGTGTGGCAGTTCTGGGCAGCCTGCAGCCCCGGAGTTCTCTGTCCCCGGCAGGCACGGGGCCGCGGCTTCTCTCCCCTGCTGGGCACTACTTTTCACACCATGTCACTAGGCGGGCGCACATAAATGCCCTGGCGGGCGCCATGGCACCCACAGGCACCGCGTTGGGGACCACTGCTCTAGAGGATGGAGAGTGACCAAAAGCTCCATTTATCTTTCAGTAACTTCAGATTTACCAGGCACCTACTAGCCAGATGCTGATACAAAAAGCAAAGCTGGCAAGTAGTGTCCAGGGACATATCCTGATAGTAATTCCACCACTCTCCCCTTTCCTAATAGCAGAGGGTGGGTTCTCAGCAGGGGATTGCCCTTAAATCTTGCTGGTTGGTCCCATTCTTGGTACCCACACACTCAAGGGCACTCACCTTTACCCAGTTCCTAAGGCACAAGGCATAACCTGGTTGATTTAGGCACCCCCACCCTTACCCAGTTCTTAGGGCTCTGGGCGTACTCTTCTGTGGGTTTGCAGGATCTTTTTACCAGTGAAAGAGCCTTACATAGTAATATCCTTATCTATTTATTAACAATTACGAAGCAAAATACACATGCTAAGCATACAATGCTATGCTCACCAATCCTGATCATGCAGGCAGACTTTCCCTGTTGGCCAGGCAAGGTCGGTCTCATCTGGGTTCTGGTTGCTGCACGTCACAGTTGTGCAGAGGATTCTTAGCAGCTCTGATTTTAGGTGGTCTCTTGGGGGGTGAGTTCTTCTTCTTTCAGGTCTTTCCTCCTTTTTCTTCTTTTCCCTTTTCCTTTCTTTTTCCTTCCCAGCTGGTCTCCTTCTTGGACCTCCGTTTATATAGTGAAACTTGAGTTCTGCTTAGCTATACCTTAACAAATAATTTTACTAAGATATTACAAAATAATTCTTTGACCAAGCCTAACATATTGCAAAATAAATCATACCCCCCCACCACTTCAGTTTATTTAAATCTTGTAAAATTAATTATGCAACAGACAGAAACAATCAAAGAACCAGACAGATAAACAATAGAGAAGTGGGGTCCATAAAAGCAAAACAATAAAGAAGTAGAGATTTCACATCCACAACTGTTGATAAGTGATTCCTTGCCTGATTAGAATGCCATCAAACAAAGTTTTCTTTAAACATCTTAAGAGATTCCTTGCTTATCTGGTGACAGGTTTCAGAGTGGGTAGCTGTGTTAGTCTGTATTAGCAAAAACAATGAGGAGTCTTTGTGGCACCTTAGAGACTAACAAATTTATTTGGGCATAAGCTTTTGTGGGCTAAAACCCACTTCATCAGATGCATGGAGTGGAAAATACAGTAGAGAGGTATAAATACACAGCATATGAAAAGGTGGGAGTTGCCTTACCAAGTGGGGGGTCAGTGCTAACGAGCCAATTCAATTAAGGTGGAAGTGGGCTAGTCTCAACAATTTTCCTCCTGCTGATATTCACACCTTCTTGTCAACTGTTTGAAATGGGCCACCTTGATTACGTTGAATTCATTAGCACTACAAAAGTGATTTTTTTCCTCCCTTCTTGTCAACTGTTGAGAATGTTTTAGCCCATGAAAGCTTATGCCCAAATAAATTTGTTAGTCTCTAAGGTGCCACCAGAACCCCTCGTTGTTCTTGCTTATCTGATGATGGTTGGTAGTATTAGGAGGGGCACCTTCTTAACAGCCCAATATTACATTGTTTTGATATAATTTAGAAGGAATGTGAGGATGTGACTTTCTGCTTCTTGACTCATGGCTGCTGCTCTCCTAATATAACTGTAGAAAAAGGCCTCAGACCTTACATCCTCATTTTGCATATTTCTAGGTGTTTAGTCCTCTGGCTAGTAGGTGTCTGTAAATTTTTCAAGCGCAGATAATACTGGTACAGATTCTGCCATTTTGTGTTCTGGTGTCTCATTCCATCCAGTGTGAGGCACAGTGCAGTGTGTGTACTATCATATGCTTTTGACTAGGTCTGTTCAAAGCAGCAGCTTTGAAGCAACATTTTCTTTTCATGGACCCACCTGCCATTCCTTGCAGATGGCTCCCTCTGCTCCATTGCAGGATTGGGACATTTGCAAAGCTGTGGTGTGGGTGGAATAGTGAAGGGCCCCCCTGGATAAATATTACAGAAGTTCTGCCTCCATCAGATGAAGAGGCAGTTGCAGCTAACTGCCTTTCAAGTGATCAGAGATCTTTTGTGTTACTGTTCAGGTCAGGGGTCGGCAACCTTTCAGAAGTGGTGTGCCAAGTCTTCATTTATTCACTCTAATTTCAGGTTTTGCCTGCCAGTAATATATTTTAATGTTTTTAGAAGGTCTCTCTCTATAAGTCTGTATTGTATAACTAAACTATTGTTGTATGTAAAGTAAACAAAGTTTTTAAAATGTTTAAGAAGCTTAATTTAAAATTAAATTAAAATGCAGATCTTATCAGTTTAGTGCAGTGGTTCTTAACCTGGGGTGCACGCACCCCCTGAGGGTGCGAGATGCCCTTTCTGGGGGTGCAAAACATGCAAGATTTTTTTTAGAAGGTAAATCCTCGAAAACACAAATTAAGCACAGGCACATAAGTACAACTACTTTGTTTCATCAAACCTATGTATTAACATTATACATTTTTTAATTACTGTAATATACAAACAAAATTTTTAAGTTTTCAAGGTTTTAAGCTAATTGTAGTGTAATTTTTGATAAGGGATGCAAGAACATATTTTGAGAACTCCAGACTGTCAGCGGCCTGAGCGGGGTCGGGTGTAGTGTATTAAATTGCTCCCCCATAGGAACGTGCTACTTAGGGTGTACTACTTACAGCTTCCAGTCCTGATGCTCTGAGTGGCATGGTAAGGGGACGGGGAACAGGGGTGGTTGGACAGGCGTGGGAGTCGTGGGGGGCCTGTCGGGGTTGGGGATGTGGTTAGGGGTAGGGGCAGTCAGGGACAGGGAGCGGGGGGGTTGGATTGGTGGGGGGTTCTGAGGAGGGCAGTCAGGGGGCGGGGGGTCCCGGGAGGGGGTGATCAGGGGACAAGGAGCAGGGGGGGTTGGATGGGTGGGGGGTTATGAGGAGGGCAGCGAGAGGGCGGATAGGGGACGGGCTGTTTGGGGATGCACAGCCTTCCCTACCCATGTGTAGTGTATTACGTTTCTCCCCGTAGGAATGTGCTACTTACGGTGTACTACTTACGGCTGCCAGTCCTGGTGCTCTGCAAGTAGCACATTCCTACGGGGAGAAATTTAATATACTACACTGGCGGACAGAACCCCAGACTGGTGACGGGCTCTGGTCTGGGGTTCCGTCCGCCAGCTCCTGCCAGCCGGGGTCCCGGCTGCCGAGCCCGCTCCCGGCCTGGGGTTCCGTTCACCCAG
Source organism: Emys orbicularis (assembly GCF_028017835.1). NCBI lineage: Eukaryota > Metazoa > Chordata > Testudines > Emydidae > Emys > Emys orbicularis. Next base: position 256,680,809 of record NC_088683.1, on the reverse strand, counting down.
GCCGCCAGCGGGCTGAGCGGGGGCGGCGGCGGCGGCTGGGACCCCGGCTGGCAGCAGTGTGCCAGTAAAAATTGGCTCGTGTGCCGCCTTTGGCACGCGTGCAGCAGGTTGCCAACCCCTGGTTCAGTGTAGCTAATCTCTGTTTTCAGTTTATAGCCTTATTTACTTTACCACAGTTGATCTCTAACTTGTTTTTTCTCCAGTTTGTCCTGACCTAGGGGAGGAGCTGGCATGAATTGCTCCTCTTGTAAGGAAAAATTGCCTGGATGCTAAAGGCATCCTATATTCCTCTCACTGTCCAAGGAGAGTGTCTGTGCATCAGATTCAGAATTGCTGGGAGAGGTTTTTACCCTTCAAGCGGTGCTTTCTAGCCGAGATCTATAAAGGGTTGGGAAGCATGCAGTCTCCCAGAAAAATAGGAAAGTGCAAATATTCTTTACCGAGGACTACACAGAAGAGCTAAAGCTATTGACATTTGGCCTGGCCATATTTGCTGTTAAATTCCCCCCCAACTCCACTTATTCTAGAAACATTGTCAGAGATCTTTCTGGCAAAGGGTAATTTTCATCATGCCAGTGAGACTGTGGGTTCTGGCAATTCTAAACATGTTAATAAACAAATCTGCACACCAAGGCCAGGGTTTTCATCACAACCTGGAGTCTTTGACTGGAAAGAGTTTTAAAGGGATAATCTGAAATGACAGGGTTGCTCTGAACAGATTGTTGTCACTAAATGGGATGGACTTGTCCTCTGCATCAAGGGGAGAACAATGTTATCTATAGAAGAAAGAACTGCTCATGTCTCGTGCTACATGCAATACAATTTTTTATGCTTGGTCTTGGTGTTAGGTCCATTAAGATCCAGATAGTGGCTGTCACTATTGTTTTGGATCCAAATAAAAGCAGAAGCCTGTCATCACATTCTATTTTCTAAATTCTTACATGCTCTCACTAAATTACTGCATCTCAGTCTCTTAAAAATGTTTCCCTGTACCACCTTCATTCTCTTCCCTATCCCAAAGAAACTCAGTGTAATATTTTGTGCTCTGACCGAGAGGGCGGATTAAAAATCAACAATTCTTTTGGAAAAACTCAGATTGGATTTTTTTATTTTATTTAAATTATAACAAATTCAGATTTAATTTTAAACATTTATTTTTAAAAAGAAAACTTAATACAAAATATGTTAAGGCCTAAACTTATTAACATTTCTTAAAACATTTATTTAAAAATAAATATGCTGAATCCATGAGCCTTTATCAAAAACATTGAGTTAAAGGCTACTTTTCTATATGAAGAATCAGGGGAAAAACATCTAGCTTTTGAAGTCAAGCTTTATAAATCTGGCACAATAGGTCAGCCTAAGTAATTTAGGAGACTATCATTTTGAATAGACTTAGGTGAGGAGGAACTTAAGCTTCAGTCATTTTCACTTACGTATATTTGAAATTTTTCTCAAGGCTGACTTGAAATATTAATTCACTGGCTATGGCTAATCCTACTGTTTTAATAAATCATTTATTTGTAAATGTGCTGCATGTTGTGATAACTTTAAATGTTTTGGCTAAATCTCTTATTTTGTTTAATAAAAATAAATTGGATATACTGTTTTGTGTTTTTAATTAAATTCCAGTTACCATCCTAATGCACCTTGACACAAATCATGAGAAAAAGTTAATTAGTTAATAAGCAATATATCATTCACCATTTTCTAACCTACTAAAATGTACAGTTAATAAGAATATGAAAATATTAAGCTATATAATTGCTTAAATAAAACATATATAGTTATAGTGTACCCTCCTAGGTAGCAGAAAGATGCACTAGATTTGGTACAAAGACTCTAGTTGTAAATTAAGATGTTTTAATGGTTATATCAGTCAATGAGAATGCACCTTTCTTTAGAAAATAACAAGTACAAATAGAAAAGTTGATTAAAATCAATTAAATCAAGGCTTTCCAGTTGGTGATTTAAATGGCCTTGATTGAAATCACTCCACCCCGTTGACAGAGCATTCTTTAAATCTCTTGCTTCAGTAACTACTTCTCTATTAAGGGTTGCAATCTTAGGGCTTGGCTACACTTGCAAGTTAGAGCGCATTAAATCAGCCACGGGTGCCCTAACTCCTGAGGTGTCCACACTGGCAAGGCACTTAGAGTGCCTGGACTCTGCAGCTGGAGCGCTCCTGGTAATCCACCACCACGAGAAGCATAAAGCTTGCTGCACCCTGGCTGAAACGCCCGGGTGTCAGTGTGGACGACGTGTTGCATTACTGCGCTGTGATTGGCCTCCAGAAACGTCCCATAGTCCCCTGAAGTCAAGTGGCCACTCTGGTCATTGTTTTGAACTCGGCTGCAGGCATGCGGATATCCCCTCTCAAAGCTCCGTTTCTGACAGCTGGCATGCTTATCTGCTCCGGGACAAAGCAAACCATTACTGTGGAATGCTGCTGCTGTGAGTGTGTGTGTGGGAGAGAGAGGCGGGGGAGGGAAGGGGGGGGTCTGCTGTTGTCTGAACTTACAAGACAGCATGCTGACACACTCTCTGCCCCCCAAAACACACTGTCTCTCCCCCCACATACACACAACACACTCCCTGTCACACTCCATCCTCCCCCCCCCCCCCCCCCCCAATTTGAAAAGCATGCTTCAGCCACTTGCACACGGGGATAGCTACACAATGCACTGCTCTTTGTGGCATTGCAAGAGCTGCTAATGTAGGGTTACCACATTTCAATCCTGTAAAAAGAGGACACTCCACGGGGCCCTGGCCCCGCCCCAACTCCGCCCCCAGGGTGACCAGAGCAAAAAAAAAAAAAAACGGCGGCAGAGGGAGGCCTGGGAGACGCAGGGGGAGCGTGGGGCAGGGGTGAGTGAGTCCGGCCTGGCCCCGAGCGCAGGCAGGACTTGGGCGCAGTACCTGGAGGGAGAGTAGGGGGGCGGCCAGCGGGGCCGGGCGGCGCCTTTTCCTTCTCCCCACCTGGGCAGCCGGACTCGGGAGCAGCTGCTGCTGCAGCTCCCACTGCTGCGGGGGGAGGAAGCGGCCAAGCACGTGGCGCTCGGTGGCTGCGGCTCTGGCGCGTGGGCCCGGGCCTGCTGTGGGGACCCAGCAGCGCGCACGCTGCGCCCAGCCCCTGGCCAGTCGCGTCTGGGCTGGCTGCCCAGCTGGTGCAATCCCGTGGGTGGCCCCGGGGGGAGGCATCGGCAGCCCCATTTGTTCCCCTGCGGGACCCGAGCGGGACGGGGGGGCTGGGGCCAGCTGCCCCCACTCCAGGGCCACCTGCAGGATTGTACCAGCTGGGACCCCGCAGCAGGCCCGGGCTCAGGGGGCTCACGCCCTGGGCGCCAGAACCGCAGCCGCCGAGCACCACATCTGCAAGTGTAGCCAGGCCCTTAGTAGTTATAACCTTGACCAGGAGCCTATTTGTGCTGGTGCACTGTCAATAGATAATATTGCACCTTCCATTGTTCTGCTATCCTTTCTGCACCTGAAATTCCAGAGGAGGAGGAGAAACAGCTAAAATTCGATAGTGAAGCCGTAACAGTATATTTGTAATGTACTGAATCACAAGATGTCAGCACTTTGTTCTTCCTTACATCTGAAGTGCAGGTACCAAAAGACTTGAGACTAAATGCATAAGACATTGAATTGGAAAGGTGCACAAGAAATCCGGCATTTAATTGCCTTCTGACATCAGGGCACATAATACAGCTGTGTCTTTTTATACAGAGTGAGCAGGAACCTCAACCATTTATGCAAGGCAGCTACTTGATTGTTGATCTCTGCTTTTTCCAAGTGCTACAAATTGGATCTCTGGTTGGTATCTGATACTTTATTTAGCAGAGGGATCTCTAGGTCACAGCCAAACCAAATACAGGCTTACCTTTTTGTTTCATCTTGTTCTCTATTTAGAATGCTTTTTCTCAGTGTAAACGCTTTTTCTGATTAGCTAAGGGTTAGCAGATGCATCTTTGAAAAATAAATGTTTTCTTACCTGCTAATTTCTGTTGTTTGAAAGCATGCTAATAAATCTCATCTTCCTTTTTCTGAGCTCACTTGACATGTTCATGTTTTTTCTGTTTATGGTTGCACAATTGTGGTCTTTTATTAACAATTTCCTGATTTTATATAGAGGTTTATAAAACTTTGAGCATATTTTCCATTATATTTGTTTGCTTGGTAATAGCTAGTGAAGTCATACTTTTTACTTCACTATGCTCTAACTTCCTTGTTAAAGTATATTTTTTCAATTATACTTGGCATTGGAATTAATATATCTTCTAGAGAGTTTCTTAGGGTGTCCCCTCTGGTCCTCAGCTTTCCAACTGCTTTTAAATGTTATAAAAGAACAGAGGAATCTATCTGTAAGAACTGGTGGATGAGTCTGTTCAAGTAACAAATAAAAGGTAGAAAAACAACTGTGAAGTCTCAGTAGAATTATTTTCATAAAATTTGCTATGAAGTTCTAATTCTTGTAAAATATTTTGTTTCAAAAATAGTATAAATAAATGTTAATAAGGTGGAATGTTGTCCTGTTCAAAGATCAAATAAAAACTTCATTGTTATTTGCTGTAAAATCCAACAGGAGGAAACCGAGTATGTTGAACTTTTAGCAGCAGAAAAACATCAGGTTGAAGCCCTTAAGAACATGCAGCATCAAAATAAAAGCCTGTCCATGCTAGATGAAATTCTTGAAGATGTTAGGAAAGCAGCCGATAGGCTGGAAGAGGAAATAGAAGAACATGCCTTTGATGACAACAAATCAGTAAGTGACATTGTAGAAATCATTCTGCTTTTTAATTCATATACTTTCATTTTTAGATCTAACGAAGCATTGCATTGATGCTACTTTTATGTCAGATGTAATAAATAGTGGTAATAATTTAGTGACAACTTTAAAATATTTGACCTTATTGCGTATCGTTCATGTCCCCTGATTCCCACAGAAGAAATTGCTTATTTAGAGCTATTTTGACTGCTTTCCAGGAAGCAGGTTCTCTCAGCCATCTCCCTTATCACTAGTATTTTTTGTCTCTTAAATATGATTGCCACTTTTAACTACACCTCTACTCCGATATAACACGGCCCAATATAACATGAATTTGGATATAACGCGGTAAAGCAGCGCTCCGGGGGGGGGCCCGCGTACTCTGGCGGATCAAAGCAAGTTTGATATAATGCGGTTTCACCTATAACTCGGTAAAATTTTTTGGCTCCCGAGGACAGCGTTATATTGGGGTAGAGGTGTATTATGTTGTGGAACAAAGTTGCACATCATGATGTTGACATAACTGTTCAGGGTCCTCTAGCCCCATGTTATTTGGGGTCTCTAGGCTCTCAAAATACAGGCTCACCCTGTTAAAATTAGCCTCCATTTTTATTTCTGATTTTTTTCTCTCTCCATTTTTGTTGAGAATATAATGGGAGAAGGAGAACCCTTGAAATTAAGTTTCACAGTCCGAAAAAAGCAATAGTGTGCAAGGTAAGGGCATGAAACACCTCTGTTGCATTTGCAGTGGCTTTTTTCCACTTGGACTTCATCTGCTTTCAGTCTCTTGGACTACTTCCAATGGCTCTGTGGGTGTGGGAGACTGGGGGAAAGAAATAATCCCCAGGTTAACCTTGTGTGTGTGTTGGAGGAGGGAACACATCCATTTCTCCATGCCTTCCATCAGCCTTCCTTAGATCCTCTCCAGTCAGTCCTATTATCTGAACATAAGGTCGCAGCTTTTTGGCCTTGGCTTCTACTCTTGGAAGTTCTGGTGGGAAAGGCTTTTGTTGGCTTGCAGTTCCTGGCACAAGGTCTGTGCAGTTCATGAGTTCTGTTATGGGGGACTGGAAGTTGTCCTTTAGGAGGGAGCCAGGGCCTCTCTAGGCCTCTTTCATGGTGGCCTCCTGCTGGGAAGCAACTAGCTGTTATGTTTTTCTCTACTCTAGGCTGGCCCATCCTTGTAGATGGGGGTCATGGTTAGCAGGGGCACCAGTGACCAGGGAGTAGTTGGCAATAGCACTGTGTTCTGTTACCCCTGCTAGTAGTGGTATAGCCTAATGGAGTCAGGCTGTGTGGAAGGAGGCCAGGTTTGTCTGCAGACCCCTTCCTGCTTATTGGCAAGAGGTTGAATGGCTCCTTTTTCTCCAATGATTTCTTTTCTCTTTTCCTCCCTGTGCCCCTGCTAGTGGGGGAGAAGGAATCAAGTACCAGTCGGAGGCCTTCTCAGGTCTCCACTTCAGTTTAGCAAGAAGCATTCAGTATTTTCTTGTAATTTTTCTTAAACCAAAACATGTAACTATGCCAGCTTGGGCTACAAACCAGACTTTTGTAAGGAAAAGAGCACTATTAACAGAGACTCAGTAATCTAAACATAAGTTTTTATCAAAAATATAACCAACTAGCATAACACAATAGGGATGGTATCCCTAGCCTCTGTTTGCCAGAAGGGAATGGGCGACGGGAAGAATCACTTGATTACCTGTTCTGTTCATTCCCTCTGGAGCATCTGGCATTGGCCATTGTTGGAAGACAGGATAATGAGCTAGATGGACCTGTGGTCTGACCCAGTATGGCCATTCTTATGTTCTTATAAAAAGGAAAGGAAAATAATTCTGTTAAGCCTCTTATGCAAGATAACAGCAATCGCATATAAAACAGGCAAATAGGACTTTGTCATGTGCAATCCACATACAATAAATACTCCTTTAGGAGACAAAATCCAGAAGTGGCCCATTGGCCCATTAGATGTTCAGAGTCCTCAACACTCACTTTTAATTAATAACACCTAGCGCTTATATAGCACCTTTCATCTGTAAATCTCAAAGCGCTTTAGAAAGATCAGTATTATCCCCATTTTACATACGGGGAAACTGAGGTACAGGGCAAGTGAAGTGACTTGCCCATGGTCACTCAGCAGATCAATGGCAGAGCCAGGAATAGAACCTTGTCTCCTAAATTCAGTCTGGTGCATTATACACTAGGCCATACTGCCTCCCTTCCAACACTGACATCACTCTGGTGCCATCCATGCCTGCCCCCATCAGTGTCTGTATTCCCTAAATTCCTAATTGTATTAACTTTATTACAACAAACCCTCAATAGCTAATCAGTATTTGAACTTGTTTATACGTTTGTTATATAAAAAGCAGATTGTGTAAAAATATCAGTCTGAGACTTGAATATCTACTTTTCTACTGAGAAATGCTTTCTTTCTGCCAGGTGAGAGGTGTTAACTTTGAAGCAGTTTTAAGGGTGGAAGAAGATGAAGCAGACTCCAAGAGAAATATTTCAAAAAGAAAAGTGGAAGATGACCTGGGTCTTAGCATGCTTATTGATTCCCAAAACAATCAGTATATACTTACCAAGCCCAGGGATTCAACCATCCCTCGTGCTGATCACCATTTCATAAAGGTAAATTGTTATACATTTATTTAGAGTATTGTCTATTGTGATCTAGTAAATGGAAAAGTTCTCAAATTCCACCCTTCTTCCCTTATCAAAAACTTAGTGTTGCGCTTAACTTGATCTTCCTGAAGATAAGGAAAAGAATGTATTTTACATGTTCAGAACACTATTATCAGCCCTTAACTTTTTAAAATCAAATCTTTTAAAAAAATTTAAGACATTTCTTCAGACAAGGCAAAAACACTAGTCTTCTTTCAGCCCTTTGTACTGTTCATACTAAGATTAGTTTAAAATCAAAATTTTCTGCAATCTGATAATACCAGTCTGGAAAACTTGTATCAGTTATTCTCATCATGTGAGTTTCTAGCAGAACCACCAGTCAACATGCACCAGATGTTTTGGTGTAAAGGATTCTTGGTCTTGCCCTGTCTCTCCCAAACACACATTTCTTGTGTTTCCTCCCTCGTAGTGAGTCATTTCCCTTTCATCAGGACTGTGAACCGTTGCCTAAAAGGGTCTTAGAGCATTCTCTTGTTCCAGGACCCTCAATCTTCAGATCAGTTTGCAGTTCCAATGAATCTGTGGTGGTGCTGCAGAATCTTTTGCAAGACGTACGAAACTCTGTTCTGTCTGTTCACTTTCCGGTAGGAGACATAACACTTCCTTTGTTTTTCTCTAGCTAAATTATTAGAAGAAAGAAATGGGCAAAGAAAGATGCAAAGGTTATCTGATTTAGAACTTGTAGTATGAAAGCCTGGGACCGCCTCCTTTTTGGGATGTGAGAGGGGAGTCCTGGATAGAATTAGAGATGCAAACCTGTAGTCTTTTCTATACTTTTTCACCAGACCAACATTTAATATATCTACTGAGACGTTTTTGCCACATTTTTGGCCAGGTTTGAGATCAGTTGTCTGAAGACTTTGCTACATGAACCCCCGCCATTCTCTCCTGTAAGGGACTAATTCCAGACTGATGAATCCAGAAATTGCAGAAGTTAGAATGTTTATATGTAAATGAGTTTCTGTATTTTGGATAACGCCAGTTTGGAAGGTCTCTCATTAGTATTGCAGATATTAATTCTTTGATATACATGGTTCATTAGCATTCTTGTTGTTCATTTTGAATTTTTTTTAACTACAGTTGGTTGGTTTTTCATTTTGGAATATGAGCTACTTTTGACTGATACTTTTTATTATTATGGATTTAGCTCTTCCTTTAATATTTCCTTGTATTTCTCTCTTATGGAAGCTTCATTTGGGAAGGTCAAGAGAGACATGGCAGGATTAAAAGTCCTCAGAGCCAAAACTTTTGGCATATCACTGACTGATCTGTGTGTCAGATCTTTCTTTCTGACTTGTGTGCTGAGAGCAGCTTTCCAGAGTTGTGTCTAATATACAGAAACATCAATTACAGGTTAAAAAAATTACTTTTTTAATCATCTCAATTGCAAAAACAGGCAATGTCTATTAAATTTACAAAACACAACTCTGTTCCTCAGTTTCTTAATCTGTAAGTGGTGGTGGTGGTGATGCTTACTACGTAAGAGTTTTGAGGCTCAGTTCATTCATATCTGTAACATGTTTTGAACTCTGTGGATGGAAGATATTATATAAATTTATTTTTACATTGCCACTAAACTTTAAGGTTGGGAATAGCCCTTAATTTCGCCACAACTTCCTCATGACTTTTATATTAATATATTAATCAATTTTATACACTAGGATATTGTGACCATAGGAATGTTATCTTTGCCATGTGGCTGGCTGTGCACAATGATAGGATTGCCAACCATGTTTGGGTACATCATTTGTGGAGTACTCTTGGGACCATCAGGATTAAACAGCATTAAGGTAAGAGAGTGAGACTTTTGTATTTATTTATTTTTTTATGCCTGCCTTCATTTTTAGGGTTGCTTTAACAATTTTTTTAAAGTTTTATAGTATTGCCAACTTCCATTGCTCAAAAATCATGAGAGGCCCCAGAAAATCATAGGATTTTCAAGAGACTACATCTGGTGTTTATTTGCCTTCTGATTTCAGATCCTTTAGCATTCATTCATGTTTTCAAGTTTTTCTCCATCCCCATGAAGGATAGAAACTTTCTTTTTTTAAATGAAAGAAAGGGAGTTTTCTCTAGGCTAATTACATTGAGAAATTGTTTCCCTGTGGAGTTGGAATAAAACCCTACTTTTCCGTATTATAGTTGCTCCTACTCAGGAGCTCTCCTGTGATCTATGCAGTATTGTAGCCATGTTGGTCCCTGGATATTAGCAAGACAAGGTGGATGAAGTAATATCTTTTATTGGACCAACCTCTGTTGGTGAGAGAGACAAGCTTTTGAGCTTACATAGAGCTCTTCTTCAAGTCTTTTCCTGTGATCTGTCATGTTTCTCCAGAGTAAGATAGTGTGAAATAATTCTTAGGTTAGTGAATTTTATTTATTTATGCTATCGCCTCTGAATTTGAGAAGGATGTGGCCTGTAGGAGGAGGGGAGAGGCAGGCTAGATTCTAGTCTGGGGAGGCAGAGAGAACATCTCTCAGTTCCCCATAATCAATGGTGGTGTTTTATTCCATTTTCTATCTACCTCTCTTGCTCTGAATCTTCTAACTGTTGAGAAGTATTCAGTGATGATGCTGTTGCTACGGGAAGAGAGGCATCTGCCTTCTCCACTTTGCTGTCACCGTGTCATTTTCGCCCTGCAATGAAAGGCAAAGAGGTGGCAGAGTGATCACAGAGATACAACCACAGCGCTTCTGAATAGCAGAGAGAAGAACACCAACTTGAGTCTATCGGGATGAATTATAGGCAGAGAAAATATTCAGCACTGCAAAGCACTATAGTAGCTAGGCAGAGGCTCCCTCCCTTATGAAGACATCAGAGATATGTGTCCCCTGAGGTGTGATTTAGGACTGCCTTTGGCTTCATGTACATTTAGCTCAGGAGACATCAATCCATATTCAATATGTGCAATTAATAGGCATTTATTTACAAATTTACCAAGTTCAGCCCTTTTAGAATCTCTAATTTAAATTTAAATCTGACAGAATTATTGCCAAAAACACCTTACAGTTATTTTCCAAAAACACAAGAGAAAAAAACACTGTGTGAAATTCTTGTCTATGTAAACAGGAGTTCTAGGCCTGTTTCCCCTGCTATAAAATGGGAAATTAGTTGAGTAAAAATGGATCTATGAAACTGTAATCAAAAGATCTCAAAGTGCTTTACAAACACTGAAGAAGTATTTAATGCAAACCACACAAGGATTGTTATGAATTCCTTTTGTAGACAAAATACATTGAACATTTTTAGAATTCAAAACTTTATAGATGAAAATTAACTTATGGGTGGTATTTTCAAAAGTACTTGGCATTGGCTTAACTCTGCTCCCATTGACTTCAGTGACCATTTACATTTTCAGAACATAACGTGTCCACTAAATAATGGCATTGGTCTCTTCACCTTTAAATTAATTTTAATGCAATTAGTCATGCACTTGTCAGGTTCTAACAAAATTATATTAGTGCATTTATTTATAATCACTGTCAAATACTGAAGGCTGATAATGTTACAGGTGGGATTTTCAGCAATGTTCAGCATTGGCCTCTGCAAACTTGAGTGCTTTGAAATCTTTCTTTGCTTTCTGCATAGCCACAGAATAAAATCTTTAAAAAAATGTATTTTGTAATCAGACTCAACTAGACAGTCAGTGACAAATTTTATGCTATCTCCCTCTTGCTTCATCTGTCTCAGGCAATCTGTAAACTGTGAGGACAAAGCAGAGGGGGGGAGTTTAGGGACCATTGTAGCAATAGCAGAGAACAGAAGATTGTTTTAAGTCCCACCAAACTATCGATAAAATGATCTGTTGGAGGAACAACAAACTTGTCTTAAACTCAAGTTTTCATCTTCCTTCATGCATTCCTAGAAGAATACAAACAAAAATGGCTGAAATGAGTTTTGTCAATCTTAGCAAAAGTCCACTGCAGACTTAGCATGCAAAACTTCAGTTTCCAAGAGAGATTTTTGCCCAATAAGTGAGGGATTGAAAATTGGAGAGAAGGTAAGTAAATGAATATGTAATTTAAAAAAAAAAAAAAAAAAGTCTATGTACTTACAGTAGACACATGCTCAAAAATTTGACTGTTTAGTGATAAAGATGTTTTAGAACAGATCAGGGGTCCGCTGTAATTTTCATAGTGTGCAACACATATTAATAGAGAGGTTGTCTTGCAGAATACCACCTATGTGCGATTGCGCAGGCCATCACCCCCGTTGTTCCCAGTCACATAACATGCCAATATCACTTTTCAAAGTAACTGCTGTCGTTGCTGCAAGGAAGTATTTATGTATTTTTAGCTGTCTAAAATGTGAAATGTTCAATCACTTATGAAAAAAACTAATACCTACTTTTGCTCTGCATTTAATCTCTTCCTACCATCTGTTCTATTTTTCTCTCCCCTTGCTGCACCCTGTACATGCATCTCTGCCACCTGGTCCCCTTGTTTTGGCCTGCACCTGCTTCCCTGCTGGTTGGTTTCCTTCTCCTCTGGAAATGTTCTCCAGCTGCTCCATTATTTTTTTCTACTCCTCGGGACATTTGTCTCCTAATGGTGACTGGTGGCTCCAATTCCTGAAGGCATCTCTTGTTCCCTTTTCACCACTCTTTATGTAGCAACAGCCCCTAAAAAGAGGCAGGTTCCTTCTTGTTTGTAAGTCATCTTTGTAAAAGAGAGGCTGGCCACCTTCAGAAATAGTTGTGAACAAAGAGAGCCAGCACCATATGACTACCAGTAAGTGCTCCAAAGACCACAATGTGGGTACTGCCTAGCTAAAATAGTAATGTAGATGTGATTATACACCTCTACCCCAATATAACGTGACCCGATATAACATGAATTCAAATATAACGCGGTAAAACAGTGCTCCGAGGGGGGCGGGGCTGCGCACTCCGGCGGATCAAAGCAAGTTCGATATAACGCGGTTTCACCTATAACGCGGTAAGCTTTTTTGGCTCCCGAGGACAGCGTTATATCGGGGTAGAGGTGTATTCTATTATAGTAATCAGACTAGTACACTGAACATTTTATATTCTTATTTTGCAGTCGATTGTACAAGTGGAAACATTAGGAGAGTTTGGTGTGTTCTTCACTCTGTTTCTAGTTGGTCTGGAGTTTTCCCCTGAAAGGCTAAGAAAGGTATTTGTGTATAAAACTTCTGCATTTCAGGATTTGATTGGTGATGTTGAAGTTATCAATTATATTTCAGCATTTAAAAGCCTGTCTACGATATATCTTAATGTAGTTTGACCATGATTTTTAAACGTAAGAGAAATATCTCTGGTTCTTTCCTCAGGTACTGGGAGTGAAGGAGGAGATAGAATGCAAAAAATGTTATCCTAGTGCCTATTTTAATATCTATCTTGATTTTCACAGAACAGTTCATGATTTCTAGGAAATTAAAACACACATTTACTGCAGGGAAATCCAACTATATTATATTGTGATGTTGAATCCAGTTGTAGAGGTGTAGACATCACAATGTTGTGAAGCAGGCATGTGTCCTGCAAGGCATAGTTAATGTATTAAACGCCACATGATGGATTTACAACATAAAGTGTACTGGATGAAATGTGTTGTTAGAGCCTGTTGGCCCTTGATTAGACATGTACCTTAGTATAACCTAATTTATATATTGAGACAGTCAGACTTCAGCAAAAAAGGGACAAATATGTTAAAGAAAAGTTGACTTGTTAATGTAGAGAGTCCGGAACTGCAGCTGGTTTTATGATATAAGATTAAGATACATTAATTTTAATTGGAAATATATTGTTACAAAATTATTAAAACGAGCACAATAATACAAATAACATTAATAGTTAAAAAGACATATTTTGCATGGTTTATGTTTTGTTTTAGATTGATGGTTCAAAGTCAGTGAGATCACATAAAAGGAGATCTATTTTATTGATATGTGGACAATGATATGGGTATCTCAGTTTAATTATATAAATTATATTCACTAGACACTCATAAATTACAGATGTTAAAGATGAAGGCCTATTAAACCGTATACTAGTCGATACCTTGCCATTGCTGGATTGAGTTGTACCTGCTACAATATATTTTGTAGTGTTTTGTCCTGTCCTAGTTTTAAATAATTTTGGGGGGTGGGGTTTCTCTTAAAAACTGTTCCATAGCATGGTAGCTCTCATATTTGGGAGGTTTTTCCTGATATTTAACTTTTTTTTTCCTTTTCTTTATTTTATCCCATTACTCCTAGCATCATGCTAAATAATTCCTCTGCCTACGTGGTGTTTGTATAGTTCAATTTGTCAACAATTACCAAGTCAAGCCATCTATCCCTTTAATTATTTTCATTTCTCTTCTCTGAACTCCCTCCAGTTTATCTAATACATCTAATGAGGTACCCAGCACTGGACAAAGTCTACCAGGTGCTGTCTCAGCAGAGCTGTGTAGTGAGGGGCTATTACTTCCATGTGATTTTGGGCTGCAAAGTTATACCATAGATCTCTTTTACTACTCACTTGCGTTGAAAACCAATGTAACATTCATCAATGAGAGAATAACCCTCAGGTTATACAATACAAATCTAACTGTGTGTTATCCTCAAGGTGTGGAAGATATCTTTGCAAGGACCCTGTTACATGACACTTCTGATGATTGCTTTTGGCTTACTATGGGGACATTTACTACAGATTAGACCAACACAGAGTGTCTTCATTTCTACTTGTTTATCCTTATCCAGCACACCCCTAGTATCCAGATTCCTTGTAGGGAGTGCTCGAGGAGATAAAGAAGGTAGGTGCAATTTAGATATGGATTGTCCCAATGACAGCACTGATTAAAAATGTCTGTAATAAATTCTCAAAATGGTTGAGCATCATACTAGTGACATGAGACAAAATAGAAAAAAGAGCATTGCTGTTATTATGTTATGTACTAACTTGATGGGGAGCCAAGAATATTATTTTGATAATACCGAGCATTGGTGCTTGCTTGTTTTTGTATGGTTTGAACTGGCCCTCTTCCTTGAAAATATAAGAATCTTAATAGATAATAGCATCATGTATTTATAAGGTGTCGTGTTCTCTTTTATGACATCCCTCTGTAATGGAGTCCCACATTGATTTTAACCCTTTCAGCCACAGGTGATTTTCATGTTTATGCTAAATCGCCAGATTAAGACTGCTACGACCAATCTGCCATGAGGGCAGAAAGGCCTGACCCAGTAACCTGCACCTTCTTTCTGCAGTCTGAGGCCTGCTAATGTACTCTTTCCCCCAAATACTTTTAGCTTCATATAGGTGGATGTGCTACAGCATGATCAGTGAATAGTTTTTGGTTAAATAAATATCTAAGAAAATTACGAATGGAAATTTCAGGGCTCTGAGTCTGAAAGTTTTCCTTAAATTATGCACTTATTCTGCATTTTCTAGTTTTTTCCTTTTAGAAGAAATGCACTTCCATTCCTACACGCTTCATGTAGTGTAATTCTACTCTGTGACTGTAAAAATGCCAATGTGTAAATTCCATGTTTAATTATTTGCTCAGTTTACAAGTGAAAAGATTCTTTTTGGTTTTGTTTTCAAACTGCCAGCCCTACAAGTCAACCTGGATTCTCTGAGTCAAAATTTGTTGTTTACTTCTCATTTATCATTACGAAGGCTACGTTTATGTCATGGAAGTCACAGAAGCCATGACTTCCAGAGACCTCCATGACCTTTTCTGCTTCAACCCCTGGGTCTGTGGGACTGGAGCTGGCAGCCAGTGGGGCCCCGGCAGGGTTCCAGCGACAGGCGACAGCCTCCTCAGGGGGCCCTCCTCAGAGTTAAAGCAACTGGGGACAGCCTTGTGGGGGGTTGGGGGGGAGAACCATGCAGCTCCTAGCCACCACGGTGGCAGGGGAAGCTATGGAGCCGCATCAGCAAAAGTCACAGACAGGTCACAGCTTCCATGAATTTTTGTTTATTGCCCGTGACCTGTCCGTGACTTTTTTACTAAAAATAACCATGACAAAATCTTAGCCTTAATCATTACCAGTAATAAAGGTTCTTCAAGTCAAATGATTACTCCTCTGAGAATTCTACGCCATTGTGTGTCCACAGAATTCATGTCGCCCCCAATTTTTTTTTTTTTTTTTTGCGTCCCGGCAGAAAAATGACTTTCTAACAAGGAAGCAAAGGGAAGCTGCAAGAGTGGTCACGTACCCCTCCCCAGCAGCACGGGCACGTCACTTCACTGCTGGCTGCTTCGGGTGCCTGAAGTAAATCACCATGGCGGGGAGGGGAGTGGCAGGGCTGGGGATGCTCCAGCCAGTAGCTCCTACCCTGCACCTGGCTCAGCTGCTAGTCCTGTCTAGGCTGGGGGCAGGGGAGGATGGGACATCCTCTTCCTTGCAAGGAGTGGCTGGGTCTGGGTCAGACCCATCCCCAGAAACCTTCCCAGGCTGCAGGAAGCTCTGCACACACACTCCGCTTCCTGCCCCCATCGCTGTTCAGCCATGGGGCGAGGGGTCACTATATCGGGAGTTGTTCCCCCGTCCGCTCAACTCCTGTGCATCCAGACCCCCTGCCAAGCCTCACCCCTCCGCACCCAGAACCCCTGTACCGAGCCCTCCACCTGAATCCCCCATGCCAAGCCTCACTTCCTGCATTCAGAGCCCACCTGCACCCAGACCCCCACCCTTGGACCCAGGCCACCTCCTGCTGAGCTCCCCGCACTCAAACCCCTATCCTGACGAACCCCACCTCCCTGCACCTGGACCACCCCAATGAGTCCCCTGCACCTGGACACCCCCCCCGAACCTGACACACCCAGACCCCTCCTTCTGATCCCCAACCAACTTCACCTTGACCCCCTGGAGAGTCCCATTACCCCTGCACCAGGAACCCTCAACAAGCCTCTGTGCATCCAGACCCCCCCATACCTGGACACCAAACTGAGCTGCTCCCACCACGCTAAGCCCCTCCACACTTGGATTTTGCCGGGCTGAGCCTGCCTGCCCACACCTGTGCACCTTGCGCAGAGGGGCAGGGCTCCCAGGGTGTTTCTGGGGCAGGCCCAGGCCTTGCGCTGTGTCAAGGTCAGGTGCAGCCTCACTGCTGAGTCCATGTCCTGGGACTGAGGGCTGGGGGGGAAGAGTTGCAGGGTGATCTCCCACCTCCATGCAGCCAGTGGCCTGTGCTCCCCACTGCCATTTTGGAGCCTCCATATTTATTTATTGACAAATTTGCAGAATTTTAAAATATTGTGTGCAGAATTTTTAATTTTTTGGTGCAGAATCTCACTGACAACTGTGCAACCTGTTGTGCTTCTTCGAGTGCTTGCACGTGTCCATTCCAATGTAGGTGTGTGCATGCCCTGAGCACAGTTGCTGGGATTTTTTCCCCTATTAGTATCCGTCGGGTTGGCTTGAGTGCCCTCTGGTGCCACGCGCTCATAGCACTGGTATAAAGGGCCTTGCTGACACCACTTCCCCCAGTTTTTCTTAGGCAGGAAGAAGTACCGCAGATCTCTGCTGACATTGAGGAAGTGACGGAGGCTCCTTGGCTGTCATAGCCTCTTTGTCATCCTCCCCAGACAAGGCAGTGGTGGCAGCAGGGATGTCCCCACCACAAGGCATTCCAGGATTTGTTAAAGTGGGAAGCCTCAAACTTGGGAATACAAGCAGAGGTGGTCAAGGAGACAATACATAGTCTCTTAGATATTTTGGCGGCGGTCCCCTCTAGAGTGGCTCTACCACTTAACGAGGCCATTATGGACCCAGTCAGGGCACTGTGACAAACCCCTACCTCCCTCTGTCCCTCCTGCAGTGAAACATACAGAACATAAATATTTTGTACCAGCTAAAGGGTACAAGTTCCTTTCCTTGCACCCTCCCCCAGGGTCCCTGGTTGTGGTGGCTGCCAATTAAAGGGATTGACAGGGTGAAGCAGGGTCCATGTCCAAAGCGAAAAGACCCAAAGAAATTGGACCTTTTTGTTCAGAAGGCCTACTCCACGGGCTTCTACAACTAGCACAGCGAACCAGCAAGCCTCGCGAGGCTGCTATGATTTTAATATGTGGGAGTCTGTGCTAAAATTTAAGGACTTGCTCTCCCAGGCATCTAGGCAAGAATTCTCATCCTTAGTCAAGGAAGGGAAGATTCCACAGCCAGATCAATGGCCACAGCTGTAACCATGCACAGGAGCTTGTGGTTGCAGTCCTCAGGGTTTCTGCATGAGGTGCAACAAATCCTTCAAAACCTCCCCTTTGAAGGGTCATGCTCTTTTCAGAGCAAATGGACGCTAGACTAGATAGCCTTAAAGACTCTAAGGTGACCTTGAAATCTTTGATCTGTATACCATGCCCTCAAAGCTGAAAAGAGAGAGAGAAGGAAGGGAAAAGAAAGAACTTTCTCCCAGCAGGCAGCTGACCTACCAGGAAATGTTTGTACCTACTGTGGGTGGATCTGTGGTTCTAAGATAGGGCTCCTGAATCATCTCAGGACCCATATGTATATTTGTGGTAGAGAATCAAGGGATCGCCGATGATATCCCCGCTGTATCCAGAAAGCACTACAAGCCCCAACAGACTGGCCTCTACTTTGCCCAGCCAGCAAGGCAAGATCAACAGAGGAGGAAGAGCAGGAGGTTCAGACGAAGGCCCCCTCCACCAACCTCCTCAGCAGGACCAATACAGATTGGCTCCAAACACTTGGGGACCTTGAAGCATTCATTTTGGTGAGACGCTCAAGGTCGACATTACAATCCCCTCAACACTGGATCCAGCTGCCCCTTTGTTTTCCAACCAACTCTTGCGCTTCTTCGATGCCTGGACCCACATTACCTCGGATCATTGGGTTCTAAGCACAGTAGAAATGGGATACACCATCCAGTTTTTGTCTACTCCAACTTCCCACCCCCTTTCCCTATCCATCTTCAGGGACCCTTCTCACGAGCAACTGTTGGAACAAGAAGTCCAATCCCTCCTTTCGGTGGGAGCCATGGAAGAGTTTCCGTTCCACCTAAGAGGAAAGGTGTTCTGTTCCTGTTACTTTCTAATCCTGAAAGCCAAGGGTGGTTTCAGACCAATCCTAGACCTGCATTGTCTCAACTGCTATCTCAAGAACTTAAAGTTCCACATGGTCTCCTTGGTGTCCATCATTCCCTTTCTGAATTCAAGAGATTGGTATGCCACCCTCGATCTCAAGGACACATACTTCCACATATCGATTTTCTGAGGCCACAGACGATTCCTAAGATTTGTCGTGAACCAAGTTCATTACCAGTCTGCGGTTCTTCCGTTTGGCCTGTCCATCACCCCATGGGTCTTCACCAAATGTATGGCAGTGGTGCCAGCTTTTCTCAGAAAAAAGGGAGTTCATGTATTCCCTTATCTCAACAACTGGCTGGTCAGAGGCTTGTCCAGAGCTCAAGTGAATCTGACATCAGTCTCATCCAGTCGACCTTCCAACCATTAGGCCTACTGGTAAACGACCAGAAATCCACCCTTATTCCTGTCCAAAGGATAGAGTTCATCGGTGCAGTTCTCAACTCCGTGCAGGCAAGGGCCCTTCTTCCGGATGATCACTTTTGTTCAATTACAGCCCTGATAAGATCCCTCCAGGCCTATCTGATCACGACTGCATGAAAGAGTCTGTCTTCTGGGCCACGTGGCTTCATGCACATACGTAGTGCAACACATGAGGCTATGTCTCTGATCTCTACAGGTCTGGTTGGCTGCAGTATAGTCTCCCTCACGTCATCACCTGGACATGGTGCTCACTGTTCCCGCTCAGGTCCTTGATTCACTGACATGGTGGCTGAACCACTGCATGGTATGTGCAGGGGTACCTGTTTTGCTGCCTCAACTATCAATGTCTCTAGTATCCGACATATCAGCCCTCAGCTGGGGAGCCCTCTTAGGGTCCCTCATGACTCAGGGCCTCTGGTCTCAAGAAGAGCTTTCCCTCCATATCAATGTCAGGGAGCTCCAGGCGGTCCACCTAGCCTGTCTGGTGTTCCTACCCCACATTACAAACAAGATCATTTTGGTTCTCAAAGACAACATGATGGCCATGTTATACACCAACAGACAGGGCAGAGCGCACCCTTCCCCCTTGTGTCAGGAAGCAATCCGGCTGTGGGAGCTCTGCATTGCACACTCAATCAGTTTAGAAGCGTCCTACCTTCCAGGAATGCAGAACCAGTTGGCAGATCACCTCAGCAGGTCTTTCTCCTCTCATCACAAGTGGTCCCTCCAACCGAACCTCACAAGGGACATCTTCCAACCATGGGGGACTCCCCTTATATATCTGTTTGCTACCCACAACAACAAGAAATGCCATCAGTTCTGCTCCCTGGGAAGCCACAATCCAGGGTCTCTTACAGACACGTTCCTGTTATCATGGATAAATCACCTGTTTTATGCATTCCCTCCTACCCCACTGATTCTGAAGGTTCTGATGAAGATCAAGTGGGACCGAGAGCAGGTCATTCTCCTAAACCCGGCATGACATAGGCAACATTGGCTCACCTCCCTCTGAGGCCTTTTGGTGGAGACCCTGCTACTGCTTCCACTTCACCCGGATCTGATCTCTCAAGAGCACGGTTGTCTGCTCAATCTGAACCTAAGCTCTCTTCATCTGATGGCCTGGAAATTCTATGGCTGAATCCTGAGGTGCAAGCTTGCTCGGAGCAGGTCCATAGAGTCCTACTGGGCTGTGGAAAACCCTCCACCAGGGCCACCTACCTTGCAAAATGGAAGCTGTTCTCCAGCTGGTCTTCCCAACAGGGAATTCCACCTACGCAGCCCTCTCTGCAGCTCATTTTGGAGTACCTCCTGCTGCTGAAACAAGGCCTGTCCCTCTCTTCAGTTCAAGGTTCACCTAGCAGCCATTTCAGCCTTTCATCCCAAGGTCAACAACCAGTCCATTTTTTTTTTTTCCACTCGAGATGGTTATCCATTTCCCCAAAGGCCTGGAGATGGTATGCCCCCAGGTTAGAAAACCCATTCCTCCCTGAGATCTAAACCTTGTCTTGTCGAAACTCACAGGTCCACCATTTGAGCCGTTAGCAACCTGCTTGTTGTTGCACCTCTCCTGGAAAGTGGTTGTCTTAGTGGCCATCACTTTGGCCAGAAGGGTTTCAGAAATCTGGGCCCTTACATTGGAATCCCCATATACAATCTTCTTCATGGATAAGGTTCAGCTGCATCCACACCTGTCATTCTTCCCAAAGGTGGTTTTGCAATTCCCCTGCAGTCAAGCAATCTTCCTACCAGTATTCTACTCTAAATGGCATGTGAACAGAGAGGAACGGCGCCTACAGTCCTTGGATGTTAGATGGGCTCTGGCTTTCTACATACAAAGAACCAAACTATTCCACAGATCAACTCAGCTGTTCATAGCAATAGCAGAGAGAATGAAGGGTCTTCCCATTTCTGCCCAGAGAATTTCATCCTGGATTATTTCATGCATCCAGGCATCTCACCCCCTGCTAATCTCATTCCATAAGATCACAGGCCTCCTCAGCTGCCTTCCTAGCACAAGTCCCTATTCAGTACATCTACAGAGCAGCAACCTGGTTGTCGGTGCATATGTTCTCAATGAACTATGGCATCACCCAGCAGGCTAGAGACGATGCCAACTTCAGTCATGCAGTCTTGCAGTCAGTCTGTCCTAGAACTCCAAGCCCACTTCCTGTACAACTGCTTGTGAGTTACCTACATTGGAATGGACAAGTGAAAGCACTCAAAGAAGAAAAAATAGTTACTAACCTTTCTGTAACTATTCTTCAAGGTATGTTGCACATGTCCATTCCAAAACCCACTCTCCTACCCCTCTGTTGGAGTCAGTCGATAAGAAGAAACTGAGGTGGAGCAGGGTCAGCAGGGTCCTTTTACTGGCGCTATGAGCATATAGCACCAGTGGGTGCTGGAGCCAATCTGACGTATACCAGTAGGGGGGAAAATTATTTTATGCTCAGGGCATACACATGCCTACATTAGAATGGACATGTGCAACACATCTGGAAGAACAACAGTTTACAGAAAGGTTAGTATGGTTATTTATCAATGGATTTGTGTAGATGTAACTGATCAGAAATTAACAAATAAT
The DNA here is from genome assembly GCF_028017835.1 of Emys orbicularis. Classification (NCBI taxonomy): domain Eukaryota; kingdom Metazoa; phylum Chordata; order Testudines; family Emydidae; genus Emys; species Emys orbicularis. The sequence continues at coordinate 256,659,294 of NC_088683.1, read as the reverse complement.
TCTGATACAGAAGAAGTAATAGAATGCAGCTCAATCTCTTAGTTGTATTGGCTACACGGTGCTAACAGGACTGAAAAGCAACCTTATTTTTATCACTAAAGAAGCAGGTATGATTCTGAATGCACATATGGAATAGATATGGAAAGTCAGAAGAGTTTTACCTGAACACATTTCAGAGGAGAAATGTACCTTATGTAACGGCTCCTTTCCCCCCCCAATATTTTTGCCTCATAAGCTTTTTGCCCACCTCCTTTCTTCTTCCCCAAAGGTCTACTGTAATTAAGAAAGAAACTGCACTTCTCCTTAATGGACACTGACTTAGGTTTATTCACACCCCATTGCATGAAACTTAAAAGAAATATTTTATGCATGCTATGTCTATTCATCAGGCTTCTGTGTCTATCATTCTACAGCAGGGGTCTCAAACTTAATTTGCCGTAGGGCCAGTGCCAGTCCTCAAATCCTTCCAGTGGGCCAATAATGTCACTGAAGATGGTGTTCAGAAAAGAAAACGTTTTATTTTGAATTTCTTAGAAATAATAAAGCTGTCATACAACTTTCTACAATTCTTCACCTGCCAGAGAGTTTTTAGTGTTTGCCAGACACCTGGCAACGCTTCAGTTCTGTCAGTTTGTTGATGTTTGGCCTCAGTGACTGAGCAGTTGAAACCTCCAGGATTGCAGCAAGATGTGCATCAGATAGTTGTGTTCGGTATTTTGACTTGTTTATATTCATTGTGGGGGAAAAAAGTGATGCTGCCTCCATGGCTGACTCTGCCTGGCAACTAATGATGATATCTCTGTCCCTCTCCCCCAGCCAATGGGAGCTATGGGGGCGGCGCCTACAGTGGACATTGTCTGCAGCGTGTCTCTCCTCCCATCTCGCCTCCGAGGGCCGCAGATGGCCCGCGGGCCGGGAGTTTGAGACCCCTGTTCTACAGCATCTTAGTTAGTTTACAAAATAGAAATGATATACCCAATAACTGATCAGCTGGCTTTAACAAAAACTTATTTTTAATCCATGATAAAAGCTTCCTGTAAATGGCTTATAATTATTTCCATATTTAGATTGCCATAGTTGATTTAAAAAATATAAAGTATAACACTGTATTCTGTATCTTCAGTCAATGAAGAAGTCTCTAGATATATGGTTACTACTAACATTGTTACAGATACCATTAAATGTTTAATCTGCATCAAGCTACATTTTTATCCGCTTCTTTTTCTGACAAACAGGTGATATTGATTACAGTAGTGTACTACTTGGTATGCTGGTAATGCAGGATGTACAGCTTGGTTTATTTATAGCTGTTATGCCAACCCTTATTCAAGCAGGAGCCAGCACATACTCCAGGTAAAGACGTTTTAAAAATGTATTTATTACTTTATTTTGTCTCTGAAGAGGGCCTCATTGTTTTGTGGCTTATAGAATTTGCTCACCCATAAGCTTATGGATCTGTGTATGACTGTGACAAAACTATATTTAGAATTTTTAACGTTGGTTTCTCAAAACATGCTCATCCAATGCCATGTGTACCCTTACATTATTGATATGTATCATATTAAATCAGAACACCTCACACCAACACTTAACTTTTTTCCATCATTTGTTTTTTTACGTGATTTGTGTCATAAAATTAAACGCCTTCCATACCATCTCATTATACCCCATAATCATCCTACTGAAATATAAGCCTGAGTAAATTTATTGAGCCATATGCTGTGTCCTGAAGGTCAGCCAATACAGGCTGTGTTGGACCATATCGGGAGTAGATTCTAGACTTTAGCAGGAATTACTGGATGCTCTGCATTTTTGATAATTAGGACACGTATTGAGTTGCCTAAATATGAATTTAGGAAGCTAACTAGCAACCCGTTTTTGAAAACCTTTGCCATTAGATTTTTCACTTGGGGGAAACTGGTTTAAAGGCAAGAGAACAGGTAAAATAACATTTTTTTTTCTTTTTTTCTTTTCTAGCATTGTCATGGAAATACTGAGAATACTGATACTGATTGGCCAAATTCTCTTTTCTCTGGCTGCCGTTTTTCTTATATGTCTTGTTATAAAGACTTATCTCATAGGACCATATTATCGCAAGTTGCATGCGGAGAGTAAAGGGAATAAAGAAATCCTCATTTTAGGAATATCTGCTTTCATCTTTCTTATGTTAACGGTAATCTTTTAAAATAATAAAACATTTTTACATATCTTTGTACAGATTAATATGACATCAGTACCAAAAACACTGACACATTTAACCTTTATTACATATTTTCACAGTTCTGTAATTGGTATTTTAAAACCAAAACTCAAATGCATGGAGGATCAAAGCATCTAGCACATTTTAAGTTCTACTGCAATATAAGTGATAAGTAGTAATTGATTAGGAGTTACGGGTCAATAATTTTAATTTTATGTAACTTAAATAAAATCAGGTTGAACTTCAGCAGATAATTTTAAAGTAAAACTGTTTGTGTAAATTATCATATTAGTGTGTGGTGCAAGTAAAGGTCTGTTAGTCCTCGTTGTGTGCCCCAATTTTCTGAAGGTTTAAAATCCTATTTTCCAGTGCAGAAAACTGCTTTTTTTTTGTTTTGGGTTCTTTGTGGTGTTTTTATTTTTATTTTTAATAAATTTGAAAAATAATTTGAGGAGGGGGTTTTGAGTTACTGAAATCAAGTAAACTTTTTTCCTGTTACGTTTGTTTTTAACATTATTGGCTTACCAAATTTAGTCTTTACTACAGATTATTTGTTTCTTTTTGTGGGGGGACTTTTTTTAACCAGACTTTTTTCTTTAAAGGCTATAATGGATCCTTGAAGCCACTGTAGTTTTTTAGGACACATACACAAATTAAATTGTAGTAAGTTCTTGATAGATCTTAGAGGTATATTTCTCTTGTCCCAGTGTCCCTTCCATTAATTTAATGCTTCATATTCCACTCATCCAGTAGAGCAGACTGTTTGAGAACAGAAAGTGGCTATCACCTATAATATTTTACGAACTGTGGGTTTGAAATAGCACTGATATGGATTTGCAGAATCTGTTCATGCTCTGAATTTCTGCTGGTGTTACCATGCTTTAGATCATTGTTTCAGTTCTCCAAGTTTATGCTTTAGGACTAATAGTACAAGACAGAAGCAGAGTATGAAAGTGATGATAAAAGTGAGAGGAGCTTGTGGACTTGCTGTTTGTATTGTGAGCTTTTTAAAGCAAAATGTTGGCACTAAGACATTTTATAGGGAACAGAAGCAGGACCAAGATGGAGTAATGAAAACAACTAAGTTCAGCAAAATGTGCATAGAAGCTTTCAGATACATCCTGAGAAAATCTTGTCATTAAGACTTTGTCTACACTTGCGGCGCTGTGTAGGATACATGTAGCTACATGCCACAGTGAAAGGAAAGGCAGGTTGTGTCCACATTTGTAAGTGTGGTGTGTATCTACATGTGGCAGTGAAGGGCTCATGCAACTCTCTACTGCCAGTGTCTTTCCTGCAATGTGGAAAGGCTCCAGCAGGGTGGAGGCAGTGGGACACTACATTGCCAAATATAGCAGTGTAGACATGGGAGGCGCTGCTTGGCCATGTAGAGAGCCATGTAGTAGGGTACTCTACTCTATTTGCCGAACCATGCCTCACCATCTACACTGCTAGCTGGGTATGCATTGTCTGTATTGTACACACCACCCTAAGTGGAGACGTACCTTGAGAAAGGACTTGGGTATGCATGCCACTTTTTGCTAAGGGAGTACATCTTTTAATCTTTATAATTTAGGACATGTAAGAGGCTAACAGGAGAAGCATTTCACAATTCATAGACTTCTGTGTAATTTAGAAAAATGCCATTGCTGTAGAAGTGCTTGAGATTCCAATCCTTTTCTAAACAAGCGCAGCAGATTGTTAGGTCATATAAGTAAGAGAAGAAACAACTTATTCATAGTTTCTTGTAGATTTCCATTAACAAGCAGACATAATTTCTGTGAAGCACTCTTAATGGAAAGGCAATAGAGAAACTTAAAACAAAGTGTATAGTGGTGACTTTAGAAATCTGCTTAATCACGCAAAAATAAGTTGATTTCTATAGTAAGGGGTCGTATTTTATTTGAAATGGGCCTCCACTAGAAACATTAACATAAATTGTGCCTATCTGAAGTATTAGTAAAAGAGGAGTAGCACAACGTATACACAAGGATGTGTATTAGTGGGTTTAAGCCATAAAAGAAAGTGGAGTCCTTTTTTGGTACTTAAAGTGGAGAATGCAAATGTATACTATTGCTTTGAGTACTTTTGAATGAAAACTGACAGTTTTATTTCAAATATTTTATTAATGTATCAAAAAGAAAGTCATTATAGAAATATATCAGATGTAGCATATTGACAGATCAGGTTTGAGGCTGGAGGGAGATGACAGGTGTACCTCAAAATTCAGGTCTATTCTGAAAAATGGCTGTGAAAATGGCATTGTGTGTGGGTCTATCTTTATTGTTTCTTAATTATCTCCCCACTAAATGTACTCAAGTTAGAAGAAAAAACATCCTTTTACTTGTAACTGACAGCCTCACAATCTCAGTCTGGATTCTGAGAGTCAATTTGGAATCTTTCCACCATGTGTATTATCAACACTAATAAAGGCTCAGCAGATCAAATTAGGCCTTTGCGTAAGACCTCTGTCCAGATGTTCATCCTTCCAGTAGTGGCATCTGTTTTCCTAATCTCACACAAATATTTTTATTGCAGTTACCTTCAAATGTCATCACACTCCCCAGATAGCAGAACCCATCTACCTGTCCGATTTCTTTTCCATCCACGTACACTTTTGCATCTGTTGTCCAGTTTCCTACCTTTATAATCTTGATTTTCTCTGCATTTACTTTCAATCCAATTTTTGCTGCTTGCTATATAATGGGTAAAAGACCTCTCAGGAAGAATCAAAGTGTCACAGCTAATGCCCATCAGGGACTTTTCTGGACAGATATTGAAAACACATGAAGAGCAAGCCAGATGATAGAATATTTCCTTTCCATATTAAACTGTCTAAAGCTGACGATCATGCACAGGTTCAAGAGAAATGCCAATGCTAAATTAGAAATTGAAGAGGGACCAATAACACCCAATGAAATTAAACAGCCATCAAAAGCCTCAAACAAGGGAAAGCTCCTGGGTTTGACAGAATTCAAATAGAGGTACCACAGGTGGGAGGTGAAATTCTGATTGAGCAGCTAACAAAACTTAAACAAAATGTGAGTGAAAGAACAAGCGACACAAGACTGGAAAGATGGTATCATTGTGGCATTGCCAACAAAGAGTGATCTTACTCAATGCACAAATGGGGGAAATACTGTATTGCTATCAATCCTGAGCAAAGTATTGGCTACTGTTATGCTGAGTAGAATGTAGAAGGCAGTGGATGAAATATTACGACAACAGGCAGGGGTCCATGTGGATAGATCATATTGTGAACAGATATTCACTCTTTGCCAGATCATCGAAAAAAGCTACCTCTTGGCAGAAATCCATCTCAATCAACTTCCTTGACTTTAAGAAAGTGATTGATAGCAACCACAGAGAGACCCCTGGTCCATGGAATATTGCTAGAAGCTATGGGATACCAGGCAAGCTGATTAAAATAACGAGTTTTTATTATGGAAGTAGATGCACAGTAAGATTGGTTACAGGCTTGGGTGAGTGGTTCAGTATTGTGGCTGGTGTTAGACAAAGATGTGTGTTATCAACACTCTTTGCATTAGCAATACACAGGATGATGATGCAGGCACAAAAAGCATTGCAGATGGCACAAAATGAGTTAGCGACACGAGTTACACAACATTAACTTTGCCAGTGACATTACTTTACCAAATAAGATGTGGAACGGAATGATTGCCCTTACATCAGAGGTAGAACAGGAAGCAGCATCAATTGGATTGGAAATTGAATTAGAAATATTAGGATTGTCAAATCTTGTCAACCCCTTTTTGCTATAGGACTTCTTGAATGACTGTGTTGTTTGAGAGCTTTCTCAATTCTTTAATTAAAGGGATTAAGAAAGAGCTTTTATCTCGTATATTTTACTTAAATAGGTATGCTGTAGATTTTAATTGAAGAAACTCATTATATTTAGGGATACAAGAGAACTGGTAGGCACAGTTGAACAAAGATGAATACAAGGTTTCTGGCTAGGAATCTAACATTGATCTTTAAATAATCCTCATTCTTGCCTTTTCTTTTCTCTCTCTATCCTTTGCCCCCCTCCTGGCCATTCACATTGAGACATTAATTTGTGTCAAATTTGAGAGTTGCATGTTTTTGTCTAAAGGCATGAGTGAAATGAGTGTGTTTAATAGAAACACTTTCAATAGGGTAGTTTTGGTCAGATGAAGAATTTTGGTTTATTACGGTTTTATAAGGTTGTTTCATGAAATTACAATTGTCAATGTTTGAGAACTTTTCCAGGGGCAAGTCCCCAAATAAGCTGGGAGTCTGGAAGCTGCCAGGCCTTCATCTGCCACAGAGTTGTATAGACATTCTGGTGAATTTTAGTTTTTTAAAATAGATTATTATCAGGAGTTCAAAACTTAAACTCTGTTTTGTGATATGTATTTTTTCCAGTAATACTGAAAACCTTAAAAGGTTTGAGCTCACTGTAGCAAGCCTTGATGGTGGGAGGTTGGCATTGCAGAAAACACGTTGCAAGTGCCACAGTTGTGACTGCAAGCTCCTGGGACTTGTTTGCAAAACATAACAGTCCCATCCCTCCCTCGCCATCCCACTGCAGCCTCAGAGATGGGAGGGATAGTCTGGGCCAGCAGGAAGAAAAGCTCTCCCTTCTCCACCCCCACTTGGGATTAATGTAGGACCAGTTTTTTTGGACCTTGTTATGGGCATAATACTGGTTGCCTTTTTGAGGCTGGGGAAAAAATTCCCTCCAATTGGCCTACGCAATGTGTGTGTTTGTTTGTCACTTTCCTCTCCAAGCCCAGGGACCTTGTGTGTAGATTAGGTTGCAAAATTAATTTTGTTGCAGTTTGCAGGCGTTCAGTTCAGGTTATAGTTCAGTGGGGGTCTAATTTCCTGATGAACTGGAATTGGAAGCGGATTAGGAGACGGCATCTCCCAGAGAAGGTGGGAAATGGGTATGGGGCTCCTAATGACTGATAAATCAAGGAGACAGTGCCCTCTTTCCTACCAGCTTAACCCTCTGATGGGGAAAGGGGGCGGGTGATGGAGTCCCAGCAGCATTGCTGGGATCAGGTTAATGGGGTGGGGGCACAGACAGCAGCTCTCCACCGGGTGCTATAGATTACAAAGGAAGGATGACCTGGACTGGATGAGTTATTACCAGATAGATCCCAGATGCATTACTTAATAAAGTTGTGGTCTGGTTAAATCCCATTACTTGTATTTTTTCCTGCAGTGTTAGCTACTGTATGTGTAATACTAATACTGTAGGTTTTCCCATGATGGAATAGTAGTAAATATTTTGTGGGGTGAGGGTTTTATAATACTACTTTCATTCTGGGGCAGTGGTTCTCAAACTTTCCAGACTACTGTACCCCTTTCAGGAGTCTGATTTGTCTTGCTTACCCCAAGTTTCACCTCACTTAAAAACTACTTGCTTACAAAATCAGACATAAAAATACAAAGTGTCACAGCCACACTATTACTGAAAAATTACTTAATTTCTCATTTTTACCTTATAATTATAAAATAAAACAATTGGAATATAAATGTTGTACTTACATTTCAGTGTGTAGTGTATATATATAGAGCAGTATAAACAAGTTGTCGTATGAAATTTTAGTTTGTACTGCCTTTGCTAGTGCTTTTTATGTAGCCTGTTGTAAAACTAGGCAAATATCTAGATGGGTTAATGTACCCCCTGGAAGACCTCTGAGTACCCTCTGGGGTACGTGAACCACTGGTCTGGGGAGTAGACAAGTGAATGATAAAGCCACCATTTTCAGCTGACATGAGTTTTATGCTCTGTTTTACCTTCTCCTGCAGTAAATGGATAGATTGAGGCTTTTATGTTGGAGGGGAAAAAGAGGGTATTGTTTTATATTATTGTATATAATTTCTAGTTGGTTACTGTGTTTATGCATTGTTGACTTGTGGATGGTATGTCTCTCTCATATTTTATTTTAAGTTGTTACCTTGCTGAACAGTGATTTTTCATGACACCACAGTAGCGTGAAAATCTAGTTGAGGAGATTAAGAAAGAATTTACAAACACTGAATTAACCATCCCAAATTCAAATAATTAAAATGTAAACAATAATTATTTTGACACACAGCTCTTTAAATAACTTGACACATGAGCATGTGTTATATCTTAGTAGCAAAGGCATGTTTCAGATATGTGCTGAAAATGCTGTTCTTAAAGTATGTGTACTCCCTACAGTGCTTTCTTTTATAAATAATTTTTTTTAAATAATTTCTGTAAAATTTCTTTGACTCATATATTCCATCACATCCACCATCTTGTGTTTTCTTCTCTGTCAATGTGGTTTGAAGCTTTAACACTTCTCATAATTTTAAATTCCTGGTAAGAGCAGTCCATATTTTGAAAATAAAATTTAATTTAATTCTTAAAATATGGGGTATCCAGATGTGATATGGCAGCCTACATGGGCTATAATTTTCTTTTATTAGTTTGATTACTGGTAAATAACTATATTGTGTGATAGACCAATCCATATGATTAAATGTTTTGGAATTGCATCAAAATTCTGGACACAATGGAGTTGTTTGATCAGCAGTCATTCATTAATACTGACAAATACTCAGGTCTGTTTTAATTTTATTTGTGGATTCCAGTTCATAGTAAATAAGACATTCTAGGCAGTGCATATCTTGGGGATTATTGCTTTCCTCCATTGATTATAGTTTCTTGGGTTTAGGCCTCTAACTTTATACTGCAACACCATCCCAGGCATAAATGTACTGTGTAACACGTTATTGCTTAATCTAAATTAGGATGGAAATTGATTGTCAGTTTAATGTATTCCCTCAATATTTATGACATTGTCTTTCAGTAAGATGTCTGCCTGCAGCAGCAGGATTTTAAATACCAGTTATATTTATATATTTTATTTTTGAATACTTTTATATGTGATAAAAAGTTCTGCTCACTATTTAAACACTCAGAGCATTGTCTTCATTTTGCATGGTGCAATTTCCTTGTTTTTGTAAGCTTAAATTGGACTCTTGACAAACATTTTCGTTCCATTTCCTTTTTAATGCCATGGATCATAAACAGACAAGCAGTAACAGAAGAGCAATGTAACATCTTTCAAGTATGATAGGCTCTACTTCAGCAGAGCACTTACGTATACATGCTTAAATTCAGCCCTATTCAGCAAAGCACTTAAGCGTGTTCTTAAATCCCATTAACAATGGAATTTAAGCAAGTAATCTTGTCCCAGATTATAAATTCAGACTATTTATCCTTGTTTAACAATTTGCTGGTTTAAATTAGTTTAATTAGGTGAAATCCAATCTCTGTTGAAATCAATGGGAGTCGGTGGGACTAGATGTTATTCCTGGAGCATGATACAAGAAGTCTTAAAGTGCAGGATGGAAAATTTACAATTATGTTTCTAGAGGGGTCTCTAGTTTAGTTTATTAATAATCTAGATTACCACAGTAAATACATTACTGTAGAATAATATATTGAAATAAATCTTATAAATTCCTTTCATTGTTGAAATTGTATTGAGATGCAGTAAGTAATACATTAAATCCCAATGCAGTATTTTTGTAGTCTATAACTGTAAACTATCATAATAATTGATGACAGACAGAGAATTGGAATAAACTTTCCTTTCTTCTTTAACAGATTACAGAGCTATTGGATGTTTCAATGGAATTGGGATGCTTCTTAGCGGGAGCACTGATCTCTTCTCAGGGTCACATGGTTACTGAAGAGATTATGTCCTGTATTGAACCAATACGTGACTTTCTTGCCATCATTTTCTTTGCATCTATAGGTAACTTTTTTAGAAAATTAATTGAAAGTGTCAGACTGCAAGTCTACCTTGAAGTGTGGGTGGAGGGGCGGGAGGGTTTACGGGATTTTTATTTTGTAAAAATATTAAGAAAAGTATTCGCTAACTACATTAACTTACTAATGTTTTATTTTTAAATACAGCATTGAAATATTTTATGGATGTGTAAATTAAATCTGTAATGTTAACTCTGGCCTCTTATTGGCATTTAAAAATGCAAATTCTTGAGTAAGCGTTAAATCTCTCAATTGAATTGGACCTGTTTTACACACGGAGCTAAAATGCTTTCAGTTAAAACGGTTTAAAAACAAAACAAAACACACTACTCTTCTGTGTTTATTCCCTGCTTTGGATATTTCTTCTTATACTAAAAGTAATTTATGCTGATTAGTCAGATTGTTGAATAGGCGATTCTTAAAATAAATTGATTTTTAGGGGGAGGGTGAATTTGGCAGGCTAATGTAAAACTTTTGGGTATGTACAAGTGACTGGGTTGGAATATTCATAGCTGAAGGTTCTCAGCTGAACTGTTAAACTACCAAGGGACATTTCAAGACACAGACAGCCTCAAGCCATTCCACATCCTACTTGGTATGACCAAGCGTGGGTGCATCCCCCCCATTCCCTTGTTGCCCCCCTCAGTGGCCATATTGGGAACCTTGGGCTGCCTATCATCAGCAGGTCTCCAAGGCATCTAGCTCCCGGATTCAGTGCCAGAGTCTGCGCTCTTCTGTTCCTTCCACCCCTCCATCTCAGTCCCCACCATAGGAGGAGTTGTTTGAAGAACAAGAAAAAAGAGCTAGTGAGGCTACCCCTTAAACAAATATTTATTTGTCCTCCTCTGATGAGGCATTTATCTCACCCCCACAGATGATTTCAGACAATTTCAGGACCTGATGAACAGTCACTGACACTCTCCATATTCCCTTGGAAGAAGTCCAAGAGTTCCAACATAGACTTATTGGATTTTCTTCATACTCCCTCTTCTACTCAAGTAGCCTTGCCCATAATTGAGGCTTTTCTAGAGCCCACAAAAACAATTTGGCAAATCCCTGACACAGCGCCACCAACTTGTAAGAGGGCAGATACAAAAATACTCCATTCCTGCTAGAGGTTGGCATTTTTCTTCACACATCCAGCCCCCAACTCTTTGGCTGTGGATGCTGTGAATGAATGCAACAGACATCATTAAAAATGACCCTCCCTACCCCATGATAAAGATCTAAAGCATTTGGACCACTGTGATTGCAAGAGCTACTCATCTGCCACTGTGTAGTTCAGAATTGCTAATTATCAGGTGCTCCTTGCTAAATATAACCACATTAAGTATAGCAAGTTTAACTCCTTTATTGAACATCCTCCTCACAGGATAGTTTAAGGCCATCTTCACTGAAGACCAGCTCCTAGCAATAACTTCTTTACAAGTTTCCCTCAAAGTAGCTGATATGGCAGCTCACTCCATCTCCACAGCTGTTGTCATGTGGTGAGCCTCATGGCTGCAGCCTTCCGGAATCTTAAGGGAAGATATATATATATATCTTGTAAGGACATAACTCAAAAAAAGAAAAGGTTACTTACTTTGTACAGTACCTGGAGTTCTTCAAGATGTTTGTTCATATGGATGCTCCACTACCTGCACTCCTTCCCCCCTGCTTCAGAATCTTTTTTACATGGGATTGAGAAGGAACCAAGTGCAGTTTGTCCATCACAGCCCTATATACCCTTGTACTCCTGAGGGAATTCTGTGCCAAAATATTAAAAATTCTGTGCACGGTATTTTCAGATTCTGCAAAATTCTGAATATTTTATTTGTCAAAATAACACAATATAATCACACCAGTTTCAATTATTTTTGGTCATTTATTTCAAAATACCTGTCAGCAAGTATGTCTGTAACAATACAGACAACAAAAAAGATTCAGGAACTGTTTTTTGACAAATAGATTTCTTACTGGAATCTGCAGAAAAGGACCTAGGGGTCACAGTGGACGAGAAGCTGGATATGAGTCAACAGTGTGCTCTTGTTGCCAAGAAGGCTAACGGCATTTTGGGCTGTATAAGTAGGGGCATTGCCAGCAGATAGAGGGACGTGATCGTTCCCCTTTATTCGACATTGGTGAGGCCTCATCTGGAGTAGTGTGTCCGGTTTTGGGCCCCACACTACAAGAAGGATGTGGAAAAATTGGAAAGAGTCCAGCGGAGGGCAACAAAAATGATTAGGGGTCTGGAGCGCATGACTTATGAGGAGAGGCTGAGGGAACTGGGATTGTTTAGTCTCCAGAAGAGAAGAATGAGGGGGGATTTGATAGCAGCCTTCAACTACCTGAAGGGGGGTTCCAAAGAGGATGGAACTCGGCTGTTCTCAATGGTGGCAGATGACAGAACAAGGAGCAATGGTCTCAAGTTGCAGTGGGGGAGGTCTAGGTTGGATATTAGGAAACACTATTTCACTAGGAGGGTGGTGAAGCACTGGAATGCGTTACCTAGGGAGGTGGTGGATACACAACTACAATACAGAACCATATTTCCTGCACCCCTCGGAAGCAGTGCAAAGGCTTGGGAGAGTCAGGGGTAATGGAGGAGCTGAGGGAGAGGGAAGTAAATTACTGGGAAGCAGCCTGGGTGTGAACTTGGAGGGTTGTTAGGTATGTGTGTGGGGAAAAATATGGAACAGGTGTTTTTGTGGGGCAGGGAAGGATTATTAGGGAGCTTCCACATGCAGACCTTGGCTGACCCCTAGCCTCTCCCATTCAGTCAGGCACATCTGTCCCTGTCCCCATGTGTTCCTGCACACCCATGTGTCCCTCCACCCCCACTCAGACATCCACTCCCCCATCCATATGTGTCCCTGTACCACCTCCCCCTGTCCCCATGTGTCTCTGTGCCCCCATTCAGCCACCCCCGTCCCTATGTGGTTCTGCATCCCTTCCCCCATCACCATGTGGCCCTGTGCCACCACTCCCATTCAGCCCCTGCCCCATTCTGTCCTCCCACTAGCCTTTATGCGCCCCTGTCTCCTGACCTGATCTGAAGACGCTGTGAAGAAGGCAGGTTCTTTGTCTTTCCTAGCTGTCAGGACACAGCAGCAGCTCCCAATCACCACAGTGCCCTCTGGTGGGCAAAATGCGGAACTGCAGCAACATTTTGGCAGAAGCTTTTTTCTGCACCAATAAAAATATGTGCATCTCGTTAATTATGCACATATGCAGTAGTGCAGAATTCTCCCAGGAGTAACCCTTGGTACAAAGCATGAGGATAGCTCGGGTGTGTGCATGGACCAAACAAGCATTGCTATCACCTACCAAAAAATCTCTGATCAAAGGGGCCTGGGGCATATGCACACCTAAAGTGGAACACGCATAGGGACAAACGTTTGAAGAACTCCAGTTACTTTACAAGTTAAGAAATCTTTCCTAATCTTGTAGCTTTCCCCCCAGAACAACCAACTAAACAAAAGCAAAAGAAATCACAATTATCTTGTAACATAACTATGTTGTTCCAGTGATTTCCACAGATGTATTTAAGAGAAACTATTAAAAAGAAAACCAGTCAGGATTTCATCATCCTATGTTTGTTTAGAAATGTACATGTAAATGTTCTTATGTTATATTCACTATTACTGGAAAATGATATGGTAAAGCAATAATATTTGTAACCCATTCTCGGTTTCTCTTACAGGGCTTCATGTTTTCCCCACCTTTGTAATATATGAACTCACAGTCTTGCTATTTCTTACATTATCAGTGGTAATAATGAAGGTATCTTTTTTTTTCTTTATCCTTTGATAACATAGGTATTTTAAGTGCTGCATGCCATATAATACACATAATATTTAAACATACATGCTTAAATATAGAATTGTCATTTTGGCAAAGATTTCTTCTGAATACTGTGTGTGTCTGTGAGATATAGTAAATGTTTTTATTATAATAATTAATAATACCTAGTACTTTTCATCAGTAGATCTCAAAGCACTTCACAGTATTTGATGTATTTATCCTTGCAACACCCCTGTGAACTAGGGAAATATGTAAAGTGTTATTACTGAAGAATGTATTTAATATCAGTTTTTGCTATATATTCTGTAATTTTTACTTAGTGTTATATTTTGATGTGAGACTCCAGTATTTAATGGGACTTTTTAACATTAAAGGAGGCAGTTAAATTTAGATTGACATCCATGTGTCTAGATTTTGTGGGATGTATGCAAGCATTATCAAATACTTTCACTATACCAAATTCTGTACTACTTTTAGACTGTATAAAGGACAGCTGCTAGTGAACAGTCTGATTTAAGTGTTTAAATGCATAGTAACTGTTGAACAGCACAATGGTCTTCTGAAACAATACACGGTAATAGAATACCTGGTATAACTGTTGTTGTATTGATTACAGAGAGCATGCTGTTTTATCTACCATACTTCTAAAAACAAACTGTTTTCTAAAGTTTGTTTTGGCAGTGCTTGTCCTTTCTCTGATTCTTCCAAAGAGCAGCCAGTATATCAAATGGATTGTCTCAGCAGGGCTGGCACAAGTCAGTGAGTTTTCTTTTGTTCTGGGAAGTAGAGCACGCAGAGCAGGGATCATTTCTCGAGAGGTGAGCTATTTATAGATGTTCCCTTCATTTTTAGTAACTGAGTAGTTGATTGGGTTTTGACACTATATTGTATCTGAAACATACAGTGTAAATTGGTAATCTTTTGGTATCATCTTGCACACGCTGACTAAATGAAATAGGCCTGCATAAATCAGAAGATATTTGATGCATGCAAGTCTTTCATAAATATAACTTATCTAAATAACTTATCTTTCCCTTTTGGGTAACTTGTTTTAATTTAGCACAGTCTTTAATTCTATAAAGAATTAACAGCTATAAAGTTTTGTACTTGATGGAGAATTTCTGATGACACCCAAATTATTAAAGCTAAGATTGAAGACCCTTTAAAATATCATAGATATATATGTAACTGATAGTTATTGAAAAGGACTAATGAAATAACAGTGGGCTACAGCTACAGAGAGTGTGGACAGGAGACGTACTAGTTTCCCAAACTTATCTGTCAGCATGCCTTAATCTTGATTTACAAAACCTGTCGGCTTAAATCCTTTAAGCAAAAATGACCAGCTTTCCCATAAGTTATGAAAACATGCACTACAGTGAGACCATCAGATGCATTTTCAAGCTATTAGAACCTTGTTCTCTAGAGGGAAAGCTTGTTGTATGAGCTGTAATGAACTGTGGCTGCAAATGTAATAAATTTGTCAATAGAAATTGAGCCCACAATCGCAGCACAAAAAACAATATAAATAAATCTACTACTTGAGCTAAAGAACTTTATTCTGCGATAGCAGTAGGCTGTATAGTTGATGGGGCCAGTTAAATATAAGGGAGACATAAAAACATAGTGTATTATATAGGCATTCTGACTAATGGCCCTATGCTCCCCTCCATAACATGAAGTTATAAAAACTGCACTTTTGTAAAATAGTTGCAGCCTGTGCAAACGGAGATCACAATGAAAGTTTGGGGCCCGCTTGTGTGTGCATGGAGTTCTTGTTGCTTATTTTTGTAAGCTCTGAGACCAAGAATTATGGCACCTTTCCTATCTTTGTTCCCCCAGATGATTTTACATAGAATCATAGAAGTCTAGGATTGAAAGGGACCTCAATAGGTCATCTAGTCCAGACCCCTACACTCAAGGCAGGACTAAGTAATAACTAGGCTGTTCCTGACAGGTGTTTGTCTAACCTGTTCTTAAAAACCTCCAGTGACAGAGATTCCATAACCTCCCTAGGCAATTTATTCCAGTGCATAGCCACCCTGACAGTTTGGAAGTTTTTCCTAATGTCCAACCTAAACTTGCTGCAATTTAAGCCCACTGCTTCTTGTCCTATCCTCAGAGATTAAGGAGAACAATTTTTCACCTCATCCTTGTAACAACCTTTTATGTACTTGAAAACTTATCATCTCCCCCCTCAGTCTTCTCTTCTCCAGACTAAACAAACCCAATTTTTTGAATCTTTCCTCAGAAGTCATTAGTTCTAGACTTTTAATCATTTTTGTTGCTCTTCTCTGGAATTTCTCCAATTTGTTCACATCTTTCCTGAAATATGGCACCCAGAACTGGACACAATGCTCCAATTGAGGCCTTATCAGCATGGAATGGAGTGGAAGAATTACTTCTTGTGTCTTGCTTACAACACTCTTACTGATACATCCCAGAATGTTTGCTTTTTTTGCAACATTGTTACACTGCTGACTCATATTTAGCTTGTGATCCACTTTAACCCCAGATCCCTTTCCGCAGTACTCCTTCCTACGCGGTCATTTCCCATTTTGTATGTGTGCAATTGAGCGTTCCTTCCTAAATGGAGTACTTTGCATTTGTCCTTATTGAATTTCATCCTATTTACTTCAGACCATTTCTCCAGTTTGTCCAGATCATTTTGAATTTTAATCCTATTCTCCAAAGCACTTGGTATCGTCTGCAAACTTTATACGTGTACACTCTGTGCCATTATCTAAATAATTTATAAAGATATTGAACCGAACCTAGGTCCAATCCCTGCCAGACCCCACTCGATATGCCCTTCCAGCTTGACTGTGAACCACTAATATCTACTCTCTGAGAATGGTTTTCCAACCAGTTATGCACCCACCTTTAGAGTAGCTCCATCTAGGCTATATTTCCCATAGTTTTTTTTATGAGACGGTCATGCAAGATCAAAAGCTTTACTTAAGTCAACATAAGAACATAAGAACATAAGAAAGGCCGTACTGGGTCAGACCAAAGGTCCATCTAGCCCAGTATCTGTCTACCGACAGTGGCCAATGCCAGGTGCCCCAGAGGGAGTGAACCTAACAGGCAATGATCAAGTGATCTCTCTCCTGCCATCCATCTCCATCCTCTGACGAACAGAGGCTAGGGACACCATTCTTACCTATTCTGGCTAATAGCCATTTATGGACTTAGCCACCATGAATTTATCCAGTCCCCTTTTAAACATTGTTATAGTCCTAGCCTTCACAACCTCCTCAGGTAAGGAGTTCCACAAGTTGACTGTGCGCTGCGTGAAGAAGAACTTCCTTTTATTTGTTTTAAACCTGCTGCCTATTAATTTCTTTTGGTGACCCCTAGTTCTTGTATTATGGGAATAAGTAAATAACTTTTCCTTATCCACTTTCTCAACATCACTCATGATTTTATATACCTCTATCATGTCCCCCCTTAGTCTTCTCTTTTCCAAACTGAAGAGTCCTAGCCTCTTTAATCTTTCCTCATATGGGACCCTCTCTAAACCCTTAATCATTTTAGTTGCTCTTTTCTGAACCTTTTCTAGTGCTAGAATATCTTTTTTGAGGTGAGGAGACCACATCTGTACACAGTATTCGAGATGTGGGCGAACCATGGATTTATATAAGGGCAATAATATATTCTCAGTCTTATTCTCTATCCCCTTTTTAATGATTCCTAACATCCTGTTTGCTTTTTTGACCGCCTCTGCACACTGCGTGGACATCTTTAGAGAACTATCCACGATGACGCCAAGATCTTTTTCCTGACTCGTTGTAGCTAAATTAGCCCCCATCATGTTGTATGTATAGTTGGGGTTATTTTTTCCAATGTGCATTACTTTACATTTATCCACATTAAATTTCATTTGCCATTTTGTTGCCCAATCACTTAGTTTTGTGAGATCTTTTTGAAGTTCTTCACAATCTGCTTTGGTCTTAACTATCTTGAGTAGTTTAGTATCATCTGCAAACTTTGCCACCTCACTGTTTACCCCTTTCTCCAGATCATTTATGAATAAATTGAATAGGATAGGTCCTAGGACTGACCCTTGGGGAACACCACTAGTTACCCCTCTCCATTCTGAGAATTTACCATTAATTCCTACCCTTTGTTCCCTGTCCTTTAACCAGTTCTCAATCCATGAAAGGACCTTCCCTTTTATCCCATGACAGCTTAATTTACGTAAGAGCCTTTGGTGAGGGACCTTGTCAAAGGCTTTCTGGAAATCTAAGTACACTATGTCCACCGGATCCCCCTTGTCCACATGTTTGTTGACCCCTTCAAAGAACTCTAATAGATTAGTAAGACACGATTTCCCTTTACAGAAACCATGTTGACTATTGCTCAAGAGTTTATGTTTTTCTATGTGTCTGACAATTTTGTTCTTTACTATTGTTTCAACTAATTTGCCCGGTACCAACGTTAGACTTACCGGTCTGTAATTGCCGGGATCACCCCTAGAGCCCTTTTTAAATATTGGCGTTACATTAGCTAACTTCCAGTCATTGGGTACCGAAGCCGATTTAAAGGACAGGTTACAAACCTTAGTTAATAGTTCCGCAACTTCACATTTGAGTTCTTTCAGAACTCTTGGGTGAATGCCATCTGGTCCCGGTGACTTGTTAATGTTGAGTTTATCAATTAATTCCAAAACCTCCTCTAGTGATACTTCAATCTGTGACAGTTCCTCAGATTTGTCACCTACAAAAGCCAGCTCAGGTTTGGGAATCTCCCTAACATCCTCAGCCGTGAAGACTGAAGCAAAGAATCCATTTAGTTTCTCCGCAATGACTTTATCATCTTTAAGCGCTCCTTTTGTATTTTCATCGTCAAGGGGCCCCACTGGTTGTTTAGCAGGCTTCCTGCTTCTGATGTACTTAAAAAACATTTTGTTATTACCTTTGGAGTTTTTGGCTAGCCGTTCTTCAAACTCCTCTTTGGCTTTTCTTATTACACTCTTGCACTTAAGTTGGCAGTGTTTGTGCTCCTTTCTATTTGCCTCACTAGGATTTGACTTCCACTTTTTAAAGGAAGTCTTTTTATCTCTCACTGCTTCTTTTACATGGTTGTTAAGCCACGGTGGCTCTTTTTTAGTTCTTTTACTGTTTTTCTTAATTTGGGGTATACATTGAAGTTGAGCCTCTATTATGGTGTCTTTAAAAAGGGCCCACGCAACTTGCAGGGATTTCACTTTAGTCACTGAACCTTTTAACTTTTGTCTAACTAACCCCCTCATTTTTGTATAGTTCCCCCTTTTGAAATTAAAGGCCACAGTGTTGGGCAGTTGAGGTGTTCTTCCCACCACAGGGATGTTGAATGCTATTGTATTATGGTCACTATTTCCAAGCGGTCCCGCTATAGTTACCTCTTGGACCAGCTCCTGCGCTCCACTCAGGATTAAATCTAGAGTCGCCTCTCCCCTTGTGGGTTCCCGTACCAGCTGCTCCATGAAGCAGTCATTTAAAGTATCGAGAAATTTTATCTCTGCATTTCGTCCTGAAGTGAAATGTTCCCAGTCAATATGGGGATAATTGAAATCCCCCACTATTATTGGGTTCTTTATTTTGATAGCCTCTCTAATTTCCCTTAGCATTTCATCATCACTATTACTGTCCTGGTCAGGTGGTCGATAATAGATCCCTAATGTTATATTTTTACTAGAGCATGAAATTTCTATCCATAGAGACTCTATGGAACCTGTGGATTCGCTTAAGATTTTTACTTCATTTGAATCTACACTTTCTTTAACATATAGTGCCACTCCTCCCCCTGCACGGCCTGTTCTGTCCTTCCGATATATTTTGTACCCCGGAATGATTGTGTCCCATTGATTGCTCTCAGTCCACCAGGTTTCTGTGATGCCTATTATATCTATATCTATAAGTCAAGGTATAGCACTTAAATTTCCAAAAATAAACTATCAATTTTTAAAGACTTAAACAGCTTTTTTCTGATTTTTGAATTAAAAGTAACTATTTTAAACTTTTCAGGATGTACAGTCATATAGTTATACCTTTTAGAATGAATGTAAGCACTCAGGGTATGGATTATGGCTTGATTTTTATCTGTGAAATAGCTAGCACACTTTGGTGTTAATTAACATCAAATATAGAATTTTTGAGTGTAGTTGGTACTTGGCCTTTGGTCTTGTCCCTTATTGAATCCCATGGATTGCATTTTTAAAATTGTCCTGTAAATATACCAATAATTATTTGCATTTCACTACTTAATATGTGTATACATTTGCATGTGCAATTGCAGGCACAGAGTTAGAGGCCTATCTGAGGCCTCTGTGAAAAGTGGTCCAGAAATTTCCTAATTGGCATACCTCATTAACCTTCCCACACCTTCCTTAGTTTATTGAATAACTATGAATATGAACTGTAGAGAAGTAATGCCATTCTGATCTCCAATTTTCAGGTATATCTCCTTATTTTGAGTGTAACTACTCTAAGCCTTTTGCTTGCCCCAGCACTGTGGAGAGCTGCAACTATGAAATGTGTACCAAGACCAGAAAGACGATCAAGTATCTGACAAGACTTGTACGGAAATAATAAATTTTCTTTGGAAAGAATCTCCTCATTGCTCATTGTGTTTCTATGCAGCTAGAAAACAGGAGGTTTTGATATTCCTCTAAACATGCACTTGGTTCTGAGCCTTATACTGATTTTAAGAAACAAAACACTACATAAAAAAAGGTTGGTATTTTAATGATTGCACAGCTTTTACAAAACTTTGTCACATATTAGAATCGGCCAGAATAACTTTTGATTTTGATCCAATCAGTTACACAGAGTAGAAATTATTTTTTTAAATATTGCATCATGCAATCGCCTTGAATATTTTGCCTGTATGTGCCTTTTTATTACATTGATTTTCATCCTCTACTGTTCATTCATCACAAAATTTTGTTTTTGTTTTTAAAAAAAGAAAGAAAAAGAGGGGAAGGAAAAAAAAGAAAATTCAAGTTATTTTATGGTGCCCATGGTACCTTCTTAAAATAACTCTTGAGAAAGTTGGTTATACATTCAAGAGTTAATATGCTGGTCTGACATCAGTCACAAACCATATATACCGTAGTGTGTAAACTCTAGCCCTTTAAGGCAGAGATGGGGGTTTAATAACTCTAGCTTTCAGCTATTTTAAGCATTAAAATATATATCCCCAAGTGATACAGCCAGTATTGTATTATACTGTACTTTTGATTTTTGTTATGCCTCTTAAAGCAGATGTTATGTATTTGCTTAGGATTGTAACTTTAATTCATTTTAATTTGTTCTCATATTTATTGACTACATTTGTGACTAAAAGTTAACTGTGAACATATGGTGTCCTGACTTTTAAATTGTTTTTAAGACTGACACCAATTATCAACATCTCCTGTTATTGATTATTGTTATACTGATTGTTTACACTTTTTAAATTAATTTAGACCACAATAAAATAGTAGAAAAAGAGAGCCTAAATATTTCAGAACTGAAAATAGATATGAAAACATTTCAGTGACTCTCTAAAAGTTCTTTAGGATGAATGTAGATAACTTATTCTACATTAAAAATGATTTTGTGTCAATTATGTTGCACAAAAGAAGGGACAATTTGGATATGTTTTGAGAACATGCATAACTCAAAACTTTAAGTTTATACTGAATAAAATGCAAACTTCTTAAAGTGATATATTAATATAAAAATGTTTTTAATTTGTGATGTTATATGTATGTGCTTCTGTTTTAACAAATTCTTATAATTTAGTCTGTATAGTAGAGTAAACCTTGTGAAAGCCCGCTCTTTAAATGTCATAGAATGAGCTAACAGAATGTAGTTTACTCTGACAAACTATGAAGATTTAGCTTGTGATTTTTTCTATTTAAAAAAAACACAAATGTTTTTATTAAAATAGAAAGATGTAATTTGTCAACATTTTACATCTAGTATTACACTGCCATATCAAATACCATTTTTGTGAGTCAAAAATAGAAAAATGCACATTAAATATGTATTGTAGAATTTCTTAACTTGCTAATGAAATCTAAAAAAATCTACCACCTGAAGCACTGTTCAATTAATAAACTTACCATCTTTAACAGAAAAACTTTGAAGACTCTTTATTTTTTCTTTAATTTCAGCTATAGTTTTCAGTTGCAAATCAGCATTTGACATTCAAATTACAAAAGTACAGTAACTCCTCACTTAACATTGTAGTTATGTTCCTGAAAAATGCAACTTTAAGTGAAACGATGTTAAACAAATCCAATTTCCCCATAAGATTTAATGTAAATGCAGGGGGTTAGGTTCCAAAGAAATTTGGGGGGGGCAGACAAAAGGCATTATATACTGTACAGTACTGTACTGTGGTTGGGAAGTGCCCTTGGCTTACCCCACACAGGCACAGCCCGCTGCAGGCAAGGACGCTAGGAAGCACCTTTGCAGCAGCAGCGGCAACTTCCCTGGAGAAGAACAGGTGCTGACTTTGCTGGGGGATGCTCCAGGCCCGCCTCTTCCTGTCCCTGCTCCACTCCAGGCCCACCTCTTCCCACCCCCACTTCACTTCCTCTCCAGAGCAGCCGCATCTCTGCTCCTCCCCTGCCCTCCCAGAAAGTCCTAGGCGCCTCCAAACAGTGGTGGGGGAAGCGCTGAGAGAGAGGGGGAGGAGGCAGAGAAGAGGAACTTGTGCAATGCTCCCTTGTAAAGTTGCTGCTCTTCCACAGAATCTTACAAGCAGTGGACAGAGCAGGCAGCCAAATGACGGTATAAGGGAGCATTGCACAACTTTAAAGGAGCATGTTCCCTAATTGAGCAGCGACGTAACTTTGAAACAATGTTAAGCGGGAGGACGTTAAGTGAGGAGTTACTGTAATTGAAATAGACTGGCAGCATTACCATACATTTGTTTAAAATAATTTACCATTCTTTGAGTGCTTGTCTATATGTATTTCACTTCTGGTGTGCATGCGCTTGAAATTGGAATTCTGGTTCGTAGTGTCCATTGGGCCTCGCCTGCACTATCCCACCAACCTGAGGGCATAAAAGGTGGAACAAGGCCAATGACCATGGCTGTGAGATGGAACAGAGAGAGTAGTGCCCATATGTTGTACTTGTGCTTCTTCAGGAAAAATTGTATAGTTATCTTTAGTTTGGGTTAATTAGTGTGGGAATATTTATGTAAGCTTTAGTTGTGTGAATTTTTTATTTATTTTTTAACTTTTCTTCGCCTGATACTCGGTCTTCAGTCTCATGGCTGATCAAAAATCCCTCATTTTGAAATACGGTTTCTGTGAGGCAGCTGTTCCTTTCAATGATGGACACTCAATGTTTATTTTGTCTTGGTGAGCAGCATATCACCAAGAAATGTATTTTGTCATTTTGTTTTTAAAACAGACTTTATACTTGCATAAAGGTTTTCCTTTTAAATAAGTCTATGGGGCTTTCCTGAGACCAAGACAGGCAGGATTCATCTGACTCCTAGCAGTTCTCTACCAAAAAAAATGCCCTGGCAGCTACTGGCACTGCCTCAAGTTCTAAGGCTCCTGCTTCTTTACTGAAGCATTCCTCTGCTGCGCTTTCTGTCATTCCTTCCTGAGAGGTCTCAGCCAAAATTCCCTCTACATTCTTTTTGTACTGAGTGGGCTACTAATTCCACTGAGTACTACTTTTTTTGGAAGGGGCGAAGTGTAGAGGGTATTGTTGGGTGTGGTGAGAAGTATGCAGGGGCGCTTGCCCCCAGGGTGGCTTTTCCCCATTATCACACACAAGTCCCTGTCCTCACCATTTGCAAGAGCCCAGAGGGAAGCAATTCACTCTGCAACAGCACTTTATGGAGCCAGGTGGGGGGGGGGGGGGGGGAAAGAGGGAGCGCAAGAGAGGTGTTCTTGGGTAACATGGGTGGGTTTACCTAAGAGGGGATAAGGTAAATGGGAAGAAAAGGAGGGGTAAAGGGAACAGGAGAGAAGAGTGTAAGAGGGACAGGTATGGAATGAAGCTAAGTTGAAGAGAGTGATGGTGGTGGGGAGGATGAAGCAAACAGCCAATTAGCACGGGGCAGAGAAAATCCAGTCAAAACTGGAAAGTTCTCAATGTCTGAAGTCTCTGCTTTGGCTGCTTCTGCTCTTCCAGTTGAAGTTTCTGGCTGGCTTCTCTCTGCAGCTGTCTCCCAAGCCCACCTTGGGCGAGGGGAAGGGAAGCACCACCTTCATCCTAGTGTCCCCAGAGTGGCAATCCTGTGGAATTGGATATCCTATCAAGTAACAATTTCAGTCCTTCATCTACCAGGGTTACAAAATATGTTAGCAGACTGCTAAACCACTAATGGTTAGTAAAGCGCCCCCTCACCCTGACATTGTTCAACCAACGGGGATTCCCGGACATAGAGTTCAGTTTGCAGCTGAAAAGAACATGAAGTGCAAAAAATTCTGTTCCACAGGGGGTCAAGTAGATGCATTCTTCATATCATGGTCTATGGGGCTGCTGTATATATAACCAGCAATTCCTGTCATACCAAGAGTTTTCAAGAAAATCAAGCCAGATCTGTGCTGATGATCCTCTTAGCTCTGGCTTGGCCCAGGCAATCCTACAGCTAATGAAATTTCTTCTCCAAGTGATTGCATGTGTCACAGAACCTATCAAGCATTTCCTTCCAGCTACTCACAAGGACTGCTGTGAGGGGAATCCAAGCCTCCGTTGCTCTGGATCCATCTACATCCCCTGGGTGTTGTAAGCTCCTGGAGCCTGAATGGAGTCCAGCCACTGCCCCAAACTTGGGGTCCCTTGGCATACTCTTAGGGCTCAGACTCCGTCTATCACCCCATCCTGAAAGCTAGCAGCTGCTATCCACCAGTCTCTCTAGGTGCAGTGGTACCATTCAGATTCCCTTGTACTTAAACTACCCTCTCCCAGAACTCCATCCAAAAGCTGTGAAGCGTCCGGTTACAGTTAAACACTGTCAGGGCACACAGCACTCGTGAAGCAACTAACACACACTTTGCCCAGAATCCAATATGTTAATGCTCTTTTATACTTAATCATACAATGCACAGGGAAGCACTGATCATACAATACAGTAAACACTATACAAAAAAACCCTGCCTCAGTTTCCTCACCACTGAAGGGTATTCTTTGGGCTGGGGTCTGAGTCATTTGGGTTGTCCAGAGTCCTTAGGGCCATCTGGGTTCAGGAAAATGGGCAGGGACACTACTGACACATGAGACTGCTTTATGCTGGGAGACCTTGGTCTCTCCTGCACAATGCTTTCCTCTTCCTCCTGTCTGGCTCCCTCTGTTCCTATGTGGCTTGCTATTTAACCCTCCCTGGCTTCCTTTGTTCTATCTTTTGAGTAACTTTCTACAGCTTCTTCCTTCCTTCCTTCCTTCCTCCTTTCAGAGGAGTCAGCTAAACTGGTTTTCTAAGGATGCAGCTCACCTATTATTCCTAGGTGTTTGCACCTGAATAGGCTCATTGAGTCTTAAGCACCACCTCAGTATGCCCTGGTCTATGCTACAAACTTGCGTTGGTCAGGGGTGTGGACAATCCACACCCCTGAACGACACAGTTATATCAACCTAACCCCTGGTGTAGACAGCGCTATGTTGACAGGAAGGTTTCTCCCGTGGACATAGCTATTGCTTCTGGGAGGTAGAGTACCTACGCCAATGGGAGAAGCTCCTGTCGGCATAGGCAGTGTCTTCAACAAGCACTACAAAGACGCAGTGCATCGGTGCAACTGCATTGCTGTAACTAGTGTAGACAAGTCCTGTATCTCTGTCTGGTGTGTTCCTGCTACAGCATCTGCCAGCAACGGTGGATCCATATGCATATAGGCACTCATGATACAGCAGTTTTTTATAATATAACTTCATAATATCAACCAGAATTCATAAGTTGTACAGATGTGGCCCCAATTAATCACAACTTGTCCGTTCCACATTAGGTGTGTGTGCACCCAGTGCACTGAAGATGAAGATTTTCTCATAGTGGTATCCTTCAGGGCAGCGCATGCGCCCTGTGTCTGGTCATGCTCCTGTCCAAGGATATAAAGAGCAGAGCTTCCATGATCCTACTTCAATTCCTTCTCATCACCCATGGTCAGTAGTTGTTGTGTAATTGCATACAGAATGCCACAATTCCGTTTTCTCTACTGATAACTTTACTCTTCTGTAACTAGTTAATTCTTAGTATTAGATAATACTGTATGCGATACTCACATTTACGACATTTTTGTGTTTTCTTTTTTGCTTGTTTTCTTCGGGTGTCTGATGCCTGGTATCAGGACCAAGCAATGCATAAATCTTTGGGTTTCAAGCACTGCTCTGTCTGAAGGATAACTGTGCCTTTCAGTGAGCCCCATTCCCACTGTTTTAAATGTTTGGGGGAGAGAATTATATCATAAAGAAGTGCCATATTTGTACAGCATTCAAGAAGAGAATCCAGACATCAAGAGAAGCAAGACTTAGAGATTTTTTTTGATGGAAAGTGTATTATGATCCTTTTTGGAGCAGAGACATTTGGTACAGGCAGGTGCAGATGTTACCCCTTATTGGAGTGTGTGATGTTCCCCTCTGGTGTTATCTGGACCGTGATCTGCTAGGCCACTCCAATCCTGGACTCTGAGAGCCAGCCTTACCCTGCTCTGCTATGTGAACCCCCACTTCTGGGCTGTTCACGCACAGCCTCTGGCATGTAAGCTGCTCCTTGGATTGTGCAACTGAATGACACTAGCCAATCTCAGTTCCCAGACACAACCCTAGGAACCTCCATTTTGCGGTGTCCAGTTATGCCCGCTGGACACTGCAAGCTTATGAGTTTGTCAATTTAACAAAGAAATTGATATGTACCAGGCTTGTTATCACAAGGGGAGTCTCTGAAATGCTTCAAACCAAACACACTGCTTCAAGTAGAATAAATAAATAGATTTATTAACTATAAAGATAGATTTTAAGTGATTATAAGTCAAAGCATAACAAGTCAGATTTGGTCAAATGAAATAAAAGCAAAACACATTCTAAGCTGATCTTAACACTTTCAATGTCCTTACAAACTTAGATGCTTCTCACCAGAGGCTGGCTGGTTGCACTGCAGCCAGGCTCTCCCCTTTGATCAGCGCTTCAGTCGCTTGGTGTGGTGTCTGTAGATGTAGGTGGAAGAGAGAGGAAGAGCATGGCAAATGTCTCTCCCTTTTATCATGTCCTTTCTTCCCTCTTGGCTTTGCCCCAACCTTCAGATTCAGGTGAGCATTACCTCATCGCAGTTCCAAACTGACCAAAGAAAGGGGGGGTGACTCCCTCGAGAGTCTAACAGATTCTTTTGCTGCTGTCTAGGCCAGCATCCTTTGTTCCTGTGAGGCTGGACTGCGTTTGTCCCATATGTGCCCTGATGAGGTGTGAACTGCCTCTCTGCTCTTGAAGAGTTTTTGCCTGGGCTTATTTTAAGCCACGAAGATACATTTTCAACCTCATAACTACATACATGAAATTATAACCTGTAACATTACTGTAACAATCACTATAACAACCATGTTCAGTGCATCATGAGCCTTCTGAAGACACCCAACATGACAAACTTTGCATTGGATACCACACAATCATTTTACAAGGATGAACATGGGGGTGTAAGGTGTTCCCCCGAGATACAGCATGTCACAGAGTGCACCTCCTTATCTCTTTGACTGTCCTTGTCAAGCAGAGCTGGGAAGAAGACAATCTTATCCATGATCAAGAAGCACAAGTTCTCAGAACTTCCTCGGGCTTCAGAGTCTAAGAAGACTTCTTCTACAAAGAAGTCTTGGTCTCCCTCAGCTGATGCCTTGTGGAGCTGATTGGGCACTGAAGTTCAAGCTCCAGCTCAATGCTCCCCAATACCATGGACTACTGATTCTTATTTGTTGGAATTGTCGACTCCACTGCCATCTTTTGGTGACATTGAGAGCAACACCAGCATCAATTTCTACTGTGGCCTCAATTTCAGCTTCAGTACACATTGCAGTGCAACGACCATTGTCAACATCGGTGATGCCAGAGGCATATAAGGCTGCCAAAGACATTTTGTGCCTTTCAGTGCCAGGTTAACCATTACTGCAAAAGGATGCAGACATTTTGGCACCAACACTTCCCTTGGTGCAGATGCCGGCAATGTTGTTGTTACCAGTGGTAGTGCATATGGTTGCAGACCTGGTACCATAATCTCCCCTTTCCATACCATTGATGGGGAAGAAGCTCTCCAATTCAGTCACAAGGTAGGCAGATGGTACCGATAGCTAGAAAGCCACAAATGTTATCTCCCGTACTGATGTCTATGCAATCTCAAATAAGTCCACCCAGTACCATGCCTCCCTGGCCACTGGACTATTCTTACTTTTCACTGGAGTCACAGGTGGGATCACATACCTCCTATTAATATTACAGGTGGTCCAAGGTCTCGCACTCCCCTTCTTCTTCAGATACTCACTCTCAGGCTTGCCATAGATGTTCTAACAGGAACAGATACAGAGACAGGTCTTCTTGGGGTAGATATAACAGGCCCCCTACGCCCTATCAGGTTACACAATGACCCCATTGGAATCCATGGGGTATGCCTTCATCTGCAAGATCAGCCTCTCCAATGCCACATAGGTCTAGGTCACCTATGAGGGAATCAGCTGTGTTTGGTACCAATCCCCATACCAGCTCTGGTACCGCCCCAGACTGGCTCTCTTGGACACTCACGAACAATCAGCACAGGCTGAAATTACTCTGCCTCCTTTAAATTATTTCATCTTCCCTGATTAAGGCTATACTATCAGAATCTTCATCCTCAATTCCTCATGACTATGAAACATATCAGGAATTGCTAAAAAGGGTAGCAAATTCTCTAGGCATAAAAGTGGAGTTAGTTCAAGAAAATCCACAAAAATCCACATATTCCACACCTCAGCTCTAGGTAGGATAGCTGTGATGTTTTGGGGATAACCCAGACCAGTAAAGGGTTCTGTCACCCCCTGCCCTGTAACCTTGGGTGGCCTTAAAACTATGCTGTTATGGTTCAGAATCCTGACACCAGTAGCCAGCCCACAAGCGTAAAGGTCTCATGCTGGCTTCCGCCAGCCTGGTCACTCCTTGCAGGGTGACCCCAACAGTCCCGAGTCTCCCCAAATCCATCTACCCTGACTTCTTAACTACCAGATACTTTTCAGAGTAGCAGCCGTGTTAGTCTGTATCCGCAAAAATAACAGGAGTACTTGTGGCACCTTAGAGACTAACAAATTTATTAGAGCATAAGCTTTCGTGGGCTACAACCCACTTCTTCGGATGCATATTGACTTTTCCCCTCTGGTTCATCATCCCCAAACATGTGAAACCTGCTCCCAGTTACCAGTTCACTTTGGCACATACACTCCATACAGTTTGCACAACAGAGACCACTTGGGGTAAAAATAAACAAAAGGTTTATTTAATAGTATGACACTGACAGATCAGCCAACCTGGGTATGACCAATAACAACTTAACAAGAGGCACTGAAATGTAATCAAGACAATCTACTTATATGTGAATTTCAAACAGATGTACTAGACCAGCAATCATTAACCCATTTATTTGTAGTAACAGAAATCAAGGGTAAATGCTAAGTGTAACTGTCTATATTTACCTATATCTTGTTATAAGTTTAACAATATAACCAGATTAGCTTGTAGATGCTAATTCCCTTTCATGTCTTAATTGCCTTATATTATGCAAGCAGATGGTTCAGTTAACCTCAAGATCAAAGGTGTAAGTTACTGCAGGAAATTAATAATATTATTTACATTGTCTTCAGCTTAACTATCTATGCTATAATGAAATACCGGCTAATTGCCTTATGTGAATGAATGCAACTCGTTTACCTGTGCATGCATAGAAAATAGAAGATTAGCTTCAAAGCAACAGTCCACAGACAACATGCACTGCTTATTCTTCCTTGGGGGAAGGTCCTGCTGTGACAAGAGGCTTGTCAGCTTGCTAGAGAGCTATAAAGGAAAGCCCAGGCCTGATCCTGCCATCTCTAGTCTGCTTAAACTTTGAACAGGGAAAGTATCAGTTGCAAGTTGAAGATCTTCCACATAATGATTTAGTATAACCTGGAAAATGCATGGAAAGACTTGAACAGACTCTGCACCGCCTATTGGACTATAACCCTTTAAATTGATTCCAGAAAGACTTTTACAAATCAGCAGCCTCACCATCTCTGCTATGAAACTCACCTAAGTACTTTACACATATTTGTATGTATATTGATTTTTTAACCATTTGCAACTCTTTTCTTTTTCCTATTATTAAACCTTTAATTTTAGTTACTAAAGAATTGGCATCAGTGTGATTATTGGGTAAGATCTGAGACTCATATTGACCTGGGGATAAGTGTCTGGTCCTTTGGGATTGGTGAACCTCACATATGATGAATCAGGTTTTCAATAACCCCTCATTATAGTAGATGTGGCTGTCTAGATGGGAGTCAAGGGCTGGAATGCTTAAAGGGAACTGTATTTGGCTTCTTGTTTACTGGTGTGGTATTACAGAATCTGTTTTGTTACTGGCTTGGTGAATCTAATAATAGAATAAACCATCAGTTTTGGGAATTGTCTGCCCTATTCCTTGCAGTCTGCCCTAAGTGTAGCATTCTCAGTGTGGCCTATCCAGGCACCTGGTCACAAACAGAAAAATCACTGATTCAAAGATGAAATAGCAAGGGAAGCAAACACATACAGTTTACACAGGAAATAAACATAAAGATGCAACTTTAGGCTATACACATCTACATTAGATAAATTCCCTTTTCTAATACAAGTTACCTATTGCCTTTGAACAGTTTGGCAGCATACCTCACTGCCATAGAGGGGATACTGCGTTCACAAACAGTCCCCTGCCTTTGAGACCGTCCCTCAGTTTTGGAAGACTTTCATTTCAAAACCCTTCCCTTTTAACAGGGTTTACAGTTTATTTTCCTTTCTCTCAGACTATGGTAATTCATGGTTTTTCAGAGCAAGTGGGAAATTCCCTCAACTTGATAGGCAGAGTCTTGGTGTCTTCTCATTAACTGTAATGGTACATTATTTGTCTTTTCCTGGCTTGTACTATGGATTGTTAGTTGCGTCTGGTTTTCTGTAAAGACCTGGCTTGGGAGGAGTCCCTCCTCCCTGCTGTGAGGTATATTTTAAATTGTTGTACAAGTAATGAGCATAGTATTCTATATACATAAATACATATAGATTCACAACAGTCTCTATACATATTTTATAATGACCATCAAGTTCAGAACATTACAAGCTTTCATTAAAGCCTTTTTCTCAACATATTTTATACACAGTAACATTGCATACAACTAGTTGATTCAATTGCTTACTCTTTGGGGTTCAGATCCTCTGTTCTCCGCTTGGGGTGCTGGATTCTGATTGTGTCTGTAGCATTACCCATTAATGAGCCTTATTATACTGGAATCTATAAAATTTCTACAACAGACTCCCTCATCATGCCTCAGATGGCTAAGAGAACAGGGTGCAGATACCAGGTCTCATCAGAGGATCATGAACACTTTTATTCTCCCCTGACCCCCAAGATCTTTGATGCTCACTGCAGTGAATGAAAAGACTTAAGAGGGGCATTCAAAGTCTATCCCAAGGATAAAGACTTGAAAATGTTGGACATATTTA
This sequence comes from Emys orbicularis, assembly GCF_028017835.1. Taxonomy (NCBI): domain Eukaryota; kingdom Metazoa; phylum Chordata; order Testudines; family Emydidae; genus Emys; species Emys orbicularis. The sequence continues at coordinate 256,627,841 of NC_088683.1, read as the reverse complement.
GTAGAAAGACTTATTTAACTTCAGGGCTACAAATTTGTAGAGCCAACCATCAAGCACTGTTGGCTAGGTACGATTTCTTCAACTGGCATGCAATGTCCAAATTCCTGGATAGAATACCAGAGGAATCCAAGGAGGAGTTCCAGGAAATGTCTATATAGGTCATTTGGTGGTGAGAACATCCTTCCAAGTAGCCCTTGACATGGCAGATTCAGCAGCCAGAATGATGGTAATTGCAGTCACTAAGTGCCACTCATCTTGGTTGCAATTTTCCTGTATGCCTATGGAAGTCCAAAAAACAATAAAGATCTACCTTTTGAGAAAACTAACCCCTTTTCTGGGAAGACAGACGAAGCCCTGCATTCCCTCAAGGATTCTAGGGCTACTCATACCCCTTTTGGGCATCTACATTCCATCTTCAAAGAGGAAACAATACCATTCTCAGTTCCAACAGAAGCAGACATTCTATCCCCCAAGACAGCCTGAACAAGCTAAAAGGTGGGGTGAGTCTCAAAGGAGCCCACCACCTCCTCCTTCTGCATTGGCTTTGTCTAAACATCCATCCACCCTGAAGCAGTCTATTTGATTCTTTGGTCAAGGTCAGCATATCAATCTATTCAGGTCTACCTTGTCCTCCTCCTCCCTTTTGGAACAGTTGTTCCTCAGTGCTTGGAGCCTCATTACAATACACCAATGGATTCTGAACACCATGAGAGTGGATTACACTCTGCAGTTTCTCTGCATTCCTTCCTTCCACCCCACCCCTCCTTTGTCCCCTTTTCAAGGGCCAATCTCACAAGGCTGTTCTCAAGCAAGAAATACAGCGTCTTCTCAAGTTGAGAGCCATAGATGAGGTGCCTCTGCAACATTGGGGAAAGGGGTTTTACACTCATCATTTCTTCACGCCAAAGTCCAAAGGAGATCCAAGGCCTATCCTACCTAGATCAACAAAATAATAAACAAATACATTACAAAATATAAAGTTTTGCATAGTTTCCCTAGCTTCTATTATTCCTTCCCTGGATCACAATGATTGGTATGCTGCCCTCAAGTTGAAAGATGCTTATTTTCATGTGACTATCTACCTAGGCCACAGAAGATTCCCTAGTTTCACGGATGCAAATGCTCATTATCAATGTATAGTCCTCCCCTTTGGCCTGTCATCAGCCCCATGGGTCTTCACGAAATGGGTGACAGTAGTGGTTGCTGACTTCAGAAGGATTGATTTGAGGCTGCTCCAAGCAACAGACAGAGGACATCATCAGATAAATCCAGTGCCATAGGCTTGATAATCAACAAGGGCAAGTCAATCCTGTAATGCAGATGATCGAGTTTACTGGTGTGGAAGTAGAGCAAGAACAGACAGGTATTTGAAGGGGATTTCAATGTCTAAATAGTCTCTTCTGTGAGCAAGAGTCAGGCTAGCTGTTAGCCTAATAACGCGAGACCTGTAGAAGCGAGGATTGTGTGAGGCGAATGGGAAAGAACTGTGTGAGAAGTTGTTGCAGCCTTGTGTAGATAAATATGGACTGTAGACTAGAGTCTAAATAGATGTGAAAAATAAGATATTAGGATGACCTATGTATAAACAAAATGCAGCTGTTGCTCATTATTGTATGTAACAAAAGGTATAAATGCTTGCTGTAATTGTTTACCTGTAGAGAGACCTGCCTAGGAGGGGGAAACCCTGTGTCCTAGTGTGCACTCTCCCTCTATGCAATTGCTTGAGAATAAAGTATCTGACTTTGCTGCACCCAACCAAAGAGAGTGAGAACTCTGTTTTTCTCCGACACTGGGATTGTTCTCAGTTCAAATACAACAACAGCTTATTTGCCCCAGTCCAGGTTGGAAGAGATTCTGGACTTATGCAATGCCCTCCAGGCCCACCCTCTGATGAAAGTAAGAAACTGCCTAAGACTACTAGGACATATGACGGTTTGCACACATGTACTCAGCATGCCATACTCCACCTCTTGTGTATGTAGGGGTGGTTTAAAGTCTGTATCATTCATCAAGACACCTGCTGGACATGCTGATTCATGTACCAGCAAGATTTCTTTCTTCCTTGAACTGGTGGATCCAGCCAACATGTGCAGAGGAGTTGCTTGCTTGCCTCCCTGAGGTAGCAGATTGCTCTCTGCTGGTCCAAAATATTTTACTGAACAGCTGAAAACCTTCTACAGGATACATTACTTTGTGAAATGAACATGTTTCTCCATCTGGTCTTAGCAATGAGGCATCCTTTCCCTGCAGACTCAACTCCAGGACATGCTGGAATATTTGCTGTACCTGAACAAACAAAGTCTCTCAGTTCCCTGAGGGTTCTCCTGGCTGCAGTTTCAGTTTTCCACCCCCTGATAGGGGGTAGATTGGTGTTTTCTAATTCCATGACTATTACATTTTTAAAGGGTATAGATAGACTCTATCCACCTTTCACCTCAACCAAACAATGAACTTAAAATCTCTCTTCCTCAAGACACATAATCATGAGTCAGGGCTTCTCCTTTTACAGGGTGAAAGGAGGGTTTCGGGGCTCCAACGTGTATGTGTGTGTGGGGGGGGGACGACCAACGGGCTTGCCTCCGCAAAGCAGGGGTTCCCGCCGCCGCCTATGGAAAATAGGATTGTCCACTGTGGGGCCACTGCTTTGGTGCTTCTCCTCTGTGGAAATCTATTTGGCATCAGATGAATCCACCCGTTAAAAAAAAAAATGCTCCCAGCTGCACTGAGGTCCTTTTTACTTCAGCCTCTCGTTTAGAAGGTCTACTTCATCCAATTAGCTGTAGATCCACATCATTGTCTTTGAGTGCTAAGGAACTGTTGCTTGGCAGAGTCACTGACTTTGCTGATGTTGGCACAGGGTACTTCAGTGATGACTGGGTTAATTGGGGTAGGGAGCTTAAGCTGCTCTTATATGGGTGAGAACTGAATTCGAGAGCTCACTATCCTTTGCTGACATAGAATTTAGTTTCAAGGTTTTACCCTTTGAAGCAATCTGTGCCTGCATCACTTGGACTTTCAGAGTCTAACTGGAATGCCACAAGTTGGGATATTTCTTCAGTGCATGAGGTGACATCATTCTGCAGGCAAATCAGGCATTTCTGCATAGTGTGGTCAACTCTTGAGGTAGATGATGCAAAGAAAAGAGGCTATTTTGTACATAGTTTTGCCACACTGACAAACATACTTGAAAGAAAATTGAGTGGCAAAGCATAGAAAAAGCCAACTCTAAAAGATTTCTGGCACCATGAACACCAACCAGGTGCTGATGCTCCAAAATACCTGAGAAATGCAAAGCACGGGAGCATTCTGAGTCAGGCATTAGTGTGCTGAGAAACAGCCAAGACTCTTGCTCTGAAGCAAGCATTTAAGCTCTGGGGCAGATACCACACTGGTAAAGAAAAACCCACCCAGGTGTGAACATGCCAAAGCATGGGAGCTGGAGAATTTAGGGGGGAAAAAGCATTGCCTAAACACTGGCAGGCATAAAGCACAACAGAAAAACAAGTGCCAAACCTCCTCAGAGCACACTAGGATAGTTCATCCAATTACCTCACAAGTATTTTATGCAACTGCACTGGACTGCCTGGAAGGTATGACTAATATGGTAAGGTTACATAACAAGTGTCAATAGAACAGCGGTTCTCACACTGTGGGTTGGGACCCCAAAGTGGATCGGGACATCATTTCAATGGGGTCGCCAGGGCTGGCTTAGAGTTGCTGGGGCCTGGAGCCAAATCCAAAGCCCGAGCCCAACCTCAGGCTTCAACCCTGGGTGTCAGGACTAGGTTACAGGACCCCTGCTTAGGGCTGAAGCCCTTGGGCTTTGCCGCCCCCCTCCTACTGCCTGGGGTGGTGGGGCTCAGGCTTTGGTCCCCCCTTCTGGGGTTGTGTAGTAATTTTTGTTGTCAGTAGGGGATCGCGGTGCAATGAAGTTTGAGAATCCCTGCAATAGAAGAATTTGAGCAACAAAGAAATATTTTCTCCAAATGGTGCTGCTTTGCTGACTGTGATCAATAAAGAACTGACTTAAACATTTGGAGAGAAGCAGGATGGCATGCTATAGCTGGTGGTAGACCTGTTTCATACTCCATCCTACTATTGCTGCCCTCAATGGTCTAAAAGCCTCTAGAGCTAGGTCTCTTTTCCTGGTCTGCACAGATGTTATCTCTACATATTTTTTTCCTTACCTATTCTTTCTTTGTAAGGGGATAAATCAGTCACCAATTATTCTCAGTCCAAAAATAATCTCTAGCATATTTTTTCCTCTTTGCTTTTAAGCTGTCACTTGCTGCTTAAATAATAGCTGCCTTCCTCTTGCACAAAAACCTAAAACACTTTTAAAAGAAAAGTCTTTGCCCCTAAAACCTTGATTTTTACATTTTTGAAAGCAGTTTTGTGTACAATCTCACTTTTCTAGTCACTGCTTCATCCTTCTAGATTTGAAGATTCAAAGGATGCTCCATTTTGCAAAAATGTCAGAGTAGTGTATCCTGATGAAATCATGGTTCTCTACATTTTAAAAACCTAGCATGGTAGAGAAGAAAAAGGAATCTTAAAAGACCACACACCATGCTGTAAAACTTACTATGCAGTACAATTCTGTCATAGCTGTCATGAGTATAGTACCTCACTGTGTCTTCTTCAACCAGCAGAGCTTGCAGAGGAGCAAATTTGCCCTCTAATTAAACTACTTTAAAATTACATATTTAAAATGGGGCACTCTAAGTGCCCCTGCCCTGATAATGGTAAGGCAGTGAGTGAGGAGGAAGCATTATTCAGAGGTTGGCTAGGGCTGGTTACTAAAATGCTGTTGCAATGGGTGCAGAGCCTGTACATGAGACAACACCCTCATGATTTGTTTGACAGTGAGCTCTGCCATTAGTGTGCCCAGCAATATCCTTATGGCAACAGAAGGGAAAAATGTTCTGCTAGTGAATCTCGGGCTAAGCCCTGCTAAGACACCTGAAGATCCAGCACCTGGGCAAGGTGCCCACCGCCTGCAGCCAGGGGTGAAGGGGACATGGACTGAGTACCCCAACCCAACCATAATCAGCAGAGGCGAGTTATGGTACAGTTTTGATCTCTTCTTCCCTTGCTTGACGCCCATAGGTGGGAGGTAGGCAGCTCAGTGCTCACACAGGCCGAGCCACCCCCTCGAGTAACGCCACGTGCCACAGCGCAACTGCTGTTTATCACTGACTAACCGCCAGCTCTCGCGCCCATGCTTCCCGCGCACTTGTTCCTAGAGGAGGGCGGGGAGACCATGGGCGCGAAAAAGCTGCGCATGCGCTTTTCACGGACGGCGGGTGGAGGGACCACTAGTCTCTCCGAGTGTGCCCTGTGTGAGGCACGTTACACCTTGTGACGTCAGCGCGCAGCGTCACGCGGGTGGGACGTACAAAAGTGTAAGTTTCAATTTTTTTTTTCTACCAACGGAAAAATTTTTCTAGGGCCGCATCCGCGTGCCGGAGCCGGGGAGGGGCGGCTGCGCCCCCGCCCCCACACACAGGGAGCCCTCCGAGGGGAGGGGGGAGCCTGCGCAGGTGTGCGGGGAGCGGGGGCAGGAGGGACACACTGGGGGGGCTGGAAGGGAGGGACGCGGGGACAGGGAAGAGTGAGACTGACACGTGTGGGGGGAGGGCGGGAGCGAGATCCCCGATTGGGGCTGGGGCCAATGACAGCCCAGGAGCCCCCTCCCCCCCACATTGGAGGCCTGTGAGCTGCACATGTGCAGTCGGCGCCCCCCGCCGTGTCTCCGCAGAGCGGCGCTGTGGGGGCGGGCGGCGGACGGAGGGAGCCTGCTGTCCGCCGGCGGCCGCTCAGGTGCAGGCACCGTTCGGCATGTGGGAGGTGCTGCTGCGCCGGAGGATGGGTTTGGGCGGGACGTGGGGAGGGGGCGCGGGATCTGCCCGGGGGGGGGGAGGGATACCCCCTACTGGGGGAGGGGGGAAGATGGTGCCTCCGGCCCCTGAGTCAGCCGAGCCCAGTGCCTCGCGCGGCCCCGCGCCAGCTTGGGCCCCCGGGGGGGTCTGAGCCGCTGTTGGGGCTGAGAGGAGCCTCAGAGGCGCCGCGTCCTCCCTCGCCTCCCGTCACAGCTGCGGCCCGTCTGCCTGCGCCCGCCGCCGGGTACGGGGGGCTGGCCCCAGAGGCCTAGTGCCTATGGCGAAGCTGATAGGTCGCCCCCACTCCCATGCAGAGGCCTGGCCTTGGGGGGGCGGGGATGTCGGGTAGTGTTGCAGAGGGCGCAGCTGGACCGTGACCGGCCCGGTGTGGGCTTAGGCTGCCGGCGCAGGCCGCCTGCCGCCCTGCTGGGCTCCTCCGTGTATGTTTGGGGTGGGGAGGCCTCTGGAGCTAGGGTGCGAATTGTGACAGCTTCCCCGAGCTGCAGGGAGGTCGTTCCCCTGTGGGGGTTGTGAGGCTGATCACCGAGAGTAAGTTGATGATGCCAGGAAACTTTTTAAATGTGAGACACGTTCTAAAGTAGAGGAATATCTGCTTGTAGTTAATAAATTACATTTTACAGACTTCTGAAATTCACTATTATAGTTGGTGTCTTGACTTTTTTTTTAGAAAATAACATCACTGTTCCTGTTTTCTTCTGTGGTCATCAAGCATTTAAGTGCCTTGATTTCTAGGCATTGGTAACATGGCAAAAGATGTGAGTATATTTGTTTCATATTATGTGGAAGGATGAGTAATAGAATATTTCCATGTTTTTGCTAATAAAAATAAAGCAGGCCATACATCCCACAGATGGCATTAAGGGATATGAAGACCTGCTTTTTGTATCTTATTTAAAATAGGGTTTGCAGTACATCTGTCACTGTTTTTGCATAGAAAGTTTAGAATAGCATTATTAGCTCTTGTACTGTAAAAAGGATTAAGATTTGAGAGAATCTGCAGACATTTGTTCTGTGCAACAAAACAAAAAGCCACCATCTTGCTGAAAAGCATTTGTGATGCAGGCATTTTGTGTACTTGTGGTAGAGGTTATGAAAACTGCTTTTCACTGTTGTGCTGGGCTTTTTAAAAAAACCCAATAATGAAATTATTGTTCAATCTGAGTGTTTTCAGTCAAGTACCTTTCATTAAGTTACCTGTTTGTTGATAAAACAGGTACATCAGGAGCACCACTGTCAGTGTTGCCCTGCAATTCAACCCTGTTTAGAGGTGAGAGGGTCCTTCAGTCTCCATGCCCATCCTTTTTCCCCTCTTCTCTTCTGAGGCAGACAAAATAAATCTAGTGAATGCCAACAAGAATTAGCCTAGGACAACTATTTTTTCCCCACATAGTCCATCAAATTCAAGCCATTACCACTCATCTCTAGGTTAATAGAAGAGGTCTATCTCTTGAGCCATCTACTCTTACAGTTCCCTTTTTAATACCTCTGTAACTATCAGAAAAATTACTGTCTTATATTTTAAATTTAAACAAACTTCTGTTCACTAATAGTCCTCATTTAGTATCATTAGGCTTTCATAGTTACATGTTACATTGCTAGTAAAGTACTCTGATATTCTGGTTTGCATATTGATATGTTTTTTGCATATTTTCAAAAAAGAAAACCAAAAAGAAAAACAGCATTTAAAAAAAAGGTTTTAAATTATGGCCTAAGGTTTGATGTGAGAAGGTATTGCAACCTTCCAAACAGTGAGAGACAGATAGAACTTAAGTAATCCTTGGTTTAAAGAATTAATATTGTAGAGCACTGATGTGGTTTAAAAAACACTTAAAAAAAAAAAAGAAAACCCTAATGATTGGGGCGGCAACCAGATAGAAAAACAGTCAGTCAAGGGTTGCCAGGAAAAGACAAAGGAAGTGAATTATGTTAAAGATAGCTAAAGGTCTTATGGGTGGGAGGAAAGAATGTAGGCCCATTGAGAGGATGAAATAAAAGATGGTTAAAAGTGACAGAGATACTGAAGACCTTTTGTTTAAATCCCTCCTAGGCTATGTCTACACTACAGACCTTGCAGCTGCTCTACAGTAGCAAGAGAGCATCTCCTGCCAACATAGCACTGTCCACACCGGTGCTTTTATCGGCAAAACGTATGTCGGTCAGAGGTGTCGGTTTTTTCACATCCCTGACTGACAAGTTTTGCTGACCAAAACCAAAAGTGTGTGAGGGAGAATTTAGAAAACTAGGAAATGAGGAAGAACTTAATGAGTATTGATGAAGAGCATGTAAGGAGAGTACGTGGGGAACAAAAGTGTATGCCACTCATCCAGTTCAGCTGATATGGCCCATAAGATATTAGGATACCTTGCAAACTTAATGTATAGTTCAGTGCAGTGGTTCTCAAACTTTTGTACTGGTGACCCTTTTCATATAGCAAGCCTCTGAGTGCAACCCACCTAATAAATTAAAAGCACTTTTTTATATATTTAACACCATTATAAATGCTGGAGGCAAAGCGGGGTTTAGGGTGGAGGCTGACAGCTCGTGATCCTCCAGGTAATAACCCGACCCCCAGTTTCAGAACCACTGGTTTAGTGGTAGACAACTGGTGTGGTACTAATTGCTTTTTGCCAATTTTCAAAAAGGGAAAGAAGAGTGAACCTGATAACTACTGTTCAAAGCCTAACTTCTGTCCTTAGTGAAATAATGGAACAAATTACAAGGGGGGAAATCCCTAATTTTTTAGGCCTTGATCCTGCAAAGACTTGCAAATGCTTAACTTTGTGTGTGCATAATCCTGTAGACTTCAGTAGAACGGTTCATGTGTGTAAAAATTAAGTATGTGCATAATTCAGCAGGAGTGGGACCTTACTGGATAATTTGCACTGTGAACAGTAAGCATTATAAATGTATAAAGAATATTTCTTTCCAAACAAAATATATTCCTTTTTTAAAAAAATTATAAAATTAATAGCTAAACAAGGGGATTAAAGAAATAATATTTGGATTTTACTAAAACATTTGGTAAATCTTCCAAAATCTTTATTTGAAAATTTTAGTGACATGGATATAGTGTCATGTAGACTGAAAATTGGCCAGAGGATTGTGAACAACTGATAATGATAAAAGGCAAAGTATTGAGTTTGGGGAATGTACTAATGGATTTTTTTCTAATGGATAAGGCCCAAAAGCTATTGCAAAGTCTGTGGTAGCTCCAGTCATAAATAACCTCTTCATTGAAGAAGAGGGAATAAAGAAGACATCATAGTTAATATTATATATAGAAGAGGTCCCAGAGTTGCGTATGGTGTAACTTTTTTTTTTTTTAAACAGTGTGTACATGTTCTCATCTACACTACTCCCATGAGTCCTGTTGATCTTAAACCAAATTAGACCCAGCCATGCTTGGGGAATCCCAGAAACCTCAGCTCAGTCACCACTCCTGTTTTTAATGGCTGACTGCCTTTGTTACTGTCACTTTAGAATATAAGAACGGCCATATTGGGTCACACCAAAGGTCCATCTAGCCCAGTATCCTGTCTTCTGACAGTGGCCTATGCCAGGTGCCCCAGAGGGAAGAACAGAACAGGTAATCATCAAGTGATGCATCCCCTGTCGTCCAGTCCCAGCTTCTGGCAAAACAGAGGCTAGGGACTCTGTCCCTGCCCATCCTGGCTAATAGCCATTGATGGACCTATCCTCCATGAACTTACCTAGTTCTTTTTTGAACCCTGTTATAGTCTTGGCCTTCACAACATCCTCTGGTAAGGAATTCCACAAGTTGACTCTGCATTGTGTGGAAAAAATACTTACTTTTGTTTGTTTTAAACCTGTGTAGTTCATGTGTTGAGAGAGAGTAAATAACAGTTTCTTATTTACTTTCTTCACACCAGTCATGATTTTATAGACCTCTATCATATCCCCCTTTGTTTTCTCTTTTCCAAGCTGAAAAGTCCCAATTTTATTAATCTCTCCTCATATGGAAGCTGTTCCATACTCCTAATAATTTTTGTTGCTCTTTTCTGAACCTTTTCCAAGTCAATATATATATTTTTTTGAGACTGGGCGACGGCATCTGCACACAATATTCAAAATGTGGGTGTACCATGGATTTATATAGAGGCAATATGATATTTTCTGTCTTATCTATCCTTTTCTTAATAATTCCCAACAGTCTGTTCGCTTTTTTACTGCCTCTACACATTGAGTGTACGTTTTCAGAGAACTATCCACAATTAATTCAAAATCTTTCTTGAGTGGTAACAGCTAATTTAGATGTGCATAATTTTATATGTATAGTTGGGATTGTTTTCCAATGTGCATTACTTTGCATTTATCAACATTGAATTTCATCTGTCATTTTGTTGCCCAGTGACCCAGTTTTGTGAGATCCTTTTGTAGCTCTTTGCAGTCTGCTTGAGTATCTATCTTGAGTAGTTTTGTATCCTCTGCAAATTTTGCCACCTTACTGTTTACCCCTTTCTCCAGATTATTTATGAAATAAATATTTATTAAATAGGACTGGTCCCAGTACAGACTACTGGAGGACATCACTATTAACCCCTCTCCATTCTGAAAACTGACTGTTCATTCCTACCCTTTGTTTCCTATCTTTTAACCAGTTATCAATCCATGAGAGGACCTTCCCTCCTATCTTAAGAGCCTTCGGTGAGGGACCTTGTCAAAGGCTTTCTGAAAATCTTAGTACACTATATCCACTGGATCCCCCTTGTCCACATGCTTGCTGACCCCCTCAAAGAATTCTAGTAGATTGGTGAGGCATGATTTCCCATTACAAAAACCATGTTGACTCTTCCCCAACAAATTATGTTCATCTATGTGTCTGACAATTCTGTTCTTTACTATAGTTTCAACCAGTTTGCCTGGTACTGAAGTCAGGCTTACCGGCCTGTAATTGCTGGGATCACCTCTGAAGCCCTTTTTAAAAATTGGCGTAACATTAGGTATCCTCCAGTCATTTGGTACAGAAGCTGATTTAAATGATAGGTTACAAACTACAGTTAGTAGTTCAGCAATTTCACATTTGAGTTCCTTCAGAACTCTTTGGTAAATACGATCTGGTCCTTGGCACTTATTACTTTTTAGTTTATCAGTTTGCTCCTAAACCTCCTCTCGTGACACCTCAATCTGCGACAGTTCCCAAACCTGAGCCAATCTTTTTAGGTGACAAATCTGAGGAATTTCCTCACATCCTCAGCCATGAAGACTGCTGCAAATAATTCATTTAGTTTCTCAGCAACTGCCTTATTGTTCTTGAGAGCTCCTTTAGCATCTTGATTGTCCAGTGGCCCCACTGGATGTTTAGCAGGCTTCCTGCTTCTGATGTACTTTTATTACTTTTTGAGTCTTTGGCTAATTGTTCTTCAAATTCTTTTTTGGCCTTCCTAATTATATTTTTATAATTTTGTCAGTTTATATGCTCCTTTCTATTTTCCTCACTAGGATTTAACTTCCACTTTTTAAAGGATGCCTTTTTGTCTCTCACTGCTTCTTTTACTTGGTTGTTGAGCCATGGTGGCACTTTTTTGGTTCTCTTACTATGTTTTTTAATTTGGGGTATACATTTAAGTTGAACCTCTATTATGGTGTCTTTAAAAGGTTTCCATGCAGCTTGCAGGGATTTCACTTTTGACACTGTACCTTTTAATTTCTGTTTAACTTCCTCATTTTTGTGTAGTCCCCCTTTCTGAAATTAAATGCTACAGTGTTGGACTGTTGTGGTGTTTTCCCCGCCACAGGGATGTTAAATTTAATTATATTATGGTCACTATTACTAAGTGGTCCAGCTATAATCACTTCTTGGACCAGATCCTGTGCTGCACTTAGGACTACATCAAGAATTTCCTCTCCTCTTGTGGGTTCCAGGACTAGCTGCTCCAAGAAGCAGTCATTTAAGGTGTCAAGAAACTTAATCTCTGCATCCCGTCCTGAGGTGACATGTACCCAGTCAAGGTGGGGATCGTTGAAACCCCCCATTATTATTGAGTTTTTTATTTTTATAGCTTCTATAATCTCCCTGCGCATTTCACAGTCCCTATCACCATCTTGTGCAGGTGGTTGGTAATAATATATGGAGGTATACCTATCTCATAGAGCTGGAAGGGACCCTGAAAGGTCATTGAGTCCAGCCCCCTGCCTTCACTAGCAGGACCAAGTACTGATTTTGCCCCAGATCCCTAAGTGGCCCCCTCAAGGATTGAACTCACAACCCTGGGTTTAGCAGGCCAATGCTCAAGTCACTGAGCTATCCCTCCTCCCTACTGCTATATTCTTATTATTAGAGTATGGAATTACTATCCATAAAGATTCTGTGGTACAGTTTGGTTCATTTAAGATTTTTACTTCATATGATTATGATTTTTTTGTACATGTAGTGCCAGTCCCCCATCAGCACAACTTGTTCTGTCCTTCTGATCTATTTTGTACCCTGGTACTACTGTGTCCCATTGATTATCCTCATTCCACCAAGTTTCTGTGATGCCTATTATATCAATATCCTCATTTAATATGTGGCACTGTAGTTCACCCATCTTATTATTTAGACTTCTAGCATTTGTATATAAGCACTTTAAAAACTTGTCACTTTTTAGCTGTCTGCCATTACATGATGTAATTGAATGGGCCTCTTTTTCATTTGACTGTTTCTCATCAGATCCTACCTGTATTTTATCATTGTCCATCCTCTCCTCCTTACTAGGACATAGAGAATCTCCATTAATACATCCTCCCCTAAGAGATGTCTCTGTCCGAACCATGTGCTCCTCTATACCTGTCGGCTTTCCCCCAGCCCTTAGTTTAAAAACTGCTGTGACCTTTTAAATTTTAAGTGTCAGCAATCTGGTTCCATTTTGGTTTAGGGTGGAGCCCATCCTTCCTGTATAGGCTCCCCTTTCCCAAAAGTTTCCCCAGTTCCTAATAAATCTAAACCCCTCTTCCCTACACCATTGTTTCATCCATGCATTGAGACCCTGCAGTTCTGCGTATCTAACTGGCCCTACGCGTGGAACTGGAAGCATTTCAGATAATGCTACCATGGAGGCCCTGGATTTCAATCTCTTACCTAGCAGCCTAAATTTGGCCTCCCGGACCGCTCTCCTATCCTTCCTTATGTCATTGGCACTTACATGTACCACAACCATCAGCTCCTCTCCAGCACTACACATAAGTCTATCTAGATGTTTCGAGAGATCCGCAACCATTGCGCCAGGCAGGCAAGTCACCATGCAGTTCTCCCGGTCATCGCAAACCCAGCTATCTATGTTGCTAATGATCAAATTCCCCCAATAACTATTACCTATCTCTTCCCGATAATGGAGTTCCCTCCCCTGGAGAGGTATCCTCAGTGCGAGAGGATACCACAACATCATCTGGAAGGAGTCCCAGCTATGGGATTGTTTCCCTCTGCCCCAGTTGGATGTTCTTGTTCCCTGAGACTTTCTTCCTCCTCAATAGTACAGAGGATGTCAGACTGGGGATGGGACCATTCTACTGTGCCTGGAAAGTCTCATCTATGTACCTCTGTCTCCCTTAGCTCCTTCGTTTCAGCCACTCTGATCTCCAAAGCCCGTACACGGTCTGTGAAGGCCAGGAGCTCCCTACACTGAATGCACACATACGCCATCTGCCCATATGGCAGGTAATCATATATGCTGCATTGGTGCAATAAACTGGATAGCCCCCACTCTGTCGCTGGACTTTTGCTTGCATTCTCTTTTTACTCCTGCATCTCATTCCTTCGTTGATGTTTTGTTTTTATCAACGGGTTTTTTTGGCATTAAGTTTAAAGAAGGTTAAGTGTATCTAGCCCCTCCTTCCCCCCTCGCATTCTCCCTCTAAACTCCCTTGCAAAACTCCCCTGTTAGCTGCTCCTGTTCGCTAGCTCCTCTTGTCGCTTAGGAGTGGGCTTTTTAAAGGTTTCCAGCTGTCCTCCCAACTGCCATGGGATCTTCTTCTCTAGGTTGACCTATCACCCTTTATTCAGGAGCCATAAGAGCTGCAGCAGATTCTCCCTTAGCAGATATAACGCTCTATCCTCTGTTGACCTATTAACACTCAGCAGATTCATCACACTATAGTGAGGTCTAGCAAGATTAATAGGGTGCAGTTAAGAAAGGGGAATACTTAGGAATCTTTGTCCTTGAATATACTTACTGTGAGCATTATCAAGCTGTCCAATATTTTCCTAAGGGAAGAGGTGAAATTTCCATCTTTTGGGACACTTAAAACTAGACTGGACACAACACTAATATGGGGAGTCAGGAATAATTGTGCATTGGTGGGAAGATAATTATAACCTAATAGCCATCTACTATCTCTAATCCGATACCAGGAGAAGGTGTTGGTCACTTGTATATTGGAATTGATGTCTGAAAATAGAGAAGGAAATGCTATTCATTATAAATGGTTCAAAAATATAATAGTGTAGCAGTTCTTAAACAGTTTGGTGGAGAGCCAACTGGCAGAATGTTGCTAGTGCTCCCCATTTTCAGTTACTTTAATTGCAGAGAAAACCCTGGAGGCCTGCAAAAGCAGTAGGAAAACTGAAGTGGTTTGTGTCTGGCTCTCTGTTAGGAGTAACTGCTACCTAGGAGGAAGAGAAGAAACTAGAGCTGCTCTCAAGAATTAGAACCATTAGTTGGCGAGGAATGCTCAAAGGAGAGGAGGAGTAATACAGCCATGCAATGTGCCCAGGGGAGAAGGGGACCAGGTAGAAGGAATTCATGTATGAGGACAAAACACTTACTGTATTAAACAGTCAAATATGCGTAATTGCTTTCTTATCAATTTCCATGTAGGCAATTGCTATAGTTGTCACAGGGATACTCTGCAATTCTCACATGGACCAACTCTTTCCAGATAGTCTTTAGTAAAACTCTGTCCATGCTATGAGAGAATTTGCAAAACCTTGGACTGATGGATTTCTCAAAGTTTTATTTTACGTTGTGTGTTCTACCAACATCTTATTTTTTTTACTTGAAAATATTTTGGCAAAATTATTCTCTTGATCTCTAGATTGAAGTATTTTATATTTATTCTAGATAGGCAGATACTTCTGAAGTATTTTAATTAACAGTATTTTAGTGTTTTATGTATTTTTAGTACACCTGACTGAGCAGATGGACCCTTGTGACCATCTGGAGCCCTATTGCTTCCCTGTACAGAATTCTGCCACATGGTGCTTGTTGCGGGTTCAATGCCTGATATTACTTCCCCAGATATCTAAAGATGCAGGGGTGAGAGTAGTATATTTTCTCACTTTTAAGGGAGGTGTTCAAAAGAAACTTGAATAAATGATTTCATTCCAATTCACTTATTTTTTATGATATCGTCCGTAAATATGTTGGCCAAAGAAAATATTTTAAAATATACACTTGAAAATGAAAAGGTTCAGAGAAGGGCAACAAAAATGATTAGGGGTTTGAAACAGCTTCTGTATGAGGAGAGATTAATAAGACTGGGACTTTTCAGTTTGGAAAAGAGACTAAGGGGGGATAAGATAGAGGTCTATAAAATCATGACTGGTGTGGAGAAAGTAAATAAAGAGGTGTTATTTACTCCTTCTCTTAACACAAGAACTAGGGGCCACCAAACTAAATTAATTGGCCACAAGTTTAAAACAAAGAAAAGGAAGTATTTCTTCACACAACGCACAGTCAACCTCTGGAACTCTTCGCCAGAGGATGTTGTGAAGGCCAAGACAATAACAGTTCAAAAAAAAGATATAGCCATTGATGGACCCATCCTCCATGAATTTAAGCCAGGATGGGCAGGGATGGTATTCCTAGCCTCAGTTTGCCAGAAGCTGCGAATGGGCGACAGGGGATGGATCATTTGATGATTGCCTGTTCTTTCCCTCGGGCACATGGCATTGGCCACTGTTGGAAGACAGGATACTGGGCTAGATGGACCTTTGGTCTGACCCAGTATGGCCGTTCTTATGAAATGCTGAGGAGTGGTTTCCTGCATTGCTGTTTAGGGCCCACATCGTGTGATAAGATCAGTGTGAGTGGACCCTGGCACTTTCACGGGGCACCACTGAAGTCAGTAGGATTCTGCATGGGCAAGAGCTCGCTTGCACAAATCTGACTGTAGTGTCAAGGCCCGTGGCTATTTTTTGAGTGAAGATGCCTTGTTTGTAAAAAGATAGCAAGATCACAGGTCAGAATTCAGATTCATGTGTTTTCTTTGCAGAAAAGCTTTGGCAGTTGTGGTAACTGATATAATCACGCAGCTTTAGGAATAAAGTAAATAGCTTCTAATGTTTGAGGACTATTTGCCATGCATTGTAGCATCATTCCATGGGTAGATGGTACTGAAAATACCTGACACAAGACTGCTGAGCTTGTTTAGAAGAAGGTGTATTTTGTATACCACTCAGACCTATTTGATGAAGCCTACTGGTAAAGAAATACATTCAATGTATATCAATAACAAGCTCACTATTTTATGCAGACTGCCATGTCGTATGAGATCTGTGAAACCAATGCATGTGCAACAGTTTGTTTTTGAACAAAATCTTCATTATGAATACCTTGAATATTTATATCTGTATGAACTAGATTTACTCCATTATCTTCAAGTTTAATTGGTTTCTCATGCGTTGCAGTTCTGTAATTAAAATAATGTGAAGTTTATGCTTTGATAGTTTTCCATATGGTACTTCTAAATTAACTTTGAACTTATATCTGTTGTCTGAATCCAAAGGTTACAACTGGGCTAAAATTTAAAAAGTCAAAATGACACTAACATGATGGAAATGAGGGCTGTATGTGCTCTTTATGATGCACGAAGAGGTCCTAAAAAGAATTTTATATGCATTTTTTCCTGCCTGTTTTTTCTTTACATATCGGAACATCTAGTCTGATGTCCCCCTCACCCCTTTTTTTTGTTTGTTTGTTGGAGATTTCCAGTACATATTGAGAGCTTTAATTGAAGAGGTTGAAAATTCAGTCTCTAACAAACAGATCTTGTTCGAGTTGTTTATGGACACTCTTTTGTTAACGCTTACTTGACTCAAAGATTAAAAAAATCTGAATTAAAATCATTCACCCTGAATCATTTTTTCACTTGTTCTCCCGTTGTTCGCTACGTTTTTCAAGAAAGCGTATACAAGACCTGAAATTTCTAATGTAAAAAAAAAAGGAAAATATTGCACATAAACCCTTTTTGGATGGAGTCAGGAGGGAGGTAACCTTTTATTATCATAAATGAGGAAACAAGCAAAATCCCAATTATTTTCTCTTTTCGAAGTCACCTCTAAAGGACCAAGGAAAAATGCCTGCTAAAAAAGTCACCTGCCAGTTCTGAAACTTATCTGCGTAGTTGTAGTCTTTTTGCCACAGTCTCGGTTCTTTAAAATGTTTATCTTCTTTATTAATAATAATAATAATAGCGTATTTCAGTATATAGTGATGGACTTCTGGTGTATGTCTTCAGTTTTACCTGTGTTAGGAACACAGTGGTACTTACTAGCATGCTAAACAAGATAACAGCTTTTAATGGCTAGTTATAATAGTCATGTTAATGCATCACAAATTTTAGTTATGTATTTGCTTGATTGTGGATGATTTATTATTAGGATGATCATATGTTCGTCCCATTTTGGTTTGGGCAGTCCCTTTATTAAGCCCTGTCCCAGCTGTCCTGACTTTTTGGCAAAAGTGGGCATTTGTCCCATTTGCTCTTGCCAACTTGGTCAGTTGGCAAGAGCAAACAGGACAAATGCCCACTTTTGTCAAAAAGTGGGGTGTGGAGGAAAGTGTGTGTGTGTGTGGGGGGGGGGGGAGTGAGCAGCGATGCCAGCCTCGCACAGGGGGCAGGCAGGGCTCGGGTGAGCAGCGACACCAGCCCCAGCCTCACACAGGGGCACAAGCAGGGCTTGGGCAAGTGGCTCGGGCCAACCCTTTGCGATATCCCGTTTTTTTCCATTTGGGGAAATATGGTCAACCTATTTATTATGTTTGTGTGAAGTGGGAGAGGTTGTTTACTCTTTTGTAAGCAGTTTAATGTGTTGCATTAAATTTGCCATGTGCCTAGATACCATGTTGATAGGCACATAATTATTTCAGAATAATATTTTATAAACCTTATAGGCATTTAAAGAATACATTGGTAAGGATGTAGGTGAGGTAAAATGGCTTTTAAATGAATAATGTTCAACACTTAACTGCTAAAATATTGTATTAGTACAGGCACAGTTAAACTATTCTAATAATTTTGTTGAAAGAACAAATCTCTATTTTGTTCAGGTCTAGGGGAGCAAGTACCAAGAGCTTTTTGCTGGACATGATTGTTGCTACTGCTGCCCTGATAGCTTGTCCATTGGCATAGCATACTGTAATATTGGAGTTCTGGTGCAGGTGAAAAGACTAGATTACTTTCTCTGTACGTTAGTGTGCCTGGTGTTCTGTGCATGTGAAGTATCTGGGATGACCATGACTTGAGTTGCTCTCTATTTGAAAAGCAGGTTGCAGTTACTTTTGGAGGATGCTGTCTGTTCGAGCAACAAGGCCTGAGACTATCAACTGTCAGCTCCACAGTGTACTTCTGGGGGAATTCTGTGCATGTGCATAATTAATGAGCTATGCATATTTCTAATTTTTTGCACATAAAAAAGCTTCTGCCGAAATGTTGCTGCAGTTCTGCCTTTTGCCCACCAGAGGGCACTGTGGTGATAGAACACAGCAGCAGCTCCCAGCCGGCTAGGGAAGAGAAAAAACCTGTCTTCTTCACAGCTCCTGTCAGGCCAGGTCAGGAGATGGGCTATAGGAAGGCAGATGGTATGAGGCTGCTAGGGGGTTGGACAGGGGCTCATAAGGGCTAGTGGGGGAGGACAGACTGAGGCAGGGGCTGAATGGGAGTGGAGGTACAGGGCCACATGGTGATGGGGGAGGGAGGTGCAGGGCCACATAGGCACAGGGGGTGGCTGAGTGGGGGCACAGAGACACATGGGGATGGGGAGGGGGTACAGGGACACATAGGGATGAGGGTGGCTGAATGGGGGCACAGAAACATATGGGGATGTGGGTGTAGGGACACACAGAGAGGGGGTGGCTGGGTGGGTGCACAGAGCCACATGGCGATGGGGAGAGGGGTGCAGGGCCACATGGGGATGGGGGGAGTGGATGTCTGAGTGGAGGTGGAGGGACACGTGGACAGGGGCTGCAAGGACACATGGGGGTGCAGGGACACATGGGGATGGGCAGAAGTGCCTAACTGAATGGGAGAGGCTAGGGGCCAGCCAGAGTCTGCATGGGGGAAGCTCCCTAACAATCCTCCCCCCCCCCCCCCAAAAAAAACAACAATACTTATTCCATACTTTTCCCATCCATACCTAACAACCCTCCAAGTTGACACCCAGGCTCCTTTCCAGCAATTTACTTCCCTCTCCCTGAGCTCCTCAGTTACCCCTAACTCCCCCAAGCCTTTGAATTGCTTCTGAGAAGTGCGGGAAATACGGTTCTGTATTGTAGTTTAAATGAATTATTAATACAGAACTCTGAGTAATATACCTAGTTAGGAATCTATTTGTCAAAAAACATTTCTTGAATACTTGCTGACAGGTATTTTGAAATAAATGACTAAGAAAAGTTAAAACTGGTGTGATTATATTGTTGTTTTGACAAATAAAATATGCAGAATTTTGCAGAATTTGAAAATATTGTGCGCATAATTTTTAATTTTTTGTTGCAGAATTTTTAATTTTTTGGCACAGAATTCCCCCAGGAATGACAATGTAGTAGTGGTAAAGGAGTGAAATTTGGAGAAGCAGCCCAGTATAATGAGTTAATGAAACTCTTGTCACTCCTGCTCTTCATACTTGCTTAGACTAGCAGACCAAGTGCTTAAGTCACTTGCAGGATATTGAGTTCTTTATGTAGTCTTGGGTGAATGCAGGAGATTCTATACTCAGTTGTCTGCTCCCTACAAGAGAAGAAAACTATTGGTATTGGCAACTTGTCCAGCAGAGAGATCTGTTATTGGCCACTGGCCCACATGTATCTTAAGATATTTTTAGGTTCTAAGAGGTTGTTGACCTCTTAGAAATATGATTTGCACTGCATTTTAGCTATGGACTCTTAGATGTTTTCTTTGGTGAAAGAAAGAGACAGGGCAGTAATTTAACTTGTGTGAGCTATGGACAATATAATCTTTGCTGTTGCTGAGCAGAGTGATTTCAGTGGAAACAAAAGTAAGTTTAAGAGCAATTAGATAATACAAGTGTGCAGAGTCACTGACTTTCTGGTTTCCTCAGGGGTGCTCGACCTTTGCCCTGCCTCTTTCTGCCCTCGCCCCGCCTCTTTCCAAGCATTTAGATAACACAGTTGTGCAGAGGCAACGACTTTCTGGTTTTCTCAAGGGTGCTTGATCCCTGCTCCACCCAAGGCCCTGCCGCCACTCCACCCCTTCCTCCAAGGCCCTTGCCCTGCCAGTTTTTGCCCCCGAGTACACACTGCCCTCGCTCCGCCTCTTCCTGCCCCCGCTACTCGCCCTCCCCTCCAGCGCCTCCTGCACGCCGCTGAACAGCTGATCACTGGCAGGCGGGAGGTGCTGGGAGAGAGGGAGAGGAGCTGATCAGCGGGGCTGCTGGTGGGTGCTGAGCACCCACTAATTTTTCCCCATGGGTGCTCTAGCTCTGGAGTACCCACAGAGTCAGCGCCTATGCAAATGTTGCTCAAAAGGTGGGGATAAGTAGCAAGATGTAATCAAAGCAATAAGTTTACCTTTCTGCAGATCTAAACTATAAGTACAGTTAAGTATTGCCTCAAGAATAGTCTAAAAGACCAAAGTTCTAGGAGGTATCATGGTCCTAGATTCTTACTTACAGAAAAATTGACTCGTTTTTGTGATATTCTAGAAGTCGAGCTTCAGTCAACTCAGCTATAAAAAGCTATCTGAAAAGTTGCCTGATTTTCATTTATTTTATTTATTCATTTATTTAACTCAACTAACCAGGAAACTGCACATGTGCAAAGGAGATCTGATTGACAGTTAGCAATTTATTGAGCTTGACTAACTCCTGATGGTATATGGGAGTTTTAATTGCAGCCTTTCTATACCAGCTGGAGCATCTATGTTTGGAAAGGAGAACTTATGCCTGAAAAAGTGCTATTGGTTTGCACTTCTTCAGTCCCTGGGGATTCCACCGGGGAGGGGTGGGGGTA
Source organism: Emys orbicularis (assembly GCF_028017835.1). Lineage (NCBI taxonomy): Eukaryota > Metazoa > Chordata > Testudines > Emydidae > Emys > Emys orbicularis. Next base: position 256,606,756 of record NC_088683.1, on the reverse strand, counting down.
GCTTTAATTTAAATTTGAGGCTCCATAGGAGTGTTGCTGGCCAGGGTGGATTTGATTTAAATCACTAGTCAGGAAGACTCTATTTAATCATGGATTTCTGCATAAAAGTGCATTCTTGTTTGGTTGTTATAACCTTAATACATATTCTTCACAACTCAGAGATAGATGTAGGTTTCATTTTTAGAAGGTACACACTCTACATTTTTAAAGTGATCTATTCTGAAAACTTTTCAGATTAGTTTTACAGCTATATCAGAAAATGAATGATTGTTTAGTTATTTCATTTACCAAAGGTAATTGAAGCAGATATTTATGAAGCCATTGGGAGGTGAATTATCTGCAGTTCAACAGAGGCTAATCATTAATATTTGGAGGATTTTCTTGCCATGCTGTATTAGGAGGAGAACATCACCAGACAGACATTTAAATTGTTTTATTTAACTAAAACAACAGCGTTATGTATTCTGGATATTTTTCTTCAACAGCAAACATATAATATTTTAACAAAACAAGCATATGAATTCTTGAATTTAAACATTCACGTTTTTTAAAATCACATTTGTTTTTGTTAAAATTATTTTAAACTAAAATAGTTAAATGAAATATTAAAAATAAATCGGTGTCAGCCAGGTCAACATGAGAAACTTAAAATATTGGCTTCTGCAGCTAACTGAGTCGTCTTCACCTTCATTTTCCTGTTTGTTCATAATCTGGAAAAGAAAAACAAGCTTTCCTGCTTTTTCAGGTCCCAAACGATTTCTCAATTTGGAATGAATTAGTCCAAAGGAAGAAAATATTCTTTCTACACTGGCAGAAGAAGCTACTGCTGTTAAAAGTGAGATTATCACTTCAACAGCCTCTGAATCCAAGTGCTTAAGTGACTTCCACCAGTTCACTGGTATGACTTCCTTTAAAACATCATCGGCAAACATATTTTTTGAATGGTTCACCCTTAGCTCTGAAGTTTATTATAGTTGGCATTATGGAGGGATGATTGCTGGATGTCCATGTCATAGCCAACTCCTCTTCTTCAGGTGTTAAGGTTTGACCCTGATACTGAGTATTGAGAATATTTGCAAGAAAATGACCTGGAGATAGTGCTTGTCCTATTCATTTTTTTAATGCTTGTAATTTAACTCTGTCATTGCATACTTCTCTTTTTAAGATCTCACTCAATTCCTTCCAAATTTCAACAGCGTCAGCAATAAAACAGCTATTTCCCTGCATTTTGTTCAAAGCTACAGAAATAGGCTTCAGAGTACTCAGTCTGTTCAACATTTCTCTTAAGCCCAATGTTGAGAACTTTGGCTGTGATAGTGCCATCTATTTTTTCACGATTTTGTTCACAAACTGTTATCGAATTAGGCAAGTTCTTGATATAGTGCTCAAAACAGTCCACTACTGAGTTCCATCGCACATCTTGTGGGAGAGTTAGCTTGGTTCCTCTCACTTTTTTCAGAACAGCTGCTGCAAAGTGGTTGTTATGGAAGTACTTTTCAATTTCAACAACATTAGCCTTTATTTCTGGAACACTGAAGTCTTTGGCTAGGAGGTGCATCAAATGAGCACTGCAACTGTATGTTATTAGCTTGGGACTCTTCTAAATAATTTATTCTCATCTTGGATACATTTGCAGCATTGTCTGTGACCAAGCTGCGTACTAGACATTTGAATTTTTTCCCCACAGTTTGTTATAGCTTTTACTGCTGCTACTTGTAAGTATTCTGCTTTGTGTGCATTTCCTGATGTATCAATTGTTTCTGTAAGGAAGACATTCCTTTCTTCTGCTGTCATACAAGCACATACAACAGGATCATTGTGGATATTGCTCCACCCATCAAGACTCAAGTTAACCATTTTACCCTCTAGACCTTTTGCACACTGCTCAATTTCTCTTTCATACACTTTATCCAGCAATTTGTTTGCGATATCTGCTCTGTTGGGTGGACTGTATCCTGGTCTTAATGACTGAACCATGTTAATGAAGTGTGGGTTCCCAATCATACGGAAAGGAGAGTTTGTTGCATGAAAAAACGGGGCAATTTTTTCATCAGTGGCCTCTTTGTGATAAGAAACAGCAGATTACAAATTTATCTGTGGTGGTTTCCGGATGATGGAGATTTTTTTTTTCTTTTTGCTACAGGTGATATACTGTGGCTATGTGACATACATGATATGACTGAAACACTATCCTTGGCAGATAACTCTGAAACTATAGAAAATGATGGTGATCTTGAAGGTGGATAGTCTTCAGAATCCTGGATGTTGAGGATGGATTCTCCTAAACAAAAGAAGTCAATGCAGTTATTTAATTATTATTACCATACTGCTCCTTTAGTATTACTCATTGCATTCACTGACACTCAGTACTACTTTAAAGGTGAAATTGTAAAAGGAAGATCTGCTATCACAACTGCATCTAAAATGATAGTACCATAGAGTAACAACTATATTTTTATCTCAAACATGAGAATTCAAGAATGGTCCAGAAGGAAGATAGGCAGTCCTTAAGAAAGAAGTATGAAATAAAAATGTTTACCAACCTGAAAGTCCTGCATGTTCAGACATGTTCCTTTCATCATCAACGCAGCTTCCTCCTGAGAAGGAACACTTCTCATGATGTTTCATTCGGGCAACCAGGCCTTGCATTTCTTTGTTGCACTGTTTGCATTTTTCATGCATGCCTGTCTTACCCACAGGTAGAGGAACTTCATTAAAATATTCCCAAACTGGGTCTCTTTTTACGCCTGCTGCCAATACAGGTTTTCCCTTCTAGTGAGAGAATGGTATGGTAGATCTCAAATCAATGAAAGCTACACTCAGAAAGACCTCAAGACTTCTGAAATATGCTGCTCAAACAGTTTCACTTTTGTTTCTATTGCCTGTCCCTCCCTTCTCGCATTTATCTCCAGACTTTTTCTCCTTGTCCAGATCTATTGTGCCCCCAACGATCTTCTATTAAGTGAACTTTTTGAAACTTTGCACTTTTAGAGAGAGGTAAGGGATTGACTCTGTGTACACAAATTTGCAGAGGGGCAAGAAGGTTGAGGTAGGTTAGTTAGCTAGTTAGATAGATAACTAAACATTTTTGCTGTTAACAAGCATGTTATCTCTAAAGACACAAATCCAGAGTTTGAGAACTGCAAAACTAAGCATCTCTGATAGTATCTTCTAGACTGACCACTGAGTCTTATTCGGTGGATAGAAAGTTTAACCTAAATAATCTATACGGAAGCCTCTGGAACCCCATAAGATTGGGTCCCCTAGTCCATAAACTATTGGAACTCATTTACAAAATTTTCTTACACATTCCATGAATATATTGTCTCATACTATAGAATTAGAATTTATAATCCCTATTCCATAAGACATTATAGCTCAAAGATGTATCTTAATGACAACTATCTTTAGATAGGTTTTTTCCTCAAGAAGCATTTTATCAAAACAATCCGATTTAAATAAAAAAAAATCATTTTTTTAAAAATGATTTTTATCCACCCTGTTGCTGGCACAGGCTGGGTGGGAGAAGAGATGATACAGTATTTTGTGTGCTGTTACCAAGCCACCCTACTGGTCTTCTCAGTCCACTATTTGGACTTGCGAATGGTGACTTCAGGCCCTTTTGGTCAGAGCATGGTGTGCATCCAGCTTGCATCTTTCCCTTCCTAATACAAACTTTCTGCCATCAGGGGCTAGTAGCCTCAATTCTGCTGTAACAATGAGGAGTTAGTAGCAACCTGTGACTCAATCTAAAGTCCACGTCCTGGCCAGATGAGGTAGACACACCATCCCCTACAAGGGCAATTGATGACGTCAGGGCATTCCAAGATCTCATGTCGCAGATCAAAGACACTGGATGTTGAAAGCACAGTGGTCCAGGAAAAGTCCAAAAGTTCTACGGCATACTGAGCTCTACAACCCCTGACAGGAGCACCCTCCCTATCAACAATGGTATCGGGAGCTGGCAAAGGGACTTTGGTAGACACTGCCACTCTTTTTTCTACTGGTTGGATGTGGGAGGAAGAGTTATGAAGTTCCTCCAAAGACACTATCTTCCTGTTGAAGATACAAGCTACAGGACATAAGAGGGCCAGATGGAGGTGAGAACTGTGTTATAGATGGCCATGGCTGCGTCCAACATGGCCATGACATCAGTTAGCCATCTCTGTCAAGATGAGACCGGCCTCGTAGCTGCCAGCATCTGGCATACCGAATTACTGTAGAGGACCTAGCCTTTGAAGGGATGGAGGTTTTTAGCAGCAGAAAGGATGAAGCACTCCATTCAGCTGAAGACTCAAAGGTCCGCTGCGAAGAAGGCTCTGCAGGTTCTCTCTCTTCCCTAGCTGTCTGGGAGCTGCTGCTGTGTTCTATCACCACAGTGCCCTCTGTTTGGGGGGGGGGGAGGTGGAACTGCAGCAACTTTTCAGCAGAAGCTTTTTTTCTGCGTGAAAAACTAAAAATATGCACGGCTCATTAATTATTCATTCATGCAGTGGTGCAGAATTCCCCCAGGAGTAAATAGGATTATAAGGGATAGTCAGTGTTGATTTTGTCAAGAACAAATCACCCCAAACCAACTTGATTTCCTTCTTTGATAGAATTATTGATCGAGTGGAGGAGGGGAAGCAGTAGATGTGATATATCTTGATTTTAGTAAAGCTCTTGATATAGATCTCCCTGACAGTCTTATAAGCTAACTAGCGAAATGTGATCTAGATGAAATTACTGTAAGGTGGATGCACAACTGGTTGAAAGACCATAGTCAAAAAGTAGTTACCAATGGTTTGTGTCAAATTGGCAAGGCGTGTCTAATGCGGTCCTCTAGGGGGTGAGTCCTGGGTCAGAAGCTACTAAATAAGGCTAAGTTTACGTCATGGAATCTGTGACTTCCATGACATTTTCCACTTCCACCCCAGGGTGGCGGGGCTGGAGCTGTCAACCGGCAGGGGCCCTGGACTTCCCAGCTGCCACAGGAGGTGGGGTCCCCGGCAGCTCGCTCCCAGCTGCTGCGTGCACCAGGGGACCCTGGAGCTCCTAGTCATTGCACTGGAGCGCTGAGCCCCCACAGGGGGTGCTCCCAGCAAATCCTCGCTGCCGCAGGTGCCAAGTGGGCCCCCCCAGCTCCTAGATGTCATGGGTGCCGCCTCCCCCCTGCAGCTCCCTGGCGCTGCTCTTCTCCTCCTCCCTCCCCCGCCCTCAGCTCCCAGTTGCCATTCTTCAAAAGTAGCCATTCTTCAAAAAAAAAAAAACTTCAAAAACAGACTTCAAAGAGAAACTGCAGAGCTACAATTCATTTGCAAACTTAACACCATCAGTTTGGGCTTGAATAGGGACTGGGAGTGGCTGGCTCACTACAAAAGCAATTTCCCCTTTCTTGGTATTGACACCTCCTCATCAATTATTGGGAGTGGACCACATCCCCCTTGACTGAATTGGCCTTCTACATTGGTTCTCCACTTGTAAGGTAATTCCCTTCTCTTCATGTGCCAATATATATTTATGCCTGTATCTGTAGTTTTCACTCCATGCATCTGAAGAAGTGGGTTTTTTACCCATTTTTTATGCCCAAATAAATCTGTTAGTCTTTAAGGTGCCAGCAGACTCCTCGTTGTTTTTGTCCTTTTCTACCAACTGTTGCCAGGTGGGGCCTGGCTACTAACCTGTTTAGCAGTTAATAAGTTCAGGAAATTGAGTTTTATTGATCATTAAGAGGAAGCACATATATGTATACTTATGACATTTATTCTTAACTCAAGGCTTATTATAATTTTACTGACTGTCAATTTTATAAGCATATTCTGGATAATGATGTAGAAATCTCTTGTTTTTCTGTCTCCCTGCTTTGTTTTTTTGTGGGATGGTCTTAGTGATTTTTTTCTGTGGAATATGTCACCGGTATAGTTGTTAGTATGCTATTTAAGTATTTTAAACAGACATTTTCCACAAAATTTTATTTACTACATCCTTTACTTTACTTAGCCATTTTGTGGTGGAGATACAATAGTTATTTAGTTGCAGTTTTTAATTTGGAAACCTGGGTTGGGGAAGTCTTAACAAATTACATAAGACCTTTTAAAATTAATAGTAAAGAACTTACAGCTTTCTACATATATTGTAAATGTAAATTTTTTTATTTTCTTTACTAGGCTGGACTAATTGAAGCCAATGGAGAGCTTAAGGTTTTTATAGACCAAAACCTTAGTCCTGGAAAAGGTAAGAAAATACTTTGTCTGAAAGATACTTTCAGGTTTGGCTTTGGATATACTTATATGTGTTACGGGCAATAGAAGACCTTGACAACTGCTTCCTTAGCACAGTTTTTTATAAAGCTTTTCTTATAGCTCATTTTTATACTCTAGTTAACCAGTTCTGCAGATTTACTATGGCTACAATTGTGTGAAGATCATTGGTGGTTCAGCTGGCATTCCATAGGTGGCCAGTCATTAGTGTAGCTGCACTGGTACAGACACCTAACATAGGCAAAGGTGCTGTAAGCCATGATTTGCACCACTTCATTTTATCAGTTGTAGAAAATGGATTAGTGCAAATCGCTGTTTAAATTGTCTTTGCCTGTCTAGGCTAGGCTAAGCGCTTGCCACTCAGTATGGCTACAGTAGTGGTTGGCTGTCAATATCTACCTACCCAGGGGATTTGTCCAAGTTACAGCCAAGGCCTGAGATAGTGTTCTTAATATAAATCTTCCTGACTAGGTAATTCAGTTAGGTAATAGCTGCATTGTCTAAGTCTTCACTACTGCAGTGATCTAAACAGAATTCTACAGCCTATAGAGTACAAAAATGTTTCTATGTGACACATGATCTCAGATACTAAACTCCAAAACTGATGCAATGTTATGTGCTGAATGCTTCAACTAGCAAAGGCAAGAGAAACACACAGCTTATAACTTATCAGGAAATTTGATTCCCTTATTTTTCCCCCTGATTCTCTGAGGTAGATTCTCTCTGTAACCCTTCCATTTGTACTCTACTTGTCAGCAGGAGTATAAAGCTAGACTGGTGAGTGTAGGTGTTGAGCATTAATTGTAATATATGGATTCATAGTTTTTTTTCCTATTTTTATACCCTGGAAAACAAAACAAGGGCTTCTTCTTCGAGTGCTTGTTCACGTCCATTCCACATTAGGTGTACGCGCGCCGTGTGCACGAACGTCGGAAACTTTTTCCCTCAGCGGCTCCCGTCGGGCCCGCAGGGTCTCCCTTCCCGCCAGAGCGGCGCCCCGCCCCAGCGTATATATACCCCTGCTGGCCCGACCCTCCCTCAGTTCCTTCTTACCGCCCGTGGCGACGTTGGAACAGCTCTTCTCTCAACTCGAGAGTGTCCCTTAGCATAGTCATTAGCAGTAGTTATCAGTTCTTTGTTTAGTAAGTGTTAGAGTTAAGTAGTTATTTAGTTGTTACAAAGACCAACCAAACTCTTGGTGATAGGGGTTTGGTCAACCCCGGCACCGGCCCTGGGCGGCGGGGCATGCCGCACGCCCAAGGCTTCAAGGCTTGTGCCACGTGCCGCAGGCCCATGCCAGTGAGCGACCCGCACGAGTCGTGTCTCCGTTGCCTGGGGGAAGCTCACCAGAAGGAGCGCTGTAAGATTTGTAAGGCTTTCAAGCCCAGGACTCAAAAAGAGAGAGACTTTCGCCTGAAACAGCTCCTCATGGAGATGGCGTTACAGCCCTCCGCTCCCACGGCACCGTCGGCTTCGGTGCGAAGTGCCCCAGCATCGGTCCGCGACCCGACGCAAGCGGTGCAGACTAAACCTACGGTGCCACCTCGGCGAGATCATGCCCGGCACCGGTCTGCTTCGCCGGCCAAGCCCAAGAGCCAGCCCAAGGCCCGGGGTCGCTCCCCGCACAAGAAGGCGGCACCTACGAAGACCGCTAGTGCGCCCAAGGCCGTGCCGGCCCCGGCACAGGTCCCGGTACCAGTGGCTCCGGCGCCGAAAGGCCCGTCGAGCCCCGGGACAAGCGCGTCGAGTGAGGAGGAGGGGCTGGAGGAACTGTTGGAACAGCCCTCCACCCCGGACACATTTGAGGCGGCGAAGGACCTCATTGAATTGTCCTCCGTCAGCACACTCTGCGCCAAAGACATTCCGCCGAGACTGCCTTCCAAGGGCAAGCCGGCGATGATGCGCCCATCGCGGTCGCCATCTCGGCGCCGCTCCCGGCCGAGCTCCGCCTCGGTGGACTCCCGGCTTCCCGCCGCGCAACGGGCCTCCACGCAGACGGGCCCCGGCGCGAGCGAGGCACCGTCCCAGCAACCCGGCCCGAGCAGGCACCGGGGCGCTTCGACGGTGAGGACCCCAAGACTGTCCTCCCGCAGCCGTTCCCGGTCCCGCGGTCAACGGTACCGTTCCAGATCGGTACGGCGCTACTCACGGTCCCGGTCCCGACGGCACCGCTCCCCGACACCGGACCGGCACCGCTCCACGGCACCGCCGTGGCCCTCCAGGTCACCGTCGCTTGCGTCGGAAGAGAGCTCGGGGCTGTCGAGATACGATCGCAGAGGGCATGCCGCTACACAGCACGAGGCCTCTTGGCAACCGCACTGGAGCCATCCGGGACAGTGGCCGTTCTGAACCCCGTGGGCCTATCACCAGCAAGGCCCGCCATCCAGAACTTCGAGGTCGGGCCCTTCGGGGGACCGGTCCCGCTCCCCACGGTGCCGCCCCACCTCCCGTGCGGAGGCTACGGTCTCCAGACCACCTGAGGCCGAGAGGGCGGACTCGGCACCGAGCCAGGCACCGTCCGTGACCCAGGGCAGGGGACGCACCCCGGAGGGTCAGCCCGCTGAGGAGGACTTACAGGAGGATGAGGACGCTCAAAAAGCCATGACCACCTCCTCCTCACCAGATGAAGCCGTGGCGGGCACAACAGTGTCCGGCCCTCCCCCAATTGACCACCGGGCACACCAGGACCTGCTCCGCCGGGTGGCCCTCAACTTGGGGTTGCAGGCGGAGGAGACGGTCGAGCAGGAGGACCCCATGGTAGACATTCTCAGCCCGGAGGGTCCCTCCAGGATTGCTCTTCCGTTGATAAAGACCGTACAGTCGAACTATAAGACTGTGTGGCAGACGCCAGCCTCCTCTGCGCCGACCGCACGGGGCGTCGAGAGGAAGTACTTTGCCCCATCCAGGGGGTTTGACTTCCTCTTCTCCCATCCGGCCCCATGTTCGCTGGTAGTTTCGGCGGTCAACGAGAAGGAGCGGCATGGCCAGCAGGCCCCGGCCCCCAAGGCCAAGGAGGCGAAACGATTAGACCTCTTCGGCAGGAAGGTCTACTCGTCGGGAGGCCTCCAGTTGCGGATCGCGAACCAGCAGGCGATCCTCAACAGGCATAACTTTAACTCCTGGGCGTCGGTGTCAAAATTCAAGGAGGCCCTACCTCAGGGGTCGCAGCCCGAGTTTGCGGCCATTGTGGACGAGGGAAAGGCGGTGGCCAATACTTCTTTACAGGCCTCGCTCGACTCGGCCGATGCAGCCGCCAGGACTATCGCGTCCGGCGTGGTAATGAGACGGTCAGCGTGGTTGCAAGCGTCTGGTCTTCCTCCAGAGGTGCAAAACACCCTCCAAGACCTTCCGTTTGAAGGGACGGGGTTGTTTTCGGAGCAGACTGATGCCAGGCTCCATGGCCTCAAAGATTCGCGGGCTACCCTCAAGTCCTTGGGGATGCATACCCCCGTGACGCAGAGAAAACCCTTTAAGCCACAGCCTCCACAGAGGCAGTACCAGCCTCGCCCTCGACACGAGCCTTACCGTAGGCGGGGCAGAGACAATAGGCGTAGGCGCAACAATGCGCCTAACCAGGGTCAAGGCCAGGGCAATAACAACGGCAAGCCGCAGCCGGGCAATAAACAAGGATTTTGAAGACGCGATCGAGGACAGCGTACCGATCTCTTCCCCGGATCCTCCCCTGTGTTTCAGGGACCGCCTATCCCGTTTTTTCCGTGCCTGGTCCCATATAACATCAGACCATTGGGTCCGCCGCACGGTAGAGTCAGGATATGCCCTCCAGTTTTCCTCGCCCCCCCCGTCCCTCTTCAGGGACCCCTCTCACGAGCAACTCCTTATGCAGGAGGTACGGACCCTCCTCGCTATAGGGGCGGTGGAAGAGGTTCCTCCAGACCTCAGAGGAAAAGGGTTCTATTCCAGATACTTCCTCATTCCCAAGGCAAAAGGGGGCCTCCGTCCTATCCTGGACCTTCGCAAGCTGAACAAGTACTTGCAAAAACCACGTTTCCGTATGGTCTCCCTCGGTACCATCATTTCTTCCCTGGATCCGGGGGATTGGTACGCTGCCCTCGATATGAAAGACGCGTACTTTCACATCGCTATCCGCCCGGCTCACCGGCGGTTCCTGCGCTTCACTATCCAGCAACGCCATTTTCAGTTTGCGGTCTTGCCCTTCGGCCTCGCAACGGCCCCACGTGTCTTCACGAAATGCATGTCCGTGGTGGCGGCCTTCCTTCGGAAGCGACGGATGCGCGTCTACCCATACCTAGACGACTGGCTCCTAGCGGGCCGGTCAGAGGCAGAGGTTCACGCCCACGTGACTTTGGCGCTACAAGTGTTCCGCGATCTCGGCCTGTTGGTCAATGTGCCCAAGTCCTCACTAGTCCCCACACAGAGACTGGAATTCATAGGGGCAGTCCTGGACTCGGTGGCGGCGAGGGCGAGCCTTCCCGTATCGCGTTTCCGGGCAATCCAGGAGGCCGTGACCTCCATCCAGAGATTCCCCACGACCACGGCCAGACGTTGCTTACAGCTCTTGGGGCACATGGCAGCATGCACCCACGTGGTTGGACACGCCCGCCTCCGGCTCCGGCCTCTGCAGCTGTGGTTGGCCCAAGTATATCGCCCCAACAGCGACCCATTAGACATGGTTGTCACGATCCCGGCTCGGGTCTCGAACGCCCTCTGTTGGTGGCTCGACCAACAGCAGGTCTGTGCGGGGGTCCCGTTCGCCGCCCCACAACCAGTTCTGACGTTGGTGACAGACGCGTCGGACCTGGGTTGGGGGGCGCACCTAGGGGACCTACGCACTCAGGGCTTGTGGTCCAGGGAGGAACAGTCGCTTCACATCAACCTGAAGGAGCTGAGGGCGGTTCGCCTCGCCTGCCAGACCTTTCACGCCACCATAAGAGGGCACGGCGTGTCAGTTCTGACGGACAACACTACCGCTATGTTCTACATAAACAAGCAGGGCGGGTCCCGGTCCTCTCCCCTCTGTCGCGAGGCGCTCCTCCTCTGGGACTTCTGCATAGCCCATTCAGTACACCTCCGGGCTGCATATCTCCCCGGGGTCCAGAACGGATTGGCGGACCGTCTCAGCCGGTCCTATCTCACACACGAGTGGAGGCTGAGGCGGGACATCCTCCGTTCAATCTTCCTGAGGTGGGGGTTTCCCCAGGTGGATCTGTTTGCCACCCTGGACAACAGCCAGTGCCCACAGTTTTGCTCCTTCCAGAACCGCAGTCCGGGTTCTCTGGCGGACGCCTTTGCAATCCCGTGGGGAGGGAGCCTGCGATATGCCTTCCCCCCGTTCCCACTCATCCACAGGGTCCTTCTAAAGACCCGCAGGGACAGGGCGAAGGTCATTCTCATCGCCCCGGCGTGGCCTCGCCAACACTGGTTCACAACTCTCTTAGAGCTGTCCGTGGCCTCTCCGATAACCCTCTCCCTCCATCACGACCTCATAACACAAGATCGAGGTCGCCTACTTCACCCGAACCTGCCATCGCTGCATCTCACGGCATGGCTGCTCTCTGGCTAAATGAGGCGGAGCACAGATGCTCCCGGGAGGTCCAGCAAATCCTCCTGGGTAGTAGGAAACCCTCCACACGGGCAGCCTACCTGGCCAAGTGGAAGCGCTTCTCCCTCTGGTGTGAGTCTCAGCGCGCCCAGCCCTTGCGGGCCTCGATACCGATGATCCTGGATTACGTGCTGAGCCTTAGGCGCCAGGGCCTGGCCCCCGCCTCTATTAAGGTGCATCTAGCCGCCATATCGGTGTTTCACCCGGGGGAATTGGGGCTGTCCGTGTTTTCCAACCCCACGGTGGTCCGATTCCTCAAGGGGCTGGATAGGATGTTCCCCTACACTCGCCCACCTATACCCCCGTGGGACCTCAACCTGGTCCTCACTAAACTCATGGGGCCCCCCTTTGAACCCCTGGCCTCTTGCTCCCTCATGCACCTTTCCTGGAAGGTCGCATTCCTCGTGGCTGTCACCTCGGCTAGGAGGGTGTCGGAGCTGAGGGCCCTCACCTCGGAACCTCCTTATACTGTTTTTTATAAGGATAAGGTGCAACTTAGGCCCCACCCTAAGTTCCTCCCTAAGGTGGTCACGAGTTTTCACATGGGGCAGGACATCTGTTTGCCGGTGTTCTTCCCCAAGCCCCATACGGACCCTCGCCATCGTAGCCTGCATAACCTCGATGTACGGCGGGCGTTGGCTTTCTATCTGGACCGTACCAGGCCTTTCCGCAAATCGACTCAGCTATTTGTGGCCGTTGCGGAACGGATGAAGGGCCAGCCTATTTCAACGCAACGCCTGTCGGCGTGGATCGTGCTTTGCATACGCACGTGCTACGAGCTCGCCAACGTGCCTGCACCTCCGATCCGGGCTCACTCTACTAGGGCCCAAGCGTCCTCGACGGCCTTCTTGGCGCAGGTCCCGCTTCAGGAGATCTGCAAGGCAGCCACCTGGTCGTCGGTTCATACCTTCACAGCCCACTACGCGATCCACCATCAGACCAGAGATGACGCGATGGTCGGCAGGGCGGTGCTTCAATCTGTTATTCCTTGACTCCTACCCTCCTCCAATGGTAAGCTTGTGAGTCACCTAATGTGGAATGGACGTGAACAAGCACTCGAAGAAGAAAAGACGGTTACTTACCTTCTGTAACTGTTGTTCTTCGAGATGTGTTGTTCACGTCCATTACACTTCCCACCCTCCTTCCCCTCTGTCGGAGTCACCGGCAAGAAGGAACTGAAGGAGGGTCGGGCCAGCAGGGGTATATATACGCTGGGGCGGGGCGCCGCTCTGGCGGGAAGGGAGACCCTGCGGGCCCGACGGGAGCCGCTGAGGGAAAAAGTTTCCGACGTTCGTGCACACGGCGCGCGTACACCTAATGTGTAATGGACGTGAACAACACATCTCGAAGAACAACAGTTACAGAAGGTAAGTAACCGTCTTTTGTCTTTGATTTAATTATTTATTTTTAAAAATATCCCTATATACTCCTATCGTGCCGGGCTGGTCCTAGTGGCTTTTCTTAGTAGATGTGATATTTCCAGCAGAGTGTACTCTGGGCTGTTGACATGAAGCAAAAAGAGTTAGCAGTCTGTGTATCTAGGTAGGTGAGACTTTCTTCTGCCATGACCCTCCATCCCCAAAATTGAAGTGAGTAATACACTGAATGCTTCATTTACTTTTCAGTTCACTTAGCACATAACGCCCAGAGTTGGTATATTTTTCTTGATATTTGTGAATCATTTTTAAAAAGTAGAATAAGGAGAAGTTTATTTTGAGTTTCAGGGCAACTGAAAAGTGACTGGAAAATAAGTAGGGCTTCATTTCAGTGCCTTAAATGTAATTCAGTATAAAATTATCTCTTATTAAGTAGTTTTAAATAAAGTTTGTGCTAGCCCTGCAGACTCTGCCTGCTGTCTGAAAATCAAGCTTTGTTCTTTCTGGCTTGCGTGTCGCCACCAATAAGATTCGGCAGTCCAAATTGTGCCCTCAGTTATCCTATGCATTATCCTCAATGGGGTTACAGATGTAATTGAAGGTGAAACTTTCCCTGTTATTGGAACTTGTTTAATAGCTCTTTTTATAGAGGAGCTAGAATAGAATCCAGCAAACTTGATCATTGTTATATACACTCTACAGCAGGGGTAGGCAACTTTTCAGAAGTGATGTGCCGAGTCTTCATTTATTCACTCTAATTTAAGGTTTTGCATGCCAGTAATACATTTTAACGTTTTTAGAAGGTCTCTTTCTATAAGTCTGTATTATATAACTAAACTATTGTTATATGTAAAGTAAATTAAGGTTTTTAAAATGTTTAAGAAGCTTCATTTAAAATTAAATTAAAATGCAGAGCCCCCTGGACTGGTGGCCAGGACACGGGCAGTGTGAGTGCCACTGAAAATCAGCTCGCGTGCCGCCTTTGGCACACGTGCCATAGGTTGCCTACCCCTGCTCTACAGTGTTAACAGGAGTTTAAAGAAGTAAATATTTTTGTCACTAAAATATCCAGGTACATCTTAAGATCTGCTGACAAAGGAGGTGTCAATTTTACATGGCTGCGTTTTTGACAATACACCTCTACCTCGATATAATGCTGTCCTCAGGAGCCAAAAATCTTACCGCGTTATAGGTGAAACCGCATTATAGCGAACTTGCTTTGATCCACGGGAGTGCGCAGCCCCCCCCCCCCCCCCCGGAGCACTGCTTTACCGCGTTGTATCCGAATTAGTGCTATATCGGGTCGCGTTATATCGTGGTAGAGGTGTATCTGTACCTTACGGTTTGGTAGGTATTTTTTAAAACAGGCATTTCAAATCAAACTGTATATGATGTACTGAAGAGTTTGTTTTCATTGACTATCTAATCTATAAATTGCGTATCATTATATAAGAGCCCCATCCAGCTCCTACTAAAGATGATGGAAAGACTCCCATGGATTTCAGTGAGCAGGAATCAGTTCTCAGTGTTGGATTAAAAACATTGAGAGATGCCGATTGGGCTGTAATATCTCTATCCTTGTTTGTGTTTATTATGCGTTGCTACTTTTGAGTGTTATCAGATTTTCCTCCATTCTGGTTCCATGAGGAATGTGATGGTGAAAAGGTGTACCCAGAGTCTGCTGTTGAAAGCTTTACCTCCTGATCCCTCAAATTTGATAAATTTTAGCATGCAAAATTTATTGTAGCTACCATGAAGTTCTTGAAGGATGTCTTTGAGAAAACATGAACCTATGACCGTGAGCCTTTGGGCATGGGCTCTGTGTTGTATAAGCTGTGGACACTACCCAGGCTGGGGGAAGTCCTGTTGTTCAGAAGTCCAGGACAAGTAGGAATGCTACCTCCTCATGAAAAAGTGTCCAGTTTCCTCCGTTCTAAGGTGCAGCAACATAGATCTGCCAGTCAGATGGGGAGAGTAGCTGGAGGATTCAGGGGGCTGAGATGGTTTAATGGTAAGGAAGAGAGAAGATTCTAAACTATAGACCACGGTTAGATAGTTCAAAGGCAGTTGTCTTTGCCAGAACACAAGTGATAGTTTCAGTTGCCAACCAAGGCTGAGTGGGTAAAATTGGCTACAGTTTGATTGTCTGCTGTGAAACAGTTTGATTTGATTTTGGGCTTTCTCTAGTATTTTGTTACAGCTGACTTTTTAAAAAAAAAATTGAAAAATGACTGGAATACATCAAAGTATCATTGGAATTTTGATGGCTGATCCAGTGACAAGTCTGTAGCTGAACAAGATTTGGTACACATCAAATTCTGCTACAGCTGATCATATTGCACAGAAAACTGCTTTAGGAGTCGCAGGTAACAAGATTGAATAACTCAAGTCAAAACTAGTTGCTCTGAATTCAGATTGTGTATATGATCAGCGGTGAATATGAACTGTTTAAGTGGTATGAAGGCCAACTTTAAACAAGAAACTATTCATGTTTGTGCACTGCATCAACGATAAATTTGAAACTTGATATTCAGGATCTCAAGAGATTATCTAAACAGTTGAAATGTATTTTGAAAGATCTTTTCAGATCTTATTATTTAAGTCCCAGAAGACCTCTTCAGTTGGTGTTGCCTTTGATGCAACAGTGAGCTATTTTGGAATATCTTCAGTATAAACTGAGTTACTAGTCAGGCCAAAGCATAGAAAAAATTATCAAAAATTATATTTTGCCTGTCACCAGTTTGAATCGTATTGCAAAAAACTGAATGAGGGAGTGATGTAGTTCAAGTTATAAGCATTCTTAAGGATAATTTATAAATAAGTCTATCATGGAAATACAATTGTAATCACCATTGCAGCTGAAAACTCTGAGCCTCTCCTTGAGACACACAAAATCTCTAGTTTGAGGCTTTGCAAAGGCTAGAAAATGCTTGATGGAGCTTGCAGCAGTGGAAGGCAATATTGCTGTTTATGTCCAAAAAAGTTCTCCTTAGGGCTGACAGATTTGAAGATCTGGATCTTTAGAGGCACAGTTGTCAAAATATAAGATCTATATGTTTGGCATTTATGTGTTCAATAGCAGATTCATCATGTTACAACAAGCAATATTCATGTGGCTTCAGTACTTTGGCTCCATAAAATGGCTTATTCTTTGAAGGCCTCTGTGCATTCACACTCATGGGATATGGTGCCTCTGGTGTTGTGCTGTGCAGCTGTATAGAAAAGCAGTGTCTGCTGAGTGCAAAGGGCAGGAGCACTCTTGTGCTAGGATGATGTCATCAGCTCCATCTGTATATGGGAGTGCACCCCCCCCCACACACACACACCTCAGTTCCTTCTTTGCTGCCACGAGAGCTAATGGAAATACCTTTCCTGTTCATGAGACTAGTTAGGAACTATTCAAAGAAAACAAGCTGTTGTTAGGGTTAGGTTACTTGGGACAATTAGCCTTGGGTTATCCCCAAAATCATGGCAGGTCCTGAACCCCATAGAGGGTTCAAAAGAGATGCAACCCACTCAGCTATCTTCTCTGAGACAGAGACGTGTTTGGTGTCTTCTGTGCCTGGGAGAATTGCACATAGTATCTCAGTGCACAATTTTGCCATGCTTTTATTCCTTGACTGAGGAATGAGGGGCATCTCAGGGTGCAAGTTCATTTTACTTTGGTAAGCTTCCAGTTGGACCATCCTGCTACTCCTGTGGGAGGTTTGAGTTCTGGTTCTTTGCCAAGGTCTTCTGTAAAGACACTTGAGACACATCAAGCTGCTCCTGACTTGTCTCCCTCGTTGTCGAGCCTGAGGTCCAGCTCCCCAAGGCCAATGCCTACAGTGGCCAAGCTTCCTATCCCGTACTGTCTGGAGCTGCAGACTTCACCTGGGCAGTCTGCACTGGCACTAAAGCCTATATCTGCATTGAAGACTCCTTTAGTGCCATTAGTCAACTCTGTGACCAAAAAACAGTTTTCCGGATCTCTGTGTAATCCTGCTCTGAGGAAAATGAAAAGAAAGTATTCAAACTCAGAGTCCGAGGAGGAGGCAGCATTGTTTTCCTTCTCTGCCACCGGCATGTTTCCTTTAGGGACTCTTCCCAGAAGAGGGCTGGACAGTGCAGAACACATGTTTTGGGAAAATTCGGAACTGGGAGTGTGTTGGGGTCACCCTGCAAGTAGTAACCAAAGCTGGTGGAAGCCAAGGTGTGACTGGAGTGTTGCTGACAGGCTGCTGGGATCAGAGCTACTGGACCAGGACTACAGCTATACAGACACTCAGGGTGTGACTTGCATGCTGGTAGAACATTTGAGTAGCCCAGGTGAGGAGCTACAATAGCAAAGCATAGCGAGGTAACCAAGGTTGCGGGGCAGGCGGTGACACAACCCCTCACTGATCTAGATTGCACCCTGGAATGTGACAATCCACTTTCCCCTTTGAGGAATTCCCATTGAAGCTGTTGGCTGTGTCTCAGCTGCTTGACTCTGTAACATCCTGGAGGAACACTGAATCCCTTCAGTACCAGTGTTACTCTGGGTTTTCTGAACCCAAAGCACTGGTAACTTAATTGTTTCTCTCCAGACGGTGTCAGGAATAAATCAATGGGGACACAGCTCTTCTGTCTTAGATGCAAGCCAGAGTTCTTTTACCTAGAACTACTTTTTTATTAGGTCTCAAGCACACACACGTATATGCTATAGCAATAGGTTCAGAGCATCCCAAACTTTATAGGTGATGCTTTCAAGTGATCTCCAGCCGGGCTTCCAGGGGGCCCTCCTTTCATCCAGCTGATGGGGAGTTTAGGTGTTGGCTCCTTGCCCTAATAAAAGCTCCCTCAGACTGCTCCAAAGTCTTTTGCTTAACCTTTTATCGCTAACTTAAACAAAGCACATAACTCCTAGTGTGTCAATATAATAACCCCTCGTAGGTCACCAATTCTCCTAGTTTCAGCACATTACTTATTATCTCTTATCAAAGCATTTCTAGTCATAACAATAAAACTTGTATGTTGGGGCACTTAAAACCAAGGTCAGCTGTCCAAACATTCCTTCCACTCTCATGGTACATTAACTCTGTTCCATCCTCCTAGTCTGATTAGCAAAACTGCAATCATGCAGCTATTTGGGCTTGCCTCTCAGAGCCCTAATGATGATTCCTGGCTACGTGTTATTTGGTTTTATGCTAGTAGTGGCTGGACACACAAAATGACTGACTGCAGTAATGTCAAGTTTAATTCTCCCATAACACCAGCTGTGCATGTTCTGCCAGCCTGCTGCAGAGAGCTCAGTTTCTTTCCATTGGCATGGAAAGACATGCAGAGCCCTCTTCAGTTACTCGCGTGGTCCTACATAGAGGAGTCCATGACGAATCTCTTAAATGCCACCAAACCCAGTACGACACCAGTGTTAACATCAGCATTGATACCCCTCCTGCCACCAGAGATGCTAGCATGGAGAATTTGCCTGGTGCCAATCCTACCCCAGGTGCCATTTTCTTTGAGAGTGCATGTGTGCGCTGTATGCCCAGCACTGTCAGTGGAGTCATTAATACCAGTACCAGAGGCTCTGCCTCTGCAGGAAGAGAGGCCAGGTATATGTTGATCGGATGGAAACTCCCTCCACTGATTGTGGAGACCAATGCTACCTTACCTGAGCACCAGATGGAGGTTTCCTTTCTGTTTTCTGGATGAACAAAAACAATTCCGAGAGTTGACTGGGAAGATGGTGAATACTATCCAACTACAAACTGGCCTTTCAGAAACTGATTCATCTGACCTAGAATCATAGGAATTTTGGGGTGGAAGGGACCTTGAGTCCAGTCCCCTGCACTGAGGCAGGACCAAGTTAACCTAGACCAGGGATCGGCAACCTTTGGCACATGGCTCACCAGGGTAAGCACTCTGGTGGGCCTGGCTGGTTTGTTTACCTGCCACGTCGGCAGTTTCGGCCGATCGCAGCTCCCACTGGCTGCGGTTCGCTGCTCCAGGCCAATGAGGGCTGCGGGAAGCGGCAGCCAGCACATCCCTCATCCCGCGCCGCTTCCTGCATTAGCCTGTAGCTGCGAACCGCGGCCAGTGGGAGCCGCGATCGGCGGAAACTGCCGACGGGGCAGGTAAACAAACCGGCCCGGCCAGCCAGGGTGCTTACCCTGGCGAGCCACGTGCCAAAGGTTGCCAATCCCTGACCTGAACCATGGCTGACAGTAGTTTATGTAACCTGTTCTTAAAAACCTCCAATGATGGAGATTCCATAGCCTCCCTATTCCAGAGTTTAACTACCTTTATAATTAGAATGTTTTCCTAATCTCTAACCTAAATCTTCCTTGCTGCAGATTAAGCCCATTACTTCTTGCCCTACCTTCGGTGAACATGAACAATTGACCAGTCTTCTTTATAACAGCCCTTAACTTGTTTGAAAACTATCAGGTCTCCACTCAGTCTTCTTTTCTCAAGAAACATGTCCAGTTTTCTAACTTTTCCTTGTAGGTCTGGTTTTCTAAACCTTTTATCATTTTTGTTGCTCTCCTCTGGTCTTTCTAGTTTGTCCATATCTTTCTTAAAGTGTGGCACCCAGAACTGGACACAGTACTCCTGCTGAGGCCCACCAGTGCTGAGTAGATCGGAACAGTCACCTGCCTTATTTGACATATGACAGTTCTTTTAATATATCTCAGAATGATACTCGCCTTTTTTGCAACTGCATCATATTGTTCATTTGTGTTCAATTTATGATCCACTGTAACTCCCATATCATTTTCTGTGGTACTACCACCTAGCCAGTTATTCCCAATTTTGTAGTTGTGCATTTGATTTTTCTTTCCTATGTTAAGTACTTTGCACTTGTCTTTATTGAATTTCATCTTGGTGATTTCAGACCAAGACTCTAATTCGTCATGTCTGTTTGAATTCTAATCTTATCCTCCAAAGTGCAAGCAACCCCTCCCAGCTTGGTGTCATCTGCCAATTTTATAAACGTACTCTCCACTCCATTATCCAAGCCACTAATGAAAATATTGAGTGATACTGGACCTAGGACTGACCCCTTAGATACACCCTCACAGTTTGACAGTGAACAATTAATAGCTACTCTGAGTATGGTCTTTCAACCAGTTCTGCAGTCACCATTATAGTAATTTCATTTAAGCCATTTCCTTCTTTATTTCTCATTTCATAATGTCAAAGTCGCATTCCCCATCGTTTCAGGATGTTTTTTTAACTAAATGAAGGGCATTTGTCTATTCCCTGCCTTCTCCCCAACTCTTAGCACTCTTGGATGTAGCTACTCTGCCTGTTGGGGGTGGTTTAATTGGAGGTGGTCTCCTATTGGCATGGAGCACCTGGGGCTCTGCTGTCAACCGGCATCCCGAGGCTCCTGGGTTCCCCGGCGGCTGGTCCCATGTCCACCAGGATCCCCGGCTGCCGGGAGGCAACAGGGTGGCATCCGGGCGTAGTTTAACCATTAACAGAAACATGCTTCATGCTTATCGGTTAACCGGTTAAACTCTTACATCCCTACTTGCTACCCCTCCCCCGTCCCCATCTTCACCTCTGCCTTGGAATTTTCTATTTCCAGACGCTATAGGCTAGGGAAAAGAAACTGAGATGGGAGAGTACACTTTCTTATAGACTGATCTGATGGTGTCATCTTAGTGCAAGAGTGTCCTTGAGCTCCCTTTCCCCTGCATTGGACACTGCTCTTCTACATGATTCCACAGCTCATAGACAGAGGCACCATATCCTTTTAATGTGACTGCATAGACACAACTCTTGAAGAACAACATTTACTAGTAAGTAAGTCCTTTTTTATTAATGATTGTTTTATCCAACTGTTGTGGTTATGCAGGCTAGAGGTGGTCTTTGGTCAACAAGTTGGGCCATTGTGACATTAGAAGTAACACAACCATTCACCGGGCTTCCTTTAAAGCCAACTTGAATGCAACAGTTCTGTTGATTTGTAACAACTCTTGTAGGAGGGAGATTGGAAATGTGTCAAAAGTTCTCACTGGTAGATTACTTAGCCCAACTGTAACTGCTCTCTAAAGATTCTGTGACCGCATGCTATCTTAAGCAGTGGTGGCAGAAAGATTTCCCATGACACTTAGGCCTTGGTTTCACTGTGCATTGAGACAGTGCTACCAGGGTAACTTGGGCAAGAGTGCAGGGGAGCCCTTGCAGCATAGAGACATTGGGCCTCAGGGAATAGGCTTTCCGTGTTCCCCCTTCACCTACCACAGGGCTCACTAACACTGTCTAAACAAATAATTAAATTGCGAATAAAAGGGTAGCTTCATCAGTAGGTTTTCACCTGCTTTGTGTTGTGCTGGCAATGCAAAGCATCTGTAAACTCAGCTTAATTGGCTGGTATGTTCTTACAGCTTTGTACTGCTTTGCTGTACGGTGAATCTGGCCTTAAAAGTTAAAACTTTAAAAAAAAAAAAGATACAATCGGTCAGAAACATTGCATGGTATAATTCATTGGGTTTCTTGTTTAGTGTTCATGTATGAAACTGTAATTAAAAAATAAAGTTCCTGGACACTCAAACAGTTAAAATGGAATTAAGGTTGAGAATATGTATCAATTTAAGAATAAAAAAGAGGAATACTATAATTCTTCCAAAACCAAACATTATGAGATTTAAGTTTGCATTTAAAAGAAATCCAAACATGTTAAGGTAAAAAATGAACTGTAACTCTGCTCTGTAGTGATGTGATGAGGAGCAAACTAAACTGATTTTTAGAAAAGACAGATTTTATCGTGGACCACAAACACTAAACCGGTAACATGAAATTGCTTGAATTAATCTATAGCAGTGGTTCCCAAACTGGGGTTCGCGAAATGTTACAGGGGGTTCTCGGGGGAAAATTCCCTAATGGCGGACAGAGCTGTCCCTAGGGACCCTGGGCAGCCCAGATCTCCTAGGCTTCCAAGAGCAAAGCAGATCAAAGCAAGCATCTGTATCACACTGAGGAGATTTAAACTTCAAGACTCTTTATAAGAAATGGAAAGGGAGGTGGATATTTTTTGCTGTTTTTAAAATTAAATAGGCAGCAGGTATTGTTTTTAAAATTATTATGAAGAATAAGTTTAAGCTTTGTTGTAATGCGCATTGTTTGCCTGGACTGCTCAAGACCTGAATGCTTGTGTAGGAGGAACTCTTTGAGTTTGCTTCTTAAATACCTTCCTGCTGTTTCACATCTGATACTCCTTGATGAAACCTAGGAGCCTTGTCTTATAACAGGCTTATTCAAAGTGACACAAGCTACGAAAGTGAGAGCTTAGAAGTGTGTTGCCGTTTTCATAATGTACTAAAAATACTGTCACGATACATGATAATTAATAATAAATGGTGTGTAATAAGCATGTCAGAAAAACAAATTTTGTATTTCCAAGATCACTGCTTTTATAATTTATACTCGGGTCAAGGAGAATATCCCTGGAAATATTAATTTTTAGGAGGAGGTTCGCGAGACTTGACATTTTAGTGAAAGGGGTTCACAGGTTGTTAAAGTTTGGGAACCACTGATCTATAGGCTATCCAGGGAATGTGGCTCTTAAGATTTGAAACAGGCACTTGCAGCTGCTATACCAGTAGGTGGCAGTATTGGTATACAACTAGAAAATATTTTATAAACAAGAAGGTCCTTAAAACGTATTTTAAATGGAACAAAAACTATATTTCTAGTTACACTATAACCAGGGTCTTCCTGGTATGTAAATCCTATTTGTGAGCCACAAAATATCATTTTGCTTAATTTTAGTAAATGTTAGTGTGTGGACTTTGACTAGAAATGGTCAATTTCTAAATAAAGTAGTAATTTTTCATGTATGGAATTATTTAACTGTAAGCTTCCTTCAGCTCCCACCCTAGTGAATATGCACATTCTCTGGAAGAAGAAGGGAGAAAGTACTTCAATTCCCCCCCCCACCCCCCCCAAATACTCCTGTTACAACTATTTCATGGAGAGGAGAGGGAAAACATGATACAGTAACAGAAGGTTGAAACCTTCATTTAATCAAAACAAGATAATCTGCTAATATCCAGAAGTTTTTAAATATTTTTTTTATATATATATTTTATTTTTCTTTAGCATTCATGAATGGTGTGTTTGACAGCTATTGAGACTAAAGTCCCTCTCTATAACAGAATTGATAAATCACATAGCAGAAGTTTGTGTCTTTCCAATGTGGCGAAAATGCCTCAGCCCTTACTAGGTGGTAATGCCTGTAAAGAAGAGAATGTCATATTTAGCATTTGGGAGAGGATCAGATTTACCTGCCATCTATGCCTTTTAAGGAGATAAGTGTCTCTTCACCCATCCTACAACATATGAAAGATTCTTTGCTATTGACTTGTCCAGAAAACATCCGGAGAGGGGATCCCATTTGTTCCCTTGGGTCATGATAGGAAAGGATGCTTCAAATTTCGGATGGGGAAGCTCCTTTGAAGCACTGACTAGTTAGAAAATATCTTTATTTTTATACTAAGGAAGGTGCTCAAACATAATTTTTTCTCCATTTGAATAATCTTTTCCTCAGGAAAACAAATCTGTATATAAATATCTTGAACTGAGGGCCATAAAACTGGCCCTCAAAACATTTTTCCCTCAGGTCGGTGAGAAATTGGGTCAAATTCTTACCGACAAAATGGTTACCATGTACCAAGTGAACAGTAGGAGGAAGCCCAGTCTTCCTTGGTAATCCATTGGTAGAAGTGGAGCCTCTAGAACCGATTCCTTTGGCCATTCACCTAATGGAGGGTAAATTTAAAACAAAAAACAAAAAAACAACCAACCAACAAACACCAAACCTCCGTGGAAAGGTGCTGACCAGTATATCTGGTCATTTAAAAACTTAGGTGGCACATTTGAGTTTTGCCTTTTGGGTCAGCTACAAGTCAGGATGCTGTATCTGCTATTCTGCTTGAGAGCATCAAGGGGGACACAGTCTGTGACAGACATCTCTTGAACTGGGATGAAGCCTTCTCTCTGATCCCCAATGTCCTTGAGAACGTTTATCAAGACTGTCAGCATGATTGATCACACTAGCCTGGATGCAATATACCTAGTGCTCAGATCTGCGGGTTCTTTTATCTTTCGTCAGGACCTGTTGCAGTAGTATGGCAAAGTAGCCTATGGAGTGTTAAGATGTCTTTACCACAGAGAATGGCTCATAGATTTCTATGGTAGTGACTGACACTTCTTGGAAGAGATCAAGACACTCCTGTTGGAATCCAATAAGCCCTCAACAAGAAAGCACTGTTGCCAAGTAGAATGAATTCAAAAGATTTGTTCAAATGGGCTGGATCCCTTCTCTCATCTGGTTCCAACTCTTCTGGAATTTCTGCTCTTTAATGTTGAAGCTCTCTTTAGCAACTGTGATGGCATCTAGTGGCCTTTCTACTTACCTTGTTTCTTTTAGAGGAAACTGTTTTGCCCCATCCTCTGGTGAAGCAGTTGATGAGACCTTTTAGAACTTGTACCCTCTGATCAAAGAGCCTGCTGACCCTTGATACTTAGGCCTTGTCTACACTGGCAAGTTTCTGTGCAGTAAAGCAGCTTTCTGCGCTGTAACTCCTGAGGTCTACGCACTGCCAAGCCACTTAGTGCACAGAAACTGCCCGGTTGTAGCGCTTTAAAAAAACCACCCCAACAAGAGGCATACCACTTTCTGCACTGGGACTACAGTGCTGCGGTGCCAGTGTAGACACCATGGTCGATTTACAGCGCTGCGTTTCGCTTCCGGGAGGTGTCCCACAATGCCTGTTCTCGCCTCTCTGGTCATCGGTTTGACTCTACTGCCCTGCCCTGAGGTGACCAACAGTCATCCCTACCCCGTAAATTTCTTTGGAATTTTGAAAGTCCCCTTCCTGTTTGCTTGGTGATGCGTGCAGTGGTCTCAGCGCCTCTTTCCAGGTGGCCATGCCTGCTCCACGCACCAGACGATCCCCCGCTTGGAGCAATGCCGAGCTGCTGGACCTCATCAGCATTTGGGGGGAGGAGGCTGTCCAGTTCCAGATGTAGGAATTTTGATACCTACGGTCAGATTTCACGATGCATGACAGAAAGGGGACGTGACCGGGACACATTGCAGTGCAGGGTCAAAGTAAAGGAGCTGCAGAACGCCTACCCACGGGAGGCAAACCGCCACTTCGGGGCTGCTCCCAGGAGCTGCTGGTTCTACAAAGAGCTGGACGCGATACTCAGCAGCGACCCCACAGCAAAGACCACTGTGGATACTTCAGTGGCTCGCATGCTAGTTGAAAGTGGACTGAGCCAGGAGGAGGAAATCTTGGATGAGGATGTGGAGGAGTAGGTGGACCCAGACGCAGAGGGTGGCTCGGAGGTCAGAGATGCATGCAGCCAGGAGCTCTTTTCTACCCCGGAGGAGGCTAGCTAGTCACAGCTGTTCGATGTTGGCAAAGCACGAACAGGAGAGAAGGCCCCTAGTAAGTGGCTTTGATTTTGGGAATCGCTGAAGCGAGTTATTGGGTGCAAGAGGGTTGCAGAAAGCAGGCTTGTCTCCCACCACATGCCTAGTCTGAGCGGTGGAACAGGCTGTTGATTGACTCCCTCTCTTCACAGGAATCCCCCTCAGATCTCCAGGAAACTCTTGTGGAGATACTGGGCAATCCGCTGCCACAGGTTCTTCGGCAGAGCTGCTTTGTTACTTGCCCCATTAACTGTAACTTTCCCACGCCACTGTGTCATCGGGGGGGGACCATTGCTGCACACAGACAAGCCGCATAGGGGCCAGGGCGGAAGCTGCAGTCTTGGAGAAGACTCTCCCTTGATTCCCTGCTCACCCTCAGCAGCGAGGTATCTTCCATAATGAACACAGCCTGTGGAAAGTGTGGGGACAGGAATGATTATCAGGCCCCCCCTGCAGTGCTGGCTCTCCCCAAGAGCCACGTGCCCAGTGTACAGCAGGGTCCGGGAACAGTGATTTACCCTGCCCCTGTGACTACTCACCATTTTGGGGGTCTTGTGCTCATGTGTGCTTGCCTGAGGTCAGCCAGTTAGTGTAAGTACTGGTGGTGTTTCAAATCAGTGTGCTCTGTGTTGCAAACAATACTGCTTCTGTAAAATGTTGCCTTTAAACTTCAAGAGATGACCTTGGGAGCCCAGCCTCCCTCCTTGTTACCGGCGGCTGAACGGCTGTGCAGAATTAGAAAGCGGCCAAGAAGAACTAAGGTGTACTTTCTGTGTGATGTTATGATGCACTCCGCCACAGAGAAACAGGAATTGAAGGAGTGGCGGGACAGCGAGAAGAGAGACCGAAAGGAGAACACGGCATGCCAGAATGAAGCCACGGAGCGGCTCTTAAAGGTTACGGAGCGCCAAGCAGACAAGCTCCAGGCGATGCTAACTCTTCAAACCGAGCAGCTCTGCACCCACCCACCCTCCCCTACAACCGCTGTCACAAAATTCTTTCCCATGCTCTCCCCCCCCCCCACCCCCCCAGACGCCGCCAACACACACTTATCAACCTCCTGGCTCCAGTCTACACCCTCGGCATTACACTTCTTCCTCCCCCCTCGTAGTCCAATAATGCGGACTCTCATTACCCACTGCACTCAACACCCATCCCTCTGCAATTTGGCCCTGCTGAAGTACAGTACCCGCTGCATTTTACTCCAAAGGAGAAGGTTGGATATGGTCCCGGGACATACAGAAATCTTTAGCCATCCCAGGGGCCCTCCTCCTTCTGGGACCTTCCCTTCCCCCATCCCCTTCACAGCTGATGGGTTTTTTTTAGTTTGACTCTCTCCTCCAGTTGTTGTTTATTAATAAAAGAATTGTGTTGGTTTGAAAGCAATCTTTATTATTGAAAGTAAAAAGAGCCTTTCAAAGCAACATACAATTATGTTAAACCCACATATTGCATTGTCTGCACCAATCACCAACTAGCATTACAAGCACTGCACTCCTGACATAGCAACAAATATTAGTGACTTTCAGCTTCAAATGGCTGCCTCAAGGCATCCCTGATCTTTATGGCCCTGCGCTGCGCCCCTCTAATAGCCCTGGTCTCTGGCTGTTCAAACTCAACCTCCAGGTGCTGAGCCTCTGCAGTCCAGCCCTGAGTGAAGCTTTCACCCTTCCTTTCACAAATATTATGGAGCATACAGCACACGGGTATAAGCATAGGAATATTGTCATCGGTCAGGTCCAGCTTCCCATAGAGGCAGCGCCAGTGGGCTTTTAAACGGCCAAAAGCACACTCAACAGTCATTCTGCACTTGCTCAGCCTGTTGTTGAACCGCTCCTTGCTGCTATCAAGTTGCCCTGTGTATGGCTTCATAATCCATGGCATTAAGGGGTAAGCGGGGTCTCCCAGGATCACAATAGGCATTTCGACTTCCCCTACGGTGATCTGGTCAGAGAAGAAAGTCCCTGCTTGCAGCTTCCTGAACAGGCCAGTGTTCTGAAAGATGCGTGCGTCATGCACCTTTCCGGACCAGCCTGCATTAATGTCTGTGAAATGCCCACAGTGATCCACAAGCGCCTGGAGAACCAATGAGAAATACCCCTTGCGATTAATGTAATCGGTGGCTAGGTGGTCTGGTGCCAGAATTGGAATATGCATGCCGTCTATTGCCCCTCCGCAGTTAGGGAAGCCTATTCGTGCAAAGCCATCTACAATGTCACACTGCCCAGAGTTAGTCTTTCGGAGCAGGATGCGATTAATGGCCCTGCAGACTTCCATCAACATAAGTTCAACTGTCGACTTTCCCACTCCAAGCTGGTTAGCGACCGATCGGTAGCAGTCTGGTGTAGCCAGCTTCCACAGTGCAATTGCCACGTGCTTCTCCAGCGGCAGGGCAGCTCATTCTTATGTCCTTGTGCCACAGGGCTGGGGAGAGCTCATCACACAGTCCCATGAATGTGGCTTTCCTCATCTGAAAGTTCTGCAGCCACTGTTCGTCATCCCAGACGTGCATCACGATGTGATTCCCACTGCTCAGTGCTTGTTTCCCAAGCCCAAAAGCGGTGTTCCACTGTGGTCAGCACCTCTGTGAATGCCACAAGCAATCTTGTGTCGTAGATCAATGTTGTACTCCTCTTGCCTTTGTAGTTTAAGGAATAACTCCACTGCCACTCGTGATGTGTTAGTGAGAGCGAGCAGCATACTGGTCAACAGTTCGGGATCCATTTCTGCAGCCCGAAGAGCCGGGGTGCGCAGTACACAAACCATTGAAAGATGGCTCCAAATGCGGACAGAAGCACAGGGATTGCTGGGATGCGAAGCAATGCATCACGGGGTCTTGGGACAGGACCCAGGATGCCATGCAACTCCCTCCACTTTCCCACCGCTCTTAGCGGTAAAAGGGAAGGAGGTGGTCTGTAAGATAGCTTCCCAGAGTGCACCACTCCGAATACCGCTGCAAGTGCCGCAAGTGTGAACATGCTATTGCGCAGGCAGCTGATTGTGTGAACACACAACAGCGGTTTCCCTTCAACGCTCTCTGAGTAGTGCTGTAACTCTGCCAGTGTAGGCATACCCTTACGTTGAGATATTGCACTCTCTTCCATCTCTCACTGAAAGTTTCTTGGTAGCCTTCACCTCTGCCAGGAGGGTGTCCAAAGTATAGACCTTGATGGTCAATGCACCTTGTGCTATCTTCCAAAAAGAGAAGGAGGTAAGGATGTCACAAAAGCTCTTAATTACATTAGAGTTGATGTTCACTAGGGCAAGCAGGCTACATGTTTTTGGATATAAAGCCATCATTAGCTATTTAGATAGGACCAAAGCCTTCAGGAAATCTAAAAGACTCTTGTTTTAGGGGGGGAAAAAACAAGAGCCAGGGCATCTCACCTCATTAGCACAAGTGAATTAGGCTGTGCAAGTGTTTGCAAAGCCCTTTTGCCAGAACACTGTAGAGTGCCTTACCTTACTGTTGAGGGGGAATGGCAATATCCATGGCATCTCTCTGTAATGTGCCTTTATACATTCTTCCACCTCATCCAGAGTGGCCCTCCCTATTAATGAGTAGGGCCCTACCAAATTCACGGTCCATTTTGCTAAATGTCACGGTCATAGGACTTGAAAAAAAATCTTAAATTTCATGGTTTCAGATATTTAAATCTGAAATTCCTCTGTGTGGTAACTGAGGGGGTCCTGACCCTAAAGCGGGTTGTTGGAGTGGGGGGGTTAAAAGGCTATTGTAAGGGGGGGCTTGCGGTATTGCCACCCTTACTTCTGTGCTGCTGCTGATGGCAGCACTGCCTTCAGAGCTGGGCAGCCAGAGAGTGGCAGCTGCTGGATAGGAGCCCAGCTCTGAAGACAGCACTGCTGCCAGCAGTAGCACAGAAGTAAGGGTGGCATGATGTGATATTGCAACTCTCTTCTGTGTTGTTGCTGGTGGCAGTGCTGCCTTCAGAGCTGGGCTCCCAGGCAGCAACTGCAGAGCATCCTGCTGCTTGGGGAGGTTTCCGGAGGTGGGTGCGACCCATGCAGGGGAAGAGGAAGTCCTGTCCCTCCTCAGCCCAGCCAGGATGATCAGCTGGAGCCCAGTGCACAGGAAAAGCCTCCCGGCTGGGGCACCCTCAGCCCTGCCCCTCCCTGGCTGCAGGCCCCATGCTCAGAAGTTAAAGGGCCTGTAGCTGTGCAGGGGAGGGATGGGGGGGAAAGAGGGTGATCACCGTGTCCTGGGTGGTTGCCCACATTGCCGCCCCCGGCCCTGCCCCCCCAAAGTGACAATCCCCCCCCCCCCACTGTGCCACCCCCACTTCTATGCTGTTGCTGGCAGTGGCGCTGCCTTAGGAGGTGGGTTCCTGGCCAGCAGCTGCCACACTCTGGCTGCCCAGCTCTGAAGGCAACGCAGAAGTAAGGATGGCAATACCCTGATCCCTCCCCCCCCCCTCCCAATAGCCAGATTTCACAGGGGAGACCAGATTTCGCCATCCATGATGCATTTTTCACAGCTGTTAATTTGTTAGGGCCCTATAAATGAAGCACTCCTGGCAGACCCATGTGTCGGTCCCACCAACATGCCAGCAGGCCGACAAGAAATATTATATGCCAGCTAAAGACACGGAATTCCTCTTCTTCCATTTGTTCTCAATTCAATTATTGTGGATGCAGTCAATTCAGAGGGGCACCACACCAGTTTAAATCCATCCCTTTATGAGTGGGACTAGAAGCACTTGGACCTTTATGGCAGGAAAGCATGTTCCTTGGCCACCCTTCAGTTCCGCATTGCAAACTATGAAGCTTTAATGGCAAAATACAACTATCAGAACTATGTGAAACTCAGTTTTTATTGATATTGCTCTGATAAAGAGCAATTCAAGGCTACAGTCAACGAAGGCCAATTGTTGGCTAAGACATTTTTCCAAATCTGCACTTGATGCAGCTGCGGCATCACACGGCGGCACGTTCGATTTCAACTGCCATTGTGATGAAACGGGTCTTGTGGCTTCATCTATCTGGCTTTCCAAATGAGTGTGGAGGACCTACTTTTTGAAGGGACAAAGCTATTCTCTGATAAGACCTGATGCCTCCCTTCACATGTTAAAAGATTCCAGGGCCATTTTTCAATCCCTCGGGATCTGTGCACCTGGGTACAAAGGAAAGTATAGCCCATAGCCACCGTTCAAACCTCACTCATCACAATATATATCTCAGTATTCATCTCAGACATCATATGAACCCCCGAGGAAGAAGTCCAGGTTCCCCAGACTGAAAACGTCAGGATCTCAGCCCATTTCCTCTGAACCTTCCACCTTAAAGCAGCAATTTTCACGGGTTGGTCAAGGTGCCTGTAGAACAGGGATTCTCAAACTGGGGGTCGGGATCCCTCAAGGGGTCTCAAGGTTATTACATGGTGTCATAGGTTTCACCCCCACTCTGAACTTTAGGGTACAGATGTGGGGACCTGCATGAGAACCCCTAAGCTTAATTACCAGCTTAGATCAGTATGCTGCCACCACCAAATCGTTTAAACAACCGTTTGAGTCATTTGGGAACTCTGTCTTCCCCCCAAAATATCTCCCTCCCAAGTACCATAACCCTTCCCTGGGTAGCCTTGAGAGACTTCTCCACCAATTTCCTGGTGAACACTGATCCAAACCCCTTGGATCTTAAAACAAGGAAAAATCAATCGGGTTTTAAAGAAAAGACTTTTAATTAAAGCAAAAGGGTGAAAGGAATACCTCTGAGATTAGCATGCAAGCTATTCTCACAGACAACAGATTCAAAAACACAGCGGATTTTCCTCTGGGCAAAAAAACTTAAAGTACACAAAAGAAAACCCAATTTGATTCCCCCTCTATTGCAAAAAGAAGTCACAAAAGAAAATAAACATAAGCTAATTTATTCCTTCTCTAATACTCACTACCCTGGTTGATTCCTGGATCTTTTCACTCCGGCACAGAACTTAAAGAAGAGAACAAAGGAAAAACTTCCCTCCTTCCTCTTGAGACATCTTGTCCCCCCATTGGTTCCTCTGGTCAGGTGTCAGCTAGGCTAGGTGAACTTCTTAATCCTTTATAGGTAAAAGAGGCATTAACCCATAACTGTCTGTTTATAACACATGAGGTTTGTGAGCTGTCAGCCTCCACCCCAAACCCCACTTTGCCTTCCGTATTTATAATGGTGTTAAATATATAAAAAAGTGTTCTTAATTTATAAGGGGGGTCACACTCAGAGGCTTGCTATGTAAGAGGGGTCACCAGTAAAAAAGTTTGAGAGCCACTGAACATTCCCTTCATTGTTATCTCATACTGGAAAACCTTACCCATCCTTTTGGAGACTGTCTCACCCCATACCACCTAGGCACGGCGAATGTCTGACAAATTGGTTGCTGGAGATCATCTGAGATGGGTACTCCATCCATTTCACCTCCCTGCCACCTCCCAAACAGCCTTCCCCATCCCTCTTCAGGGACCCTTCTCACAAGAGCCTGCTACGTCAAGACATAAACCATCTGCTCAGCATAGAGCCAGTGCCCATACATCTAAGAGGCAACGTTTTCTACTCTCGCTACTTCCTGATACCGAAGAAAAAGGGGGGGTTGGAGACCCAAATTAGACTTCAGAGCACTCAACAAATTTATCAAGGTTCAGAATTTCAAGATGGTCTCTTTATCAACTATTATTCCAGCATTAGAGAAAAGAGGGAGTTCAAGGGCCAAGAGCCAATAAGAAGTGTACTTCCACATTTCGACTCTACTGAGCCAGAGGTTACCTCAGGTTCACACAAGGCCAAGACCACTACCAGTACAGAGTACTCCCTTTCAGCCTCCCATCGTCCCTCAGTATTCTCCAAGATCCTCTCAGTAGTGGCAGCCCAAAGCCTGGCTCCATGGTTACAACACATAGACACCTTGCTTTCAAGAGGTACAGGAGGTGTTATTGCACAGTAGGAAAGGAGCTACTTGTACTTACCTATAAAAATGGAAAAAAGATTTCAAATCTGGTGCCAGCCCAAAGGCATCGCCCTGAATACAGCTACCCTACCAGTAGTCCCAGACTATCTCTTGTATCTCAAGAAGTTGGGGCTCTCTGTTAGCTCACTAAAAGTCCACTTAACAGCAATTGCAGCCTTCCACCAGCAGGTAGAAGGATACTCAATTCTCTCACCTGACTACAAAGAGGTTTCTCAAGGGCACAGCGAACCTCTTTCTCCAACCCAGACTTTCCATCTCACAGTGAGATCTCAGACTAGTGTTAAAAGGTCTAACTAGACCGTTATTTGAACTCATGGCCACTTGTTCCTTAACTCACCTTTCCATGAAGACAGTGTTCTTGGTTGCCATGACCTTGGCGAGACGGGTAGGGGAGCTAGCTGCTCTGATGCTACATCCGAAGTTCACGCCCAAGGTGAAATTCACATTTCCTATGGACCAGTTTCCATCTTCTCATCCTAAAGCTCATCAGGATAATAGAGAAGCCATCCTGCATATGCGTGACATGAGGAGAGCATTGGTCTTCTATTTGGACAGGACAACAGTTTTTTTTTTTTTTTTTTTTTTTAAGAAAATACTGAGCCTCTTCCTCTCTATTGCAGATAGGTCAGAAGGTGCTGCGATTTCAGCTCAAAGACTCTCCAAATGGGTCTTGAACTATATGCATCTGGTAACAGAGCTCGATTTACCATCCCCATCTTCAATATGCACACACTCCACGAGATTGGTTTCCTCTTCCGTCGCCTTCTCCAGGGGTATCCATATATCAGAAGTCTGTAGAGCGGCTTCCTGGGCATCTGCACACACCTTTGCAGTACACTGTGCCATCCTGGGGGACTCTGCTGCAGACGCCAGATTCGGTACCACAGTACTATCATCTATAACAGACCCGATACTGAAGTCTCAGCCTCCCGTGATGGATGCTGCTTGGGAGTCACCTACAGTGAATGCTACTCAAAGAAGTTATTTGCCTCGTGCAGTAATGATGGTTCTTCGAGATGTGTGTCCCGATGGGTGTTCCATAGCCCACCCTTCTACTTACTGACAAGAATCCTGGACTGTGTGGTAGAGAAGGAACTGAGGAGGGGTTGACTACACAAGCTGGATAGCCTCGTGGCACGCAAAGAGTAGCATATGCTTGGTCTGAACAGACACTGCTACCAAAGTTCTCCGATCAGTGCAGGGACGCAGGCACACCTGCAGTGGAGCACTTACAGTGGAGCACCCATAGGGGGACACATCTCGAAGAACCATCCTTACTGCACAAGGTGAGTAACTTCTTCTTTTTTACCAATTACATTTTTAATACAGTGGACCCAAAAGGTAATACACTTAATTCAATCAGGTTTACCTTAATTTAATGAAGTTCATACTGGATATGATGCAGGAAATTCTCTTTCGCAATGTCTAAACTGGTTCTGGGCTTATAGTTTCATGTGTCACCTTAGCCTATCTGCTTTTATATACCAGCAGCCTCCTTTGGAAGATCAGCTGATATATTAGTACATGTATAGAGCATAGTTGACTCTATTAGATACATAGCATGTTGTGCTTCATAGAAAAAGAAATATCAAACCCTCATGTTCTGTCTGGGCTGAATCCTTCTTGCCTTAGATAAGTAGCCACATTGATTGGCCATATGTAAGGCAGTCAGCCCTACTTGGCTCTGAGAGGTGTAATTTGTCTCTCTTCTCAGCCACCTTTCTGCTTTTGTTTCTGCAGTTCCCTCGTTTGGGCCACCTCTTCTTACTGCTCTTTACCTATCTAGACTGGCCCCTAACTCCCACAAAATCTCACTTAATCCAGTGTCCACCTAGAGCCTCCCATCTGCTGTTCCAGCACCCACTTTCCTTCAGCTAGTTCTCCCAACTCCACCCACCATCTGTGGTTCCGCTGGAATTTCAGGTGAGGGTTGTGGGTTTTTAGGTAATGCCCTAATCCATGAACTAATGTGTGTCTGACCTCTGATTTATTGATATTGTTGGTGGTATTGGTTTTACTTTGTCAGGTTTGTGGGGCTGACTCATATACTCTCTTTTCCTCCCCTTCTGTCCCACAGACAGAATGACCAAAACAATAATTGAAGTAGACTCTGGGAGTTTACCTTAGAAACAAAATCGATACGCCAAAAAAAAAAAAAAAACACCCCACCTCTAGCCCCCCAACTACACCGTGGCTTACTGCATAAATTATATAAAAACGTATACAGTACCATGCAGTTAGGCTAAAATACTAGACTATATGTGTGTCCCTCCCTTGATCCATACCAAGAATTTTGGTACAGATGGTATGTGGGTCCCACAGTGAATACTGGTACATCAGTAGCTCAAGTGAGTGCTACATGATTCAAGTATTTTTGGATATGTTGTGCTGTTTGTAAGGATTGATGGTGCAAACGGCATTTATCTGCATTATTTCCCCCTGCAATAGTGTGCTCTCACCTTAGACAAGTCCCAGTGAAAATTTTGACACTGATGGCAGAGCAGCCTAATAGTGGGGGCAAGTCATTTTGGAGTGGGAAAATCCAATGTGGGGGCCATTGTCATGCAAGTGTGCAGGGCCACTAATCCATCTCCTGCTGTGCAGAACTGAGACTCTTGGCAGCGTGCAGGATGTAATGGATGGTTTTGCAGTTATGTGGTTGTATCAAAACGTCAAGTCAGCTGTCATCCTATTCCTTGGTTTTAAGTGCCTAGAAACATCATGCCTCTGAGGATATTCCTTGATGCCACCT
This sequence comes from Emys orbicularis, assembly GCF_028017835.1. Lineage (NCBI taxonomy): Eukaryota > Metazoa > Chordata > Testudines > Emydidae > Emys > Emys orbicularis. Next base: position 256,571,432 of record NC_088683.1, on the reverse strand, counting down.
GTTTTTGTGTACCTCCTTGCAGCATCAGCCATTTCTATGGCTGTGTCATTGTCCTCTGTTTCTGTAGTTTCTAGAAGGGAATGCTCACCACTCTCCCGTTATACATGTCTCACTACCATACCTTGAGTAGATTTACGCCTTTGCTCCTCTGATGGCTTGAAACCTTTGCCTAATTTCAAGCCACATTTATTTATTGACAAATAAAATATGCAGAATTTTAAAATATTGTGTGCATAATTTTTAATTTTTGGCAAATAATTCCCTCAGGAGTAGAGGAGGGAACTGCTCGGTTGCATGAAAATGTGTATAGGGCAAAGGCACTGAATACTGGCACCATTTTCCGTAGTTAGTGGTGTTTGCTGATAGCTCACTCCTGAGGTAACAAAGGAACAGAGAGAGAGCACACAGCTGCTGTTGGGGTCCTGAATCAGTCCGGCCCTGTATGCCACTGTTTACTGCAGTGGTGCCAGCTAAAGTTATTGCCACCTGGCATGGGAAAGTGTTTTCCTACCATGGAGGAAGCAATAAGGCTGCCATCCCTACTAGATACCTTCAGGAGAGGGTTGTGGTGTACCTCCATGGAAGTTTGACCATGATCTCTCAAGAAGATTCAAGGGGCATCCCAGTGTAGGGTGATCATATTTCCCAGAGGGAAAATGGGACACCATGTGGGGCTCACTTGAGCCCTGCCCCCCTGTGTGGGGTGCTGGCTTGTTCCCTCTCCCCCACCCCTCCCAGACATGGGGCTGGCCTGTGCCCTGCTCCCTTTCCCCTCTTGCCCCCAGGGCTGGCCCATGCCCTGCCTCTCCCCCTGCACAGGGCTCTCATCTGAGCCCTGCTGCCCCTCCCTGCATGGGGCTGGCATTGCTTCTTGCCCGAGCCCTGTTGCCCCTCCCAATGCGGGACTGGCATCACTGTGTCAACTGAGTCCTGCCTGTCTCCCCCCCCCCCCCCCCCATGCATCTGGGATCATTGCTCACCCGAATCCTCCTCCTCCCCCCCCCCCCCCCCAACCCCCCATGTGGCTGGTGTCGCTGATCGGTGGAGCCCTGTAGGTCTGGAGTTGCCACTTTCCCCCTGCACGTTCCTCTGTGCCCCTCTAGGGGTGCGTGCCCTGATTTTTTGTCAAGTGGGCATTTGTCCCATTTGCTCTTGCCAACTGACTATCACTTTTGCCAAAAAAGTCAGGACAGGTGGGACGGCTTAAAAAAGGGACTGTCCCAGCCAAAGCGGGACGTATGGTCACCCTATCGCTGTGTATGCAAACAAACTGCTCTGCATGCCCCTCCCCCACCTAACTATATAGGTGATTGAAAAGCAGATAACTCTGCCTGTGTTCGTTGTACCTTTTGTAGCATGGGTAAATTAATGAAAAGTTGATGAATGTCTGACTAAGTTGGGGGTGCCATCACTGTAATTGGAAACTTATTTACACACTTACCACGGTTCTTTCCCCTGCATCAGGCTAGCCCATGCTCAACTGCAGGGACTGGCTGGACTTCAGTGGAGTTAAAAACAGGTTCTGACTTGCAGCACAGCTGGATACCCTGATTGCTTGTCCCCCATGCTGCTGCTGCTGCTCCTCGCTGTTCACGGCATGGGCCTGTTACTTGGCCTCCTCAGAGATACCCATGGTGGTAATGGGGTCTCTGCCAAGTATGGCATACAACTCTTCATAAAACTGGCAGGTCTGGAGCTCGGCACCAGATCAGTTGTTGCCCTCTCTGGCATTCCTGTCACAGTTCCTTGGCTTTCATGCGGCACTGATGCTGATCTCTGTCGTACCCCTTCTCTTGCATCCCCCCAAGCAGTCTGTTCGTAGATGTTGATGTTTCTGTGGCTGGCTTGGAGCTGTTCCAGCACTGCCTCTTCTCCCCAAAGCCCTGGAGATCCAATATCTCCTGTCTCCTCCATGCCGGAGCGTTCCTGGAGCATGTAATCAGCATGGTCAGCTGGGCAGTTACAACGATGGAGAGCAGATAGAGGTGTGCTCACCAAGCTGGACAATCAGGAAAAGTCATTTCAAAAATTTGTGGGGGTTTTAGGGTGAGTGTGAGGGGTGACCCCTGGACAGTGGAGTTAACAATTGTGACCAGAGTGGTAAGTGTCAGACATTGTGGGACAGCTGCTGCAGGACTATTAGGGTCAACATAAGTAATGTAGTGTCTACATTTGCTGTGTTGACCTCCGTACATTGACCATGGCTCAATGCTGTTTGGGGAGCTGGTGTTACTATGTATGTGCAACAGGACACTTGCATTGGTGGGAGACAAATTTAAGTGTAGACATACACATCTATGTCGACATAAGGTGGCTTACGTCGATCTAACTTTGTAGTGTAGAGCAGGCCTTCGCCTGCCCTGAGAACAAACTGTCCTCCCTTTCCTCACCCCCCACTGGGTAGCCATGTGAAATACAGAGGAAACTGAGGCACACATAGGATTCATAAAAATATTACAGAAAATGTGTGCTTCGTCACGCTCTTGCTGCTGCCTCGTTAGTCAGTCTTCCCTACTAAACCCCTGTCAACAAGGGGAGGGAATGGGAACACTACAAAAACCCTCCCCATAATTCCCATTTTCAGTTCTGTTGGCTAGGTCCTGTGCCACTGCGTATGGACCAGAGGTTGTATTCATCAATTACCCTACAAATGCAGAGTCATGTACCAGACATGCTAGCCAAATACAACTTCCTGAACTAGGATAGAGTGGCTCTTTATAAATGATCAGCTATTTGAAGATGCTATGAAGGGAGTCTGAGGTCATAACTAAGTATCAACACATCTAATGTCAGGCCACTTAAACATTGCAGAAAGATTGTGACAACATCCATTATTGCGCAGAGATTTGCATGATTGAAAGGATTTGGTCTTTGGAAAGGTCTGTCATTTGATAGGCCAGATTTATTTAGTAGGAAGGCAGATGTGGTTCTGCAGAAACTGAAGACCTTTGAAATCTCTAGGCTGTGTACTTGCAGAAGAGACCTAATGCCACCTTTTGGTCCCAGAGACCAAGATCTTTCCAGGAGTTCTGCTCCCAGAGTCCTGCTTGGAAACCGCTGATATCTGTAAAACAGAAGGACAGGTTCTAACAGTCTTTGTCCACTTCTTTGTCTAAGCATCAGTTTTGATGGGCAGGTTGAGAATCTTGAACTGGCTTAGTTTGTGATTACTTTCCCAAAAGGGTAAAGGGATTCCTTTTTTCTTTTCAGGGTAGCAGCCGTGTTAGTCTGTATCCGCAAAAAGAACAGGAGTACTTGTGGCACCTTAGAGACTAACAAATTTATTAGAGCATAAGCTTTCATGGGCTACAGCCCACTTCTTCGGATGCATATAGAATGGAACATATATTGAGGAGATATATATACACACATACAGAGAGCATGAACAGGTGGGAGTTGTCTTACCAACTCTGAGAGGCCAATTAAGTAAGTGGGGGGAAAAAAACTTTTGAAGTGATAATCAAGATAGCTCGGTACAGACAGTTTGATAAGAAGTGTGAGAATACTTACAAGGGGAGATAGATTCAATGTTTGTAATGGCTCAGCCATAAGATTGAATAAGGACTGGGAATGGCTGAGCCATCTTGATTATCACTTCAAAAGTTTTTTTTCACTTACTTAATTGGCCTCTCAGAGTTGGTAAGACAACTCCCACCTGTTCATGCTCTCTGTATGTGTGTATATATATCTCCTCAATATATGTTCCATTCTATATGCATCCGAAGAAGTGGGCTGTAGCCCATGAAAGCTTATACTCTAATAAATTTGTTAGTCTCTAAGGTGCCACAAGTATTCCTGTTCTTTTTTCCTTGTGATATGTGCTGGAATTCCTTCATATCTCTCCTCCACACCCTCGCTCTCCCCAAAAATGCTTCTTTCAGGGATCTCTCTACAAGTTTGTCTCTCCCGTTTGTAGGGAAGATAAAGCATAGGTCCATCAACAATACAGGGGTTATGCATTACACTCTTGTTAATACTCTCAAAAAAAAAAAAAAAAAAGCAGTAATGGCCAGTAATGTAACTTGGACATTTTAATGGAGTGGTAGAAGTTCCACATAGGGATATTGGTAATCATCATTTCTTTCTTGTGTCTACAAAATCGGCTTTTGTAATTCTTTACTGCAATTCACCCTACTTATTGGAAAGTCTCATTGGTTTGTTTGTTGGTTTCCCAAATGTTACTATTTATTGGATCCTAGAAAGACAAGGTGGGTGAGGTAATATCTCTTACTGGACCACTTTCTGATTGTGAGAGAGACAACAGAAGTTGGCCCAATAAAAGATATTGCCTCATCCACCTTGACTCTCGAATATCCTGGAACTGACAGAGCAACAACTACACTGCATATTACTGGATCCTGCCATTTGGTTTCTCCATAACCCTTAAGAGATTTCACCAGATGCTTGGCAGTAATGGCAGCCCATATGAGAATACTTGAGTATTCATGTATGTCAATACTAAGACTGATAGGTAAGACTTCTCCTCTCAGAGGTTCTGCACCTTACTGTTAAGACAGATTGCCAGCTGTTTCAGTCATTGTGTCTTGATGTCAACCTCAAAGTCTGTTTTCCCACAGACAGAAATTGTGGTGCATAGAGGTAGTTCTAGACTCCAGATTTGCTATAGTATCTCTCCTGCAAGACAGATTTCAGACCTTACCCAAAATGACTTCAGCTTCAGTGATATACTCCAACCTATTAGACTTCTTGCACATATCAGTAGAGCCCTGCAAATCCATGGATATCCGCTTTATAGCCACAGATATTTGTGGACCATTTTTGTGGATCAGATGTGGAAACAAATTTTATATCTGTGCAGGGCTTAACATATCAGTCCTGTGGCCAGAGTCTTGTTTAGACTGTTGCAGAGATGACTGACAATCGCTCATAGGCCTCCGCTATATTGCTATATCTTCTGCACTTGTGCTTTCCTTGTTGTTGTAAACTTTGCAAGTATACTCTGCTTTAGTAATCTGTGTAAAACCGAATTCTACCATCTGCAATGCTGCTGCTGGACTAGGATGGACAGTTTACCTCAGTGAACTAGCAATCCCTGGCCTCTGAACACAGGAGGAAACCAAACTATGTAATCTATTTAGAATTGAAAATGGTCTGTCCGATATTTAAGAAGTTGTGACATTTTGGGGATCACCCACACCCTGTAAGCATGGGGTGCCTTACTGCTGTGCTGCTATGGCTCAGATCCCTGACCACAAGCACAAAATCTCACCCTGGCTTCCACCAGCCTAGTTACTCCTTGCAGGCAGTGGCGTAGCCAGGTTCTAAGTGCAGGGGGAGCAAACATAAAAAAGGCACCCCCCCCTTCCCCCCTTGGCTCCTCCTCTGGCTATGCCCCCGCTTGGCTCCTCCTCCCGCTGCTCCACCCCCCCCCCCGGCTCCTCTGGCCGCGCTGCGGCCATGCTGCGCCCCCCCTCGGAGGGGCTTGGTCCGGGGGGAGAGGGCCGGGCGCGGCTCGGCCAAGAAAGTTTTTAGGGTGCAGTCGGGGGGGGGGGGGGGGGAGATGGAGAAGAGGCGAGAAAGTTTCATGCGCCCCTGGGCAGGACTCACCAGCTGCCGAGTGACCTCGGAGGAAGCCATGACACCGCAGGAGGGGGAGGGGAGAGGGGCGCGGGAAGCTCCAGGCGGGCTGGAGTCTCGGACGTGACGTGAGCGGGGAGCGGATGGTCGGTCCCTGGTCCCCCCTCCACCCCGCTCATTGGGTCCGTGCTTACCTGGCTGCCCAGGTGCCTCTGATGAGTGACCTCCTCCTCCCCCACAGTGCCAGGACGCCCAGCTCCTTCTGGTTCCCGCTGAGTCCGGCACGACCTAGGAGCCGGCTCCTCACGGGGAGCGGAGACCAAGCAGCTGGTACATCCCCTGCGGGCGGCGCTGCTCAGGGGGCACTTTGCACCCCACCGCCCGGAGAGCTGGAGCAGCAGCAGCACCTGTGCCCAGGCAGCAGCAGCACCTGTGCCCAGGCAGCAGCAGCGCCTCCTCCCGTCCCTCACTTTCTTCTCCCGCGCTCCGAGCCGGGCGCCCTGCTGCAGCCCCTCCACGTCGCGAAGCCACCGGCACTCTGCCTAGTGCCGGAATGTCGAGCTGCTGCCACAGCAGCTTCCCGCCGCCGAGCCGAGCCGCGCAGGGACCCAGAGCTCCGGCAGCTCCCAGACACCCCGCTCATTGGCTCGCCCGCCGCTGACCTCACTGGAACCGCTCACGCCCACTGCTGGCCTCGCCTAGGGATTCTTTATTATAGGGGCGCCTACTGGCGCCATGGTAACCCCTGAATAAGGCGCCGCTTTTGAAAAATGTGCTGAGGGGAAGCGGCTGCTTCCCCTGCACCCCCCCTAGCTACGCTACTGCTTGCAAGGTTACTCCAACAGCACTTCCAGTCCCAAGTCTCCCCCAAATCTGTTCTTCCCAAGTTCTTAAGTACTAGACACTTGGATTTTCCCCCTCTGGGTTGTTGCCCCCGAAGGTGTGAAACTGACGCCCCAGTTATCAGTTCATTTTGGCATACACACTTGAGACAGTTTGCACAACAGAGGCCTACCTGGGGTAAAAATAAACAAGAGGTTTATTTAATAGAAAAACCTCAGATTCAAAGATAAAATAGTGAGAATTTCCCATCCATTTTAAAGGGGTTTGCAGTTTTGTTTTGTTTTTTTCTTTTTCTTCAATCACTATAGATATTGAAAGTAGGGAAATCCCCAGTTGTCTCTATCTTTTCATTAACTTAAATGGCCCATTGTTGTCCTTTCCTGGGTTGTACAATGGATTGTTACTGGAGTCTGGTTTTGTGTAAAACCTGGCTTGGGAGGTGCTGCTCACTGTCTTGCTGTGAGATGGAGCTGAAGTTTATGAGCACTGTTCTCTATATACACAAACACACATACAGGGTATAGTTATGGATTTATGTATCTAATGATTATTAAGTTTAAAACATTAGACTTTAGTGAAAGACCTTACTTGGCATAGTTATAGCATAATAATGTTGCATACAATCCGTTAATTCAACTGCTTATTCTTTGCGGCTCAAATCCCCTGTTCTCCCCTTGAGGTGTCTGAATTGTCACAGATGTTCTTACCTCTCCTAAAGGGCTCCCATTCAGATTTTAATGGCCAACACAGTTGGAAGATAATTGTGCATTTATAGCAACTGGCAGGACAGAGTTCCTCCAGGTGAAGAACAGCTCAGATGAACTTTCTTGCCTTGAAACACAGTATCACATGTGGATCAGTTCTGCTGAAGGGTCTGGAGGAGTCAGATTTCAGACACATTCCTTTGGAATGGAGCCAGGCATTCCTTTATGTATTCTCTCAGATTAATCACATTCTTACGATTTTGTAGAATATCAGACCTTGCCCTGGTCTACACTGCAGAGTTAGGTTGGCGCAAGACAGCTTACTTTGACCTAACTCTGCAAGCGTCTATGCTAAAATGTAACTTTTGCCGATGTAACTTGCCCCCTACGCTGATTTAATAACTCCACCTCCGTGAGAAGCGTAGCGCTTAGGTTGAAGTAGTTAGGTCGACACAGTGTCAGTGTAGACACTGTGTTGCTTACATTGATGGTTGCTGCCTTTCAGAAGCTGCCCCAAAATGCCCCACACTGAGTTAAATCTGTGAAAGCACTCCTGGTGAGGACGTGCACCCTGGACACAAGGAGCATAGTGTGGGCATACAAAAGCGATTTAATTACTGAGGTGGGTGCACGTCAACGTAACTTAAGTCAACATAATTTTGTAGTGTAGGCAGACCCTGTATCAAGCACTGCTCATAGCACTGTTTAGGCTTGTCCGGTGTTGTTGTTTTATTTTTTGTTACTGTGTCCTGGTGGACCTGGTAGTAGATTGTCCATTCCCTCTGCCAAGTCTAGTGCAGTGGTTCTCAAACTTTTGTACTGGCGACCCCTTTCACATAGCAAGCCTCTGAGTGCGACACCCCCCCCCCCCCGTATAAATTAAAAACACTTTTTTATATATTTAACACCATTATAAATGCTGGAGGCAAAGCGGGGTTTAGGTTGGAGGCTGACAGCTTGTGATCCCCCATGTAATAACCTCGCGACCCCCTGAGGGGTCCCGACCCCCAGTTTGAGAACTCCTGGTCTAGTGGATCTGTTCCAGATGCAGGTGAGGTCTCAGTCCAAGTTCCATGAATTTGACAGCCTGGATGCTGCTGGTCGAGCAGCTTGGAGTGGGATTACTGTTAGAAGTCTGAAAAGGAAATCTACAATAAATCTTAATTTTCTGTGAAATGGAAGGGATGATTCCATCTCATCAAGACTGGAAGATTCTGACCTTTCGTCAGACTTTTTGTTCTCTATTTTGTATTTTTGTGCGTGTGTATTTTTAAACAATCTGGGTTCTTCCTCAGTTGGAAGTGTTCGCCTGGTTCAGATATTAATGGCTGATCCATGTCCAGTGTTCTGTAAGGATAAGGTGGTGCTGCACCCACATCAAGTTCTTGTCAGAAGAGGTTTCCAATTTCTAGTCTACTGGTATTCTTTCCCAAGCCCCATTCATGACTAGGGAGGCTAGACCACATTGTTTATATGTGAAAAGCGCACTTACCAGGTGCAAATTGTGCAATGTAACTGTTACCTGTTGTTGAGTTATGCAAGGCTGCTGCCTAGACTTATCCACAGTTTTACACATTACTCCCTAGATCTCTTTGATGGTATATATCCTATTTAGAGGGATTCTGGCAATCATTCAGTCAAGTCTTCTCAGAACCCCGTCATCTTGGGGTTTAGGGACCGCTTGCTAATCTACAAGAATGGGGATCCACATGCTCTTGGAGATGGGAGTTTACATAGTAATTGTAACATTTCAATATGATTGTTTGCATGGATCCATTTACCCAGTCCTCCTTCCGTACTTCTTTTGGAGTCTTATAATAGATTCTTAATTTTTTAGTAGTAATGAAGTGACTGGAGACAAGTGTGCCTCTTTATATATTTTCATTGGTAAAAGGTCTTATACCCAGTGACCAGACTGATGTAGTGGAGGGTTTGAGAAACCAAATTAGTAGTAAGTAGAATTCCTTTTTAAACTCAAAATATGTAATGTTCTTGGTTTTTTTCAGCAAAGTTGACTTAGGAAAAAATTATTTCTGCTCCATACATCTGTTGTTGAAAAATATTGTGCAATTGGTGCATATACAGCCTAGTTCATGCTAATGAAACTATTTGGAAGTAGAAAGATGTTTGAGTGTGGAGTAGGTGGGCTAACCATAGTGACATTGTCTTATGCTTCACTTGGGAGAGCCAAATTGAAGAGTGAACTTCCTCCCTTTCTGATGCCCATATGAGTATGTTGTGCTATTCTTTTTCTCCAGCTAGAGTGCCAGCCTTTGCAGTTTGACCTGGGTTTTGGTGAGAATGGGGAAGAGCTATTTTCAAAATATTCCTAGTAATAGACATGATACAATAGTAGTGAGTGATAAGTAATGTTTACTTACCTCTCTTCCCACTGCTAACTATCTGTAACTTTTCTTCTCTAAAGTGGGCACCTGGTGGTGCCCTCTGGTCCATTACAAGTGGTGTATTCCTCCTCCTTCTTCAAAGCACAGAGGCTCCTCTCTTTTTAAACAAAACAAAAACCTCTCTAGCTCCACAATGTAGCAGTAGCAGTTGGATCTGTTCAGAGAACTGATTGCTCCTCTCACTCCCCAGCCATATGCCCAATTCAGAAAACAAACATTAAATTCTGATTAATAAGCCTTTATGGCAGATGAATCATTTCCACACAGAATATTTTTTTGTATCTACTTGTCCATTTATTATACAAAAAATGGAAATGAAGACTTACAACAAAGCAAGGTTCCAAGGAGACATCAAGATTTTTCAGTCTCTCTGCAGGAGTGCTCTATAAGGGGAAAAGGGATTATTTTCCTTTCAGAAGCAACATAAGGATCAAGTTAGCAGAATCCCTTGAAATTCCCAGACTCTTGGGTAGTTCTAGATTTGAGTGGGAAGTCCATGAGCTATCCAGAATATTCGTGTGCTAGAAGGCAAGACTACTGAGATTGCAGGGGCAATAGCTTCATGCTGTAGGTCTGGGAGTTTGAAGGTATGTGGAATAGAAGTTTTCCTCTGTCCTGGAGATTCAGGGATGCTGAACTGGCATATGTATGCATTCAAAAGACTGAGTTTCTGGGCCACTAAATTCCTCCTAATGTCAAATGTTCAGTGCTACTCAGTATAGGTAACACTGTGGATACAGGCAGAATTGCACATGGGCACAGTTTCCTTGTACAAATTTCTTCTTAGGATTTCCATTGTCCTATCAGAAAGGCTTGGACTCCATGCAGAAATGAGATGGTACTGTCAGTTGTAGACAGAACCAGTATTGGGTGAAACCTGTATGTTCTCTTTCCTACCAGGATTGGTCTTGAATAAACACCCAAAAAATCTTCAGGAAAAGGTGTAATTGCTTCACTGCTTGTTTACAAGTCCAGTGGAGCTCGGGTGGGGTGATGCTATGATGGATGAAGTAAGGGAACTTGAAAATTTATGTGGCGACTTTCTCAGTTTTGAAAGTCCATTTGACTAATGTTAATTTTTTTAAATTTTTATTTAGAAGACATACTTAGAACAGTTTTATTTCAAAGTGGGGAGGGTTTGCAAGGGGAGAGAATGGTACAGTGCCCTCCCCCTTCTTTCTCTCTTCCTTGTAAAAAAAGGAGTGCTGCTTTGGTCATGGTACAAAAAGACATCTTATTGAATTGTCTTTTTGGTAGAGCAGTGAATTACCCAGTCTCACAGTTGTAAAGTTTCTGCTGTTTCTTAAGCTACAGCTATTGCCCCAGTCTCAGACCTGCCCTTTTAAGAGACAGGGAATTGTCTTTTCAATATTTATGGAAGCAGGGGATGATGATAAGGGGAGAAGAGCAGAGCTTGGCATGAGCAGTGATGCTTGAAGCCCTAATGTTTTATGAGGTTTTAAAGCCTTGCTGAAGTGGTTCTCAACAAAAAATGGTGTGTACCAGCAGGCTGCAACATGGATGAGACCAGGCTGCTGAGTCACTATGGGGGAGATGAGGAACAGTGTTAAGTAAGTGGGGAGATGGCAGGCTAAGCCATGCACAAACCTGCATCTGTAGGAGCTGAGAGAACGTAATCAAGCTGCCTTGATTTGATGGTAATTGGTCTCAAATATGGGGAATCTGAGACATTTGAGTGGGTTTTTTTTGTTAAACAGATGTTTTGGTTTAAGAGGTTGTGAGAGTCAGAGCTGCCGTCAGTGAAAGGGGGGCTGAGAGAGCCAGCAAGAGGGCAGGAGTTCAAGATACCAGTTACAACAAGGACTGGTTAAGGCCTGCCCTGGAACAGTTGGGACCAAAAATCAAACTAAAACCTGGTTGTTGTGGCAATCGGAGGCCTGATCTACAGTTTAAATTTTGGTTAACATAGCTACATTCTTCAGGTGATATGAAGGTTCCATACACTTGAACATTGTAGTTATGTTGACCTAATCCCCAGCGTAGACTCAGCTAGGTCAATGGAAGAATGCTTCAATTGACCTACCTACTATCACTTGGAGAGGTGGTGTTCCTACAGCGACAGAAAACCCCCTTCTGTCGCTGTAGGCTGCATTTACGTAACAGGGTTATTCCAGCATAGCTACAGCGCTGTAACTGTGTCACTATGTGTATATAGTCCCTGTAACATATACATGGCCTGAAAGGGTTGGGATGAGGAGAGTGTCCGGCCCCATAGATTTTTCTTGTCCTTCTGACTTACTCTTGAAGACAAGGACACCATATTTCACCCCAGTGAGCTGAAAAAAAAAAAAAAAAAAAAAAAAAACAGCCAAGGACCTCTGGCTTGTTGCTTCCAAAATGCCAGGTATCAACCACATAACTGCCTTAAGCACTTGAAGGATTGCCTGCCATATTGTTGCTGTTGCAGCAACGGCTGACTCCAATGTTTCACCTTAGCCTGAAGCACTGACTAGCTAGGAATATATGGCTTGGAGATTATGCAAAGCCAGTTTCTGCTGCTGAATTTCTGCCCTAAATAGCTAATGGCTTGGCTACTACCTTGTTGTTGAGTGGGGTGAGGCACTACAAAATTGCACAGCTGAGCAGGAAGGAGCCCCTTTAATTTTAGCTGGGCCTGCTACACTGCTGAGCTTTTTCTCTTCAAATACCAATTTCCTGCGGGCTCCTGTTCTCAAAAATCCCCTCCCTGCTGGGGAGGGGAGGGGGAGAAAGGGACATATCAAGGATAGAGAAAAATGGAAAAAGCTTTCTGCCTGGAGAGAGAGACTTAGAAGAACCTTTTGCTTCTCTGAGCAGAGATGAGACACTGCCGTGTTGAGGCAGTCAGTTCTATGAACAACTCCACCTGTTGGTACTACATTGTGAGCTAGGAGAGAGTGGGTTTTGGGGTATTTGTTTGTTTTTTAAAAGCTTGGAAGATTTTATGGATCATGGAGCATCAATTGTCCACAGCAGAGAAAGATTGGGAGGGCATACTGGGAATCTTAATTTTCTGTGTGTTTGAAGGCAGGAAGGAACAACATATTGCACTAATATACTTGTATATACTTTCATACGTAGGGTGTCTTTATATACATCTTCAGAAATTTGTTTTTGATGCATGTTTAGATGCCTATTGAAAACTAGTTTTCACTGAATTTTATGTGCTTTGATATTAATATGAATTTAGATTTACTGAAAGAAACAAAGCTGACCTGGAAATTTGTATTTATATTTGTTTTAGGGGTTGTTTCATTAGTGGCCGTTCATCCTTCTACAGTAAATACACTTGGAAAACAGCTCCTGCCAAAAACCTTTGGACAGTCTAATGTCAACATTGCACAGCAAGTGGTAAGGAGACTTTAAATTTTTGTTTTTTACCTTTGATTGTACATATTATGAATCTAACTGTGGTTCAGTGTAAATGCATCATATAAAGTATCAGTTATTATTTCTATGTAGAATGTACCATCTCGCTTTTCTGTATAGTAAGGGCTGTTTAGTATGACTTTAAATTGTACTCGGAACACTAGTTTTAATAACGTTGTTTTGGTGGGGAGAGGGAGCACGTGTTGGGCTAATCGTGCAGGTTATTGACAAAAACTACATCAACCCTCAACACTTCAGACTACTGAATATTCAAATTCCTCTACTGTCTGTCAGTCTTTCTGTGATAAATCCGTGACACTTTCAAAACACACCAACCTGAAACTTTATCCAAAAGCCAATTTGCAAATATGTTATCGAGATCAAAATTGGAAAATCAATGGGATTTTTATGGGATTTCTTGGCCATATTTTAAAAAACGGTTATTTCAGACTTTTCTGCTGAAAAGCATATTGTAATTTTAAAAAAAGCAAAATGTGTATAGACTGGATAACTTAAGGAGCTAGTGCAGGGGTAGGCAACCTATGGCACGTGTGCCAAAGGCAGCACGCGAGCTGATTCTCAGTGGCACTCACACTGCCCGGTTCCTGGCCACTGGTCCGAGGGGCTCTGCATTTTAATTTCATTTTAAATGAAGCTTCTTAAACATTTTAAAAACCTTATTTACTTTACATACAACAATAGTTTAGTTCTATATTATAGACTTAGAGAAAGAGACCTTCTAAAAATGTTAAAATGTATTACTGGCATGCGAAACCTTAAATTAGAGTGAATAAATGAAGACTCGGCACACCACTTCTGAAAGGTTGCCGACCCCTGAGCTAGTGATGAGATAAAAGTGGTTGTCTCTAGAATGCAAGTTCCAAATGCAATCCATATTACTGCAATAGCAAACAAAACTCTTCATTTGGTGAGCCCCATATGACATGTACTGATATTCTTATTCTGTTATATAGGGAGAGGTGTTACAGTTGGCTTCTCTGTAGAGACTGACTTTTGCCAAGGATTTTAATTTGCATAGAAACTGAATTATATTCTTATCTGTAAAAGTGGTCAAGGTTGTTACATTTGCAAGACAGTGAGGGCACAGCTGCTGCCTTTACTGTACTGTTCTCTGGGGGAAAACAGGACTTCAACATAGCATCTTTCATAAGCATTTCATTTTATAAAAGAAAAAATAGGTTCCATAGTATAAAAACATTTGAATTTGTGTGTGCGCGCATGGTTTAATGTGGATTGATTTTCAGTATATAAACAGAGCTAAAAGAATTGGTGGGGAGGGGAACTGAGTAAGAGGTGGTGGTATTGCTGAGAGAATTCAAGAATCTACAGAGTTTTACATGCAAGCACTGCACTTCTTTAACTATACTTGTGTAGTTAAGAGAGTTCAACAATCGCCCCACTCCCCCCAGTTCAGACTGTACAGTTATACCAATATAGCTAATAGGCTAAACTGATTTGACTGCATCCACAGTAGGGATGTGGTAATCCACAGAAGTTGCATTTGTATAACTATTTCAGTTAGGGGTATGATTATTATTATTTTTTTAACTGAAATAGTTATATAGGTACAAAGTCTTTGTGTAGACCAATCCTAAGACAGTTCAGCTTCAGACAGTTCTCAAGAGTCCCCTCTGAGGTTGTGGACTACTACCTAATGAAATGTTTACATGACTGCAGACTATTTTATTGCATTGCACTTCCTGTTATGAATTAAATCAGCTATTGATTTGATGTCACAGTGTAGTCGTATGAGGTGGTAATTGAGTAAAAATTGGTCCTTTGTATGGGGCAAGTGTTGAAGCAGATATTTATGAAGTCATTGGGAGGCGAACTATCTCCAATTCAACAAGTTAATCATTAATACTTGGAGGATTTTCTTGCCCTGCTGTATTAAGAGGAGAACATCACCAGACAGACACTTAAATTGTTTTATTTAATTAAAACAGCAACGTTATGTATTCTAGATTTGTTTCTTCAACAGCAAACATATAATATTTTAACAAAACAAGCATAAGAATTTTTGAATTTAGTTAAACATTCAAGTTTTTTAAAATCAGGTTTGTTTTTGTTAAAATTGTTTTTAACTAAAATAGTTAAATGAAATATTTAAAAAAAAAAATTTAATCGACTGTCAGCCAGGTCAACATGAGAAACTTAAAATAAAACCTCAAGACTTCTGGAATACGCTGCTCAAACAGTTTCACTTTTGTTTCTATTGCCTGTCCCTCTCTTCTCACATTTATCTCCAGACTTCTTCTCCTTGTCCAGATCTATTGTGCCCACAACAATCTCCTATTAATTTAACTTTTTGAAACTTTGCACTTTTAGAGAGAGGTAAGGGATTGACTCTGTGTACACAAATTTGCAGAGGGGCAAGAGGTTTGAGGTAGGTTAGTTAGCTAGTTAGATAGATAACTAACTAAACATTTTTGTTGTTAACAAGCATGTTATCTCTAGAGACACAAATCCACAGTTTGAGAACTGCAAAACTAAGCATCTCTGATGGTATCTTCTAGACTGAGCACTGAGTCTTATTTGGTAGATAGAAAGATTAACCTAAATAGTCTATACAGAAGCCCCTGGAACCCCATAAGATTGGGTCCCTAATCCGTGAACTATTGGAACTCCTTTACAAAACTTTTCTTAAACATTCCATGAATATATTGTGTCATACTATATAATTAGAATTTATAATCCCTATTGCATGATGAGATATCTTTGAGCTATAATGTATCTTAATCACAACTATCTTTAGATAATGCTTTTTGAGGAAAAAACCTTTATCAAAAAAATCTTTTTTTTATTTGATTTTTTTAAATCATTGATTTTTATCCACCCTGAAAATAACTCTAAATAATACCTCTGAATCTGAAAAAAAAATTTTTTTGGTTTTGACCCTCATTTTCTTCTCTGTAACACATGAAATATTTTCTTTGAAATAGATACAAGCAACTATAAAACATGGCTGTGTTTTAAAAATGTATTTACACTTAGGGTATGTCTACACTACGAAATTAGGTCGAATTTATTGAAGTCGTTTTTTTAGAAATCGTTTTTGTACAGTCGATCGTGTGTGTCCCCACACAAAATGCTCTAAGTGCATTAAGTCGGCGGACTGCGTCCACAGTACCGAGGCTAGCGTCGACTTCCGGAGCGTTGCACTGTGGGTAGCTATCCCACAGTTCCCACAGTCTCCGCCGCCCATTGGAATTCTGGGTTGAGTTCCCAATGTCTGATGGGGCAAAAACAGTGTCACGGGTGATTCTGGGTACATGTCGTCAGCTCCCCCCTCCGTGAAAGCAACGGCACACAATCGTTTTGTGCCTTTTTTCCTGGGTTACCTGTGCAGACGCCAAACCATGGCAAGCATGGAGCCCGCTCACCTCACCGTCACCGTACGTCTCCTGGGTGCTGGCAGACATGGGACTGCATTGCTACACAGCAGCAGCTCACTGCCTTTTGGCAGCAGACGGTGCATTACGACTGGTAGCCATCATCGTCGTATTCCTGGGTGCTCGTTTAGCCGACCTCGGTCGGTCAGGGGTGCCTGGGCAGACATGGGAGTGACTCAGCCAGGTCATTCCCATCTTCTACTGAGCACCCAGGAGATGACGATGGCTAGCAATCGTAATGCAGCATCTTCTGCCGAGTACCGAGGAGATGATGATGGCTAGCAGTCGAACTGCACCATCTGCTGCCAGCCTAAAGATGTAAAAGATAGATGGAGTGGATCAAAACAAGAAATAGACCCGATTTGTTTTGTATTCATTTGCTTCCTCCCTCTGTGAAATCAACGGCCTGCTAAACCCAGGGTTTTGAGTTCAATCCTTGAGGGGGCCATTCTGTGTGACAGTTGTTTGTGTTTCTCCTTGATGCAAAGCCACCCCCTTTGTTGATTTTAATTTCCTGTAAACCATGTCGTCAGTCGCCCTCCCTCCGTCAGAGCAATGGCAGACAATCGTTTCGCGCCTTTTTTCAGCCCAGATGCCATAGCACTGGGATCATGGAGCCCGCTCAGATCACCGTGGCAATTATGAGCACTATAAGCACCACGCGCATTATCCTGGAGTATATGCAGAACCAGAACCTGCCAAAGCAAAACCAGGTGAGGAGGCGACGGCAGCGCAGTGATGAGGACATAGACATGGACATAGACTTCTCACAAAGTACAGGCCCCAGCAATGTGCACATCATGGTGTTAATGGGGCAGGTTCATGCCGTGGAACGCCGATTCTGGGCCCGGGAAACAAGCACAGACTGGTGGGACCGCATAGTGTTGTAGGTCTGGGACGATTCCCAGTGGCTGCGAAACTTTTGCATGCGTAAGGGCACTTTCATGGAACTTTTTGACTTGCTTTCCCCTGCCCTGAAGCGCCAGAATACCAAGATGAGAGCAGCCCTCACAGTTGAGAAGCGAGTGGCGATAGCCCTGTGGAAGCTTGCAACGCCAAACAGCTACCGGTCAGTTGGGCATCAATTTGGAGTGGGCAAATCTACTGTGGGGGCTGCTGTGATCCAAGTAGCCAACACAGTCAAAGAGCTGCTCATATCAAGGGTAGTGACTCTGGGAAATGTGCAGGTCATAGTGGATGACTTGCTGCAATGGGATTCCCTAACTGTGGTGGGGCAATAGACGGAACCCATATCCCTATTTTGGCACTGGAGCACCAAGCCAGCGAGTACATAAACCAAAAGGGGTACTTTTCAATGGTGCTGCAAGCACTGGTGGATCACAAGGGACGTTTCGCCAACATCAACGTGGGATGGCCAGGAAAGGTACATGACGCTCACGTCTTCAGGAACTCTGGTCTGTTTCAAAAGCTGCAGGAAGGGACTTTCTTCCCAGACCAGAAAATAACCGTTGGGGATGGTGAAATGCCTATAGTTATCCTTGGGGACCCAGCCTACCCCTTAATGCCATGGCTCATGAAGCTGTACACAGGCAGCCTGGACAGTAGTCAGGAGCTGTTCAACTATAGGCTGAGCAAGTGCAGAATGGTGGTAGAATGTGCATTTGGACGTTTAAAAGCACGCTGGTGCAGTTTACTGACTCGGATAGACCTCAGCGAAACCAATATTCCCATTGTTATTACTGCTTGCTGTGCGCTCCACAATATCTGTGAGAGTAAGGGGGAGACATTTATGGCAGGGTGGGAGGTTGAGGCAAATTGCCTGGCCGCTGATTACGCGCAGCCAGACACCAGGGCGGTTAGAAGAGTACAGGAGGGCGCGGTGCGCATCAGAGAAGCTTTGAAAACCAGTTTCATGACTGGCCAGGCTACAGTGTGAACGTTCTGTTTGTTTCTCCTTGATGACCCCCCCGCCCTTGGTTCACTCTACTTCCCTGTAAGCTAGCCACCCTCCCCCCTTCGATCACGCTTGCAGAGGCAATAAAGTCATTGTTACTTCACATTCATGCATTCTTTATTAATTTATCACACAAATAGGGGGATAACTGCCAAGGTAGCCCGGGAGGCATGGGGGAGGAGGGAGGCACTGAGTGGGGTGGGGGAGGTGGGAAGGACAAGGCCCCATTGCACTTTAAAACTTAAAAGCTTTAAAACTTATTGAAGGCCAGCCTTCTGTTGCTTGGGCAATCCTCTAGGGTGTAGTGGCTGGGTGGCCAGAGGCCCCCCCACCGCGTTCTTGGGCGTCTGGGTGAGGAGGCTATGGAACTTGGTTACACGGGCTGTAGCGGCGGTCTGTGCTCCTGCTGCCTTTCCTGCAGCTCAACCATACGCTGGAGCATATGAGTTTGATCTTCCAGCAGCCTGAGCATCGACTCTTGCCTTCTGTCAGCAAGCTGACGCCACCTATGAGCTTCAGCCCGCCACCTCTCCTCGCGTTCATATTGTGCTTTCCTGCACTCTGACATTGTCTGCCTCCACGCATTCTGCTGTACTCTGTCAGCAGGACAGCAGGAGCTCAGAGAACATTTCATCCCGAGTGCATTTTTTTCGCCTTCTAATCTTCACTAGCCTCTGCGAAGGAGAAACATTTGCAGCTGGTGGAAGAAAAGGGAGAGTGGTAGTTAAAAAGACACATTTTAGAGAACAATGGGCACACTCTTTCACGTTAAACCTTGCTGTTCACATTACACAGCACATGTGCTTTCGTTACAAGGTCGCATTTTGCCTCTTATATTGAGGGCCTGCCGGTTTGGTGTGAGAGATCACTCACGCAGTGCCAGGCAACAGAATTCGGCTTGCAGGCAGCCATGGTAAGCCACAGTCTTTTGGCTTCTTTAACCTTCATAACATGTGGGAATGGTTTCAAACAGCAGCGCCCTCATTTCCCATACCAAGCGGCCGTTGGGTTGGCCATTTAAAATGGGTTGGCAATTTAAAAGGAGGGGCTGCAGTTTGCGGGTTAGCATGCAGCACAAACCCAAATAACCCCCCCACACACACACACCCAATTCTCTGCTATGACCGCTTCACCCCTCTCCCCACCGCGTGGCTAACAGCGGGGAACATTTCTGTTCAGCCACAGCCAAACAGCCGAGCAGGAACAGGCACCTCTGAATGTTCCCTTAATAAAAGCACCCTATTTCAACCAGGTGACCATGAATGATATCACTCTCCTGAGGATAACACAGAGAGATAAGGAACGGTTGTTGTTGTTTGAATGCCAGCAAACACCGGGACCATACCCTGCCATGCTTTGTTATGCAATGATTCCGGACTACGTGCTACTGGCCTGGCGTGGTAAAGTGTCCTACCATGGCAGACGGAATAAGGCCGCCCTCCCCAGAAACCTTTTGCAAAGGCTTTGGGAGTACATCCAGGAGAGCTTTATGGAGATGTCCCTGGAGGATTTCTGCTCCATCCCCATACACGTAAACAGACTTTTCCAGTAGCTGTACTGGCTGCGAATGCCAGGGCAAATTAATAATTAAACACGCTTGCTTTTAAACCATGTGTAATATTTACAAAGGTACACTCACCAGAGGTCCCTTCTTCCACCTTCAGGGTCCGGGAGCACGCCTTGGGTGGGTTCGGGGGTTACTGGCTCCAGATCCAGGGTGAAAAACATATCTTGGCTGTTGGGGAAAGCGGTTTGTCCGCTTCCTTGCTGTGAGCTATCTTCAATCTCTTCATCATCATCTTCCTCGTCCCCAAAACCCGCTTCCGTGTTGCGTGATTCTCCATTGACGAGTCAAAGCACAGGGTTGGGGTACTGGTGACTGCACCCCCTAGCATGGCATGCAGCTCATCATAGAAGCGGCATGTTCGGGGCTCTGATCCGGAGCGGCCGTTTGCCTCTCTGTTTTTTTGGTAGGCTTGCCTTAGCTCCTTAATTTTCACGCGGCACTGCTTTGGCCTCTGTCCTTCATGCCCTTTGAGATTTTTTTTCTGATGTTTTGGCATTTCATTTACTGGAACAGAGTTCAGCTAGCACGGATTTGTCTCCCCATACGGCAAGCAGATCCCATACCTCCCGTTCGGTCCATGCTGGAGCTCTTTTGCAATCCTGGGACTCCATCATGGTCACCTCTGCTAATGAGATCTGCACTCATCTGCACCTTGCCATGCTGGCCAAACAGGAAATGAGATTCAAAAGTTCGCGGGCCTTTTCCTGTCTACCTGGCCAGTGCATCTGAGTTGAGAGCGCTGTCCAGAGCGGTCACAATGGAGCACTCTGGGATAGCTCCTGGAGGCCAATACCGTCGAATTGCGTCCACACTACCCCAAATTCAACCCGGCAAGGCCGATTTCAGCGCTAATCCCCTCGTTGGAGGTGGAGTAAAGAAATCGATTTAAAGAGCCCTTTAAGTCGAAAAAAGGGGCTTCGTCGTGTGGACGGGTCCAGGCTTAAATTGAGGTAACGCTGCTAAATTCGACCTAAAATCATAGTGTAGACAAGGCCTTAGGTTATAGTCATTCAGGTGGAGTGATCTAACCGACGTAATATGGAGTCTTAACAGGATAATTTTGCTCAGTGAAAGAGTCCTGTGGCACATAAGAGGAGTGCTACAGACCTTGTGAATATTTAATAGTACTGAAAATGAATCTCTGATATAGAACAAGTCAGAAAATACTTTATATACACACTACTATACACACAAAATAATCATGAAATTAAAGGGCTTGTGCCTTCCTTTGATGTTTAAATAAGGCCTACAACTTCTTTAAAAGGCTGTCTTTTACACTAGAATATGAGGTACCAACTAGGAAGGAAGAGTCTATGGTGACTGGAGAACTAATGAAATAGGAATGTTGCAAGACCCAAGAGTGTGAAAATTGGGCAGTTTGGTGGGGAGGGGATTAAACACAACTCACTTTTCCAGTGTAGATCAAGCTTTTGAACTTTCAGACTCCTCAATTATCCCTGCTGCTGTTGCTGACATTGCCTGAGGAAGCTATGAAATGCAACAGAAGTGTTAGGGCTGTTTGAGGAGGAAAGGTGTATTAGCTGACATGCAACCCTTTTATGCCCCTTCTTCTCTCAGCAACAGCTAGCAGGATTGTTGGCAGAGTGTGGGGGGTGAAGAACAGGTGACCTTCCACAACAGATAGAAACTTCTGGAGTATGTGGGGAAGGTAATGGGGGGTGGGAGGAAAAAATTCAATGCTTTCCAGCAGTTGAAAGGGAGCACAGCTGATATGAGAGATGGAATCCCTGTTTAAGGTATAGGGACAACACCCTGGTAGGAATCTCAGCAACTTCCCCCTTCTAAGCCTTTAGGGGCTGCAGAGAAAATGGGCTTGGCTTCTCACCAGGGCTTTTGCTAGTAGGCTCCCTGATAATTGTTCATATGAATATCTGGTTAGTAGGTTTAGTCCTGCCCAGTAGGCGGTGGGGAAAATCTTTCAAGCGCTGTGACCTTAGTTAATAACACTTGTACTGCCAAAACGTCACATCAGGCTAACTCCACTTAAATATGGTTTTAGGTGGCTATTGTTCAAACTTAATTCAGAAACAATGTTGTGGGGTAGGTATAGCTTACTGCTGGGGGAATTCTGTGCCAACGCGCACATGCAGAAAACGTGCCCCCCACAGATTTCTTTGCTTCCCTACAGAACGTGATGGGGAAGTGTGACGTTATTGACATAAATTGGGACCATATAGATCATTGTTGCAACCAAGGTCCTGTAGTGGCACCCAAATCTTGTATAAAGGGGGTCAAATGGGGTGTCTAAGACAAGGTTATGGTTTACTGGTTATGATTATGCTGTCTATATGTGTGTATCAGTTTTGTAGTTGAAGTTATGAATATTGGCTCTATACTGTCTGTATGGCAAACTTATGATATGCTTCTAGGTGACATCCCAGACAAGCTGGGATTAGCTCTGCCTAGCCTGCTTGATGGCCCATTAAGGACCATCAGCTATACAATGGACCCATTGAGAGAAGGCAAATATGCCTTCAGACTCAGCAAAGTATGCAGGGACTGGCCCATGTGACTCCAGGCTCCATGTTGCTGTAATTTTCCACTGTAAGAACAAAGAGGTGTTCTTACACCTGGAAAAGACTATATAAGACTGATGCCTCATCTCCATTTTGTCTTCAATCCTGCTTCTTACCTCTGGAAGGACTTTGCTACAAGCTGAAGCTTTGAACAAAGGACTGAATGACCCATCCCAGCGGGGGATGTACTCCAGAGACTTTATTTGAACCTGCAGTGTATTCTATCATTGCTACAAGCCTGAACCAAGAACTTTGCCATTACTATATGTAATTGATTCCATGTAACCAATTCTAACTCTCATCTCTATCTTTTTTCTTTTATCAATAAACCTTTAGATTTTAGATTCTAAAAGATTGGCAATAGCGTGATTTGTGGGTAAGATCTGATTTGTATATTGACCTGGGTCTGGGGCTTGATCCTTTGGGATCGAGAGAACCTTTTTTCTTTTATTGGGGTATTGGTTTTCATAACCATTTGTCCCCATAACGAGTGGCACTGGTGGTGATACTGGGAAACTGGAGTGTCTAAGGAAATTGCTTGTGAGACTTGTGGGGTGAGACCAAAGTCCTCTTAGTCTGGCTGGTTTGGTTTGCCTTAGAGGTGGAAAAACCCCAGCCTTGGGCTGTAATTGCCCTATTTAAGCAATTTGTCCTGAGTTGGCAGTCTCAGTTGGGTCCCGCCAGAACCGCATCGTCACAGGAAGTAAAGGAAAGTATGAGTCAACAGTGTGCCCTTGTTGCCAAGAAGGCTAACGGCATTTGGGGCTGTTTAAGTAGGGGCATTGCCAGCAGATTGAGGGACGTGATCATTCCCCTCTATTCGACATTGGTGAGGCCTCATCTGGAATAGTGTGTCCAGTTTTGGGCCCCACACTACAAGAAGGATGTGGAAAATTGGAAAGAGTCCAGCGGAGGGCAACAAAAATGATTAGGGGGCTGGAGCACATGACTTAGGAGGAGAGGCTGAGAGAACTGGGTTGTTTAGTCTGCAGAAGAGAAGAATGAGGGGGGATTTGATAGCTGCTTTCAACTACCTGAAAGGGGGGTTCCAAAGAGGATGGATCTAGACTGTTCTCAGTGGTAGCTGATGACAGAACAAGGAGTAATGGTCTCAAGTTGCAGTGGGGGAGGTTTAGGTTGGATATTAGGAAAAACTTTTTCACTAGGAGGGTGGTGAATCACTGGAATGGGTTACCTAGGAAGGTGGTGGAATCTCCTTCCTTAGAGGTTTTTAAGGTCAGGCTTGACAAAGCCCTGGCTGGGATGATTTAGTTGGGGATTGGTCCTGCTTTGAGCAGGGGGTTGGACTAGATGACCTCCTGAGGTCCCTTCCAACCCTGATATTCTATGATTCTATGAAAGCTGGGGAAGGTGGGGGAGGAGGCTGGGGATGCCTATGGGCATAGTGGGGGGAGAAGTATTGTCCACCAAACAGAGGCAGACCGTGGGGGGGCTGGGAGGGGGCGGACGTACATCGGTTCATGTGCCACTTCTCCTGTCCCCCTTCCCCCATTTCTGCACACGCAGAGCTGCCCAGCTCAAAGAGTGTGCCGCTCTGCTCCACAGCTGGATGTCTCCTCCTGGGTCCTAGTGCTAGTTGTGCACCCCTTCAGTAAGCCCGGAGCCATCCTGTTTTCTGTACAGCAGTGAGTGCCCGCAGTGGGGCAGGGTAAAGGGGGGGAGGGGAGAAGCAGTGGGGAAGGAAGGTGAGGTGGGATGGGGAGAGGATGGGACTATGGGGAAGGGGGATAGGATGGGAAAGAGAAGGGGATAGGGGAATTGGGGGTGAGGGAGGGAGCAGGAATCTGGCTTGCAGCATCCCCTGTGCAGCAGCTGCAGTTGGAACTCCCCCGTTAAGCAGGCCCATCAAACCTCCACCCTGATGAGCCCCACCTCCCCTTCATATGGACCACCCCGCTGAGGCCTGTACACCCAGATTCCCCCCCGCTGAGCCCCAACCATCTTCACCTGGACCCTCTGCAGAGTCCCATTGCCCTTGCACTTGGAACCTCCCAATGAGACCCTGTGCATCCAGATCGCCCACTGAGCCGCTCGCACCCAGATTGCCCACACAGAACTCTTATCCCACACCTGGATCCACCCACACCAAGCCCCTCTACACTTAGATCCTGCTGGGCTGAGCCTGCCTGCCCACGCCTGGTGTGTCTAGCACAGAGGGGCAGGGCCCTGGGGTGTTTCTGGGGCAGGCCCAGCCCTTGCGCTGTGTCAGGGTTGGGTACAGCCTTGCTGCTGAGTCCCTGTCCCAGGGGCTGAGGGCTGCAGGGTGATCTCCCACCTTCATGCAGCCAGTGACCTGTGCTCCCTATTGCCATGCTGGAGCTACCACATTTATTTATTGACCAATAAAATTTGAAGAATTTTAAAATATTGTGCGGAGAATTTTTATTTTTTTGGCACAGAATTCCCTCAGGAGTAGTATAGCTAGGGCCCTGTAGTGTGGCACACTGGACCTAAATTCTGTGGCAACATCTGACTTCTGCAGCTTATCAGCACTTAATTCTGTGTCATGTTGAAAGTCTTGGTCCAATTTCAAGTAACGTAAGAGGTGCTTATTAAATTAAATATGAAACAAAATAATAGTCTTTAAAGTATTCCTTGTATTGTGTATTTGAATAATGAATTGAATATGAATTTCAAATCTGGAATGTGTTTCATCTTCAGCTGCTCTTAAACTTTCAATTTTCATTGTGCTATAGAATTTTGTATTGATGCTAATCTATTGAAATTGGACTGGGGAAGAAGCTTGAGGCAGCTGGGTAGAAGGATACTGAGGCATTTGATGCCCAGAAAAATATGTGGGGGGTGTTTTGAGGTTTTAGCTTTCAGGTTCAATTTAATGCCTCTTTTGGGGAGGTAGATGCAATTTAGATGAATAGACTTTTTTCTGCAAAATCAGGAAGGCTATTCTGTATCAGTTTGTTTTAGAGGTTTTTCTTCATAACGATAAGCTTTAGAAAGTTATATTGTTATGCAAGATTAGATGTGAAACACAATCCTACAGCAGAGGTGAGGGTTACTGCATCATCCAGTTCTACAACTGTAGAGAAAACAGGGTTCCATATATACACTGCGAAAATTGGCTCTATTCATGGTAAACCTGATTGATCTGAAGCGGACTGGAAGAGTGACTTTTACTTTTACCCAAGTCCAAAGCTATCTATGTTGGTTTTGTTTTTGATGGAGTAGCAGGAAGGAGAGAGAATCAGAAGAGATGATGTGGCTGTTCTTTGCAGTAGGCGCTACTTTTTATGCCTACTTACCAGAGGAATTAGTGGTTTAGAGTTCCTTTTTGTTTGTTTTCTATTATAAGCTTAGTTTATCCTTTCCTCTTTAAATTTTGCTGACTTACTAGTGTTAAGTTGTTGAGGCTTGCTTTGACTTTTGTCAGGTTTGTGCCAAATTTTGATCATAAATCAAGAAAGCAAATGAGGTTGATCAAAGGAAGGAAAAATAAAAACTTGTCACCTGAACATACAGTAGTCTAGGCCAATATGTACAAAACCCATGTACAACTGCTAGGGTTTTTTTAGTAGTATGGTATTTTATTTATCTTGTAGAGATAGGTGGAAATAAAGAAATGGCTCCAGAAAGGTGGGGGAAATGCATCTGAATAATGTGGGAGTCTTCTGACTGTATTCCAAATTATTTTGTTTTAACTGTAGGTTATTGGTACACCTCAGAGACCTTCAGCGCCAAATACTATCCTGGTAGGAAGTCCACATACACCCAATTCACACTTTGTATCACAGAACCAGACTGCAGACTCTTCGCCTTGGTCTGCTGGGTGAGCAAAATTCTGTTAAGTTACAAGGGTTTAATAGAATTGTTTGGAAATTTTGTCCTAAAGTGTTTTTTTTTTTTTTCTATTGATGTGCTCTGTAAGTACGCTGATATGAAGGAGGGGTTCAGCTTAGATTTAATTTGAGATATCTAAGTTTGTTTAATACCTATAGTAGAGAGATAATAACACCTTTTCACTTCAGTGTAGCAAAAGTCAGATTTCTGAGGAAACAAACGGACACGTAGTGTTCTGCTGTCATATTTACACTAAGATAGTGGCTCTTAAAAGAACAAGCGAAATCAACTGAGATTTTTCATCCTCTTGTACTGTCAGATAAAATATAAATGCAATATGTTGTTTCAAACCAAATATGCATAATTCTGCAGACAATTTTAAATGAGAAGAATAAGATCGTAGCTCAACTTGAAGAAAGTGTCACTTCCAGATTTAACATAAACTTGCTTTGGGGGTTTATTACACACAAGATTGTTTTGAAGGACCCATTGATGAATGTAGTTGCTTTAAAGTTAACATTTATTGGTGTGTCTGTTGTTTTTTTGGGCTAGGAAATATTTATATTAGGGGATTATGGAGTTGTATTGTTCCTAAAGTATTTAAGCACCCATATATGCAGAAATTGAAAGCTATTCCATTTGCTGACTTTCATATTTACATTTTATTGTAACAAAATATTTCTTAGTTACCCAGACAATTTTTCATTTGAAATGTATGCTGAGATCTTAACTATCATATTCTTCTAAATGCTTATGCAATAATACTGAAAGTGCTGTAGGAAGCATCTACCCTAGGTTTGAAGTGTTCATAGTAAAGCTGTATTCCATGACCATTCAAATCCATATTTTGGTTATTCTGTAATGTTGAATACAATATCAGATTTTGAGTCTAACATACTTGACTATTTTAACTTTCCTGAATGTCAAATTATATATGCTCTAGAAAAATAAATTTTAGCTCCTGTAGTTCTCAGGGTTTCTAGTTTTAGCCCTTCCTCCCCCTCCCTCCTCCCCCCCAACTTGAAGATGTTAATGTTAATAGGAATGTTTTTTCTTTACTGTCCTCCTTTTCAGAAGAAACTTCTTTACCACTAATTTTTACATCTTCTAAATGTAATCATCCAAATTCATCTCTGGTATTGAAACTAGCAGAGTTACAGCAGGGATGAATTTAGCTCAATGTGTTTCATATTCAAGATAATACCAAGAATTAGTTGTAAATTTAATCAAATCCATGATTCAGGCAAATAACTTTGATTGTCCTGTTTTAGGAGTATAATGCCCTCTTTGCTGATTAAAAATTTTAAGGGTTATATTTCAGAACAATATGTGTTTATCTGGCAAACCAGAAAACTTTGGAATATTGATCGGTTACTTTAAAATGTATTTTTCTAGGAAGCGCAACAAAAAAGGAGAGAAGAATGGCAAGGGTTTGCGACACTTCTCTATGAAGGTTTGTGAGAAGGTACAGAGAAAAGGAACCACCTCATACAATGAGGTGGCGGATGAGTTGGTTGCAGAGTTTAGTACCACGGATAATCACATTTCACCAAATGAATCAGTAAGTATGTTGCTGGGTTACATGCCACTTGAGTGGGGAAAAGATGTAACTTTTTTGTTTTCCTAATGCTAAATGAAACAGTTGAGATACTAGCTGAGTTTACCCATCTACTGTAATACATTTTCAAACGTTTTTGTCACAGGTATGTTTTTGATTAATTCATTGTGTCTACAGCAGGCTTATGACCAGAAGAATATTAGACGACGTGTCTATGATGCCTTAAATGTCCTTATGGCTATGAACATTATCTCTAAGGAGAAGAAGGAAATCAAATGGATTGGTCTACCTACTAACTCGGCTCAGGAATGTCAGAATTTAGAGGTATACATGTTGGAAATTCAGTAGTTGGTATTTTTGTTTGGATAAATCTAAAAGATTTTTAATGTTATCTAATCCTACCTGAATATGGTCTTCTGAGCTAGCAATACAGAATCATTGGGTGTCTGAATCCCTTTGGACAAGTGTGGCTTGGAGATCGCAATATCAGGATGTTCAATCCACTTTACCTCCCTCCCTCTACCCCATCCCTGCTTCCCATCTCTCTTTGAGACTCTCCTCACAAGCACCTGCTAAGGCAGGATGGTGACTCTCTTCTGACCATAGGAACTATAGAACCAGTTCCTGTTCAGCACAGAGGGAAGGGGTTCTATTAAGGTACAGTAACTCCTCACTTAATGTCGTCCCGGTTAACGTTTCGTTGTCACGTTGCTGATCAGTTAGAGAACATGCTCATTCAAAATTGCGCAGTTCTCCCTTATAACATTGTTTGGCAGCCGCCTGCTTTGTCCGCTGCTTGCGGAAAGAGCAGCCCATTGGAGCTAGCTGGTGGGGGCTTGGAACCAGGGTGGTCCGGCAGCCCCGCATCAGCTCACCGCTCCCCTATATTCCCTTTGTGGCAACCACCAAGCAGGCTATCAATCAGGGTGGATTTGATTTAAATCAAATTGATTTAAATCACTAGTCAGGAAGACTCAATTTAATCATGGATTTCTACATAAAAGTGCATTCTTGTTGGTTGTTATAACCTTAATACATATTCTTCACAACTCAGAGATATATGTAGATTTCATTTTTAGAAGGTACACACTATCCATTTTTAAAGAGATTTATTTTGAAAACTTTTCAGATTAGTTTTACAGCTATATCAGAAAATGAATGATTGTTGGGTTATTTCATTATGAAGTCATTGGGAGGTGATCTCCAATTCAACAGAGGCTAATCATTAATATTAGGAGGATTTTTTTGTCATTCTGTATTAGGAGGAGAACATCACCAGACAGACATTTAAATTGTTTTATTTAATTAAAACAACAATGTTATGTTTTCTGGATTTTTTTCTTTAACAACTACCACATAATATTTTAACAAAACACAAATATGAATTTTTGAATTAAGTTAAACATTCACATTTTTAAAATCAGGTTTGTTTTTGTTTAAATTGTTTTAACTAAAATAGTTAAATGAAATATGAACAAAAAAAAATTTAATCGACTGTCAGCCAGGTCAACATGAGAACCTTAAAATATTGGCTTCTGCAGCTAACTCAGTCGTCTTCACCTTCATTTTCCTGTTTGTTCATAATCTGGAAAAGAAAAACAAGCTTTCCTGCTTTTTCAGGTCCCAAACGATTTCTCAATTTGGAATGAATTGTCCAAAGGAAGAAAATATTCTTTCTACGTCGACAGAAGAAGCTACTGCTGTTAAAAGTGAGATTATCACTTCAACAGCCTCTGAATCCAAGTGCTTACATGACTTTCACCAGTTCACTGGTGTGACTTTCTTTAAAACATCATCGGCAAACATATATTTCTTGAATGGTTCACCCTTAGCTCTGAAGTTTATTATAGTTGGCATTATGGAGGGATGATTGCTGGATGTCCATGTCATTGCCAGCCCCTCTTCTTCAGCAGTTAAGGTTTGACCCTGGTACCAAGTATTGAGAATATTTGCAAGAAAATGAGCTGGAGATAGTGCTTGTCCCACTCATTTTTTTAATGCTTGTAATTTAACTCTGTCATTGCATACTTCTCTTTTTAAGATCTCACTCAATTCCTTCCAGATTTCAACAGCATCAGCAATAAAACAGCTATGTCCCTGCATTTTGTTCAAGGCTTCAGGGTACTCAGCGTGTGTTCAACATTTCTCTTAAGCCCAATGTTGAGAATTTTGGCTGTGATAGTGCCATCTATTTTTTTCACAATTTTGTTCACAAATGGTCATCGGGTTAGGCCAGTTCTTGATATAGTGCTCAAAACAGTCCATTACTAAGTTCCATCGCACATCTTGTGGGAGGGTTAGCTTGGTTCCTCCCACTTTTTTCAGAGCAACTGCTGCAAAGTGGTTGTTATAGAAGTATTTTGCAATTTCAATAACATTAGCCTTTATTTCTGGAACACTGAAGTCTTTGGCTAGGAGGTGCATCAAATGAGCACTGCAACAGTATGTTATTAGCTTGGGACTCTCTTCTACATAATTTCTTCTCATCTTGGGTACATTTGCAGCACTGACTGGGATCTAGCTGCATACTAGACATTTGAATTTTTTTCACAGTTTGTTATAGCTTTTACTGATACTTCTTGTAAGTATTCTGCTGAGTGTGCATTTCCTGATGTATCAATTGTTTCTGTAAGGAAGACATTCCTTTCTTCTGCTGTCATACAAGCACATACAACAGGATCATTGTGGACATTGCTCCACCCATCACGACTCAGGTCAACAATTTTACCCTTTAGACCTTTTGCACACTGCTCAATTTCTCTTTCATACACTTTATCCAGGAATTTGCCTGCGATATCTGCTCTGTTGTGTGGACTGTATCCTGGTCTTAATGACTGAACCATGTTAATGAAGTGTGGTTTCCCAATCACACGGAAAGGTGAGTTTGTTGCATAAACAAACCGGGCAATTTTTTCATCAATTACCTCTTTTTGTAATCAGCTTGTTCTTATCACAAACTTATCTATGGTTGTTTCTGGATGATGGAGATTTTTTTTCTTTTTGCTACTGGTGATATACTGTGGCTATGTGACATACATGATGTGACTGAAACACTATCATTGGCATATTACTCTGAAACTATAGAAAATGATGGTGATCTTGAAGGTGGATAGTCTTCAGAATCCTGTATGTTGAGGATGGATTCTCCTAAACAAAATAAGTCAATGCAGTTATTTAATTATTATTACCATACTGCTCCTTTAGTATTACTCATTGCATTCACTGACACTCAGTACTACTTGAAAGGTGAAATTGTAAAAGGAAGATCTGCTTATTTCGGCTATTTATTTTTTATCACAACTGCATCTAAAATGATAATTGTTACTTTATGGTACTGTATTTTTCTCCAACATGGGAATTCAAGAATAGTCCAGAAGGAAGACAGGCAATCCTTTTAAGAAAGAAGTATGAAATAAAAAAGTTTACCTACCTGAAGATGTTCAGACATGTTCCTTTCATCATCATCAAAGCAACTTCCTCCTGAGAAGGAACACTTCTCATGATGTTGTTTCATTCGGGCAACCAGGCCTTGCATTTCTTTGTTGCACTGTTTACATTTTGCACACGTGCCTGTCTTACCCACAGGTAGAGGAACTTCATTAAAATATTCCCAAACTGGGTCTCTTTTAGAGCCTGCTGCCATTATAGGTTTTCCCTTCTAGTGAGAGAATGGTATGGTAGATCTCAAATCAATGAAGGCTACACTCAGAAAGACCTCAAGACTTCTGGAATATGCTGCTCAAACAGTTACAATTTTGTTTCTACTGCCTGGCCCTCCCTTCTCACATTTATCTCCAGACTTCTTCTCCTTGTCCAGATCTATTGTGTCCCCAACAACCTTCTATTCATTGAAATTTTTGAAACTGCATGTGTCCTCCTGCCCCTCGCTGCTTTACCCCATCTCCACAGAGTAGGGGGGGGGGGGCGGGAGGACACACAAAAGGGCTCAGGACAGAGGGAGCTTGCTGGCAGCAACTGCTGTCTCTACTTACTTAAAAAGGCAATGTTCTTAGAGTGGGATCAGTGTACTTAAAGGGCCAATGTGCATCTCTCTCTCTCTTTCTTTCTCACACAGACACAGTGTGTGTCTCTGTCTCTCTCTGCCATGCTGTCTCCCCTCCCTCCATTCCTGCTGCCTTTTAGAGTGTGAGACTACATTAACAACAGTGTGTTAACCTTTGAGGGCTCAGCCGAGTGCTAGTTCCTCATTTTGCAGTAAGGCATTCACTGGGAAATCCCCCACCTCAACCAAGCTTCAGTCATCATTGCTGTGTACAGTATTAAATTGTTTGTTAAAATTGTGTGTGTGTGTGTGTGTGTGTGTGTATGTGTAAGTCTTTTGTCTGGAGAAAATTTTTTCCCTGGAACCTAACCCCCACTATTTACATTAATTCTTATGGGGAAATTGGATTCGCTTTACATTGTTTCACTTAAAGTAGCATTTTTCAGGAATATAACTACAACATTAAGCGAGGAGTTACTGTACTTCCTGGTCCCCAAAAACAATGGAGGGTTGAGACCCATTCTAGATCTAAGGATCCTCAACAAATTTTGAAGGTAAAAAAATTCAAAGGGTTTTCAGCCCTCGACATACAAGATATTTATTTCCATATAGTGTTCTATTCTTCCCATAGGAGATTTCTTCGCTTTGCCTTAGGCTAAGAATATTTTCAATACAGGGTTCTCCCATTCAGTCTCGCCTCTGCTCCCAGAGTGTTCTCAAAAGTTCCGGCAATGGTCATGCCTATCTGCAGAGAAGCAATAGTAATATTTCGGTATCTTGATGATTGTCTGCTGAAGGGTCGATCTTATGATGAGACCTTGTTAGCCACTCAGAAGGCCATAGCACTGTTCCTCAAGCTAGGACTTCAGTTAAATATCCAGTAGTCTACTTTAAACTGTGTAATTACTAGAATTCACAGGGGCATCCGCAGATACAGTAACTGCCAAAGCCTACCTTCCAATACCCAGGTTTATGACACTATCTAATCTTATTCCCACAATGTAGGTCAGCCTGCAAACGTCAGCCAGGAACTGCCTTCAACATTTGGGGCATATCTCAGCATGTACCTTCATAGTAAGCCATGCAAGATTGCATTTTCAATGCCTCCAACAGTGACTCAACCATCTACTTTCCAAACAAACAGGTCTCAGTTCCACAATTCATAAAGGACTCCCTTGATTTGTGGAAAGATACTCCCACCCCCTGCAATGTCTGTGCAGGATTTTTCTTTACCTAGCCACCTCCAACTGTTGTAATAACAGATGCATCTCTTTTGGGATAGGGAGTACACCTAGATACTTTATACTCATCCCCACAAGCCCACCCTACACATTAGCTTGCTGGAACTCAGCAGTCAGAAATGCCTGTCTCCATTTTATGCCATTGATTAGAGTCAGGTGCATCAAGAGCATGACAGACCATGTGGCCTGCATGTTTTATGTTGACGAGTAAAGAGGAGTGAGATCGCCTTCCATTTACTCTGAAGCTATAAGACTATGGAATTGGTGCATATTCAGTCATATCTACGTGTTTGCAGTGTACTTTTCTGGCATTCAGAACACCATAGTAGACTCTCTAAGCAGAAGTTTTGCACAGGATTATGAATTGGAGCTAGACCCTTGGATTCTCAATTGCTTATTTTAGATTTGGGTCTTCTGTAGGGAGACCTCTTCATCATTACCATGAACAAGAAGTGCACTCAGTTCTGTCCAAGAGAGGGATTGGGTTGCCACTCCCTGGGGATGCCTTTCTCCTGCTTTGGACACTGTGACTGTTATTCGCTTTTCTCCCGGGGCTTCTAATATTGAAAGTAGAGAACAAGACAGAAGAAGGCCAAGTTCATACTGATAGTCCCAATGTGGCCAAGACAGACATGGCTTCCTTATCTCATGCAGCTGGCAGATCATCAGGCAATTAGTCTCCCAGTCATTCCCCATCTCCTCTCTCTGGATGCTTGTCGAGTCCTTCATCCGAACCTCTGCATTCTTTGCCTCAAAGCATAGCTCATCGATGGTTCATAGGGATAGAATCAACCTGCTCTTTGCAGGTAAAAAGGGTACGTTAAACAGCAGGAAGGAGTCTACACACAATACCAACCTGCAAAAGTGTAATATATTTAGCCATTGGCGTGTTCTGCGACATCTTTCACCTTCCATCTTCTTAGCTATTGGTCTACATTCTGGAACTGAAGGACTTGGGGTTATCTCTGAGCTCTGCTAGAGTTCACTTGGCAGCTAGCATGACTTCTTCCATTCTCTGGCAGAAGGTTTCTCAGTGTTGACAATTCTCACTGTAATCGGGGGAGCAAAAAGTCTGGGGAAACTCTTCCCTCAAATCAAACATCCTACTCTAGTTTGGGACCTTAGTGCTCAGGTGCCTATGAGACCTCCCTTTGATTCAGTGGTTCCCTCCCTGCTCACTAATGAACTTATCTATGAAAATGGCCTTGTTGGTAGCCATTATGTCTGCTCAAAGAGTTGGAGAGATAAGGGGTCCCTACAGGCAACCCCTGCCTTCGCTGTATTTGTCAAAGATAAGTTTTCGCTATAGCCACACCCAAAATTCTTAACTAAGTTGTCAACTGAATTCTATATTAACCAGGTTATTCATATCCCAGTTTTCTTCCCCAAACCATATCTGGCTTGTTGGGGACGCTGCATTGCGTAAGAGAGCATTAGTCTTTTACATGGCCATAACTAAATCATTTAGGAAACTTCCTGGATTGTTTGTATCAATTTGCTGACAGATGTTAGGGATCTACAGTTTCCAGACAAAGACTCTAGGTGAATATCTGGATGCATCATTTCTTGGTATCAGTATAATGATATTCAACCTCTTCTTAGGACATTAGCCCATTCAGTGAGGTGTGTCTCTACCTTAGTAGTTTTTCTCAAGAATGTTTCCATCACTGAGATCTGAAGAGCTGCAACTTGAACCTCTATACACACTTTTTTGAAAGCACTCTGTAGTAATCTGTAATTCAGCTTTGTATGTTGTGTCTGACTCTGCACTATTATTTCAGTATTGGACTTGACTCCAAAGCCCCCTCCTTTTCATGAGGATACTGCTTGGTAGTCACCTGAAGTGGAGAACCCATAGGAACACTGCTCGAAGAAGGAAAGGTTACTCACCCTGTGCAATAACTTTAATTCTTCAAGATAGTGTGTGTCCCTATGAGTGCTCTATCTTTGCTTTGGGGTTTCCTTTATGAGACCTTGCAGTCGAGAAGGAACTGAGTGCAGTTCACCTGCACAGCTCCATATGATCTCCGTGCAGGTCATGAGGCCAAGAAGAGGGCATGTGCAAGCTGAACGGGCACCGCTACTGAAAATGACCAATCCAAGATGTAGTCTTCTGAAGAGGAGCACCATACCATGCCATCCTTACTTCTGCTCTACTGTTGGCGTCGGCTCTGCCTTCAGCCGCTGCTCTCTAGCTGCCCAGCTCTGAAGGCAACGCCGCTGCCAGCAGCAGCACAGAAATAAGGGTAGCAGTACTGCAACCTCCCCTTCAATAACCTTGCGACCTCCCACAACTCCTTTATGGGTCTGGACCCCTACAATTACAACACCGTGAAATTTCAGATTTAAATAGCTGAAATCATTAAATTTACGATTTTTTAAATCCTATGGCCATGAAATTGACCAAAATAGACCGTGAATTTGATAGGGCACTACCTATAGGGACACACATCTCAAACTATTAGTGCACAGGGTGAGTAACCTCTCTCTTTGTATATAACTTCTTCTGACATAGAAGAACGTGAAAGTCCTCCTATTTGTTCTTGGGTTGATTATAAACTCCCTCCTGCAGAACTTATAAAATGTATAGGAACAAAAGATTTTCAATTTGTCTGTATTGAAATCTGTCTGGAGAGAGAGTTTATGTTGAAGACTTCCTATGTGGATACTCATCATAATTGGTACTGCACTTAGTATTGTAGCAGCCAAAATTAGCAAAAGTTATTGCTGTTCTTCTTTCTGTGCAAATTAAGACTCAATCTGAATTTCAAACTTTCAAGTTCTCAGACATTTGATTCTTACATAAGAAAAAATGATTGGTTTCTTTTTAATTGGAGAAAAAGTGTGTATTCTGGTTGTTGTGTAATGTGGAAATGGGTAAAGACATTTTTTTAACTTACAAACAAAACACAGAATCGCCTCTAGACTGAGCCTAAGCATGAAAAAATTCAGCCCAGGAGAGTAGCTTTTCCAGGAAGTTTTGAATATTTGGAAATAGGGATTATCACGTGAATTCTGTTGTAATTTTAGTTATAACTGAACTTACCCAGGTACCTTTTATAATAAATGTGGGTTTTTTATTAACTTGTAAAATTGCACTGCCTAATGCACAAACAATACTGTCCTGTATCAATGGAAAATGTGTAGCTTCACCCTTGAAATAAATGTTTCCAAAACAGGCCAAGTATTGTATATGTGGATATAGGTTTTTCTGAAAATTTTACCCTAAACCCCATTTTCTAAAGCATCTTACTCATTTAGGTCCTCATCCCCATCAATGGAATTGTGGCTTGTAAGTGCCTACGTTCCTTTTGAAGATGAGATTTAGGCTTCTAAGTCAGGCATTGCAATGCTGAGTGCAGCAACTCCTGAATACCTTTAAAAATCTGGGCCTTAAGCTAAATCCTCTTGACTGCTAGGCACTATTGAAATGATCTATAGTGTATATACCAGGGGTAGGCAACCTTTCAGAAGTGGTGTGCCGAGTTTTCATTTATTCACTTTAATTTAAGGTTTCGCGTGCTGGTAATACATGTTAACGTTTTTTAGAAGGTCTCTCTCTATGTCTATATTATATAACTAAACTATTGTTGTATGTAAAGTAAACAAGGTTTTCAAAATGTTTAAGAAGCTTCCTTTAAAATTAAATTAAAATGCTGATCTTACGCCGCCAGCCTGCTCAGCCCGCTTCCAGCCTGGGGTTCTGTTCACCTAGGCCTGCAGTGGGCTGAGCGGGGCGACTCGAGGTCAGGGCAGAGGGCTGGGGTGTGTGTGGAGGTGCAGGGCAGAAGGCTGGGTGTTGGGGGCGACTCGAGGTCAGGGCAGAGGGCTGGGGTGTGTGGGGGGGTGCAGGGCAGAAGGCTGGGTGTTGGGGGGAGGTCAGGGCAGAGGGCTGGGGGGGGTGGAGGTGCAGGGCAGAAGGCTGGGTGTTGGGGGGAGGTCAGGGCAGAGGGCTGGGGGGTGTGTGGAGGGAGGTGCAGGGCAGAAGGCTGGGTGTTGGGGGGAGGTCAAGGCAGAGGGCTGGGGGGGGTGTGGAGGGAGGTGCAGGGCAGAAGGCTGGGTGTTGCGGGAGGTCAGGGCAGAGGGCTGGAGGGTGTGTGGGGGGTGCAGGGCAGAAGGCTGGGTGTTGGGGGGAGGTCAGGGCAGAGGGCTGGGGGTGTGTGGGGGTGCAGGGCAGAAGGCTGGGTGTTGGGGGGAGGTCAGGGCAGAGGGCTGGAGGGTGTGTGGGGGGTGTAGGGCAGAAGGCTGGGGTGCTCGGCTCGTGGGGGTGCTCCCAGCCCCCTGCCCTGAGCGGCTCACGGCAGGGGGCTGGGAGGGATATGCCCTGTTCCACCCCCTTCCCCAAGGCCCATCCCTACCTCTCTCTGCCTCCTCTACGGAGCAGGCAGCACGCTGCCACTCGGCTTTGCTCCGCTCCCCCTCGCAAGGGCCGTCGCCGGCAGGAAGAGGGGGGAGGAGGAGGAGGAGGGGCCGGAATGCACCACGTTGTGGGAAGAAACGGGGGAGGGGGGGAGCTTGGCTGCCGCAGGACCAAGCTTCTGCCTCCTGCCCCCGCAGGGGAGAGCGGTGGGGGGGGGCTGAGTGGGGCGGGGGGCCGGGACCCCCCCCCCACCGCTCTCCCCTGCAGGGGCAGGAGGCAGAAGCTTGGTCCTGCGGCAGCCAAGCTTCCCTCCTCCCCCTTTTTCCTCTAGCGTGGCGCTTTCCGGCCCCTCCGCCCCTCCTCCTCCTCCTCCTCCTCTCACTGGGCAGGCAGCGTGCCACTCAGAATTGGCTCGCATGCCGTCTTTGGCACGCGTGCTGTAGGTTGCCGACCCCTGGTATATACTCACTGGAGGTTCAGTTGTTTTGACACCTGTGATTTCATAACACACAATTTGCTGTAATGAGTAAGGTCTTTGGCTTGAAATAATCTTGCAAATAGCTTTAGTTTAATTGTGTTAGTATGGTAGGGTTACTATTCGTCTGGATTCTGCCGGATATGTCTGGCTTTTTTGAGTTAAAAATAGCGTAAAAATAGGGGAATTTGTAAATGTCCGGATTTCCCCACCATGCAGAGCGCGCGTGGCTGACAGGGCAGCCAGCCGGATCGTGCCACTCGCACGGGGCTCTGACAGACAGAGCCCCTCCTCCACTTCCGCCTCCCCCCCTGCAGCTTGAGACCACTCCCCCCCCCCTGCAGCTTGAGACCACTCCCCCCCCCCTGCAGCTTGAGACCACTCCCCCCCCACCCCCTGCATTCGCAGATCGCCAGCCGGCCGTTTGCCTCGGGCCTCCGGCAGTCTGCGCCTCCCTCCCCTGCCTCCTCCCTCCCCTGCTGCCGAGCACGCTGCTCTGCAGCACTCTGTTCTGAGTGGCACGGTAAGGGGGCCAGGGGGTTGGAGAAGGGGAAGGGAGGTTCTGGAGGGGGCAGTCAAGAGACAGGGAGCAGGGTTGGATGGGTCGGGAGTTCGGCGGGGGCTGTCAGGGGGTGGGGAGTGGTTGGATGGGGCGTGGGAGTCCCTGGTGTCTGTCTGGGGTTGGGGGTGTGGATAAGGGTTGGGGCAGTCAGGGGACAGGTGGGGGTAGGCTCCTAGGGGGCCAGTTAGGATGGGGGGGGGTCTCAGGAAGGGGCAGTCAGGGGACAGGTAGGGGATAGAGTTCTAGGGGGCCAGTTAGGATGGGGGGAAGGTCTCAGGACGGGGCAGTCAGGGGACAAGGAGCAGGGAGGCTTAGGTAGGGGGTGGAGCCCTGGGGGGCAGTCAGGGGCAGGGGTCCCAGGAGGGGGCAGTCAGGGGACAAGGAGTGGGGGGGAGGGTTGGGGGTCCTGAGGGGGGCGGGAAGTGGGAGGGAGTGGAAGGGGCAGGGGCGGGGCTAGGGCAGGACGGGGGCGGGGCTAGGGCGGGGCTAGGGCGGGGCTCCTCCCGTCCTCTTTTTTGATTGTTGAAATATGGTAACCCTATAGTATGGAAATATCTGAATTAAACTGTCAAATCACACCACATGAAATTTTATTTTCACTAGCTTAGATAGTCTCAGGTTCAAAACTTAAATTTATGGAATTTACTATCTTTTTGTATGTGATTTAATATAATGCCAACTCCCTAGTTTTCCAGTTGATATAAAAACTTTTGTTTTTTGAGACCACGCACTAAAAAGCAGTATAAAAATTTATTAAAATTCAGTGGATGGCATTTTTAATGCCAAATGTTTTCATCATAAAATATATTTGAATGAAATACTGTTAAAATAAAACCCCTTTTCTTTCTGAAGGTGGAGAGACAGAGAAGACTTGAAAGAATAAAGCAAAAACAGTCTCAGCTACAAGAACTTATTCTACAGGTACAGTCAAGGTACTCTTGTCTGTAGGGCAAGGTAACTTGTATTTGTATACCAGTTTTCTTACACATATTAAAAACAAAAGATCTAGCAGGAGATTGAAGAATACACACACAATGCGAGTTTAGCACTGTAGCCAAGACTGTTGTGCTGTAGGAGAAGTTGACAAGAACCCAGTGTTCCGTGTTAAATTCCATGGCAGCTTCAAGTGCATTTAAACTAAGGTTTTGTTGACAATGACAATATAAGCTGTACTTTTATTCCTTGAATTTTGACATTCAATTCAGATCTCCG
Organism: Emys orbicularis; assembly: GCF_028017835.1. Taxonomy (NCBI): domain Eukaryota; kingdom Metazoa; phylum Chordata; order Testudines; family Emydidae; genus Emys; species Emys orbicularis. Next base: position 256,531,914 of record NC_088683.1, on the reverse strand, counting down.
ATTTGAAATGTTTCTTAATTTTACAGCTGTTCGCAGATTTGTATATTTTATTTTTAAGGAGTACTGGCATTTTGTTTTCTGTGATTCGTGACCTGAGAATACAGACATGCCACCAAATTTGTCTGCCAAATATATTACACTAGAAAATTAAGTTTTGAGTCCTCATGTTTGGAAAAATAACTTTCGGTATGTGAACCAGTTCCCTGTTGAAACACTACCTCTAAAAGATGTGAGATACATCCCTGTTCATCTAAGTGGAGTAACTCTGAAATGTAATTAGGTGAATTTAAAAGCCAAATTTAAACTTTAATTGCTGATCACTTTAGCAGAAAGATCTAGCTAATGTTCTTCGAGTAGTGTTCCTATGGGTGCTCCACCGCATGTGCAGGCCTAATGGACGCTGCTACCGAAGTTTTCCAATAAGCAGCGCTGGGGCACAAGCACACGTACAGTGGAGCACCCATAGGGACATGTATCTCAAAGAACCATCGTTACTTCACAAGGTGTGTAACTACTACTTCTATTTACTATTGTAGGTGGCAGGAAGGAGGAGTTAGTATGGAGTCTGGTGTGTCAGGAATTGGGAGTTCAAACTCATTTTTCTTAAAGAAGTTTTACCACCACGCCTCCTACGTTGTCAGAAGCCACAACTGCCCCTCAGTAGTGCTTAAAATCTCCAGTTTTCTCCAAACTTTTATGCATTTTTCAGTGCATAATTCTGTGACACCTTTACAAATTAAAATCTGAGGGCATTCTGAACGTGGTTTGTCTTTGTGTGCACTTACAGTTGCAAATATTGTTAGTAGGCATGATCAGGTTTGTAGTGTAGGCATAACTTTAGGCTAAAGGTTCAGAAAGAAAACTGACTATTGCCACAAATGCTGGTGTGGGCTGGTTGGAAAATAGAAGCTTTCTGTGGAAAATTTAGTTTAGTCGAAAATCTAATTTTCTAATGGAAGATTTTCAGCCAGCCCTAGTGTTGGGTTATGGCAGAGTTTCTCAAATTAATTGCACCGCGACCCCCTTCTGACAACAAAAATGACTACATGACCCCAGGAGGGGAGACAGAAGCCTGAGCCCACCAAAGCCCCACCACCCCGGGCAGGGGACCAAAGCCAAAACCTGAGCCCCGTCACCCAGGGCTGAAGCCCCAACAAGTCTAATGCCAGCCCTGGCGACCCCATTACAATGGGGCCGCAACCCACTTTGGGGTCCTGATCCACAGTTTGAGATCTGCTGGGTTATGGTATCCTTGACTTGTGTTCAATGTTTAGTAACATTAAAGACGTGGAGGAACATTTACATGATAAATGTCTGCTTCTTAAGTTTCAAAATATTTTCATTAAAGTAAACTGGTTAATTCCAAATGTATTTTTGTATTTTGTATATTTCAGTAATTTACAAGTTTGGAAAAAGTTGACAGTGTCAAGTTTATAGGACTTAAGTATTTCTTTTAAATACTGAGATTCCTAGTTCTGCTTTAGTTTCTTCAGAGACACCACAAATATATACATTTTAATAAGAGAATAACAAAGAAGGAATAATTGTTGAATATGTGTAGTTTTGTAAGCCACTATTACTTTTTGCAGCAAATTGCCTTCAAGAACCTAGTTCAACGAAATCGTCAAACAGAACAACAGGCAAACCGACCACCGCCTTCCAATTCTGTCATACATCTGCCATTTATCATTGTGAACACCAGCAAGAAGACCGTGATCGATTGTAGTATTTCAAATGACAAGTAGGTTGTTCATGAATTTTTTCATCAGAAGCAGGAAGCCTGCTAAACAATCAGTGGGGCCACTGGACTATCAAGGTGCTAAAGGAACACTCACGGAAGATAAGGTCGTTGCGGAGACGCTAAGTGAATTCTTTGCATCAGTCTTCACTGCAGAGGATGTGAGGGAGATTCCTATACCTGAGCCATTCTTTTTAGGTGACAAATCTGAGGAACTGTCCCAGATTGAGGTGTCAGTAGAGGTGGTTTTGGAACAAATTGATACATTAAAGAGTAATAAGTCACAAGGATCAGATGGTATTCACCCAAGAGTTCTGAAGGAACTCAAATATGAAATTGCAGAACTACTACCTGTGGTATGTAACTTATCATTAAAATCAGCTTCTGTACCAGATAACTGGAGGATAGCTAATGTGATACCAATTTTTAAAAAAGGCTCCAGAGGTGAACCTGGCATTTGCAGGACAGTAAGCCTAACTTCAGTACCAGGCAAATTGGTTGAAACTATGGTAAAGAACATAATTATCAGATACACAGATGAACACAGTTTGCTGGGGAAGAGCCAACACAGCTTTTATAAAGGGAAATCATGCCTCACCAATATGTTAGAATTCTTTGAGGGGGTTAACAAACATGTGGACAAGGGTGATCCAGAGGGAATAGTGTACTTAGGCTTTCAGAAAGCCTGTGACAAGGTCCCTCACCAAAGGCTCTTAAGGAAACTTAGCAGTCATAGGATATGGTCATCTTGTGGATCAGTAACTGGTTAAAAGACAGGAGACAAAGGGTAGGAATAAATGGTCAGTTTTCACAGTGCAGAGAGGTAAATAGTAGAGTCCTCCAAGGAGCTGTACTGGGACTAGTGCTGTTCAACATACTCATAAATGATCTGGAAAAAAAGGTAAATATTGCGGTGGCAGAGTTTACAGATGATAAAAAATTACTCAAGATAGCTAAGTCCAAACCAGACTACAAGGAGTTACAAAGGGATCTCACAAAATAGTGACTGGACAACAAAGTGGCAGATGAAATTCAGTGTTGATAAATACAAAGTAATGCATAGTGGAAAACACAATCCCAACTGTACATACAAAATGATGGGGTCAAAATTAGTTGTTACCACACAAGAAAGAGATCTTGGAGTCATTATGGAGTCTCTGAAAACATCAGCTCAGTCTGCAGTGGCAGTCAAAAAAGTGAACAGTGTTAGGAACCATTAGGAAAGAGAGAGAGAAAATAAGACAGTAAATATCATAATGCCTCTATAAAAATCTGTGCTATGCCAACATCTAGAATATTGTGTGCAGATCTGGTTCCCCCCATCTCAAATAAGATATATTAGAAACTGAAAATGTACAGAGAAGTGCAACAAAAATGATTAGGGTATGGAACAGCTTCCATATGAAAAGAGATTAAAAAGACTGGGACTGTTCAGCTTGGGAAAGAGACTAATGAGGGGAGATGATGGAGGTCCATAAAATCATAAATGGTGTGGAGAAAGTGAATAAGGAAGTGTTATTTGCCCCTTCACATAATGCAAGAACCAGAGTCCCCGATGAAATTAATAGACAGGAGGTATAAAACAAACAAATGGAAGTACTTCTTCATATAACACAGTAAACCTGTGGAACTTGTTGCCAGGGGATGTTTTAAAGGCCAAAACTATAAATGGATTAAAAAAAGAATTAGATAAGTTCATGGATGATAGGTAAGGCTACGTTTTAGTCATGGGTATTTTTAATAAAAGTCATGGACAGGTCATGGGCAATAAACATGGGCGACATCCCTCAGCTCCTAGGCAGAGGCGCAGCCACACAGCTCTGTGCGCTGCCTCCGCCCCAAGCACCAGCTTCTATTGGTCAGGAACCACGGCCAGTGGGAGCTGCGGGGGCGGTACTTGCAGGCAGAGGCAGCACACAAAGCCCCCCTGGCTGCACCTCCACCTAGGAGCTGAAGGATGTCGCCGCTTCCGGGGAGCACCCCCAAGGTAAGTGCCGCCCAGAGCCCTCTCCTATGCCCCAGCTATGAGTCCCCTCCCACACCCAAACTCTCCTGCTGTTGCTGTGAGAGGTGGGTGCAGTGGCCCGAGACTGTCCCAGCAGTGGCCAGTGCAAAAGTCCCAGAAAGTCATCTCCATGACAAACTCGCAGCTTTAATCATAGGTCCATCAATGGCTATTAGCCAAGATGATCAGGGGTGCAACCCCATGCTCTGGGTGTCCATAAACCTCTCATTTTCAGATGCTGGGAGTGGATGACAGGGATCACTTGATGATTGCCCTGTTCTGTTTATTCCCTTTGAAGCATCTGGCATTGGCCACTGTTGAAAGATGGGATACTGAGCTAGATGGACCATTGGTCTGATCTAGTATGGTCATTCTTGTGTTCTTATGGGTCTGCAGCTAAATCTCCTGTTAATGGTTTGGGCAACATGCAACATTTTCATTATTTCTCTCTTATATAGTTAACAAAGGTATGAATTTTGAGACATTGGAATTGCTCACTAGAACAAAATATGAAGGCTACATATGTTGTAATGGCCATGTTTTCATTTTCTTGAAGTACCACACTCTGTTGGAAATGTTTTGGAAAAATTAGTGCAAGTAATTCAAGCTGATTGAATTTCTCGCCTCCAGGTTTGAATATCTATTTAATTTTGACAATACTTTTGAAATTCATGATGATATAGAAGTACTAAAGCGAATGGGAATGGCTTGTGGGCTAGAATCTGGAAGCTGTTCAGCAGAGGACCTAAAAATTGCAAGGAGTTTGGTTCCTAAAGCTCTGGAACCATATGTGACAGGTTAGTTACTCAAAGTAAGATACTTCTGTTGTTTTTCTCTTTGAAATAGGACTTGAGGAAAAACTGGTTGAACTAGAACTCTGACTCCACCCATCTATAAAATGTTTAGTTGGCTAACTTTTCATTAGCCAACAGTGTAGATATTTAACTTATTCTTAAATGTGTATGTTTGTTGTAGTAGGATGTAAGTGGTAAGAACAAGACTGATTTTTTTTCCTTTTTCAAGTGGTTGTCCTTATGTGTACTACACTTCAGGATGCACATGCGCCCAGGTCTGAAGATTTTTCTCTAGCAGGGTCTGTCTGGTCATAGTGTGTGCCCTCACTCTCCTGATCCTCACTTGAGAAGATAAAGGGAGCTGCCGGACTACCGCTGTCTTAATTCTTTCTTCCATTGATGGTTGTGGATGGAGCTTCACAGTTTGTGCCGACTTCTTCAGCTTCTCTTCGTAAATAGTAAAAAAAAAATTCTATAGTGTTACAGCAGAGTGACAGCTGTGCTATATAGTTTAAAGTCTATTTATTCTAGGGGTTCTAAAAGCCCTAGTTAATGAGATTGCCTTGAAATTTGTTATGCTTCGTAGAGGTAGGGGTACAGTCAGTGACTGAAATTTGGGGTCACCTGACCAATGGGTTCCAGAGATACAGCACTAGGGGGGGAAAAACAGCTTGTTTAAAAATTGACACATTCTAAAAATTGACAGTGTTCTTTTGCTCACAAATAGAGATCGAACTAGGGCTCAGATCATTGCACCGGGTACTCAGATGCTCAAAGGTTACCCCCAACAGAATGCATGGCACCCACCACCCTTTTGGGGGAAATCAAATTAAAATGTTACTTGAAAAAGTTTGCTTCTCCAGTTAGGCATGCTAAGGCTCTCATGCCTAATGGTTTATGCTAAACAAGTACAGAGAGAGAGGCTATCTGGAAAACTACCTCTACATAGAATCACAGAAATGTATGAGTGGAAGGGATCTCAATAGGTCATCTAGTCCAGTCCCCTGCACTGAGGCAAGACTAAGAATTATCTAGACCAGTGATGGGCAACCTGCGGCCCGTCAAGGTAATCTGCTGGCGGGCCGCCAGACTGTTTACATTTGCACGGCGCCTGCAGCTCCCAGTGGCCACAATTCGCCGTTCCTGATGAATGAGAGCTGCGGGAAGCGGCGTGGGCCGCAGGTTGCCCATCACTGATCTAGACCATCCCTGACAAGTGTTTGTCTAACCTGTTCTTAAAAACCTCCAATTAGGGAGATTGTGGAATCTCCATAAATAATTTGTTCCAATGTTTAACTACCCTTACCGTTAAGAAGTTTTTTGTAATGTCTAACCTAAATCTCCCTTGCTGCAATTTGAGCCCATTACCTCTCGTCCTGTGCTCAGTGTATAAGGAGAACAATTTATTACCCTCATCTTCATAACAACCTATTACCTACTTGAAGACTGTTATGTCACCACTCAGTCTTCCCTTCTCCAGGCTAAACAAACCTTTTTTTTCTTCCCCTCAATCTTTCCTCATAGGTCTCATTTTCTAAACCTTTAATCACTTTTTTTTTTACTCTACTCTCAGCTTCCTCCATTTTGTCTACATCTTTCCCGCAGTGTGGTGCCCAGAACTGGACACAATACTCCAGTTGAGGCCTTATCAGTGCTGAGTAGAGTAAAATAATTACTTTTTATCTTGCTTCCAAGACTCCTGCTAATACAGCCCGGAATGTTTACTTTTTGGGAGCAGTATTATATTGCTGACTCATTTAGTTTGTGATCCACAATAAACCCCAGATCCTTTTCTGCAGTACTCCTTCACAGGCAGTCATTTCCCATTTTGTATTTGTGCAGTTAATTATTCCTTCATAAGTGTAGTACCTTGCATTTGTCCTTACTGAATTTCATCCTATTTATTTCATACCATTTCTCCAGTTTGTTGAGATCATTTTGAATTTTAATCCTGTCCTCCAACCCCTCCCAGCTTGGTATCATCGCCAAACTTATAAGTGTACTCTGTATGGTGGTATTCAAATCATTTATAAAGATCTTGAATTGAACAGACCCAGGACGGATCCCTGTGGGACAACATACAATATGCCTTCCAGCTTGATTGAGAACCATTGATAACTACTCTGAGTACACTTTTCCATCCAGCTGTGCACCCATCTTATGGTAGGTTTGTCTAGGCTGTATTTCCCTAGTTTGTTTATGAGAAGGTCATGTGAGACTGTATCAGAAGCCTTACTAAAGTAGAGAGATGTCCCATCTACTGCTTCCCCCCCCCCCCCCCCCATCCACAAGGCTTGTTACCCTGTCAAAGAAGGATGTTAGATTGGTTTGACATGATTTATTCTTGACAAATCCATATTTACTATTTCTTCTCATCTTCTTATCTTGTAGGTGCTTACAAATTGATTGTTTTCTTCATTATCTTTCTGGGTACCAAAGTTAAGCTGATTAGTCTGTAGTTCTATGGGTTGTCCTTATTTACCTTTTATAGATAGGTATTATATTTGCCCCTTTTCAGTCCTCTGGAATCTCTTTTGTCCATCACTAGTTCTCAAAGATAATCACTAGCAGCTTAGAGATCTTTCTCCAGCCAGTTCCTTAAGTATTCTAGGATGTATTTCATCAGGCCCTGCTGACTTGAAGACATCTAACTTGTCTAAGTAATTCTTTACTTGTTCTTTCTCTATTTTAACCTCAGATCCTACCCAATTTACATTGATGTTCATTATGGTAGTCGTCCAATCACTGCTAACCTTTTTGTTGAAAACTGAAACAAAAAAGGCATTATTTTTTCCCCCAGCCATTGCTGTGTTTTTCTGTGACTGTCTTTCACTCCTCATAGAGTAATGGGCCTACCGTGTCCTTGGTATTCCTCTTGCTTCTAATGTATTTGTAAAATGTTTTCTTGTTACCCTTTGTCCCTAGCTAATTTAATCTCATTCTGTGCCTTGGCCTTTCTAATTTTGTGCCTACATGCTTAGTTGTTGTTGTTTTTATATTCATCCTTAATAATTTGACCTAATTTCCAGTTTTTGTATGACTCTTGAGTTTCAGGTCATTGAAGATCTCCTGGTTTAAGCCAAAGTTGTCTCTCACTATACTTCATCTTTCCTACACGCTGGAATAGTTTGCTCTTGTTCCCTTAATAATGTCTCTGTAAAAAAACCCGCTAATTCTCCTGAACTGTGTTTTCCCATTAGACTTGCTTCCAACAGGATCTTACCTACCAATTCTGAGTTTGCTAAAATCTGCTGTCTTTATTCTGCTGTTTTCCCTCGTACCATTTCTTAGAATCATGAACTCATCATTTCTTGGTCACTTTCACCGAAGCTGCCTTCCACCTTCAAATCTGCAATCAGTTACTCCCTGTTTGTCAGGATCAGATCTATGACAGCCTCTCCCTTGGTCGCTTTCTCCACCTTCTGTAATAAAAAGTTATCTCCAGTGCATTCCAAGAACATGTTGGATAATCTGTGTCCTGTTGTGTTGTTTTCCCAACAGGTGTCTGGGTAGTTGAAGTCCCCCATCATCATCAAGTCCTGTGCTTTGGATGATTGTTAGTTGTTTTAAAAAGGGCTTATCCACCTTTTTTTTTTTTTTTTTTTTTCTGGTTAGGTGGTCTACAGTGGACTCCTACCAGGACATCACTCTTGTTTTTTACCCCTTTTATCCTTACCCAGAGACTTTCAACAGGTTTGTCTCCCACTTCTATCTTGACCTCAGTGCAAGTGTATACATTTTTGATATACAAAGCAACACCACCTCCTTTTTTTCCCATGCTTGTCTTTACTGAACAAGCTGTACCTTTCTATACCAATGTTCCAGTTATGTGAATTATCCCACCAAATCTCTGATGCTAATTATGTTGTAAGTGATTATTCACTTAATATTTCTAGTTCTTCCTGTTTATTTCCCCTCACATCATAGGATTTAGGTGGCTCCAAGGGTATGATGATGATATTGAATCTGAGCATCGTGTCAGGCACTGAGAGTTCAAATCCAACTCAGGGCAGACATTTGAAATTTAAAAAGCCCCAGACATACTGCTCCAATCTTTCCTTGTCAAGGGGGGAATTTTGTTTTGGGGAAATGAAATCTGAGTACAGCTGAATATTTGAAGGCACTGAAACTATTTTTTAAAAAGAAAATAAACTACAATGAGCAAATGCTTGCTGGGGGAGGGGAGGGTGACTAACAGTGGAAAAGTATGTGGGAATAGGAGAAGAGGGATTGGAGGATCAGGTGATGAGGGGACGGGGGAGGGAAGTGGTAGGACATTGATATGGGGGGTGAGTGAGGTGCCTGTTAGCTCCACAGTCCCCTTCCAGGTGTGTACCACAATCTGGGAGCCCCCAGGCCATCTACAGGTGTGTTATGACTCCCCCTCCCCCTTTCCTGCCCCTTTATGTGAGCCAGGTTTTAGAAGGGGCTCACCTATTGGGCCGTGGGTCTGAGCCCTTCTTCCTCCCGCTATCTGAGCTGAAATCTGAGGTTCCTGGTCCCTGGGAATGTCTCAGCCCTGTTCTCTGCCCCACTGTGTGTGCCAGGCTCTGGGTGGGCCCTACCATGTATTGTGACCTTCTCCCTCCCCCCCCCCAATGTGAGCCAGGTTCCAAGGAGGCATGCCTTTCTAGTAGCTTCCAAGCCCCTCCCCCACATATGAGCCAGAATCTAGCTTCCAAGCCCTTCCCCTCTGGGTGGTGAGCTTACAATAGGCATGTTTGGAGCAGGCACCAAAAACACACTGCTGAGATTGGTGTGAAGTGCTGAGAACGGGTATGCTTGACACATCAGAAACTCTCCAGCTCTGGGAAGCGGGGAAACACAACTCCCATGCCACATGAATATGCCAGTTCACAGGTGTCAGGGTTGTGTTCTCTTTCATCTGAGAACATCTCATTAAGCTGAATAGGCTACTTAACATCTCCCTGAGCCCTTTAAGCTGATGATGAATGTGTAGAGCCCCTCCCTTCCATTCTCCCTCTAATTTTATAATGGAGGGCAGCTCTGCTCTACCTAAGGCTTTGTCTACCCTGCCACTTTACAGCACTGCAACTTTCTCACTTAGGGGTGTGAAAAAACACCCCCCTGAGTACTGCAAGTTTCAGCGCTGTAAAGTGGCAGTGTAGATAGTGCACCAGTGCTGAGAGTCACTCCCCTCGTGGGGGTGGGGTTTTTTTTACAGCGCTGGGAGAGCTCTCTCCCAGCACTGGTGCCACAACTACACAGCCATGTTAAAGTGCTGCCACGGCAGCGCTTTAACGTTGCTAGTGAAGACATACCCTAAGATAGAGAAGTCCTTCCTGTTAAAAGAATGACTGTTTTTAAAGCACTAAAATATATGTGCAAGCATGGCATGTCTTAAATTGCTTATGCTTCATGGGCATAGGTGCTGACTTCCCTTCTTCCCTGTGGGTGCTCGACTCCCCCCTGTCCCCGACCCCACCCCCATTCCAACCCCTTCCCCAAAGTCCCTGCCCCAGCTCTGTCCCCTCTATTCCAATTCTTTCCCCAGATCCCGGCCCCGCCTCTTCCTTGCCTCCTCCCCTGAGCGTGCCACATTCCTGCTCCTCCCCCTCCCTCCCGAAGCATGCTAACGCTGCCAAACAGCTGTTTGGCGGCGGCTGGGAGGTAGGCGGAGGAGCAGGGACGCGGTGCGCTCAGGGGAGGAGGAGGTGGGGCGCGGGTGAGGGGAGCTCGGCTGCCAGTGGGTGCAGAGCACCCATTAATTTTTTCCCCGTGGGAGCGCCAATGCTCATGGGAGTTGAGAGTAGGGTTAGTGATCCAAATGTGGGGTCATTTGAGCAAGGGGTTCCTGAGATATAGCCTCTCCCCCAACCCCTAGCATTCCATTAAGCTCACAGGTTCTAGCAACTTTGAAGTTTGAAACCCACTGTGGGCAGAGGTCTGGGCATGAACTGTTAAGGGTTTATTTTGGAGAAATGTGATCTGAGTGTACAGAAGAGTATTCAGAAGGCTCTGAAACTATTTTTGAAAAAATAAATTATACTTCTTCAAGGTATGTCCCTGTGGGTGCTCCACTTTGAGTGTCTTGGCACCCTGCACTTGTAATCTGAGATTTGTAGTAGCAGTGTCCTGGTTGTCCGCAGATGCGCAGCAGCCATCTCCAAGTGGCTCCTTGGTGTGCGCAGCCAACCATCCCCCAGTTCCTTCTTTACTGCCTTTAGCTTGTCGGAGCAACAGCAGTGCCTCTCTAACTTCAGATAGCTTAATATTTTCTGTTTTTCCCAAATTTTACCTTTCCCTCACCCTGCTGCCCCGGCAGTTCCCCAGCTTGAAAAACAAGAGAAAAATAATGGGCTTATCCTGTTTCACTCTCCAAAACAAGTACTCTCTGAGGCATGCCCGGCTCTCCTGGCTTTAAATTATGCCTGACCTGCAGACTTTCGATACCTATTTCTGATGGCCACGCACAGTGTGTCTCCTGCGTCGGTGAGACACACATTGCTCAAAAGTGTCCACATTGCAAGAAATTAACTGCTTGGACAAGGAAGGCCAGGGATCTTCAGCTTAAACTCCTGATTATGGAGAAATCTCTCAAGCCAGCCTCCGACCCTGAGTTCAGGATGCCTCCTGGCCAGCGGTCGCCAGCAGCAGCGTCTGACAGGGTTCTACCTCTAAAACGGCTGCTAACCAGCCTGCTCCCAAAAAGGCTACTAAAAAGCGGTCTCACTCCTCCTCCTCGCCCCCCCCCCCCCCCCAAAACAAGATTTGCCGAAAAGAAAGTGATCTTCCAGTGGAAAATCTGCCACAGTACCGAGAGCCTCGGACCACGAGGCATCAGGAATGTCCAGTACCAAGATTTCCAGATGAGCTATGGACCCGGTGCGGCCAAGGTATGCGCCCTAAAGCAAAACGTCCCAGCTCGGCACCGATGGAGCCGAAGCAAACCTCGTCACCGAGTAGTGCTGTGGCGCCACCTGCTACACCTGCACAACACAGCAAATGATCGACACTGACAGCTCGTGCTCTAATTCCTAGTCAGAGCATGCTGCCGACACCAGGAACTCCTCTATTCGGTACCGATGGTACCTCAGCGAGGCCGGGACCAAGCAGAATGACCACTCCTGGTGGCTCAGCACCTCCCCTCTCCAGTGATGAGGAAGAGGATGAGGGAGGCATATACACCCCTTGCCACTCCTCCCTTAAACCTGGACCCTCTCATCACCAACCACCTGCGGAACTGTGTGGCTGGCAGACTCAACAGTGGCTACTGCCTCCTATTTCTTTTCCACCAAATTGGCCTTACTGGGATCCATGGGCTATTTATAGGGCCCAGAACCTCAGGCTTTCCAACCCACCAAGATCCAGAACAACACAGTCGCCTTCACCAATGGACCCAGCACTCTCTGAGGCACAGTATTAAGAGACTGAAGAGCCTGAGGATGCACCTGAAGGTGATACACTGCCGCCCACATATTTTGTCTTCATCTCTGGACGAAACAATAACGCCCCCACCACCCATGGTGGGAGATTATTTTCCAGGATCTCTTTAAAAGGGTAGCCGAATCCCTGGATATTTCATTATCAGAACTACCAGAGACCCAACATAGTCACAGACATACTTCAGGCATCCTCAACAGCAAAGATAGAGCTGACTATTAATGCTGCCATAATGGACTCTGCAAAAACAATGTCAGACCCCACCAGCGCAATAGCCCCTCCCTCTTGCAGGACAAAAAATATTATGTGCCAGCTAAAGGGGCTGAGTTTCTATTTACCCACCCCACACCAAATTTGCTTGTGGTAGAGATGGTCAATCAAAGGGGAAAACAACATCAGTCCAAAACCACCCCTTATGATAAGGAGAGGAAAAGACTGGACCTTTTCAGGCAGAAAGCCTATTCTTCCGCTACGCTACAATTCCACATAGCAAACTACTCGGCCCTGCTGGCCAAAAACACACAACCTCTTTTCTAAAATGTCAACCTTTTGTTGACCATCTACCAGATGACAAGCAAACATTTCTGAAGGGGGTCTCATCGCCAGGACAGCTCTCCAGTCCTCCCTTGGCTCTGTAGACACGGCAGCACGATCCATCTCAATATCTGTAGTCATGCGCCGGGCATCCTGGCTCCACTTCTCCGGGCTCCCAAGGGAGGTTCAATCCACCGCCGAGGACCTGCCCTTTGAGGGCCAAAAATTGTTTGCAGAAAGCACCAATGTGTCCTTACACACTTTAAAAGACTCCTGAGCCACCTTGAAAATTCTGGGCATCTATGTACCTGCAAACAAAAAGAAACAAGGCAGGTTTTACAACCAAAGATTCCGGCTGCCCCATACTCCTAGCCTCAAAGACACTACGACCAAGATGAAAGCAGAGACAGACGAGATGCCGGCAGAACCAAGATCAATCTTCCACGTCTCACCCATCCACCTCCAGACAGTCATTTTGAAGGTGTGGTTGAGGGCATGAGACCTCTTTACTTTGGGAACTAGATCCGGTCTCCAAACCATTCGGAGACCACCTGTCATCCTATTACCCAGCCTGGAATAACATCACTATGGACAAATGGGTGCTGGAAATCATCCAGAAGGCTTACTCCATCCGCTTTATTTCTATTCCACCTATCCACCCCCCCTTCCCCGTCCCTCTTCAGGGACCCCTCTCATGAACACCTGTTACAGCAGGAAGTAAACCATCTTGTTCTATTAGGTGCCATCGAACCCATACCAGCTCAACACATAGGGAGAGGGTTTTACTCCCATTACTTTCTTACTCAGAAAAAGATTGGCAGGTGGAGACCTATCCTGGACTTATGAAAGCTCAACAAATTCGTGAGAACAGAACGGTTCAAAATGGTGACTATCTACAATAATTCTGGCATTAGAGAAAGGAGATCGGCTCGCGGCCCTCGACCTTCAAGACGCTTATTTTCACATTCCTTAGGGTGAATCTCAGGAATCTTCTGTGTGCCAGGTGAATGGTAATCAGCATTTCCAATACAGAGTGCTAACCTTCAGCTTGTCAACCGCCCCAAGAGTCTTTTCCAAAGTTTCTAGCTGTCGTTGCAGTTCACCTCCGCAGACAGTGATTTTTTCCATACATAGGCAACTTTTCTACAAGCAACAGCGCAACAGGCAGCACTGAACGCCACTCACACCACGATAACCTGGTTCACGCACCTTGGGTTACAAATAAATAATCCGATATCCACAATGGTTCTTGCCCAACAATTAGAATTTATAGGAGCTCACCTCAGCTGTCTCGCAGCAATAGCGAGGTTCCCCCACACTGTTTCCTCACCTTAATCCATCTAATCGCAACAGTGATGGACAGTCCACAAATATCCACCTGAACATGCTTACAACTCTTGGAGCACGTGGCTGCAACAACGTTTGTTGTAAAATATGACAGGCTTCACATGAGAGACCTACAAGCCTGGCTCCAAACTGTCTTTTATACCACACAGACATTCTCTCAACACACTGCTCATGATGCCCCGCAGGGCAAAGGACTCGCTTACATGGTGGGCACAACCACAGAATATTTGTTCAGGTTTCCCCTTTCAACAGAAAGATCCAACCATAACGATCACGACAGATGCTTCCCTTGTGGGTTGGGGGGCACACTTATACGACAATACCATCCAGGGTCCCCAGCAGGGTCCAATCTCGACATCAATATACTGGAGCTAAGGGCAGTCCGAAATGCATGTCAGCATTTTTTCTTCCCTTGATTCAGAACAAAACCATCCAGATTGTCACAGACAATATAGCATGCATGTTCTATATAAACTGCCAAGGGGGGAGCTCAGTCATATCCCCTCTGTACAGAGTCAATACATCTCTGAAACTGGTGCATCACCAATAACATAGACATTTTGGCGTCCTGTGTACCAAGATGTCAGAACACAACAGCGGACCAACTAAGCAGAGACTTCTCTCCAACACATGAGTGGGAGATAGATACTGGAACCCTAATAACCATATTCCAGCTATGGGGGTTCCCCACTATAGACCTATTTGCAACAGCTCGGAATACCAAATGCCCACAATACTACTCCTGAGCCGGGCTGGGACACCACTCCCTGGGAGACGCTCTCCTTGTAAAGTGGGAAGCCCCACTGTTGTATGCATTCCCTCTGATCCCACTACTGGGTCGGGTCATTCACAAGATCAAAAACAGGACAAATCCAGGGTCACTTACATTGCACCCACATGGCCCAGGCAAACATGATTCCTGTACCTGAGACAGATGGCAGTGGAACCACCCCGAATTCTTCCTGTAGTACATCACCTGCTGACATAGGATGCTGGATGTGTCTGCCATCCTCACCTTGCAGTACTTCGTCTCAAGGCCTGCTACTCCGTGGCTAATGGGGGCCGAGAAGGACTGTTCCAAGGAAGTGAAAGACATACTATTGAACAGCCATAGACTGAGCACAAGAAAGACATACATATATACATAAGTGGAAACAATTCTGCACTTGGTGCCAGGACAAACAAATTGTTCCACAGTCGTCCCCATTACCCAGAATCCTTGATTACATATTAACACTTAAGAAATTGGGTCTATTCACCAGCTCACTCAGAAGGCATCTCTCTGCCATCACCTCCTTCCATGGCAAGGTGGACAGAGTCACTGTCTTCACTCATCCCTTGACCCCCATGTGGAATCTCAGCTTTGTGCTCTACAGTCTCATGGGCAAATTGTTTGAACCCCTCGCAACTTGTTCCTCGTTGCACTTGTCTGTGAAGATGGCCTTCCTCATTTCTATCATGTCAGCAAGACGAGTGGGAGAAGTAGGTGTCCTAATGGCACACCCACCTTATACTATTTTCTTTACGGACAAAGTGGTCCTAAGGCCGAACCCTAAGTGATTGGGGTGCAAGAGTAGTTGGTAATAGGGGATGAGGGGTTTTGGGTCTGCAGCGAAGGATGGGGGTATTATGGGAAGGGGAGTAAATAGAAAATGTGTGCTGGGGCGGGAAGAAGGGGGTTGGGGAACTAGGGTAAGAGGGAAGGTAATAGGGATTAGGAAGAACTGGAGAGGTTGAAGAATGTGAGGGATATCTGAAGAATTTGGCAATTTAAGAGTGAGAAGGCCCTGTCAGCCCTAAATTTTCCCATTCCCATGTGTGTGCTGGGATCTGGTGGAGCCCTACCCCTCTGCGGGGGTCTGAGTCCCTCTCCTGCTCATTGTGTGTTCTGGAATCTGGGGGGACCCTGTTCTTCTTGGAGTATCTAAAATCCTTTTTCCTGTCCTTTCATGTGAGCTGGCATCTGAGATGGAGGGAATGAAGGTAACACAAATTTAAACATCTGAAATTTAGAAAATGAACAGTGAAGATGCATATTGCCCCTGTGTGGGACGGGAGGCTGGCCTGTGTGTGTGTGGGGGGGGCATTTGGAGGAGGGGCTGTCTGGGTGCCTTGGATCATGGCTGGGGAAGCCTGGCTGAAGCAGGGAGCGAGGGGACCATCTCAGTGTGTAGCTCAGGCTACATAACCAAGATAGTGTGCAACCTTCCAGGATTCTGCTGCCTGTAATATGTGTACCCAGCAGCATAGGGCAGGAGACCGCAAGGATCAGCATTTTACATGTGAATGGCTTCTGCATTGCCATCTAATGTCTTAATGGGAAGTGAAGGGGAGGGGGAGCTGGAAACGTTGGCAGGGGAGATACATGTTGTGGGGAATGGTGGGCTAGGGGAGAGAGAGACACCACTTTTCTCTCACACACTTAAGGTTACTGTAACAACCATATACTAAAACGATCAAGGTTTTGGCACGTACACCACAGATAAGCTTTCTCTCACCAGCCCTGTTAGTAGCTACACATTTGCAAACATTTCAAAGTATGACCATTATCCCTACTCTACTGGAGGGGTGGAGGAGCACTGAGGAATCACACAGGAGTTGAGTGGACAGTGGAAAGACCACTGACCTGAAACTCTTCCTAGCTCTGCCACTGTCCTGCTGAGTGACCTTGGGTAAGTCACTCTCACCTCTCTATGCCTCAGTTTCCAATCTGTAATATGGGGATAGTGATGGAAAGTTCTTTATCTATTGCTTAAAAGCACTATATAGAAGCTAGGTCTTTTATTAACTATCCCCAGTAGCATATCAACTGCAAACCTAGGTGAGAACTACAGCTGTCTAAGTGACCACTAACTCTACCAACAAACATTTATCTCTTGTTCAAAAAATTAGGAAATTACTTTGTTAATGCAGTACTTTGTACTTTGTTAATGCAGAGTTCAGCTAATACAAATACATCCCAATCTAGTACAAGATAAGATGGCCTGACAAAACAATGAATAAGAATGTTTTGTCCAAGATACCAGGAATAAAGGACAGTAACAAACAGATGTCATGAAATACATAAGGTGGTGTGTTAGTTGTTTATGTATGTATGTCTTAATCTATAAATGATGGGCTACTTCACCTTAATTCTTTGTGTGGCTTGGAGGACAGCAGAAATTCTCACTGCTGACTGAGCTGTTTCTTGCAATAGGGCACTCGTGTTAGCATACCTGTAATCACAGATCCAAGGGGGCTAGGACTGTGCCTTGATGACAGTAAACCTGGCCTTTGCCACTAAATCGTGCCTATGTTCTTTCATTATAAGTAACATGGAAGTTTGCTGAATAAGCAGGCTCCATTATCTGCTGCTAATAATAATCAAGGACAGACGCTCTGGACAGATTGAACAGTGTTACTAAGGCAATGATGTTCTGGTCTTCAGCGTTTAACAACACCAGGTGACACTATTGAAGCTGCTGAACCAGCTATCTGTGCAGAGGTGGACAGTGCACTAAAAGAACACACACACACACAAGCCAACTGACAACTCCCATTCTGCCTTTTCACTGTAATGGACAGGTGCTTCTTGTCCTTGTCCTTTGCTCAAACACGGAGCTAACTACCCCAACAAAATACCACACTTGTAACATTTAATAACCATTTCATACCCATTTACAACCCCTTCACACTTGCACACAGAATATTACCTAAACCTATAATTTCCACTACCCACTATTAAATCCACAGATTGCTGTCTCATCCACCTCAACGCTGGCATCCATGGCAAGAAGACCCTGCTACTGACACAATCTACACAATTCTCTGTTGAAATGATATAGATTGGAAGCTCAAGGTACACTTGCAATTCTTTTGTTTGATAACATACATGGGAGACAGACCCAGATCTCCTATCATAATCACAGCTCTTCCAAGCTGCTCCAACTTACTCCTTTACCATTTGATGCAGCTATAACCTAGTGAATGCAGCTGGAGTGCATGCACAGATGATTCCGAGTGACTATTGCCAGCTAAATGCCTTTTGCAATTTAGTTAGGTAGGAGATAGTTTTAGGGGTACACTTCCATTTTGGACCCACACCTTTCCTCATGGGCAAGAAGTGATCTCTGTACGAACCCCCCAACCCCCAACAATCAAACGAAAAAATCAGTTTGTTCTTGCTGCAGTTGTGGGAGAGTAGCCAAGGATCCCCAGCTTTAAAAGCTGCATCAAGTGCCACAAACCCTTCCTGCTCAGATTACCACACTTATCTACTGCCTGGAGGAAACCCACATCCCTTCCAGGTGCAGTGTGCAGGATGTTCCTGAGTAGGACCAAACAGTTGAGAGGAGTTTCAACTCTCAGCTTCCTCATGGAGAAGTCCACAAAGGCAGGAACAACACCTGTACATCATCCTGAAGAAGGTAGGAGTGGCACCTCTTTTTGGTCCCAGGTGATTCTATGATCTTCAGTGCCAAGAGACTTCAGAAAGTAAAGCCAGGACAGATGGGGGAAGGGAGATAAGTGTTCCCACAAGGACAAGAGGGAAGTTTTCAGCTTCAGGCCCTCTAAGAAGAGGCAGAAATCCCCATACTGTACTGAATCATTGGGAACTTCATACTCTGGAGTGGAACTGTCCAGTACTTGAAAGAACTGGACCATGACTTCTTTGAAGGACGAGACAGCTGTACTTCCAGTGCTGGGATTGGTACTCGACACCAAAATCTGTCATGTCAACACTGCCAGGTCTGGCGCCCCTGTTGGTGACTTGGCTTACAGAAACAACTCCGTTTGACTCCAGCTTGTTTCTCGACTCCAAGTGACATCTTTGTGCTCCAAGAACTGGATTCATCATTACTTTCCAACCCCAGTGCCCAGTATTGAGACTTCAGCCAGTACTGAACTCCCTGCGGTACCTCTCTCTGTCCCTGTCTTCGAGTAGGGACCAGACTGTTGCTGGTACCATGGAGTGGAGGCAGATTATCACCATCTTCTTCAGCACTGAGGGTTCACCCACTGAATCCAGGCCTCAAATTCTTGGTGTTGGAAGAGCATTATGGCAGACACCCATCCCTGGGCTATATACACACCAAGGGGTCCTTGCGTGATTTGAGCCTAAGTGGAATATTGGGAGTCTCCAGGGTATCTCACCACTCCCATTTGAGAGAGTACTCTCCCTACTTCTCCTGTTACTCAGCACCATGGCCTTGCACCAAGGAGGTATGATATCCTACAATAACAATATTGGGGAGCTCCAGGGAGGAGGAAGAGCATCCTCAGCTTCTTTAAGATATGTAACTATTTAATTACAGGAGTTACGTAAGAAGGTGCCAGACTCACTAGAAACTCCACTAAAAGAGGTCCAGGAAGCCCCGTCCAGACTGCTGGACATCCTTCATAGGTCTAAGTAGAGTGGTGCTTCCTATTAAGGAGACAATCCTTGAATCCACCAAGATACTTTGGTAGGTGTCTGCTCTGGTTCTACTAGTAAGTAGGGTCAAAAGTGGTATTTCATACCTGTGAAAAGGTTGGAGTACCTATTCTGTCTCCCACCTCCCAACTCAATGGTGGTGTTCAGCAGCCACTGAGTGTAGCAGACAGAAAGAAGCCAGGTCTACACTGAATGGGAAAGAAGCAAAGAGACTTGACCTCTCTGGGAGACAGGTGTATTCCCTGGCCTCTCTGCAGTTTTGCATCTCAAACTGTCAAAGGTTGATGGCCAAGTACAATTTTGCCATGTATGACAAATTAGCTGTCTTCGCTGATAAGGTGCCTCAGGCTGTTTAGAGGCCTGTTCCAGGCCCTGACTGACAAGGAAAAGCAGGTGACAAGATCGGCCCTTCAGACAGCCTAAGACATGGCAGCTAGGTCTATGCGATTACTATGGTAATGAAATGCTCATCATGGCTCACCTTGGGAATCCTGAAGGAAGTACAAACAGGTGGAGGACCTTCCATTTGAGCATGATCAGCTGTTCAGTGTGAAGTTGGATGAGTCTCTTCACTCATTGAAAGACTCCCAAGCTACACTTTGATCATGGGGTATTTACACATCTGCAATTAAAGGAAAACCCAGTAAGCTGCAGTTTAAACAACCAGTCCCACCAGCTTTTTCTCACCAGCAACAGTATCAACTGCCATGCAATCATCAAAGGATGCATAGAAGGGTGCCCATGGACAATCTTTCTTTTCTTTTCTTTTCTTTTCTTTTCTTTTCTTTTCTTTTCTTTTTACAATCTTTTCCAGCCAGCACTTTGATGGGACCTCTTGAGAGCTGTGCATCAACTGTCTCACCACACCTGATAAACACTTCTGGTATTTCTCCTCCCTTTGCAGGCCGACTTGCCAACTTCCTGTCTGCCTGGACGCAAATCACAATGGACAGATGGATGCTAGAAGTCATCTCTTCAGGATACACCATCCGGTTCTGGGTGCCATTCAGTTTCCCCACCTCCAACGAAAATTTTGATCATGGGTGCATCCCACTTAGTTTGGGGAGCGCTTGTGGAAGAGCAGGTTGCTTAAGGGAAGTATCAGGAGTCTATGCTTCACATCATGTTGAAAATGAGAGGAGTCAGACTGGCCTGCAAGCAATTCCTCCCTCACATCCGTGGCAAGTCAGTCCAGGTGTTGTTGGACAGCATAATGGCAGTTTATTATATCAACAAGCAGAGAGAAGCAGCTCTGGTGCAGTCTCATGCAGATTACCCTGACTGACATCCATTTGTCTGGCATCCAGAACACTCTGAACTACTCTTAAAGCAAACATTTCTCCACAGAATGAGATTGGGATCACTGTACGGGGAGCTGCTCCCCCATCCGTCCAACCCCTGTGCATCTGGACCTCCTATACCCAGACGCCCCTGCCAAGCCTCACCCAGAACACCCTTAGTCCTCCATACCTGAACCCCACCCCATTGAACCTCAGCCCCTCCAATTGGAGCCCCATGCACCCAGACTCCCTGCCTCCAGACTCCCACCCCTGCACCCAGATGACCCCCACTCAGCTCCCTGCACTTAAACCCCCACCCGCTGCACCACCCTGAGCCCCCACATCCAGACCCCATGCCACTGACCCCCAATTAGCTGCACCCTGACCCCCACTCCCCCAGCACACAGACCCCCACACAGACCCCTCCACTGAGCCCCAACCACTTTCACCTGGAAGCCCCTGCAGAGTCCCATTGCTCCTGCACCGGGAACTCCCCCCCCCCCCCCCCCCATGAGAGTCTCCGTGCATTCAGATCCCCCCACACACACCTAGATTCCCTACTGAGCTGCCTGCAGAATCCTCTCACCTCACACCTGGATCCCCCCCACACTGAGCCCCACCACACTTGGATCCTGCTTGGTTGAGCCTGCCTGCCCCACACCTGGTGCGCCTGGCGCAGAGGATCAGGGCCCCAGGGTGTTTCTGGGGCAGCCCAAGGCCTTGTGTTGTGTCAGGGTAGGGTGCAGCCTCACCACTGAGTCCTTGTCTCTAGGGTGAGGGGGGTGAGGAGGCTGCAGGGTGATCTCCCATCTTTGTGCAGCTAGGGGCCTGTGCTCCCCACTGCCATGCTGGAGCCTCTGCATTTATTTATTGAGACATAAAATTTTGCAGAATTTTAAAATATTGAGCTCAGAATGTTTAATTTTTTGGCGCGGAATGCCCTCGGGAGTAATCTCTCTACGAAGGTAGCATTTTTGGTCACTATCATGTCGGCCAGAAAAATTGGGGAGTTAAGGGTGCTCATGGCAGATCTCCTTTATACAATCTTCCACAAAGATATGGTAACCATGAAACTTCATCCAAAGGTTGTCCCAAAGGTGTATTCTATGGGAATTAATAGACATTAACCAAAGTATTGACTTACTGGTGTGCTATCCTAAACATCAGTCTAGCAGGGAACTGGTGTGTCACTCACTGGATGTGCATAGGTCTCTTACCTTTTAGCTGTAAAGGACTACATCATTTCGAAAGTCTCTTAGGCTCTTTATATCACTTGCAGAATGAATGAAAGGAGAGGCCATTTCCTCCCAGGGGCTGTCAAAATGGATTTTGGGATGCATCCTACTCTGCTACATGATGAACAGTGTCCCTTTGAAGGCAGTGTAAGAGCACATTTGACTAACGCTCAGAAAACGTTGGTAGCGTCCCTTAGAGACATCCTATTACTGATGTCTGCAGAGCAGCAACTTGGAGTTCCATACGCTATGCACTGGTGCAAGTAGCTGCTTGTGGTGCTTCTTTGGGCAGCCAGTTCTGCAATCTGTTGCATTATATTGCCCCATGCACCCTCCTCATTGAGAGAGACACTGCTTGTGAATAATGTGGAGTACCCTATGCATAGGGACAATCACTCAAAGAATATGGGTTACTCATCTTGTAGTAACTTGAGTTCTTCAAGATGTGTAGTCCTTATGTGTAATGTACTACTCAACCTTCGCCTTCGCTGCCTGGTTTCCCCCAGTGTGAATAGCAGTAGAGAAGGAACTAAGAGGGCAGTGGTCCAGCACCGCCCTTTATCCCCTCAGTGAGGAGAGCGAGGGCACATGCACACACCAGACAGGCACTGCTTGGGCAAAATCTCCAGTCCTGGGCTCATGGAGCGCATGTGCAACCTGAAGTGCACTACATATAGGGACAACACATCTCGAGGAATTAAAGTGACCACAACATGAGTAACTCATCCTTTTAATTTTATTAATGATAATTTTTGTTGTGGAGGAAAACTTAAGGCAATATTCAGTTGATTCAATTACAAATGGGAAACATCTGGTAACTGCAAATGTCATTACTGGTTGATTATTTTTTGTTGCCATGATTGTTACTTCTACCATCTGAGAAGGAAAAAAAGTCTCAATGTGTAGCATTCAAATAGGAAGTATGTTAATGCATTTTGGAGTCTGATAGTTCTCTGCAGCTCTTTGATTTCCTTCTCCCTTATCCCCACTAATGGTGCCATTTTGGGTGTGGTGCTTGAGGAAATGTCTGTGTGAGTGAATGTATTTTTCAGAGTTGGAAGACCTCTTTTCCGCTTTCTCTCTCTCCTCCCCCCAACCCCAAGCTGCAATCAGAGGGGATATTTTGATTGTTTATGGAATTATATTAATTTTAGACATCTGCTTGGGCATAATTTTAAAGCCTGCCTGAATTTGACTAGACCACAGCCAATCTGAACCCTAGCCCAAGTGTGCTGAGTTGTTTTCATACCTGATCCAAATACTAATAGTCGGCTCTGTCGGGTTTGTGTCAGATTGCAAAGGTCTATTCACCAACCCAGACTCCATTTTCTTTACTTTGTTTCCTTCAGTGGAACTGGGAGGACAAATTACCCACCCTGCTCCAGCCCAGTGAGTCAGTTCCCCACTCCTTTGGGCCACTGCCTCATCCTTCCGTCACCTCCTGCGCATAGGGCTGGTGTGGTGACAGCTGAATGCCCCATTCCAGCCAGCCACCATCACTTCACTGCTAGGTCTGTGCTGTGGAGTGAGTGTGCTAACAAGTCTCCGCATTTCTTATTCTGCAGTGTACAAATGCAAGAAGGTTCCAGTGTTGGGCAGGAGTGGGGTATACAACCATCACTGCACCAAAGCCACAAGCAGGAGGAGGTGATGAGAGACTACCGGACCTGAGCCCAAAAGTGTCAGGCTGTCTTCAATTCAACCCGAACCCAACACTTGTAGTCAAGTCCCATTGAGTTTGAGTCAGGTGTTTGTATGTGGTATTGTTGAATGTATTTTAGAAGTATATACTTTTTTGTTTTACAGAAATGGCTCAGGGATCAATCAGCAGTGTATATGTAACAACATCATCAGGTTCCACTTCAGAGGTCACTAGATTTTCTGCCAGGTAAGTTAATACATAAATTAGCTTTAGCCTGTATTCCATGAGCTGTTGTGTCTCTAGTTCTGCTTCAGCTACATGGTAAACCTGGTGTATCAGATTTTTTTTTTTTAAGGTAATTCTGAGAGAGGTATTATTTTTGCTATAATTACTGGTATTTCTTACCAGTGCCCATCTACCTCTTGGTGAGCAAATGGACCATCACTTGAAGTAGTACGGCAGCTACCTCCTTTTGACATCTTCATATAAGTGAATTGTGGTTAATATATGATGAGCTAAGCAGTAACCTGTCACAAAACGGGGAAATAAATTAGCTAGACTAGGATTAGTATAGAATAGTTTAGGTTTTAAGTTTAGAGAAGGACTATTTTTGCGTCACAAAGATACTATCTGGGCAGGATTCTCGTTTGGTCATGGCTCCCTAGCACGAGGTAGGAAGAACTTAATTTCTTTGCTCATTGACAGCAACAGTAGTGGGCAGTTACCCTCTTTATGCACCACTGTAGACATTTACCCGCTCTGAGCTTGCCCATTCCCCCTCTCTTTCTTGCTCATGTTATGGGTATTAGCTTAGTTTTTGCTGCCTCTTGCAGCAAACATGCTATATTTAAGACACCTGTGCAAGAGCTCTAGGTGGCCTTACATTTAATCTTACAATAGAGTAATACACCAAGCAGCATTAAAAAGCAAATATTGAAAAGGGACAAATTAACTCAATGTAGCCAGCCAGTGAATTAGATACAAAAGTGTCATTTCTAACCCCCATTGTCTCGAAGATCATCCGTTCAGCCTTCTCCAAAAGCTCTATCAAATAAATGGCTTTTGTTGCACGCACAGAAGGTCACCGGATTTGGATTGTTTTGGACGAAGGAGGGTGAGGGGAGCAAGTTCCAGAGTCCCTTGACTATTTCCGTACCTTGACGTCCTTCTACCTACAGGGACCAACCTGAACTGCCCACGGCACCCCCTCACCATCACACACACCCTGTCACTCTCTCCCTCTCTCTCTCTCACGGTATGGAATGGACCAGCATGATTGCAATCCCCAGGTTGTGATTCCCTCTTTCAGGACATGTCTTAATTCACTTGCTTTCCACTAGTTGAAAATCCTGTGTTGATAGGATACCTTTTGACAGGGGAAAATTTAAATCTGTGATTCTTTTTCTCTGAAGATACCATTCTGGCAGCTTTCTGTCTCTGTCACCTTACCTCGGAGTTTGAAAGGGGAACTGTTTGTGGGCATGGTACCTGGCTTTATTGCTCTGTTACATTAAAGCACTAAGTTTTCAAATAGTTTTGTTAGTGGATGGGCTTATTTTTCTTTTACTGCATGTTCAAGTCAGGACTGGACAGTTCCAAGGGAAATGATTAAGCTTTGGGGTGATTCAGATAATCCAGGAAGCTTTGGAAAGTGTAGGGGACAATTTCCTGGTGCAAGTGCTGGAAGAACCAACTGGGGCAGAGCTCTTTTTGACCTGCTGCTCACAAACAGGGAAGAATTAGTAGGGGAAGCAAAAGTGGATGGGAACCTGGGAGGCAGTGACCATGAGGTGGTCGAGTTCAGGATCCTGACACAAGGAAGAAAAGAGAGCAGCAGAATATGGACCCTGGACTTCAGAAAAGCAGACTTTGACTCCCTCAGGGAACTGATGGGCAGGATCCCCTGGGAGAGTAACATGTGGGGGAAAGGAGTCCGGGAGAGCTGGCTGTATTTTAAAGAATCCTTATTGAGGTTGCAGGAACAAACCATCCCGATGTGTAGAAAGAATAGTAAATGTGACAGGCGACCAGCTTGGCTTAACAGTGAAATCCTTGCTGATCTTAAACAGAAAAAAGAAGCTTACAAGAAGTGGAAGATTGGACAAATGACCAGGGAGGAATATAAAAATATTGCTCAGGCATACAGGAGTGAAATCAGGAAGGCCAAATCACACTTGGAGTTGCAGCTAGCAAGAGATGTTAAGAGTAACAAGAAGGGTTTCTGCAGGTATGTTAGCAACAAGAAGTAGGCCAGGGAAAGTGTGGGCCCCTTACTGAATGAGGGAGGCAACCTAGTGACAGAGGATGTGGAAAAAGCTTATATACTCAATGCTTTTTTTGCCTCTGTCTTCATGAACAAAGTCAGCTCCCAGACTACTGCACTGGGCAGCACAGAATGGGGAGGAGGTGACCAGCCTTCTGTGGAGAAAGAAGTGGTTCAGGACTATTTAGAAAAGTTGGACGAGCACATCCGAGCGTGCTAAAGGAGTTGGCGGATGTGATTGCAGAGCCATTGGCCATTATCTTTGAAAACACATGGTGATTGGGGGAGGTCCCGGATGACTGGAAAAAGGCTAATGTAGTGCCCATCTTTAAAAAAGGGAAGGAGGAGGATCCGGGGAACTACAGGCCAGTAAGCCTCAACCTCAGTCCCTGGAAAAATCATGGAGCAGGTCCTCAAGGAATCAATTCCGAAGCACTTCGAGGAGAGGAAAGTGATCAGGAACAGTCAGCATGGATTCACCAAGGGCAAGTCATGCCTGACTAACCTAATTGCCTTCTATGACGAGATAAGTGGCTCTGTGGATGAGGGGAAAGCAGTGGACTTGTTATTTCTTGACCTTAGCAAAGCTTTTGATACGGTCTCCCACAGTATTCTTGCTGGCAAGTTAAAGAAGTATGGGTTGGATGAATGGACTATAAGGTGGATAGAAAGCTGGCTAGATCGTCGGGCTCAATGGGTAGTGATCAATGGCTCTATGTCTAGTCCGCAGCCGGTATCAAGCGGAGTGACCCAAGGGTTGGTCCTGGGGCCGGTTTTGTTCAATATCTTCATTAATGATCTGGAGGATGGCGTGGACTGCACTCTCAGCAAGTTTGCAGATGACACTAAACTGGGAGGAGTGGTAGATACGCTGGTGGGTAGGGATAGGCTACAGAAGGACCTAGACAAATTAGAGGTTTGGGCCAAAAGAAATCTGATGAGGTTCAACAAGGACAAGTGCAGAGTCCTGCACTTAGGACGGAAGAATCCCATGCACTGCTACAGACTAGGGATCGAATGGCTAGGCAGCAGTTCTGCAGAAAAGGACCTAGGGGTTACAGTGGACGAGAAGCTGGATGTGAGTCGACAGTGTGCCCTTGTTGCCAAGAAGGCTAACGGCATTTTGGGCTGTATAAGTAGGGGCATTGCCAGCAGATGGAGGGACGTGATCATTCCCCTCTATTCAACATTGGTGAAGCCTCACCTGGAGTAGTGTGTCCAGTTTTGGGCCCCTCACTACAAGAAGGATGTGGAAAAATTGGAAAGAATCCAGCAGAGGGCAACAAAAATGATTAGGGGGCTGGAGCACATGATTTAGGAGGAGAGGCTGAGGAACTGGGATTGTTTAATCTGCAGAAGAGAAGAATGAGGGGGGATTTGATAGCTGCTTTCAACTACCTGAAAGGGGGTTCCAAAGAGGATGGATCTAGAATGTTCTTAGTGGTAGCAGATGACAGAACAAGGAGTAATGGTCTCAAGTTGCAGTGGGGGAGGTTTAGGTTGGATATTAGGAAAAAGTTTTTCACTAGGAGGGTGGTGAAGCACTGGAATGGGTTACCTAGGGAGGTAGTGGAATCTCCTTCCTTAGAGGTTTTTAAGGTCAGGCTTGACAAAGCCCTGGCTGGGATGATTTAATTGGGGATTGGTCCTGCTTTGAGCAAGGGGTTGGACTAGATGACCTCCTGAGGTCCCTTCCAACTCTGATATTCTATGAGAACTACCAGTGTGGGAAGGGTGGGGAATTCTTCCTGTCTTGTGCTAGGGAGCAAAAGCTTAGGATACTAAGAATACTGCCAGAATATTTTCAGAGAAGCAGAATTACAAAGTTAGTAAATTTCTCCCTTTTCACCTTCAAGTTTTCACCAAGTTTCTTGTGTAATGATTGGGGCCAAAGTGAATGGGAAACCTTATATACTATAGGTCTTGAAATTTTACCAGGAATCTACTAGCCAGGGGCTCATACTAAGGTGGAGGCTGTGGATCATTAGATTGGTGAGAAAACCAATTAACTTGCTCTTTTCTTTGCACTGGACTTCTAATATGCACACTATCCTTGCAGTGTGCTGGCACCCCTCAACATTGTACCACCTTGGCTTGTTATGTCGGATAAGTTTGTAGAACCTCTTCAACCTACCTACTGAGATGGGGAGTTTCTTATACCCTCATGCATACTGGGAGAATTTGGGTCACCACACATTACCCTTTCTCACTCCATTCAATAATCTTCATTCTCAGGAGCTCAGTTTCCCAGATATATTTTTGCAAAAATGTGGTCGCTGCTGCTGCTGTTAGTTATCCTGGCAGGAGCTAAACAAATCTGATTTTTCTGTGCCGTTAAGTTGTGCGGGGAGGAAGGAATCAGGTGTCTTGGGGAAGGGGAAGCCCTGTTCTCTCTTGCAGGAAGTTTAGTGTGTGTTCAATGCTCTTGAAAAGCCAGAAAATTAATGAAGTTGGAGCCTAGGTTGTCTGGTACTAAATCACTGCCTGAGCAGGATCTGGCTTTGGGAAATGTAGAGAAACTGAACTGATGTAGACACAAAAGCAATCAGATGTAGATGCTATAATATGACTAATTGCAGAAGCAGCAACTTTAACAAATAAACAACCCAAAACTACATGACAGGGTAGTTCCAGTGTGGATCTTCAATTACTACCCATGGCCCCTGATGTACCAAAAACCTGAGGGTGAGTGAAGATCATGCCACATCTGCACCCTTAGGTCTGCCAAGGGACCCTGATGGGTTGTAAGAGTCCTGACTCCCTCTCCTCCTCCGCACCAAAGGTAGGAAAGATGAGATGAGGGGGAGTCACAAGTTGTGCTACAGAGGCATAACCTTTCACTATGCCATATGGTTGCCCAGAACCAATCCCAAACAACTGACTGGATTTTAGGGTTCAGCTGAGCACTTCCTAACCCACCAACCACATTGGAATGCACCACAGAGGACAGCAATCAGCGTGGATGCCCTGCCAATTAGCTACAAAAGAATCTACCCACTATTTCAAGTCGTTCAACAAAATATCTGACTCACTGTCAAATGTACTCCATTCTCTCGGCACTGGGGAGAGATATTTAATTCCCACATGGGAAATTGCTTTATCATCATTCTGTACTTACCAGTTTCTAAGTTCACTTCTTTCACAAGCAAATTGAACTTTTAGTATTACTACATTTAAAAAAACCCCCAAAAAACAGCAATCACATGTCCTGTCTTGGTGTGTTGCAGTGAGGCTGTTTCTGGCACAGACTGCACTTTCTACACTATTGCTGACGCATCTGATTTAAAAACAAAACTAAACTCCTGGCCGAAATCCATTTATTTCAGGAGGGGGAACAGGTTGTGTGGGTTTTTATATTATTATTTTGTTTTGTTTTTTGCTCAATGGATCCTGAAGCAACTGCTTTGGTTCTTTTTTTTTTTTTTTTTTTTTTTTCTTGTTTTTAACTTCTACAGTTGGGTTCCTTCTTTTCGGGGTACTTGTGTTCCAACTGCAAACACATGCCATTTTGGCTTTCGCCCTTTTCCTAGGCCTTTTCTGAAAAAGACTGCAGAGCATGCAACAAAAAATTGTAGATTTTTTTTTTTGTTTTGTTTTAAATCAAAATGACTTTTCTTGTGAGATTCCAGAGCCTCCTATTTTGGCCAAGTCAAAAAATACTACAAATAAGATATTTCAGACATATTCCAGACATGTAAAAATGCATGTGAATGGTATGAAAATTAAAGTACACAGTATTATATCAAACCATTGAACCTGAGATTATGTTCAAAGGACGATCCAGAGTTGCAGTCAGTTCTTTCTTTATGGCTTTGCTCATCCCTACGTATGATTTGGCTAATTGAAAATATGACCTGATTCACTTACAAACATGTTTTCCTTCAAACATTGTTAGAAAATGTTGCTTCATATGTGAATTTGTCATTTCTCAGCTGATATTTTGTTTCCATCAAGTTTGGAAACTATACTACTAAATTGTTTGTATATGTTTTACAAACAATCCTCTTAAAATTCCACTGCGTCAGATAAGTATTGCCTATATTACTGAAAAACTGAAAAGTTAATGAGTTGCCCTCAACTATTCATTGAGTTAGTGGCAGAGCTGGGATTAGAACTGGCTCCTAGTCCCGTGTTCATTGAACTCTAAAGCCGCTGTTATTTTAATTCTTATATGTTTATGTTACTAATACAATATTAGTAATATTAATGAGTGATATAACTTCAGTATTTCACAATTTATATATTTAAAATTTAACTGCTACTTAAAGTATAGGAAAGCCATATTTCTTCGGTGAAATGGTTCTGTACCATCATTATTTGTTATAGATATTGTAATTAAGGTGAACAGCGCAGTGTTCCACATTTCCAGTCTTATTTATAACATTTAGATTTGCATCACTCTTATATTTTACCCCTTTATATTCTTAAACATTGAAATACTTATCACTCTCTCTTAACAATGATACATTATCCTTACAAGTGTGTATTAATATATCTTTTATTCATATTGCATGAGGGACAGTTGGTAAGTAGTTCATCACTAGTAATCAAGGAGGATGTTAAACAACATTTGTGAGGGATAAATACTTTTAAATGAGCAGGTCTTGATAATTTTCACCCAAGAGTCCTAGAAGAATTGACTGAGGAGATTTGTCTTGTTGATGTTAGATTTTAATATGTGTTGGAATGCAGAAAGGCTGGAATCACAGAAGGCTGGAAATGTGCTAATGTATCAATATTCATGAAGGGAAAGCAGCATGACCCTTGGTAATTACAGGCCAGTTAGTCTGACATAATTCCCAGACAAGATAAAGGAAAAGCTGATGTGGTACTCAATAAATAGAGAATTAAAGGATAGGAATATAATTAATGCTAGTCAACATGGTTTTATTGAAAATAGGTCTTGTCTAGTAAACTTATTTTCATTTTTTGATGAGCTATAAAAAGTTTAGTTAATAAAGGTAACTAGATTTAATATTCTTAGGCTTTTGTAAGGTGTACCTTGACTTAGTACCACAGAACATTGATTTTTTTTTTTTTTAAAGTAGCACTGTACAATATCAAGCACATCTTAAATGAATTAGCTGGTAAATTAAGAAGTCTCAGAGTGGCTGTCAATAGGGAATCATTAAATGGGAGCCTGACACTAGACAGAGTGGTAAATAACAAGGACAAGGGAAGTCATACAGAGCAATCGGGGGTGTATTCTACCCTGTGCCACAGTGCAAACTAGAGGGGTGTGAATTGTCGAGTGCCTTAACTGCCCTGTGTAGACCTTGCAGACATGAACCAAAAAGTAATGTTAACGTGCACTGAGTACCTTTTTGTTTGTACCAGTAGGATCTCTGCGGGGCAGTGAGAGTGCAACATATTAGTGCACTCTACAGTTCATACCCCTGTTGTTCACGCTAGTTCGATTATTTGGTAAACTGTTTTTTTTTTGTTTTTTTTTTAATACAGCTGAATGCAAGGTTATATATCTAGAAGTAAATAATGCAGGCTGTACCTACATAATGGGGGGAAATGCCTTACAGGGAGAGACTTGGAGCTCTGTTAAGTTAATCAAAAAGAAGATCGAGATGACTTGATTGTGGATAAGTACCTTCACAGGAAGAAAATACTAGGTACTAATGAGCTCTTTAATCTAGGGAAGAAAGGCATAACAAGAACCAATGGCTGAAAGTTAAAGCCAAACAAATTCAAGTGAGAAATAAGGCACATATTTGTAACAGAATGATTAACCATTGTAACAAACTATCAAGGGAAGTGATGAATTCTCTACTTCTTGAAGTCTTTTGCCTGGTCTACACTAGACTAGACACGATAAATCGACCCCCGCTGGATCGATCGCTGCCCACCTATCCGGTGGCTAGTATAGACATACCCTTTGAATAGAGACTGGATGCCTTATGGAAAATATGCCTTAGTTTTGATAATATTCTATGGCCTTTATAATTAAGGGTATGAGATTTGATGATTTGATGGGCCCTTCTGGCCTTAAAACACTAAACTTATTTGGAGTGAAATCTGGTAAGCAGACTTTTGAATGGCTAAAATGTTCTTTGAACTATTTTTCAGTGGTACATTAAACTATAGGAAAAGGTGCAAGTGTCTTCCCTCTCTGATTTGTTTAGCTGTTTTTAACTGTTGCAATTTGCCTTTGAATATGGATTTGCAATCTTGGGAAGGAAACAATTTAAAAAATGTGATTAATAATGAAATATCGCACCAGTTACAAAAGTAGGTGGTTGGAGTGGTGAAGAGGAGTAGATAAAACCCTGATGACTCTTTTCCTGGAAATGTTCAAAGTTTCATTAAGAGTTACACTTCAGTTACAGGTAACAGTTTAATTAACATTTCTCACTTTTTAAAAAACGTAATTTTCTTACTTCAGTGACTTCACCAATGGTGGAGATGGGATGTTAGCAACAAGTTCCAATGGATCGCAGTACAGTGGCTCCAGAGTTGAAACACCAGTCTCTTATGTTGGAGATGATGACGACGAGGATGATGACTTTAATGAAAATGACGACGATGACTGATCCTTTTTGATTGTATACTTTTCAGGAATAAAATTATTCTAGGGAAAGAACGCACTCACGCGCTCTCTCTCTCGCTCTCTCTCTCTCTCTCTCTCTCTCTCTCTCTCTCTCTCAATAAATATATATATAATATATATATATATATTTTGCCCCGTCCCACAAGGAAAATAATGGTAAGCAGTTCTGAGTTTAGAAATTGCACCTCAGATAAGCAAATAAGGATGTTTTATGTAGGATATTTTTAAATGTGGTGTGGATGTGTGTTTTGATACCAGTGTGTTAATGCAGAGCCTTTATTATTTGCTCCTTTTTTTTTTTTTTTTTTTTTTACTTGAAGGAAAATGCATTTTGCCCCAAATGTTATTGCTAAGTTTGCTAAAGAAAATGTAGCCACTTCAATGAAGAAATAAAATGCTAACTTTCAGTAAGAAATGGATACACTGAATGGCCATAAATTTGGAGTGTATTTTGATGACAGCCTTTGTTGAGGGATGGCAAGCTCATGTAGTAGTTGTGGGTTTTGTTTTGTTTTTTTGATAATCATGCAGTGTCCAAAGAACCAAACAAGAGATCCATCTTACTTTTTTACATGTTAAATTCCATAAATGTTGTTGTGAATTTATTTTCCCTTAAATAATATCTAACACGGTTCCATCAAGTTTATATGCTGTTTTTCACTGTATGTTGGGACATATGAATTACAAAGTTTTTGGCAAATGTTTACTGCCAGCTGATGCAGCTATATAAAATGTCTTGAAGGTTTGGAATGAGTTATTGCTTATGGTAAAAATTGCCTGATTTCTTACAGGCAGACTTTGGAAACTTTTTATTATATAGTTGTTTACATACTTATAAGTCTATCATATAAAGACATGTACTGAAACAAATGTTTGTATTTGTTTCATAAGCATCTTCCTGTAATCTATTATAAAGTTGAAATTAAATATAGAGAATGTTTTAAGTTTTTTAACTCAAAATTGTCAATCATTTTTAATAGTTCATTTTTTATAAAAGGAATTTCAGGGCAGGTGGTAGTCTTTTAAAATTTATTCACAAAACATTTAACTGCACAAATACTGTCAGCTGCCTATCTAAGACAGTAGTCTTTTTATTGAAACACAAATAAACTTTTCTGTAATATTTTATGGAATATAAAAAGACTTTAATTGTTTGACTTGTTTAACCTTGGCACTGTTAGTTTTTATTAATAAAACGCGCATGGGCATTTTTAACAAACTCTGTGTTTTTCTAATTTAGGATTATTCTACCTAGAATTTTTAATCTTATTCAGGGGCTTAGCAGATGTCCCCATGGTCAAGTGGAGGCGCGAGTATCTAGAAGAACCCATTGTTTTTAAATGGGTAACGAAACAGATGTCCTGCTTCATCATACCCCAGGATGCATGTGTTCCTTTGCACTACTGATGTGAGCAACAATCCTTCCTTAGCAGCTGAGGCAGCTCAATCCACTTTTGCAAGGAAGAGCAGAAGCCACATCTGTATCTGCACAGCCTATCACAATATTTGAATGGCAGCACAAAGACTGATGTGTCTCCTGAGTTCTAAAATTCATCAGTTAGGATTGGACTAGAAGAAAACCTGTTGAGGAAGGGAGGACAGATGGGGGAAGAGGAAGGCTGAAAGTTGGGGACAAAAAATATAAAAAGGAAGGGTATAAAGCAGTTCCCAACTGCTTTGTCCAACTTCATTTAACTGAGGCTGTGGTAGTGAAAAAAATTAATGAAGCACCTGAGTCTCAAAAGCTACCCCCTTTTCCTCATTTCCTGTCTCTGATTACTTCCACAAAACTGAAAGGAGAGGGTCTGAAATAGAAGCAAGATTGGAGCTGGGGATGAGGAAACTAATCTATTTACACTGCCCCCACTTCAGAAATCCTTCCTAGCAAAGGCAGAAACCAGGAAGTCGAGAATATCCATCCATTGGTTTCTTTTAAATTACTTGTCAGACTTCACTTAATGTGCTCTTCAAGTAGTCACCTGCTCAGAATGGATCCCTTTGGTATATGGGGGAAGGAAAGAAAAAGGGAGAGCAAAAGCATGGAAGAGAATGGATTTGGGGAAGAGGAGAAGAAGGAAAGGAACTGACAGAGTGGAAGCGGGGAGGTAGAGAACTAGAAGAGGAAAAGATACTTGAAAGCTGGGGACTTCACAGGGAGACAGAAGGGAGAATTAATGAGAGGTAGTGGGGAGAAAAAAATGGAAAGCAAAACAAACAGACCCCCACTCACCCAGCACCCAAACTCCTCCACTGACACCCTCACACCCAGACCCCTCCACTGAGCCCCAACCACCTTTACCCCGAAGCCCCTGCAGAGTCCCAATGCCCCTGCATCTGGAACCCCCCGCAACGAGCCTCTGTGCATACAGAACCCCCCACACCTAGACTCCCCAATGGGCTGCCTGCACCCAGATTGTCCCACACAGAATCCTCTCACCCCCACCTGGATCCCCCCACACTTGGATCCTGCCTGGTTGAGCCTGGCGCAGACGGGCAGGGCCCCAGGGTGTTTCTGGGGCAGGCCTTGTGCTGTGTCAGGGTTGGGTGCAGCCTCACCACTGAGTCACTGTCCGGGATGGGGGGTAGAGAGGCTGCAGGGTGATCTCCCACCTTCATGCAGCCAGTGGCCTGTGTTCCCCACTGCCATGCTGGACCCTATATGTTCATTTATTGACAAACAGTTGCAGAATTTTAAAATACTGTGCACAGGATTTTTAATTTTTTGGTGCAGAATTTTTAATTTTTGGCACAGAATGCCCTCGGGAGTAAAGAATAGATTCGAAAATAGAGTATCTGGGATTGGGAGAAGACAATGGTAGGGAAGTAACATACTGTCTCTCCCCTCATTTGCCTGCTCTTTTTTATAATATGTCCTGTTGATTACTATGGAAGGGGAGGATAATATTTTGTAAAGGTTGCAGTGTGTGTATCTGGAAAGGGTCTACTTCTAAAGTGTGCTTCGGGCGGCATACACAAATTGTTACTGGCTTGTTGGTTTTCTAAAATGACTCATTTTCTGAAGAAGGTACCACCTTTCCCTTTATACCCATCCCATCTCATAGAACTGGAAGGGACCCTGAAAGGTCACTGAGTCCAGCCCCCTGCCTTCACTAGCAGGTCCAAGTACTGATTTTGCCCCAGATCCCTAAGTGGCCCCCTCAAGGATTGAACTCACAACGCTGGGTTTAGCAGGCCAATTCTTATGGAAATAGAAGTTCAGAGGGCCTTTGCAAATAAAGTGTTTACCAATTCTGGAATCATAAATTGTTTGGTTTCCCCTATAGAATTTTGCCACTCTTTTCAAAAGAAAAAGTGATTTTCTTTTTTTTTTTTAAAGAACACTTCTGGTCCTCTGCAGCCCAGGATAATTTCTTCAGAGGAAGGTAAATAAGTGAAGATATGTGGTGCATTGGACCTTGAAGCTGATCGTCTGGCAAATAGTTTAGATGAGGAGATAAGTGTAAGAAAGAAAAATCTTTGAATTTCTGATATAGATGAATACAAGTAACTTTCATCTGAGTTACGAAACCTTCACCCCAATAGAAAACCTTACTGTGAAATTTGGATAGATTTTTTTTTTTTTTAGTGGACCTCTCTACCACCATGTGTTAATGCAGCCTTCTTGTTCAAAAAGGGACCTGCACACAAGTCACACAATTAGAATCAACTTCTTGATGGAGGGAGGTGCCTTTCTACCTTGATGGCCCACAATCTTCAGTGGGTTTTCCTTACTCCCCTAGGTTATTGGAAGCAGAGTAGACCTTTTGTCTTGGCTATTGCATAGTACCACTTGCTCTGAGCCTTTTCCAGATTTCTCTGCCTCCAAGAAAGTACAGATAGTAGGCTATACACATCTGTGACAGCTTTTTCAGATACATCTAATTTCTTACTTGTTTGGAAAGTATAAAAGGAATGAAGTTTGACATGCTTTCTCTCCCCAGTCTTCCTGCTGGGCCAAAGATTGCAGAGAAGGAGAAAGCTAAAAGCCAGGAAATTACACTGTGTACTCAGCACAATTACAACCTGGCACAGAGATCCTGGCTTTTCTACCTTGCCAGAAACCTCAGCAGAATCAGGTTGGGGTGGGGATGGAGGGGAGATTAGTTCCCAGCAACCCCACAGGAAATTACCCCACTCCCACCTGGTACATGAGCAAAGGCCTCACTAAATTGAGCAAGTAGCAGTGAAATCATCTCTCCCTCTAGAGAAGGCTTTTAAGAAAGAGGAAGCAGTAATGTCAACTTTGACAGCGATGCCAATCCAACTCAGTGGTAAGAATGGATTGTTAGGAAGCTTCAACGATATATTTTCTGCTGTAGCACACACCATGTCAGTGGACAGCAAGACTGGAAGACCTTGTGAAGGAAGATGATGAAGTACTTTCCAGTCCATTAGTAACTAAAGAAGAATAAACAATGAGAGCTTTGTCTCTTCTGTAACACTAAAAGCCACAGTAGGACCTACCACCCAGCAGAGCTGCAGTACTTACAAATAAAACTATCACTAATTCATGAATTTGCTCCGGATGCTCTGCAAATGGCCGCAGATGTACTAGGAACCTTGGAAATGCTTCATAAACTTCCAAGGCCCATGTCCACTATGTATGCCTTACTAATGAAGAGGAACTCCATTGCTCTGGAGTTCTTTGTAAAAGCATAGGAAGAGGAATGATCATAGCCCTTAAAAGAACCCTAATGGCAGAGCCTATTACGGAATGTTAAAAATGCTTCTGTGGATCTGAGGTAACAATGCTTCTGTGGATCTGAGGTAACAATGCTTCTGTGGATCTGATACAGCAAAAGATTTGTATCGGATGTCACAGAGTTTGTGCAAGATGGGGGGGGGGGTTGTACTCTATTTGTTGGTGCTGTAATAGAACAAAAGGAGCTCTAATGCATATGCTATAGGACTTTAGCAGCTGTGGAAAGAGGTAGACACCAGTGACAATTAGTTCTTCGCTTCAGCAGCCAAACTTTAGCTGAAAATTACATCCTAGGTTACGGACCTACTGCACTGTTACACCACAAAGACTTTGATTTTTCAGGGCTACAGTGATTACCAAGCACATGATTTTACAAAAATGGAGTAGTGCTATTTGGAATTGTGTGAGTTAAGAACAAAATAAAGAATAGCTTTTCAATGTACAAGGCAATTATATTAATTCAAAGACATTTGGACCACATGTCTTGATACATTTGAATAAAGAATGCTGAGATGGCTCAAATAATACCAGATTTCCGGTCCACCTGCACTCTCCACTTTTTCTCTTCTTCTTGAGCCTCCCTCCCTTAATCCCTCATTCCCTTTTTTGCCTTTTTGTTTCTCTTTTTTTTTATCCCCAGCCTAACGTTATGTCTGCGTAATATTGTCTGATTTTTGTATTGTCTGATCTTGCAGCTTTGACAAATTGTAAAGTTGTGTAATTGCATATTTTTATTGGCTATTCTGTGAAATTTGTGGTGTTTGGTAACCTACAAAAGCTGTAAGTCATTTTACCTTTTTGTATTTTTGATTATTTTATGAAAATTAATAAAATATTTACAAAAAACTAGGAATATATATTTTTAAATCAGCAAGCCTAGATAACTTGCACTCAGGAGTTCTAAAAGAGTTGGCTGAGAAGATCTCTAGACTGCTGATAATTTATCATAGAATATGAGGGAACTGCCAAAAGACTTGTAGAATACTAATATTGGGCCAGTATTTAAAATGGGCAAATGTGATGGGGTAACTATAGGCTGGCTAGCTTGACATCAGTTCTGGGCAAAATAATAGAAAAGCTGATATGGGATTCAGTTGGTAAAGATTTAAAGCAGGGAGTAGTCAATAGGCTGACCACAGACCAAATCCGAACCACCAGACGCTTATTTTTATCATCGTTATTTTTATTATTTTCTCTGAAGTCTGGACCTTGACTATACCTTGACCAAGAAATTTGGACCTTGACAAAAATAATTGATTACCCCTGGTTTAAAGGATAGGAGTATAATTCATTCCTGAAAACACGGTATTATGGAAAATAAATCCACATCCCTGAGCAACATAGTTATACCAACTTAACCCTCCGTGTAGACAGAGCTATGTCAGTGGGAGAGCTGCTCCTGCCAACATAGCTACCGCCTCTCAGGGAGATGGATTAACTACGCCAATGGGAAAAGCTCTCCCCCGTCAGCATAGGAGCGTCTTCACTAAAGTGCTATAGTGACACAATTGTATCAGTGCAGTGTGCTGCTATAGGTGAAAAGCCCTTAGACTTTTGTAAGGTGTTAATTATCAACTCAGGGTGTTTCTAGTGGGGTTCCACAGGGATCGTTTCTAGGCTTAATGCTATTCATAATCTTCATCTATTAATTGCTGAGTAAATACAAAATCATTGCTAATGAAATTTGTGGAAGACATAGATTGGTGGTACGGTAAATATAGATGAGGACAGGGCAGGCATCAGAATGATCGGGATTGCTTGGTAAACTGGGTCCATTTAAACAAAATGCATTTTAATACAGCCAAATGCAAAGTTATACATCTAGGAACAAATAATGCAGTGACTGAAAAGGACAAGCAATTCAATGTGAGTTCCCAGTGTAACATGGTGGCAAAAAAGGCTGATTGTATGCTTTAGATGTGTAAAAGGGAGTAGTGAGGAGTAATAGTAGGGAAATGATTTTACTTTTGTACCCAGTATTGGTGAGACCAATACATGATTGCAGGGGACTGAACTTGATGACCTCTCCCTTCCAGTCCTATGATTCTGTGATCCTAGTGGTCCTTACTACAAATCTGGGAATGTGAATCTGCATCTACCGAGTCCTTGGGAAACTTGTTAATTGTATTATTCTTAGGGGCAAAACAAGCATCCAAACTATAGCAACAATGAACTGCAGTTTTCCCAGGAGAGTATGGATTTGTGATGAAGCATTGCCTGGTTCAACTGTAAAGGTTGTAGCAGCTTGGGCTGTACTAGATACAGCCACGCACAGAGTTCTCTTGCAAGATAGAGGAAGATTTGTATGCTTGTTGCTAATGGCTGAATGCTCTGTTAACTGATAGTATTAGTTTACTTTAGAGCATGAGTAAGTATTTTGGCTAACAAGAAGGTTCAGTATATTGTAGCTTTGGATGTTATTTTGGGAAAGGTGCAGAGGAGGCAGTCCAATGCCACAGCCAGAACAAAAGGTTGGTCTACATCCAATCACCTAGAAGAGAGGCAAAAGCTCACTGTTAATATTGAGACATTAAAGGTCCAGGAGAGGAAAATCATAGGTAAGAACAAATTTTATTTCTTCTCCCTGAAATGCAGAGTTTTCCAAATACTCCTTAATTTGAGTTTAATGAGGCGCACTGAGAGTCTCTTGGTGGCTATGGAGGGAAAGGAGTCTTCAGCCCCAAGATTCTTCAGTAGGCTGGTCATTCCAAGTGACAGGCTATTTGTCTGGCTTTTGCTGTGTCAGTGTGTTTTCACGGTTTCTGGATGTCCAATTCAATTAAGTTGGGGATTCAAAAATATCTTTTTGGAATCAACTACTCTCCAAAGTGCCTCTTATCTGTTTAAAATATCCTGGATTTTACCCCAAATAGTTTTAAAACATATTGTACTGTACCTTTTAGAAATCTTACTATTTTTCATATCAGTTGTTAGTTTGATTTTTAATATTTGTAAATAATTCTGTACATGAATTACTTTTAACATCGTCAAACATGCTTAATTTTTCAGAATCATTCTAGCTAGCCAAAACTCTATGGTTGTAACTAGTTTACAGAAGTAATATACTCTTTGCTCACTTGTGCTTTTACCCCAACTCTGATAGATGTAGTTAGATGCTACATTTTCATTGATGAGTTTTTATTAAATGGTACACATACAGCAATTGTAAAAGGTGTAATACTAAATACTGCTATAAGCTACACAGGCTAATTTTCAAGTCACTTCTTTTACAGTCATTGATTTGTTGTATCATAAAACAAATAATACGACTGACTAAACAGTTCAGAATATAATGTGTTAATGCATGATACAGTTAGATTTGAATATACTTTTTGGTTTATACATTTTATACTAAGTGGATAAAACTAATGTGTAATAAAATTACATTGCAAGCTAGTATTTCAAAACATCAGGGTATTAATGCGTTTTTTGCAGCAATTGAATTGCTTCTACAATGGCCTAGTAAAGAATAATTATTAGTTGTTTCCAGACAAGTGACTAAAATCGACATCTTGGTACTTTGTCCATGCTTCTCATGAATCATATATGCTCAATTTAGAGGAAAGCCATTTCATAATAGTATTTGTGCTAAAGCACCAACATACAGTAGCCATGGAAGAGCAAATTCTGTGTATACATCAAGAAAAATTACTACCTTGCTTCATATATTGTAAATTATATCTTGATTTTTAGATGGCTGGATGATATTTCAGTACTGGTATTTACAAAATGTCTTTTGTTAAACTGAAATCTGAGCAAATTTTATATGGGAATCATGGAAAAAAATAAATATAAAATAATGTGGTGACATTTAAGTCACTTTTCATACCACACCCACTTTTCTGAAATGTCTTCGTTTGTACCAGTAATACCTAATCTTGTATTCTCATTTTGAACTCCACTTTTCCTTCATATGGATCATGAGGGTTATCTGCGGTAATTCCAGCTCCAATGACTCTGCACACAACGGTAACTTCTGTATTCCTTGTAATGTTGAGAAATTTCACTGCTACCAAAGGATTACTGTAGGTGGGCTGGGATGAAAGAAAGATCTTTTAACCTTCTTTTGAAAGCTTGAACTATCAATTTAGAAATATAAATTGTGCATTAAATTTTGATCAAATTCACATAATTTCACAGAGATGTTTCAAACTGCTGATCTGATAAAAACATAGGGGAACAAAACCACAAATTTGAGTTCAGAAACACATACCTGTGCTTTCTTTCCATAGTAAGGGAAGTAGTGAAGGTTAAAGGTGCCGTTGACTGGGTAATATTGTAGTTCAAGTGGGCTGAAGTCCTCATGCTATTTTTGAAGGTAAGAAATCAGATTTGTTAGCACTCAAACTATAAACCAGCACTCAGTTTTCAATAACATGAAATTCAGTAAAGACAAGTACTAAGTACTACACTTTTTAAGAAAGAAAAATTAAATGCACAAATACAAATGGGAAATAACTGACTAAACAATAGTATGGCTAAAAAGGATCTGGGAGCTATAGTGAACCATACACTGAATATGAGCCAACAATGTGGTGACGTTGCAAAAAAGGCTAGTATCATTCTGGGATGTATTAACAGAATTGTCTATTCAGCACTGGTGAGGCATCAGCTGGAGTACTGTGTCCAGTTCTGGGCCCCACCTGTTAGGAAAGACATGGGCAAATTAGAGAGAGCTGAGAGGAGAACAACAAAAATGATAAAAGATTTAGCAAACCTGACCTGAAAGGTTAAAAAAAACTAGGCATGTTTAGCTGTGAGCAAAGAAGGATGAGGGGGGAACTGATAACAGTCTTCAAATATGTCAAGGGCTGTTATAAAGAAGACCGTGATCAATTGTTCTCCATGTCCACTGAAGGTAGGACAAGAAGTGATAAGCTTAATCTGCAGCAAGGAAGAGTTAGGTTAGAAATTAGAAAAAACTTTCTAACTGTAAGGATAATTAAGTACTGGGATAGGCTTCAAGGGAGGTTGTAGAATCCCCACTAATGGAGGCTTTTAAGAACGTTAGATAAACAGCTGTCAAGGATGGTCTAGATATACTTGGTCCTGCCTCAGGGCTGGGAGCTGGACTAGATGACCTCCCAAGGTCCCGTTTAACCCTACATTTCGGTGACTGAATGATTCTAAGTATTTTATAGCTATTAAAACCTAAATAATATGCACAGACCCCAGTTCAGCAATCCATACTTTATCAGCGCAGCACTTGAGAACATGCCTAACTTTGTCCCACTGAAATGAATTCTACAGTCTCAGCTTTCTTTTGAAAAAATTAATCTCTAGCTGTTATGGTTGTCAAGAGAAACCTCCAAAGCGTGACAAGAGCTAACCAATTCCAGGGTATCTGCCTGAGTTTTCAGAGAGCCTGAAACAATTGCTCCGTGTTGTGAACTCCCCTGTTTATTTCAGATACCACTGATGATACTTTAAAGGTCAACTATTTCAGATACTCAGGATACTTAGTTTAATTAGTTCGCTGGTATTCAAAGTATGGAAGAAAGGAGAGGAATATCATATTATAAACATCTTTGATATCTAATATTGAAAATAAGTCATTTCTTAGCCTAAAGTAGGGATTGGCAACCTTTTACACGTGGCCTGTCAGGGAAATCTGCTGGCGGGCCGGGACAATTTGTTTACCTGCAGCGTCCGCAGATTCGGCCGATCGCAGCTCCCACTGGCTGCGGTTCGCCGTTCCAGGCCAATGGGGGCTACGGGAAGTGGCGGCCAGCACATCCGTTGGCCCACACTGCTTCCCGCAGCCCCCATTGGCCTGGAACGGTGAACTGCGGCCAATGGGAGCTGCAATCGGCTGAACCTGCAGACGCTGCAGGTAAACAAACTGTCCCAGCCCGCCAGTGGATTTTCCTCACAGGCCACGTGCCAAAGGTTGCCGATCCCTGGTCTAAAGGATAAAAAGAATTACAAGCACATTTTTAAAACCCAATTTAATTTCATTTATTTAAAATTCTAAAATATGGGAAGACCTTAAACAACACATAATAGGGTTAAAAGGGGTATGTGATTGGTTTCATTTTCCTGAAGGGAGCCTCAGCTTTCAAAAGTCTGGGAAATGCTGCTGTGTGATATCTGAGGGAGACATGTCCAATAGATTGGAAAGATTCTTTCAGCATGTTGTATATTCTGTATTACAAAATACATAGTTCCCACCCTTTATGTGAAGCAATTAACTACTCAGATAGCTGAATGCCAATTTTGTAAATAACTTTTTTCTGTTCTGGACACATTTTATTTTTATACATTTTTCCTTAAAGCCTGACCCAAAGCTCATTGTCATCAATCTGTTGTGGATCAAGCCCTGTATCACTGAAGGTTAGAGAAATTTGCAGCAATGTAACTACTTTTATATAGTTACACTGGTGCAAACCTAGAGTAGAGGCACACTGCATCAGTGTTAACCAGAGCTGGTGCTGGTGTGACTTGCCCAAGTAATTTACCAGGTAATTTGCACCAGTTTAAAAAAAAAAAAAAAACCCAAGCAAACAAATGAAGCCAGTATAGATATGACATGAGAAAAGGGATTCCCCCCCCCCTAAATTATAACTAAACAAACCTTTTTCTTAGCTTGAAGTCTT
Source organism: Emys orbicularis (assembly GCF_028017835.1). Classification (NCBI taxonomy): domain Eukaryota; kingdom Metazoa; phylum Chordata; order Testudines; family Emydidae; genus Emys; species Emys orbicularis. The sequence goes on along the minus strand of NC_088683.1, from coordinate 256,488,402 downwards.
GTATACTAACTGATTGCCCATAGTAAATTATAGATGAGTAATAAACTGTGGAGGTAAGGTGGTAGTGGCGGAGAACGGATAACATTCAAACTTATTGTGACAAGTATGTTTGGTTAGGATAATGTCTGATTTGGTTAGCAATATCTGAACTATGTTTTCAAATGAGTTAGAATAAAGAAATTAACTTTCCATTTTCTTACAGTTTCCTGGATCTGAAAGGTATATGCAGGTAAGAATACTTCTACTGAAGGAACAATTGGACATTACAGTGAATTGTAAATTGAAAAGTGTTTGCTTAGGGAAATGATTTTCAAAGGTGCAAGAGCATCCATAAATCCTGTTGAAATCAATGATAGCTGCAGTGCTTGGAACCTTTGAAATGTGAGCACTCCGTACTTACTTGAGCTGTACAGCTCACCCTTGGTGCAGTGCCATTGCCAGGGAGAAAATTGATAATCTGAAACAATAAATGTTCACATTAGTCACTTCAGAATTATTTATAATATAAAAGCATTGGCAAAAATGATGTATTTAGATTTGCATATTGCTTTGGCTGCCTTTTTCTGGATCTTGGTAAGAACTGTGAAGCTTAGATCATTTTTATTGTATGCAATAATAAAAAACACCTTATCACAAAGTATCATATTTGCAATGTGGAACACCATCGCTTCCTGGCTTTTTTTTTTTTTTTTTCCCCTTAGTGAGGCTAACTAATTTAATTGCATACATTCATTTGGAGACTAGTGTTCAACAAGAAGAAATTACTTAATGCATTAGTAAAATTAAAGTTTTTAAAAGTTTTGCTGCCCTCCATGACCTGACATATCAGCACTGGCTTGGGTTGAGTAAACAGGCACATCCTTCTCAGGTGCAAACTGGCAGGATCCCCATCACCAGTAGCAAAGACAGAAGGAAGTAAGCACCACTGGGGAGTATGAGGCAGGACCTCCCCTTCCTCTCTGCTGAAGCTTGAGCTGGTAAGCTCTCTAAACAAGGCTTTACTGGAGAAAGTGGCAGCTTTTTTTAAAGGAGCCTATTCTTCACCTGAAAAAAACAAGTACACAAGCTTTCCTCCCACAGCTAGCTCTTGCAGACATTAGTTTCCCCTATGTTGCTCAGGTTTCATTTACTTGGTACTTGTGATGTCATAATTTTACTAATTCTCCAGTAATCCATAGGATTGTCCAGGAAAAAGACAATACCTGAATTTCTAATGCAAAATTGAGTTAGAGTCAACAGCAATGGGTGATATAGAAACCCCTAGCATGGAAAATTATTCTGATTCTTCTTCTATCAAACATTAGTTAACACATCAGTCTTTCTTTTTCGGTACTTTAGGATTGGTACTTACTCTGTTCATTTTTATAATTAAACATGGTTTTCCTTCTGGAAATCCAAAAGTGGAATTTGCCAGGCCAGAGCAGTTTTCAAGCATATCTGATGTGAACTTGCAGGAGTGTTTTGTTTTGTTTGGACCAAGGAATGATTTTTGAAAGAAGTATTTCTCACTTGTGCAGTTGATGTTGGCATGTTGTGCAGTTGTATTATATGCTATATCAGTGTAAAACAAACAAACAAAAAATTAATTCCTCTATATCCTGGTTTGTGGCACTGAACTATTTCCCTCACAGATTGTAATTTTTAATACCATACTCCAGGGTTTTTTTGTGGGAGACCTAGTTGTATTTCTAGAGAGAATAGAATCAAATAGTATTAACAAGGGCAAATTGAACTCTCTATAATTCACAGACAAAAACTCTGTTAAAATGGAGTGAAGGTTGACAGTACATATCAATAATCTAGGATAAAATCCATTATGGGGATGTTAAAATTATCCTCAAAACAATCATTAGAAATTCAGGAAATTTAAAGCTAGGGTTTAACTTAAAATAAATCCCAACATATATTAAGGTATTAGGGCACCGAAACAACTTTAAGTATGCCCTGTAGTGACACCAGGCAATAACCACATGATTACAATTAAGGCATATGTGTTTGTGGTCACATATGAGATTAAACTTTTTTCTTTCTTTTTTCCTCCTCATGGTGTCTCAATATTAAGATCATTCGGGGGGGGGGGATATGAATAGGTCTGTCGTGGTGCTGCATTTCTTGCATCACCCATTTTACATTAATTTTGACTCGTAAGCTCATTAACAGATTTACTTGTAAATTTTCAGAAAATTTATTCTATGCTGAAAAAATGTACTATTTTATACTCACTGTAGTTGTGGGAAGATATGCTGTATTTTCCTTACAAAGCAAAGAGACTGAATCTCTACTTTAAGTGCAAAAACTCAACTCTCCGTTTACTAGGGAGCAGTGATCTGTCCTTCTATAATGTTATGTTTATATTGAAATAAATCTTATTTCTTTTCATACCCGAAAGAAATTTGTGAAGAGTTGTTACATATTTCTCCCAGGAGTTTTTGTCAGAGACGTTGTAATAAATTTCTAATCCTCCTTCACCATAGACATCCGGACGTAATGTCACCCCTTTATTTAAAAAAGAAAAAATGAAGAAAAGAGAAGTGTTTCAGGTATTAATCAATTTATTTAAACTAATTGCAGATGTGACACTGCTATCAGTGGAACTCCACCGAGCCCCCAGTCACTGTTGGAAGTGATTTAATCATCCTGCACAGGAATGATAGGAAATCTTCAGAGGGTGTATGCAAAAATCGATGCTACTTGTGAAATGCTTTCTTTTCTCTATGATTCAAGTATGTCTCCCTTATTTTCAGAATGCCCTAAAATGCAAGTGCGACTGATGTCCTATTTCATTTATACTGTATTTCCCCCAGCACTTGTTAAAAGTAGTGGGTGTAATTATCGTATCAATTCTAAAAGCCAAAGTATATTTCTCTGTGAAATGACTTTCCAACATGCAAATTTAATGTTTGACAGTAATTATTTTGCCAGTAAACTTAAGTGTTGTTTTCCCTTCCCCAGTTTAAAAATCCTAATTAGGAGCAGTTCTATACCTACATAAATTGTCTAGTGATTGGCTTAACAGATTTTTTACTGTCCCCTCTCCCATCTATTCACATTTTCAAGTCCTAATCTTTATTGCTAACTCCATGTTTCTTTGTCCACCTTATTTTTACTTTACGCCTTATTTATTTCTTTTTGGCATTTTTCTTTCATCTTCTTTGTTCTCTCCCTTTCTATATCACTTCACTTCCATGGTTCTGTTTCTATAAATCTCACATTACTACTGTCTTTTTTTCTTCTCCGAGTGTACAGTGTCTGAAGAGACTTGAAGGTGCTGCTGTCAAGGAGTGGAGAGCTTAGTCCTGTCTTGTTTAGGAAATAAGGGCCCATTTACAACTCTTCTGTGGGAAGACCCATAGAAAGGGAGGAAATTTCCCTGAAGTTCCTCTTGAAATTTCCCCTGATTTATTTGCTGAGAGGGCAGGTTTAAATAGGTGACACGGCCTGCTCACAAACCCATGAGATCCCCTGAGAGCCAGAGAATGTCAGGACCCTGATCCTGTTCCCCTGCTTTGTGTCCTCAGCACCCTGACCATTCCTCTACACAGGAACTCGTATTGTGAAAAATTAGAGTGATTTTGATACATTAGCCATACGGTATGAAATGGACAGTATTTGTGACTATACCTGGTGATTTTAATCGATCTTGATAGTCCGGTGTATATGGACTGATTGTCCTCATTAAGGAATATATGGCGAGTGAAAACAGCCCAGTCATCACTATGTAGAAAGCAACGTAGTACAGACTGATCCACACTGTAGGGAAAAATGTATGATTAACAATATCAGGTTAAAGTGAATATTGCGAGTAAGTCCCTCCCTGCTATGTTTTTGTTTGTAGTAGATGCTGTCATGACTAAAAAGCTTGAAAGGAGTAGAAAAATGGAGAGGCAAAGTAATCCAATGGACAGAATCTTTGTTTGAACTTGACTTCAGTGGGAGTTGAAGGTACTCAGCATCTTCCAGAATTGTGCACTAAATTTGGTGTTTTGAGTCTTATCTGTTAATTTAAAAAAACTTTTTTTCTGGAAAATGTTGTAAATTTGTTCCATTTTATAAGGAACATAGTGAAGGTGTGGAGTAACATACCACTGGATATTATTTATTGACTAATAGTTTCTTTCAGCTCATAGGTAAATTTGGATAGCTTGAAAGAAGGGGCTGAAGGCTACCCATTACACGAAAGTTTTTTTTTTTTTACGTAACTGGTGATCAGCACAGATTATAAATTGAAAAAATCTGTGCCGCTTCTTGGCATGACTATTTTTGCATATTCACCATACTTATCTGCTCATTCCATATGAAGGATATAAAACAGTCCTGATGAATTTCACTGACAACACCAGTCTGCTAAAAATATGATTTGGTCACAGATCCCATTTACACTTATTTCACACTTTATCATTGAATCCTTCTCGGGTAAATCCCTTCTCACTGCCACCTGATTTACAATGGTGTGAGATTAGAACCAGGCTCTGTTTCTTCATACATGTCTGTAAAATACCTAGCACACTGTTAGTTCTACATAAATAATTAATACAACAATCCCCATGGAATAAGTTTAAAAACAAAAACAAAAACCCACTAATTTTTATCATATAACCCTTGCACCCACCAACATTAGGAAAGGTTAATTTTAAGTAGATTTTCTTTTAAATTTAAAAATTGCTGTTAAGATCCATTATATCAAATTTCAGCTCAGAAACATCTTACAGGCAAATCGGTTATCTCAGGAAAGGAGCAGAGAAGGGAAAGAGTAACCTGCAACTGCCATTAGTATCTGTGGGACAAGAAACCTTTTTAAAATCAATCAGAGCATTCCTTCTTTGAATGTAGACCATGAGACATATTGTTGTTGCAAAGGCAGGGTTGTTTATGGATGGATGGATGGGTTGAGCTGAAATGTGCATCAGTGTGCTGGGATAAAACAGCAGATTTACTAAACAGAAATGAAATCAGAAAAATCATTTTGGAAAGGCAAACTGTATTTCCAGATATTTGGATCTGAATTTTATCTTCACTTGCTTCCCAGATGGGCCTGAAGAAAAAAAACCAGATCCTGTTTCCTGTGTTATCCTGACATTTAGATATTAGGTCCAGTTCCTGTAGTCATGAGCATCCAAAACAACCAATTAAAGTTAAAAGGAGTTTTGCGTACATAAAAACTGCAAGGTCAGGCCCCCTCTAGTTAATCCTGCTGTCAGAATCATGTCATAACTATAACACATAGGTATTAATAATTAATGATTATCTTAATTTGCATCCTTGACAATAATTTGAACCAGAATGGTTTAAAACTATTCTCATACTTGAGGAAAATACTTGGATCAGTTTTTCTTTATTAAAATGGCCTATCTGGTTATATAGCCAATTGTTAATATTTATCCGTCGTCTCATTGCTTTTGATATGGTGTCTCTAAACTGGTCAGAAATGTTAAAAGTCCTGGCTAAAGACTGCTCAGCTGTTTGCAGTCTGGCTTTGGTAGAAATTCTGAAAAACACTAACTTGCCATAGTTTATTTTAATAATTATTTCTCAGTTTCACAAATCATGGAATCATGTACATTAGATATGGAAGTCAAAGAGGATTTTGCCATTGACTTCGGTGGGAGCAGCATTGAAGACCTTAGTTATTTTAATCTTTCCATATATGTCAACCCTGCCAGCACCTTAATCATTTTGGTTGCTCTTCTCTGTGCTTACTCCATTTTTCCAAGTGATTCTTTCATTGTCTTGTTTTAAGTCATGCTTAAAGTGATACATTTCATCCTAATGGTGGTTCGGGAATTTTAGTTATGGCAAAAAAAATCCTTGAATAAGTGAAACAATTAAGAGATTCCAAATCTCTTCATTCAATAACTTCACACTCAGAAACATTTCAGGAAATGAACTTGTGCTTTAACAAAATATCTCATCAACCCCTGGGGTGACTCACAAGCATGCCACAAAAACAAGAGATCTCCATGACCATGCAACATTCATCATCTCATCCTAGCAAATTAATGAGGAACAAACAAAAAAACAAGTCATGCAGCTTTCTAACAGCACTAGAAAGAAGAAAAGATTCTTGTTTTTGTAAACATATGTGACCACATACCCCAATTAATCAAGGTTCTTCCCATTAACTGCCCTGTGTCTGGATTCCAGACGAAACGGTTGAAATTTTCCATCCGTTGGCTGCAGGTCTTCTTTTCATTTAAAGCTGCCATTTTCTCAAAAAAAAAAAAAATCCCAAACACACAGACAACCCCCTGAAACCCAAAGAACACGAGAAACCAAGAAATTCAACTGATGCCCAAACAGCTGGTCAAGAAGAATACTCTGCTTTTTATACTTTTCTTCCCTGAAGGTCAAACAGATTACACCCAATATCACTGAAACCACCTAATGGCAAAATGTTGTCCTGTATAAACATTGCTGATAAGGTACAATGTTCAGGTTGGCAAAGAAAAATTAGTTGCTATCACATGTCCTTCTACTTTCTCTTTAATACCTCAGTAACTCTCCAGTGTTACACGTTTTGTACAGCACTTTTAGAACTTGTGATACATTCAGCTTGATAGCTGTTATCAAAGCAGATAAAGTTAAGGAGAACTGCTTCCCTGCATTTTTTCTTTTTTAAATCTACAAAGATTGGATCAAATTCTACCCTTACAGCACATGAAAGCCCAATCAGGTCCATGGGGTTGCATGGGGAATAAGTTGTCACAGAGTTTGGTCAATTATCCATCCAGTTTGCCACCTTTCACAAGTAGAAGGGGAATTTCTCCCTGCTTTCTACTGGAAGAGTTGTTATAGTGCACTCTCTGATTATATTAACTTTGGCCACATGCAGGACACTAGTCTCATTCACTTCATATCCCTGTTTCATTCACTATGCACCACCATACCAAATGAAGCAAGGGCCCTACAGGAAAAAGTATTGTGTGATAAAGGACAGTTTTGTAATGCATGTGTACAATGAAGCAGAAGTAAAATTGTGTGGGCAACCTTAACTTTAGCATTCCTGTCTTTTGATTGTTTCACTTCACAACCTGAGGCTCTGATCCCTCAAAGATATTTGCTTCTCTTTATGCACCATGAGTAGTCAAGCTGAAATCAATAGTTGTGTAAGTCTCTGTAGGATCAGCACCATAATGTGCTTTTGCCTAGGTTTTTTTCAGAAAAAAAGAAAGGATGTACACTTAGGACTCAATCCATTTTAAAAAGAATGGTTATGATAAGTTCTACTAGCACACACAGAAATAATGGTTCAGAATTTAGATTAAGATCCTAGAGCTCTTCACTCACTGCTTTTAACCACACTGCCATCCTTCAACTTTATTAACTGATGTTAACTATCTGTGTTAACCTACTGTCAGAAATATCTAGGGTTAAATTTGGGTCCCACTGAAATTAATAGCAAAACTTTCTGAGAATTCAGTGACACCAAGTTCTTTGAGTGCTTGCTCACGTGTATTCCACAGTAGGTGTGCGTGCTTGCCACGTGCACCGGTGCCGGAAGTTTTTCCCCTAGCAGTATCCATAGGGGGAGCGCTACTGCGACCCTTGGAGTGGCACCTCTATAGCGCGCTATAAGGGGAGCCGCGCGCTCCCCCCACCCTCAGTTCCTTCTTGCCGCCAGTGAGGGTGCATTGGAACTACTGTTCCAGCTTCGCTTCGCTGCAGCTCGTCCCTGAACTCGTTGTTTGTCGTTAGTGGTACCTGTTAGTTCAACAAGTTTCAATTCAGTTAGTTAGCATTCGGGCCGGGGCCCCAGGGTTTAAATCGTGCGACTCTTGCAGGCGTTCGATGCCCGGAAGTGACCCGCACACTGACTGTCTCCGCTGCTTGGGTGAATCCCATATTAGTGACCGCTGTAAGATCTGCAGGTCCTTTAAACCTAGAACTAAAAAAGAAAGAGACATTAGACTTCGGGCCCTTCTCATGGAGTCGGCACTGGCCCCAACCCTGGTGTGCCGAGCGGATTCGGCACCGGGCACAGGGCCGGCTTTAGCAAGTGCGGGACCCGATTCCTGGGGCGGCACTTCGGATTGCTGGCTGGGGGAGGGGGAGCAGCGGGGCTTGCCGCGCTCCGGCCGGAGCTCCAGCCAGGAGAGCGGGGCCTGCCGCGCTCCAGCAGGCGCTCTGGCCAGGGGAGCGGGGCCCCCGAAGACGACCGCCGCTGGGGTGAGTACGCGGGGCACTCTTAGGCGCGGGGCCCGATTCCGGGGAATCGGGCAAATCAGCCTAAAGCTGGCCCTGACCGGGTACCTCGTTTTCGGTGCGCAGTGATCCCCCAGCACCTTCCGGTGGCCGGCACCGCTCTCCGTCTAAGAAACAGAGAAAGGCCCCATCCTCTCAGTGGCGTCAAGAGAAAGCAGGGGGAGAGGCTAGACCCGCGTCGGGCAGCCCCAGTTCCCCCCCGGGGTCCAGAGCTCCGACTCATGTCGAGCGGAGCAGCCCGGTGGCGTTGACTCAAGCCTCTCCGGATGTCCGGATGCCTTCGACGCCAGAGGCCCTGCAGGCGGCCCGAGACATTATGACTCTGCAGGTACCCGGGGCACCACCGGCACCCGGGCCCCGCTCCAGAGCCAAGCCGCCGCTGGGCTCTAGACAGTCAAATCCGACCCGACGCAGATCCTGGTCAGGGGACCGCTCTAGGGCATGCTCGCCGCTCAGCGTCCTGTCAGGACACAGTCTCCAGCCTCTGCTTTTGTCACCCACCAGGTTGTCTGGTCGTGTGCCGTCGGATCGGAGTTCCAGGCACCGTTCCATGCCGAGCAGAGAGTATCGGCGGGACAGGCATAGGCGCTCCCCTTCTCGTGTGCGCTACCATAGCCGCTCCCGACACGGGCGCCGTTGCCATTCGCGCTCCAGCTCTCTCTCCTTGAGGCACCGCGCCCACGACTCCTGGCGGGGGTCGCCATCTCTGCGCCGTCGCGGATCTCGGCGTAGTAGCATCTCGAAGTAGTAGCTCAAGACGGCACCGTTCCTTGACGTCGGAGTCCCGGTCTCGTGGCAGATGTCGTTCTCGGCACCATCGATCGTACCGCTCCCGTTGTACCGACAGGTTATTGGTAACCCCGACCTTGACCCACACGAGGCCCCCTACGTCTCAGCCCGGCCAATCTGACCAGCTGGTGCCACCGGTGTTGCAGCATAGTCAATGGCAGGGGCCCCCATGGCAGGGCCAGTGGTGCCAGTGGACCCCCTGGCCCCCCGCGCATGCCCAGCCAGGTACTCGTTCGGTAGCAGGGGCTTTGGAGGCTCCTTCTGCCTCACTATCCAGGCCTCCAAGGGATAGATCGGTGGATCACGTATCCTCAGCACCGCACGCGGAATCCGACCAAGGGGTAGATCCCGCGGCACCGACCGATGTGCAGAGCTCTGTACCGGCCTCCTCCCCCGCGCCGGATGACAAGGTTGCGGCCCCACCCCCCTCCGCACCGCAGGAGGACTTCAGGGCTCACCAAGAGCTACTGAAGTGAGTAGCATCGAGCCTCCATCTCCTCAGCTTGGGGACCCTAAGACTCGCTCTTCAATGTCCTCTTGCCTTCAGCACCGGGCAGAGTGGCCCTGCCACTGCACGAAGGGGTGGCTAACGTTTCCAATGCCCTCTGGCAAACGCCGGCCTCCCTTGCGCCAATATCGAAGAAGGCAGAGCGCAAATATTTTGTGCCCACAAAAGGACATGAGTATCTCTATACCAACCCGGCCCCAACTCCCTAGTGGTGGAGTCTGTAAATCATAGGGAGAGACAGGGTCAACTAGGACCCACACCCAAGAATAAGGACTCTAGAAGGCTGGACTCATTTGGTAGGAAACTTTATTCGTCGTCCAGTTTCCAGCTCTGGGTGGCCAACCACCAAGCCCTCCTCAGCCGTTATGAGTTTAACCTGTGGGGGTCACTGCCTAAATTTGAACCCTCCCTTCCAGACAGTGAAAGGAAGGAATTTAAGGTGCTCATAGAGGAGGGTGCCGCTGCTGCGAAGGCTGCTCCGCAGGCAACATCAGATGCAGCTGACACGGCTGCTCGTTCCATGGCCTCGGCGGTGTCCATGCACAGGGCGTTGTGGCTGCTGCTGTCCGGGCTCTCCACGGAAGCGCAGTCCGTGATGCAGGATCTTCCCTTTGATGGCAATGACCTGTTCGCGGAACAAACAGACATGAAACTTCATGGCATGAAAGACTCACGTACGACCCTTGAAGCCCTCGGGCTTTACGTCCTGCCCAAGGAAAAGCCTAAGCCACAGGCTCCAGCCCCGGCTCCCCAGCCAAAATATGAGCCCACCTACAAGAGGTCCAAGACCCAAAGGAGGCGACCTCCAAAGGCAAGCTTGCTCTGCCCCACAACCTGGGCCCTCAAGGGGCAAGCAGCAGGGCAAGAGGCGCTTTTGACTGGTTGCAGGAGGGTACCCGGGTGTCCCCCGAGAGGACCCTCCTACCAATAAAGTTTGCCTTCAGCAATCGCTTGTGTTCGTCCTTTGCGGAATGGTCCCGAATAACATCGGACCGTTGGGTCCTCAACACCATTTCCCAGGGCTACACGCTACAATTTGTCTCACCCCCCACCCCCCCGGATGGCAGGGGAGACCCGTCACATTTACCCCTGCTAGAGCAGGAAGTGGGTTGGCGCCTCAGCTTGGGAGCTGTGGAGAGAGTTCCAAGGGAGTTCCGGGGAAAAGGGTTTTACTCCCGTTACTTCCTTATCCCGAAGGCGAAAGGGGGGCTCAGGCCTATCCTGGATTTACGAGACCTCAATCAGTTCATGGCCAAATGCCGGTTCCGCATGGTCTCTCTGGCATGTATCATACCTGCTCTAGACCCTGGTGATTGGTATGCGGCCCTGGACCTTCAGGACGCATACTTCCATATCCATATATTCGAGGGGCACAGACGCTTCCTTCGTTTCCTTGTGGGACAGGACCACTACCAGTTTACGGTCCTCCCATTTGGCCTCTCCACCGCGCCCAAGGTGTTCACAAAGTGTATGGCGGTAGTGGTGGCCTACCTCAGATGCCAGGGGGTCCAGATATTTCTCTACCTCGACGACTGGCTGCTCAAGGGCAGCTCGCAGTCTCAGGTACAGGACCATGTGGAGCTGCTCTTGGCTGTGTGTGCCAACCTAGGCCTCCTAGTAAATGAGGCCAAGTCGACACTAATTCCGGTGCAGCGCGTAGAATTCATAGGCGCGCTCGTGGATGCCTCCATGGCCACAGCCTCCCTTCCTCTGGGCAGGTTCCAGACCCTGAAGGGACTCATAGCCTCGGTTACGGAGGTCCCCGTGACCACGGCCAGGGTATGCCTGCAGCTCCTGGCCCACATGGTGGCATGCACATATGTGGTCCGCCACACCAGACTTCGGATGAGGCTCCTCCAACTCTGGCTGGCCTCAGAGTTCTCCCAGGCCCGGGACAGGCTGGACAAAGTCCTCACGGTACCGGCACTGGTGATCACCTTGCTCCAATGGTGGGCCTGCCCGGCCAATTTGCTCCAGGGCATTCCCTTCCGGGACCCGATCCCGTCACTAGACCTCGTGTCCGATGCGTTGGACTTGGGCTGGGGGGCCCATATAGTGAACTCACAGACCCAGGGGATGTGGTCGACTGTGGAGTTGTCCCTTCACATAAATGTCAAGGAGCTCAGGGCAATGCAACTAGCCTGTGCGGCATTCAGCGCACAACTGCGTGGCAAAGTGGTCAGGGTACTCACGGACAACACAACCGTGATGTTTTACATCAACAGGCAAGGCGGGGCAAGGTCCTCTGCCAGGAAGCCCTCAGTCTCTGGGAGTTCTGTATAGCCACATCATCTCCCTGAAGGCTTTCCACCTGCCAGGCGTCAACAACACACAGGCTGATCGCTTGAGCAGGGTTTTCTCCTCCCAACACGAGTGGTCACTCCACTCGGAGGTCACTCACCAGCTCTTCCGAGCATGGGGCACTCCCCAAGTAGACCTATTTGCGACCCTACAGAACCGGCATTGCCACCGGTTCTGTTCCGGGGGCGGGTGGGGAGGAACGCGATCTCAGATGCCTTCCTCCTGTCAAGGTCGGGTCAGCTCCTCTACGCCTTTCCCCCGTTCCCTCTCATCGGCAAAGTCCTAGAGAAAGTGAAAATGGACAAGGCATGTGTCCTCCTGATTGCCCCAGCTTGGTCCCGGCAACATTGGTATGGGACCATCCTGGCCTTGCTGGTGGCCCCTCCGCGGCCATTGCCACTCCGCTCGGACCTACTCATCCCCCCCTCCACCCCAACCTGGACACCCTCCATTTGACAGCATGGCTGCTCAGTGGCTAGATGCAGAGGAGAGAAGGTGTTTGGAGGGGGTCAGGCGTGTCCTCCTAGAAAGTAGGAAGCCATCCACGCGCTGAGCCTACCTGGTGAAGTGGTTCAGGTTCTCCAGGTGGGCAGGCAAGCGGGGTACTTCCCCAATGTCTGCCCCGCTCCAACTTATCCTTGAGCACCTCCTTCACCTTAGAACTCAGGGCCTGGCGCCTTCCTCCATCAGGGTGCACCTGGCGGCTATATCGGCTTTCCATCCGCCAATCCAGGGCTGCTCAGTTTTCTCCCATACCATGACCGGGCGTTTCCTCAAAGGGCTAGACTGGTCTTTTCTGTACGCTAGACCCCCTGTTCCTCAGTGGGATCTAAATTTGGTATTATCCCGCCTCACGGGGCCCCCGTTTGAGCCCCTAGCCACATGCTCATGGTCTCACCTTTCATGGAAGGTAGCCTTCCTTGTGGCTATCACGTCAGCCCAGAGGGTTTCGGAGCTCAGGGCCCTGACCTGCGACCCCCCCCCCCATGGTCTTTCGCAAGGACAAGGTACAGCTCCGCCTACACCCTGCATTCCTCCCTAAGGTGGTCTCCACTTTTCACATGGGCCAGGACATCTTCCTGCCTGTCCTCTGCCCCAAACCTCATGCCTCTGGCGAGGAACACCGCCTCCAAACGCTCGATGTGCGCAGGGCACTGGCTTTTTATCTGGATTGGACTAAGCCGTTCTGAAGGTCTTCACAACTATTTGTTGCTTCAGCCGAGCGCATGAGGAATCATCCGATCACCCAGAGGCTTTCCCGGTGGATTACATCGTGCATCCACACATGCTACGACCTAGCAGGGGTTCCCTCACCACCTATCATGAGGGTGCACTCAACAAGGGCTCAGGCCTCGTCGGCTGCCTTTGTGGCCCATGTCCCTATCCAGGACATCTGTAGAGCCATTACCCGGTCCTCCGTGTACATATTCACCTCACACTACGCAATTGTCTCACACGCCAGGGATGACGCTGGTTTCAGTAGAGCTGTGCTTTAGCCAGGGAATCTGTGAACTCCTACCCACCTCCATCAGGCATAGCTTGCAATCACCTACTGTGGAATACACACGAGCAAGCACTCGAAGAAGAAAGGACAGTTACCTGTTCCGTAACTGGCATTCTTTGAGATGTGTTGCTTCTGTCTATTCCACATCCCGCCCTCCTTCCCCTCTGTCGGAGTTGGTCCGGCAAGAAGGAACTGAGGGTGGGGGGAGTGCGCGGCTCCCCTTATAGCATGCTATAGAGGCACCACTCCAGGGGTCGCAGCAGCGCTCCCCTTACGGGTACTGCTAGGGGAAATACTTCCGGCACCGGTGCACGTGGTGAGCACACACATCTACTGTAGAATAGACATGAGCAACACATTTCGAAGAACGCCAGTTACGGAACAGGTAACTGTCCTTTTTCACTCCTAATGCATAGCTGTATCTGGTATGTCTTGATTTGCATTCATTTCAAAGGATAATTGTAGAGGAAAAAACTTTTAAAAAAACAGCTGATATTTTCTTTTGAGTATTCACATAGTTGAGACAGTTGCTACTGACATTAACATTTGGAGTAACAAAACAGTTAGTATTTTCAACTAAATAGTGCTGGGATCCTGGATACAGCTTGTGAAATTTTGTGCATTTCTATTGGATTTGATCTGCCAGAAGAGTACTTTAATAACCTAATATTTTATTACTTGTTTTACAATGATAAAGTATGAGTAGGGCAAAATAGAACAAGAAAATCAGACTTTTGACAAGTTTCTATTTATTTTCCATAGAAAGAGGGGGAAGACAAACAAGAAGCTCATTCCAGTAATCACATAATTTAACAACAAAACCTTCAACTGAATAATTGGTGAGTTATGGGTTTTTGAAACGTTACAGAAAATAAGACAAGGAGATCTGGCAATGGATTTAAGGAGATCTGCCAATGGAGGAAAATCAAATAGCTACTGAGAGTCTAAAAGGAATGCCAAGGTTCTTGCAAAATTCCAATTTCAGCGATAAGGTCAAATGAACTTACAGGAGAAAGCGCTTACTAGGGGAAGGAAAGTAGCAGGTCCTAAAAACATTTCAGTTTTGTCCATATCTAATATCAGACATTCAGGTGCATCTAGAAGACATTAAGCAGATATTTAGCTCTGCCTCAGTGCAGGGGACTGGGCTAGATGACCTACTGAGGTCCCTTCCCATCCTATACTTCGATGACTCTAAGTGTCTCTTTTATATGAACTTTATACTTCATGTTTATGTACTTGGGGTTTGAGTTTGTAGAAGGTGTTAGGGTGGAGGGCTGGGCTGAAGAAGTTGGGGGGTTTTCAAGGCAAGAAGGATGGGGCAACAAGGGGAAAGAGATTGGAGAAGTAGGGAGGTGGAGGGAGGGCCTGGGGGAAGAGGAAGGCAGGGGGATGTGGGGAAAGGGGCAAGTGGGGCAGGGTGAGAGGGAGGAAGTAGTAGGTGATAGGAAGGGCAGAAATCGCTGTTCGTGTATCTCAGCAGCCTGGATTGGTTTTCTGGGCTCCATTGCTCTATAGGGGGTACAGCTACGTAACTCAGCTCCTATGCCGCTTTCCATGAAGTGTTGCAGGGAAGAGAGACATCTCTTGCACTTCCAGCACATGGGCCATCAAGCTGTGGGGCTTTGAGGACCCCCACCAGTAAGGGGTGGCAACACAACAGGGTCTCCCACTAGCACCAATTTTAAAAAATGATATTAAAGCCCTCAAATTTCTACAGAGCAACCGGGAGCTGCACAGCCCCCTGATGATCACTTTGAAGTACATCAGTGCCAAGCTAACTCACAGGCCTTGTATAATCACAATCAAATGGTTCATGTTGATCTATCCATTTAGGGATGTTTTCAAATGTTTCATTAATTCTCTAGCACAAATAGAGGACCAAAGGCACTTAATCTTGCTAATATACAATTTAATAAATCCTTTCCACAGTCAGCTCACTACCATTAAATCAATTTGGAATCTCTACTACGCATGACCTATAAACTTCTTGAACATAACATCCTCAAAAGAATAGACCCTTTTAATGAGCCAATTATCCCTGTCGAACAGGCAGGCTTCCGGCTAAAACGTAGTTGTTGTGACCAAGTCCTGGCACTCTCAACTCACATTGAGGCAGCTGTCAGAAAAAACTAAAAGCTGGTGCAGTATTGGTTGACTTGCCATATGCATATGACACTGTATGGATTAAGGACCTGATGCTGAAACTTGCTAAAAGTATACCCTCCAACCAAACACCTTGCTTGCTGTGGACCATGCTTAGATGCCTATGGGTGTACCTTTTTAATATTTACATAAGTGACGTGCCTCCAACTAAATCATGAAAATTTGGATATGCAGATGATCTTGCCATGACAATCCAAGCAACCTTTATGACATTGAGAAAGCATCAACTGAGGACCTCCAATCTATGGAACAATACTTCAGGAAATGGAGGCTCAAACCAAACCCTGGAAAAACAATCATAAGCGCATTTCATCTTGATAATAGGAGTGCCAAAAACACCCTGAAAGTAGCTTTCTGTGGTTAAAATGTGAGACATGATTACACTTCAACATATCTTGGAATGAAACTCGACCGCACCCTCACCTTCCATGATCACCTTGAGAAGGTAGCTGCAAAGATGAAAAACGAGAGCCAACATAATCCAGAAATTTGCAGGTACAACGTGGGGTGCATTGGCATCAGTGTTTGCAAACATCTGCAATAGCACTTGTATATTTGGTAACTGAATATTGTACACTGGTATGGAGCAGATGCAGCCACGCGCTTGTGGATACACAGCTGAATACAGTGATGAGGTGCATCACTGGAACTCTTAAATCGACTCCAACACCTTGGCTACCTGTTCTGTCTAATATCCTCCACATCCTCCCCACCTCTTTCTCCCTCCCCCGCCCCCTCCCCCCCCCGCCGATACATCAAACTGCTACAACATTCCGCGAAGCTCAGCAAATCCAGGAAAACAGATTTCTTCCTATTCACCAAGACCTTGACCGTGCTTCCCACCCCAGTATCTTAAGTCCCGCAAGCCTTTCTGGGAACATTCGTTTAGCCTCATGCAATCAGGCTATGATCAGAAGGAGGCTTGGAAAGCAGATTGGGCTAAACAAGACTTAGAAAATAAGCACCTTGTGCTGGATCGCATGCACAAGGTTCCTTCCACAGTCATCTTGGTCAACTCTGAACCAACCATGGTAGATGTGGACATCTAATGCACAAATGGAAAATCAAGGACTCCCCGGCGTGCGAGTGTGGCTCCCCACAACAGACCATTGAACATATGGAGATATACCTATCTCATAGAACTGGAAGGACCTTGAAAGGTCATTGAGTCCAGTCCCCTGCCTTCACAGCAGGACCAAGTACTGTCCCTGATAGATTTTTTTTTTTTTTTGCCCCAGATCCCTAAATGGCCCCTTCAAGGATTGAACTCACAACCCTGGGTTGCTATATCACCACCTTCTGCCCAATTTATAAACATGAAGGAGGCATTACAACAATAAATTCTGCTACTTCTGATGTAGCCATTTGGCTTGATCAACTTCAGATGAAATTGTAGTTGCTGCTCAACACCAGCCACACGAAAGAAGAAGAATTTGGAATGAGATGTCCACTTAACTCCCCTACTGGATGTTTTGCATTCAGCCATTTGATGAGAATTGATATTCATTTCCCAAGAGTTAATAAAATATAACCTTGGTGCAGAAGAAATAACCCAAATAAGTAAGTTAGTCACAGTCACTGGATAAGTTCATAAGTGCAGGTGGGGCAGATATAACTGGGAAGTAAACTCAATGTAAATCTGAACAGCTACTCAGTTCACTGCAGGCTATTTTTAAAATGTTGTGTTTCTTGGGGTTTTGCAACAGAGGCACTTCCTCACCCACCTTGACATGAAGTTGTGCTGGAAACATCATAAAATATTTGAGCCTTTGCTGCTTGGCAAATTCCCAGGCTCTTTTAAAGGCTGATCTCTGTTCAGCCACATCTTTTGCAAAACCTTGAAAAATCCCCCTTGTGGCATTGCCCAAGCAGTTCTTTTCCCCCCACCAGCTAGATACATTAGTCTTTCTTTTACAATAAATCTGAGCTATTTGACAATCTGTCCTTGAAGTTTGGCATTTGAATCGGGTTTAGGAGCTAGAGACCTGTGGGCTCTCCATAAGTAAGGAGAAATGTAGAACTGTTCATCTGTTGTCTTTATAAACAAACTAATAGATGGTACTGAAACAAGCATGACATGGAGACACCAGAATATTGCTGTGACCCACCCCCGCTTTGTCGCTTTATTTTTAACTAATTCCTAGAGCATGGTGAGAATTTCTAGAGGTAAGTACATTTTGCACGTTCTTCAGTGTTATCCAGATGACCTAGCTTCTAGTGGGCACATTCTTGGCTGATAAAGAAATAGAGTGAGAGACCTTGAAATGTGTTGAGTACAACTTCTGTCTTTCCAAGACCTCTGAATTGCACTATTGAAAGTTAGTAACCATCTTCGAGCCACTGCCATCTGTTCTGTAACACATTCATTGAACTTCAACACACCGAATAAATAGATTTATTTAAAACCCTTTTATGCCTATGAGGTGCCATTCTTTCTTCATTCCAATTTATGCTGACTGGCAGATTACTTTGATAATAATGGGGGTATTTCCTATTGATATTAGGTAATTATTATGATTATTATTATAATATCCACAGGAAAATGTTGATTTTTGTTAATTTTTTTGGTTTGCAAAATTTGTCAAACCAAACCAAAGTGTTTCATTTCAGGTCAGTTTGACATTAATCCGCATCTGTCCGAGTTGCTATTCAGGTGCCTCATGTCCCCATTCCATTGTATGAGCAGGGCTCCCTGCCAGGCTACATCTCCTGCGATGAACCACGGTGGCTCTGTCAAAGGGGTGACCTAACAGGGAGCCAGGAGCCTAAAAGCTGTTGGAGCCATGGCTGAGCTGGGAGCCTCAGAGGCTGGGCAGTGGGGCTCCCAGCTCTGGAACCTGCGAGAGCCCCAGACTGAACAAAGGTTCTCACGGTTTCCAGACTCCCTGCCATCAAGCCAGAAGTCAAGCCCTGGTTAGAGGCCAGGCTCCCAGGGCTTCCAGCCTCCCGGCCTGCAGACCCTGGAACCCCAAATCCCCAGCAGCTAACCGAGTGAGCTGGCAGGAAACCAGGCAGGGTTCCAGCAGGATTCTCCCTGTGCATTGTTGGAAGTTTGTTGCAACCAATACATTTCTGCAAAACAGTTTAGTTTTGTCAAATTGGCATTTTCTGACATAAACCTGTATTGTTCGGAAATTTGTGATCAGCGCTAGATATGAGGCCCCTGAGCAACAGCTCCCACGAGACATTGTGGCAGTTCATGCAGACAAAGTGCACTGTTGAGCTGACTTGAAATGAAACTTTTTGACTTTTATGTAATCAAAATGTTTCAGAAATTTTCCTCCTTTAAAACGTTTCAATATTTTGACTTTTCATCCTGGTTTTTCCCTCAGCTCCGGTGTAACCAACCTCCATTTATTGTGAATGCTGTACAGCAGTGGTTCCCAAACTGGAGTTCGCAAAATGTTACAAGGGGTTCTCGGGAAAAAATTCCCTAATGGCGGACAGAGCTGTCCCTAGGGACCCCGGGCAGCATGGGGACAGCAGCCCGGAGCCCCTGGACTTACAAGAGCTAAGCAGATCAAAGCAACCATAACTATCACACTGAGGAGATTTAAACTTCAAGACTCCTAATAAGAAATGGAAAGGGGAGGTGGATATTTTTTGCTGTTTTTAAAATTAAATAGGCAGCTAGTATTGTTTTTTAAATTATTATGAAGAACAAGTTTAAGCTTTGTTGTAACGTGCGTTGTTTGCCTGGACTGCTCAAGACCTGAATGCCTGTGTAGGAGGAACTCTTTGAGTTTGCTTCTTAAATACCTTCATGCTGTTTCACGTCTGATACTCCTTGATGAAACATAGGAGCCTCGTTTTATAACAGGCTTATTCAAAGTGATACAAGCTACGAAAGTGAGATCTTGAAAGAGTGTTGCCATTTTCATAATGTAATCAAAATACTGTAATGATAAATAATAATAAATAATGTGTAATAAGCATGTCAAAAAAAAATTATATTTCCAAGATCACTGCTTTTATAATTTATACTCAGGTAAAGGAGAAAATCCCTGGAAATATTCATTTTTAGGAGCGGGTTCGCGAGACTTGACATTTTAGTGAAAGGAGTTCACAGTTTGTTAAAGTTTGGGAACCACTGCTCTAGAGTGAATTGTGCTCTGCCTTTTCCTGCCAGCCTTCTCAACCCCTTTCAACCCTATTCCACTCACCCCCGGCTTCTCTTGGTTTCCCAGGAATTATCAGTGCCTCAAGTCTCACTGGTAAGAATAATTGTTTGAGTTGAATGTGTTTATTTTTAAAATGCAGTTGTATACTGAAAAGACACTTTGCAAAGATGGACTTGTAGGTGTCCATGTTTGTTGTGACTCAGTGAATGGGGAAATCAGGTGATTCTAAAGGGAGAGTTCAGGTGAGTTTAAATATGTTTTGAATTACTTTCCTGAAGTGTAGTGCTGTTTTGATAAAACTTTTTTACTACTTTCATTTGCAGATACTGTCCAAGATTTGAAAATTATACAGATGGTGTGTGAGTGGCAATAAAACACATCTTGTCCACGGGAGAATATAATCTCCAAAATGCAAACTAGTTCTTTGGATAATATTTTCAAATTTATATTTATTCGTTTGTCCTAAAACATATGTACTATATACTTTGGTCTTCTAAAAATAATATTAGAGGAAGATTACAGGATTCTAAGAGAATGCAAGAAGATAAAGCTGCAATGAAGACATCCATTATTAGTGGAGTCAGTGTTTAAGGAGTTTTATAAAACTTCCATTGGGAATCTGGGGATTTTCCAGTTTTCCATAAATGAACTGCCTCATCGTGTATTTTTTCCCCCAGAATGCTGGAGGGAGAGATTTGAATCAAATGGATCTATGTTACAGATTTTGCCTCAGGGTATGCTGAATTGTGGTGAAATTTGCCACTTTCTTTACTTGGGCATTTGGGGAGGGTATGTATTGATGAACTGGGAGACCGAGTGAGCTTGTACCCTTGCTGGCGGTGGTGGTAAATGTGCAGGGTTATTTGTTATTGATTGCTGGGTTACGTTTTCTATGCAGAGTTTTTCTGATCATTGAGATCTCCCTGATTCTGGCATTTTGCTTTAGCGTATTTGGAGCCAGTGTGGTGCCCAGCTCCATAGCAGAGTCCCAATTTTCTCTGCCTCCTTGTGCAGAGTTATCATAGGTGATCTTCAGCATAAAGGGCCTTGCACAGATTCTCTGGCTTTGCTCAGTCAGTGTTGCTCCTTCCTCATAACCATTTCTGAACCATTTGCTGCTCTACAACCTCAGCTGCTCCTGTGGTTCCTGGTGCTGGGCCAGGGCATTTATTGTGTGTGTCAGGGCACCAGAGAGGTGTTTTGCACGTCATAGTCCTTTGTTGTACTCGCAGCTATTTGAGAATAGCTGATGTTTACTGTTCGGTCTATAGTCAATGTCTGTCTTTCTGACCTTGGGCTGGCCATGGAGCTGAAGGACGGCCAAACCAAACATAAAGGTTATGCAGGAATTCTTGGTAAATTTTTCAGGGTATGTGGGGCCTGGGAGAAGGCAGCCAGCAGCAGACGTAGCAATGCCCCTCAGAACACATTGTTCTGCCTTTCTGAGGGTGCAGTGTTCACTCCCCTTTGAGCCAGCTCTCTTCTCCTGTGCAGAGGGTGGGTCAGAGCATGGCCCTGTCTCCTCCCTTTCCATCATCCACTATGGGGCAGTTAGCACTGTTAGGACCAATCCTCAGGGGCATGCAAGGACTGTGACAGTGCCCTGCCCCCTGTAGTGGTGTCAGGGGGCTGGGAGAGGCTTCATGTCTTCCTCTCTGTCTTGCATATACATACATGGGCCAGGCACAATCTGGCCTCAAAGTTTTATTATTATTTATAGTAGTGGGGATTTCCACTGTATGGAATCAGATAGAGAAGCTGTATTTGGAAAGGACTGGATAATGTGACTAAATGTACCTATACTTCTATAATCAAAGAGGGAGGTAAATGTTCCCCCCCCCCTTCCCATCTCCTTGTCCAGTTTTGCACAACTGGCAAGGTGCATTGAGGTGGTTTACACCTTCCCTGAGGCATCAGGTATTGGCCACCAGCAGAGGCAGGGTGCCAGACTTGATGTATCAAAGCTCTGATCCCATGTGACATGTCACATTATTCCTGTGGGAAGATAATACTCTGCATAAATCAACGATGATGCATTTTTACATGCACTGAATGACTGAGTATTGCTGGATCACTTAAATATACTTTATAAATAATCCATTATAAAATATCAGCATATTTTCTCAGCAAGCAATATTTCATAATTGAATAGTGCTATACAAGTGCTAAGTATTATTAATAATTATTACTGTTATTCATTAAAGATAATGGGCACTAAAGGGAAGGAAGGAGAGATTTCTCCATAGTCACACTGCTGGAAGGGGCAAGGTTTTCCCCCAGCCTCAAATAATATGATCTTGGATTAGCCCATGAAAACCCTATAGATCCAGGCATTCACACAGGTAAGGGGGAATCTTCCACATGAAGGTCCCCTGCCTCCTATGGCTCTAGTTCAGCTCCTCAGAAGCATGGTATCAATAGTGAGCACTGCCAGGGTTTCCCCTACTTGCAGTTGCCCCAGGGAGGCGCCCCTTAAAGGGCCAGGGATACTCACCAGTGGGGGGCATGGGAAAATCATACAGCCTCATGCTGTGATACCTTTTTGCCTTGAACTCCACAGAGCAGATGGAGGTGATAAAAGTCCTCCCTTGAACCGTGCCCACTTTACTCCTGGATACCCAGTACATGCCATTATTCTGCTTCCCCTGCAATGTAAACCCATACCACAGAGTGCACTGGGAGGAGAGGCAACACTGACGTGGAAGAGGTCTGTGCATGGCGTATTCCTGGGGGAATTCTGCACCACTGCGGCAGAGCAGGAAAATGCCCCCCACAGATTTTTTATTTTCCACAGAAAATGGTTTCTGTGAGGAAGAAAAGAGAAGCTGCACCAGTGCGCACTCACCCCTCCCCGGCAGCTCAGACCTGTCTGTTCTGGCAGCTGGGGAGAGGTAAATCCCTGGGCGGAGGGGGGTCTGGGGATGCCCCGGCTGCTCAGGGATGTTAGTCCTGGCTGGGCGGGGGGGGAGAAGAAGGAGGAGGATGGAGACGGAGTTCCCTCTCCCCCTCCTCCTTCCCTTCCCTGCACAGAGCAGCCGGGGCTGGGTCAGAGAAACTCCCAGAAGCTTCCTCTGGCTGCAGGAAGCTCAGCACCGTGTGTGTGTGTGGGGGGCGAGGACTGATGGAGGGGTGGTCTGGCTGCGGGGGGTGAGGCTTAGCGGGGCGGGGAGGCCAGATGCACGTGGGTTGGGCGGACAGGGGGAGCAGCTCCCCATACAGTGACACTTCCCCCAACCAAACCCATCTCCAAATCCATACCCCCCCCAAGCCTCACCCCCTGCATCAGGTCAGGAGCCCCCCCGCACCCAGACCTCCCCACACCCACAAAGCCCCACTGAGCCCCCCCACACCATCCGCCTGCCCCCCGAGCCTCACCCCCTGCATTGGGAGCCCCCTGTCCTGCTGAGCCTCACTCTCTGCATCGGGAGCCCACCACACCCAGACCCCCACCCTACTGAGCCCCAACCAGCTGCACCTTGACCCCCCCAAGTTCCACTCCCGCAGTTCAGCCCCACTAAGCCCTAACCACCTTCACCTGGACTCCCCTGCAGAGTCCCATTCCCCCTGCACCCAGAACCCCGCACTGAGCCCCAGTGCATCCAGATCCCCCCCCCCCCACACCCAGACCCCCCACAAGCTGCCCACACCCAGATTGCGCCACACAGAACCCTGGTACTCTTGAGGGAATAAAAAACATTACATTTTTTAAAATTCTGCAAAGTTCTGCATATTTTAATTATCAAAATAATACAGAAACACAATAACAATATTATCATACCATTTTCAATTATTTTGGTAATTTATTTCAAAATACTTCTCAGCAAATAATTGAAAATGGTGTGGTTATATTGTTATTTTGACAAATAAAATATGCAGAATTTTAAAATATTGTGCATAGAATTTTTAATTTTTTGGTGCAGAATTCCCTCGGGAGTAATGGAGGGCCCCCCTCTCCATATGGACCCTGGAGGCATCACTGGGATCGTCTGTTATCAATGAAAGTATAGTGGTCATTAGGTTTCCGGTATAGGAACAGACCTAAAAGTCACAATACTCCAACAAAAAAACTTCAAAAACAGACTCCAACGAGAAACTGCTGAATTGAAATTAATTTGCAAACTGGACACCATTAAATTAGGCTTGAATAAAGACTGGGAGTGGATGGGTCATTACACAAAGTAAAACTAAAAAGAACAGGAGTACTTGTGGCACCTTAGAGACTAACAAATTTATTAGAGCATAAGCTTTCGTGGGCTACAACCCACTTCTTCGGATGCATCCGAAGAAGTGGGTTGTAGCCCACGAAAGCTTATGCTCTAATACATTTGTTAGTCTCTAAGGTGCCACAAGTACTCCTGTTCTTTTTGCGGATACAGACTAACACGGCTGCTACTCTGAAAAAAGTAAAACTAGTTCCCCATGCTAATTTCCCCCCCTACTGTTACTCACACCTTCTTGTCAACTGTTGGAAATGGGCCATCCTGATTATCACTACAAAAGTTTTTTTTCTCCTGCTGATAATAGCCCACCTTAATTGATTAGTCTTGTTATAGTTGGTATGGCAGCATCCGATGAAGTGAGTTTGAGCCCATGAAAGCTTGTGCCCAAATAAATGTTAGTCTCTAAGGTGTCACAAGTACTCCTTTTTCTTTTTGCTGATACAGACTAACACGGCTACTACTCTGAAACCTGTCATTAGGCTGGCTGTATCTTTGCAATGGAAAAAATAGAAACCTCTGATATTTGAATTCTAAAGGAAAGTGTAGAGTACACTGACTATTAGCGAATGCACCAAAATCTGTGGAGAGAACCTAAAACTCTGAGATCTCCTGTTTGTTTGATTTTTATGTCCATAGTTTTCACTGTCCCTGTTCTTTTTCTGTTGGATTGTGCTGTGTGTATTTCAAGGACTCACAATCCCCTCCATTCAGCTTGTCCCAACAGCAGTTCCTGCATCTGTCAGGTTGACAAGAGAAAATGCGCTAACACTTTTTTAAAGTTTGGGGAGAATGATGGTTCTCCATCTGACCTTAAAGCATCAAGTTTCAGCCTGAGCAGCTCTAGCCAACACAGTGGTAAAAATACCTGTGGCTGGTCTACACTTTGTGCTCCCACTGTCGCTAGCCCCTGAGGAATTGCCCTGCGGCTACAGCAGTACTGAGGGGTTCTAAGTAAAAGCTCAGTGCAGAGGTTAGAAGTGCTGTGATGGCAGCATGACCAGCCACCTGGGGAAGGCAGTGCCTTCCTGGGGAGCTGGAACTATTTTTATAGTGGAGGTGCTGAGAGCCATTGAACCAAACTGCAAACTCTGTATATAATGGAATACACTTTAAGCCAGGGGGTGCGATAGCACCCCTACTTCCAGCATCTATAGTGCCTTCTGCAAAACAGGAACTCCTCCTCTTCAGAACCTGGTGGGACCTACCTCTCGAACATGTTCTCCTGGAGTAGCTTATCTTCTCCTTTCCTTACCTCTCCTTGCTCCTCCTGGCCAAGAGTTGGCTGATCCATCTCTGGAATCAAACAACCCCCCTCTGCTCCTTTTCTGAGAAATGTAAGCATCTTAGTCCTGCAAAAATTTGCCAGGTTAAGTGTAAAAGTAAATTTTATGAAACCCAGGTAGGTAATGTTGATTCAAGGAGGGGGCACTCTTGTTTCTGAATTGACCCCAGTGGCAGTGCTAGCCCATTGGGAATCTTAAGCAGGAATATTCCCCCAACCTCCTACAACACATAATAAAAAGCAAATAGGAGCCCCCTTGAGCTGCTTAGGGCCCTAAGCAACTGCGTAGTCTGCTTATGCCTAGCGCTGGCTCTGGTCAAACCAATGCCACAGCATAGTGTTATGGGGCAACGTGCTTCGGTAAGTATCGTCTTTCAGATGAGATATAACACTGAGGTCCTGAGTATCGGTGGCCAATTAAAGATCCAAAATCACTTTTCACAAAGTGAAAGCTAGCTCTGGTTTTCTAGCTTCATACATTAAGGCCAGAAGGGACCATTGTGATCATCTTAAACCTAGGCTGACCTCCACATAACACAGGGCACATAATTTCATCTAGAAATTCTTGTATCCAGCCTAAGTGTCCTGCCCAAATCCCTGTTTGTAATTACATTCTTCTTCCTCCTCAAATGCCCTGTTAGTTTTGAATGGATCCAGTATTTTTAACTTGTTATAAACTGTTGTGTAGTGTAGCTTTTAAACAGTTGCTTTTCACTTCAGAGGAGGCTGCTGTTCTGTAATAGGTAAAATATTCCTGTATATTGTGGTGGCATTGCTGCAAGTCCATAGTTGACATTTCTTTGAGATTTGTATTTAAAGCAAGTCTAAAATCCCTCTATTTCACATTTTAATTACTTCATCTAGTCTTCACATTTTATACAATTATCATGCTTCAGAAGACACCTGAGCATGCCAGCTGGAGCCAGGGGCGAAGGATCTGGCGCATGTCAGTAAACCTGAGGAATGAGAAATCTAGGCACAGAAAGGTAATAAGATAGAGTTTTCATTTCATGTTCATACCTTTCAAGGTTGTTTGTTGAAGGCATTGATTATTCACTTTCCGGCATGCAGAGCTGGCTTCAAATATGTCTGAGGTAGATGCATGCTGCCCCCTTGTGGCTAATAGAAACAAAAAGCTGCAACACGGCTTGATTTGCCTCTCACATTAGTCTTACCATAGACTTTAATGGGGTTCCTCCTAATTTACACGGCTGGGATGTAAGTGAAATGAGAATCAGGCTTTTTCTTCATCATCAGAACTGGAGAGGCTGGGGGAATCTATGCTCACAAGCTTGTGAAATTTCCAAGTCAGTGCTAGAAGTCTGAAAGGCAGATGGCTGCATAGGTAGACAGAACATATAAATAGATTCATTAATTTTTCCTCCCATTAATTGAAAATAAGCCAGTAAAATGGATGGACTCACACAGAGAAGTTTAGTGAACTCAGCAAATTCTTTTATGAAGCACTACAGGAGAGAGCCACAGAAGCACATCAGATTCCAAAACGGAAACTGATGAGATAGGAGCAAATAATACATTAACTGGAGACAAAGTGAAACTTGCATTGTATTTTAGTTGAACACTTAATGCTTTTCCCTGAAAACTGACATGATCTTACTCTAGTATTTCTGCTGATATGAATAGAATTGTTCAATTCAGCCTGGACTGAGTTTTCAAAGATTCAATCCAGTTAATATGGGCATAGTATATGTGATAGATATTACCACCTTCAGAGAAGACCCACTTACCACAGCTACTCTTGGCTTAGCCAGCAGTAGGTTTCCTTTTATCTTAGATCACCAGTGCATCTGGAGTCTCACCCCACCACTATACACGTAACACACACAGGGCCAGCCATTCTACTGCACTAAGCTTCGGCGCTTACAAGAATTGCAGAACTTTGGAAATGGAACATTATGTATTTTTCTAGTAAGGTTTTTTTTTTTCTTGTATTGAGTAGTTTTCCTGTGTGTTTTAGGAGGATAATGATTGCTGTTCCAAGTGGCAACCTTCAGGTGATGGTTGTTCCTAAAACTAGAAGAGGACCATGAAATTAATGTTTTTTGCATTATCCATTCAGTGAGTGTAATCTGTACTAAGGAATGATGTTACCTACCAGGGCTGTGCCAGACCCAGAACAAACCCCCATATGTATGTATTTATTTTTCACTGACTTCCAGTCCCATCCTTCTGGGATTTCTTTATGGGCCAAGTAGCAAGAATACTCATCTTTTTCATGGTGATTGATGCAGCAGTTTTGCCTGTGTTCAGACTGTGGGATTGAGTCCTGTATTTCTGCCACTCAAGAAATGGAATGCCATGACATGGTGAGATTTCTGGTTATTTTGGCCCCACTGAAGGGAGCCTGTTAGCTTAAGTGGGACACAATATTTTCTGAACCCAGATAAGCCATATATTTTTAATGATAAACAACTGAAAAATCAGTGTAACCAATTTATACCATTCTCTCTCTCACACACGCACGCACGAAAAAAATCTGTGTGCCAAATTGCAACCCAGTGCTTATTAAAACTTCCAAGGATTTATAGTGAAAAACCTAGCAAACCTTTAATGTAGTTAGTCTGTCAAATGCCTCAACAATAAATGTAAAATATCAGTGCTAAGTTTGAAATTAATAACATCAATTTAACATATTTCCTCTAAACACCATTAATAATCATTAATATCATCTGCCATTGTTGTTTGCAGTGTTGTAGCCATGTTGATCCCAGAATATTACAGAGACAGGGTGGGTGAAGTAATATCTTTTATTGGACCAGCTTCTGTTGGTGAAAGCTTGTCACTTTCACCAACAGAAGTTGGTGCAATAAAAGATATTACCTCACCCACCCTGTCTGTCTAATAATAATAATAGTTTAGTGTTGGGATGATCCATGCCCATATTCCTTGGCTGAAAAAAAAGATATGACTCAAGCCTTGTTTCTGTTCACATCAATGCATGTTGCACTGGTGTATATTTTTCTTAACAGGGAGATCAACTGATCTGGATGTAGATGAACCAAAATAACAAGAGCAGATAAGGTTTGTTTGTTTTTTCTCAATATTTTTCCCAATGACTAATAAATGCCGATTACTTTAGTCCTGATTAGCAAGATGCTTATGCATGGGCTAACTTTAAGCATGTGATTAGTCACTGAATTCAAGGAACACATTTACAGTTAAACACGTGCTTTAGTACTATGCTGAATCAGGGCCTTACGCCGAAATCGCCAGTGTTTGCTCTTAACATGCTGTAATTTTTACACATTTTCTTAGCATTTATGTTTTGCCCTTTTTCTTTTAATAGGTGTTAAGACAGTCAGTGCTTAACAAAAAATCAATAATAATGATAATGAGTACCTCTTTTCAATCCCAACTCCTAAACTGTGTAGCCTAAACGCTGCCAGGACACACAGGTGTAGGAGCAAAGGCCTCCTCCTGGAAAAAGGTTTCAGTGTGTGTGTCTGTCTTTGTTCTTTCCCCCCCTCCCCCGAGTTTGCCTCTGCCAGGCTCCCTATATGCTGACAGGAAAAGTAATTAAAACTGGTATTTTGGTATATAGGTCCCCATTTCAGGAAAGCATCTCTGTTCAGGAGAGTGCTTTAAGCATGTCTTAATGCCCATTGAAGTCCATGGGACGTCAGCGTGTGCTACCCTGAATATGGATGCATTTAAGCATGTGATTAAATGTCTTTCTGAATTTCAGCTCATATGCTTAGCATCCTGAAAGCCGGTTGCGAAATGATTTACATACAGTTCTAAATAGGAATATATGGTTGGTTAGTGCCCCAGCACAGTTAGTGGCATAGGCCTGTGTGACATGTGATAGTGACATAGGCCAGTGATCAACATAGTGCCTCTACTGTCGCCATCACTGGCCACCAGCTAGCCTCTTTTAGGTGAAAAGGAGGCTGAGTGTATAAGTCCTCCCTGCTGGTACATAGCCTGTGTAGGGGCTAAGAGCTTTGAAGTATCCTCTGAGTGGTACCAGCCAATCCTTGTGTGCCCAGGAAAATTCTGCAAGGGATCTCAGAGCAACATGGGACCCCAGAAGTGAAGTGAACAGACCCACCAGTATGTGGAACATGCTCTGACACTCACTAACCCATGCCCCTACCTACTGGGTTAGTAGAGAAGACCTCAACTGTTTCTATGGTGGACAAGAGTGTTACACTCTACAACGGCGTAGCAAGCAGCTGCAGGCATAGCAGTTGTTCCATGCACCCTCTATCATAATAGATTATTCCACATCAACGTCCATAGGCTGCAACCTAACCCCAGCCAGTCGTCTTTTGAACGTATGCCCCTGGAGCACAGGTGAACGGGTGAGAGAGCGTGGATGGTGTGACACAAGCCATCCCCTCCACCACGTGTTCTGATGACAAAGGAAGGTCTTATGGTGATAGGTGAGTGGTGAAGCAACAGGTGTGGAGATGCTGGCGGTCATAGTTGCACATCTGCATGTAGGTGACTCATGACCTCAATTACAACAGCTTTGTGGAATGTTAGGACTTTATGCAGCAACCCTACTACCAGCTGACTTGAAAGAGGCACAACACTTGTGGCCAGGGATCTGGCCAGGTATAGAGTCGATATTGCCTCACTCAGTGAAGCCAGACTCACTGTTGAAGGGCAATTCGCAGAGATTGGTGCAGGGTACATGTCCTCAGAGTCACAACAATGGGGTGTTGACTTTGCCATTAACGACTCCATTGCATCCTGCTTGAAAGTCTACCTAAAAGCATAAGTGATCATCTTATGGTTCTGTGGTTACTATTGAAACATAAATGGTTTGCTGCCGGCATCAGTGCTTATGCTTCTATCATGACAAATGCCAAAGATGAGGGGGGGAAAAGTTCCATAGTGACTTAAAAAAACTCATTGCTAATGGTATTAAGCAGGGCTGTGTAACTGGCCCATGCTTGTTTAATCTCTTCTGTGTATCAATGTTCAGTGATGCTACAAGAGACCTGAATGTGAGTATCAGGATGTGTTTCTGATCCTCTGGAAAATAATTTAATCTGAGTAGGGTGTACTCTTCCACAAAGATCTTAGAGGCAATTGTTCATGAGCTGCTGTATGCTGATGACTTGTTTAGAAGCACATACTCTAGAAGAGATAGAATTGATTACGGACGGATTCACAGCGTCTTCAGAAAGGGACAGGCTGACAGTCAATCTGAAAAAGACAGAGACGTATTGACCTGCACCAGGGAAACACTACACGAAACAAAACAACAACAACAAGGAGTCCGGTGGCACCTTAAAGACTAACCGATTTATTTGGGCATAAGCTTTCGTGGGTAAAAAACCCACTTCTTCAGATGCATGGAGTGAAAGTTACAGATGCAGGCATTATATAATGACACATGAAGAGAAGGGAGTACCTCACAAGTGGAGAACCAGTGTTGTCGGGTACCCAGAAATCACCTACTACAGGACAGGCCCAACAAGGAAAATAACAGAACACCACTGGCCATCACGTACAGCCCCCAGCTAAAACCTCTCCAGCGCATTATCAACGATCTACAACCTATCCTGGAAAACGATCCCTCACTCTCACAGACCTTGGGAGGCAGGCCAGTCCTCGCTTACAGACAACCCCCAACCTGAAGCAAATACTCACCAGCAACTACACACCACACCACAGAAACACCAACCCAGAAACCAATCCCTGTAGCAAACCTCACTGCCTACTCTGTCCCCATATCTACTCTAGCGACACCATCGGAGGACCCAACCACATCAGCCACACCATCAAGGGCTCATTCACCTGCACGTCTACTAATGTTATATATGCCATCATGTGCCAGCAATGCCGCTCTGCCATGTACCTTGGCCAAACCGGACAGTCCCTACGTAAAAGAATAAATGGACACAAATCGGACATCAGGAATGGTAACATACAAAAGCCAGTAGGTGAACACTTCAATCTCCCTGGACATTCTGTAACAGGTTTAAAAGTCACTATTCTTGAACAAAAAAACTCCAGAAACAGACTTCAAAGAGAAACAGCAGAACTAAAATTCATTTGCAAATTTAACACCATTAATTTGGGCTTGAATAGGGACTGGGAGTGGCTGGCTCATTACAAAAGCAGCTTTGCCTCTCCTGGAATTGACACCTCCTCATCAATTATTGGGAGTGGACTACATCCACCCTGATCGAATTGGCACTATCAACACTGGTTCTCCACTTGAGGTAACTCCCTTCTCTTCATGTGTCAGTAATATAATGCCTGCATCTGTAACTTTCACTCCATGCATCTCAAGAAGTGAGGTTTTTAATCCACAAAAGCTTATGCCCAAATAAATCTGTTAGTCTTTAAGGTGCCACCAGACTCCTTGTTGTTTTTGTGGATACAGACTAACACGGCTACCCCCGATACATGAAACCAAAAGTCACCTTTGGCAACACACAGCTGAATGCTGCTATGGACTTCTGCTATCTTGGTAATATATTGTCAAATGATGTTGTTATAGACAAGGAACTGACAAGTAGTGTCAACAAAGCCAGTTCATCATTTAGCAGACTATCAGGCAGCGTCTGGCAGCAACATGGTACTAACGTTCAAATAAAGCTAAAAGTCTATAAGGTGATTGTGCTGTCCAACCTGTTGTAGGGGTGTGAGACCTGGATCCGCTACAAGCATCACATTAAGCTTCCAGATAACTTCCATTCCATTCTAGATAGATCTGCATTCCTTACTCTGCCGCAAATGGCAGGATAAAGTTACCAATAATGAGGTTCTGGAACATAGTCACTCCATAGGAACTGAGGCCAGGCTTATCTCATCAGTCACACTGGGCTGGTCATACATTGAGGATGGACCATACAAGAATGCCAAACCAGTTGCTGTATGGCGAACTGAATGTGGGCAACCACATATGAGATGCCCGGAAGAAATGCTTCGAGGACACACTGAAGCATAACTTGAAACAGTACAACATTGATGCAGACAGCTGGAAATCGTCAGCAACAAATGGATCACGATGGTGAGCAGCAGTCAACGATAGGGTTACCCAGTTTGTGATTAACCACTGTATGGATCTTGAGACACAGAAGCTCAGTCATAAACAGCAGCAGATCTTCTAGATCTGGAGTGTGTCACATTACTCTAGGGAGGGAGACCCTGACTAGTGGCTTAATGATTTTGTTTTCAGGAAGCTCAAGCAAAAGAAAAAAAGTGGGAGACTGAAAGGGTTGGTTTAAAAATTTTTTTTAAAACAACATGCCATGTCCAAATACTAAAATCAAATGGAGAATCAAGACACTGTATGCACCGAATTTAAGATCAGAATCAGGTTCTGTTTTTGTTTTACACTATTTTTACACTTGTGTAAATCCATTGACTTCAATGAACTTACATCTGTTAAGATCAGTTAAGAGAATTCAGAATATGGCAAAATATCTCAGTGAGTGAAATATCTCAGTGATACATACCTGGGAAAGGTATGTATCACTTAAGACCTGCTTACAGGTAAATCCTCAAAATAGAGGTTTAAATGGTATTTAAATGGCTTGCTCTCTGTCAAGAAATGAAATGTACCAGTGTGCATTAGGATCCCTTTGGCACAAAAGCACATAACAAGCACTACAAACCATTGAATGCCTTTCTTGCAGGGAACAACAAAAAGATAACTATACGGTAGGACTTTCTGTACTCTTTCCAAGAAAAGAGCTCCCACTCTGAAAAGTTGAATTGCTATTAAGATCATTAGAGTAGAGAATAAACTCCAAGATGACGAAAATATAGTTAAGTATCAGAGAGGTAGCCGTGTTTAGTCTGGATCTGTAAAAGCAGCAAAGAGTCCTGTGGCACCTTATAGACTAACAGACGTACTGGAGCATGAGCTTTCGTGGGTGAATACCCACTTCGTCGGATGACAGAGCATGATTTTCAGTGGAAAAAAGTAGCAAATTCTCATTGGTGTTATATGCAGCAACAACAACCCCCACCGCGGAAAGTAAATATATATTGATTTACAGAATGAAAAAGGGTGGGAATCTGTGAACATTTACTCACATGAATAGGTCTCTGATGTCAATGGAGCAAAGTGAGAAAAGGTTAGCAGGGATTTGGCCCTAGGTTTGTACACTAATTAGTGAATTTTTTTCAGTCAGTGATATCTTTCTTAAGGGAGTACTTCTGTGTTTTTGGAGACATGCTGACATACAATATACTGGCTGCCAAAATACACCTACATTTTGAGCATTGGCTCACAAACCCATAATGGTGGTCCTTAATTTAAGAGTGGGGGATAAATGTATGGCTCTGTCCTTGGTCACCTTCTCTTCTCCCTCTACACCTTATCTCCAGGTGAACTCATCCACAAACAAAATTCAGCTACCAACTCTATGCAGATGATTCACTGATCATCCACTGTACTCCAGACCTGCCTCCTTCCATCCAACCTATAATGTTGACATCTCCTTTGGGTGTCTAGCTGTCAGCTGGAGTTCAACATGGCTAAAACAGAGTTTTTAGTCTTTCCTCCCTGCTACCTCTTTTCTCTATCACTGTTGACATCACCACCATTCTGCCCATCACTCAGGCCTGTAACCTGGGCATGATCTTTTGACTCAGACCTCTCTTTCAAGCTTCACATCCAGTGATAGCAAAGTCTTGTAGATTCTTTCTGCATAACATCTCTAAGATGCAGCCTTTCCTAGCCATCCCCACAGCAAAAACTCTCGTCCAGGCTCTCATCATCTCGCACCTCGATTACTGCAAGATCCTTTTTCTCTGGCCCAGACAAGTGCACTTTTGCCCTGCTCACATCCATTCAGAATGCTGCTGCCGAGACCCTTTCCCTAGTTCATCACTTTGACCACACCCCTCCCCCTTTGAATCCCTTCACAGGCTCCTCCTCTGGTGCAGCAAATGTAAGCTGCTTGACTTCACTTTCAAGGTCTTTCATGGCCTAACCCCACCTTATGCCTCATTTCTCAAGGTTGACCCCCCCACACTCCTCATGTCCAATCAGCCCACAGTGCCAGCTTCTATCGCCCAGGTGTTAAATTTTCACACAAGTAACATTGTGCTTTCTCCCATGCTGTCCCCTCACACTTGGGGAAGAGCTTCCTGTAAATCTCCAGAAAACGAACTCATTATCCTTCTTCAAAACCCTCCCTAACTCTCTCCTTTGCCAGGAAGCTTACAGACAACTTGACAACAGTTAGGCTGTTGGCGTGCTCAGCCTGCTGTCGATTATGCTAATCAACTTTGTCTCATTGTTTTCTTGTACTTCCCCATCTGTCTGTCTCCGTCTGTTGCCTCTTATATTAAATGCTGTGTGGAGCAAGGACTGTCTTTTTGTTCTGTTTGTGCAGCACCTAGCCCAGTGGGGTCCTGGTCCATGACTTGGGCTTGTAGGCACTCTGATAATACAAATAAATAAATCATAATATTAATAATAACTCTAGCAATGTACAGCAGCTTATAGCAAGTCTACTTTTTCAAGGCAGGTTTTTTTCAAGGAAAAGGGTTAGAAAATTGTGTTTTAATGAAAGCTGAGATTCTCTTCATGTTGCCTTCCCCAGATAAGCATGCCCATGGCCACAAATTGGCTGGAGCCCAAAGGTCAGCCTCTTGAATGGCACAGTGCGTGTTGGATCAGTGTTAATTCAGATGAAGGAGTACAAGCTGTTGATTCAACACCACTACCGCCTGCATCACTTGTATTTTCGTTAGAGGTCTCCTAGCTAAGTATGGACTAAGCCCAATACTGATTAGCTTGTGACATTTGACAAGATCACATCCAGAAGTCATTACTTAACCAGCTGACTGAATCACCCAAGCTAAGCACCACAGGAAAGGAACCATCTTTTCACTATACATGTGTCTAGTGCCTAGCACAATGGGATCCTGGTGCCTGGTTGGACCCTACAGGCATTACTATAATATTAATAGTAATAACTTATAATAATATCAATACCATGACTATTTCCACAAAATCTACTTGATCTCAACATACCAATGCAGACAGAGAACATCCTAGCATAAAAGTGGAGCTATTTCTTTGCTAATATCTTGACAATGCTATTAAAAGCCCATCTTCTGGACTTGAAATTCCTACTAGCTAGGTGTTTCAGAGGACTGTGTAGTTCAGTCATTCTGACAGGAAAGGAGGAACCTAAGAAGTGAGGCTAATACGGGAGCGAGGGGTGAGTAAAGCAAAGTGAGTTAATCCCCAAGAATCTCATCAGTGATGCTCATAACGAGTTCCCAAATTCTTGTGTACTTCTCTTTTTTCCCTAGGCTTTGATGTATGGTCATGAAGTGGAAAGAAGTCCTTCCATTGTGTACACAAATCACCATTGTATCCACTAAAAAGAACGAGGAGTACTTGAGGCACCTTAGAGACTAACAAATTTATTTGGGCATAAACTTTCGTGGGCTAAAACCCACTTCATCAGATGCATGCAGTGGAAAATAGAGTAGGAAGATATATATACACAGAGAACATGAAAAAATGGGGGTTGCCATACCAACTCTGACGAGACTAATCAATTAAGGTGGGCTATTATCAGCAGGAGGAAAAAAAACTTTTGTAGTGATAATCAGGATGGCCCATTTCAACCAGTTAACAAGAAGGTGTGAGTAACAGTAGGGGAAAAATTAACATGGGGAAATAGTTTTTAGTTTGTGTAATGACTCATCCACTCCCAGTCTTTATTCAAGCCTAATTTAATGGTGTCCAGTTTACAAATTAATTCCAGTTCTGCAGTTTCTCATTGGAGTCTGTTTTTGAATTTTTGTTGTTGAAGAATTGCAACTTTTAGGTCTGTAATTGAGTGTCCAGGCAGGTTGAAGTGTTCTCCGACTGGTTTTTGAATGTTATAATTCTTGACATCTGATTTGTGTCCATTTATTCTTTTGCGTAGAGACTGTCCGGTTTGGCCAATGTACATGGGAGAGGGGCATTGCTGGCACATGATGGCATATATCACATTGGTAGATGTGCAGGTGAACGAGCCCCTGATGGTGTCAAGGGACACCATCATAGAACCTAATCGCATCAGCCACACCATCAGGGTGTGTGTGTGTATATATATGTGTATGTATGTGTATATATATGTGTATGTATGTGTATATATATGTGTATGTATGTATACACACACACACACACACACACACACATTATATATATATATATATATATATATATATATATAATGTGTGTGTGTGTGTATGTGTGTGTGTGTGTGTGTGTGTATATATATAAAGTGTGTGTGTGCATATATCAAAGTAGGTTCCTTAATTCTAGGAGTACAGATAGAGGAGTCCCTTTTCTCCCTGGGAATATCAATCACAGACCAGAGAAGCAACAGACCCATTGACATAGGTCATCCAGCCCATGAGCTTGCTTGTGCAGGAAGTGTTTTCTATTAAACATTCACAAGTGTTCAGTTTAATCTCTCTGTAAATGTCTAACTAATGGGGCTTCCACCCCAAGCCTTGGGAGATTTTTTTTCACAAGCTAATGTATCTCATCAGGATTTTTTCCCTGATATTCAGCCTAGTTTCTTAATTTTATTATACTACTATTATACCACTCCTCGTATTCCTCCCCTTCCATTATGTTCACACTCTCTTCAAAACTGTTGATACATCACTTTAGGTGGTGTTTCAGCAAGCTATTCATATTTTAATAGCTTATTTAATGTTTCTTCATAAGTTTACTCTTAAGTCATTGCTTTTAATGATGGCTCTTTAAAAAACTGCCAACTTACTTAGATAGCAGTTGTAAAATATGTAGATAAATTGCAGAGAAAATGGTAAAAAAATGATGCTGTCAATCTTTATCTGGAGGGAGAAATGGCTGGTTGCAGTAAAATGTTGCTAATGGGGAAAACATCAAGTAGAGACATGTACTAAGAGTGTAACTAGAATCCCTATGCGGAGATTCCCAAGAAAACTGCACTTTGAGCATAGACAGTTTTTTCACAAAGCTTGATTGGTTGTTTCAGGTTGCCCAGGTTCACTGAAATCATTGGAATAAGCAGGGAATGTTTAAGAAAGAACATTTATGGAATGTGACAGAATAACACCAAGGTATTGACATTAATCTATGGCAAACTTAATGGAAATAGCATTAACCACTGGGGACTGAATCAACATTTCAAGGAAAGACCTGGGTTAGAGAAATTAATTCTAAAACTGAATTTTGTACCAAAATGTGTTAAGGAGTGTCTTTAGTGCTTTTATCTTGACTATACCATCAAGGTGGGAGCATTTAAAATCTTTACTGTAAATAGAAACCAAAATATTAGTATTATCTGAGAGGGCTGCTGTTTATGTTGATTTGACTGACCATTAGTGCTAGAGGCAGAGTCAGTAATGAATCATGACACTCAGCTATGATCCTGAGACTAGAGAATACATTATTAAAGTAGTGCATTGGAAATTAACCATCTGACTCGCATTACTATCCATAGGAGTTGCACAGCTATTAGTAAATACTCATGCACTGATGTGAAAATATATTCCTGTGTCTATAAAAGGGATAGCTATGTTATTTAAATGTATGCCAGGTCCAAATAAAAATACATTAAATTTAACCAGTTGTCTCACTTCTGTCATTTGAGGTGGTTCCCTCCTAAAAATAAAGTTCTAAGATTGACAGACCAGGTGTGATCAGTAGGAAAGATTATTAAGCCATCCAATAAGACACTGAGTCAGGTTCTCCTCCCACTTTTACAGGTGTAAGTTCGGAGCAACACCAAGAAGCGGAAGTGTAAACATGTAAAAACAAGCTAAAGGGAGAGAAGAATCAAAGCTTTTGGGTCTAATTCAGCCCCCAGTTGACCCCAGTATGTGTACAATTTGTTATCCAGAGTTCAGAAAAACTCCATTGCATGGCTCTTGCAAGGGATCCTTCAACTAAATTTTCTTCTTCGAGTGATTGCTCATGTGTATTCCACAGTAGGTGTACATGCTCGCCACGTGCACCGGTGCCGGAAGTTTTTCCCTTAGCAGTGGGGGAGCCCCGCTGCGACCCCTGGAGTGGCGCCTCTATATCGTCCTATAAAGGGGGCTGCGCGCTCCCCCCACCCTCAGTTCCTTCTTGCCGCCAGTGAGGGTAGTCGGAACTTTGTGCTCCAGCATTGCTGTAGTGTCTATCCTTAGTAGTACGATCTTCGACCATAAATAGTTTTCTATTGTTAGTGGCCCTGAGCCCCAGGCTTCAAGTCGTGCGACTCCTGTCGCAATTCCATACCCAGAAGCGATCCACACTCTGTCTTCGCTGTCTGGGCGAGGCTCACATAAGTGAGCGCTGCAAAATCTGTAAGTCGTTCAAGCCCCGGACTAAGCGCGAACGAGATATCCGACTCCGAGCCCTGCTTATGGAGTTGGCATTGGCCCCAGCACCGGTGCGCTGACCCGGTGCCGGGCACCGCATCCTCCGTGCGGAGCAAAGCCCCATTCACCAGTCGGCACCGCTCCCCTGCTAAGAAACAAGGCAAGACCCAGCGGCGCCGAGACAAGGCCGGGGATGAGGCCAGACCCGGGTTGGGCAGCCCACGATCCCCCTCGGGACCCAGACCTCCAACTCGCGTTGAGCGGAGTAGTGCGGCCCCGTCCGCGCGTGCCTCTCCGGCAGTGAGGATGCCGTCGACGCCGGAGGCAGCTCAGGCAGCGCATGATATCCTCCTCCTGCCGGTGCCGGGCGTGCCGCCCAAATCAGGCCCCCGGTCCCGAGGGAAGTCGCCGCTGGGCGCTCACCAGCCCTCCCCTGCCAGGTCAGAGGTTGAGGTCCCGGCTCGATCTGCGGGGCCTTCCCGTAGACCGCGGCACATCTCCACTCTGTTGACTGGGTCGCCTGAGATCGAGTCTCTGGAGTCTTCCTCTGCCCAGAGTGGTCGCAGGCACCGGGACAGAAAGCGTCGACGCTTCTCTTCCACTCAGAGTGATAGCAGATCGACGCCATCGGCACCGCCGCTCATGCACGCGCCATACTCTGAGTGCATCCCGACCGTCACCGGCCCCGAGGCGTCGTAGCCACGGTCGCCGAAGGGATTCCAGACATAGCTCCTCCGACATGTACATCTCCTCGTCGTCGATGTCCAAATCCCGCGGTCAGAGCCAACATGGCTGGGACCGGTCCAGCCGCTCATACAGCACCGTGCGCTCCTCGGTAACTTCGGCCTTGTCCCTCAAGAGCAAGCAGCTCTGCTAGGACCTCAGACAGCTCAGTGGCAAGGGGCACCCTGGCAAGGACAGTGGTGCCAGTGGGCACCGTGGCCCCAAGCACCCGCACCGGCGAGGCCCCGTTCAGTGGCTGGGGCGTCCCCGTCTTGGCACTGAGAGCAGTCCTCGGGTACCGAACCACCGGCACCGCGCCCGGACCCAGACACGGAGTGCGACCCGACGGTACCACCCGACGCCCTAGGGGCGGTACCGGTCGTCTCGTCGGCACCGGACGAGTCCATAGTGGCGCTGCCCCCTCCTTCTCAGGAGGATTTTAAGGCTCATCAAGAGCTTCTCCGACGCGTAGCCGCAAATCTCCAGCTCCAGGCTGAGGAGATGGAGGAGCCGTCGGACACTTTGTTTAATGTCCTGTCCTCCTCGGCACCGGGCCGTGTGGCCCTGCCGCTTCACCAAGGGGTAGCCAATATTTCTGTTGGGCTCTGGCAAACCCCTGCCTCTCAGCCGCCCATTTCTAAGAAGGCAGAGCGGAAGTACTTTGTGCCAACGAAGGGGCATGAGTACTTGTATACTCATCCTGCCCCGAACTCACTGGTCGTGGAGTCCGTCAACCACCGTGAAAGACACGGCCAGCCCGCACCCACCCCCAAGGATAAAGACGCCAGGAGACTAGACACTTTTGGGGAAAAAAGTTTATTCTTCTGCGAGTTTCCAGCTCAAGGTGGCAAACCATCAAGCACTCCTGAGCAGGTATGATTTTAATTTGTGGGGGGTCTCTGCCGAAATTCGAGCTTTCCCTCCAAGAAAAGGACAGGAAGGAATTCAAGGCTCTAGTCGATGAAGGTGCGGCAGCAGCGAAAGCGGCGCTCCAGGCGGCGTCAGATGCAGCCGACACAGCGGCTCATTCGATGGCCTTGGCTATCTCCATGCGACGGGCGTCGTGGCTCTCGCTGTCGGGGCTGTCCGTGGAATCCCAGTCCCTCATGCAGGACCTGCCCTTTGACAGGCCCTGTTTGCGGACCAAACGGACACTCGTCTGCACGGGATGAAGGACTCCTGCACCACCCTGCAGACTCTCAGCCTGTATGTCCCGCCAGCCAAGGACAAACCCAGGCCACAGCCCTCGGCTCCCCCCGTAAGGGGCAGATAGGAGCCCCTGCCTAAGAGGCCTAGGGACCAGAGGCGCAGGTCACAGCACCAGTCCCGTTTGGCCCCACGCCCCGGCCCCTCGAAGGGCAAGAGGCAGGGGAAGAGACGTTTTTGACTCTTTGCAGGGGGCCACTTGGCCTGTTGCCAGGGAAGCCCCCCAGTTAATAAAGTTGGTTTTTGGCAACCGTTTATCTGCCTTCCGAGTGCAATGGTTCCGTATAACGTTGGACCGGTGGGTCCTCAGTACCATCTCCCAGGGGTACATGCTGCAGTTCGATTCACCCCCACCCCACCTTCCTCCGTCCTGTGATGTCCCCGGAGACCCGGAGCATGCCCTCCTCCTAAATCAGGAGGCGACGCGCCTCCTCACCCTGGGCGCAGTGGAGAGGGTACCTCACGAATTCCAGGGCAAAGGGTTTTACTCCCGGTATTTTCTGATCCCGAAGGTGAAAGGCGGGCTCAGGCCCATCCTTGACCTGCAGAATCTCAACCAGTTTCTGGTCCGCTGCAAATTCTGTACGGTGTCCCTGACTTCTATTGTTCCGTGCCTAGACCCGGGGGATTGGTTCGCAGCCTTGGACCTCCAGGATGCGTACTTCCATATCCATGTTTTCAAGGGCCACAGGCGCTTCCTCCGCTTCCTGGTAGGGAGAGACCACTATCAGTTTACGGTCCTTCCTTTTGGCCTTTCCACGGCCCCCAGGGTTTTCCCACCACATGACATCCCGGTTTTTAAAGGGGCTGGCTCGGGCATTCCCTTACGCCAGACTCCTAGTCCCGCTCTGGGACCTGAACCTAGTGCTCTCCCGCCTCCGGGTCCCCCCTTTGAGCCCTTGGCCACGTGTTCGTGGTCCCACTTATCATGGAAAGCGGCGTTCCTGTTGGCTATCACCTCAGCCCGCCGGGTCTCGGAGCTTAGAGCCCTGAGCTCTGAACCCCCATATGCGGTCTTCCATAGGGATAAGGTCCAGCTCCGTCCGTACCCGGCTTTTCTGCCGAAGGTAGTCTTGGCTTTTCATGTTGATCAGGACATTTTCCTCCCAGTCCTCTGTCCTAAGCCCCATTCCTCCAATGAGGAACGACGCCTGCATATGCTAGATGTGCGTAGAACACTGGCTTTTTACCTAGACCGAACCAGGCCGTTCCGGAAATCCCCTCACCTTTTCATTGCATCGGCCGAGCGCGTGAGGGGGCAACCGGTTTCCACCCAGCGGATCTCCCCCGTATCACCTCGTGCATACACACGTGTTACGACCTAGCAGGGGTTCCCCCGCCTCTTATAGTGAAGGCTCATTCGACGGGAGCTCAGGCCTCATCGGCTGGCTACGTGGCACATGTCCTATTCAGGACATCTGTAGGGCTGCTACATGGTCCTCTGTCCACACCTTTTCATCGCACTATGCAATCGTCTCCCAAACGCGGGATGACGCCGGGGTTGGTAGGGCGGTACTCCACCCTGGTAACCCTTAAACTCCTACCCACCTCCATCAGGTATAGCTTGGAGTCACCTACTGTGGAATACACAGGAGCAATCACTCGAAGAAGAAAGGACAGTTACCTGTTCCGTAACTGGCGTTCTTCGAGATGTGTTGCTCAGGTGTATTCCACATCCCGCCCTTCTTCCCCTCTGTCAGAGTTGTCTGGCAAGAAGGAACTGAGGGTAGGGGGAGCGTGCAGCCCCCTTTATAGCGCAATTTAGAGGCGCCACTCCAGGAGTCGCAGCGGGGCTCCCCCACTACGGGTACTGCTAAGGGAAAAACTTCCAGCGCCGGTGCACGTGGCGAGCACGCACACCTACTGTAGAATACACCTGAGCAACACATCTCGAAGAACATCAGTTACGGAACAGGTAACTGTCCTATACTGTATTACAGATGAGAAAGAGGCAAGTTTAGCTTCTCTGTCTAAGAACACTGTATCAGATTTCAATGAATTTCTTATATTGAAGGAACATAAAATCAAAATAGTTGTTTGTTAAAAGGGCTTCTGTGCAATCTTGTCTAGGTCATTACCTGAGGATATACATGCTGCTAGGTTAAGAAGCCAGGACTTTAGTAAAGCTGTTCAGTCTACATTAATTTAAAGTATGGGCCTATAAAATGTGTGCTACTTATGTATTTTGCCCTTTTTTAAAATGTATGCTATATTGGAGAAGTGTCAGGAGAGACAGATCAGCAAATGATTTATTTAAATGTTTTAAATAAAGTAGTTATTTTTTAAACCATGTATAAAAATCACTTTATTGTTCATTCCACCCAACCACAAAGTCGTGATAGTCCTTTAGGTGTCCAGGTCCATAATGGGGTCAAATCAAATCCTTTAGAGGTATTTAAGGAACTTATTGTAAAGAATATAGTTTAGGAAGTCATCTCTAGCAGCCCTGGGTGTAAAGCTGTAACTAGAAACCTGCAATTAAAACATAATGGGAAGAATAGAGGTCTTCACAAATGAATTCCTTATTGATTACAGCATCTTCAGAAATCTTGATACCCCGACATTCTGAGTCAATAACAGCATTTAGAACTCGTATAGTGCTTTTTAACCAGGATCTAAATATTCTTCTAAAGAGAACTCATGTTGTTACCCTCAGGTTACAGATGGAGAAATTGAGGCCTGGAGAACTTCAGTGACCTGCCCAAGGGCATGCAGGAGATATGTGTTTTGATAAAAAGGTGTGTGTGATAATTCTAGACAGAACTTTTCTGTCCCAGTCGCTTTCTGAAATATGTGAAAGTGAATTTGTCGTGAAACATAGATAGGGGGTAGATTTTGTTCAGTGTTTTTGTTTTCCTGGTTGGAAAGCCTTCCAACTGGCTGTGAAAATAAATTGTAAAGTTCTCTCTCAAATTTAGGATGATAGTTTCCAGGTTTTAGATGAGGTTGTAGAAAGCTTATTTCCTCTGTTCAGTGGAGTTTATGGTTAGTTGTAACCTTTTTTACAAGATACTCAGTTTACACAAGAGAAATCTCTCGAAAAGCAATTGTGCAGTACCATATATCCCAATTCTTACATCACGAAAAGAAACAAGCCTAAAGGAAATCTTGCAAACACAAAACTATAACACAGACCACAGCATACAATACAGCAGAGCGTCAGATGGGAAAGATGCAGTTATAACCCTATACAGCATATGCTGAATACTAATGCAGTATGCAGAAAGCATCAAGTGAGCTGAAAGCATCCCAGGGGTATTTGGCCAATACCTGAACTTGACAGTGTTGTAGTCATCAACTAAATGGTTCTTGTCACAAGGAGTAACAATGCAGGATGTCTGATTTAATCACTAATGAAAACTACTGCATGAATCTAGCTGTTATATTTTTCCATTTATGTTTAGAATTAATTTATTTGCTACTGTCCTTAACTATTCATCATGCATTCCACTGTGATGGGACTGGTTTCAAGATAAGTTTGGTCCACACTAGCAAATGCAGCTCTGCGGTGGATTTATAATTTAGGAAGTCTCATGTGTAATAGTTTATCTCAAAAAGAATTCGTGGTAGGGCAGACCATAGAACTGGGATGAAGCAGACAAAATAAAAGATGCCATGACAGTGAACAAGCTTCTTTCCACTTAAAGAGAAGGCAGATTATCTGAAGATTATTTCAGAATTTAGAGGGTACTCTAAAAAGACAGGGCCTTAAGGCATATAATAAGTACAACCTGTGTGTATCCAGAAACTGGGAGAATTTTCCAT
Organism: Emys orbicularis; assembly: GCF_028017835.1. NCBI lineage: Eukaryota > Metazoa > Chordata > Testudines > Emydidae > Emys > Emys orbicularis. The sequence continues at coordinate 256,444,313 of NC_088683.1, read as the reverse complement.
GACTCAGTTGCTAAAGGATACAAACATCTTAATAAAGAGATAGGGGTATAAGCTTTTGTAACTCTGACCCATGTCAGGCAGCTGAGGTCAGGAAATGACTAGGTAGCCAGGTTAACTGGGAAGAATCCCACCTCCAGCTGATTGTTTTATAGTTGCAACATAGGATCCGCTATCTGGTGGCATGTCTACACTGGAACATGCAGTATTGTGTTTGTCCCAGGATATGAGAGACACAAGGTGGGTGAGCCGAGTAATCTCTTTTATGTGATTGACTCTCTCACCAACAGAAGTTAATCTTCTGAGTTTACACAGAGCTCTTCTTCAGGTCTGGGAAACTTACTCTGAGTAAATTTCCCAAACCTGAAGAAGAGCATTGTGTAAACTGGACTCTCTCACCAACAGAAGTTGATCCCACAAAAGAGATTAGCTCACCCACCTTCTCTCTCTAATATCCTGGGACACTCCGGAAACTTTAAGGTGAATCAACTATAGGTGTGAAGTCAATGTGCATAAATTAAAGTGTGTTAACTCACCCTGTGGCTACTCTCGTTCAAGAATGAAGGAGGATGAACTAAGGCCACTTCATTCCTGAATGTGAGCAGCCCAGGGCAGGGAACTGGGGGATACTTTAGTGTGAAAGCATGTTGGCTAACAGCTCCCCCTCCTCTTCCCTTCTTACTGTGCTTCCTGGTTTCTCTTCCCAGAGTCACTGGATAAGCCTGAGTAGTTCTCCAAACAATCTAGAACTAGCTCTGTGGCTGCTGTTTTATCATCCTTCTCCAGATCCTTCACATTTTTCAGCTGACATCTTTGCTGAATGGGGAATTTGAACATAGAAATTATTGGCGGGGGTTGGGGGGGGCGTGTACACAAAAATAGCTTTGTTTTAAGAGAAGGCAAGCAAGTAAGGGCCAAATTCATGCTTGATGTAATTCAACTGACTTCCAGGGAGTTGCACCAAGGATGAATTTGGCCTATACTATTATTTATTTGTATTACCGTAGCAACTAGGTATATAGATGTTGGGTAAAATTTTCAGCAGCACCGACCTGATTTAGGAGCCTAGATCCCAATTTCAAAAGTGATGTTGGCACTTAGGAACCTAAGTCTTATTGCAAGTCAACAGAACTTTGACTTCTGAGTGTCTAACTCACTTTTGGGAATAGGACTTAGGCTCCTAATTGACGTAGGCTCTTTTGAAATTTTTAGAGGGAGTAAATCAGGCCTGCACAACTCGTAAAGCGGCGAGGGCCATATTACTCCAAAGAAAACAGCTGAGGGCCGAAACCTCCCGGCCCCGCGGAAACACCCCCCCCCCCCCCAGCACCGCCCAGCCCCGCGGAAACAAACCCTCCTTCCCCAGCACCGCACCGCCGAAACAGCTAAGGTTTGCGGGGGAGGGTGTGTGATACTTTATTAAGAATTTTTCAATTAAATCAAACAATTTTTTAAATTCTTTTAAATTTTTTTATTAATCATGGAAAAATTAAAAACATCTGTTCCGTTGAAAGAAAACATTTGTACTTTTCATAATTACCTTGCAAATTTAATGAGAAATATTACATCTCTTCTCGGCAACAAGCTTGTCGCATTTGGGGGTCATATTTGAAGTGGATATTTTCATAATGTCTTCCAAATGGTCGTCAGTCAGAGAAGAACGTTGCTTGTTTTTATTCATGTTCATGATGGAAAATGTTTGTTCACATATGTAAGTGCGTCCAAAAATGCTGAACGTTTTCAGTGCAACTTCATTGTCCAGACTTTTGTAGAAGTCCCGCAAGCTGCTTTCTCTGTGCTTATTTCGGTAAACTGCTGAACACTGAAGTTCAATAACCTCCAACTGCAAATCTAGTGGCACTTCCTCTGGATCCACAGAAAAGGGATCTTCAATCAGCTTCAACTGGACGTCTTCTTCTTTAGACAAAGTAAGTCTTCTGTCAAATTCTTCAATCAAAAGAATGATGTGCTTTGCGTATTTTTCTCCCAACTCGGCGTGTTTGTGCTGAGGGATACGCTGTGCACAAGTGGGAAAGTGACACATTTCACCTTTTGACAGCTGACTTCTGAAAAGTTTCAATTTCATTTTGAAAGCTTTCACTGCTGCACACATTTGAAATATAAGTTGATTTTTTCCCTGAAGTTGAATGTTGAGATCATTCAGGTGTGCTCTAATATCACAAAAGAAAAAGAGATCTTGATTCCAGGACTCATTTTCAAGCTCTGGGAATTTTATTGGCCCATTTTCTAGGAATTTTGCTACCTCCTCTTTCAAAGCAACAAAACGCTGGAGCACTCTTCCTCGACTCAACCATCTCACTTCTGTATGGTAGATTAAGTCATTGCACTCGGTGTCTACCCCTTCAAGAAAGGCTCGAAATGTCCTATGTTTTAGTCCTCTAGAACGGATGTAGTTTACAATGGAAACTACCACTGACATTACATGCTCAAATTTTAAGACTTTGCTACACAAAACCTGCTGATGCATAATGAAGTGATGTTTGGTTATTTCTCTCCCGATAAATTCTTCAAGAAGAGTAACTGCTCCAACATTTTTTTGGCACATAGCTGGAGCACCATCAGTACAAATGGCCACCAAGTTTGTGAAATCTAATCCCGACTTATCATTCGTGCACTTTTATCACTTCACTGGAAATTTCTTTTCCGGTTGTGTGACCCGTCATGGAGCACATGCCAGCAAGTTCTTCAGTAAGTTTTTATCAATACCTCTAATAAAAATAAGAAGTTGGGCGGTGTCTTTTAAATCGGTGCTTTCATCCATAGCTAGGGAGTAAAAGCAAAATTCACTGACTCTCTGCTTTAACTGATCACTTAAATTGGTAGAAATGTCAGCTATTCTTCTCCGTACAGTCATGTGTGATAGACTGACATTCTCAAATATTCCCCTCTTTTCTGGACATAACTCAGATACAGCAATCAACATACACTTTTTTAATAACTCGCCTTCTGTCAAGCATTTCCCAGCAGCAGCAATTTCCTTAGAAATTTTAAAGCTTATTTTAGTAACTGTATCGTTCTCAGTGCTCACTTTCTTGAAAATTTGCTGTTCTCTACTAAGGTTTTTCGCTAAACTGGCTGCTTTAATTATTTTTTCATTTGGGCTCAATTTGGCGAGATTGGGATGCTTAGTTTCAAAGTGCCACCGAAGGTTGTATTCTTTCGGAACGGCTAACGTTTCGCGACACACGAGGCACAGTATTTTGTCTTTGGAAATAGTATATAAGTATTTATTCGTCCATTCAGTGTTGAAAACTCTGTGCTCTGATTCTATTTTTCTCTTTTTCTTTTCACTCATGGTATCCATTATGAAGCTCAAGATTTTGTTGAATAAATTCACACACAAGGGAAACACTCACAGTCACACACAAAGAGAAGAGATATCTCATGGCGCATGGCACACTATCAAGGCACTGACGGTGTGTGGAAGCCTGTAGGTCCAGGGGTCACTATATTACTGCACACAGCAGTCAATCAATGCAGTTGTAGATAAATCTCTGCATTATGCATTTTTGTATAACTTTTATATGACTTTGTATTGAACCTTGGTACTATGTTATAGCGGGCTCCTAAGATAGTATAATTAAGGTAAAAGAAAAATTTCTTCTGTGCAAATTTTTGAAGCAGAGTTCAAATTTGTGTGCCATGAGGCAAATGCGCCCAAGTGAGTAAAATGCTTATACATTTAAAAAGTTTTAATTTGCAATTTGTGTCAATTTATATGGGTTTTCAGATAGACATCATAAGTAAAAAAAGAAAAACAAAAGTTTGTGTTTTAAATTGAAAATTTTCCTAAAAAATATCAATAAATGATTATCAGCCAAGAATAAGATATGTAATTACAAATGCATTTTAATGTCCTTATTGGTCGAAATGTCAAAGACGGCTAAACTAACCTTACTGTTTTTCCCTGCGATCTTTTTCATTTGCCCATTCAATATAAACTCTGTCCAGATCTATCAGTCCTCAATCCAGCTGGTAACTCTTAATACACATCAGCACCCCACATAGAACCCCCCACTCGCTAGTTTCCCAATACACACAGATTTCTCCTCCCTCCCTCCCAGTGCCCTTCCCCAAAGCCCCACCACCACAACTAAACAATGCCCCACACAGACCCCCAGTGCCCTGACACACACAGATCTCCCTCACTGCCCAGCACCCCCCAACAGGCCCCCACTGCCTAGCACCCCAAAACACACAAACCTCCCCCACTGCCCAGCGCCCTCCACACCCTCACAGCCCAGCACCCCCCGCACATCTCCCAGACACTCACTCCACCACACCCTTCCCCCTTCCCTGGCCGTACTCACCAGCCCTGCTGGGAGGTCTCTGGCTCCTAGGGTGAGAGCGGCAAGGGGAGTCTCCAGTGGTGAGCGGGAGCCGGTTCGCGGGAACCAGTTGTTAAATTTAGAAGCCCTTTTAGAACCAGTTGTCCTGCGCGGGACAACCGGTTCTAAAAGGGCTTCTAAATTTAACAACTGGTAAGTTGAAGTGACCAGGACCGTAGCTGGGGGGAAGCAGAGGGAGCGGCTGCTCCCCCTGAGCACATTATCCAAAAGTGGCGCCTTAGGAGCCGACCCCATGGGTGCTCCAGCTCTCCGCCCCGCTCCCCAGCCCCAGCTCACCTCCGCTCCGCCTCTGCCTCTGAACACTCTGCCCCGCTTCTCCCCATCCCCCCCCCCGCTTCCCGCGAATCAGCTGTTCGCGCGGGAAGCCTGGGAGGGCAGAGAAGCAAGCGGTGGCTTCGCGCTCAAGCCCAGGGAGCCGGAGCGGAGGTGAGCTGGGATGGGGGGAGCCGCCCGCGCCACAGCAGGTAACCCGGGGGGAGGGGCGCGGAGGGGAACCGCTCCCCGCCCCAGCTCACCTCTGCTCCGCCTCCCTGGGCCTGAGCGCGAAGCCGCCGCTTGCTTCTCAGCCCTCCCAGGCTTCCTGCGTGAACAGCTGATTCGCGGGAAGCAGGGGGGCTGCAAGCTCAGCCTGACCCGGTGCTCCAGGCATTGCACGGTGGTGGCGTGGCCCGGCTCCAGCCGAGCGGCGTGGCTGTAGCGCCGCCAGCCACCTCCAGGCAGCGCGGTAAGGGAGCAGGGAGGGGGTGTTGGATAGAGGGCAGGGGAGTTCAGGGGGTGGGGTGGGGGGGTGGATAGGGGTCGGGGCAGTCAGATGGCAGGGAACAGGGGGATTGAATGGGGGCAAGGGTCCCAGGGGGCAGTCAGGAAGGAGCAGGGGTTGGATGGGGCGGTGGGAGGCAGTCAGGGGCAGGGGTTCCAAGGGTGGTCAGGGGACAGGGAGAAGGGGTGGTTGGATAGGGAATCAGGAGAGGAGTTGGATGGGGCGGCGGAGGGCAGTCAGGGGACAGGGAAGGGGGTGGATGGGGCAGGGGTCCCAGGGGGGGCATCAAGGAACGCGGGGGGGGGTGGATGGGGCAGGAGTCCCGGGGGGGGGGGCCAAAAAGTGCTCAGGACGGGGGCGGTGGCTGAGCCCCGTGTCCCTGCTGGGGGGGGGGGGGGCGAGGGCTCCGTGCCCGTGTCCCGCTTGGGGCAGTGGGGAGGGGCAGCGGCGCGCGAGGGCTCCCTGTCCTGCTTGAGGCCTGCGGGGTGCGGCGCCGCGCGCGGGCTCCGTGTCCCACTTGGGGCGGGGGGTGGAGGCGCGGCAGCGCGCGAGGGCTCCCTGCCCGTGTCCCGCTTGGGGCGGGGGGGGGGGCGGCAGCGCGCGAGGGCTCCCTGCCCGTGTCCCGCTTGGGGCAGGGGGGCCGGTTTCGTGCGCCGCGGCCGCTCGGGATCTCCCCCCCCTCCCTCCCTCCCAGGTTTGAGAGCCTGGGAGGGAGGGGGAGAAGCGGCACCCGCGCCGCGGCCACTCGGAGTCTCCCCCTCCCTCCCAGGCTCTCAAACCTGGGAGGGAGGGGGAGCAGCGGCGCGCGAATCAGCTGTTTCGCGCGCGGCCGCTCGGGATCTCCCCCCCCTCCCTCCCTCCCAGGTTTGAGAGCCTGGGAGGGAGGGGGAGAAGCGGCACCCGCGCCGCGGCCACTCGGAGTCTCCCCCTCCCTCCCAGGCTCTCAAACCTGGGAGGGAGGGGGAGCAGCGGCGCGCGAATCAGCTGTTTCGCGCGCGGCCGCTCGGGATCTCCCCCTCCCTCCCAGGTTTGAGAGCCTGGGAGGGAGGGGGAGACCCCGAGCGGCCGCGGCGCGCGAAACAGCTGATTCGCGCGCCGCTGCTCCCCCTCCCTCCCAGGCTTGAGAGTGAGCCCCCGCGGGCCGCACAGTGAGCCCCCGCGGGCCGTATGTTGTGCAGGCCTGGAGTAAATAAAGCTTGCCAACATTTTGTAATGAAACGTGCAACCAGGCAAAACAACATAACCCCTAAATTTAGCCTAGGGTATAGGCACCGACTTCTACTGGCGCTGGTGGGTGCTCGACCCCCCTCTACCCCTGGCCCCGCCCCGACTCCACCCCTGCCCCACCCCCTCCCGCCCCCATTCCAACCCATTCCCTAAAGTCTCCGCCCCCTCCCTGCCCCTATTCCGACTCCTTCTCCAAATCCCCACCCCAGTCCCGCCTCTTCCCCGCCTCCTCCCCTGAGCACGCCACGTTCCCGCTCCTCCCTCCTTCATCCCAGAACTTGCTACAGCTGTTTGGTGGCAGCAAACACTGGGAGGTAGGCGGAGGAGCGGAGACGTGGCACGCTCAGGGGAGGAGGCGGAAGAGGAGATTGGCTGCCAGTGGGTGCAGAGCACCCACTAATTTTGTCCCCGTGGGTGCTCCAGCCCAGGGGCACTCACGGAGTTGGCGCCTATGGCCCAGGGTCTTGGAAAAGCTCATGAATTTAGGCCAAGTTCTGGTAATCACGCCTCCCCCATCACAGATGCTGCAAGGAGGTAGGAAAGCTATGCAAAAGATAGTGTGGTCACATGGTTGTGACCCTTAATCAGGCAAAAATATGTGTTTTTGGCTGAGTTTCTGGGTGCAAACCTGAATGGAAAACTAATAAAGTTTTACCAAGAATGGGATTTTCCAAAGCACCGAAGCAGGTTGGGCACCTAACTCCCATTGACTTCAACAAAAATCTGAGAGTCTCTGGATTGAGTTTAGAAGTGTGAGCAACAAGGGTGATGTAGTGGTGGGAGTCTGCTATAGACCACCAGACCAGGGGGATGAGTTGAACGAGGCTTTCTTCAGGCAACTAACAGAAGTTACTAGATCACAGGCCCTGGTTCTCATGGGGGACTTCAATCACTCCAATATCTGCTGGGAGAGCAATACACCAGTGCACAGACAATCCAGGAAGTTTTTGGAAAGTGTAGGGGACAATTTCCTGGTGCAAGTGTGGAGGAACCAACTAGAGGCAGAGCTCTTCTTGACCTGCTGCTCACAAACAGGGAAACATGAGTAGGGGAAGCAAAAGTGGATGGGAACCTGGGAGGCAGTGACCATGAGGTGGTCGAGTTCAGGATCCTGACACAAGGAAGAAAAGAGAGCAGCAGAATATGGACCCTGAACTTCAGAAAAGCAGACTTTGACTCCCTCAGGGAACTGATGGGCAGGATCCCTGGGACAATAACAAGAGAGGGAAAGGAGTCCAAGAGAGCTGGCTGTATTTTAAAGAATCCTTATTGAGAGTGCAGGAACAAACCATCCCAATGTATAGAAAGAATAGTAAATATGGCAGGCGACCAGCTTGGCTTAACAGTGAAATCCTTGCTGATCTTAAACACACAAAAAAGAAGCTTACAAGAAGTGGAAGATTGGACAAATGGCCAGGGAGGAGTATAAAAATATTGCTCAGGCATGCAGGAGTGAAATCAGGAAGGCCAAATCACACTTGGAGTTGCAGCTTGCAAGGGATGTTAAGAGTAACAAGAAGGGTTTCTACAGGTATGTTAGCAACAAGAAGGTGGTCAGGGAAAGTGTGGGCCCCATACTGAATGGGAGAGGGAACCTAGTGACAGAGGATGTGGAAATAGCTAATTTACTCAATGTTTTTTTTTTGCCTCTGTCTTCACGAACAAGGTCAGCTCCCAGACTACTGCACAGGCAGCACCGTATGGGTAGGAGGTGACCAGTCCTCTGGGGAGAAAGAAGTGGTTCAGAACTATTTAGAAAAGCTGGATGAGTACAAGTTCATGGGGCCGGATGCACTGCATCCGAGGGTGCTAAAGGAGTTGGCGGATGAGATTGCAGAGCCATTGGCCATTATCTTTGAAAACTCATGTCGATCAGGAGAGGTCCCGAATGACTGGAAAAAGGCTAATGTAGTGCCCATCTTTAAAAAAGGGAAGGAGGAGGATCCAGGGAACTACAGGCCAGTCAGCCTCACCTCAGTCCCTAGAAAAATCATGGAGCAGGTCCTCAAGGAATCAATTTTGAAGCACTTTGAGGAGAGGAAAGTGATCAGGAACAGTCAGCATGGATTCACCAAGGGCAAGTCATGCCTGACTAACTTAATTGCCTTCTATGATGAGATAACTGGCTCTGTGGATGAGGGGAAAGCAGTGGGCGTGTTATTCCTTGACTTTAGCAAAGCTTTTGATACTGTCTCCGACAGTATTCTTGCCAGAAAGTTAAAGAAGTATGGGCTGCATGAATGGAATATAAGGTGTATAGAAAGCTGGCTAGATCATCGGGCTCAATGGGTAGTGATCAACAGCTCCATGTCTAGTTGGCAGCTGGTATCAAGCGGAGTGCCCCAAGGGTCGGTCCTGGAGCTGGTTTTGTTCAATATCTTCATTAATAATCTGGAGGATGGCGTGGACTGCACCTTCAGCAAGTTTGCAGATGACACTAAACTGGGAGAAGTGGTAGATACGCTGAAGGGTAGGGATAGGATACAGAGAGACCTAGGCAAATTAGAGGATTGGGCCAAAAGAAATCTGATGAGGTTAAACAAGGACAACTGCAGAGTCTTGCACTTAGGACGGAAGAATCCCATGCACTGCTACAGACTAGGGACCGAATGGCTAGGCAGCAGTTCTGCAGAAAAGCCCTAGGGCTTACAGTGGATGAGAAGCTGGATATGAGTCGACAGTGTGCCCTTGTTGCCAAGAAGGCTAACGGCATTTTGGGCTGTATAAGTAGGAGTATTGCCAGCAGATCATTCCCCTCTATTCGGCATTGGTGAAGCCTCATCTGGAGTAGTGTTTCCAGTTTGGGGCCTTACACTACAAGAAGGATGTGGAAAAATTGGAAAGAGTCCAGTGGAGGGCAACAAAAATGATTAGGGGGCTGGAGCACATGACTTTTGAGGAAAGGCTGAGGGAACTGGGATTATTTAGTCTGCAGAAGAGAAGAATGAGGGGGGCGGATTTGATAGCTGCTTTCAACTACCTGAAAGGGGGTTCCAAAAAGGATGGATCTAGACTGTTCTCACTGGTAGCAGATGACAGAACAAGGAGTAATGGTCTCAAGTTGCAGTGGGGGAGGTTTAGGTTGGATATTAGGAAAAACTTTTTCACTAGGGGTACGTCTACACTACCCACCGGATCGGCGGGTAGTGATCGATCTATCGGGGATCGATTTATCGCATCTAGTGTAGACGTGATAAATTGATCCCCGATTGCTCTGCCATCGACTCCTGTACTCCACTGCGGTGAGAGGCGGAAGCGGAGTCGAGCGGGGAGCGGTGGCAGTTGACCCCGCGCCGTGAGGATGCGAGGTAAGTTGACCTAAGATACGTCGACTTTAGCTATGCTATTCTTGTAGCTGAAGTTGCGTACCTTAGGTCAATCCTCTCTCTCTCCCCTTCCCCCCCCCCCCCCCCGTTGTAGACCAGGCCTAGGAGGGTGGTGAAGCACTGGAATGGGTTACCTAGGGAGGTGGTGGAATCTCTTTCTTTAGAGGTTTTTAAGGTCAGGCTTGACAAAGCCCTGGCTGGGATGTTTTAGTTGGGGATTGGTCCTGCTTTGAGCAGGGGGTTGGACTAGATGACCTCCTGAGGTCCCTTCCAACCTTGATATTCTATGATTCTACGATTCTAACAGGAGTCAGGTGCCTAACCTGCTTAGGTGCCTTTGAAAATCCCACTACAAATCCCTTGCCCACTGAAGCTGCCACGGTTTTCACATCTCGAGTTGCAATGTCCCAATTTCCATCACTCCTAGTTGTTTGTGTATGGACAGTGTATTCAAGTCACTTCGATTTTTTCATTGTATTGTCTTTCTTGTCCCAGTCTGAAGGTTTATCTAGGAGGAGGAGGGATCCCTCCTTGTCATGCTTTGGTACCTTACTTTGCTTTGCTTTGATTGAAAGAAACAGAACATTTAGTTTAACTAAGCTGAACAGTAACTGGTACAGCATACGTAGGCCAGCAGAGACCTGGGGCAGGCTGGATGCAAACCCAAAATCCTGAAACCAGAAGGTGGTCCTATAAAAACGTGTGCTTTCTTTAATGTAGTCCCAGGAGCCACATGTTGACATTTAACTTTATAGCTTGGCAGGCTGGTACAATTCATTACTCACAGGGGATGTCGGTGTCTGTGGCCACCATCTGTTGGTATTCATTAGCTTATTGTCACCAATGTATTCCTTAGGCAGCTATGGAAAGAGAAAAGCTAGAGAACTGTTGCTTTATGCATGGAGATTAGACATAGATCAGAGCTACAAAATTCAGCTCCGGAGTTGTGGTCCAGCGCTTTAGAGTGATAGAGGCCAGGTGCAAAGTTTAGATTCAGATAAAAATTTCCCTAAAGCTCAGGCCCATCTTTAATGAGGAAAAGCAGATTGTTTGTTACTTCATTCTCATTGGGCTTTTATGTATTGGCCTGTGTATGCATGAGCCTCACTTTCTATTTTAGGCACATATTTGGCCCCCATCGGCCCAGTAGCACAATCTTAAATGTATTTATTCTCACAATAGCCATGTGAACTACTATTACTGCCCTTTTTACAGATGGGAAACTGAGGGACAGAGCAACTAGGTTATTTGCCCAAGGTCACTACAGGGAGTCAGTGGCAGGACAGGGAATTGAATCAAGGTCTCACAAGTCCTGGGTTAGTGCTCTAATCTCTGGATCATCCTGCCTCTCTGATTTGCCAAACAGTCATTAATCCACTCATGCCCATTCTCCCAACCGGCACACAAGCCCAAAAATTCATATGCAATTTCTCCCCTCTCTTTGGCTGTAATGGCAGGGGAGTGGCTCAACAACCACTGTGCATCCACACAGTGAATTGTTTTGGGGAATCCCTCTTCCAGCCCACTAAGATCTCCTGCCCAAAGACCATCTACTTGGGTAAGCATGGGAGGTGGGAGCATTTGGGCTTGTCCTTGTCTTTTTGCTGCAGACTCCTTTCTGATTATGCTCCTAAAAAGTTATGTTTTTTTCCGTGACTCAGAAAAGTTATTTTAAACTCCAGTATCAAAAAATATCATTTGTTATAAATAAACATATCGATAGGTACTGGATGGCTCAGGGGATTATTAGTAATAGAATATAGAGCCTTCTATATAGAGCCAGAGCTGGGATTGAAATGCATCCAGCCTCCCCCAGATCTCTGCTGGCCTATGTATGCTGTGCCAGTTACTGTTCAGGTTAGTTTATTGCAAGGTCTGAATTGAGACCAAGAAGGTAGTGACTAAAGGTTGTTAGTGTCTGACATAGTGTGACCAGATGTCCCGATTTTATAGGGACAGTCCTGATATTTGGGGCTTTTTCTCATATAGGTGCCTATTACCCCCCCACACTCTGTCCCTGTTTTTCATATTTGCTGTCTGGGCACCGTAGTCTGACAGGTCTTTGGTGACCTATGTATAATGAATTAGTGCTCTTGGTGCTGTTCCTAGTGGACAGTAGAAAGATCATTGAATGAATGATTCTTTAGTCTGAACCACTCTTCACCCTTAAAGGTGATTATCTCCAAGTGAGCTTTAAGGCATCTTGGTGGGGCTATGTGCAGATACGTACACGGCTGCTGTCTATGCTAACCCTGTTCTGCGACAGAGGGCTTCTTCATTGCCAATGTTTTCGCAAGTTTTCTCTTCTTTACTGTCAGTTCTGTCTGTGCAGAGGAATTTGGGATCAGTATGGACAATGTGCCTCCCAACTGTCCCTCATTGCAGCACAACATTGAATTTCATTCTACACAGACCTGATGCTCTTGCACTTGCCACCCTACATTTGACCCTGGAGATTTTGAAACAGGAGGTTGGTGATACTAAATTTCTAAGGCTCCCATCATCAGAGCACAGTATCAGGCATCAGAGAAAGCATGTTAAATAAATAATAATTCATTGAGCTATTTGGTTGAGCGTAAAGCCTTAAATGGTGTGGGGGTGTGTGACGGGGCTGCCCGTGGGAGCCCGCTGAGGTCACTCAATTAGAGTGAACTGCAAACAAAATAGGGCAGACAAACCCCAAAAGCTGGTGGTTATTCCAATACTTAGGTTTACCAAGCCAGCACAAAACAGCTTCTATAGTACCTTACAGGTTACTCAGAAGCCCAAACAACGCAGTTCCTTAAAGTACCCAGCCTCAGGCCTCCATCCAGACACACACGTCAGACATGATGATGATTATTGAAAATCTTATCTCATCATATAAAAGAAAAGGTTCTTCCAATCCCAAAGGATCAGCCACATACCCAGGTCTAATTATAACTTAGATCTTACCCAAAATACACGCTATAGTCAATTCTTATTAACTAAACTAAAATTTATTAAAAAAGAAGAGAGAGAGTGTGTTGGTTAAAAGATCAATATACATACAGACTTGAATTCAATTCTTGAGGTTCAGATACATCGCAGAGGTGAGCTTGTAGTTGCCAAAAGTCCTTTTAGATATAGTCCATAGGTTATAGTCCAATGTCCATATTCAGGGTGGCTCCAGTCAATGACTGGAGGCTTAAGGTTTCCCCCTCTTGAAATTCAAAGCAGATCTGAGATGAAGAAGGATTGTGTCCCAGGGTTCTTACACATTTCCAGCAGCCTTTCGGCCTGAGAAAACAATAGGCTTAACTCTCCTTCCAAACATCCTGGCAATTAGCACAGGGTAATTTATCCATTAAACAGTTCAGATACAGGTTACCACAACCTTCAAAGAGACATATAGACAATAATACTATTTCACTCAAGTATCATCATAAATGTTAATATTCCTTTTTTGATCTTTGAATTAAAGTTATAGCAATAGACAAGACTTGTTTGCTTACATCACAAGACCTGAGCAAACATCTACCCTTGAGATCTCTAACAATGCAGACTTGTATTTCAAAGCTCTATTCATTTACCTATCTTCCTAACCAGTTTCTACAGGTCAGCCATGGGTCAGGTCAGTCGGTGAGTTAATTAACTCTTTCTGGCCCTGTCACCTTTCAATTAAATATTATATTACACTCATAACATCACAGTGTGTGTTAGGGAGAGAGAGAAAAATGAACAAATGATTGCTCCTTATTGAGATTTTGTTACTTTGCTCCTCTCTCCTCATCTGCTGCTCTGCCTCTCTTCTCTACTTCACCTTCTGCTGCTCTGCTGCTTTTTTTCTTCTTTTCCAGCTGTTCTTTTGCCTTTTTCTCTTTTCATTATGCTCTACCAATTTCCTCTCCTATGTCCGATCCTACTGCTGAGCACATCACTCTCCCTTGATCAGAATCTGCCCGCTAGCCCTGGGGTTGGGCTTTTTATTTGTGGAGGCTGCCGCAGTTTTCAAGTTGTAAGTTTAACTAAAAGGTGGAAGTTTAACTAAGGTTTTCCACATTAACTACATTAATTTCTTGAGGGTTTCTAGTGTGTTAGACAGGCAATGTACAGTGTATATCTTATGTGCTGCCTCACGTGTACTGTTTTGGGGATATTCTTCCCTTTGAGCCGCTAAAGAACAACCCTGCAAAGAGTATGCATTTGTACTCAGCAGTGATGTTAATAGAAAGCATATGTTATAAGCTGTTTGCCTTCTGGTAAGTGTAGTAGAAAATTTGGGCTGGACAGAACATTATCTATTTTAGGAATTATTCAAAAATTATTTTTCTATATTTTAAATATGCCTACGTGAGTACAGATTTGCATCTCCTCCAGTTTATTGCAATATTCACATATCAGATACTGAACTAAATCTTGCTCACTTTACTCACTCAAATAGTTCCCTTGACTTAGCAAGTCCATTCACATGCATAAAACAAGGAGGATTTGGCTCAGTCAAATCTCAGATCATTTCAAACTATGCCTATTGCTTTCTTGGCAAGTACCACTTGTGTATACACACATGCACACACCACACACACACTAATGCCTTGTAAGGTTGAGAACTATGAAGTGCAGTTTATTGTAAGGTGGTAGATTCTAAGAGATGCATTCACAGATGAGAGCTAGGGGCACAGAATAGAAAAATAATACATCAAAAACTTTAAAGGGAATAAATAAGTAGAAAGACTAAATGCTGGTGACTGAAATTCACAACTGTACATTGGTTAGTCTATCTGTCCAGTAGTACTGTAATAATATCTACTAAATCTTTTGTTGAACTGAGCTTTGCATGATGCTTTATTGAAGCTTCAGCATGTCATTCTTGCTTCTGTGCTCAGGACACAGAAATTTGCCAGCCAAGTGAATGCTTAGGAGGATTAGTATATTTGTGCACATTGTCTCTACATAGTTAATTTGCATAATCAATTTTATTCTACCAAAGCATTATATAGCCAACTGTGATTTTTTTAACCTTATGTAATTGATTATATATGAGAGAGAGCATATGGAACTAAATAAATATATTATAGTGACAACTTGCTTTCTCTCTATAGATCTATCTAATCAACTGTTTCTAGGCTTTTCTATAAATAAATTTTTAAAGCAATACAGTGGGATTTCAGCCATACAGTGGAAAGAATCAGTATTTGCCAGTAGCTACTATATTAAGATACTATGTTTCTCTATACTTATCTGTAGAATAGGATGTTATTGGTTTGTGGTATTCGTTAATAAGAGTTGATTTTTTTAATTGCATATATAATACTTTGATCTGAAGTCTAAGATCAAAGTAGTAAGAGGCAGGATCAATGGATAAAAGGTTTTCTACTAGAAACTGGGAATAAAAATGCGATCAGACTGAGCTATAGAATGCATTTATTATCTGGTGTAGTGTTTGCAGGATAATATCAACATTAAGATTCAGCATGCAGTACAGTAAAATCAGAAATCTGGCAGGTCATTAATGGAACATAGTAATAGAGTTGCCTTAGCATTGCCCTTCAGCAAAATTATACCAGACTTCCAAGAATGAGACAGAAATGCATTTTTACAGGTATTCTTAATCTATAGTGGAGAAGTAGGGAAGCAGGCCCACCTGGTGAGGCTGCACTTGATAATCTGTTATTGGCCATTTTTGCTGAGAAAGACACGATCAGGGCCGGTGCAACCCATTAGGCGACCTAGGCGGTCGCCTAGGGCGCTAGCATTTGGGGGGCGGCATTTTCTTCAGCGGCGACCGCAGCGGCCGGATCTTCAGCTGCCCTGGTCGTCGTCAGCATTTAGGCGGAGGGAGTTGGGGCAGGGGGGCGCGGGGAGGGCTGCCTGCAGCAAGTAAGGGGGGGGGGTGGCACGCAGGGGAACTCCCCCCCCCGCCCCCCCAGCTCACCTGTGCTCCGCCTCCTCCCCTGAGCACGCCGCCCCGCTCTGCTTCTTTCCCTCCCAGGCTTGCGGCACCGAACAGCTGATTGGCGCCGCAAGCCTGGGGGGCGGGAGAAGTGGAGCAGTGACGGCATGCTCAGGGAGGAGGTGGAGCAGAGGTGAGCTGGAGTGGGGAGCTGCCGCACGGCTCCCCGGGCCGGGGGGAGCTGCTGCGGAGGGGGGGGTGCTGCTGTGGGGGGGGCCTCAGGGCGGAGGGGGGGAGTTGCTGCGGGGGGGGCGCCTCAGGGTGGAGAGCTGCCACAGGGCTTGGGGGGGGGGGCGCGCAAGGTGGAAGTTTCGCCTAGGGTGCGAAACATCCTTGCACCCTTCCTGGACATGATTAATAAAAAACAATGCTGTCTTTGGCTTTAAAAATAGTGCTTAACAGAAGATGTCTTTGCCGATATTGCTGAAGTTCTGGATTTGTGCATTGCAGCCAGGTCTCACCAACAGATCACGTTTGATTGTGAATCTCACATTATTTTGTGTTCATTAAAGTTCTGTCGCTAACAATTTTCAGTTTAATCAGTTTCATTGTGACATAAGAAATAAAATATTGATTCCTAACCTAACGTGACATTTTTCCCCTCCATATGTGTTTCTGCTTCTGTGGAGGCAGACAGTCCAGTTCAAATCTAATCAGACTTATCCACAAACATAGAAACTCCTCACAGAGAGAAGCAACAGAGAGTCCTGTGGCACCTTTAAGACTAACAGATGTTTTGTAGCATAAGCTTTCGTGGGTGAATGCCCACTTCGTCGGATGCATCCGACGAAGTGGGCATTCACCCACGAAAGCTTATGCTCCAATACATCTGTTAGTCTTAAAGGTGCCACGGGACTCTCTGTTGCTTTTTACAGATCCAGACTAACATGGCTACCCCTCTGATATTCACACAGAGAAATATTCAGATCAGTTTTTAGGCATCGGCAGCCCAGATTCACCAAGATTTCCACTGCTTGAAACAGTTCTGGAGGAATTCATAAATGGTATGCATCCTTCACTTCCATGGCTCCTACTGACTGTCTATAGTTCTTGTCCAGTCTTATCTTCAGTCCATGAGAACATACTATGTATCCTTTTCCCTTATCTCTAGATAAATTGTTCATGACTGTCAGGAAATGCTTGTAGATCATACATCTAGCAGAAAGAAGATAGGTGGTACTTAATGTATCCTGGAAAGCAATGACTCTGAAAAGGAGAGAGGGGTTATTGTAAATAACCAACTGGACATGAGGTGCCAGGGATACTGGCTGACAAAAAGGGCTAACTCAATTCTTGGATGTGTAAACAGGAATATTGAGTAGAAGTAGGGAGATATTACCTGTCTATACAACATTGATGTGGCCATATGAGACTAGAATAATATGTCCAATTCTGTTGTGCACATTTTATAAAAGATTGTTGAAAAACTGGAGAAGAGTTACAATAATGATTTGTGGTCTAGAAAACATGCCTTGCAACGGGAGACTTAAGGAACTCCTTCTATCTAGTTTATCGAAGAGAAGGCTTAGGTGGCTTGAACACATTCTACACAGAAATAAGATATCTGATATTAAAGGGCTTTTTAATTTAGCAGACAAAGGCATAACAATATCCATTGGCTGGAAGTTGAAGTCAGAAAAAATCAAATTGGAAATAAGATACATATTTTTAACAATGAGGATAATTAATCATTGAAACACAAGGGATGGAGTAAACTCATCACTTGGTCTTTACATCAGAATTGGAAATGTTTCTAAAATTTGTGCTCTAGTTCAACCACAAGTTATGGACTCAATACAGAATTTATAGGATGAGATTTTATAGTCTGTGAGTTCTCTTACCCATTATGGTCATACTGGATAGACATAACACTGCTTTGTTGGATGTTTTTTTTTGTTTGTAGTGTCTGTTATGAAACAGGACCTCCCCTTAGAATTAATGCATTTGTCCACTGCAACATGAAATTTTCTGATCCTCTGGGAACAGAAAACAGGTTGTATCTGCAAGAGACAGACTGCTATTCAATTACTTTAGAGCTCAATAAGTAAATGATGGGTTGTCTGGTGAAATAGATGATGGGTATCCATTATGTCTTTTTTTAACATTAAAATGTAGAATAACATTTCCTACTGGAAAAAGTTGGATGCTACATTTTACTATGCAGAACTCTGACTCTAAATCTTTGTGTCTTTACTCCTATAATCGCAGCTGATAATGAATTCCTTTGGTGGGCTTTATAATTTTTCCAGGATGTTGATGACAAATTGTTGCACAAGCTCATGCTATATGTTTGCTTGGAAGTTAGGAGACAAAATTCAACTTCCTGCATTTGTACCTTCAAGGAAAACCCAAAAGAAGAAACTGATACTCTGAATGACAGTCTCATTATAGCCTGACTACAAGTTCCATGTACAAACTAGATAAATAATGGTCTTCTGAACAGTGCTACAAATAACAGCACAATCCACTGCAAAAGAGGAAAAAGTCTGCTGTATCTTCTTCCAGATACAGTATTTCATTGGTCAATTTTCTCTGAGCTTTAGCTAGCATGTAAAGAGGTATGCAACAATTGATTCTTGATTGGAAAAGTGCCAGGGATTTCAACTGAACACTGGACACACAAGATGCTCACACACTAAGAACAAATTCTATTTCATGGTTATAATACAATTAAGGCTGGTCTGAACCACTTCAGCAGACTTCATATGTTTGTACATTGACTCATTTAGAGGCTCACAGGCACACTATTATCAACACACACATGTACTTGCCACTGTCAGATTACAACTTTTGGAACCTAATACAGTTTTTAAAAAATACCACAGAGAATGAAGAGAGGGGAATAACCTGATTGCTGGAACATTCATACATTGATCAGCCTTTTAGGATATACCCCACTATGTGTTAAATTGTTCCTAGCCCTAACACACCAATGGAGGAGACTAGGGACCCTGAGCCCTGCTTGGGCAAGGCTCTGGTAGCTCCCTGTGGCATGGAAAGACTCTGCAATGGCAAGCTGCTGGAGCTTTTCCCTACTGCCTTCCCCCTGCCAGAGTCTTTCCCTGTAGCAGGGAAAGACACTGGTGGGCGTGAGGCGGGGGGACCCTACACTGCTGAAAATAGCATTGTAGATGGGGTAGGCGCTGCTTGGGTGTGTACAGAGTCACTTAGGGTACATATCCACAGGGTTCAGGTGCAGTCACCGGCTTCCTCTGGGCCCTGAAGGTGCTCAACCCCCTTCTCTGCCCCAGGCCCCTCCCCCCATCCGACCCCTTCGCCCAAGCTCCTGCCCTACCTCTTCCCGCTCCACCTCCGCCCTATCTCTTCCTGCCCAGTTCCGCCCCACTCCCCCAAGCATGCCCTGTCCCTGCTACTCCCCCACCCCACCCAGTGCCTCCTGCACGCTGCGTAACAGCTGATCGTGGTGGGAGGGAGGAGGAGAAATTGATCAGTGGGGCCGCCAACGGGTGGGAGGAGAGAGAGCTGGCTGCCAGTGGGTGCACCCACTAATTTTTTTTCCATAGCTGCTCCAGTCCTGGAGCACCCACAGAGTCGTCGCCTATGTTCAGGTGTGTCTTTACTCACCTAAGCAGTGCCTCACTGTCTACACTGCTATTTATACCCGTGCCAGGGGGGCATGCAGTGTATGTACTCTACACGCTGCCATAAGGAGTGTGTAGTGTGGGTGTGCCTTATATTTTTTTTGTTATCCACATATTAACCAGTAACAATCTTTAAAAGACAAGAATCTTCCAATTAACCATAAATTCAGAATATACAAAAAAATGAGTCTGAACGCTCTATCCTCTGTTTTGGGGGTGGAGGGTGAAGACACTTTAGATCTTTCACTTTTACAGGGCCTAATTTTCAAAGGGGCCTCTCTTTGGCTTCCTTTTGTGCATGTCCAGATTTTAAAATGCAAATACTTGCATATTCCCTCACATCTGTGCATGCAAATACTAGATTCATATTCAAAATCCATTTATCTACAAATGTGTTTGTGTGTATAAATTCTAGCACCTGAATGCACAGGTGTAGCACTTGAAAAGAATGCATGGATTTTCTTTCTCAAATCTGTGTGCATACAAGAGAAGACCACTTTCTGAAACTATGACCCATAATATCCAGCATTTCAATAGTCCAATCTTCCTGCAGAGACAGAAACCTATTACATTGTATAATATATTAAACCAAGTCTTTAAAAAGAGATGAAATACTATGTTAATATTCCTAGAGCACAATACTAACAAGCATATGCATACAAAGGGTATTTACAAATGAGAACGAAGTACAGTAATCAATAGCAGTTATACAGGATTCTGTGTTCATCTTCCATCTCTGAAAACTTTTTCATTGCCAATGTCACTTTTCAGAACTGACTTTTAGTGGATGGTTAGCTGAATTAATAGCTCAGTAAATGCAGGTTTTGTTTATGTACAACATTGTTATCTTGCTGGACAGAACACTTGGTCTTCAAGTTGAGGACCTGCTACTTTTATGCCACTTGCCAGGCACTTGTCAGTTTTCCTCTTGCATAGTTTGCTGTTGTAATCCCTGGATTTATCATTTCTCTCCTTTATTCCTCCCCCTCCTGGCCTCAATTGATTCCCTAATCATCCTTCTGGGAAGGAGAGGTGGGTGCAAACAAACTCTTAAGATTTTTAACAAGGAATATATTCACTTCACTGTCTGAGGCAATTCCGGTTTAACCTGTAGATGAGTTGCCTTCAGGACTTTTAGAGTTTGGCTGTATGTATAGAGAGAGCTTAATATGAACAAGGCTATGATCTGTACAACATGCTGCACCATGGATTGCGCCAGCATCTTTGAGATCTTGCTGTTGAGCCGTCACATCATCTAGTATATACCAGTGCGTTTGGCATGGATATTACTACAGTGACTTATATTTGCTTGGGTGAACAAATACTGGATGGTGCTGGGTATCACTAAAGCCGTGTTGTACGTTTTTGTAAGTTATAAGATCTTCATTGTTGTACCTTCCAAAGCATTAGTACAACTTCATCACTTCATATCAGTTCTGGGCCTTTACATGCGGGGATGGAGGTAGGCTCATCTAGTTCACTAATGGCTGTGATGACAAGCTACTTTTGCATGTTTTAGCTGTTGGTGGTGGTGAAGACAGTTTAGCAGCATGCATCGACTGCTGTGTTCTATTACTTAGAACTGCAAGCAAGAGACGAACAATTTTAGGGTGGGTAGAGCTGCAAAGCCACTCACAGACTTAATGCCACTACTTGCATCCAAAACCCATGGGGAATGTCCACAACACCTCTTGAGAAGTGTGGGGCTCTGGTCAGTCACAATTACAAAGAAGCAATGCAGAAGCCCAGAGACAGATGAGGTAAGATAGGGAAATCAGTGGATAATAACCAGATAACCACAATTAAGACTTATTGCATTGCGTGGAGGAAGAGGGATAATCCAATCTGAGAAACCTGCCAGACCCTCCAACAGACTCCCCACCATTTATCCTGGCAGCTGGATAGAACTATGGATCACAAATCATCATTATTAAAAGGAAGAGTTAATTTGTCTCTCATTCCCTTTTTAATTAATAATTTAATTTTAGTTTGTAAAGTCGTCATAAACTTTTGTAAAATCATTGCTGAAAGTATAATTACGATTACTCTGACCTGGTTAAAATACTACCAAGACTAGGTTACCTACCTCCCCCACTTCCCCTTTGAATCCTTCCATTGGCCCTCTCCTTCTGCCACATCCCATCCCAGTTTCTTGTCCGTACCGTCAAGGCCCTGCATTACTCTGCCTGTGGCCTACTATATGTTTCTCAGATCATTGTCACTTATCAAGTTGCCCTCTCCGTTCTACTAATGATACCAACCTTATGTGCCATTTGTCCATTTCTCCCATAAATGTCTCTGTGCTTTCTTCCACACAGAAACCTACCCAATTGGCTTGTCCACAAATCTCCCCCTAGCCAAACCCCTTCTCAAAACCAACATCTACTGGGAAGCCTTTGAGAAATTAGCACATTAACAATGGCTCGGCTGATGGGCATTGTATAGTTCATATAAAGAAACCCCCCAAAACAAAACAGAATATCTTTGTACTATCAAGACATGGTCAGTCATCACCTTGACTACTTTACTTGTATGTTGGACCCCTTCTCCCCTCCTTTTGTCTGTCTTTTTTTAGGCTTTAAGCTTTCTAGGGCAAGAACCAGGCCTTCCTTTATGTTTGTATAGTGCCCAGTGCATTGTGGGTGTATCATGGAAACAAATAATAATCATACAAATTTTCTTAAAGGTTGTAAATTATTCTGAGAGTGGATGGTGGCCTTGCAGTGTTGCAGCATTCATCGGAGGGAGGAGAACAGTGGCCTCCAGGAACCACAGGGAGATATAAGTAGATCTCAGTATAAAAGATAACATTAATACTGAAGACATCAAGCCCTTTAATTGAAGGTAGACTATTTCCCAATGGCAGGCGGCCTTTGTGTGAAATTTGAAATGAAGTGGGAAAATTACAGCAAGCAAATCAGCAGTTAGCTGTTAGTTTTAGTAAGAGCTGAATAAAGGGAAGAAATTAAATAAATTTGTAAAAGGTAAAAGTTGGATGCCAGTGGGCTGCATGATAATTAAAATGGACAGAGGAGATGGGGGAAGTTGAGGGCAAGAAAGCAGAAAAGGGGGCGGGGAGGAAATTCAGCTACACAGTTTTTTTAGGTAGCACAAGTTCCCTAACAGACTACGTTATATCACTTGCTATTGTCAACGGGTGGCCATAATCTTCAAACGCTATTAAAGCTAGTTTGGGTAAATGGTGTCGTTTAAGTCTCTGATTAGTTGCATATAATAATACTCCTCCTGTGGGTATCATCTGAACACAAAAGGACTTTGTAGTCATTAAAGAAAAATGTTGTGGGTCCATGAAAAAGAGAATCTAAATAGAACCGGAATTTGGCATGTGTGTATTTTCATTTGATTGGCTTTAGAACGCTGGTTATATTACAGCTGAAATCTTGATCTCAGCTCTTGTATTGTTTTCTTTTATTATTCTGCCTTTATTATGTCCCCTTTTACAAATGTTAGACAAAAATGCATATTTGTAAATTCATTCACAAACCCAGACTTCACTGATCATCCACATTTCCATTTAAGCTCAAAAGATTCCTTCATTCCATCCTTGTCCCTGCATTTCGTGGGCCTGATTCTGCTTATTCTGCTATAAATCAGGAGTAACTCCATTAAGACAAATGATGAAAAATTGGTGTGAGAGGAGAATCAAGTCCGGTCTCTTACCTACATTACAAGTCATTCTTCTAGATGAAAATGGCTAGATGCAACTGTCTTTGGAGGCCATCTACATGGTTGCCTCATTCACCTGATAGGTTATTGTTGAATGATCTGGGAGGCACTCCGTTTCCTTTGCCCTTTATTTTCAGTGCTAAGTGCACTGCGTCTACACCTATTGTGAGCACAGGATGAGCAGAGAAACTCGGACTTGGATCTCTCAGGTTGTCATAAGAGAAGAAACCAGCTCTTGGCCTTTGGCCTAGAGCTATTGGGCCAAATCCAGTGCTTAATTTGTGCCAGGGCTTGCCAGGGCTGAGCCCTGGCACCTCTAGGGTTGGCAGTTCCTAGCCCCGGCACCTCTTGGCTTGCTGCTTCAGTTCTGAATGTAAAATAGTTGCTTGAGCACCGACACCTAATTTCCTGAGTCCCAGCACCTCTTTCATTACAAATTTAATCATTGGACAAATCATCTGCTGGGCTAACTCCATTAACTTCAGTGGAATTATACCAGCAAAAAATTTGCCCCATTCATTTCAATTTTGTTTTAATTTTGTTTTCAAATGAGATATAGGCAAATGGGTTAAAGAAAGGGTCTGTTCTGTTCTGACCCTAAATTAATAGTTCTCCAAACAGCATTTTTTAAATTGAAACTTTGACTGCAACAAGTGCCAAAAATCGCCCTATGGAAATAAGCTTCTATTTATTTAATGATTGTATTTAAATGCTACCTAGAATCTGGTTTTGCAAGGGGCTCAGTGTGGCTTCTAATTTTACAGGAACCATTTTACCCAGTTAATTGTGGTTACAAATGCTAGCACTTAGATATGTAACTATCAGATGCACACACAAATCGGGTACAGTAGTCATTTGTTTAAGTGTCAGCAACTGCACCAACAATTAATTTGCAATTGTCTGTGGGTGTGGTATTATGCCTGGCGAAACAGAGGTCTTTTTTCAAAATCAGGCTCTTAAACCTTCTAATAATTCTTCCCCATATGTTGAGACTAAGGTGCTCTGATCTTCATACTGTAGGTTGTTGGATATTTCTGTCAATACTCCTAGTAATTTATCTTTGCTCATGTTCTTGAAACCCCGTCTTACATTTGATCCTCAGGTATTTTACTTGATTTTTCTGATCAGTGTGAATATCCATTGTCCTAAGATTGTGAACAGGCAAGACATCAAAAATAGCTCATTTGACTTAGTTAACTTAGATTGCACCAAATTCTGACATAATATCTAAAAGCTTCAGGATGGATATATGAAGGGATAGATCCTCAGTTGGTTCAAATTGGCATAGCTCCATTTAATTCAATGGAGCAGTGCAGATTTACATCAGCTGAAGATCTGGCCCCCAGAATCTTTATTTTATTGTAAGTGTATTGACAAGATAGAGAGGCCTGTGGGTCTGATTCTACTTCTCAATATCTAATCTCATAAAAAACAAACATGATTTAAGAGACAAATGCTCCTCAGTGACAAAAGAGTAACTTTTGGAACCATATGTTTGCAACCTGTGTGTTAGTTCAAGAACAGAGGGAGCCTCAAAGGCAATGTTTCAGTGGATCAGTAAGCTTAATTAGTGCTAAAAAGAGTTATAATGAGGCTTTGGAAGGATAAAAATGACTTCCCCATAAAATAATTTCTAATAAATCTTGCAGTCAGGGCCTCATAAGAAAAAATAAGGTATAGATTCTAGGCAAAATGGAACAGTTTGATAAGTTATGAAATCTATTTTTAATTATGGGGGAAAACAATACAAATTTAGTAAAACTTAATACATTTTTATTAAGGTAAGTGTAAGTTCAAATAAAAGGAATAACACATGGACAGATGATTATTAAATTGAGGAAGGAACTACTTTTGATTTAATTTTTTCTCTTTTTATCTTATTTCCGCAGAGAGCCAAATATTGAAAGTGAAATTCTGCCCCATTTAACTCGATGTGAGTTTTGCCATTGACTTCAATGGTGTCAGGATTTCACCCGGAGTTTTGATGCTGTCATTATCTAAACAAAACTCCTGCTGATTTCAGTGAAGGTTTCCTTCTAAGTAGAACTTGCTCTATACTGCAAAATCCGTATTCACAAACATTGGTTCAGTTTAAATGACTGTTTGGTCAACCAAATTTGTAACTTCTTATGTTATTCACAAACCTTTATGTGAATGGTATTTTGTTTGCATGAATGTTTGAGAAATGGCTATTCTCTGTGTGAATACCCATATTTAGGGCCCTACCAAATTCACAACCATGAAAAATGCATCATGCACGGTAAAATCTGGTCTCCGCCCCATGAAATCTGGTCTTTTGTGTGCTTTTACCCTATACTATACAGATTTCATGGGGGAGACCAGCGTTTCTCAAATTGGGGGTCCTGACCCAAAATAGAGTTGCAGGGGGGTCACAAGGTTACTTCTGTGCTGCCTTCAGAGCTGGGCAGCTGGAGAGCGGTGGCTGTTGGCAGGGTTCCCATCTCTGAAGGCAGCACCCCACCAGCAGCAGAGCAGAAGTAAGAGTGGCAATACCATACCATGCCACCCTTACTTCTGCGCTGCCGCCTTCAGAGCTGGGCTTCAGGCCAGCAGCCGCAGTTGTCTAGCTGCCCAGCTCTGAAGGTAGTGCCGCCGCCAGCAGCAGCACAGAAGTAAGGGTAGCAGTACTACATCCCCCCCCTACAATAACCTTATGGCCCCCCCTGTGACAGTGCTGCCCGTGGGAGCCCGCTGAGGTCACTCAATTAGGGTGAACTGCAAACAAAATGGGGCAGACAAACCCCAAAAGCTGGTGGTTATTCCAATACTTAGATTTACCAAGCCAGCACAACAGAGCTTCTATAGTACCTCACTGGTTACTCAGAAGTCCAAACAACGCAGTTCCCTTAAAGTACCCAGCCTCAGGCCTCCGTCCAGACACACCTGTCAAATATGATGATGATTACTGAAAATCTTATCTTATCATATAAAAGAAAAGTTTCTTCCAATCCCAAAGGATCAGCCACATACCCAGGTCCAATTATAACTTAGCTCTTACCCAAAATACACGCTATAGTCAATTCTTGTTAACTAAGCTAAAATTTATTTAAAAAAAAAAAGAAGAGAGAGAGAGTTGGTTAAAAGATCAATATGCATACAGACTTGAATTCAATTCTTGAGGTTCAGATAAATAGCAGAGGTGAGCTTGTAGTTGCCAAAAGTCCTTTTAGAAATAGTCCATAGGTTATAGTCCAATGTCCATGCTCAGGGTGACTCCAGTCAGTGACTGGGGATCTCAATCCTTGTGGCTTAAGGTTTCCCCCTCTTGAAACCCAAAGCAGATCTGAGATGAAGTAGGATCGTGTCCCAGCGTTCTTATACATTTCCCGCAGCCTTTCAGCCTGAGAAAACAATAGGCTTAACTCTCCTTCCAAACATCCTGGCAATTAGCACAGGGTAATTTATCCATTAAACAGTTCAGATACAGGTTACCACAACCTTCAAAGAGACATATAGACAATAATACTATTTCATTCAAGTATCATCATAAATGTTAATATTCCTTTTTTGATCTTTGAATTAAAACTATAGCAGTAGACAAGACTTGTTTGTTTACATCACAAGCCCTGAGCAAACATCTACCCTTTTACCTCTAACAATGCAGACTTACATTTCAAAGCTCTATTCATTTACATATCTTCCTAACCAGTTTCTAAAGTTCACCCATGGGTTAGGTCAGTCGGTGAGTTAATTAACTCTTTATGGCCCTGTCATCTTTCAATGAGATATCATATCACACTCATAACGTCACACCCCCCACAACTTCTTTTTGGGTCAGACCCCTACAATTACAACACACTGAAATTTCAGATTTAAGTAGCTGAAATCATGACATTTATGATTTTTAAAATCCTGTGACCATGAAATTGACCAAAATGGACCGTGAATTTGGTAGGGCCCTACCCATATTCATATGTTTAGGTCATTAAGCCATTCATTAATGGTTCTGATGTGCTCAGATTCTATGTCCATAAGAAACACTCTGATCTGACTCAGAATGTTTGTAGAAAATTTTGAATTTGACTCTGATTTAGGTGACCAAACACACACAACCAAAAAGAAACAATGAGGAACACATAATGGAGGTGAACAGTTTGCTAATATCTCATACTCTGAAATTTATTCTCAGGAATTATTCGGCAAATATTTGCAAATAAATACATTAATTCGGGTGACCAGATGTCCCGATTTTATAGGGACAGTCCTGATTTTGGGGTCTTTTTCTTATAGAGGCTCCTATTACCTCCCACCCTCTGTCCCGATTTTTCACACTTGCTGTCTGGTCACCCTAACATTAATAGAAATCAGGACCGATTTATGAACAACCGAGGGGCTAAACTGATCGGATGATCTACAGTATGTGTGATGAGCAATTAAACTAGCTCTAAGTCTGAGTGAGGACTCCGGGGTTTGGCTCACATATTTTATGAATCCGACTGTATGTGTTAATGGTTGTATGAGCATGTATTTATAAATATTTAAACAGATAGAAATAGCTATGCCTATATAAGGTTGTAATAGCTGTTTGATGGATTGCAGAGTCATATAATTATATTTATCATGAACTTTTGACTACCTCACCTGCACTTTGCTCTGTTAATCCCTCTCCTTTGGGTCTTATTCTTATATTTCAAACTCCCGAAACTTTCAAACAGCTGCTACAAACCAACCAACCTGAAACATTTCCTTCATTTCCCCCACAAGTATGGAACCTCTCTACCGCAAATTCCTCCAGTGACAGTGTAGAAAGGGTAATAGTCAGTACTCAAACTATGACAGATTTAAGGCCTTTTATCTCAAGACCCATCAGGTCTAGAACTGAGAGCTTTTTACAATTGGAAAGAGGAGATTCCCAGCTTTTCAAGGTGTCTCATGGCACTTGCTTCTAGCATAGATGCTTCCAAGATATCAGACCTTAAAATTGAGATATTATGGTGTATGGAAAAGCAATTTTAGATAACTGTCAGAGAATTCTAAACTTATTAGTTACACTTTTCATTTTCTCTGAGTCTGGTATTATTGTGCTCATGACACCTGGCTATAAAGGCAGAATGATGTGAAAAATAGTGCCAATATAATTTTAAAATATCTTTCTAAAACATTTCAGAAATTGTTTGTCTATGAAATATGTGGCATATACACCACGCCATCATATACGGTGTAGAGCTTTTATTGGCACTTGTTTAGGATGACCTGTGTAAATCATTTGTGTCTTTGCCATTCATGAGTAATGTGGTCATCTCAATTCAAGCCAATAAACCTTTATATCACACCACACCATTATAGATTTTATCTATATGTAAGGTGTATACTACTTTATGGGCCCCAGATCCTGCAGTGAGAGGCATGCAAAAGAAACCCATGTACTTACACAGAGCCCCACTGAAGTCAGTGGGTCTCTATATAGGGGTAGGAGTTTGCCTGTATTGCACTGCATTGTACTATCAGAGCCCTAAGATCCAAAGTACTGTGAGGAGTCCCATTGAAACCCCTGGGATTAATCACAGTGTGTAAAGTTAAGCACATGCATAAGTCTTTGCAGGATCAAGGCCTTAGTTTTCAGTTGTTTGTACTTTTGTTTGATATAAAATCAGTAGAAAAATAATAAGTTAAAGGAATTTTTTCTTTGCAAATTGGCAAAAGTACTTTAAAACCAGTTGGAGACCATGTTTACCATCTCTAAATACATTTTTATGTCAGAATTATAAGTCCTTAAAATAAGGATTTGCAGTGGAACTATTGCCACAATTTAACTGTGAGGTAAAAACACAATTTTTAAAATGCCTCTTTTTAATGGTTACCTGGAAAAATACCTTAAAATCAAGCAACTTCAGAATTGTGTGCTGATTGCCCCAAATAACAAAATAAGAGAAACCTTGAGGGCATTATCATCTTAAAACTTACTTAGAGCTAGGAGGATACATTTTTGCTGTATCTCAGAATATTCTTGTAAATAAAAGCTGATGGCTCACACTTTACTGGTATTTGCGCCATAATTACCAATAAGGAATAAGTAACATGAATAAATATTCACAAGAGTATTTATGCTGGAATTGGGCCAGGATCCATTTTAAAAAGTTCTTTTTATTATTTGCATAATAGATTCAATGAACAAATACAAACATCTGTAGATAATTTATGAATCAAAAAATGAAATGTTCTGTTTATACAGATCAGGTTCTCTATTCAGGCAACAGAAAGACCATGGTCACAGATGATCCATCACATGGCACAAACAGCAAATGTTCATAGAACCTGAGGAAGAAGTGCCAGAGATTCCATGAAGTTCACTTAGGGCTGTGTTATTGCTATTGGTTGTACTTGGGCAGCAATATAAACCTCATAGCTTAGATAGGACCTGATTTAAAAGCTCATTGAAATCAGTGCAAATGCTCTCATTGACTTCAATGGACTTTGGATCAGGCCCAGAGTGGCCATTTAGCAACTAATTGGTAGCTTAAGATTTGTTTGCAAAAATTATGTGAGTGGACACATTTATAAAAAATTACAACTCATTCTCAGGTGAATTGTGAACTAAAAGGAGGGCTACATTTGTCAAATTAACTGTTCACTGTGTGCAGCTTGACCAGCTCTAAACTTAACTTTCTTTCTAGGTCCATAAAATCCAGACACATTGTAAACTGCTGGTTCCCAGTCTGAATTATCACTCAGCATGTCCTGGTAATGTCATACCCACATAGATCCCTGCTGAATACTTAGAGCTGAGTCACAGGAACCAGATAAGTACCTTTAATTTTAACTAGATTGTAAACATTGTACAAAGTTTTAATATTTATAGAACAGAGGCCAGTTGAGGGTCTAGATGTCATGGACCTGAAAAAGAAAATACTTTCATTAGGGGTCTGTTCTTCCATTAAAGTGAACTTGTAACTCCCAGGAGCTTTAACTGAAGATCTGGCAATACATCCAAAGTAGAATATATTTCTTTGCCCAAGGTCACACAAAAGATCTGTGCCACATTTCCTGAACCTCAGTCCAGTGCTTTAAACCCAAGACTATCTTTCTCTGCCCCTTTCCTTGCCCATTTGAACACCTATTTTTTTCTGAGAATGTATCAACTCAGGACAAAACCTCAACCCACTCCAGACTAGTGCATAGTATTTGAGATCTGACTGCAAAGCTAATTAAAAATAATTTAAAAAATGGAATTGATTCAACATACAAGGATTGAAAAAAGAGAAAATGATTGGTTATGGTTTTTTTAATTATATCTGCAAAGCTCAAAAACACATTCTCCAGAAAACATGAAAACTGTAGTAGCTTTACTATTTTATAAGAAAATTAAGTTTACAAAAACTGAGTTTAAAAATTGTTTATTACGCATACCTGCTCCATATGTAGCAAATTGTAACAGGATTTTTGCAACACAGAAAAGGTGATGAAAGTATATAATTATCAGATCGAATAGAATGGCTGAAAAAAAGCCACTGTTGTCTCTTAGGTAAATTAACAGGTTTCTTCTTTTAAAAAAATCATAATTATGTATTTAACCAGAAGGCTGGAATGGCTTTTGCGCATCAATATTTTCACATTTACCTCCATTAGCATTTTAATGAGCACAACCAATGCAACCAAATTCATGCAATTTCTCTTTCTGTTTTTCTTCACCCTTATTCCAACAGTCCTTTCACTCAGTAGCATTGGAAAAACACATGATGTAGAATAAGCCTGGTTTCCCTTCATCAGTGCATAGACTCTTAATCATTTCTTGTTACACTGTGCTAGAAGCTTCAGCATGTTTGCAGAGGAATAAAGAACCTGGTTTATTGTTGGCTACTTTCAATTACTGCACTTTAAAAAATGTGAGGCTATTTTTGAGAAAAAGTATGATCTCTAGTCATTTAGTAACCTTTAGTATTACCTCTCTAGCCTGTCTCCCTTTATTTCCTTTTTAATTTTTACATTATAGGCTGGCCTTTCTCCTGTTCTAATGGGCAATTCTGCTTAATTGCAGAAAGGAGAACAGAGGACAAGGCAAATTTTCAGTTTAGCCTCCTGTTGTGTTTCACTTTATTGGGGTCTGCAGGTTATTTTGACAACACCATCCAGGGGCGGCTCTAGGCACCAGCAAACCAAGGACGTGCTTGGGGCTGCATAATTTCAGGGGCAGCATTCCGGACACCTTTTTTTTTTTTTTTTTTGCTTTGGTAGTTGCGCTCCCGGAGGTTTTTTTTTTTTTTTTTTTTTTGCTTGGGGCGGCAAAAAACCTAGAGCCGGCCCTGACACCATCTTCATCTCCACAAATGCCCTTTTGAGCACTCAACTGAATCCAGAGCCTTAGGTGCTAGGCAGGGCTGGAGGGTTCCAATGACACAGAAGGAAGTTTTGCTGCCTGAGCTGAAGTATTCCTGAGACGGGATTATGAAGATGGTCAGGATGATAGTGTTTGGGGAATCCTGGGGTAGGGACTGGAAAGTTTGCAGAGAAAGCATATCTCCAATGCACTGAGTGGGAGACCTCCATCACCGGGATTTAGGGTGACCAGATGTCCTGATTTTTATAGGGATAGTCCTGATATTTGGGGCTCTGTCTTACATAGGCTCCTATTACCCCTCCACCCCCGTCCCGATTTTTCACACTTGCTGTCTGGTCACCCTACATGGATTCTGCTGCCTAGCATCTCAGAGTTGGGCAGGAATAGGAGGCAGCAAGTTCCAGTCATTGATTTATTCAGCATCATTGAATAGTGTGAGTGAACTGCTAAAGCAACAAGCCACAATGCGGGACACATATTAGTACATGCCTCATTGTGTGGTGAGCCTTGAACCACCTGAGAAATGCATCAGCCTATACATCTCAGAGCTTCCTGTGGTTCCTAGCACCATGTAAATGAGATCTGCACAACAAAATGGGCTTCACAGACTCTTCTGCTCTTCTCCTTTCCCTGTCTATGGAAGGCTCTATTTAGTAGCTAATCTTTTAAAAATTATAATTTCAGTTATGGTGGGAAAACTTTATTAAAGAGAAGGCCTGAGTATGCCTTTACAATAGTCAGACTCTGGATCATGCTGATCTCCTATGGAAGTTCATTTTACAGTTGGATCTTCTTGACCAGGAGAGATTTGTCTCTGGCTCTCATGTGCTCTGTCTTGGGCTTTGAAAGGTTCATTGCCCAGAGGAACACAGCTATCTAATTGAGTCAAGGACAGAGAGACATGTAGTTCAATCCTGATCCACTGATGGTTTTGAAGATCAGGACCAAAGTCTTTAACTGGCAACAGCAGAAGGCAGGGCGTGAGTGGAGGAACAGGGATGCAGGAATGCTCATGGTGTAGCATCATCATTAGCCTACCTTATTTATTGATATTAGAATATGTCTCCTTCCTTTTCCATTTCATTGAAACAATTGGGGTTTGTGTGGAAAAGGGAAGGAATGCGGTATGTGCAATTTATTCTTCCACTGTGAAAATTAGTTTCTAGTAATTGAAAAAAATATAGAACAAAAAATTGTAAATGCCCTTTCCTTACTAGGCTGACTATTTTTCTTCTTCAGACATTTTTTCTCTGTGTAAAAGTTCTTGGACTATTTGCCTCCATCTTGCTCTGCCTGTACCCAGGTGCCCAGGCTAAACTTTCAGCAGCAGTCTGTGGTCCAACAGCCACTTTTAACTCATTTTCTATTCACTATTTATTTTTTTACAATACAGTGTGACTGGAAAACCCCAAACAGCTGTTGAAAGGATGTCTTGACACTATGGGAAGACAACACTTTCCCCCCTCAACTCCTCCCTCTTGCCTTTATCTCTCCAAGTAGCCTCTGTTACCTTTATGATCCATTAAAACTGGTATTTTCATGTCAAATGGCAGAAGAAGACCAGTCTGGAACCCTTTCTTTGTGCTGCTATAATGAACAAAAGCTATGAATTTCAAAGATAAAGCTGGTATTTTAACATATAATTGACGATCTTTTTCCCCCCACAAGGGTATTAGTTGAGGATGCAGTGTCACTCTTAACTTAAAAATTAAAGACCATAATCCTCAACTGTGTTGAGCTCTTGTGTGATGCAGCTGAGATGGGTGTGGGGTGGGGAAGGGAGAGACCTAATGGTGACTCGGATCCTGGTGTGGGATGGAGGCTGAAACAATCAGCCAGGTTAGAACAGTAGCCTCTCTAATTTACATAAGAACATAAGAACGGCCATAACGGGTCAGACCAAAGGTCCATCTAGCCCAGTATCCTGTCTACCGACAGTGGCCAATGCCAGGTGCCCCAGAGGGAGTGAACCTAACAGGTAATGATCAAGTGATCTCTCTCCTGCCATCCATCTCCATCCTCTGACAAACAGAGGCTAGGGACACCATTCCTTACCCATCCTGGCTAATAGCCATTAATGGACTTAACCACCATGAATTTATCCAGTTCTCTTTTAAACGCTGTTATAGTCCTAGCCTTCACAACCTCCTCAGGTAAGGAGTTCCACAAGTTGACTGTGCGCTGCGTGAAGAAGAACTTCCTTGTATTTATTTTAAACCTGCTGCCTATTAATTTCATTTGGTGACCCCTAGTTCTTGTATTATGGGAATAAGTAAATAACTTTTCCTTATCCACTTTCTCCACATCACTCATGATTTTATATACCTCTATCATATCCCCCCTTAGTCTCCTCTTTTCCAAGCTGAAGAGTCCTAGCCTCATTAATCTCTCCTCATATGGGACCCGTTCCAAACCCCTAATCATTTTAGTTGCCCTTTTCTAGTGCCAGTATATCTTTTTTTAGATGAGGAGACCACATCTGTACGCAGTATTCGAGATGTGGGCGTACCATCGATTTATATAAGGGCAATAAGATATTCTCAGTCTTATTCTCTATCATCTTTTTAATGATCCCTAACATCCTGTTTGCTTTTTTGACTGCCTCTGCACACTGAGCAGACATCTTCAGAGAACTATCCACGATGACTCCAAGATCTTTTTCCTGACTTCTTGTAGCTAAATTAGCCCCCATCATATTGTATGTATAGTTGGGGTTATTTTTTCCAATGTGCATTACTTTACATTTATCCACATTAAATTTCATTTGCCATTTTGTTGCCCAATCACTTAGTTTTGTGAGATCTTTTTGAAGTTCATCACAGTCTGCTTTGGTCTTAACTATCTTGAGCATTTTAGTATCATCTGCAAACTTTGCCACCTCACTGTTTACCCCTTTCTCCAGATCATTTATAAATAAGTTGAATAGGATTGGTCCGAGACTGACCCTTGGGGAAACACCACTAGTTACCCCTCTCTATTCTGAGAATTTACCATTAATTCCTACCCTTTGTTCCCGGTCTTTTAACCAGTTCTCAATCCATGGAAGGACCTTCCCTTTTATCCCTTGACAACTTAATTTACATAAGAGCCTTTGGTGAGGGACCTTGTCAAAGGCTTTCTGGAAATCTAAGTACCCTATGTCCACTGGATCCCCCTTGTCCACATGTTTGTTGACCCCTTCAAAGAACTCTAATAGATTAGTAAGACACGATTTCCCTTTACAGAAACCATGTTGACTATTGCTCAACAGTTTGTTTTTCTATGTGTCTGACAATTTTATTCTTAACTATTGTTTCGACTAATTTGCCCGGTACCGACGTTAGACTTACCGGTCTGTAATTGCCGGGATCACCTCTAAAGCCCTTTTTAAATATTGGCATTACATTAGCTGACTTCCTTTGGGTACAGAAGCCGATTTATGGGACAGGTTACAAACCTTAGTTAATAGTTCCGCAACTTCACATTTGAGTTCTTTCAGAACTCTTGGGTGAATGCCATCTGGTCCCGGTGACTTGTTAATGTTAAGTTTATCAATTAATTCCAAAACCTCCTCTAGTGACACTTCAATCTGTGACAGTTCCTCAGATTTGTCACCTACAAAAGCCGGCTCAGGTTTGGGAATCTCCCTAACATCCTCAGCCGTGAAGACTGAAGCAAAGAATCCATTTAGTTTCTCTGCAATGACTTTATCATCTTTAAGCGCTCCTTTTGTATCTCGATCATCAAGGGGCCCCACTGGTTGTTTAGCAGGCTTCCTGCTTCTGATGTACTTAAAAACATTTTGTTATTACCTTTGGAGTTTTTGGGTAGCCGTTCTTCAAACTCCTCTTTGGCTTTTCTTATTACATTCTTGCACTTAATCTGGCAGCGTTTATGCTCCTTTCTATTTGCCTCACTAGGATTTGACTTCCACATTTTAAAGGAAGTCTTTAAATTTACACTAGCTAGCCTAAGGGCAGTTCTCTTGGCCAGGGAGTATCACATTCTGGACCTGCCTCTTGTCCTCTGCACGTTTCCCTAGCTAGCTCTGGCACATCCCTGCACTGGCTTTATGCCAGCCCAGAATTCCCCCAAACCAGGGGAATCCTCACCTCTCTCACTAGGTCAGCTTTATAGACACTTTGCCTCTTTAGTACTCTCTTTAAATGTGTTTTTATTCAAATTATTGGGTACAGAAGCCGATTTATGGGACAGGTTACAAACCTTAGTTAATAGTTCCGCAACTTCACATTTGAGTTCTTTCAGAACTCTTGGGTGAATGCCATCTGGTCCCGGTGACTTGTTAATGTTAAGTTTATCAATTAATTCCAAAACCTCCTCTAGTGACACTTCAATCTGTGACAGTTCCTCAGATTTGTCACCTACAAAAGCCGGCTCAGGTTTGGGAATCTCCCTAACATCCTCAGCCGTGAAGACTGAAGCAAAGAATCCATTTAGTTTCTCTGCAATGACTTTATCATCTTTAAGCGCTCCTTTTGTATCTCGATCATCAAGGGGCCCCACTGGTTGTTTAGCAGGCTTCCTGCTTCTGATGTACTTAAAAAACATTTTGTTATTACCTTTGGAGTTTTTGGGTAGCCGTTCTTCAAACTCCTCTTTGGCTTTTCTTATTACATTCTTGCACTTAATCTGGCAGCGTTTATGCTCCTTTCTATTTGCCTCACTAGGATTTGACTTCCACATTTTAAAGGAAGTCTTTAAATTTACACTAGCTAGCCTAAGGGCAGTTCTCTTGGCCAGGGAGTATCACATTCTGGACCTGCCTCTTGTCCTCTGCACGTTTCCCTAGCCAGCTCTGGCACATCCCTGCACTGGCTTTATGCCAGCCCAGAATTCCCCCAAACCAGGGGAATCCTCACCTCTCTCACTAGGTCAGCTTTATAGACACTTTGCCTCTTTAGTACTCTCTTTAAATGTGTTTTTATTCAAATTATCTTTATGGCTAACCCTTATTTGAATTATACAAAAAAGAGTATTGCCAACATAATTTCAGAAGAGCTTTCCATTTTTATTTAATAATTAATTTTTAAAACCGATGTTTATTTCCCACAAGAAGTGGGGATAGTTCTTGTCAGTTGTAGTATGTAGCTGGAGTGAGCAGTATTTCTAGTGGAAGAGAGGAAGGAAGAGATCCATTGTCCGTATTATTTTGAATATGTCTCTGCAACTAACAGATCTGCTTTAATCAGAATCTTAGTCTGATCCCCACAAAACTCACTTACTCTTGAATCCCTGCTTCCCTCACCCCACCCTGGCCTCCTGCCCTGGTCTTCCCCAGTTATCAAGTATCTTATGATTTTCAAACTTTTGTTGTTATTCTTATCAAGTAATTTTAATATGGGAGAAACTACAGGGGATATGAGAGTATTGTATAAGTGTAAACAGTACATCACTAAAACAATTATGAGAGCAGTTTGACAAATTTCAGAGCAGATTACAACAACCCTCCTGCATGTTTTTGAGATGCAACTCGGTTCTTAACATTCCTCATTTCAATTAGACTGTGAAACAGTCTCCTGGGGAAGCAGTGGAAACATCTTCCCTTGAGACTTTAAAACTAAACTGAACAAAGCTTTTGAGAATATACTGTAGGGAGAACTCTTGCATTATCAGGGAGATTACAGGGACTAACAGGTCTTTTCCATATCTAATTTATATGATTATTAATTTTCTTCAACCTTAACAGTGTTTTTACTGTGGGAATTTCAAAAACACCTAAGGGAGTTAGGCACGGAGCTCTCAAAGAAAATCAGTAGGAGTTACATGCCTACCTCTCAGGTGCTTTCGCAACCCTAGCCTAAGCAGATAACATAATTCACCATTTTCTTAAAGTATTTAAGATTCCTTGAGGTGGGCAAGTTAGCTTGTCAAATTTTGCTTTTACTACTTATAGGTACTCTTGAATCTATACCCACCCTAAGAAGCTCTTTGTTGTTCATGTATTTCACATTTAATAAGTATTCGGTTGCTTTTATTAAGGACATTATACCCTTTGTGTTTGACATATTTGTACTGTGTCATGATTGCCTCCACATATATTGCAAACAAATCTGGCCTCCGTCTGTTGTTTACCTTCTTGCATTCTGTCTTTATTCCTTAGCATGTATTTTTTATTCAATGAATTTCAGGGTTTTTTTTTCTACTTGCAAACACTTTTAATTTGGGAAGCATAGTTTTCACTAGCCTAGCAACTGTCTACTGTCTTTTGAAAAGTCAAGTTCATTTCTCACAATAGCCTGGTTTTGATATGGTTATTGATTATACCACAAATAATTCACTCTATAATATAGTACATTAGGTAACTGCAAATAAATTTGATTTATTACGGAGGTTGGTAACATAATGGTCAGTAATCTCACCTGACAGCTAGTTTCTTGTAAAGAAAATGTACTTTTCCCATGGATCTAAATATTCTTGACTTTTTTGAAAGACTAACATTTTCAGTTTTCTTCTTGCTCCTATTGGAATATCTTGTAGATTTCATTGCCTCTAGGACTGACGCATGTAGCTGAAATAAAGAGCACAAAATGACACAACCTTATAAGAGCTTACAATATCAGTTCAAAAACACCACTTCAGGCCTTTACTATGCACAATTTAATGAGTTAACAGAAAAATCACCATAAGTAGAAAAGAACTTGATTAAAAAACCCAACATGGTGCAGTCAAAGGATTCATATTTAGCACTCCTAGAATATCACAATATATTTCTCAATGATTTATGGTGATCACCAATTTAGAGACGAGCAGAAGGACAAAATCCTTAGTGCCACCATTTCTATTCTATATCGGTTCTTATACCATGCTCATCATCATAGTGTCTGAGGCCCAGATCCACAGAACTATTTAGGCTCCTAACTTCCATTGAAGTCATGTGTTTGTTCTCTCATGCCCCCCATCCCTCCGGGGAGAAGTGTATGCAGTGGAGTGTTTTGTTTTGGATATTTTTTTATAATATATTTACTTGGCATACAGTGTGTGTGTGTATATATACAGTAGATAGATAGATATGTTGCTATATGTTTATATTAGAGTAGGTTAGAACCTTGCACTTAGATCAGAAGGTCGTGAGGTTTGGGATGATCCTTAGTTCCCTTGGAAGTTCATTGCATAATCTTGGGCTGGCCCACAAAAAAGCTTTGTCTCCTGTCATCTAACCAGCTTCTTGAGCCAAGGAAAATTAACTCTGAACAGCTACAAAAAAGTTGTATTCCAGTAAACTGGAACAGAAGAAATACTACAATCAAAATTCCAAATAGTTATTGCAAGTGGAAGAGCATATTAGTTCAAGCAAAGCGTGGTTGGCATTCTGTCACTAAATCATTGACACCAAGGTCATATGTCATAACCATTGCCCTCAGGGTAAATCTTATAAAAGGAACAGAAGACATGTAAACAAAGCCAAGGAGGACACTGACTGTTTATTGAGGATGTACAGAATGTTACTGATAGTTGTAAAACATGTACACCCAGTAAGTAAAAAACACCAAAAGCGTAAACATAGGCTCCAGTTGGCAGATCCACTTCAGCAGCTGAAAACGGCAAGGCAGAAGGATCTGTTTTGGGAACACGAAGCAAATGTGATCAGAAAGCCATAAAGGTCCAGAGACAATAGTTCTTGACAGAGGTCCAGTAAAAGACAGAATAACACTTTCATTTGCCAAGGGCATTTAAGTTTTTTTTTACTTTGACATCCATCGTACATATTTCTATTTGTGTGTTTTATTAGTGGATTCTGTTTATTTTTATTGTTGTTTTTGGTTGATATGTTTTATTTGCAATTGATTTAAAAGAATGGGTCCCCCAGGAGAGATGTATTAGCTCTAGTTTATGCAACTTTACTGTGTGTGCAACCTTAATTCACCACCATTGTGTTTATTCATTAGAATACAGTCTTTAATTACATGATCTCATGCAATATATTCCACAGGACCCCTGCTACATTCCGGGCACAGGATGGATCAGCTCTGGGGATGAATCAGGGCTGCGTAGTAAATGAAGCTGCTGTTTGTAGGACCCCTGCCTCATTTGCTGATGTAGACGGTGGAAGGTGGGTAGTGAATGAAGTATGGGATTGAAGGACAATCTCATGGGAAAGGCCATTGTATACTGTCTTGGAATATCGAATTTCACCCCAGCTCTGCCACAGAGTCGCTATATGAGCTAGGAATGACACTTAAACCAAACATTTCACAGGTGGCCATTAATTATTGTTGTTCTTCATTTTTCTGGATGCCTGACTTGAGACCCGGGGTTCTGATCTGTAGAAACGCTGGGCAGTGGTAGCTGTGCTTTAAACGTGGGGAATGCTATATACTCTGAAACATCAGGTCCTAGGTGTCTCAAATTCAGCACCCACATATAGTGGATACTTTTTACCTTAATCTTACTGAGCTGGATGAGTGAGCATGTAATTAAAGAGGATCATATAACATAAAGGTGAATTATGGGGGATGGTGAATTAAGGCTCTCCAGGGAACCATAATACTGGGCATTTCCTAACTTTGGACTGCTTGACTTTGTCCCTCTCACAATGACCCTTTAACACTTTGTGTGTGTGTGTGTGGGGGGGGGTTCGTTCCTCTTAGCGCAGGGCAGCAAAGTTAGGGTAACACCCCAGGGGCCATTCACCCCATTTCTCGCAGCAACCCCCAGCCCAGGGAGCTGCAGCCCCATCACTGCAGGGGGCAGAGGAGGAGCCGTGCAGTTGGCTGGGAGCAGGGAAGGGGGTGGTCGCTGGAGGGTACAGGAAGGCGGGGCGAGAGTGGCACCCACGGGGCGGGGGCAGGGAAGAGGCCGAGCGAGCGGCTGGGTGGGGTGAGGCGGGGCGCGTCCCGCACGGGCTCCGCAGCACTGAGGAGCGGGAGGCCAGTGAGGCTCCCTCGGCTCCAGCCGCTCCTCCCCGCCGCCTGCCAGTCCGGCGCTGCGGGGCTCGCCGGCGGCTGGCTCGGTGCCGCGGGGCAGGGGCCGGGGGTGGAAGGCAGCAGGGAGCAAAGAGGATGCAGCCGCCTCCTCCCGCCACCCCGGTGCTGGCTCCTTTAGCCGTGTTGGATCCTACAGGTAAGTCCTGGCGCTGGGCACCGAGGCAGCAGCGGGCGCCCCCGGCCCGTGCCCAGAGGTAGCGGCAATCCCGGGCACCTTGGGGCCGGGCTGCGGGGCAGAGGGCGGGCAGCTCAGGTAGCTCCGGGCGATGCTCTGAAGTTCTGGGGGCTGCTCGGTTCGCCCGGAGGCGGGGCCCGTGCCTGGAAACCCCCTGGCAGCTCCCGGGGTTTTGCTGGTGCGCTTCTCAGCTGTGAACACGCTCTGCCTTCGCCTGACCAACAGCTGCTTAACCAGGTTTTGTGCTTTCTCCAACGTGCAGTCAAGCCATGACTTTCCTGCCCTGAGAGAACTGCAGTGCACATAAATCTACTGGGGGGAAATGAACTGGGAAGGCTTCTCCCCCCCCTCCCCCCAGCTCCCTCTCCCCCCCCCTCCCCCCAGCTCCCTCTCCCCCAAACCCTGTAGCTGTGCAAGGAGACTCACGCTGCTCAGAGAGTTGAGACACATCACCAGGCTTTATTTTATTTTTTTTTAATTCGGCTCGAAAACCGTTTTTAAATGTAATTTAGGTAGTTATAGTTACTCTTATGGTTATTCGTTGATTGTTTAACCAGCCATGGACACAGATGCTAGGACTCACCTATGTAGCTGATACACTGAAAGCAGTAAACTTGTTGAGTATTATTAAAATCCGGATTTGACATTTCTGATTGCAACATTGTGAGGATAGCATGAAAGTACTATTCCCCACCCAATATTGCAAATCTTAATTTTTCACAGGGAAAGATCTGTTCCCTGGTAATCTCTATGGGATACTGATTTGCCTATTCATTTATAAATGCTTGCACTTGCAATGGAGGAAATAATTTTCTGCTCAGATGAAGCCCAATTGATCACCTTCTTATTTAGCAATCTAAAAACATATCACAGAGTGCCTAACAACTGAAAGAGCAACAAGGAAAGAATGTGGAGATAGGTAATTCAGTTTGACATATAGACTTTGTCTTTTACTATTTTAGTTAATACTTTTAAGGTTAAAAAAGGAACCTATTCTATGATATACAGTACAGTAATAGGGTTATTGGTGGGTTGTAATAATCCCTCTCTACAAATTAACTCATTATCAAGTGTTAAAAGTCTGCTCTTTCTTGTCACTCTCCTTTATCACATTGGTACATTTAAAAACATTTTCAATTTATTTTTTCCATTTAGTTGTTGCATTATTTTCATGGAATCGCTGTAAGGATAATGTAATATAGAAATGGGCTTTGTGTATGTATGTAATACATCCTTTTCTCTCTTTGCTGAAAATTAACAGTTGCTATGCTTGAGCAGTTTAGAGTGCCAGCAGATCAGGGTACAGCATTAGTTTTGGCTCTTTTCCACTTACAGATGGTTTATGGCTATGATGGGAGTATACAGTATTCAGTAGTAGAAGCAATTCCACTCAAACTTTTGACTGGTGCCCTTGTAATACCCGCATGACAATTGGTTTTATTTTTTTACATTTTTACATTACAGTTGTAATTGAATGCCTTATTGCTAAACTAGTCTGTCTCTGAAAAGGTTTGTTTTCTGTTCCTAAATGTACAGGTTTGTTTTCTCTTCCTAAATGTGTCCTGGAAAATGCAAATGAAATGTAAAAGAGAGGTTCAATATTTGATTATTCCCCCAAAGTTCCTTAAAGTCAAGATAATCTAGAAAGTATCAGTGGTAGTTCTTGTGTATGTCATTCAGTATGGTATATGGAGACCTTGCCTTTACCCAAACATCAGGACAGCAGTCAAAAAGGATGTATTAGACCCTTTATATTTTTATGTGGCAGTTTTGAAGAAAACAGGGAATAAATGGTAATAGCAAAGATTTATTTAGGATATTCTCTATGTGACTTAAGTATTTATTCAGTTAAACTGTCATTTTAACCATTGATTAGCTAGTCATTTAATTATTTATTGGTGAAACAATTGTTGCCAAAGCAATGAAGTCATAGTGATACTGCACAAGATCACTTACTATAGCTAAACTATTTACAGTATTAAGATATTTTTTTCTTAAGGTCTACTCAAAAACTCAGCAATATACTCATGGGTTCTACAACACAACTACATAATAGAGACAAGAGTCAGATAAAAGCTGCTAGCTTGTGCCTGGAAACGAATGCAGTTGCATATGGTTTAGTTAGTTTTAGCACACTGTTTTAGTCAAGCATTTAATCAGAAAAGAGGAAGTAATCCCCAAAAGCAGGGCTGATATCTTTTTTAAACATCTCAGCCCATCACATTTAGTTTTAGGAGGCAATGTAGGATTAGTTCAATGTCATTAGTATAGCACATTTTAAAAAAATACACAATGAAAAATATAGCCAAGGAAGATATGGCATTG
The DNA here is from genome assembly GCF_028017835.1 of Emys orbicularis. Classification (NCBI taxonomy): domain Eukaryota; kingdom Metazoa; phylum Chordata; order Testudines; family Emydidae; genus Emys; species Emys orbicularis. The sequence continues at coordinate 256,401,713 of NC_088683.1, read as the reverse complement.
AAGGGAAGACTGGAGTAATGAAACATAATTAATTTAGCCCCAAAGACATACAAATCTCATTTCTTAAATATTAGCTTCATAGCTACAATATATTAGTTGCAACGCTTATATTAGCCCTTTGATGTTATATGTTATGTTACACAGGGTTAACTTGTATTACATGATTCTTTGTAACATTATGTAATGTAAAACATTGAAAATGTAACCTTTTCCCCTTACAAATCTTTCTCCTATAGATCAGGGATGTTAATATACAAGTCTCTTCACATCTACATCACCTTGACTAGAGCAAGGCGACAAAATGGTGTGGTGTTGATCTCCCAATAAGTGTGATTTGTGCTCTGCACTTCCTCCCTTGCCAAATTCACTCCCTCTTATTTTTCCCGTAGACTTCCAATTGGCCTGTTTGCAGGAGATTGTTCATTGGTTTTAACAGGAGTACTTGCATTAGCAAAGCAAGGTGGATTTAGACATTTTGGAGTTGGACTGTAGATTATAGATGGCTTTTCTAGCACTGACAAGTCATGCCTCACAGGTCTCTTTCTCTCCCCACACCTTCCATCACAGACTCACTCCATCCTAAAGTTATACCTACCCCCTCACCTTTCCCTGTTCCAAACCCATGCCTCCACCTCTAGGGTTGCATCATTTCACTCTGGCAGAAACTGAACTAAGGTCTTCCCACCAAATCATGCATCTTTTGTCAATGCGGACACACTCTTCCGCAAATAGACTTCTGCTGGCTGTTGTGAAAAGGGGTCCTCCAGTGTATTTCCCTCAATTCCTGATTGATTGATTGACAGGGGGTTCTCTGACTCTGTTTCCCCATCTCTAGGGTGCTGGGAAGGGTTTGAATGTCACTGTGTTCCCTCTCTTGACTCTAGGAATGATGATCTGTACTTCTTGTCCAACCCAACTGCTGTATGGGTATGTAAGCTCTACGTGCCGTTCTCCTCCTGTCTCTGAGCTGCTCAGAAGAGGAGATTCTATTTTCTCTTCTCTGTGTCCTGATGGCTTTCTTTCTCCTTCGATGGAGGTGGGAGTAGTATGGTTTAGGGCCTCAAATAGATACTTAGCCTGATAAATGTTTATTAGGCAGAGCAGAGAGTACTAGTGGGTTAAGACCATACCTGGTGGAGCACGGATCAGTGATGTGGAGGTTAGCATTATCTGTCTATCTAATCTATCTCTCAGATTTTTTTTATAGTATCACTGTGGTATCTATGCTTTGTTATCACATTGCCAGCCAAGATTGTTGAGGAACATTACCATCACAATGTAATGCTGGTAATAATTTGTGACAGTCCTCATTTGATTCTTGATTAGAGCAGGGGCTCTAGTAAAGATGACTCTACTGAGAAGACTTTCCTTTCATTTGCTTGATTCTTGGAATGGTGAAATACTAATAGAAAAAAATGGGGAATTCCAGGGAGGGACAATTTAATATTTTACAATTCCATCTTGAGTAACTATGCATCAGTTAACAGGGACTGACTAATTGCTACTGAGAGTGACTTCAGCAATAACAGGTTGGACAGTTAATGGGTTTGATGAACAATCTCCTGTGCTTGCAGGGGCAGCTGCACTGAAGAGGAATTTGCCCCTAGGAAAGATGGCAGCAGTAGTATCTCATTCGTTACCTAGTTGTTCTAAGGGCAACTTTAATTCATGGCTGACACTCTGTAACAGCCCTTCCCACTAGAGACTGACTGAGGTGTATGCTGAATCGGACCCTAACTATCTTCTCCCTCAGTACTACAGGGATTCAGGCGAGTCTCTTCTTATGCACATTTAACAGCTTTGTGCGGTTGGTAAAAACAGAAAAAGAAAAAAAAAGAGAGAAAAATAACAATTTAAATACTGTACCTGTAGTGCAGGCGATTCCGCCCGCCATTACACTCAATGTAATTTTGACTATGCGATTTTCGCTTTACGCGCTGACAGCGGAACGTAACCCCAGCATAAGATAAGACTCGCCTGTACTTCTGACTGAGTAATTTTGAATTGTTTTTGGCTGCAGGTTATTGTAGTTGAACACTTCCTGCCCCACAATGGGGAGCTATATTAAAAGAAAATCCCAAACATATTGCATCTGCCCTCTAAAAAGCAAACAAAAGCTATGGAATTTTTTTTTTAAATGGCAGCACTGCTGCAGTCAATAAAACAGTATCAAAAGGGAAATAATAAAGCTTTGTACTTGTAGCACTGTTCATCTGACGATCTCAAACTGCTTTACAAATAAGCCTAATAAACATTTATCAGGCAAAGTACAGAGTTGAGGCTCTAAACCACACAAATAGTTAACATTATCTATGTATGTAGTTCAGGATGATAAGCATTACATACATTTAAAATATTAATATTCTGTTAATTTAATATTGTCTTATCTCAGTAAACACCAGGGTTGCCAATAAACGTTATAGCCTAGGCTATTGGAGCATTGGAAATGCTGAGTCTCACAGGTGAATTGGATAGTGTTCTTTCCCTGCAATGTTTATGGAGGCACTTGGTATTGTTGAGATTGTAAAAAAAGTCTTCATGTATTCTTTTTTTTTTTTTTTAGGCAAGGCCATATGTGTTGCCTTAAACTTATGCATGCATGTCTCACTGATGTAAAATTATACAGAAATTTTTCAAAACTGTCTGTAGTGTAAGTTTTACAAGTCATTTTTCATTACTGGGAATTTTACAAACACACACAGAATTTTGAGGCAGTATATGATCTGTAAGCCAAATTGTGTAGTAGATTACACATACTAAGGTCCATTTTGAACATAAAACATTTCTGTATTAGTTCTTTTTGGAAACTACTGATTCTGAGGAGACCAAATGATTGAGATTTCATTTTATTTTCTGGTGTGATTTTTGCTGGCTTTGGAGTGTCGTATGGAATGAAGATTCAAAATTCAGAACACTAGTCTGACCCTCAAGAATGCTGGTCACATTGAAGTTTTGCTCCAGTTCTCTTTCTTCTTTGAAATGAAATGTTGTTCTTGAATAGTAGCATTCATTGAAAATCCTTTGCTAGAGATGTGCCTATAAAGGTAGCAGACTTTTAAGATAAGAGAGCTTTTTCAGGGTAATGTGACTATCCTAACTTTGTCCTTTGACTCACAGTATTTCATATGTAGTTTGTGTACATTACACATTCACATCTACAGGTGTTAGTAACGTTGTCAAGTTCTTAAATATCTAAATTAATTCCTTTTAAAATGTGTATGTATCTCCCTCTATAGTTCCTTCCACCTTCTCTTCCTTATCTGGTCAGTTTGCTTGAGGATTGGTGTGTGTATGTCTCTGGGGAGGAGGTTATTAGTGGGAGCTTTCTTTTCTCTCTTGGCTTGTTCTTTGTTTTTATGTGATATGTTGGCTTGAGGGCAGGGGAATTAAAGTTCCTACTCCTCAAGTATTTGGGCCAGATTCAATTCTGCACCAAGATGCACTCCGCACTGGAGAGAGGTTGGAAGGCAGTTGAGGGAAATGGCATGTCAGATGAGAATTGCTGTAGGAACTCCGAAGAAGTGGGTTGTAGCCCACGAAAGCTTATGCTCTAATAAATTTGTTAGTCTCTAAGGTGCCACAAGTACTCCTGTTATTTTTGTAGGAACTCTGCTCTCTCCTTGGCCCTGTCATGCCCTCTTCCACCACAACATACATCCTATTCTGGGGATAAAGGAGGACTCGCATAGAGCCTGGCTCTCTTTAAGATAGTTGAGAGTTCTCCTCCACTAGGGGAATTCTCATCTGGCAAACTGTGGCCAGATTATGTCCCCTTTGTGCTGCTGAGGTGGTGGAAAGAGGGTGGAAGTGAGGCTGAGAATCTATCTCCTTTTCTGTTTATCTTTTTGTGAGATAGTGGTTTTTTTGTTGGTGTAGATTAGAAGATGACTGTGTGTGGGAGGTTATGGTGAGCAAAGGCACTGAGGTTACCGAAGACTCTCAGGGTGAAATAAAATCAGAAAATCCCTTTGGCTTCCATTGAAAAATACGTGAGCAGTATAGATGGAATGACTAACTTAGAAACCTCTTGCAAGCAGGCTTGACTGGTTAATGCCTGATCTGTTGTTACTAAGGCTGACACTTGATGATTCTGAAGTGCCATGTCATGCAAATTTGGCATGTGGTTGGATGAAGATGCTTGGCTGGTTCTACACAGATATTCAGTGATCACTAGCCTCAAACAGAATAAAGAAGTGGGCCAATAGCTGTGATATTTTCATGCTGCTTGTAATGTAGGAGTTAGTCAACGACGGAGATGAGTTTGTTCAAGCATATGGATGTTTCGTATATCCATGGGGCTGTACCAAGTATACCAAGTTTTGTGGTTCTGGTTACGCAGAAGGCCTCATAGATGAATATAGTAAACTGGTGCTGGCAATGCAGTTGAAGTCCTCCTGGATTAGAATCCTTGGGAATTTTCAATGTACATTTGGACAGCAGATTGGATAGTCTGGTCTGTGTGCTCCTTGAAGTGATGGATTGTTTTGATTTCCCCCCCCCCCCCAGATGCTTGAGGAGTGCTCTAACATGACCAGCCATATGCTTAAATTGGGTCTGCAACTATCTCAATATTTGGTGTTTTTCTTAAAGCCCCAGCTCCTGGAGTCAAGGGATTAGGTGAGAATCTCAGCTTTCATTTAAACAAAAAGATTCTAGTCTTTATATTTTCAGAGAAAAAATTTGAAAAAGTGAAATCTAAGCACTCAAAAACAAGAAGGTAGATAACCGCATCCCCCAACAAATATATATTTTTTAAATCTCATTGTTTTTAAGACAATTTTTGACTTTGGGTGGCAAATGATTAAGACTCATGATTTTTGAATGTTTGAGGTTGGCCATACTGGGTCTGCTTTAGATTCTTGGATTTGTAGATTAGCCTGTTGAAAGATCTGACCATACCCTCATGTATTTTGGTGCATGGGTTATTCCATACTTCTCTCCTTCCTTACCACCAATGGACCACCATAGATTAAACATTATTGCCAAAAGATGAACCAGATGGGGCACAAATTGGGGAGGAGATGACTGGAGTCACCTGGATTAATTTCTGATTGTCTGTTGTTGTTTTCTTCAGTAAAGCAGAGCACACTTCATACTGAAGAAAATAGTTGACACGTTTACTGGTTCTGTTTGAGGAATATCAACAAACATATCTGTTTTTATCTGTGTGTTCATAAAAAAATAATTGATGAATTGGTTTGCAAACTGAATCTGTTCTGTGGTGTGGGATTTGAAATTCAAAGACTGAGCTGTGTTCCTCAGTTTTACTTGGTCACATGAGTCACATTGTATTGCTTCTGTTCCCTGATTGGCTCCTTGTTTACTATTTCTCCCTCTGATTCCTTTTTTTCACATTTGCCCACAGTGGACTCCTTCTCTTTGGTTCATTTTGAATGTTAACAGGGTGCATTTTTAGATGGCTATAGTGATTTATTGTATTTTTTTAAAATATGTTTTTACAGAATTTTGGTGAGCTATGGGCAGGAGCTCTATAATAATTAAGTTGTAACTCTAGGTTTCTAAAATAAAGATACACTTCTGCCTTTCTGCCTCAAAGTTAAAACAACAAAATGATAATAAGGTTATTATTCGAGCTGGCTGACTACAGTAGGATTATCTGCAATCTTTTACTCCTGGGTACCTGAGTCCAAATCGAGATGAGATTAAATAAATTTCACAGAACAGTTCCTGTTAAATAAAATAGTATATGTATAATATATCACAAATTCATTAGCTGCAATACAGCTTTACTTCAGAAGATACCGACTGGTTTGCTTACCTGATAAATATAAAGAGAAAATTTATTTTCCTGATAACACAGCAGAGCTTCTGCTAATCTTCTTTAAAATTCACATATTTATGTGTTGTCCACATTGAGCCAAATGGGAATTTTGCCAAGGTAAGGATGGTTTGAGGTCTGCAGAATTGGCCTACAGATGTGAACAACAACTTCATTACAAGTTTTACCACAAATAACTGAAAAAATTGTCACTTTAGCTTAGTAAAACCCCATCTTGTATGTGTAAACAATGTATTATAGTCTACTAAGCTCCAGCTAATCTTTATATAATTTAAGATCCTCTCTCTGCTGCAAAATATTATCCCTTGTTGGGAGAAAGGGTTAAAAATGAAATAGTTGGAATGAGTTTTCATTTCATACTTGTACTGCCAAGATTGCAATGAAAAACTATTTTATATTTGTTTCCCCCAACAGGACAGTTTGCAAAACGAAAGAAGACTTCTCTCTGGTTCACAGTTTCTCTGCTGGTAGTGTCTGTGTTCATACTGACCATAGGACTCGCAGCTACCACAAGAACAGAAAATGTTACCGTTGGAGGCTATTACCCAGGAATCATTGTGAGTAGAGAAATGTATTTTAGATTATCCGTTACTACCAATACGCTATTATGGCATAGACACAAGCAACCACAATTGATGAAGGAAATTTCAAACTCTGTTGCATTACTGGTGAGGGAAAACCTAAGGTGCATAATGTTTAGATCTAGTTCTATTATGTTTGTGATTCAGATGTAGGCCCTAATCCCGCAACTTGTGCATGAAGGCTGACCACTGTGCCTGTGTGGAACCTCACTGAATTTAATACCTTTCTGCACAGGCACATGGACTCAATTTCAAGAATGGGCCATAATTTTCTACTGTATGTTAGTAATGACTTTCAAATCACTTAATTCATTATCACAACCTTGATTCTTAATTGGACTTTTAAATTATCATTTAGTAAAAGAGAGAATATAAGTACCACTAAATACTCTGCTTTTAACGACTTCAAAAGGTAGTTTAGCATTAACTTTAATTTCATTGACTTCAATAGGATGGATTATTCACTTGCTTAAAGTTAAGCACATGCTTAAGTACACTGCTGAATTGGGACCTGAATGATTACAGTGTACTATTAGCTCTTGTTCATAATATAATCATACATTTTAAGAAAAGGGATGAGTATCTGTTAATACTATGCATAAATTTTGCATTGCCAATCGTTATTTGTAAATTACAATTGTTCTTTCTAACTAAGTTCTCTAATATGTTAAAGTCATGCTGAGAACATATTTGTTGGAAGGATTAATTTTAGGGTAATAATCTATATTAAGTGGTGTTTAAAAATGGAATTAAAATCAGTTCCAGGAATAAAATTTTAAAAGAATGCATTGTCCTTGGATCAGTTAAAATATGTAGACTAATACAATGGCATAGTCTTTAAATAGTTATTTGTAATTGAAATTAAAACATTTAAAAAATAAACTTTCTACAGTCATTCCATTGGAGGAAATTTAATGGGTAATAAGTAATAAAGTTCATGTGCACAAAGCAGTTAATTATAGCAATTAGTTTATTTTAGGGAGAAAATGTGTGTGTACTAAACAGAAAAATATATTTCTCTAGAGCATTTTTTAAAAATTAAGTGTTATAGGTTTTTATTTAATAGGCTGATAGAATAGCTAGAAATGTTCAGAATGATTTGCAAATGAAAACCTTTTAATAATGATTTTCCCCTCTATTTCGTTTTAAGGCTGTTAGAGCTGATAACATTTTGTAAAAGCATGATCATATTTTACACATTTGTGGTTGATCATTGTAATAACTGAGAAAGAGCAATGATTAATACATCAATGTCACCCTGTATTGATACAATTACCGCTTCTGATAGTGTGAGATGGCAACAGCTTCAACTCCCATTGACTTCAGTGAGAGCTGAAGAAGCTGAGCGCCTTGCAGAAAGTATTATCTAAGAGGAGTATTAACATACCTATTCTGGTTCCATTTTTCCTTCACTAGTAACATTTCATTCACAAAGTCTGACTGACAATTCCTTTCCTGCTGTGTGAATGTAGCATACAATGCATAGATTTATGGTGCATTGGCTTAGGAAGTATCAGAGCAGCTGAAAATGAACACATTTGTAAGGTAAGATTATGTTTTTTCATTCTTGATGTGATAAACTAAATGTTTATTTTTATGGAGCAATGAAAAAATAAGACTGCTTGTGAAGAGAGAAATTTAAATTGGAATTAAAAGAAGGGTGGTGGTGGCTTGCTCCCATGGAATTCAGTAACAATGCTCTTACTTCAGTGGGACAGGATAGGGCACCAAAGCTGCATTAGGCTTAGCTCAAGTGACTTTGGTCGTTTTAAAAATATTATGCAAAATGACTTAAGCCCCCAGTTCTCTTAGCACTACTGAGCACTTCAAACATGAATAAAATTACTTGTGTGAAAGTAAGAAAGGGTAACTATGCAAAAATGAGGAGGTTAGTTAAATAGAAATTAAAAGGTACAGTGACTAGAGTGAAATCCCTGCAAGCTGCATGGACACTTTTCAAAGACACCATAATAGAGGCCCAACTAAAATGTATACGCCAAATTAAAAAACACAGTAAAAGAACTAAAAAAGAGCCACCGTGACTTAACAACCATGTAAAAGAAGCAGTGAGAGATAAAAAGGCATCTTTTAAACAGTGGAAGTCAAATCCTAGTGAGGTAAATAGAAAGGAGCATAAACACTGCCAAATTAACTGTAAAAATGTAATAAGAAAAGCCAAAAAAGAGTAATAACAAAATGTTTTTTAAGCACATCAGAAGCAGGAAGCCTGCTAAACAACCAGTGGGGCCCCTGGACGATCAAGATACAAAAGGAGCACTTAAAGATGATAAAGTCATTGCGGAGAAACTAAATGAATTCTTTGCTTCAGTCTTCACGGCTGAGGATGTTAGGGAGATTCCCAAACCTGAGCAGTCCTTTGTAGGTGACAAATCTGAGAAACTGTCACAGATTGAAGTGTCCCTAGAGGAGGTTTTGGAATTAATTGATAAACTTGACAGTAACAAGTCACCGGCACCAGATGGCATTCACCCAAGAGTTCTGAAAGAACTCAAATATGAAATTGTGGAACTATTAACTATGTTTGTAACCTGTCCTTTAAATCAGCTTCTGTTCCCAGTGACTGGAAGATAGCTAATGTAACGCCAATATTTAAAAAGGGCTCTAAGGTGATCCCGGCAATTACAGACCAGTAAGTCTAACGTCAGTACCGGGCAAATTAGTTGAAACAATAGTAAAGAATAAAATTGTCAGACACATAGAAGAACATAAATTGTTGGGCAAAAGTCAACATGGTTTCTGTAAAGGGAAATCATGTCTTACTAATCTATTAGAGTTCTTTGAAGGGGTCAACAAACATGTGGACAAGGGGGATCCAGTGGACATAGTGTACTTAGATTTCCAGAAAGCCTTTGACAAGGTCCCTCACCAAAGGCTCTTATGTAAATTAAGTTGTCATGGGATAAGAGGGAAGATCCTTTCATGGATTGAGAACTGGTTAAAAGACAGGGAACAAAGGGTAGGAATAAATGGTAAATTTTCAGAATGGAGAGGGGTAACTAGTGGTGTTCCCCAAGGGTCAGTCCTAGGACCAACCCTATTCAACTTATTCATAAATGATCTGGAGAAAGGGGTAAACAGTAAGGTGGCAAAGTTTGCAGACAATACGAAACTGCTCAAGATAGTTAAGACCAAAGCAGACTGTGAAGAACTTTAAAATGATCTCACAAAACTAAGTGATTGGGCTACAAAATCGCAAATGAAATTTAATGCGGATAAATGTAAAGTAATGCACATTGGAAGACATAACCCCAACTGTACATACAATATGATGGGGGCTAATTTAGCTACAACTAATCAGGAAAGAGGTCTTGGAGTCATCATGGATAGGTTTCTGAAGACGTTCACGCAGTGTGCAGCGGGAGTCAAAAAAGCAAACAGGATGTTAGGAATCATTCAAAAAGGGATAGAGAATAAGACTGAGAATATCTTATTGCCCTTATATAAATCCATGGTACGCCCACATCTTGAATACTGCATTCAGATGTGGTCTCCTCATCTCAAAAAAGATATACTGGCATTAGAAAAGGTTCAGAGAAGGGCAACTAAAATTATTAGGGGTTTGGAACAGGTCCCATATGAGGAGAGATTAAAGAGGCTAGGACTTTTCAGCTTGGAAAAGAGGAGACTAAGGGGGGATATGATAGAGGTATATAAAATCATGAGTGGTGTGGAGAAAGTGAATAAGGAAAAGTTATTTACTTGTTCCCATAATATAAGAACTAGGGGCCACCAAATGAAATTAATGGGCAGCAGGTTTAAAACAAATAAAAGGAAGTTCTTCTTCACACAGCGCACAGTCAACCTGTGGAACTCCTTGCCTGAGGAGGTTGTGAAGGCGAGGACTATAACAGGGTTTAAAAGAGAACCTCCATGAATTTATCTAGTTAAGTCCATTAATGGCTATTAGCCAGGATGGGTAAGGAATGGTGTCCCTAGCCTCTGTTTGTCAGAGGGTGGAGATGGATGGCAGAAGAGACATCACTTGATCTTTACCTGTTAGGTTCACTCCCTCTGGGGCACCTGGTATTGGCCACTGTCGGCAGACAGGATACTGGACTGGATGGACTTTTGGTCTGACCCAGTATGGCCATTCTTATGTTCTTATGTGTGCATAAGTATTTGTAGGACTAGGGACTTAGTAATTTACTCCATTATTGAAAAATTCCCTTTATCTACATCTTTAGTTTATATTAATTATCAATTTTAGTGGCCCCGATCCTGCAGATGGCTGCATGTAGGAAGACCTCTGTGCCCACATGGAGTTTCACTGAAGTTTATGGAGCTCTGCATTAGCTCTGGGTTCCACCTGTGTCAAGCAGCTTGTAGGATCAGACCCAGAGCTTGTTCAAAAAACAAACAAAAAAACAACCCACCAGCCAAACAAACAACCAAAGGAACCCCTGACAGCTTCCCCTCTCACCTTCTGTAAATGCTGTGTGTGTTGTTAATTATTATTTTGTTTATTACAGTAGCACCTAGCAACCAACTGAGATGGGAGCCCCATTGTGCCTGGCATTGGGGAGACAGACAGCCCCTGCCTCAGAGAGCTCACTATCTGACTAGACAAGGCAGATGTGGGATTTGACAAACAAACAGTGGGAACATTGTGATGGCTTACAAACTCCATGTCTGTGCCATGATTATTTTTGTTGGTGGCATTTATTTGTTTGTTTGTTTATCCATCCATCCATCTGGTTTTTTCTCATGATGGGTGTGGGTAGGGGCTGTTAAAAAGGGATTGATGAACCAAAGATGAATCAAAAGGCAGGGAGAGGAGACACTGAAGTGGGGGAGTAAGAAAAGAAGGCATGGAGGGAAGGTGGCATGCGGATGAGGTAAAGTGACCATGCAGAAGTAAACAGCCAACCAACACAAGGGAAAGGATGTCCAGAGTAAAATCTGGGGAAAGAGCCTGATGACCTCATTAGCCTCTAGAGGTTCCTGTTGCAGCTGCTTCTGTGTTTGTTGCTGGCTGGTCTCTGGTTGGCTCCTCCCAGGAATTTCTCTTTTTTCCCAATCCCACATGGGCCCTGGTGTAGGTCTGGTTCAAGATGGGATCTGGTTGGAAGGGGTAACCCTGGCTGAGTTTTATTTCCCCATCCTCCCTCCCTTCATGGTTCAGTTGTGCTGCTGCAGTTGCCTCCATGTTTGCTTCTGGCTGGTTCCTCCCAGGAGTGGGGGATGTCCCGTGCAATTCTGGCTTTGAGGGTGTTTCTCCACTGCACCTGGGAGATGTGATTCCCAGCACAAGTAGAAAGACTCATGCTAGCTCAGCTCGAGCTAGTGCCTAAAAATGGCAGTGTGGATGTTTCGACTGGCAGAGACTCGGGGTAACCACCCAAGTCCAAGCCTGCCCACCGCTTGGTCCAAGCCTGGATGGCTAGCCCAAGCTGTGACCGGTGCCACAATGGCCAGGCTGCTATTTTTAGGACGCTAGCTCAAGCTGAGCTAGTGCCAGCCTGTCCACCAGTGCTTGGAATCACACCTACCTGCTGCAGTGTAGACATATCCTGTGAGGAAGGGGTAACTCTAGCTGAACTTCATTCTCCCTCTCTTCCCGCTAGTGGTGCAGCTGTACCTGCTGCAGGTGTGGCTGTTTGCTGTGGGATGTACGATAGGAGAAACACTGTACTCTTTAGCGATTTAAAAACATCTTTTTTGTAGGACCTGCATTATTTTGCAATTTTTTAAAAAAAGGTAAACATTAGGATTTTGGGGACTTGCATTAAAATAACACACCTATTTTCTGAAGAAGTTGCAGTTGACTCTTGCAGTTTCATAATGGCATTTCAAAGAAGGTGTTCTAAATAAGTATACTTCTATAATACAACCATGTGTAGAACAAATGTGAAGTGCCTTATTTTTCTATATAATTTATTGTTGCTTTAAAAGAGACATAAAAATTACTTACAGTAATATCAGTACCTGTGTTATTGAACATTGATGCTATTGTTTGTATTTTCTTGTCCCAAACTCCAAATTGACACCAATGGGAAGATTTGCCTTGAATAAAGAAGGCAAAGTTGGCCACCCTGGAACTGCTAAAATATAAGAAAATTCCCATTCTGATTGTTCCCTGTTGCATCACATGATTTCTGGCCAGTAATAATTTTATACCAAATATTTTGCTCTTTCTCACAAATTGTTTTAGTTGGTTTATCTGCCCAACATCTCACCTTAAATCTTGTGACATTCTTGTATGTTGCCAAATAAGCTGACCGGGTGTGTTTCTTTTTTTTTGTTCTTTGCCTTAGCTTGGCTTTGGATCTTTCCTAGGGATTATTGGAATCAACCTGGTAGAGAACAGAAGGCAAATGGTAAGCAACAAAACTTTTTTCTTTTCCTTTTAATATTAAAAGGCTTAACTGAAGAAAAAGAACGGATTTACTATCTGTAGTTACCATGACTGACTCCTGCAGTTCTTAGTCCCAGGGTCAATTGATTTAAATCACTGCTTTTAATCATGATTTTAAATCTGCATGCAGGACACCTTGATTTTAATCGAGTTTTGCATTTGTACTTTTTAGTTATTTTCCTAAAGAAAACTGACAACCATTAAAACGTGTTGATTTGCAACTAAATATAGTCAAAGTCAAAGTTCCCCCAAGCCAATGGGGGGGGGGACATTGTTAAGGCATGTCATTTTCATAGCCAATGGTACACAAGGGAGTGATGTGGCCAGGATCATATCTGACTGCCCTAACCCAATGGATTTGGTACCCATTTTGCAGCTGGGTGAACTGGAAGGGGCCTTCTTTTTGCTAAACAGGAGGATACGCTATATCTATATACATCAATTTAAGCAATTATATTGCTTGACTTAAATTTATTCAGATCTTTAATTTTCCATATTTTACATTATGTTAGAAAATGGTGAATGATGCATTTCTTATTTACTAGATGATGAATTTTTTACTTATGGTTTGTGTCAAGCTCTATTTGGATGGAAATTCAATTAAAATGCACAAATGGCATTTTAATTTTTTTAATTAAATAAACCTATCTTAAATCTTGGGCTGAGTGCTGTAGCTATCTTTAGAAATTTCACATTGGTATCTTCTTCGCGTTTTGTCAAATCTGCTGTGAAGGTGTTCTTAAAACAAACATGTGCTGGGTCATCATTCAAGACTGCTATAACATGAAATACATGGCAGAATGCAGATAAAACAGAGCAGGAGACTTACAATTTCCCCCCAAGGAGTTCAGTCACAAATTTAATTAATGTATTATTTTTTTTAATGAGCGTCATCTGCATGGAAGCATGTCCTCTGGAATGGTGGCTGACGCATGAAGGGACATACGAATGTTTAGCATATCTGGCACGTAAATACCTTGAATGCCGCTACAAAAGTGCCATGCAAATGCCTGTTCTCACTTTCTGGTGACATTGTAAATCAGAAGCGGGCAGCATTATTTCCCGTAAATGTAAATAAACTTGTTTCTCTTAGCAATTGGCTGAACAAGAAGTAGGACTGAGTGTACTTGTAGACTCTAAAGATTTACATTGTTTTGTGTTTGAGTGCAGTTATGTAATAAAAAAATTGGCATTTGTAAATTGCACTTTTACGATAGAGATTGCACTACAGTACTTGTATGAGATGAATTGAAAAATACTGTTACTTTTGTTTATCATTTTTACAGTGCAAATATTTGTAATCAACAATAATAATATAAAGTGAGCACTGTGCACTTTGTATTCTCTGTTGTAATTGAAATCAATATATTTGAAGTGTTTTGAGTTACTCACGTGAGTTACCTGTGATTAATCGCAGTTTAATAGCCCTAATTTTTATCTACCGTCCTTAGTCCTTTCTCAGGAAAATCTCTCATTGACTTTAATGGAAGTTTTGCTTGAGTAAAAACTACAGCATTTGTCCCCTAAATTTAGTTATTCAGTTATCTTTCTGTCAAGATTTTGGGAACTATAGTATGCATTGTAGCCTTGTATCTACTGAACATGGAAGCCATGTTAGCAATGCCTTCTGCAAAACTGTGTAGTCTCAAAAAAACAGAACAACCACCTATAGCTCTTATTACCAAGGTGATAGCAGAGTTTCTCTGGCTAGTTTAGACATGGCCTGACCATTACATTTATGTAGGGGTTTGCTGAATTAGGTCTTACAAACCTAATTCAGCAAATGTCTACATAAATGAGTTGCTTTTACTTGTGTGAGCACTTATTTAGGTAATTGAGACTATTTGGGCGAATAAAGTTTTGCAGGATTGGGTCTCTAGATAGTGTAATACAGTTACCCTACTCAGTGCAAAAAGTGGTTGTGTGGTGGATGAATATCACCGTTGTCCTATATGCATTTTACACTAGAAAAATCGGAGTTAAACTTCATGAAATACTACGACTTCAGTGGACCTACACTGAATTACAACAGCTGAGGAACTGACCAATTACTTTTGTTCTTTGCTATGTATTTTAGAGCAGGTTATTTTTTGAGGCTTCCTGTTTTCTTTGTCAGTAAAAACTGAATTGCTTTTGCTCTTTATAAACAAACAGGAAAATAATTTCAGGACATTTTTTCATTGCACGGTAGATTTCATAATACATTTTCAAGTATTCCCCCATATTTGAACTTTTATTTTGCATTTTTAACAACTGTTGCCCCTGATTTCTATATCAGAGTTCAGAGCTGCTAACAGGGCTAATTCTGACTCCTCATCTAAAGGCAAAAGAATGCTTGCCAGATGAGAATAGGATTTTGTTTTCCACTGTAATCCAGGATAGTTTACTAGTTGTCATCATTCTTGACAGTAGTGTTACCTCTTAGTTTTTCTTTAATTCACCTCTGTTTTCCATCTCTTTTTTTTTTTATGCACAACAGGCAGTCAAAAAGCCGTAAAAAATGAATTGAATGAGATGGTGCTTGAAATTCAGACTGCATGGTATGTTTGTAACATTCATGCAATAAGGACTGTGGGAAATGCATGTCATAATTGCTTAGTATCCGTGTCTGTTTGCATATCCCAACATGAAACAGTAAAAAAGCAGGCTTTTGGTGTGAAATATGCCATTGTGGAATAGAAGGAAAAAAGCCTGTTGACAGATGAAGAACTGGGTAAGAAAATAATTAGAAGTCCAATTAAACTTGTCATCCATCAGTAGATCCCATAATCTGCAAAAACATTAAACATTATCAAAGGTAAGGATGAGTCAGTAGCTTGTTTTTAAATATTACAGAAACAGCTTCTAAAACAAGAGGGATTATGTCATAGGTTGTAAGATCCAGGGCTCTAATTATTCTCTTGAGTTTAACTTAGTGTGTTCTGTTGAAAGGCTTGGGGGTAGCTGAAATGGGTTTGCAGCCATCATTAACAAAGCGAGTACAAAAGCCCAGATAAGTATAGAAATTTTACAGATGTATCCTATTACTATAATGTAAAAATGGTTTATGAATTCAATCCAGTAGGGAAGGCAAATGATTTAACAGTGGCTCTAAGTTTAATTGAACTTAGTTTGAAATAGACCTTCAGTGTAATTTGAGACTAACCCAATGCAGAACTGAAAATGATATAGCCCTGTCTAATGACTTGATTCATCTTTGTTGTTTCAAATAATCTTAACATGAAAAATCAGTGTAGATTCAGCCACAGCAGAGAAATTTTTTTTTTATTAACTTACTTTTCTTGGTAAACCTGTTTTTTTTCCCCTACAAGTTGCATTTATTTTCAGTCTACAGCTGCAAGTTCAAATTTGTTCATTGCTGTTAATTATAACTTTCTTATGATTGACATTTATAATGTTACTCCTGGGGGAGTTCTGCACTAAAAACTAAAAATTCCGCACCAAAAAATTTAAAAATTCTGTGCACAATATTTTAAAATTCTGCAAAATCTGCCTATTTTATTTGTCAAAATAACACTATAAAATCACATCAGTTTCAATTATTTTGATAATTTATTTCAAAATACCTGTCAGTCAGTATGTCTGTAACAATACAGACACACAAAAAATTCCCCCAGGAGTAGAAAGTTAAAGAAACCCCTATGATAACACAGTTCCTGTTTCTCTGTCCCCTCCCCTCCCCTCCAGAGGCCAGCTGTGGGGCACCCCCCACCAGCCCAGACACCCATACCCCCTACCCCCCAGAGCCCAGGAATTCAGAGGGAGAAACAGCCTGATGCTCGAACCTGGGCTTGCATGGAGTTTCCTGCACACCGCCTCCTTCCTTCAGGGCTTGCTGGGAACCGCAGGTGCTGGGAACCCTCCAGCTCCCTCCCCCTCCCCCGGCAGTGTCTTCTATTGCAAGCTGGGCTCTGCCAGGTCCAGCAGCCCCTAGTGGCCACCAGCAGCTCTGCAGTCCATTTCTGGGGGGGTGGGGAGGGAAGGAAATGCTGCGCACACAACATTAATTTCTGCACAAATTCTGCATTGCGCAGTGGCACAGAATTCCCCCAGGAATAGTAATGTATTTGGATGTATGCTATGGTTAGGTAGAGTTAGTTCAGAAGAAATCCAGTGCTGATTGAACATGAAAGAAGGTGAAAGTTCTGTCTGCTAGAATGGCCAACAGTTTGCTTGTGCTTAAAGTATAACATCGATGATCACCATAGAGAGAGTACAGTGATCAGATGCTCCACTATTTCAAACACTTGCCAGACATAGGGAAGAATTTTAAACCTGATTCTGTGAGATATTGAGTACCCTCAATTCCCATTGACTTCAATAGACTGACTTTGGTATAACCCGAATTCAGAGGGAATTGGGAGTGCTTAGTAGCTTGCAGGATCAGGCTTGTTATCTCACTGCTAAATAATTTAACATTATTTCTCGACTGCTGTTAATCTGCTCCCCTCTCTATGTTGTGCTGAATTTCCACCAACAAAACAAAATAAAAAATTTGCTATCAGCCAGTCAGGGGATGGTCTCCCACTGGAAGAGGTAATTTGGAATGCTTGGAACAGGACAACAAGAAAATGACTGAAGGAAAAAACGGTGTCTCCATCCCCCTTCAAAAAAAAAAAAAAGTGTACAGCTGGTGACACTGATAACAGAACAGTATACAATTAAAAAAGAAGAGCAGTAAAACTCTGTTATCGTCAGAGTGGCTACTTATTACAGTTTGGTGCCTGGAAAATACAGTCACTCTAAAATCTAGATTTGATTGTAGGACATGAAGCAACCTTGCTTGCTGTCTTCTCACCTTAGAGTACAGAGTATTTGCAATTAGAAAATGAGATGCTGAAATTAAATACAGGGATCTGAGAGGTTGAGAATAAGCGAGGGTATCTATGACAGCAGTGTATGAGATTTGAATGTAGAGTCAGACTGACACACAGGGATGAAAGTGGATGCATTTTTCAGCAGCACTACCATTTTATTTCAGGAAGGGAAATTAGTAGCTCCATGAAAAGTCTCTCATAGGCTTTGTCTAAAGTAGGATTTAAAGGTGTGGTGTTAGAATGCGTTAGTGAACACTTAACACTTTCTAAAAGTATAGCGTAGACAAGGCAGCATACACTTTAACATGTGATAAACTGGTTGGGTTAAAGCATGGGCTGTCCTTTAGCTAATCCTAGTGTTAGCTAACATGTACTAACCACACACCTTTTAAAAGCTAGCCTGGAGAAAGCTGTATTATTTAGGTGGCTGAAAATAAAATGTCTGCAGTGGTGGTGCCTACCAATGGTGGTGACAAAGGAGGGGAGAGTAGTAACTAGCAGATTTACAGGTACCTTTAATGTCACAATCCCACCAGCCAACAATAGCTAGCAGTAGGGTATTAGTGAGGGAAGGGGTTCAGTTACCACCAAAGCCACAAGCCTGCTGTTCAGTAGTGAGAATACAACAGAGCAGCAGCAGAGGGACTAGGAGTAGACAAGAAGTGTGAGAGAGGAAAGGACAGAGCAGCACTGATCATTCCCAGGCTAGGTTGAGCTACCAGATTGTTACTGATAATGTTGTAGTTTGTGTTGTAGTATAGAGAGCTGCCTACAGCAATTCTGAGGTTGGTGTTTATCTGTTGTTATATCATGTTGTATGTTTCTTTAAAGAGAGACCCTGTCAGTGTTCAGAAATTGGTTTCTCACATTTGCAGTGTTCTTAAATTTCAGGTTTTCCCAGTAAATCTTGGGGATCTGCAAAAATAATCTCAAAGATTTTTCCATTCTTCAGATTTATCAAAAGATAGTTAGATAGGGCACCAACAGATGGCTGGTTTTTAGATCTCTGTCATGTGGGTTAAATTTCAAATAAAATGTTGAAAAAGCAACTATTACAGAGTTTGGAGAAATGAAGCAATGATAACGTTTATTTGGCTCTGTGTTTGGTTGTTTAGAGTCACATGCTAGTGCTAATGGTCCTGTGCAGTGCTTATGAGGTACTGTGGTGCATTTTGTGGCAGTACTTCAACAGCAACTCCAGTTTTGCTATTAGGTACTGTGCATTTCTTTCTGAAGCTGTTGCTGTTCCAATGCAGTTACATGTGGAAAGCGTATTCAGAGCCAAACCTCTTTCAATTTCTGACACTGATTACATTTTATAAATCGTTTACAACCATCAGAAGCTGTGTGTTTGATATTTATTGTAAAGGCGGCAGTTATTAAACTTCCCACAAGAGTTAGATCCTGAGACTAATGCCTATCAGGATCAGTGCCGTGAATTGCACTTTGTCTGCTGTTCAGATGCAAACAGAACATCCTAGAGGAAAGGGATTTGAGTGGGAGTTTTGGATAAAGGTTTAAGTTGCTGATAGAAACCTTGTCATATATAGGGTTGCCAACTTTCTAGTCGCACGAAACCGAACACCCGAGGCCCCACCCCCCACTCACTACATTCCCCCTCCCTTGGTGGCTTGCTCTCCCCCACCTTCACTCACTTTCACTGGACTGAGGCAGGGGGTTGGGGTGCAGGAGGGGGTGAGGGCTCTAACTGGGGGTGCAGGCTCCAGGTGGGGCCAGAAATGAGGGGTTCAGGGTGTGGTAGGGGGCTCTGGGCTAGGGCAGGGAGTTGGGGTGTGGGAGGGGGTGAGGGCTCTGGCTGGGGGTGCTGGCTCTGGGGTGGGGCTGGGGATGAGGGGTTTGGGATGCAGAAGGGGACTCCAGGCTGGGGGATGGGGACGAGGGATTTGGAGTGCAGGAGGGGCTGCGGGTTGAGGTGGGGGTTGGGGTGTGGGAGGGGGTGAGGGCTCTGGGTGGGACTGGGGATGAGGGGTTCAGGGTGTGGAAGCGGGCTCCAGGTTGGGGCACATGGGAGGTGAGGGCTCTGGGATGGGGATGCGGGCTCTGAGGTGGGGCTGGGGAAGAGAGGTTTGGGGTGCAGGAGGGGGCTCTGGGTTTTGGGGGGGCTCAGGGCTGGGGCAGGCAGTTGGGACTTGGGGCTGGGGCTGACCTTGGGTGGCTCCTAGTCAGTGGCGCAGTGAGGGGGCTAAGGCAGGCTGCCTGCCTGTCCTGGCACCATGCTGTGCGTGCCCCAGAAGCAGCCAGCAGGTCCAGGTCCTAGGCGGGGAGGCCAGGAGGCTCCATGTGCTGCTCTTGCCCACAGGCACTGCCCCCTCCCCCCCCGAGCTCAGGGCAGGGTCAGCATGTGGAGCCCCGTGGCCCCCCTGCTTAGTAGCCGAACCTACTGGCCGCTTCTGGGGCACACCGCGGTGCCAGACAGGACAGCCTGCTTTAGCGCCGCAGAACTTCCGGCCGGACTTTTAACGGCCCAGTTGGTGGTGCTGACCGGAGCCTCCAGGGTCCCTTCTCGACCCGCTGTTCCGGTCGAAAACCGGACACCTGGTCACCCTAATCATATATTAGACTAATGAAAGCATCTTATTTGCATGAAGATAAATTGGTTTAACTTTCTTTGTATTCCTGAGGATAGGTCTCTGCCACTCTTACATGAATAAATGAAGAGTCTTGTTTCATATTGCAAGGGGAAAAAACAGATCATGTGACGATAATCATTGTCATTACCATGGTATTATTTCCACTCTTGAACTCACACTTATTATGAGGTGAACAGCACTCCTGTGTGTGTTTGGTTTTTTGCCACTGCCAATCCATACTTCATATTAGGACCCAGGAAAGAAAGAAAAACAATTAATGCTAATGTAAAAAATATCAATACGAATGGAACAAAATATGTGACTAGTAACCGTTCTTGTATTGTTTAGCTCCCTTTTTAAAAATGAAAACCCAAGCAATCCATTATCCATGGTTTGTTGGCACCATATATATGAGTTACAGATTGTAATATAAATTAATTTGCATAAGCTGAAAACAAACAAGGAGACAACCTGTTTAAGGATGCTGATAGTGTCTGAGCTCAAATATGGCTTTTTTAAATTTGTGAGAGAGACCCTAAAAATGATGCAATAAACCGGTGAAGGGCATAATACCTAAGCAACTTATTTCCTGAGAGCACCTTCCTTGTTGACTTCTTGGTCCCTATTAATTTTCCCCAGTGTAGGGTTATAAGCACTTTTTTCCCCAGAGCAGGGCCGTAACCATGGCAGAGCAAGCGGGGCAGCTGCCAAGGGAGCAAAGCTGCAGGGGTGGAAAAATGAGATGGCAGGGCTCAGGCCAGTGGTGATGTCAGGCTGCCTGGGGTCGCCGCTTACCTGCTGCCCTGTTTTCAGTTTAGGGAAATATGTTCACCCTCTGACAAAAACCAAACCAAAACATTAGGGGGTGCAAATATGCTCGCCTTGGGCGTAAAATGCCTAGTAGTGGTGCTGTCCCAGAGTGGCTTTAAATGTTACAGAACCAAGTAGCTATTGCCCTAATGTGGCCTTTCTGCAACTGTTTGCTGATGGTTGCATCTTTCCATCTTCCAGTTGTTAAGTGTCTGTTAGGTTTTCCCTTTCATACTGCTGAGGAGATGGCACATCCTTGCTGATAGCTTTGCATATTTTTGAATTTAGATTCTTGTTACTGGGTCAGCAGATGTTTGGACTGTCACATGTTTGCAGCACTGGAAGACGTGGGGTGGAATCCTTTGCACTGGTTGCCTCTCTTGGCAGGATGAGGATGAGTCAGCTTTCTGACTTCACTTCTGTACTTGTTTGAAGCGTCATCTGAGGGTGGTTTGTTGATATAGGGGCCTAGAGATTTGTGTAGCAGGAAACAGGAGTGTTCTGGGTCAAAGGAAGGTATAGGGGTAAGTAGAGGGGAAAAAATGAAATCTTTTGGTGAAGGCTCAATTAAGTCCTGGTACCTTTCCCACCTTCCTTTGCTACCATGCACCAGGATAATCATCTCCTTCCGAGAATGCATTGCGACAAGAAAAAGGCCAATTTGGCAGTTATCAGTGGTGGAAAGGTGCTAAGGTGGAAAGAGGGATAGCTAATAAGAAAAGAACCTTCCACAATAAAGGCAAGTGAAATTTTATATTTTATTGCTGCCATCAGTGTGAAATACTGTACAGACAGTAATAAAACCAAGGTAAATGAAAGTCGGTGTTATTAACTTTCTTTCAATCAGCTAAAATGTTGAGAGACTTTTTGTTTTTACACAGTACTCCTATATTTCAAGACTTCAGCATTGACTAGAATATTTCTGGGTTGATACACAATTTTTTTGATATTTCAACTTTAAGGTGCAGATATTTCAAGTAATTTTATCGGTGTATAACATCTGAGAATATTAAAGTCATACTTAATGGATATTTCAGAATTTCATGATCCCCATTCTGTTCTGCTTGATAAACAATATTATTAAAAGTGCATCTTGTCTGAATGTTGGGATTGGATTGGTAATGTCTCTTATTTTGGACTCAGAGTAGCTATATTCCTCTTACCTTCATAGAGAACAAAATTATGTTTAATATTTTATGATGTGTGATCTAATGGCAAGAGCATAGATCAGGATCTAGGAGAATTGCTTTCTGTTCACGGCTCTGTCATTGAGGACACTCTATGACCTTGGGCAAGTCAACTGACCACTTTGTGGCTGTTCTCCATTGGTCAGAGGGATGCTATGAGGCTTGCTTAATTAATGTTTGTAAAGTGTTTTGAGATCTTGGAAGTTCATGGACTCAAAGGCATAAGTAAATGCTTACACTCTCCTTCTGTCATTCATATTGTGAATCTGCTCTTCTCTGTTCTCTACATATTTTCCTGTGGATCAAAGTTTAGATTGTATGTCAGACATGTGAGCCTGATCTATACGTAAACATTTTACCGGCATACCTGTGTCAGGGGAGTGATTTTTTTATTTATTTATTATTATTATTTATTTTATTTTATTCTGATATAGCTATGCCAGCAAAGGCTCTAGCACAGATAAAGTTATACCAGCTCAAAAGTACTTTTGTCGATATGGCTTATTTTGCTTGCCAAATTGGAATAAGCTATACCTTCAGAAGCATTTTTTTGCAAGTATAACTGTGTCTACACTAGGAGGGTTGAGCCAGTTATAGATTTACTGGGGAAAAGCTTTTAAGTGTAGATAAGGCCCTAGTGATCCTTACATTCCACCATCATGGCCATTCTCTTGCTTCCTCTGTCTGCCATCTTATGTACAGTACATAGGTCTCTAAGAGCAGATTATTCCTCTCAAAGCTGTTGTTTCAGTCTATCTGTCTGCAGATCCAGAGACGGTATTTGCCATGGGAATTTTCAGCACTCCTGAAAATTTAAATACAGCTCCACCAGGGTAGCAATGGTACAAGTGTAACCCTTCTGCCAGCTGAAGTGGGCAGCAAGAATGGCTAGGTTCAATATCTAGGGGTGCCTTTTCAACAATATAACACAGAACTGGCTCGACACCCCCCCCCCCAGTAACCTGGGAAAATTACACGCTACCCTCTGGGCGCCTCGAAGAGGCAATACTTCCTCTCTCGCAAGCACAGAATCCAAGGTGGAAAGAGTTTTCTTTAATAAAAGTAACCTAGCATTAATCAGGGAAAACAGCACAAGCAGGATTCATAAACATAAAAGCAAGGAGCAAAACACCCACCCCTGAGTACACTGGGCCGTGTCTTTTGCCTCAGGTTCTTGAATCCAACACCAAAGTTCTTGTAGTGTGCTTCCTCCCCCACCCCACCCCGCCCCGCCCATAACATCCCACTCACAGTTGTTGTCCCTGGTCAGTAAAGACCTAGAGTTCAGAGGTGCATCTGCATGAATTCTCCACCCATCATGGCAGTGGGGGAAGGGGTAAAAGCCACCTTGCTCGCTCTACCATCCAGCCACCTGCTCGCCGCTCCCACCAGTCATCTTCTGCTGCCACCTGCCTCTCTGCTGGGACCTCTGTAGGTCAGCCCCTTAGTGATTGTCAGCTTTTAGTGATTTTTTAGCTCTCATCAGGCTGGGCAGAAACACTGTCCTACCATAAGTGATTTCAGCACTTAAAATAACAAAAGGCTCCTAATGAAGCCTATTTAGCTCTGAACAGTGGGGAGGAACAGTTTAAACCAGACTAGGGACCCTTAGGGAGTGTCCACACCTCTCTCTGCTTTCATGGGGTCTGGCATTCGAGTCCCTGGCTTAATGATGTCTTTTCAGCTGAGGGTGACCACCTCATTTGGGACAGGTTAAGCACAGTTCTGCTTCCCTTTACTCATACAGTAAAGACAACAACACTGATAACAGCATTTCACTACCCCTGCATTCAGTACTAAAGTGATTTGTAACCCAACACCAGCCAAAGTTGATCACTTGGAGCTACACAACTCCTGTCTGCTAGATACCTACATAGAGTAGGTGTGTTCATGTAAATGCAGTGTACTCCTGAAGTCTTTCCCCTCCCCAACTAGCTGTCAGGGGAGAGTTCATTCAAAACCTGTTTACACAAGCACTAGGGCAGTCCAGGCATAGATATTTTCACTACTGTTTTTTACTGGCCAGCACCTGTTCTACAGTCATGTTTTCACTATTACTACCAACAGGTACCAGGTCAACATGGGAAGTGCTGAAAATTTAGTGCAGACAAGGCCAGTAAGCCTGCAGTGCACTGTTTTGCATTTTAAGGGCTTCTTTTGCAACCACAAGGGCTTTAATTTTCTTTTGTAAATGAATATTTAAATTATGTAGAAATTAGGGGCTAAAAGAGAAGGACATCATCACTTACCTCCTTCATACCAGTTCAGTTTAACCCCTGAGGATTAGCACTAGTCTTTGGAGCTAAAGTCTAAGACAATTGCAATGCAGTGTAAATCCTTATATCCTTAATAGAGTAGATGAGCTACAGAGTATGGTCCCTGAAAAGTGAAGTTCTGTGCTTTTAGAAATAACAGCACAGGACTAATTGTATATTAGGATTTTTTTCACAATCTTTTCTTATGCTGTTTATGGAATGACAGCAGTGGGTACTTTACTGTCCCAGGATTGAAAACAAAAGTAAACTTTATGACCTGTAAAATGTGTTTGTGGAACAGTAAAGAAATTGATTACTGTGCCCAGCAAATGCAAGTTAGAGGATAAACACAGCACTAGAAATTAATCCGTGTGTTTGTGTGGGTGGCGTGCATTTAGCATTTACACGAACAGATGTGTGTATTTTGAGACATCAGTGGAGTCAGTCTGACAGACAGTTTTGCAGGTTAACAGATCCATTATAGGTTTTTCTGCTGTTAAAACAATATTGGATGTAATAATCTCGATCAGTTTAAAATTTCACCTTTCTTTACCAGGAAATGCTATACCTTTACGACATCCAGCATGCCACTTATTTCATTTGTATTGTTCTCTTTTATTGCTCTGAACAGAAACTCTAGTTAAATCAATAAAATGCACTTTTCACATTTTAATCAATAAAGGAGCATCTGTGAATGGAAGTTCCTGGCTGGTCTCTGTAATGCCATAGCTGTTGATCTGCAGACCGAGATACATTTTTAATTTTTATCGTCTTTCCTTTAATATGGTAGTTACTTTTTGCTTCTTGTTTATATTTCTGGTACCCTCCCATCCTATAATCATTCTTAAACAAGTGTGTTTTGTTGATGCTCACCAAGGGAGTTTTAGCAGTTCTAAGTGCCCAGTAGGCTGCTGCTTGCTAATACTGGCTCCTGAATCCTAAATGTTTCTCCAGTCCAGAAAGTCACTTGGTCTTCTTTCCTTTTGCAGCATGATGCTCTTATTTTTCTCTCCACATACTTTAATAATAAATAAAATGCCTGGTTTAATCACAAAAGTCAAACAGTATTAAGGAGAAAAAGATTATGTAACTTTCTTTAATATGAGTACTGAGGCAGGACTGCTTTTAATTCTAGATAATGTTGTTGACATTTATTTCTGTTTAATTTATTTTTATTCTTAAAGTGTATTTACTATATAACCAAAATATTTTAATACAAAAATGAAGCATAAAATAGAATAGTGAACAGTATATCATAAACTCATTCTGGGTGTGATATTCCACACAATGTTGAGACACTCTGGAGAGGCTCTGACAGTAGCAAACAGGGCTATTATAGGTATTGCAATCTGAGACCCAAGATTGGGTTTATTAATGAATTACAGTATATTGAAGGGACAAATATCAACAAAAGGAAAGAAGAATTGAATAGTTGCTGGCTTGGCAACTATAGAAATCTTCTCAGAAAGGTTTAGCAAAGAAATAGGATGGTATAGTAACTACAGCAACAGTCTTGCTTTAGCAGTGTGTTTCTCTATTCAGAGATTTGCAAACCATCTTTCGGTCTATCTCTGGTGGGGCCCATCTCTATGACATCTAGGGTATAGAACACAACACTTTTTCCAATGAGCATTTTAAACAATTCTCACTTCCAGCAGATGAAGCCACATGAGTTTGTGTATTCCTTTGTTTGCCCTAGAATTAAGGCAATCCTAGCCAGTAGTATAAGGGCCCTACCGTCAATCAAACCCTAACCCCGCCCCTTGAGCCCTGCCCCTTGGTCCCTGTCACCGGAAGTCCCACCCCGTGGGGGTATTACTTCCGGGGTCAAGGTGCCACCTGACCGGAAGCAAGGTGTGTCATGTGACCCCTCTAAGAACTCCCCCCACCACTCTCTACCAATCAGTAGGGGTTTCGTCCTGAAAGGACCGCCCTGAGAGGAGATTTTGACCAATCGGGGGGAGGGATAGCTCAGTGGTTTGAGCATTGGCCTGCTAAACCCAGGGTTGTGAGTTCAATCCTTGAGGGGGCCACTTAGAGATCTGGGGCAAAATCAGTACTTGGTCCTGCTAGTGAAGGCAGGGGGCTGGACTCTATGACCTTTCAGGGTCCCTTCCAGTTCTATGAGATAGGTATAGGTATACTTCCGGGGCGGGGTGAACCGCCCGGACATGGGTCGTGTGACCCCTCTAAGAACTCCCCCCACCACCCTCTACCAATCAGGAGGGGTTTCGTCCTGAAAGGACCGCCCCGAGAGGAGATTTTGACCAATCAGGGTGACTTCCAGATTGGGGTGACCCCTTCGGAAGTGAGTCGTGTGACCCCACTAAGAACTCCTCCCAAGGGCCTCCGCCAATCAGAGTGCAGCACCATTACCCCATAAGTCCCAGCGCCAGACAGAGGAGGCGGCCATCTCTTACCAAGGACACGTGTTTTCGAAATCGCGGAAAGGCTGCTGAGAGGAAACATGGACTCCTTCACCACCTCCGTGAGAACTTCGGACTTTGTTTTAGGCCCAACCACCTTTGGACTTGTGTGGAGAAAGCGCTACATCAGTAACGGTTCCGAGGAGGACCCTTTGACCCAGCCGTTGATGGATACGGTGGAACCCGACCCCGAAACCCTCGTGAGGCAGCCCGATGAGCGTGACGGCCTCTCTTTGTCCACCACCTCAGAGGTGGAAGGCGATCGCGGCTCGGGGGAGGCACCGGCAGACAAAGCGAACGGAAAAGACGGCGCTCAGGTAAAATGAATGATTAAGAAGCGGCGGTCGAGGAGGGGTGGGTAATGGGGTAGGAACCGGGGACTGCGTAAATTAAAAAACAAGCAGTGAGGGGTGCTTACACGTTTTCTTTTCTGAAAATCTCTCAACAGGTCGACGATGCCTTTTTAGAGGCCTTTAAGAACTTACACATTGGAAGCCCTGTGGGAGTAAATATATTGTGCGTCAGCTGTTTTTGCTCATGTCTGAGACTCAGATCTCAAGCCGAAAAGGACAAAATGGAAGAATGAACCATCTGAGACTCCCTTATGGTAGGGGTCATGGCATCCATTTTTACAGGCGGCTGTAAAAGGTCGTGTTAAACCAGGCGATTAATAAAACTTATTTAAATGTGTCAATATGAATGTGTCCCCTTTCATACTCGTGGTAGTAAAAGACGGTACCAGTAACAGTCATGTCTACACCAACGGCTCTGTTAAAGAAAATATATTACGCCCCCGGGGAAGTTGGGAGCTTCGGCGGGGTCAACCCTCTTTTTCAAGCAGCCAGAAAGCATAGTAAAACTTTAAACAGAAGACAGGTAACAGCATGGCTTTCAGACCAGGATGCTTACACTTTACACAAACCGGCTCGAATACATTTTAAAAGAAACAAGACCATTGTTTCAGATGTGGATGCGCAGTGGCAGGCAGATTTGGTGGATATGCACCAGTTCTCCAAACACAACAGCGGTTTTAAATACATCTTAACAGTGATAGACATTCTATCCAAATATGCCTGGGCCTTAGGCCTAAAAGACAAGACGAGTGGTGAGGTATCCAAGGCCTTTAAAGCTATTTTCAGTGAAGGTCGCGTGCCTCAAAAATTACAAACCGATCGGGGGAAAGAATTTTTAAACAAACCTTTACGTGGATTGTTAAAGCGGCATGGAGTTCACCATTTTGTTACCAATAATGAAGTCAAAGCAGGGGTTGTGGAGCGAGTTAACAGAACTTTAAAAACTAGGATGTGGAGATATTTTACAGCCCATAACACCTTTCGCTACATTGATGTCTTACCTGACTTTATAAAGAGTTACAACCAGAGCTTTCACAGAACTATACGTACCAGACCCGTTGATGTTAACCCTTCAAATTCTCTGAAGGTATGGAAAACGGTTTACGGAGATGGTTTTAAAATAAAACCGGTTGTTGCCCCTTTTAGAAAAGGTGACCACGTGAGACTATCTAAAACCAAAGGCGCTTTTGAAAAAGGTTATGAACAGACGTTTACCGATGAGATATTCATAGTGGATGAAGCCTTAACCAGGGGCCAGAGACCTGTATACCGCTTAAAAGATTATGAGGGTGAGGCAGTTACTGGATCTTTTTACCCTGAAGAATTACAAAAAGTAAACCCCAAACGAGACAGGATTTACAGGATTGAAAAAGTTCTAGCAGAGAAAGGAAAAGGGAGAAAAAAGGAGCTACTGGTGAAATGGTTGGGGTGG
Source organism: Emys orbicularis (assembly GCF_028017835.1). NCBI lineage: Eukaryota > Metazoa > Chordata > Testudines > Emydidae > Emys > Emys orbicularis. The sequence goes on along the minus strand of NC_088683.1, from coordinate 256,373,085 downwards.
CCTGATAAGTTTAACAGCTGGGTGGAAGCTTCTCAACTCTGTGACATCTAGACACGAACAAACAAACAAAAAAGATTCCTTCTGCAAGGACAGAGAGAGAGAGAAAAATGAGTGACGGCGGGTTTTACATTACTTTGCCCAGCAATGCCAGCTCTGCAGTTTCCCCCCAAAACACCATCTCGAACTTTACAATACGGCTAATTAAGCCCTTGGATCTCCCGGGTGCCTGGGAGGTGGGGTTAGTGGAAATACAATACCCGCACAGCTGGAATACTATCAACGAAGACACCCCTTTCGAAATCACCTTTGGAGCTACAACGTGGAATTTCATCCTACGACGAGGTTATTACTCGACCATACCCGAATTACTGGAGCATATGAACAGCAACGTGGCTCGTCATCCCGGACCGCCTGAGGTGGTCATGAACTACGACCCTGTGGGTAGAAAAGTGAGACTTAAATCTACCGATTTTATGTACGTGTTTTCTACTGACAGGGAGCTAGCTAACATTCTGGGTTTGGGCCACAAACGCAACGTCCAAAAATTCCCCTTCTCGGCAGACATCACAGGAGGTTTTAACTCCTTGTATCTATACACGGATATCGTAGAACACCAGTTTGTGGGGGACTTTTCTGTTCCCCTGTTACGCTGCGTCCCTGTCCGAGGAAGGAACAACGAGTTTGTTACCATCACCTACGACAAACCTCATTATGTCCCTGTCAGTAAACACCACATCGACACCATCACCATTGAAATAAAGACAGATCAGAACAGACATGTCTCATTTCGCTTCGGCAAGGTGATCGTCAAGCTGCATCTGCGGCCGCGGAGAGAGAGAGGTTTCTAAAAAAGCAAAATCCTATTATGGCGATCCCAAAAAATTATGGCGACCCCACCATCTACAGGAACTATTACAAAACCCAGGCTGGATACGCCCTTCCTGGATATCATGGGGCCCCCGTGATGTACGGGGCGGGTGTGGGTGGAATATTTCGTAGCCTCTTTCGAAAAGCCGTACCACTTTTGAGGAGGGGGCTAGAGATTATTAAACCCCACGTAAAAACCGCCGCTCAAAACATAGCTAAAGATGTGGTACGTCATGTCTCCCGTGCTGTTCTGGAGAAGGTGGGGAATACAGCTTCACAGGAAGGATCGGGGCTGATGTACATTAAAAGGAGGAAGAGAAAGAGAAATACGTCATACCCGCGACGCACAGGTCCCCCGAAACCCTTTAAAAGAAGGGCTTTGACACGCAGGGCCGGCCATAAGCGAAAGTCCAAGAGGAAGCCTGGGCGAAAGAGGAGACGCGCTCTGCCTGGTAAAAGAGACATATTTTAATCAACATGGCTTTTGTTCACTGCGGGTCTGAAGAGTGCACCAAATCCGAACTAGACTTGTTTCAAATAGCCCCTACGCAGACCAGCATCGAGAAAAGCATCTACATCGAGGTGCCGCCTCTATCGGCCATTACGGAGTCTGCCCCCATTGACTTTTTTCTAGCAGGGAATGGCATAGATTATATGGATTTAAACACGCTGCTGTACCTGTGTTGCAAGATTGTAAAAGGAGACGGAACTGAACTCGCCGCGGACGCCGAAGTGGGTCTGGTGAATTACCCCGTGGCCTCTATTTTCAGTCAGTTGGATGTCACGCTGGGAGACCGCCTCATAAGCCAAAGCAACAACTGCTACCCTTACAGGGCCTTTATAGAATCGGTGCTCAATTACAGCGACGACAGCCTCGCCACACAATTTTCCGCCGGCCTGTTTTACAAAGACACTGCTGGACAACATGAAGAAGCAGAGTTGGATGGAGGGAATCTAGGGTTTGTGAGGCATGCAAAGCTGACGGCCGGGAGCAGAACGGTAGAGCTGCTGGGCCATTTACATAGCGACCTGTTTTTTCAAGAAAAACTTTTGTTAAACGGAGTGGATGTGAAAATTAAACTGACGCGCAGTAGAGACGCTTTCTGTTTAATGGACAGTGCGGCTGAAGGCTTTAAACTGTGCATTGTATCAGCGTCCCTTTTTGTGAAGAAAGTACGGGTGGCCCCGGGAGTCCGTCTGGGGCATGCGGAGGCCCTGCTTACCGCTAATGCTAAATACCCCGTGGACCGTGTGGGAATGAAAGTGTTTAGCATCCCCGCAGGCAGCAGGGTCAGTAACCAGGAGAACCTGTTCTTGGGACAGTTACCCAAAATGCTTGTCCTAGGGTTTGTGGATAACGATGCCTTTAGCGGAAGTTACGCTAAAAATCCCTTTCATTTTAAACATTATGATATTAATTTTGTGGCCTTGTATGTGGATGGTGAACAGATACCGACCAAGCCTCTGCAACCGGACTTCGAGGCAGGACGCTGCGTGAGAGAATACATGAATTTGGTACAGACAGCTGGTAAACACATGAAAGATCGTTCTCTGTTAATCGACCGTGAGGAGTTTGCACAGGGTTACACCTTGTTTGCCTTTGACCTGTCTCCCGACCAGGAATGCGCTGATCACTATTCCCTGATTAAAACCGGGAACCTGAGAGCAGAAATACGTTTTGGGAAGGCTTTAACGGTTACCGTCAATATGATTGTGTATGGGGTTTTTGACAATGTCATAGAAATAAATCAGAGGAGAAACGTTCTGTTTGACTACATGTGAACATGGACACCGTGCAGCTCTCACGTGTCTTATCAACGGACCCTTACACGAAAAAGAATTTCTTAGATGTGTTCCCTTGCGATTGGCTCCCAGGAGGCAAGCTGTCTCAGAGACCCCTAGGCTTGGTGGTGAACACGCATCCACACAACCAACCGGGTGAACGCTGGCTCGCCTTGTATCTGGCGGAGTGTAACCGTGGAGAGTTTTTTGACTCATATGGGCACCCCCCGAACAGTGTGGTGTTTCCTAAAAGCATTATGAAATTTTTAAACAAAAATGCCACAGACATGGTGTTTCACAATAGACAATTACAAGATCCCCGCTCCATCGCCTGCGGCTATCACTGCGTGTTTTTCTTACATCATCGTAGCAAGGGTTTATCTTTTGATCGGATTTTAAAATTGTATTCTAACGACTTAGTGCAAAACGACCGGATGGTGATGAATTTTGTAAAAAGTAAATTTAAATTCTTGGGCATGCCTAGCCTTGCTCAAACCATGTTTCAACAAGCCCAGACGTGTATCTTGCAATGATTTTCATAGCCATGTTACCCAATAAAGCACCCCAGGTGAGGGGTTTAAAGACATAGGATGTTTGGTGGGTTTAAAAAAAAAAAAAAAAAAACAATTGAGGAAAAAGTACACAGATTTTTTTTTTTAATTATAGAAATGTTTTATTTAAAGCAAAACATTACCATTTTTTTTTTAAAAAAAATTTAGAATGTGAAAAACGTTACACACAGCCATTCGGCTCTTTTAGCCAATTTTCATTTTTTAGACGGCAAAAAAGGGGTCACGGTTTCTCGATCCACCCCGGTGTCAGCAGTCGAGGCCTTGAGGCGTTCCAAAAGATCTCTGTTGGCCGCATTGCCCATGACGGAAGATGGTACGTTCAGTTCCGCCATGGTATTCATAAACACATCCCATCCTTTAGGTACATGTCTGCTAGGAACAGAGCGAGTCTGGGTGGCGGCCCTGACTAAGTCGAGCATGTTAGAACCATTAACCACAGAGCCTTTGTACACAAAAGACCCTTTATTGTTCCGTGAAGAGAGATTTTTATCCTGGCCCAGCTTATTTAGCAATACTATTGCATTTTTCTTATAACGCTTATTTACGTTATCCAACACCTCCTGAGCAACAGAGTCTGAGTTCTTTGGTGTTTCTGGGGGTTTGGCAGTCACACTTTTTTCCTGTTCCGGTAGAAACAGACTTATTTTCCCTTTATCCGCATCGCTCTGCTTCAGGTACATTAGGTACCTTTGAAGCACGGCGCTGTAAAGTTTAGCCTTTTCATATTCAGCCAAGTCAGTTCTTTGAAGAACAGACTTCATTTCAGCATCCAGTAAGCGAGTTGCGGTTGTTCTGATATTTTCCTCTGCCGGAGGGGGAGCCCTTAATTGCTCCAACTGGTGGCTGGGCACCAGGAACGTTTTTTCTGCATACTCCATTATCGATTAGTTAAAAGCCCCATTATCAGAGGGATAGCAAAACTTAACAGAGGTCCGATAAACCCCCCAGACTGCTTTACCAGATGCTTTTTTCTTTTAAGTGAAACCCTTTTATTACACAAAGTTTTTATAAGCGTGCGTTTCTTTTTCAGCACACGCACTTGACTCTGTGTTAAAGGTACGTTTCCTTTTAAGGTATTGAGCGCTATTTCTGAGATGGCCGCTACTAGATTGTCAGAGGCCGAACACAGTATAGCCCTCCTTTGCTGTGGGGACGATTTGCTAAGTAATTTTAAAAGGCCCAGGTTTCTCTTCACGCAACTAGACATGTTTTCGGTCAGCAGCCCCGGCTGTTAAAAAGGGGCCTGCCGATAAGTCATCTCTTTTTATACCCAGCTGTTGTTCTTTTCAAAGTATAAACCGCCGGCTAGTCTGGAGGGAAAAGACCAGTTCTTAGTCTATAAGCTTCTGGTGTGGAAGCATTTAAATCCACCTCCAGGTAGCCATAAGGTCTTTTGGTAGCATCCTCAAAAGCTTCTAGAAAGAATTGAGCTTTGCCGGGGTACATTTGCCGAGCGAGAGTAGCAATTTGTAATTTATCCCTGGGGTTTTTGAACAGAACCATGTACTTTGTGTTTAGGTTAATCGTGCGACTCTTTTTTCCCTGACAAAATACATTTTGAACTATATACATAATGCTCAGGTTTCTGTGATGCACGTACTTGGTAAAGGCTTTCTCGATTTCATCGCTTTCACAAGCCGAGTTCATCAGATCGTCTATGATAATCATATTTACTTTATTAGTAGGAAACAAACTGTCATCGTCAAAAGCATCAGGCAGACCCCCCACAAAATTGATAAAGGGATATTTACAAAGCAGTTCTTTATACAGAGGTTGCCAACAACTGTAACACCACACGATATTCTCAGGCATAACAGACAGTGTGTGTGTTTGGCATTATCCAACACGTTTTTTATAAAGTAACTTTTCCCGCAGTTGCTAGGCCCCGCGAGAATTGCAGAAAAGAGGTGTTTCCACCTCGTATCCATTTTTTTTCAAAAGCCGTAGGGCAGGGTTTTAAAACCTTCTCCTAGGACCCTCTTGTTGTAAACCACTTTGTGTCTTTTTGAGGGTTTTTGTCTCTATTTGCCACTGGTTTTTGTTTCTTACGATAGAGGGCTGCTGCACCTCTATCTTTTTTGAGGTGTTTTCTTGCAGACCCGTGCAATAGTCCAAGACTAGATCTTTCAAACTGTCGAAGTTGATCTTTTCGCAGTTTGCTACGTTTAGAGTAATACCTTTGACTTTCATACAGGCCTTCCACCCTACAGCTTATACCCATAGGTTTTTGGGCCTGCCGACACAAACTCGGTGATGTATTGATCTGGCGGGATCTCGCTCGTGAGGTCCCCTAAATAATCCCCCAGAGGGGGATTCCAGTCACCCTCCCTTTTCACAAATATCACCGAGTCAGTGTCGTGGTACAGGCACCGCTCTTGCAAACCGTCTAGGAGGCTGTATAATTCTAAGCGGGCATAAACGGTGGTGAATCAGGCTATGAAAACATTGGTATTGCCAGAGACAGAGTACCGTTCTTTTGCGTGCTTCCACGACACGCACGCTGTTTCATCATCGATAAACTCGCAGGATGAAACCTCATAATTGGGGGAGAACAGGTACTGCAAGAGTTCGTCAGGGTCTCTCACGATGCTGGTGTTGGGTAGGTTGGATCTTTGGCCGAATTTACCCCACAGAGAATTTAAAAACAGTTTAGCGATTTGGCGTTTAGCAGGGTTTGATCTGATCTCGTGTTGGCGTAAATGCACGCCTTCTTTCTGGTAGAAATCGCTAACGTATTTATTTTGTTTTTCCTCGTCTGTGCACCAACTGGGATACCCTGAAGCCTCTTGTTTCTGGCGGAGGTGTAATTTTATGTACTCTGAAAAGAGTTTAATTTTTCATTAAAATGCCAGATTTCATAGATCTTAGCCACCGCGTACCCCTTTGCTATGGCCGCGTTCAATTCCACCGTGCACCAAGTCCCCAGGATGGCCCGCTCCTCGTCAGTATGGGTGCATGTCTCCCGCTGCTCGGTTTCCGCACAGGTTCGGCATAGCGGGAACATAAGCTTGCCACCCACTCTGACAGGTAACAATGGGAAAAAGAGGCCTCGTGGGGGGTACACTTTAACTTTTGCAATTCCAAAATAATTTGCAAGGGGTCCACATTTGTCATAGACTATATCGGGGTGTCCGATAGGGTATTCTTTGGTTTTGTTTACGAAAGGGTACAGGCTGGTAAAATCATAATAGTGGATTTCTTCCCCGGGGTTAGGCTTGTAATATAGGCGGATAGCGTTTGTCCTCCCCCCAAAAAGAGCATCCCTAGGCACGAGAGGCAGGGATAACTGGGCTCGGTTTCAAAAGTCTGCAAGCTCCCTGTCTGTTTCTTTCATCACCTCCCACTCGTGCTCCCAAAGAGTCCTCACTACAAAACCAAGTCGTTTCAGATAGTCGGTCTTGAGCTGCGTCTTGTAATAAAGAAACCCAAAAGATGTCCCCGTCATAGGATTTTGTGCTTTTTCACAATAACAGGTGACACAGCCGTGGAAAAAACACCCATTAAACTCAAAGGCTGTGCGTACCCCATCAACATCGGCATAACCGTCTAAAAAGTAGGGGCCTACCTGTAGTTCCCGACCCTGTAAAGCGTGCCGCATTTGTATATTTTCTTTGTGAGAGAGATACAACAGCCACTGAATAGATGGGGTCGAATATCTCTTTTTCTGCCTGTGATAGTTGTCTGGAGGGAGAAGAGCTACCGTGTTAGGCTCCAAAAACATAAACCTGTACATAGCCATGCAGACAGATGCCAGTGTTGTGTACCGGAATGGATCTATACACAGTTTTATCTCAGTGAATTTACCAGGTTCTTTCTCTACTACATCTCCCTTCTCCATCATTTTCATAATCTCTTTTCTGTATAGGATACAGGCCTGTCTCAAAATTTTTACATCCTGCTGACAGTAATACGCGAGCTCTTTCTGCAAGTCAAACGCCTCAGAGCTGTGGTCCCGATACCAGTCGAGAAACTCTGCTTTTTTCTCTGGGCATCATGCTTTCTACACCATAGTGCTCCATACTGGGCATAGGCCCCACGTAATTTTGATTTTCTAACGTGTTAAAAAAGTGTGGAAAATACCCTTTGCACCCTTCAAACCCCATCGCCTGCGGTAGCTTGCTAAGCTTCATGGGCAAGAAGTTTAAAGAGTCTATAAAACGAATTCCCAGGGCCTTAACTTCCACGCACATTAGTTTACTACCCTGAGTGATCAGTTCTAGGCCCATCTTTTCCTTGAGTAACTGTCTAACAATAAAGTATGCATCATAACCTTTAGAATTGTGTGCTAGGAACGTGTAGTCCCGAAACTCTTTGCCAATAAAGGTCTTCACAAACACAGAAAGATACTCATCGCCCTTAAATTCCCAGGATTTTTCTGGCTTTAGGGACATAGCAAAAATGTAATTGGGAGTGTGCACCCCGGTCTCCTGCGTGCATTCGAAATCATAAAAAATATACTTTTCTGAAGATTGGGGCTTTCTAAGGCGGTCCATAAAACAGAGGTGACCGTCTACATCACCAGCAATCAAACCCTGACACTGCTTACACCGTCTCCCTTTACACCTATGCCGCTTGTCCATGTAAGACTGACACTTCTCACACAAAGTTTTAGACAGGCATGTGTTTTTTTGATGCACAGTCGATATGTCTGTCTAAACACTCTTTGGACCGACAATACAGTCTACAGCTAGGACACTGCTGCTGCACGCCCACGCTGTCTGAGCACGTTACGCTCAAGCAGAGGCGGCAACGATACCTGCAAGAGTGGTCGTGGCTGTACACCGTGTGGCAAAACTCACAATAATTTTTCGCTCCGAACAACTTTTTTACATCCAGAACCCCATAGTAATGCTCATCGTGCAACAGGATAAAATAAGTCTTGGGGTACACTGTGCCCCCCGTTTTAAAAAAGCCCCAGCCGCCTTTCGCTGTATACAGCACCACCTGTATGTTAACTCCTAAATGCTGTTCAAACTTTGCTACGTCGCTGAGCATAACCTTTTTTTGATCTGACCACCCCAGTTTCTCATGTAACTTTCTCGCCTCCGCTAACAATTCCGCGTCCGTAGGTTTACGATCGGACATGACGGCCAAGAGCCCACCCGCAAAACACAGATTGGTACCGGTGTAAGTCAGGTCTACTAAACACAGTCTCTTTTTATGAATAATTTGACTATTAAGGATAGAATTTAAAACTCTACGAGCGCCCCCACCCCTGTTTTTTACAACTGTCACAACGAGGCGCAATGTCCCATCAACATGCAACTCTCTATTGCTCTGTAGCAGTTTTGAGGTCTGATTTAAGAAATCCTCAGCAGACAGCTCATCCCTAGTTCTTTTGACCGAAAACAAAGAGTTAAATTACGGCTCTCTAAACGTAACTGAACATAATCATCAGGGCCTACCCTACCATTAATGTCATCGAGCACTAACTGTATTCCCCGGTGTATGGCTTCAACAACCTGCTGAGCTGAATTTATTTGCTCAAGATTGACAAAACGAAATTCCTCACAATACACCGACCCCCCAAATCTGGATACTTCACGTTGCCAACTTCTCACTCTCTCCATATACACCTCGGCATTTTCGGGGTTACTTGGGGGTTCCTCTACGGGATCATTAGCGGCATCTTCTACATCAGATGCTATTTGAGAGTCAGACTCTGAGGCGCCTCCATGAGGGTCATTGGGAGTAGAATGGGACCCGTCTAGAGAGCCCTCTGGGGAATTTGCTAAACCAGAGTCTGATTCCGCCTCCCCATTTTCAGACAAGCCAGTTTGAGAGCCCCCAGTAGGGGGCATCTTTTTTTTTTTTTTTTTCCCCCCCTCATTACCTCTTTAGCCCTTTTAAAAATTTTTACAACAACCCGGGCCTGGAACTTTTTGGCAGCTATCTGTTTATCCCCCAAGCGCTGTCCCCCCTTTTGTTTACACATGAGCTGATGTGTACCCTGGAGGGGTGCCCCTTTTACCCAGGCCCCTTTTCACGACTAGTCATGCCTGCTCAGAGCCACCCTTTCCAGCCCTTATGTTTTTCAGCATGGCTCTGAACCAAGCATCATATTTTCCCCATTTCTTTCTAGAATCCCGTTCTTTTAGACTACCCGAGGATACATCCTCCATCACTTTTCTGAGGGAAGCCTCAAGCCCTTCCCAACTACTAGAATATGGGGTAGCTGTGACAAGCTTATGGTTTTGGGAGAATGGTTTGTCAGGTCTTGGTTTTTTATTCACAACCCCTAGAGCGCATGCTCCGGGTTTGTGAATGTGGGCATTTTCGCTCACAGTTTCCTCAGGGCTTGGTGTGGTGGTGGCCGCTGAGGAACTAGAGTGCTGGTTGTGTGATTGCAATACCTCAGCATCGCAGAAGCTTTTAGTCCATGGTTTTTTAAACGCAGCCCCTAGAGCGCATGCTCTGGGTTTGCGCACATTCAGAACCCCTAGAGTGCGTGCTCTGGGTTTGTGAATGTGGGTGTTTTCGCTCACAGTTTCCTCAGGGCTTGGTGTGGTGGTGGCCACTGAGGAACTGGAGTTGTGGTGGCATGGTTGTTTTTTACCAGAGTCTTTTGTTTTGTCCTTTGGGTTTGACGTATATGAGGTTTGGACCGCCCGGATGCTTCAGCTGCACTCTTGTGCTGTTTTGCGTTGTTAAAGGTCTCAAAGCAGATTCCTGGTTCGTTGGCAGTTCTGGAGGAGATGTCCTTGTATCTCTGACTACAGCATTGTCAGAAAAGTTGCCCAGGCCTATGAGGGGGAAAAAACAACAACATTTTACAAAAACTGAACTTTACCACCTCTCTCACCCACACCTATGTATTTACTTAAAATACAAAAACCTCAGAACAACCAAACCAATAAGCAAAATATATTTACAGGGCTTCATCCATCCATCAGTCACTGATGCTGGTGAATTTTCCTTTTCAGCGATCTCTTTCCTTTTTCTTTTCAGCTTGTTTTCCCTCTGGTCTAAGGATCTCTCATGTTTTGACTGTACTGTGGAGCAAACAACAACATTATTATAAAACACATGAAACCGTCTTGTAAACATACATATCACACACACACTTCATTAGGGTGTTTTTCTATTTAAAAAGTCATAGCTTTACAACAAAATAATCCATTTCAGGCTGTACAACAAACAGGTTTTTAAATACATCTCATTTTGCAGAATAAAAACCAAAACTGCTTTTAAAATCCATTTTGCACAGAAACCCTTGTTAGTTTAAAACACACATACCACCAGTTAAAAACCCACAGTTTGCAGCCAAATACTTTTCAAAAACCCCATATGCATTTAAAAGCCACATGGTTGTTCTGTCCCCCAGCCATGTATCTTTGGGGTTAGTTAGTAGCATTCACCCCTACCCCAAGTGCCTCAAACCCCATTTTAAAAACCCATCACATTATGCACAGTAAAAAAAAAACCTGTTAGTTTAAAACAAACCAAGTACTTTAAAAAAAAAACAAAAACCTATGCCTTGCACAGCCCCCCCACACACACACACCAGCAGCTTTATAAAACACACCAAACCAAGTTTGCAGCCATATACTTTTCAAAAAGCCACATGCATTTAAAAGCTTGTTGCAAAAATAAATAAATTAATTAAACAAAGTTACCTTTCACTATGGGATAAAGTGTTGCAGGCACATGCTTGTTCTGTTCCCCCTCATGTGTGCTTGAGCCTTCAGCTTCAAGAACAAGCAAAAATGTTAGTTAGTATTACCACCAAATCCCTATACAACCTGTGTAATACTTTTTTTTTTAATTCAACAGTATTAAGCACAACTATAGTTAAAATGGTTTTTACCTTGGCCTGGTGGTGAAATGCAGTTTAAAGTTACTGGTTCCATGCTAAACAGATCACACTGCAATAAACATAAGCACCATTATTTACAAAGACAGCATGGGCAAAGAGTGGCATTATATAATATATAGTTTCAGAGTTAAAGACAGCAAGTCTTAACTCTTTTTGCAGTCCAGCAGCTATCCAAGAAAATTTTCTGTTGAAAAGGACAAACTGCAGCATACCTGAGGTTTTTATACCCTCTTAGCCCATTGTTTCAAACAAAACTTCAACATAGTTGCTAACAGGTTAATTTAATCACCCCTCCCATAGCATTCCCTTTTGTGATCTGGGGTAGTGAAACCATTTTGTCTGGGTGTGTGTGGTTAAAACCCCATTCAGTTCAACAGACTAAGGATAGCTCAGTGGTTTAAGCATTGGCCTGCTAAGCCCAGGGTTGTGAGTTCAAGCCTTGAGAGGGCCACTTTGGGGTCTGGGGCAAAATCAATATTTGGCCCTGCTAGTAAAGGCAGTTCTATGAGATAGGTAACTCCATATTAACTCTATTGTACTCAGACACATGTCTGAACTAGCCTTGGTTGTTTTATTGTAAGCACAATTTTAGGATTTTTTCCCCTCCCCCACCACAACATACATTTCAGCTTTTTGCTATACACGGAAAAACACACGAGCTAATTCTCACAAACAATTTATTTTTTTTATTTAAAAAACATACAGCTTCTTGAAAACAAAACCAAGATGCTTCATTAAAACTTTTTAGCTCACTTAAAGGCCAAAGGCCTTCTAACAAAACACAGATAGTCACAAACCCCACCTTTTAAAAAATTTACAGCTACCAAGTTTTATATCGCATGTTTGTCCCCACACCATTCTCTAACTTAATCCTTTTAGATTTCTTACAAATAGTTTTTTTCTTAAGCAGGGTTCTGTAACTCTTTGTGCGGACTAGACGGTCAATATAATGCTTTAAGCAGGCATCTTCCGGTTTGGTCATTTTCCTTAGAACACGGTCAGGGTCTGCACTGAATTGCACAGCATTTATCAAGGTCACCCCTTGCGCTAAATGTTCTTGGGTTAGGCACAGACATTGCATACCATAACCTATGGCAACAACAGTGTTTAATAAGCTTTCCAAACACAGCTCAGCACACAGGCCCCGGAGCTTGCAGTTTATATCCACTGAAGTCCAAGTCACACAGTCATGGTGCCTTTGGCCTGGCGCATCTATGACACAGCCCTCACAATCTTCAAAAAGCTTTTCCCTAAGGCAGTGTTTAAGGATAGCATAAACAGCAACGCGTACAATAGTCCGCATGACTTTTTTACGCTCACGATGTGGCACTGGCTCAGTTAGTTCTATGCCAAGCTGCCTCCTAAACTCCTCATAGCCATCATCCTCAGAGTCCTCTTCAACAACTTATATTGGTATTGAGCAAAAACGTGGTGGGGTCAGTTCATCTTCGCTGCTTGATGCAACGCTGTCCGGGTCCTCTAGAAAGGCATCGTCGAGCTGTTGAGAAATTTTTCAGAAAAGAAAACGTGTAAGCACCCCTCACTGCTTGTTTTTTAATTTACGCAACCCCCAGGTTCCTAACCCATTACTCACCGTCCTCGACCGCCGCTTCTTAATCATTCATTTACTTGAGCGCCGTCTTTTCCGTTCACCTTGTCTGCCGGTGACTCCCCCGAGCCGCAATCGCCTTCCACCTCTGAGGGGGTGGACAAAGAGAGACCGCCACGCTCATCGGGCTGTCTCACGAGGGTTTTGGGGTCGGGTTCCGGCGTATCCAGCAACGGCTGGGCCAAAGGGCTCCCCTCGGTCGCTCCCTCCTCCTCATCGGAACTGTCACTGATGTAGCGCTTTCTCCGCGGATGGTCAAAGACCCTCGGGGCTAAAACAAAGTCCGAAGTTCTCACGGGGGTGGTGAAGAAGTCCATGTTTCCTCTCAGCAGCCTTTCCGCGATTTCGAAAACACGTGTCCTTGGTAAGAGATGGCCGCCTTCTCTGTCTGGCGCTGGGACTTATGGGGTAATGGTGCTGCACTCTGATTGGCGGAGGCCCTTGGGAGGAGTTCTTAGTGGGGTCACACGACTCACTTCCGGAGGGGTCACCCCAACCTGGAAGTCACCCTGATTGGTCAAAATCTGCTCTCGGGGCAGTCCTTTTGGCACAAAACCCCTCCTGATTGGTAGAGGGTGGTGGTGGGAGTTCTTAGAGGGGTCACATGACCACCCCCGCCCCGGAAGTCACCCTGATTGGTCAAAATCTCCTCTCGGGGAGGTCCTTTTGGGACGAAACCCCTCCTGATTGGTAGAGGGTGGGGGGGGGAGTTCTTAGAGGGGTCACACAACCCACTTCCGGGCGGTTCACCCCGCCCCGGAAGTCACCCTGATTGGTCAAAATCTCCTCTCAGGGCGGTCCTTTCGGGACGAAACCCCTCCTGATTGGTAGAGGGTGGTGGGGGGAGTTCTTATAGGGGTCACATGACCCACCTTGCTTCCGGTCAGGTGACACCTTGACCCCGGAAGTAATACCCCCACGGGGTTGGACTTCCGGTGACAGGCGGGAGGGACCAAGGGCTCAAGGGGCGGGGCTTAAGGGGTCAAGGGGTGGGGTTAGGGTTTGATTGACAGTAGGGCCCTTATACTACTCTAGCCCAATAGTCAGAAAGACATATCTACAAGGAGAATTTCCTTAGTCTTTTTATGAGCAAATTGTTGAGCATCTCCACCAGATATAAGTAAAATCCCCTCTGCCTCTATGCTCCCTCAAGCAGAATTCTGCAGAGAAGGCAGAAGTGTTCAATAAATATTTCTGTTCTGTATTTGGGAAAAACTGATGATGATGATGATTTGATGATGATGATAATGTAAGGCATACACAAAAGGGAGTGCTATGATCATACATTGATAACTGAAGTTTTCACAGTGGTTGAACTTTTTGGACACCCTCCTCACACACTGTGTTCCCCACAGGTTCTAATTTCTAGACATTCCTTACTCTTGCTGTCTGGTGGTGTTGTGGTATCGAGGCAGACGTTTTAGTTTGAGCCTTCTTTCATACAGATCTCTGAGTCTCTCTCTGCTCTGCATTACAGCTGTGAGATATAATTGTATGCTTTAAAGGATTCTAAAACGTTTATTGCCTAAATGTAATATGGTGTAAAGGACTACAAATATGAGGTTGTGGGGAAAAAAATTGCAGTTTGTTGTTTTACTCTGTGTTTGGCCAGTCTTTGAACACTATGTAATATAAAGGAGCAGAAAAGCTTAATGTTAACAGTGGAATTGGTCTGGTGCTAGGTGGAAATGGTAGAATTATCAACAATAATGTAGAAAAGGCAGAAGTGTTCAATAAATATTGCTGTTCTGCCTTTGGGAAAAAAACAAATGATATAATCATATTCGATGATGATGATGATAAAACTCTTTCCATTCCACTAGTATCTCTGGAGGATGTTAAACAGCAGCGATTGAAGTTAGACATTTTAAAATAATCAGGTCCAGATAACTTGCATCCAAGAGTTTTAAGAGCTGTTGATTAATGTTGATTTTCAGTAAGTCTTGGAGCACTGGGGAAGTTCCAGAAGACTGGAAGAAAGCTAACATTGTGCCAATGTTTAAATAGGGTAAATGGAGTCACCCAGGTAATTATAGGCCTGTCTAGTCTGACATTGATCCCAGCCAAGATTATGGAGCAGTTGATACAGGGCTTGATTAATAAAGAATTAAAGGGGGAGGAGTAATATAACTAGTGCCAATCAACATGGTTTTATGGAAAACAGATCCTGTCAAACTAATCTGATTTTTTAAAAAAGAAATTACAAGTTTGGTTGACAAAGGTAATAGTGTTAATGTAATATACCTAAACTTCTGTAAAGTGTTTGACTGTGTACTGCACAACATTTTGATTAAAAAAACCTAGAACAATATACAGTTAACCCATTTAATGTATGTCTTGTTAAAAGCTGACTGATAGGTCTCAAAATTAAGTTGTAAATGCGGAATCATCATTGAGCAAGTTTTTAGTGGGGTACCACAGAGATTGGTTCTTGGTCCTACACTACTTTAATGTTTTTATCAGTGATCTGGAAGAAACCATAAATCATCACTCAAAGTTTGCAAATGATCCCAAAATTGGCGGAGCGATAAATAATGAAGAGGACAGGTCACTGGTACAGAGCAATCTGGATCACTTGATAAACTGGGTGCAAGTAAACAATATGCATTTTACTACAGCTAAGTGTAAGTATATACCTCTAGGAACAAAGAATGTGTTTTTTGAGTCTTTAAGTAATTATTCTGAAAAAGATTTGGGAATCATGGTGGAAAATCAGCTGAACATAATGTTCCAGTGCGACACTGTGTCCAAAAGGCTAATGTCATCTTTGGATGCATAAACAGGGGAATCTCAAGTAGGAATAGAGAGTTTATTTTACTTCTGTATTTGGCAGTGGTGCAACCACTGCTGAAATACTGTGTCCAGTTCTGGTGTTCACAATTCAACAAGAGTGTTGATAAGTTAGAACTTCAGAGAAGGAGACTCTTGTGCTCAAAATGGTCAGAACAATGCTAAAATACAGAGAAAAGGGGAAGGAGAATAAAGAGAGAGAAGGTATGTGATGTAGACTGGAACAAGCCCATGGAGAATTTTAAAAACCAGGACAACCTTGAACTGAATTCCTGGGAGGTAGTATGGTTGTTTAAGAATCGCTGGTGTGGTTATTAAGAGCTGCTGTAACTGTGTGTGTGTGTGTGTGAAGGCCGTGGAGAAGGGAGTTACAATTTTTAAGATACTAGGTGCAGACAGAAGTTGGAGCAGATGGAGAGTTCAAGATGATGGACAGTGGAAGCAAGCAAGATGCATAAATCATAGAGGAAGGTGAAGGGAATGAAGATGTGTTTGAGGATGCTTCTCTTTAAGAACAGAACTTCTGTATTTGAAGCATTTAGCTGAAGGAAACTGAACTGAAGCCCCACATTTCCTTATTCAAAAGAAGCAGAGTGTCAAAAGATATCTACAGCAGAATATCTTCAGCACAACAGTGGTAAGTCTAAAGTTAAAAATAGAGATGACTGAGAGGGCCGAGGAGAAAAGAGCAAAGGGCACTGGTGGAACTCCATATAAGAGGTATCTTCCTAAAGAAGCAGAAGAGGAGCCATTCCAGATAGAGAGAACCCTTAAGAATAGAACTATGACAAGAAGGAACTAGATATGCCTGCATAGCTATGCAAGTCCAGGGAAGGCTGTGCTGAAATGAAGCAGAAAGAGGCAATATCAGTGGAAGGAGGAAGACTTTAATGCCTCTGGAGAATGGTTTCTCTGCTATTGTCAGAATGAAACCTAGACTGAAGTCAGTCAGTGATACTGCTATGCAAGAGATGAATGGAGAGATGAAAGAAGGCTTCTTTTAAGAGCACTTGAAAATAGCAATGGGCATATGCATGCCTGTGCAATTGTCTAATTTGCATATGCAGATACAGAGTTTGCAAGCCCAATGGAAGCTGCATCAAGTATGTTAAGCCCCAAATTCGATTTATCATAACATAATCTGATAGTGAATAATCTTCCTTCACCCTCCCATCACCAATAATTTAGAAAACAAAATACAGCCTCTGCGTCTGTTTATATAGAACTGGTAATACTTTATGCACTGCTCTGGCAGAAGACAGATCATAAGTTGACTAACAAACAATACCCAGCACTTTGCAAACATCATTGATGATGCTGGTATAAAAACAGAGAAGTAAATGAAGCAGAACCACACTGGCTTGTACTCCATAATAAATAATAGTCTTAGCAGTTCTATAGTACTTTACATCTTCAAATTGCTCTACAAACACTGGCTAAACTTCAAAATGCCCCACTGAGGTAGGTAAGGAAGTACTATTTCTATTTCCAAATGAAGAAACTGCTTACAGGCCAGGGCCGGCTCCAGCTTTTTTGCCGCCGCAAGCAGCGAAGGGGGGGGGGGAAACAGATTGAGCTACCGCCGAAGTGCCGCCGAAGAGGAAGAGACGGAGTGAAGAACCCACCGCCGAATTGCCGCCGAAGGCTAAAGCGGAGCGCTTGAGCTGCCGCCGAACATGCCGCCCCAATATCGGACAGAGTGCCACCCCTTTCTATTGGCCGCCTCAGGCACCTGCTTCCTTCGCTGGTGCCTGGAGCCGGCCCTGTTACAGGCAGTCACTCCCAGAGGCATTATTAGTATTAAATTTTTGCATATAGTGCCACAGGTGTGCATGGTACTTTACATAACTAGTAAAGATACAGTCCCTGTCGCAAAGAATTGGCAATGCCTCTGCGAATGTTGGAGGTAAGCAGGCTTGAGTATCCTTTGCTGCCCCCTTTTATAATGCGTTACTCACTCTGCTGGCTCAGTTCTCCTAGCCAGTGCAGCTGGAAGTTTGATATTATTGCCCACTCTTGATCCTCATCTCCTGACCCCAGTGTTAGATATTCCAGACGGTGCTAGACTCCCATTGTCATTATGTGGGAGTGTAGCCCTGAGTGGAAATTGTTGCCGCTAAATAAGTGTCTGAGAAAGTTGACTGGTTTCTATCAGTATCACTGGAGGGAAAAAAGTAGAGATAAATAAAGCATGCTTTAGTGTCTGAAAAGAACCCTTGTATATCGTGCCTGTGACTATTGAGCCTGCCAGCGTGTGCAATATTATGAAAGGCATTTTCTGAGGGGAAAATGTAGTCCATAATATGAAAGAGGATTAAATTATTTTTTTCATCCAGCAAAATAATTGATACCATTGGCGTGGCTCTTCATGTCTATTCCCCACACTTTAGTTTAGCTAAGCAGTTGTGCATTTTGATTCATGTAAGTTTTCTCAAGATTTCTCCTGGGAGTTCTTCCGTGTCTCTGTTATTTCCATTGGGATTTTTCTGTCACTGTTTTGCCTAATTATTCCTGACATTTTACCAAACAGTGGATTTCTTCACAGAGAGGAAAACAAAAGTGTCCCTTGACCCCAAAGAACAAAATAGTGCAAACCAAAAGCCAGTCTTCATAATTTATTCATTGTAACTAAAAACTATGTTTTATTTTTGTAGTCACCGAGATTCAAACATAAAAGCTATAGAGGAAAAGCTGTAACTGGAAGAACGGTATAGTTTATAAGTGTAAAATTTCTTTCCTATATATATTTTATAGTTTACATACTCAACAAACAAATTAAACAATATTAACATTTTTTTGTTATTACATTTTCCTCTGAAAGAAGGTATTGGACCAGATCCTTATCTGATGTAAATTGATTTAACTCCACTGGAACTAGAATTATACATTTACGTTATTATATGTGTTTCTAATGACATCACAGTAGCACTTGTAAGAATACTTGGCATTTTGTGCTTTATGGGTCAGTCTCTTCTCTTAGTTACACTACTGTACATCTAAATACTCCATTAACTTTGATGGAGTCACTCAGATTTACACTAGGAAAATCAAAAGCAGAATTTGGTCCTACATTTGCAAAGTTCTTTACACATATTTAACTTTTTATCCACACAACATCTTTGTGAGGCCAGCATTATTATCCTCATTTTGAGATGCGAAAACGGCGGTAAATGGACGTGCCCAAAGCCACACGTAATGTCAGTGGTGGAGCCAAAACCAGAGCTCAGTTCATCGTGCTTCCCAAGCCTAGGCTTTTTGGCTCCAGACAATACTATCCCTCTCATGCGATTTTTTTTTTTTTTTTTTTTTTGCTTTCTGGTTCTGCAGATATAAAAGAAATGGCAGAACTCAGAGCGTGATGGAAGGGAGTACAGCTTTCTCTGATGGGCTTTGATTATTTGCATCTTTGCTGTAAACTTCTTCCTCCTCATAGTTCAAGGCAACTACACCTGTATTTCCCCTCAGTGGTTCAGCAAAGGCACCTACTTCCAGTCTTGCAGCTGCCCTATTGTTATCTGTCTTGTGTGGAGACCCGCGCCTCTCCTTGCTGACTGAGGTATTTCCAGGTTGAACAGTTCCTTGCCTTCACTGTGTATCTCCCAGCAGAGACAGGTTGCCCAAGGACATCTGCTAGCTTTCTCTTCAGAGGCTGGTGTCGGAGAGATTGTCAACAATTATAAGATACCATGCAGTTCTTCCTATGCAAGCTTATTTTATTCTTAAGGTTAAAAGAATTTCAGATAATACATATTACAAACAATAAAAGGACCTACACGTATGCTAAGAAGCTTTGGATTCTGGCCGGCCCGGTCATTCTGACCCTTCCTTAGGATTGGGGCCCTCCATGGAGCAGAGATGTTGTCCGTTTACCTCTTTGGGGGGTGGGAGGCGCTTCTCTTTAGATATTACAACCTGAGTGAATTTACCTACTCACCCCCTGCTATTCTCCTATTTGCCCTTCCCATGCAAATACATACATTTCCCCAATAACACATACACAATTGCATTCTTAATACAATGGACTCCAAAGATTTTAAAACTCATTCAATAAGGTTTAAGTTCATTCAGGATATTGCAGGTAATTGTCATCTGTCACAACCATGATAAGACATTTCTTTGTTTTCAATATCCCTAACTGACTCAGCTCCACTCTTTCAAATATCATGTTAATCCAATATCCTAAACTCCTAAAACACTCAAGAAAACATTCAGAGTCAGGGAAGTGGAAGGAAGTCCTCAGGTTTTTAAGATACCAGTTATCTCTATGAAAAACACTTTGCAAGGTATGAGCTACCTCTTCTGTGCCGTTGGTGTGCCGTTTGCTGAGGTGCAAAGGTATTGGATCTGATTCTCCGTTGTCTTATACATGATGTAGCCAGACCTTTAAGCAAAATGAGTGTAAAATACTACCAAATCAAAATAGTAGGTAGTTTCTCTACACCCACTTCATCCTCACATTGAACAGAGGTAAATGACTAATCAAACTGCCAGATAGTGGGGAACCAAGCCCATTATGTTTGTACAAACTTGTTTCATTGCCTACACTTCTAAAAATACTTTGCACTTACATGACACTTTTCATTTAAGTATCTGAAAGCTCTTTTCAAAAGTGAGTGTTATTTCCAGTTCATAGATGGAGAAATTAAGGCACCAAAAGGGTGAAGGAGTTGCCCAAGCAGACATACTGTGATGATGTTGGCAAGAAGAGCCAGCTCTCCTGACTCCATCACCTTATCTGACGGTTAGACACTCTTGCCTACCAATTTGTTCTAGCCATATCATAAATAGGTTTTTAGGGTCTAGCTAAGCCAAATTTGCCTGTGTTGCTTCCAGGTATGTCCTCCTTTGAATCAGCTAAATAATATTAATTGTGCCATTATGCAAGTGGCCAAGAATGCTCCCCCAGTTGTGCCATTCAGAAGGCCATGTAGATTTTCTTTTGGAGAGGACTGTATGCATTTTTCAGTATGTAATGTTTAAATTTGAAAGTTGAAATCAGTACTGAAAGTCCCATATTTAGTTACGCAGGACTTTCCTTAAGGTAAAAGCATGTGCTGATACAGCTGAGTTCTTATCTTCACAAATTATAGTTTTCTACCTCTGGTTCTTTCAGTTCCCAGTGCTGTAATTTAACATAATAGTATTTGGATTTTTTTCCCTCCCTGATCTGGAGGCCAGTCTAAGAAACAAACCCACAGGCACTGGATGGACAACCACAAAATTCTTTTATCATTAGAAATTCCGGTAATTGTACTCGGTGTTACAACTAGAATTGACATTAATGAATAATGAAGCTCCAGCACATGACATAATCATATCTCCTGTGGTCTGACAGCTCTCGAGCAAAGTCTCCATTACAGCAATGCTATTACTGAAGAACCGACCTTTGGAAAGAATGGGCTGACAGGCCATAAATTGTGAGGCACATTACCTAGTGCAGCGATAAGCCTCCTTAATAACCCAAGAGTGAGCACTGGTATAAGAGTCTGGCCTGTTTAAATTCTCTCCATAGAGGCAGGGCAATGGTTTCAGTTAATGATGGTGGCAAAAGCTGCTGTTGTGAAGAAGTCTGTGCAAAAGAGGAGGCAGAGGCCCCAAATCAGAGTACGTTAATTAACAATTGAAGATACTTTTTTTTCTATCTGACAACACAGGCGGCTCTTTACTGGTAGCAGCACCTCAAGCAGAATGCAATGAGTTTTATTCTCTTAGTTTTACAGGTTATTAATCTATGTTCTTGTTTAGTTGCCATAGTAACAGATGCAGTTCCTGGTGAGGATTGTGCCAGGTATTGAAAGTCCTTGTATGTTGTGGATGGTGATATAATATGCAACCGGTTTGTAAACTTCTGCTTTTGTGGTATTAACCGGTGAGCTGAAAAAGTGCAATGAACTTATTTGACTACATCTTGAACACTAAACTTAGAGATGCATGGAAATATAAGTAGTAAAAGCTCCACAGAACCAAACTATACATCTGATAAGTTAGTTTTAGGGACAGCTACAACAAACTGCCTCCTGTATTTCTTTATTAAATGGGTTTGCTGTGCCCAGTTTGACTATATAAAGTGCTTTGAAAACCTGTGGTGTAACATATATGCAGCTATTTCAGTGCCTTCTCCTTTCAGACCAAAAGGCATCAGATGACCGTGTTTCTCAATTTACATTGATGCGACTCTGCCTCTACTTGGGGGGGAAAAACAGGGAGATTTGATGAGGAGCACAGTACACAGAGACGCCAGAGTCTGTTCAATGCAAAAGCAACCATTTACCATGAGTAAAATGTTCTTGTTAGATATAATGTTACTTACATCTTATGCAGTAGTGATTTAGAAAACAAAAAAATCCATATATTTTCTAGAGATTGAGCGGCTTAGCCTAAAAGCAGAGGGTGATGTATCTTGAGAAGCATCCAGCACTCACAAGTGATTATAACAACAATCTTAATTTAGATATTGCCTTTGAGTAAAGACAAGGAATGGTTGATTCAGAACCATGAAGGAGCCAGGTACATATCAGAGCCACAATCTTGAGCCTAGCAGGTCTTATAGGGCTGTACTTTTCCCTGAAGGCAGATGGTGGGGTACCAGCATGTAACAAAATCATAAACTGAGGTAGTTTATTCATACTGAGAGGCACTACACATTGATCTAAAATATGAAAGTTATGTCAGCAGAGGCAAACTTTTAAGGTTCAGAATTTGGGTGCACTTTATAAATGTCTCCAACACTTGTAAAGCACCATCTCATGCCAAAACATGCTACTCCCCGCTACCTTCTTCCCCACTACAGGCTATTCATCATTCTCACTGAACAGGCCCACTCACTACCACCCACTGTCTTGAGCTGCCATTGTGAAGAGACCCAATGGTCTTATATACCCTTCTATGTGTGTAGGGGGGAACCAGCTGGCTTGGCCAAACTTTCTAGAATTTTATATCCTCTTTTTCCAAAGTTTAACTTCAGCTAGCTTTCGTTCGTCCAGCTGCTAATTTCATTCAGGCATTGGGAAACGTGTATGCTGATGGCTTTTGCATTTGACATGAACCCTAGGTAAAACTGGATATTGTCTGCGGGCTGATTTTAAGCCCGTGGCAGGACAAAATCTCTCCTAGCGATTTTATATAATGGCTAGGGGAGAGTATTGAGTCCTGTGGAACTCCACAGATTAGACCTTTTGAGATATGTCAGCAGTTGTCTTTTGCAACCCTTTGGGTGCAATCAATAGGAAGTATCAAAGCCAGCTCAGTGCTCTTCCAGTCACCTGCCAGGTGTTTAAGAGGGGTGAACAATCTCATTCGTTAGACTTCATGGTCAATGTTATTGCATGTTATTGAGAGATTGAGGAGTATGTGCATGGGTTCGAGATTGGCCCATTGCATTCTAGGGTATCTCACATTGCACGAGTGTTAGAACAACAGCCATTTCTGCAATGGTGAGCAGGAAGGAAACATTTCAGGTTCTGCTGCTTCCAGAGAGGCAGAGTTGGGGCAACATGGTGACCTACTGACCTAGTAGTCAGGTAGGCTGAAGAGAAGGCCCAGCACTCTGATTGATTGCACAAGAACTCAGAGTTGACAGTATCCAAAACTTCAAAAATGGGTGTTCAAAATTTGGGAATACTTTGATGTTGTCTCTTAATTAAGTCATGCACACCCAGTGTGCTATAAGACTAATAAGAAGACATGAGATTTCTAATACGGATAGTCTTACACAGTGAAACCTATGCATCTGTTCTTTTAGAACACAACTGTTCACTAATCCACCCTTTCTTTAGCTTTTCCCATTTTAGTATTTTATATTTCAGCTGTTTATATTTCAATGGGGCTAGTCATGATAGTGGACTCTCTATCCAGTAGTAAATGCTTGCAGGACTGTTCCATACAGAGCGCTAGTCTGGTCCTTTTTTCAAAAATATCTCTGTTTAAACAGCTGATTTGTTTTTCTTTTGATTATTCACTTAAGACAGTTTTCACTGTCTATTAATTGACTGTACATGTTTCCCCTGGAAACAACCAAATTATTGTATTCTGTACCAGTGCCAATAATATGTTCCAATAATAATAGAGGTGGAAAAGTTCAGTTGCATAGTAATATAACAGTTAAAGCAGATATTTTTACTGAATCAATGTTAAAGGGAATTCTTATTAATAAAGAAGAACTTACCATATAAAACATGATAGCCAATGTTAAAACGCATATGAGATTCTGTCATTGATCTGAACCTGTTATTTTTTTTAAATTGACCCCTATTTTTCACTGGCTGCCACTTAGTAAAATTGTCCATTACAATTTATTTCCTACTGCTCTTCTTTCCCTGTCAATGACCAACAGTTGGAATGTTCAGTAATGTAACAACTCTAGCAGTCATACCAGTCATAAGAATAAGCTTTTGAATTTACAAGATTTCTTCACTTTGCTGTCTTAGCTGCATTTTTTGTGAAGTATCTCATTTTGTAGTTTGATTTTTGTCTCTCACTAAGAAAAATAAGGTTGGAGAGACAATATTAGTCTGTAATTTTATTTTAAGATATTCTTTGTTCTGTTTTCTTTCTGTTTCTTTTAATCTTTTTCGTATCTGGAGATATTTTACATAAATTTTGAATGAACCAAAAGAACCAGCTGAAGTAAGGCCTCATTCTGTCATCTTCACTCTCACCACGTATTACCTTACTCCACAAGTTGTTGTATTAATTTCAGTAGGAGATCTCTCAGAGTAAGGGTGGGATTCACAAAGGTATATAGATGCCTAACTCCCTCCCCCTTTTGTTTTAGTGGGAGTTAGGTGCCTAAGTAAGAATGCTACCCTAAATTACTATTCAATATGAGTAAGGGTGGCAGAATCTAGACCAGAGTCAATCTTTTTGAATCCATGAAAGTGTTTGCATGGGTAAATGATCATTAACATGAAGGAGGGCTGCAGAATTAACCCCACAATTTTTTACAAAACCACAGTTTACTGTGTACCTTTATGTAGGCATTTCTTATAGATGAACTCAGTATTGGAATTCTGAAGCTGAAAGTTAGCACAATCTTGTTAGATGATTTAAGTGATTCTCGTGAGGGGAAAACATTGATTTTTGGAGTGTAAATCATCAATAAGTTGCTCATGTGTGAAATAGGAAAGGCAACTCTGGGTCAGTTTCCAGTAATTCATTCTCAGCTCAGATAGGCAATTTGGTAGCACTCGGATGAATACACTAATTATTTGAGTGACTGCTATGGCTTGAAAAACAAGATAGAGATATCTTGGAGCTTCATATAGATTGGCTTAATTTAGGGTTTTTGTATGTCCACTGTCTTTCAGATAAAGAGATCATAAGTCTTAGCAACTGTACTTACACTGTGACAGCACAGTCCAACCTCCCATAAGTAACTAGAATAAACTTTAATGATAGCTGTGTGTGCATGAAGAGATGAAAGGATATATTAAAAAAGCACCCATGAATTATGTCATTTGAAAGACATGGGCCATATTGTGCCATCAGTTTTTAAGCAGAATTTCTATTGATTTCATTGAGGTATTTTATTTCAAAGTGGGTGGTACAATATTACCCCATATGTATATATCACATGATGCAGGATTGCAAGATCATAATTTGGTACTGACACACTATCCGTTTTTCTGCTTGAAGACACTGGTGTCCACCAATGTTGCTGTAGTTATGGGATGTGAAGTTTTAAAGTCTAACTTCACTCTTTCAGGGCTTCATAATGAATATGTAGTGATTTGCTGTAGGGTGAAACATGGTACTCTATATAAGGCATCAGCTAGAGGGAAATTATTATGAAATTATAGGTGTTCAAAAAGCCAATGATTTACTTTTATTCACTTGTGTTAATCCAAAACAGCTTCTTTGTTAACATTCTAATTGTACGTGCTGTATTCAGTGTTATTCTTCAGGATGAAGAGCTTTGTATAAATATTAGATAATAGTTAAAAGTGAATCTTTGTATATGATTAATTGATTGTGAACTGGATCCTTCTGTTTTGTTTTTAAATTAAAGCGCCAAGTTACAGGAGTGATTTATTACAGCAGTATCATATTGCCTCTATATAAATCCATGGTAC
Source organism: Emys orbicularis (assembly GCF_028017835.1). Classification (NCBI taxonomy): domain Eukaryota; kingdom Metazoa; phylum Chordata; order Testudines; family Emydidae; genus Emys; species Emys orbicularis. Next base: position 256,347,579 of record NC_088683.1, on the reverse strand, counting down.
GCCCACATCTTGAATACTGTGTGCAGATGTAGTCGCCCCCATCTCAAAAAAAAAAATTGGACTTGGAAAAGGTTCAGAAAAGGACAACAATAATTATTAGGGGTATGGAATGGCTGCTGTATGAGGAGAGATTAATAAGACTGGGACTTTTCAGCTTGGAAAAGAGACAACAAGGGGGGGGGCAGAATATGATCGAGGTCTATAAAATCATGACTGGTGTGGAGAAAGTAAATAAGGAAGTGTTATTTACTCCTTCTCATAACACAAGAACTAGGGGCCACCAAATGAAATTAATAGGCAGCAGGTTTAAAACAAACAGGAAGTATTTTTTCACACAACACACAGTCAACCTGTGGAACTCCTTGCCAGAGGGTGTTGTGAAGGCCAAGACTATAACAGGGTTCAAAAAAGAACTAGATAAATTCGAGGAGGATAGGTCCATCAATGGCTATTAGCCAGGATGGGCAGGGATGATGTCCCTAGCCTCTGTTTGCCAGAAACTGGGAATGGGCAACAGGGGATGGATCACTTGATGATTACCTGTTCTGTTCATTCCCTCTGGGGCACCTGGCATTGGCCACTGTTGGAAGACAGGTTACTGGGCTAGATGGACCTTTGGGCTGACCCAGTATGGCTGTTCTTATGTTCTTAAGATAGATGGATCAAAACAAAGAAGTCTGTCTTTCCCAGTGAGTGTTTGTTTATAGTGGTTATCAGGATTTCCAAAGAGGCCAGAGGAAAGAAGAGAGAAGGATGGTACAGAGGGAGCAGGAAGGGAGTATGGAATATGCCATAAAACCATTGAGGAACAGAAAGAAAGTACAGGGAAAGTGGGAAAGTCTACATAATGTCTGCACAAACTGGCTTTCTGCCCAGCATGGCTTAAACGATAGCATAGGCCAGTCAATTTGGTTTGGGAGAATGGCTTCTGTCTAGTTTGTCAAATTCAGTGAATGAGTCACCTCAATCTGCCTAAAAATCTGCTACTACACGAGGATGTGCTATAAGATTCTCTACCTACCCACCCACTGGCTTAAATTTTTAAAATAAGCCAATATGTATTAACATAACGACAGTAACAGAATATGATGGAGAATAATGGCTCTACAGCAAGCAAATAACATATTTAAAAATAAAGGCTTAAACAGAAATAAAGAGGGCCAAATTTTTCAAATGGGTCTCTGATGCCATGCCAGCAAATTTTGTGTGTGAAACCAGCATTTTGAAATTCAAATATGAGGCTTGTGCATGCAAATGAATGTATTATATGGAATGTGTGAGTGCCGTTTTAGGGGCCAGTTTGATAATTCAGACCTGGATTTTTCTTGGGTACAGCATGTGCTTTTAAAGGAGAAATTACTGTCAATATAGCAAATAACAGACATTTTCAAAATTCTCTAATGGAACTTTCAGAGTAGCAGCCGGGTTAGTCTGTATCTGCAAAAAGAACAGGAGTACTTGTGGCACCTTAGAGACTAACAAATTTATTTGAGCATAAGCTTTCGTGGGCTACAGCCCACTTCTTCGGATGCATAGAACGGAACATATATTGAGATATATATGTGTGTGTGTGTGTGTGTGTATATATATATATATATATATATATATATATATATATATGTGTTCCGTTCTATGCATCCGAAGACGAGGGCTGTAGCCCATGAAAGCTTATGCTCAAATAAATTTGTTAGTCTCTAAGGTGCCACAAGTACTCCTGTTCTTTCTAATGGAACTGTGTGTTAAAGGTGCTGTTATGGTTTCTTTCTTTCTTTGGTTAAAGTTGCAGGTGGGAACTGTGAGCCAGGTTCCGTTTATGTGTACGCTGAATTCTGCTGATACAAACCCAGGTACAGAGTCCCCGGAGAAATAAGTTCTCTGAGTGGAGGGAGGTTGCAGTATTAGAAAGTATCCAAAACCTCTCCTCCATCAAAAGGCACATGGTGGCCAGTGAAGTCCCAAAAATAAGTGGTGGCAATGGCCTGGAAAGAGTTCTGGCCAGGGCAGTTGTGAACTACTCTGAGCATGTGTCTCCTTAATAGCTTCTGCCAATGAGGCTGCTCTGGCCTTTATTGGTCCTTTGTATCAATTTAATGCATGCTTGGAGTACTGGGAATTATGTGTTGTCTTAGTGTGGCTGATGTGTCAGCTGTGTAATATTTTTGTAACATGTTTTTAAGTAATGAATTATGTGCTTGGAGGATGATGATAGTGATAGAGTTCTCATTGGATCATAGGCAAACCACAAGTCTACTGAGCCCAATACTTAACTAAGAATAAGCAACTGTTATTGAGAGTGTGTGGCTGGCATAAGAATTGGTCTCTATCTGTTAAGAGAAGGGCAACACTGGCCCTTCTGTTCCATGAATAATATGTCCTTAATTGATTTTAATTACAATCTTAATGAGATAATTGAAATGAAGTCCAGAACTGTCGCTAGTAGACTTGTAAGATGAAAACCAGCAGTTGCAGATTATGATTGTTGTTTATATTGTGGTAGCAACCAAATGTGCTAGGCACTATAAAACACACAGGAAGACCAACGACTCCCCCATTGCTGCTCCAATGTGCTTTCCTTCCACCTCTATAGTTTAGATTCAGACTGAGTAAGAGACTTGGGAGAGAGCAGAGGGGGAAAAACCCATAGCTACTTCGAGGATGCCCATTTCAATGAAAGTCTTTAAGGACAGAAGATTCCATGATGGTGAGAATAAGGCCTTATCTACACTACAGGGAAAATTCAATCTAAGCTACGCAATTTGAGTTACGTGAATAGCATAACTCAAATTGACGTAGCTTAGATCTACTTACCTTGGGGTCCACGCTACGCGATGTCTATGGGAGACGCTCTTCCGTCTACTCCCCTTATTCTTCTCAATTTGGTGGAGGACAGGAGTCCATGGGAGAGCGATCAGCGGTCGATTTAGTGGGTCTTCACTAGATCCGCTAAATCGACTGCCGATGCATCGATCACTGCTCGTCAATCCCCCAGTAAGTGTAGACAACCCCTAAGGATCTGTATAGCGTCACCTGCCTCCTGCAGTTACTGGCACCAGCTCCTGTAAGGGGCGAGTTGGTCTCTGTTGGAGTCAATGTGGGGGAGAGCTAATATTAAATAATAAAATAAACCTTAAACCTCCCCCACTGCACCTTAGGAATAAAGGTTCTGATCCTGCAAAGACTTATGCAAATGCTTAAGTTTATGTTCTGTGAGAAGCCCTGTTGCGATCAGTGGGACTCCTCTCAGTACATAGAAGTAAATAGGATCAGGGTCAAGGTGTGAAGATTGTCAGGGCAAATTATTATTTAAGGTATATTAATTGACTTAGATGGCTTAAAAGGTTGAGAGATCACCTGTAAGTGTACAAACTGCCAGAGCTCCTTTTCTTATACTCTGTTTCCCTGCCACTCCAGCACTTCTTACCAACCATTGATACATTACTTTGTCTACTGTACTTAGCTACATTTCCATTATGGTAGCTGATGAGTATTATGATATAGCATGTATGTATGAATGATGTGCTATAACATTTAATTGTAGCGTACTAGGGCATTTCAAAGTTGGGATATTTTGATGGTATTTCTGCTTTGTTTTGATTTAAATAAATAAAATGCTTCACTTAATGTATTCAGAACATCTTAAATGTTGGGAAATGTTTAAACAAACTCCAGAGGAAATGAGGTGATTCCAGGCAGTTTTGGAAAATCTTATAAACAATGTGGAGGAGCTAAACATGGAATATAACTTTAGTACTTGGATTTTTCTAAGGGAAAAAGAATCAATAAGCTGGTTGGGGTAGCAAAAGCTTTCTTACAGTTGACGGATGTGCATTTGGCTGGTTATTAGCTTGTTGCAAGGTTCTTATTTGTGCGCGTGAATTGCTACTGCTGTAACAACGCTTTACAGATTTATATGAGCCAATGGGGAAGTGGCTTTTGTCTTTGCCATGCACCCTACAGAGACCACTGCTGGTTTATTTGATACACTTGATTTAGGAGAAATCGCCATTGAATTTAATAGCTCTTACAGCTTTTTTCATTTTTAATGGAAAGATTTAAGCTTTTCCAACAAACTGGGTTTTATATCAATTCAGAGGTACTGGTAGCTGCAAGAATTTCTGCCTTGTTGCCTTGTACCACCGGTATTCTCACTGAATTGGTGGCAAACTAAGTGATTACATTTGATGACACAAGTGAAACGTCTCGTTCTAGTTTGCCAAAGCAATTTGTTTTATAATTGTGTCTCAAGAATTGCACTGAACAAGTTGTTAAATCCGCTTTTCTCTTTCTAGTTGGTAGCATCCATCGTATTTATCAGCTTTGGAGTGGTAGCAGCATTCTGTTGTGCAATAGTTGATGGAGTCTTTGCAGCACGACATATAGTAAGTATGGTCCTTAATATTTTTTCTTTTGGTTCAGAATGCTCATGGCACTTTCAGTAGGAAATATTTTTTTCCGGGTTATGATAAGCGATGTTTTAGTTACTTGGTAGCCCTTCTAGTTCAAGAAATGATTTATTCATTGACGATTATGCCATTCCTGTTGGCAGAAAACGAATAGGAAACCCCAATCAATGTCAAAACTTAGAGATGTTGCCAAGAATATGTTCATGTCTATGTGAGTTTCAGCTACTGAGGAAAAGTTAAATGATACAATGACAGGAGCTCACAGACTAGTGCCTGCTTAGGAAAGTGAGGATATTTCAGGCTCCCCCCAAAAGCTTTATTTCATTATTCAGAACTCCAGACATACAGAAGCTCTGAGCATGGCCAGTCAAGATGTGGAACGCTCCAGATTCATATTGTTCAGGGTACATATTGTTCAAAGCAGTCTCACTACACCATGGCCCAGCACAGGGGTAGCTTTGTCCCAGGCTCTTTCAAGAAAGGGAGTGGGGTACAACAAAGGAGGAGAGATCGTTTTAATGGAGAAGAACATAGAGAGATGGTAAGGCTATGGTTAGAGGTAGAGAGGATGGAAAGTTGTCTGGGGACTCCTACCAAGTGACAAACAACCCCAACCTGACCGTCTCCCACCTGCCTAATGCTCCACCCACCAGAATGACAAGCATCTTCAGTCTATCTTCCAAAAGCCCCATGCAGCCCCTTGTTCCTCACTCTGCAATGACCTTGTACTCCTTCTGACCAAAAAACCTCACAACTGTTTACTTCACTAGTCCATTTATTTGATTATTATGTCATAGAACATTTATTATTTGTATTACTGTAGCATCTGGAAGCCCCCGTCGTAGACCAGGATCTCATTGTGCTAGGTGCTGTACAAACACAAAGCAAAAAGACAATCCCTGCCCCAAAGAACTTACAATCTAAGAATAAAACAAAAGACAGTCTATGGACGCAGACAGACACAGATTTGAATGTGGGGTGGTTTGAATATCCCAACTCACATTCAGATTTTTATCAATCCTGTTTCTTTTTCCTTTGTATTTTTTTAATTCCCTTAAAAACAAAGCAATCAAGTGCAGAAATCTACATTAATGCATCCTTTTGATTGAGATTTTATGTGCATAAATGTCAAGAATGCAAAGTTAAGTTTTTAACAGAATTGTAACTCAGATCTATTGCACACAACATAACATATTAACTAAAATACACACATCACACACACTGCTACAGAATTTGATGGGCTTGATTTTCCTCAGACTTACACTGGTGTGACTTAGTTGATGGGGTTCCTGACATGTAGTGGCGGAGCAAGTGGACGCTAGGACCAGGATGCTTTTTCTTTGTCATTATTTTCCCCTCCAAAACAATGTGGAGACTACAGCTGGGTGAATTTTTTTTTTTGGCTGAATTTTCTTTTTCTGAAAAATGCAGATTTGGGTCCACTGAAACATTTAGTGAACTCGGGTCCATTCTGGTGAATTGTTTTGGTTGGAAAGAAAAAAAGAAAAAATTTGGAAACATTGAAATAGTTTGCTTTGACATGTTTCAGTTTTTCACCAAACCGAGGAGGAGACGGTTGCAGTAACTCCTTTATACTCAATAGCCCAAGGCACTTACCTGGGATGTGGTTTGAATACCTGCTCTGGAGTAGGGACTTGAACCCAAATCTCTCATCCCAGGTGAGTGCCTAACCACTGGGATATTTGGTATTCTGGGATGGGTTTCTCTGTCTCTTCTGTTGAAGCTATTTTGTATAAATAATTTAAATTTTCATTGGAGAAGGGACTGGAACCTGGCTGTCCCCCCCCCCTCAGGTGAATGCCATGAGCACGGGCTATAGAGCCATTCTCTCTCTCTCTCTCTGTCAGTCAGGTTATTATTATAAATAAAAATTGCACTTGGAGAGGAAGAGGAACTTTAACGATTTGTTACTTCAAAAAAAAATTGTTGTTATTACATGATCTGGTTTAATCTCCTTCTCTTGTGGCTGGTAGGTTTTATATTTCAGCTGTGCAGAACCCCTAGTATCTCAGCTGAAGGTGATTTATATTTATTAATTATGATTTTATTATTATAAATATGTGATGATAAGCTTTCAGTCTGCTCTGAGCAATGAGGCCACATACTGTTGTGTTTTCCTGGAGCTGCCTAGGAAATATTGTAACTCTAGGATTCAGTCTCCCTCCTGGTTTCCTTACTGCTCTGGGGAAGTAGTAAAGTGCTCCAAGTCAATATCAGGTGCAGCATGCAGTTACTGATGCATCAGGACAGCTATGCTGACCTGTGAGTTGTAGAGGGGAAGGCTGTCCTCCCTTCTCTTGTTCAGTCTGGGAACGTAGACGCTGTGCAGAGTGTGCTTCCCCTCTTGCCCTGTGAATGGTGGTGTTGGTTGCTGGCACAAGGAAGCACTTTATACCTGGTTACTCCCATGTGTCTGTGTACAGGACAGAACAGGGTCTGGCCTAAATTGAGCATCAGTTCACAGTTTTTTGTGACCGCTTTGCCCTTCCTTATATTTTTGGCTCTATCTTATTTATGGTGTGGCTTCTTTATCATCTCTGATTTCTTTGCAAATCGTTCAGAGGAATAATGCTGTTATTAATATAAATATCATTCACATTCATGTGTGGAGTGAGATCTACAAATATGTTAATGGGGCAGATTTGTAAAACCTGTCAATAGGAATAGTGTAGAATTCAATTTATCAGCACCATGGTATCAGAGAACCTTTTTAGTATGGTAAGATGTGTATTTTTATGATTCATTCCCTGACTCAACCCTCACGTTGAACAAGTGACCATTGTGTATGTATCCAAAAGCGTGTGCAACCCATCAAGATATTAAAGGGTTAGACAAAGAATGTCACCTTTTCTGATGCGTAGTATTACGTCTGAGGGCACTGTGTGTAGGCAAAAATCTCAAACACAGAGACAAATAACAGCCCTTTAATATTTCTAGGCACTTGCTTAGTCATTCTTCACTCTCTTGCCTTTCAGCTCCCTGCTCTTACTTTACACATCTGCTCCAGAAACTACATTTCTCCCTTATCTTGAGCAAATAGTAATATCATGTTAGTATATGTGTGTACACTCATATCTGAAGAAAAATGTCTCTTAAGTAATACCCACCACTTATATTCTTCCCAGAGTACAAATATCTGCATGCCTCTTTCTGTCATGGCATCCCCCTGGAGTGGCCTTATTCATACAGGGCTGTGAAGTTGAAAGGGGAGTTCTGGGGCTAGACATTCAAAGGCTTGTCACAATGCAATTTCAAGACACAAGGGTGTTGCATTGCCCCAAAGAGAAGGCCCATTGCAGTCTTGGATGTAGTTCACAATCCAGCAGGTCAGTGACTAAGCCAATTAAGTTGCAGTTGTCATCTGCTCAGTGCTGGAGACTTAACAGTGCAGGACAAAATACAGACATTTTGTCCTTGAGATTTACTCTAAAATGAAACAAGGCAAATTCAGGCCTAGCACAAGGGCCTTTGGGTAAATCAACGGAGTTTACACTGTTGACCTATTGACACTGAGTCTGAGTTTGATCCATCCATCTTTCTCCAATAGTACAGTACAAAGACTTATTTAGCAATATTGCTAGAAAATTAGAGATCATGCAAAACTTATCATAGTCACCATCCAATTTATTCCATTCTTAGTTGCCTAACAGAGAAGTGCAAGAACTTAATAAGGGAGGGTGAAATAAGGTGACAGCTCACCTAAATTTACTGACCACCAAACGGGTGGAGGGTGAGTTGCTGCTCACTCCTATGTTGTCTCATGAACTAGTTAGTGCATATAGAAGGAAGGCGTATCATATAGCCCACCTTTGTCGCTGTTGTGTTAATAATTCTTTACCTTGCCCCATTTTACCCATATAATTTCTTCTTGACGGGGGCAGTAACAGTGTTTTAATTCCATTCCCTCACAGGATATTGCCAGTAGCTCTCATACTGTACCTGTATCATGCTGCTCACTAATATCTGAGATGTGGTTTGGCTGCTACCATTTAGGAATCATTTATGGATTTTTGGTCCAAGCTGCCTTCTCTGCAAGGAGAAGCCAAAATCCTGGCCTACATAGGGGATTGCTGTTTCTGTGGCATTGTTCCCTTTCCCCTCCCCAAATGTTCCTCCAGGGATCCATGGGTGTGGAGGAAGCTGGGCTTTGGGAGACAGGGGTCAGGGCAGGTAAGACGGCCAGTCTATGTAGCTCTTTACTCATCCCCCTCCAACTCGTGAGGATTCCAGCCTAAGTTTAATGAAGCTTTTGTAGAACTTGACAAGTTAATGCAGACATCTATCTTGAGGAGGGGTCTGGGGCTGGTAGAGGAGCCCCTGGCAGCATGGTTCCAAGAGGGAGAAAGGCACTAGTTGAAGCCAGGAAGGCAGTTTAGAGAGGTACAGGGTTTCCACACAGATGGCCTTTATCTCCATCGAGATCTTCTGGTTAGGCCGGCTGAATCCCTTTCCAGTTCCACATAGAGGGGTTGCAGCACAGAACGGCATTTCCTCCTCACAATGAAGCCACGGGAGGGAGCGCCACAAGCAGAAACCTGGCATTTCCAGTCACCTATGCAGGAATGAGCTGGCAGAAAGTCAGGGCATTCAAACCATTTTTTTAAATGATCTACAATTACGAAACGATAGGAGTATGAGAGCTGTAGGGGCATGAGTGTGGGGAAGGGTAGAATTAAGATGATAAAGTAGCCTGGTTCAGAACTCCAACAAATACAACACAACCCTTCACACCAATTAAAAATAAGAAACGTCCCTTATTTGTCTTTCATTCGTGACTTCATTAAAGTAGGAAGAGATGGAAACAAGGCAAATAAATCACCACATTATAATCCTTGTCAGTTCGTGCCTGCTTCTGAATGTTGAGGCTTTTATTTTTTAAAAGCCCGGTTTCTCTTGTTTTTATAATGCTGTGGATGAAATCATAAAGTACTTTCTCTGTTTTTTCTTTTTCTTAAAAGACATAAAATTGACAAAATCCTGCTTAGAAGGGGATATTCTTCAGAAAAGATATATTTAAATTATTTAAGACTCATTTAAAAAACACTTCACTTAATAGAAAGCTCTGGAGCAAAGCACTTATAAAATTAAAGACACTGAAGTAAAAGTAGCTTGATTTAAAGTGGCACTAGCTCATTTGAGAAATAATAGTGCAGATGTAATTTACCGTGTAAGGTTCATTTCAGCACTAATCCATTCAACTGCACTCTTCACCTTAAAAAAAGAAAAGAAAAGAAAAGAAAAAAAAATAGAATCAAATAAAACAAATCAAAGCTACAAGTAATGTGCAGTGATGTTATTTCAGAAAAATATGGAGACTACAGGAATCCATTATCTGCAAATCATGTTTGCTTGAGGCATGTTGTCACCTAGCAGTAGACTAGAGCACTGATTCTGCAAACATCAGAACATAAGAACTGTCATTCTGGGTCAGACCAATGGTCTATCTAGCCCGGTAACCAGTCTCTGACAGTGGCCAGTACCAGAGCTTCAGGGTGAGTGTACAAAACAGGGCAGTTTGAATGATCCACTCCAGATTTCCCTTCCTGGCTTCTGGCAGTCAGAGGTTTAGGTCACCCCAAGCATCCCTGACTATCGTGGCTATCCTCCATGAACTGATCTGGCTCTTTTTTGAGCCCAGTTATACTTTTGGTCATCACAATGAGTTCCCCAGGTTAGTTGTGTGTTGTGTGAAGAAGTACCTCCTCTTATTTGTATTAAACCTGCTCCCTGTTAATTTCATTGAGTGACACCTGATTTTTGTATTGTGGAAAAGTATAAATAACACTCCTGTATCTACTTTTTCCACACCATTCATGAAGATATAGACTTCTATCATATCCCATTTTAGTCATCTCTTTTTCTAAGCTGAACAGCCCTAATCTTTTTAGTCTCTCCCTGTATGGAAATTATTACCTTGATCATCTTTGTTGCCCTTCCCTGAACCTTTTCCAGTTCCACTACATCTTTTTAGAGATGGGGTGACCAGAACTGGACACAGTATTCAAGGTGTGTGCACACTATGGAGTTATATAGAGGCATTATGATATTTTCTGTCCTATTTTTTATCCTTTTCCTAATAGTTCCGAACATCGTTAACCTTTTTGACTGCTGCTTCACATTGAGCTGAAGTTTTCAGAATAATATCCATGGTGACGCCAAGATCTTTCCTAAGTGGTAACAGCTAATTTAGAACCCATCATTATATATGTGTAGTTGGGATGATTTTTTCCTATGTGCATTGCTTTGTACTCCTCAATGGTGAATTTCATCTGCCATTTGTCACCCAGTCACCCAATTTTGTGAGATCCCTTTGCAACTCTTCGCGGTCAGTTTTGGACTTAACTATCTTGAATAATTTTGTATCATCTGCAGACTTGGCCACTTCATTGTTTACTCCCTTTTCCAGATCATTAATGAATATGTTGAACAGCAGAGGAAAGAATTTAAATAATGGTGTTCATGACTCACTGACTTGTTGTGGAGGCATTGGTACAGACTCCATAGTCAAGGTTGAGTTTAATTTTGCACTTAACAAAGAAGTTGAATCCTGCATGATGTCTGGAATATATCATATCCACTCCAAGATTACAGAATTTACTCTGTGCATTCAGAATGAATTTTCTGAATATTTGCACTGAAATGCAGATTTAGAACACCCAAACGACCTTAGTTTTGCCTTGTCAAACTTCCTGTATAGTTTAAACTCTGAAATCTTGTGCATAGGATACATTTGAATATATGTTTTATGATTATTGGTAATTTTTTCTCGTTATTCTTCATGACAATGTTTATCCTCCATCTCTGCTCTGTAGTGACACTGCAAAAACCATGCAAATGTAGTGTAGGCTTTTTAATGTTTTGTGGATCCTGATTAGAGTACTGTACACTGATTTTGAAAGACACATTTGAATTTTTTTTTAATTTCCCCTCATAATGTCACTACAGAGCAGAGTTAAGGTTGTTTGGGTGTCTTAACTGTGAATTTCCATTCCTTAACACGTCTGGTTTTCTTTTAAATTTAACCTTAAGTGAATTTACTGGGTTAATAAAGCTTGAATCCCTGTAATGTATTTTATCCTAAATTACTGGCATGTATTCTTAACTAGAGCTGGGTGAAATGTTTTTGGACAAATAGTTTATTTACTAAAAAATTCAGTTTCAGGTCAACTGAAACTTTTTGTGAATTTGTGTCCAGTTCTCTGAATAGTTTTGACAAAATAGAAAAAGTCAAAGATTTTCAGTAGCGTTGAAATCCTTGTAAGCTGTAGCCCAGTGGTAAGGGAACTCCCCTGATGTGGAGAAGAGATTTGAACTTGGGTCATTATTTGCCCAACTCTCCTCTCAACCTTAACTTCATCTTAATGTGGTTTTTGTCTAGGACTTGATAAAAGGTGCTTTAAACAGAAGTAATTTTAAGAGGGTTTGATTTTAGGTAGGCTCTCTGTAAAGAAATGGAGGGACAGTATAAATCTGCTAAATGGAATAGTTGTGGATGCCTGCTTGGGTCATTACAGGAAAGTACCCTAAGCACTGGGTTATGAGATATTCTAATATGGGGCTTTTTCAGTCTCTCCTCTTGAAGTTGTTCCACCTTTTATAAATAATTAAGGAGTCACTGGAGCAGGGACTTGAGTCTTCCACATCCTAGGTGAGTGCCCTAACCACCACGACATAGTCATTCACACTCTTTTCCCTGGCCCAATGGCTGTTCATAACAAATGCCTACAAATTGTCACTAAGAATGAGTGACAGCTTATAAAGGAGCCACTGCTGGCACCTCCTCCGCTGGCCATTTTGTCTTTTGCTTGTGTAGGTGAAAATGCCTGAAAGTGTAAATGCAATTATTTCAGGTTGGAACAAAATGTTACCTTTTGACATTCCTGAAGTGTTTTGACTTGAAAATTTTCATTTCAGTCATATCGAAATATTTTGATTAATTTTGACTTTTTTGTTGTTGACATTTCGATTTGCTGAAAAAAATTTGACAAATGTCATGTTTGGTTTCACCCAAAACGAAATTTTGTGTTTCTTTTCTTTTCTTTTTTTTTTTTTTTTTGCAGCTGCCAGTGAACCAAAAAAATTCATTATTTGCCCAACTCTCCTCTCAACCTTAACTTCATCTTAATGTGGTTTTTGTCTAGGACTTGATAAAAGGTGCTTTAAACAGAAGTGATTTTAAGAGGGTTTGATTTTAGGTAGGCTCTCTGTAAAGAAATGGAGGGACAGTATAAATCTGCTAAATGGAATAGTTGTGGATGCCTGCTGCCCTGTCCACTTGCTGATTGGCTGGTGTTTCTCTCCTGGTGACCTGTCCCTCTTCTACAGACAGCCTTAAAAGTTTATTGAAAAGGCTAAGGGTATGTCTACACTACGAAATTAGGTCGATTTTATAGAAATCGATTTTTAGAAATTGATTTTATGCAGTTGATTGCATAAGTCCACACTAAGCGCATTAAGTCGGCGGAGTGCGTCCTCACTACCATGGCTAGCATCGACTTATGGAGTGGTGCACTGTGGGTAGCTATCCCACAGTTCCCGCAGTCTCAGCCGCCCATTGGAATTCTGGGTTACGCTCCCAATGCTTGATGGGGCAAAAACATTGTCACGGGTGGTTTTGGGTACATGTTGTCAGTTGCCCCTCCCTCCGTGAAAGCAACGGCAGACAATCATTTCGCGCCTTTTTTCCATGCAGACGCCATACCACGGCAAGCATGGAGCCTGCTCAGCTCACCGTCACCGTTGCTGTTGTGTCCTGGGTGCTGCTGTCAGCAGACGGTGCAGTAGGACTTCTAACCGTCGTCATCCACCACTTCCGCTGCAACACTGCTCTCCTGCTCTTGTAAATGAGCTCAGTCTCAATAGCAAATTTCTCCACTTTGTCTGAAATGTGCGCAGTGCTAACAGTCGTCATCCACCGCTTCCACTGCAACTCTGCTCTCCTGTTCCCCAGCGACGAGCTCGAGGGATCCGTTCTGGTCCTCCTAGGTGCTGCCGTCAGCAGACGGTGCAGTAGGACAGCTAACCATCGTCATCCACTGCTTCTGCTGCAACTCTGCTGTCCTGCTCTCCTGCAGATGCCATACCACAGCAAGCATGGAGCCCACTCAGCTCACCGTCACCGCTGCCGTTGTGAGCATTGTAAACACCTTGCATGTTATCCTGGAGTATATGCAGAACTGGGCTAAGAGACACCAGCACGAGGAGGATTTTGATGAGGACATGGACACAGACGTTCCTGAAAGCACAGACTGTGGCAATTGGGACATCATGGCGCCACCGGGGCTTGTTGTTACAGTGGAACGCCAATTCTTGGCCAGGCAAAGAAGCACAGACTGGTGGGACTGCATAGTGTTGTAGGTATGGGATGATTCACAGTGGCTGCGAAACTTTTGCATGCGTAAGGCCACTTTCCTGGAACTCTGTGAGTTGCTTTCCCCCATCCTGAAGCGCAGGAATACCAAGATGAGAGCTGCCCTGACAGTTGAGAAGCGAGTGGCGATAGCCCTCTGGAAGCTTGCAACGCCAGACAGCTACTGGTCAGTCGGGAATCAATTTGGAGTGGGCAAGTCTACTGTGGGGGCTGCTGTGATCCAAGTAGCCGATGCAATCATTGACATTCTGTTATCAAGGGTAGTGACTCTGGGAAATGTGCAGGTCATAGTGGATGGCTTTGCTGCAATGGGGTTCCCTAACTGTGGTGGGGCGATAGACGGAACACATATCCCCATCTTGGCACCGGATCACCTTGCTAACCAGTACGTGAACTCAAGGGGTACTTCTCAATGGCGCTGCAAGCACTGGTGGATCACAAGGGATGTTTCGCTGACATCAACGTGGGATGGCCGGGAAAGGTGCATGCTGCTCGCATATTTAGGAACCCGGGCTGTTCGAGCAGCTGCAAGAAGGGACTTACTTCCCAGACCACAAAATTACCGTTGGGGATGTTGAAATGCCAATAGTTATCCTTGGGGACCCAGCCTATCCCTTGCTCCCATGGCTCATGAAGCTTTACACAGGCAGCCTGGACCGTAGTAAGGAGCAGTTCAACTATAGGCTGAGCAAGTGCAGAATGGTGGTTGAATGTGCCGTTGGACATTTAAAAGCACGCTGGCGCAGTTTACTGAGTAGGTCAGACCTCAGCGCAACCAACATTCCCATTGTTATTGCTGCTTGCTGTGTGCTCCGTAATATCTGTGAGGGTAAGGGGGAGACGTTTATGGTGGGGTGGGAGGTTGAGGCAAATCGCCTGGCATCCGATTTTGAGCAGCCAGACACCAGGGCGATTAGAAGAGCACAGCAAGGCGTGCTGTGCATCAGAGAGGCTTTGAAAACCAGTTTCATGACTGGCCAGGCTTCGGTGTGACAGTTGTGTGTGTTTCTCCTTGATGCAAACCCACCCCCTTTGTTGATTTTAATTCCCTGTAAGCCAAACACCCTCCCCCCCTTTGAAATAAAGTAGCTATTGTTTTGAAACCATGCATTGTTTCTTTATTAATTAAAAAAAATTAGGTAACGGACAAGGTAACCCAGGTGGGGTGGAGGAGGAGGGAAGGACAAGGCCACATTGTTTATTGTAGCCACACTAAAAATCAAACTGCTTGAATGACAGCCTTCTGTTGCTTGGGCCATCCTCTGGAGTGGAGTGGCTGGGTGCCCGGAGGGTGGCCCCCCCCCCACGTTCTTGGGCGTCTGGGTGAGGAAGCTATGGAACATGGGGAGGAGGGATGGCAGTTACACAGTGGATGCAGTGGGAGTCTGTGCTCTTGTTGGCTTTCCTGCAGGTCCAACACATGCTTCATCATGTCCGTTTGCTCCCCCAACAGACGCTTCAGCATGTCAGTTTGCTCCCCCATTAGCCTCAGCATCGCGTCCTGCCTTTGCTCTTCGTGCTCACTTAATTCTTTCCTAACCTCTGCCACTGAATGCCTCCATGCATTAAGCTGTGCCCTATCAGTGCGGGAGGACTGCATCAGCTAAGAAAACATGTCATCGCAAGTGCGGTTTTTTTCGCCTTCTAATCTGCGATAACTGCAGAGACGGAGATGATAGGGGGAGCGTAGAAACATTTGCACCTGGGGGGAGATAAAAAGGGAGAGTAAAATTGGGTTGGCTTCTTACGCCTTCATAACATGTGGGAATGTTTTCAAACTGCAGCGCCCCCCTTTCCCAGAGTAAGCAATGGGTTGGGTTTCACATTTAAAAGGAGGGGCTGCAGTATTCGGGTAGATGTGCAGCACACACCTACCCCCACCCCACCGCGTGGCTATTCTCTGGGATGATCCCTTCTCCCCTCCCCCCGCCACATGGCTATCCTCCGGGATGATCCCTTTTAGTCAAGCACAAACAGCCCAGCCTGAACGGGGTCCTCATAGACTCATAGACTTTAAGGTCAGAAGGGACCAATATGGTCAACTAGTCTGACCTCCCGCATGATGCAGGCCACAAAAGCTGACCCACCCACAACAGAATCTTCCAGCCTGCGACCCCTGCCCTATGCTGCGGAGGAAGGCGAAAAACCTCCAGGGCCTCTGCCAATCTACCCTGGAGGAAAATTCCTTCCCGACCCCAAATATGGCGATCAGCAGTACCCCGAGCATACAGGCAAGATTCTACAGCCGGACCCTCATTTTACCCGCGATTGCACTTTAATGCCTAATTGACTGTAATCACGTTATCCCTTCAAACCATTCCCTCCATAAATTTATCAAGCCTAATCTTGAAGCCAGAAAGGTCTTTCGCCCCCACCGTTTCCCTCGGAAGGCTGTTCCAAAATTTCACCCCTCTGACGGTTAGAAACCTTCTTCTAATTTCAAGCCTAAACTTCCCCACGGCCAGTTTATATCCATTCGTTCTCGTGTCCACATTACTACTGAGCTGAAATAATTCCTCTCCCTCCTTGGTATTAATCCCTTTGATATATTTAAAGATAGCAATCATATCCCCCCTCAGCCTTCTTTTGGTTAGGCTAAACAAACCGAGCTCCTCGAGTCTCCTTTCATAGGAAAGGTTTTCCATTCCTCGGATCATCCTAGTGGCCCTTCTCTGTACCCGTTCCAGTTTGAGTTCATCCTTTTTAAACATAGGAGACCAGAACTGCACACAGTATTCCAAATGAGGTCTCACCAGCGCCTTGTATAACGGAAGGAGCACCTCCCTGTCCCTACTAGAAATACCTCGCCTAACGCATCCCAAAATCGCATTAGCTTTTTTCACAGCCACGTCACATTGCCGGCTCATAGTCATCCTGCGATCAACCAGGACTCCGAGGTCCTTCTCCTCCTCCGTCACTTCCAACCTATGCGTCCCTAACTTATAACTAAAATTCTTATTAGTCATCCCTAAATGCATCACCTTACACTTCTCACTATTAAATCTCATCCTATTATTTTTACTCCAATTTACAAGGTCATCCAAGTCTCTCTGCAGAATATCCCGATCCTTCTCCGAATTGGCAATACCTCCCAACTTTGTGTCATCCGCAAACTTTATCAGCCCACTCCTACATTCGGTTCCGAGGTCAGTAACGAATAGATTAAATAAAATCGGACCCAAAACCGAACCTTGAGGAACCCCACTGGTGACCTCCGTCCAACCCGACAGTTCACCTTTCAGTACTACCCGCTGCAGTCTCCCCTTTAACCAGTTTTTTATCCACCTCTGGAATTTCATATCGATCCCCATCTTTTCCAATTTAACCAATAATTCCTCGTGCGGCACAGTATCAAACGCTTTACTAAAATCGAGGTAAATTAGATCCACCGCATTTCCTTTATCTAGAAGGTCTGTTACTTTCTCAAAGAAGGAGATCAAGTTGGTTTGGCACGATCTGCCTTTCGTAAACCCATGTTGTAATTTGTCCCAATTGCCATTCACCTCAAGGTCCTTAACTACTTTTTCCTTCAAAATTTTTTCCAAGACCTTGCATACTACAGAAGTTAAACTAACAGGTCTGTAGTTACCCGGGTCACTTTTTTTCCCCTTCTTATAAATAGGAACCACATTAGCTATTTTCCAGTCCATCGGTACCACCCCCGAGTTTACAGATTTATTAAAAATTATCGTCAAGGGGCTTGCAATTTCTCGCGCCAGCTCCTTCAATATTCTAGGATGGAGATCATCCGGTCCGCCCGATTTAGTCCCATTTAGCTGGTCAAGTTTGGCTTCCACCTCTGATACTGTAATGTCAATCGCCCCTCCTTTATTCCCCTGTGTCCCGCTCCCTCTATTCCTAAGCCCTTCATTAGCCTTATTAAACACCGACGCAAAATATTCATTTAGATATTGTGCCATGCCTAGATTATCCTTAATCTCCACTCCATTTACATGCTTCAGCGGTCCCACTTCCTCTTTCTTTGTTTTCTTCCTATTTATATGGCTATAAAACCTCTTACTATTGGATTTAATTCCCCTCGCGAGGTCCAACTCTACACGGCTTTTGGCCTTTCTCACCGCATCCCTACATGCTCTGACCTCAATAAGGTAGGTTTCCTTGCCGATCTGCCCCCTCTTCCATTCTTTGTACGCTTTCTGTTTTTTCTTAATCGCCCCTTTGAGACGCCCGCTCATCCAGCTAGGTCTAATTCTCCTGCCCACTAACCGTTTCCCCTTTCTCGGGATCCAGGCCTCGGACAGCTCGTGCAACTTCAGCTTGAAATAATCCCAGGCCTCATCTGCCTTTAGCTCTCTAAGTATGTTAGCCCAATCCATTTCCCTAAGTAGTTGCCTTAATTTATTAAAGTTGGCCTTTTTGAAATCGTAAACCTTAGTCACAGTTTTATTTCTGTTAATCCTTCCATTTAGTTTAAACCGAATCAGCTCATGGTCACTCGAGCCAAGGTTGTCCCCTACTATCATTTCCTCAACGAGGTCCTCACTACTCACCAGCACCAAATCTAAAATGGCATCCCCCCTCGTCGGTTCAGCTACTACTTGCTGAAGGAATTCATCTGCTAGCACGTCTAGGAACATCTGAGCCCTATTATTGTTACTAGCATTTGTTCCCCAATCTATGTCCGGGAAGTTAAAGTCCCCCATGATCACACAGCTCTTATTAGTTTTTACTTCCTTAAAAACATTAAATAGTTCTTTGTCCGCATCCAGGCTAGATCCCGGCGGTCTATAACACACCCCAAGCAGTATCTCAGGGGAGGCTCTAGTAGTTCTTTTACCCAGTGTAATCATTGCCCAGACAGTCTCTGTCTTATCCATTCCATCACTTATTATTTCTTTACATTTTAGTTCATTATTCACATACAGTGCCACACCCCCACCTTTACCTTTTTTCCGGTCATTCCTAAACAGCACATACCCTTCCATACCTGTACTCCAGTCATGACTACCGTTCCACCATGTTTCGGTTATTCCTACGATATCAGGTTTCATTTCTTGGACCAGGAGCTCCAGTTCCTCCATTTTGTTACCTAGGCTTCTCGCATTGGTGTATAAACATCTTACCGTATGCTGTCTATCCTTTCTCCCATTAGTTATGCACTTTGGTACGGACCCCCTATTGTCCATCCGCCTCCTCCTTCTAATGTTCAATTCCCTACCCCTATCTATATCTGTGCTTATCTCTTTTTCCTCATTTTCAGTGTTGGAATCTGGCGTGGAGATTAACTGGACATCTCCCAACCTTCTCCCCCAAGTTCCTAGTTTAAAGCCCTTTTGATGAGATGAGCCAGCCTCCCTCCCAGAAGTCTATTTCCTTCCCTACTCAGGTGAAGTCCATCCCGCGAGAACAGCTGTCTGTCCCCGAACGCCTCCCAGTGGCCATACATCCCAAAGCCCTCCTTATAGCACCACTCCCTCAGCCAGCTATTTATCTTCACAATTCTGTCTGCCCTTTGCTGTCCTTCTCTAGGAACAGGCAGAATCCCACTGAAGATAATCTGAGCCTCAACTTCCTTAAGCATCTTCCCCAGCCTGGCATAATCTCCCTTGATTCTCTCTAGCGAGAACCTAGCCGTGTCATTCGTTCCTACATGAAGGACGATCAAGGGGTTCTTACCTGCTCCCTTTAGGATCCTTTTCAACCGCAGGTCCACATCCCGTATCTTAGCGCCCGGCAGACAGCACACCCTTCTGTTTTCTGGGTCCGCCCTGGTCACTGGCCTGTCTAACCTCCTCAGTAAAGAGTCCCCAATCACATACACCTGCCTTTGCCTAGGGGCAGCGCAATCTACCAGTCTATCCCCTGTTCCCTGTGGCCGTAACTCCTGTCTGTCTCCATTTACCCTTATAGTCCCCCTATTGCCATCCTGTATCCTCCCGGGGCCGAGTATTGATGCCGTCTCCATCAACTCCTCCCCCCTGTCTATTGGACTAGCCGCCCTT
This sequence comes from Emys orbicularis, assembly GCF_028017835.1. Taxonomy (NCBI): domain Eukaryota; kingdom Metazoa; phylum Chordata; order Testudines; family Emydidae; genus Emys; species Emys orbicularis. The sequence goes on along the minus strand of NC_088683.1, from coordinate 256,327,822 downwards.
CTTTTCTTCCTTTGCCTCCCACCATCAGTTACCACCTGCTGCGTCCCCTCCTCGTTAGCCAAACACCCAAACCTGTTCCTGAGTTCTATTTCCCCCTCACTAGCTCTCCTTTTCCTTGGCCTGCTTCTCACGGTCACATGTTTCCACTGCTCTTGTTCTCCCCCCGATGTTTCCCCCTCACAGACCCTAGCCCCCGCTTCCACCAGCACCCCTGAGCATTCCCCCCCAATTACCCCTTGCCTTTGCTCCATTAGCTGTTCAAACCCCCTTCTAAACTCTACCAGGGTCTCTACCTGCATCTCCAACCCCCGAACCTTTTCCTCTAACAGGGCAAGTAGGCGGCATTTCATACAAACATACCTCTGATCAGGTGCACCTGCTAGGACTATATACATACCGCAGCTGCTACATGCCTTCATCTGCATTGTGTCCCCTGCTGCCTGGCTCATGGCTGCTATGGTCTCTGCATGCAGTCTCTGTGGGAACAAAGCACACCGTCCACCGCGCCCTCCTGCCTCCCCTTCCACCTCCCACTTAAACTCCCCTGTTTGCCGACCGCTGCTCGCTGCTAGCTGCTCGCTGCTTGGCTGGGAGGCCTCTTTTATAGGTCCCCTAATCAGCCAAGCTCCGCCCCCTAATCAGGGCTCGGGGCTCAGCACACTGCCCCTACAGGCCTCTACACATACAAGCACCACAAAGACAGACGCAAGTACAGATACCTTCTCCTCCAATGAGACTCACTCCCACTTAAACTCCCCTGTTAGCCGCCCTGTTTGCCGACCGCTGCTCGCTGCTAGCTGCTCGCTGCTTGGCTGGGAGGCCTCTTTTATAGGTCCCCTAATCAGCCAAGCTCCGCCCCCTAATCAGGGCTCGGGGCTCAGCACACTGCCCCTACAGGCCTCTACACATACAAGCACCACAAAGACAGACGCAAGTACAGATACCTTCTCCTCCAATGAGACTCACTCCCACTTAAACTCCCCTGTTAGCCGCCCTGTTTGCCGACCGCTGCTCGCTGCTAGCTGCTAGCTGCTCGCTGCTTGGCTGGGAGGCCTCTTTTATAGGTCCCCTAATCAGCCAAGCTCCGCCCCCTAATCAGGGCTCGGGGCTCAGCACACTGCCCCTACAGGCCTCTACACATACAAGCACCACAAAGACAGACGCAAGTACAGATACCTTCTCCTCCAATGAGACTCACTCCCACTTAAACTCCCCTGTTAGCCGCCCTGTTTGCCGACCGCTGCTAGCTGCTCGCTGCTTGGCTGGGAGGCCTCTTTTATAGGTCCCCTAATCAGCCAAGCTCCGCCCCCTAATCAGGGCTCGGGGCTCAGCACACTGCCCCTACAGGCCTCTACACATACAAGCACCACAAAGACAGACGCAAGTACAGATACCTTCTCCTCCAATGAGACTTACTCCCACTTAAACTCCCCTGTTAGCCGCCCTGTTTGCCGACCGCTGCTCGCTGCTCCTTTTACTGTTCCCTTACAAAAATTCCCCTATTTTAACCAGGTGACCATGAACACTATTGCTTTTAAACCCTGTACTGTAATTACAAATGTGCACTCACCAGAGGTGCCTTCTCCGGCTTCAGGGTTGGGGATCCTGCCTTGGGAGGGTATTGGCTCCAGGTGATGAAAAGTTCCTGGCTGCCGGGGAGAATGGATTCACCGCTTACCTGCTGCACATTCTCCTCTTCCTCATCCACACAATCCTCCTCCATGTTCCTTGAGACTCCCCCCTTGCAGGTGTCCACGGACAGTGGTGGGATAGTGGTAGGGTCCCCCCCCCTAGAATGGCATGCAGCTGTTCATAGAAGCGGCATGTATGGGGCTCTGACCCAGAGCAACCGTTTGCCTCCTTTGTCTTTTGGTAGGCTTGCTTGAGCTCCTTAACTTTCACGCGGCACTGCTGTGTGTCCCTGGTGTAGCCTCTGTCCAACATGCCCTGTGAGATTTTGGCAAATATATTTGCACTTCTTCTTTTGGATCGGAGTTCTGCCTGCACAGATTCTTCTCCCCATACAACAATCAGATCCAGTGTCTCCCTTTCTGTCCATGCTGGAGCTTGTTTGCGATTCTGGGACTGCATGGTCACCTGTGCTGCTGAGTGCTGCTGCGTTCGCCATGCTGACCAAACAGGAAATGAAATTCAAAAGTTCCCGGGGCTTTTCCTGTGTACCTGGCTAGTGCATCAGAGTTCAAAGTGCTGTCCAGAGCGGTCACAGTGGAGCACTCTGGGATAGCTCCCAGAGGCCAATACCATTGATTTGCGTCTGCACTACCCCAAATTTGATTTTAGCGCTACTCCCCTCACCGGGGAGGAGTACAGAAGTCGATTTTAAGAGCCCTGTAGGTCGACGGAACCTAACCCTGTAGTGTAGACCAGGCCTAAGTTAGAATAGCTTGGCCAGGAGTTGTGCAACTAAAGCCTCTTACGATGTTTTGAAAATTTACCCCTATTTATATTTTTTGTGACTTTCTCTTTTATCCCATAATCCCAAACATCACCTTCCAAGTTTCTAAAACCTGGGAGTCCTGACTTGTGTGAGTTGAGTGGATAATCTTTCAAGGAACTGCAGTGGATGACAACATTATTAAGGTTAACTGCTGCTTAAAACTTCTATTTATGAATGGAGAGCTGCTGAAAGATCTTTTACATGAAAGAGGGATCCAAATAATTGGAGGCAGTCAATGGTGGGTTTTCATGGGCAGCCAACAATAAAATATGTCTCTGTCCTCTAATAATAATGGTGAGCAGTAAGATGATGGCATTGCATTATGGAGTAAAGCCAGAAACAAACTAAGAAGAACTTTTTGCTCCATTTCTTTTCTTCTTACAGGAGACTACATCCCTTTAAAACATTCCCTAATTTTCTTTAAGAATCCTTGGTCTGAGCCTGAGGAAGAAGTGCACAAATGTCAAGGAAAATGGCCATAGAGAGGATAAAATGTCTTCCCCTACAAGATCTGCCTGTCCACAGTCAGGGGAGGATGTTGTCTGTTTCATTTAGATAATAGAAGCACAAATTTTACTTTGTTTTTTGAGATCCAGGAACTTATTTACTTTCTGTTACATGGACTCTCATGAGTCACTAGCGGGAAGTGATGGTTAAATAAGGGAATGGCTGTGGAGGCTTGGATTTGGGCTTCTTCTAAAGTTAGTTGTCATAGAATCTAGAGCTTGAACTGTAGAGCCTCTGAGAGGAGGTTGTATGACATCTGAAATCATATACTGTAAATATCAGTGACCTTGTTTGGCTGAAGCATTTTAACCTCTCTGCAGGTGTCTGGAGGGAGAGGGGGGGAAGCTTCTGAAGACCCAGACTTGATATCACTTGTCTCCAGATTAGGTTCAGGTTCCATGCTGACCAGCGCCACGTACCAAGATCCAGGTTTTGATTATAGAGGCAAACTCTCTTGAGCTGTTCTAAAGACTTCAAGTGCATTAGAACTATGACAGGAAAATAAGTACATATCTGGGCCTCTAGTTTTGGCCCTTCTCTGACAATAATGTTTATGTGATAGATTTAAATTTGCTGTCACGTTACATTATTTTTGAAGTTATCAAAACTTTCAGTTTTGTAACAAAATTAAAAGTTTATTTTTTTTAACTTCAAATGTCCTGATTTCTTTCTCTCGTTTTTTGGTGGGAGGTAGGTAAGGGGAAGGAATTAAAACTGAACATTGCATTATGTAATGTTTGCATTGAAATGAATATACACCTTAAATATTGCTGAAATCACAGCGAGGTGGACATCAAAGAAAAAAAGCTATGAAATGCATATCCATAAAAATGAACTCTTAACTCAAATAATTAAAGCATAGTTTGTAAACTGCTGAAGAACAATTGTACAATTGCTTATGTAAGCAGAGTCAGTATAAGCTCTACCCTGACATCTGGTGGTGAATTATGGCGAGGGTGGAAAAGAACTTCAGGGGCTGATCTTGTTTGCATAGGCACACCCACCCGCCTGGCATGAGACAACAACAACTGAAAGTGGTTACTTTGGCTGGTGTGGGATCCCCAGTTTCTCTGTTATTGGGGCAGGAAGAATAAAGTGTTGTTACCCTGATTCTGTGAATCAAGGCCAGTGGAACTGTTGTATGACAGAGGGACTCACCAGTAACTAAGTAGCACTCGCTAGACAAGGGACATGGGTTACAAAACCCAGTGAATTGAGAGAGGTTGGGGACAGGTATGTGTACCTGATGGTATGGGCCCCTTTTGAGGGCCTGGAACACCAGTTGAACTACCCCCCTCTCTCCACTGTTGAATAGCAGAGCTAAGTTTGCTTCCATTAGGAGTCTAGCTAGAAGTTGCTGAACTGAATTCGCTTTGGGCCAATGGTGCACCAGCACTGGGGCTCCCCTACTACAAACTGAAATCACTAAGAGCTGAAATCATTAAAAGAGCTAAAATTGCTGAGCTGAGATCACTGAGTGCTGTGTTAACCAGTGGGGGAGCCTGAAGATATATTGCTAAGCAGCTGGCAGAGCCAAGCAGTTTTGTGGGACGGTTGGAGCGACCCATGGAACAGCGAGCGGAGTGGCACAGAGCGGAGCTGAGCCATTTGCGGGGGCAGCTGGAGCGGTTCATGGGACGGCTGGTGGAGTGGAGCGGCTGGCAGAGCTGAGCAGTTTGTGGGACGGTTGGAGCGGCCCACGGAACGGGGAGCAGAGCGGAGCAGTTTGCAGGGACGGCTGGAGGAGCAGAGTGGCGAGGCGCGGCTGGTAGAGTGGAGCCATTCGTGGTAAAGGCTGCAGCAGAACTTCACGGAGAGGTGGGGCAGTCAGCCTTGGACCACGTAAGGTGCCCCTTAACATCCCGTGTGCCCCCCCCCCATTTCCGCTCAGGCTGGGGGGGTAAAACTCTGCAGATAAACTTCTGAACTCTGGGGCGGCACTGACCAGGGACAGAGACTTTGGGGTTGTTGGACTTTGGGGTGACTGGACTTAAGACCCTGAGGGGAAAAGGACACTGCCAAACTTACTTGGAGGTGGGTCTTTTGCTCATGGTTTGTGTTATGAATCCTTTTTGTGGTGTTTCCCCAACATAATGCCACATTGTTTCCCTCCTTTATTAAAAGGCTTTTGCTACACTCAGACTCCGTGCTTGCGAGAGGGGAAGTATTGCCTCCTAGAGGCGCCCGGGGGATGGTATGTAATTGTCCCAGGTCACTGGGTGGGGGCTCGAGCCGGTTTTGCATTGTGTTATTGAAACGGAACCCCTAGATACTGAACCCGGCCCTTGTTGCTGCCAACTCAGAGGGGCAGAAGGGTTACACTTATAAAGTATAACAGAATTTTGAGCATTTAGGATTTTAAACTTGATATGTTTGTCTTCTCTTTATACATGTTCTATTAAAAGAAGAATTAATAAGAGAAGGAGAAGTACTGAAACAGGCTATGTGGGGAATTGGGTAGCTCAGAGACTTGATAATGGGGATATGGAGTCTTTCATCTCTTGATTCCCAGTCTAAATCAAGTCCAGTTTGGTAATGATTTAGTTGGGGATTGGCCCTGCTTTGAGCAGGGGGTTGGACTAGATGACCTCCTGAGGTCCCTTTCAACCCTGATAGTCTATGATTCTATGAATGATCAAAAGTTGTTATACTCGTATAGCTATCTGGTGGCTGCTTGGTAGTGTCTGTACAGTTCTTAGGGGACACATATTTGTATCACAAAACCACAGCCTATATTGGCAGTAGCAGTGAAAGCCAATGTGTCGTTTAGACGTGGTCATGTTTAGAAGTGTTCCTTCCAGTTATTCAGCAGTATTTGGGCCAGTGTTGTTAACTTGCATTGTTACCTCTTGTCCTATGTAGTGGGTGACATTAGAAATGCAGTAAGTATAACACTGCCACCCTGTGAAATGCCTGCATTTCTACAACTGTGCAACTTTTATACTAACTGTTTTGAATTTGCAGCCACAGTGATCATATATATACCCTATGCACACCCAGCATCAGCACGTGAGCAACCTGGGACTATGCAAGTACCTGAGTTCTAATTGCAGATGGTTTTACTGTGATGACTTAGTATTTGACTTAGACTAAGTTTGGCTAAGATGACTTAGTTTGAACATAGTGGAGTGGCTACCTGCCACCATGTTTTCTGGGCTTATTGTCCTGCAGCTCTTTGTATCTTACATAGGCAACTTTGGGAGATACATATTTTGAATATAACAGTTTTTCTCACAAAGAGCTTGTGGAAATATTATCAGCCATGTGGTGTTTTTATTCCTTTAGACTGAGAAGTTGAGAAATCATCATGGCAAATGATTCTGCAGAGCGGGGGATTTGATAGCCAGTGAATCTAGATTTACTTATTGTCTTGCTTGTAAGTAGTTGTATCTCTTTAGAGTATCAGATAGGCCATGGACTCTCCACCTCTACTCTCTTCTGCTGTCTCATAGGGCCAGGTGCTGTCATGAGAACTGAGAGAGGTGCCACATAATTCTCCATGACATCCAGAGCGTTACATGCCCATATGGGGGGGATGGGACACAAGGTGAATATCAGTGTCTTGGCTGTGGGTCCAAGAGCTGCTGCAGCTGGGCTGCTGCCAGATGTGAGCATTTAAAAAGGGGATCTTAACCACCACATGATTTTCAGAGCATCTGGCAGAAAGCCAGCCAATTGTGTTTTATACCGGATGAAATAATTTATTTCCGGTGAAACCTAGAACTGCTGGGTAAAAGTGAACATCAATAGTACTAAAGGGAGAGGAGGACATTCCAGGAATGTGAGGGCAAAGTTGGATGAGTTTTTAGACTGGAGATTTATGGAAGTGATGGAAACTGACAAAAAGATCAAAGCCTACAGTGAAAGTTTTCCTTCAGCCCCCTGCGAGATACTGAAACAAACTGTGCCGTAGCTTGCCTCAGAATCAAAGGGATTGCTGGCGATAGCTGAGAAGGTGTGTTACCAGCCTCCCATTCTTCTCAAACACTGGGGCCCAGCAAACTGCTACAGGCTACAGGTGACTAAGTTACATCCAACAATGATTGAAATAATCAAACACTGTCAGCTCCATACCCAGGACATAAGTTTAATGCAAAACGCACACTGCAAGTCTCAGGTGCAATGAAAGTCCCATGATAGTGAAGCTAAGATATCACTGTCAACAAAGGAATTCACGTGGACTGAATAGGCAGAAGCTCTTTGCAGTTTACCTATATGATGTGATAAGTAGGAGGGGAATGTGCTACTGGCCTATCTTTTAGCCATTGTGTGTGCCTTCTGAAGCCCAGGAACTGATGGATTTCTTGACACCGTTGGGTGGTTATACTTGGAATGGCAGGGAATTTCCAATTTTTCCCCCCTAAGGTTTTCTCTCTCACACACTACAGAAGCTGAACCAAAACCAAGGCGTGGGTATGTAACTTGGGGAGTTTAGCTTTGGTCACCACGTTGGTGCACAACTAGGTGACTTCAATCTCCTGGGTTATCTCTCAGCACTGTTTGAGCATTAAGTTCATACAGACATACCCTCCAAATTTAAAACCATTTTGTACAATCTTTTAAGAACCCATTAGAAAATATTATAATATTCACCTTTCATCTAAAGGAAAAACAAATAGCTTTATTTCATTTCTAAAGAAGTTGTTACCTTGACGACTGGTAATAGAAAACTGAACTCAAGTCATATGTAATTTCTAGCCTCAATTAAATTATAAAGCTTCTCTGGAGGAAAACCATAAATGCATTTTACTTTCTCAGTGCTGATACATGATGCAAAATTATAGCTAATTACTTTTAATTTCGTTTCCATCCTTTATGACTCATTAATATAATGACATGGCATATACTGTAAGATTTTTTTCAATGGAATCAGAACTAATTATTCCTAATTGAAGACTAACACTTGCTCACTTGTGATGTTTAGCTCCTATTAAAAGCCTTTATTTTCAGCTGTATGCTTTTTATTTTTTGAAGTAGGCACTTACAGATGCTTTTTAGTAAAAACTGACGTTCTTAAAAGAAAAATCAGTGTAGGAGAATGTTTTATTAAATGACTTTAAAATGCAGTGTCATAATTTAGGATACACTGTATTTTGAAGCTGATGCTCTTGCGACATAGAGTACGGTACTGGATTTCACACCTTATAGTACAATGGAAAATATATAGTGTCCTTCACAGGCTGCTGCACAAATTAGATAGTGCCCTCTAAATTGTGCAGCAGTCTGGGAAAGATACTATGTGTTATATACCTGCTCCCACTGACTTAAACGACAGCAGAATCCGGCTCTTAATGCTGCCAGCAGGGCTATTCCAATCAATGGAAGCCTTTCTAGCAGGACAGATGCTGAGCCCATTTAAATAATAATCATTTTAATACAGCCAAGTGCAGTGATGCATCTAGTTCTGCACCTCTAAAAGGTACAGCATAGAATTCCCAAGTCAGGAAGAAGAGTGGGCTAGGGGGTCTTTCAGCAACCTTTATGCCCTTCTGACCCAGGAGAGGGCCTTGGCATAATTTAGACATCCCTGGAGGCCTCTCTAAGTTACAGCAGCCTTCTTGGACGGCCCTCTAGGAATCTCCATAGTGCTGGGTGTTGTGGTCCCACCCCTGATATGACCCTTCTTCTCATGGTCCCATCCTGGCACACTCGCTGGACTGGGGCTTCTCAGAGGTCAGCCCGACATCTGTCTTCCACAGTGCCTGCACTGGGGAAATCCTCTCAGTTGATATGGGTTTTTTAAGGCCCTTTTATGCCACTCTGGCCCTTTTACCTGCAGTGAAGGAGCTAGAGGAGCGGGGAGGATCTGATCTAAAGAAGGGACCATGGTTACAGGATGGAGGGAGTGTATCCTGGAAAGGACTTAAGGGCCATGGTGGATGACAAATTGAACACGCGTTCCCATGCATGGCTGGGGCTAACAGGGCTAACATGGTCATTGGACATATAAGCAGGGGAATGTCAAGTAGAAGTAGGAAGGTGGTATTACCACTGCATACAGCATTAGTGAGACCGTTATTGGAATACTGTGTCCAGATTTTGTGTCTGTCCATGCTTCAAAAAGGATGCTGACAAACTGGAAAGGTCTTAGAAAAGAGCTACAAGAATGATTTGAGGTCTGGAAAATCTGGCTTATAGTGAGTGAGAGACTTACGCTCAATCTATTTACTTTATCAAAGAAAAGGTTAAAAGGTGATTTGGTCATGGTCTTTAAGTACCCACGTAAGGAGAGGATTTAGCGGAGGTCCCTTTAGTCTAGCAGACAAAGGCATAATGAGATTCAGTGGCTGGAAGTTGATGCTAAACTAACTGGAAAAGCAGACACAAGTTTTTAATGGTAATGATAGTTAACTATCGAAACAACTTTCTTAGGGATGTAGTGGATTGTCCATCACATGAAATCTTTAATGCAAGATTGTCTTACTAAAAGATATGATATAGCTCAGCCAGAAGTTACAGACTCAACGCAGGAATCACTGAGTGAAATTCTACGGCCTGGCCGGAAGGCGGGCTGTGGTAAGAGCTGCCCAGGGAGCCTGGGCTGTTATGGGGAGCCCTGGACCCTCCATCTGTCCTGGATGGTGCACTCGGGGGGGCAGGGACACGGGCTGGGGGCTGCTCTTGGGCACCCTGGCTCCTCGCCCAGGGCAGGTGCAGGGTTCTGGGCTTCCCACAGCTGCCCGGGCTCCCTACAGTCTAGGGTGACCATACATCCTGTTTCGACCAGCACAGTCCCCTTTTTAAGCCCTGTCCTGGACGTCCCAACTTTTTTGGCAAAATTGGGCATTTGTCCATCATCTGTTGGCAAGAGCAAATGGGACAAATGCCCAGCTTTGCCAAAAAGGGACTCGGGGCAGGGGAGAGGGGATCCGGGGGCCCCTAGAAGGGAAGGTCTGTTTACAAATACAGGGAGCAAAGGAGCAGTGTGTATGTGTGTCTGTATGTATGTATGTATGTATGTGTGTATATATATATATATTCAAAAGACAGGGGGAATTTTGGCTGTCTAAAAGGCCCATTCAAATAGGGAAGGAATTAATCTGAGTGAGAGGGGAGCAGAGAAAAGCTTAGATAGCTTATATATAATGTATTGGGCTGGCTGGAAAAGTCTTTTTAAAAAAGTAGCTATGGGGGAAAATCAGCTATTTATTGAAGACAACAAAGGAACCGTGTACAGTTGCTGAACTTTATTTTACTGCCTTTCTTGTTTTAAGTGAGTTAGATCTGCCTATCTTATTGCGACTGGTTTAATAAAGAAAAACATGTAATGATTTAAAATACTTCAATTATTCCTGTGTAATTTAGATACGATATGTAAATTTTCCTTTGTAAGTGGTTTGAGAAGCTGATGTAGAACACAGGCTGTGGAGCCTGAAAAATGAGTTCTCTTTCTCGCTAGGTGATGTTTACTTATTGCATAACTTTGCATTGTCTGAGTTTCCCCATCATAAAATGATTTTTACTTACTTACCTCCCAGCAGGGAGTGAGGATTAATTATTTAGCTTTTATAAAGCAGCTTGAAGTTTAAAACCACTAAATATAAGCTACATATTTATTGGAAAAATACAGGATTGTAAGCTGCTCAGGGCGGGAGCCTTGTCTCTTTACATGTCAAAGAATCAAACACTAATATAAAATAGTGGCAGCATAGAAATAAATATGAATGAAAATAAATGGTTCAATGCACTAAAAATGTGGCTATATTAAAGTTGTCATCTTGTCAATAAATTGTTTGGTTTTGAAGGCCAAGACTCTAACAGGGATCAAAAAAGAACTAGATAGGTTCATGGAGAATAGGTCCATCAATGACTATTAGCCAGAATAGGCAGGGATGGTGTCCCTAGCCTCTGTTTGCCAGAAGCTGGGGAATGGGCGACAGGGGATGGATCACTTGATGATTACCTGTCTGTTAATTCCCTCTGGGGCACCTGGCGTTGTCCACTGTCAGAAGACAGGATACTGGGCTAGATGGACCTTTGGTCTGACCCAGTAAGGCGTTCTTATGAATTAATAACCCTGCTGATACTTGTGACAGTAGTTTTGGAGCCTGTAGTTTCAGGTGGGTGAGTGTGGACAGCTGCAGCTGTCTGTACACATAATACAGCATTATGCCAGAGAACTCTGCCTAAATGCCAAATATTGTAATAGCTGAGACATGAGTTTTTTTATTAAAAGAGTATTGTCTATTGGTAAGTGTTGGAGACTGGGAGTCAGGACTCTTGAATTCTCTGACTAGTAGTGATACTTGATTCACTTTGTGCTTGACTGTAGGCCGGGGTGGGCAAACTACGGCCTGCGGGCTGGATCCGGCCCGTCAGGGCTTTGGATCCAGCCCGCAAGATTGCCACCCCCGTGGTTGCCCACCACTGCACTAGTGCATTTACTTGAATGATCACATATCCAAATAAAATGCTCCAAGTCCTCCCTGTTTATTATTATTTATTATTTGATAGGACCGTCAACACATCCCTCTAGCTCCTGGGGGAGGGAGGGCAGAGGCCTCCTCGCACTGCCCTCTCCTGTAGGCACTGCCCCCTGCAGCTCCCATTGGCTGGGAGCGGGGAACCACAGCCAATGGGAGCTTCGGGGGAGGTACCCACAGGTGAGGGCAGTGCGCGGAGCTCTCTGCCCCCCGCCCCAAGGGGCCGCAGGGATCTGGTGCTGGCTGCTTGTGGGAGCGGCGCAGGGCTGGGGCCAGGACAGGCAGGAAACCTGCCCTGGCCCCGGTTCGTGCCGTTGCCACCCCGGAGCCGCTCCAGGTAAGCAGCGCCGGGCCGGTGTCTGCACCCAAAACCCATCCTGCACCCCAACCCCGTGCTCTGAGCCCCTTGCCGCACCCCGCACCCCACACCCCAACCCCCTGCTCTGAGCACCCTCCCGCACTCTGCACCCCAACCCCCTTCCCTGAGTCCCCTCATACACCCTGCACCCCTCCTTTGCCCTAACTCCTTGCCCTGAGCCCCTTCCTGCACACCGTACCCCCTCTCACACTCCCACACCCCAACCCCCTGCCCCGGCCCTATATACAATTTCCCCACCCAGATGTGGCCCTTTGGGCCAAAAAGTTTGCCCACCCCTGCTGTAGGCAATTCACTTAACCTCTGTATGTTTCACTGTACTCATGTGTAAAATGGGAGGAAGGAGAGGGGCGAGGGGGGGGGGCAGCTCCGTGCGGGAGGGAAGGTGAGGGGCTGGGGGGGGGGCAGCTTCCTTCAACGTTCATCCTTTAAACAAATTTTCCACTTTGTTTTTTTGATACTTGAGTAACTTGAACATATATTTATTTTGAATGTTCATATTTGTTGTAAAAAAAGATGAGGAGTCCTTGTGGCGCCTTGGAGACTAACAAATTTATTTGGGCATAAGCTTTCATAATCCACTTCATATTTGTCATGTATTTAGTCTTCATTGAGAAATACATGCTTTGCCAAGTTTAGAAAAGTTTGTTTATAAAATGAAGGAGTTATAAATTAATGAAAATAGTATATTGATCATGCATCAGACATTTTCCATACTGGTTTGCATGTGTCATGGTGCAGTTATGTAGATGCACCCGCACACAGGTGCTTTTTGTTGAGCACTGACATGGTACATTTCAATATTCATGAACTTCTGAGATGTACTTGAACTTTGAAATTTGCAGTGATGATCGGAGGAGACAGGAAAAAACTCACAACACCTGAACAATCAAGACACACACATGAATTGATTAATTGATTACTCAGTTTGGGCCATCTTAATTCATAGTATCATGGATTCATAGAGTTAAGGCCAGAAGGGACCATTAGATCATCTGGTATGACCTCAAGTATATCGCAGGCCAGTAACTTCACCTTGTTCTCACTATATGGAGCACAATAACTTGTCTTTTACTAAAGCATAACTTGTGTTTGGCTAAAGCACATCTTCCGGAAAGGCATCCAGTTATGATTTAAAGACATCAGGAGATGGAGAATCCTCTATTTCCCATCCTGACTATTCCCCCACTTCCCTTCTCTACTTGTATAACCCACATCCTTCCTCCTTCAGCTTCCATGTATGTTGTCATCTTGCTTGTCTGTTGGGCTGTGTTCAGGCCCTCATTTTGCATTCCCATCCATGTAGGAAGATCCTTTCACCCTTATCGAGACCTATTGACTTCATTGGGGTGCTGTGTGAGTTTGAGGGTTTACCTCAAATGTGGATACGTTTGCAGGATCAGGGCCTTTGATCGAGAGTGCCTTGGAGCAGGCACCCGGCTTCCATTTGTTTTCTAAGCACCTTGCACATTTACAGGTCCTATCAAATAATAAATAATAATAAACAGGGAGGACTTGGAGCATTTTATTTGGATATGTGATCATTCAAGTAAATGCACTAGTGCAGTGGTGGGCAACCTGCGGCCTGTCAGGGTAATCTGCTGGCGGGCCGCAAAACGGTTTGTTTACATTGATCATCCGCAGGCACGGTTGCCCGCAGTTCCCAGTGATCATGGTTCACTGTACCCGGCCAATGGGAGCTGTGGAAAGCAGCGGCCAGCACGTCCCTGCAGCCCGGGGCTTCCTGCAGCTCCCATTGGCCAGGAATGGCGAACTGCGGCCACTGGGAGCTGCGGGCGGCAGTGCCTGTAGATGGTCAATGTAAACAAACTGTCTCGTGGCCTGCCAGCGGATTACCCTGATCGGCCATGGGCCACAGGTTGCCCACCACTGCACCAGTGCCTTCCTCTTTCCTTCTCTTTAACATAAAATAAAAGCAAAAAGGAATTATAAATGTAAAAAACCTACCTTAATGCAATTAAAAGTTAGTATCTTCCAGAGTTGTGGTTCCCACAACAACCATAACTTTGATTTTCCTGATTTATGTTTTTAACGACTGAGTTATTGTAGTATTAGGAGGAGGATTTTTTTTTTTTTTTTTTTTTTTGGTTTTACTTAATATAGCTCTGTTATATTGCCAGCAACAGATTAAATAGTTTGAGTAGTTCATGTGATTGGGTGATTGCTCAAATGACACAATGAAGTTATAATCAAGAGACAGCAGTCAGTTTACAGAGTGAGCCCTATAATCAAGCAATGTAAGTAATCAAATATAATAAGCAATTAAATGTATAATTGCATGAAGCAATAACTAAAATCACAGCTCTGAATAATATCAATCAACTGTTTAGTTAAAATACTACATTAAAGCCAAAGTAAAGAGCTCAAATATACAAAATTAGTATTTATTATTTCTATTATTGGCAGTTCTAAGCCCCCCTCTCCCCCCCCCCCCGACTATCTAGGTGCTAATGCTCAGAAAATTAAAAACAGTATTCCCAGCGCAACACTGAGGGCTTGTCTACACTTACAGTGCTGCACTTACACAGCCGCACCACTGGAGTGCTTAGTGAAGACGCATCCGACACTGACAGGAGAGTTTCTCCCCATCTCTCCAAGAGGCGGTGGCTATGTTGATGGGTGAAGCCCTCCCGTCAACATGGTGCTGTCGACGTCTGGGGGTTATTTGGTATAACTGTGTCTCTCGGGGGTTTTCACACGCCTGAGCAACGTAGTTATAACGACATACGTTTGTCGTGTAGACCAGGGCTAAGAAGCCAGAGCTGCCTATTGCTGTGCAATGTGGAAGGTAACACAATTGGCAGCATTAGTAGCCAAACTGGAGGAGAAAAAGTAGTTCCATTGCACTTTCCCTCCAGACTCCCAGACATCCTTGCATTTAGCAGAGCCCCCCCTGAATGCAGGCAGTGGGGGAATGCACTGCATTTGGGGTTGGGGGCAGTCTCTGCATGCTCCCTCTGCCTCCCCCACACTCTGTATCCAGGTAGGAGTTTCCCTAGGCTTCACGCCGGTCAGAATCTGGCCACGTGTTGTTTTAAGGTCTCTTGGGAATTTTGTTTTGAGGTCTCTTGAGAGGACTGTGCCAGCTGATACACACATACACGTTTGGGGGAAGATCCTGGCGACTACCATGGCAGTGCAAAGCAGCCGGAAATGTGGCAGCTCTGGCTCCGTGAGGATCCTCATTGCTCTAGGTAGAATTGCAGCTGCTCTGTCCTAACCCCAGCACAAGGAGCATTCCCAGCAGAAAGGGGGCATGGCTGAGATTCTTAGATGGCCACCATTATTGGAGTATCTGAGCACCACATAATCTGTAGTCTTTATATAATATTATTTTACAGATGAGACGCTGAGGCACAGGGCAGATAAAGGTACATTTACACCGCTAGGGCAGCGAGCCTCCAAGCCCTGGTCGACAGACTGGTGCTCACACTACAAATAGCTGCGTAGATAGAGCTCAGAAGCCCACCCCCATCCATAGGCTTCAAGGCCCAAGCTGCAACTTCTACACAGCTATTTGTAGTACAATAGCACAAGCCTGAGTCTATTGACCTGAGCTCAGAGGCTTACAGCCACCGGCTGGGTTAGGGTTGCCAACTTTCTAATTGCACAAAACCGAACACCCTTGCCCTGCCGCACCCCTCCCCAAGGCCCCGCACCTCCACTCACTCCAGCCCCCCTCCCTCTGGTGCTTGCTCTCCCCCACCATCACTCTCTTTCACTGGGCTGGGGCAGGAGGTTGGGGTGTGTGAGGAGGTGAGGGCTCCAGCTAGAGGTGCAGGCTCTGTGGTGGGGCCAGAAATGACGAATTCAGGGTGTGGGCGAGGGCTCTGGGCTGGGGCAGGTGGTTGGGGTGCAGGAGGGGGTGAGGGCTCTGGCTGGGGGTATGGGCTCTGGGTTGGGGCTGGGGATGAGGGATTTGGAGTGCAGGAGGGGGCTCTGGGCTGGGCCAAGGGGTTTGGAGTGAGGGAGTGGGCTCTGGGGTGTGGGAGGGGGTCTGGGCTACAGCTGAGGGTGTGGGATCTGGAGTGGGGCCAGGGGTAAGGGGTTTGGGATGTGGGAGGGGGCTCAGGGCTGGGGCCTGAGGTGCAGGAGGGGGTGTGGGGCGCAGGCCCCGGGAGGGAGTTTGGGTGCAGGAGGGGGTTCCGATATGGGGCAGGGGGTTGGTGTTGGTGCGGGGTCCGGGAAGGAGTTAGGGTACAGGAGGGGCTTTTGACCTGGGGCAGGAGGTTCAGGATGCAGGCACTGGCCGGGCAGCGCTTACCTTAGGCAGCTCCCGGTCAGCGGTGCAGCGGGGCTAAGGCAGGCTCCCTGCCTGCCCTGGCTCCGCACCGCTCCCGGAAGTGGCCGGCATGTCCGGCACCTAGGTGGAGGCGCGGCCAGGTGGCTCTGCGCGGTGCGGACTGCCCACCCCTGCAGGCACCGCCCCCGCAGCTCCCATTGGCTATGGTTCCCAGCCAATGGGAGCTGTGGAGCTGGCGCTCAGGGCACAGGCAGTGCACAGAGCCTCTGTGGCTGCCCCTGCGCCTAGGGGCTGGATATGCCGTCCGCTTCCAGGAGCCATGCGGAGCCAGGGCAGGCAGGGAGCCTGCCTTAGCCCTGCTGCACCCTGACCAGACTTTCAGTGGCGGAGCAGGGGTTTGAGTACCCCTGGGACCCTGAGGAAGCCGGCGCTTGTGAGAGCCATCGTTGGGGTGGGCTCGCTCTCCAGCCACAACCCTCTTCTAGGACCTCCCCTCCATACCAGGCTGGGATTAGAGTTGAAGTGCTGGTGTGGAGGGTGCCGCAGTCATAACAACATGTAAAATACACAGGCACGATCATGTATGAAATTAACAAGCCAATAGAGTAATTGGCCCCACCTCAAAAAAGATACATTAGAATTGGAAAAAGCACAGAGAAGGGCAACAAAAATGATTAGGGGTATGGAACAGCTTCCTTATGAGGAGAGATTTAAAAGACTGGGACTTCTGAGCTTAGAAAAGAGATGACTAAGGGGGGGACATGATAAAGGTCTATAAAATCATGAACGGTTTGGAGAAAGTGAATAAGGAAGTGTTATTTACCCCTTCATATAACGCAAGATTCAGAGATCACTCAATTAGTTTTATACCAGCTGCATATTAATTTAACATAAGGAAGTAATTCTTCACACAATAAACAATCAACCTGTGAAATTCATTGCTGGGAATGTTGTGAAGGCCAAAAGTATAACTGGGGCTAAAAAGAAATTAGATAAATTCACAAAGGATAGGTCCATCAATGGCTATTAGCTAAGATGGTCAGGGTTGCAACCCCATGCTAGATGCTGGGCCTGGATGACAAGGGATGGATCACTCAATAAAATGCACTGTTCTGTTCATTCCCTCTGGGGCACCTGGCATTGGCCACTGTCAGAAGAGAGAATACTGGGCTAGATGGACCTTTGGTCTGACCCAGTATGGCCGTTCTTATGTTCTTGAGATGGCACCGCCATACATCACCCACCCTTTCTCCTCCAGTTGCAAAACCTAGCTCTGCTACTGCTTGGCAAGGGGTTTCTTACAGGTTATGTCCTTGCCTCCTTCACTGGGATACAATTTCCTGTCCCTTCAGGAGCACAAGATGATCATGATGAATGTTCTGAATTCTTTATTCTTTCCCAGGGATTTGTCTCTGGGAGGGGAAATTATGGTCCATAGCTGGTAAAAGTTCAGTTATTTGGACTGAACTCTGTGTCCGTTATTTTTATGTTCTCCTATTCTCTAAAAGCACAAAATACCCAGTAAACTGGCAGTGTGTTTGTGACTGACAATAAATTGGGACACTGTGATGCTACAAAACCAAAAACCCTGAAAGTGAAATATGCAACTGAAAGGAAAGTGTGGAAGTCCATGAACATTGGAGGATAAGGTCACTAGGATTGTGCAGAGAAGTTTGAAAGAAAATAATTGTGAAAAATCTGCCCAGAGGGAGAAAAAAACAGAGTAAGGCTGGCTGTGGGAGGAAAAATTGACTTCTCTGATAACTCATACCTGGTTTTTTGTTCTGGCCATTCTACCAGAACAGCCCTCTCTATGGTTATTAATATTTTGCTTCTGGCTAATACCAAAGATCTCACTGCTGTTCTTATCCTACCTGACTTATCAGTTGCTTTTGAGACTGAACATCACTCTCTGCTCCTTCATTGCCTCGGCACCTATATCTTGCTAACTCCACAGTGCAATGGTTTTCTTCCCCACTAACACGATTACTCTCTCAGGTTACTCCAGGATAATAATTCTTCCCCCCCCCCCCCAAATTGGTGTCCCACAGGCCTTTGTTCTTGTTCCTCTAAACTTTTTCTTCATATTTTGCCCTGCTTGTCAATGTTATCTCTGCTGACAGGCTACAAAGTTATGGGCCAATCTCTGGCTGTGGTTAAGGAGTGTACTGCACAGGCTGAGTGGGCATCAGCAAAGGTGTGTGTGCAAAAACAGCATTCAGCATATATTTGCATTCCCAAAATCCTGTTGCTGTGCATAGGACGGGCCCCCCAGTCATCAATCAGAGTAACCTCAAAGCTAAGTCATTGCAAAGGTGCTGCAGAGAGCCTTAGAATCAGGGCCTAAATTTTTCAATCTGTTTGACCTATATTTGTGCAAAAAAATGTAAACCTGATATTGATCAGTTGAGAGAGGCCTATCATTAGCACAATAATAAGATCCTCTAGCCCTTTGGAATTAAAACTGAGCACATGCTGTCTTGAGACATATTGCAAAACTTTTCCCACACACTATATCTCTTAAAATAGAAAAGGGAATAGGAAAGGTCTGATTTTTAAACAATGAGTGAGATTCTATTGGCAAGCCATTTTCTGAAGCTTTCTTGCTACTCATGGGACCACCTGTGCTTCTCATTCTCATAAGTAACAGATTTTTCTAGTCTGATACTGCACACATCTGTGGGTAGAGTTTGACCTATTAAAAGGCCACCTATTACTACAGAGGCACTCTGGTACTATAGTGATGGAGGCAAGATAGATGGGTAGACAGACAGATAGGGCAGGAACAGTGTGAGTGTGTGGGTTTCATTTTAAATTACAAGAGGTTCAGAAATCATCACAATATGCTTAAGTACTTTATTGTGCTTCTCTGCCCATCCCATACCACAGTACGTGTCGGTGCCTGTACGGCATTCTAAAAAGCTAGCCTGCCGTTTTTGCTGTTCTGAACTGGACTAGTTCCAGTGCTAAAGGCAGAACAAATGCTATGGTTTTAATAACCTCATTTCCTCATAAAATAGATTTATTTCCCCATCATTCCTAGGAATGATTTATCTTCCATGCTGCACTTTCAAAGGCCTCTTTTTATAATTCCTATTTAACTTGACAGACTGGGTCCTTCTCTTCTCTTGACACTTTAGACTATTAAATAATCATTTAAGCTCTTCCTAATCATTTGGCACTTAAAGAGAGCTAGTGTACAGTATTTTAAGAGTGTTGAAATGGACATGTGGTTTAATATGTTTGATTAAACATTTCTTCCAGGCTTTTGCTTCCATTTAAAAGAACATTGTGGAAGTAATTTGCATTAAATTGTTCATCTTCATTGACCATTTTAAACAATAACATGCACTGCATATGTGTGCGCACTTTAACGCACTATATGCTTTTAGTCTGAGCAATACCACCTTCCATTGGAGTCAAAAGGAGGTGCTGGTACTCATCACCTTTGAAAATCAACAGCATCCTTATTAGCAGTATCCTCATTCTTCCTTCTGCTATATTGTCAATGTTCTATCTATCTCTTCTTTCTCTGCCATTCGCTAGTAGCTACTGGATGCAATTCTACAGAGAGTCTCCTTCACAACAGATGCAGAGCCCTTGCAAATGCAAATTAAAACTGAAGTGTCATGCATCTAATAAAAGATATAGAGGGCTAGATCCTGTGGTCAGTGCAGGCCAAGACTGGGAATGGGGAGGAGAACATAGAGCTGATTTAAAAAAAAAATGCAGAAAAAAATATGGAAAATTTTCAAAAAATGTTCAGCAAAAATTTCGACCGCCCTTTAAGCTGGCCAAGATCAGCAAATTTAAAAAAAAAAAAGTTTTTTTTATATTGTAAAAAGTTTTCATTGACATTTTAAGAAATTTATATTTTTTTCTAACAGCTCTAGGGAGAAGCAAAGTAAAGGTGGCTTCATGTCATTTTTATGCCCCCCCCCCACCTCCGCCCAATCACTGTACAAATGCCAAGCTGCTGACTCTGCAGAGACTTATGGGTGCAAATCATGGATTCTGGGACATCAGCAAGAAGAGACAGCCCTGTCCCTCTGTTTCCACTCTCCCCTAGCCTTGCACCTTGATACTTTTTGAGGGGCATGAAGGAGACATGATGGTGGTTCAACCAGTGTTAACTGCCACATGGATTCCTGCCTGGAAAACCATTGGGGTAAAGTGAGTATGACACACACAGAGGCTGCTTCTCAGTTGATGCACAGAGTTCAAGGCAAAATGGTTCTGTGGGATTAGGTGAGAAGTGGGATCGTGTCATGACAACCTCTTTTTGAGATGTTTCCCTTACTCACTAACTGAGTTTGTCCCCAATATGACACAAAATGGAGGGGAGCATGAACAGAAAGAAAGAAAGAAAGAAAAGCCCAGAGTTTATATTCTGTGGCTTCTAACCTTTGGTTGAACTTTACTGTACTGGAGAGGATACATATATTTTCCTCTAGAGGGCACACATGCTCTGCCTAATATTGAAACTGCAACAATATTTAAAGTAACAGAACCCTATTTTTAAATGCTATATAAAATGATTACTTGGTTAAATTGATTTCATTTGTTTATTTAAATAAAGTTCAGTTGTAGCAGCACCCATGGTTGCTGGGATTTATAGTTTTACGTACTACAAGTAAATAGTACATTTGAAAATAGAGTTTTCTGCACTACCATTTTCAGAGCAGGTTGGACAAACACCTGTCAGGGACAGTCTAGATAATACTTAGTCCTGCCTTGAGTGCAGGGGACTGGACTAGATGACCTCTCGAGGTCCCCTCCAGTTCTACGATTCTATGATTACTGGCAGGGCATTCTGTTAATCCACCAGGCGGCCAAGGTTTCTTTCTAGAAGATGTGCAACCAATATTGTTATTTATTGTGTATTTTATTTTCTTGGGCCCTACAATGGGTAAATCCTATAAAGTTCTGGTGGCATGGAATGGGAGGGAGAGTTCAGGGGTTCACAGTTTTTACTTCCCCGCCCCAGTTGTGAAATTATGCAAAATAAATTGGAGGGGGGGGGGTTGTTGGTGTTTGTTTTTTGTTTTTTTTACAAGAGTACACGAAAGGGTCTGTTTTTACTGCAAAAAATTGCAAATCGCAGACTGAATTTTGTACATCTCTACACAGAACTTCAGGAAGTAGAAGCTGAAAATAATTGCCAGAGAGAGCAACTTGTTCATGGTTCCACAATGTGTAATTTTATGCTTAAATTAGGGGTTGCCGGGGTCATGTGTACAAAGGGGGGTAGAATATTCTGTTCCTATGAATTATACCCTCTTTACGACAGCATTGAAAATTCTATCCTACATATTCAACCCAGATATTCACTAATGTCCTGCTGGTCATAGGGAAGAGAAGTTTCCTGTAACACTTAAAAAAAACACAAGATTTTTATTTATATATGAATCCAGAAAAATTAGGGAACCGATCATTCATAAAAGTCACTGGGATTTTCTAGAGGTTACCTTACTTAGCAGCCACACATCTTCCTTTGAGCTTTGTCCAAATGATTTAATGTCCTCTTGCCAAAGAAACAGTTCTTGATCAGAGAGATTTAGGAATGGCAGGAGCTCCAGAACACTTCCCTTCATATTAATGTAGTTTTTCTAGTAACTGAACACAAAGGCAGCCTGCCCATTTTGGTTGGCAGACAGATGATTTTGGAATTCACATTTACATTTGCCCTGCTGCAGTAACGATGAGGTAACATACACCTGTGTATTTGCATGTATGTTTCCAAAAAGGCAACGGATGGCCTGATATTGAAGAGAATTAGAATAACTAGAAACATACAGATACATGTTTGGAACCAGAGTTTAGTTGTTGTTACACAGGAAAACTATCTCTGGAGAAGTCTTGTCTTATTGTGTGTGGTTTTAGATTTAGATCATCTTGAAAAATCTTGGCTACTATCTGTAATGTGCTCACAACTAAACTCGAGGAGTACTCAGTACAAAAACCTAACTTATAAGCAAGAAACAAATGAATGAGAAACTCAGAACTTCTGAGCTTCTATAGCCATTAATCGAGTAT
The DNA here is from genome assembly GCF_028017835.1 of Emys orbicularis. Classification (NCBI taxonomy): domain Eukaryota; kingdom Metazoa; phylum Chordata; order Testudines; family Emydidae; genus Emys; species Emys orbicularis. The sequence continues at coordinate 256,305,758 of NC_088683.1, read as the reverse complement.
TGGAGGATAAAAAATGATAGAAAAATAAAAATTAGCACTTAGTGTATAATAATTTTTAATAAATGTTTCACATCCACAACGTGTTGCATAAGCGTTACTTACCAAGGTTTATGCTTGTTGCAACCTTCAGAAACTGTAGGATGGGGCTCAGACAGAGAGAACATGGAATTTTCTTTGTATTATCTACTCTATGTATGTTTTTCCCCAAGGAAACAAAAATTGGGATAAGAAAACCTGCATTCCATACCTGAGCTAAAAAAACCAAACAAACCCAAAAACCAGCTGTGCCAAATCTGCTGGAGATGTTGTTCAAAGGCTATTTTATTCTTCAAAAATTGCAATGGGATGCTGCCAGCATCCAGGACAATGTGGGTTTTGTGCCATGTGCTTTTAAAAACAGCAAATCAGCCAAACCAAAACTGTTTGCATTTGGGCCAGAATCTTCTCTTTCTGGGCTTAACTCTCCTCTCCCAGCCTTCTGTTTGTCAGACCTATGTCCTAATATGTGCACCAAACTCCAAAACCAAAAACCAGGTTGGGAGAGGGCTACAGTTCAGTCCCTTTGTGTCTGAAATTATTGTTCACAAAGGCTGAGACTTTTGTGATTTGGCAGAAATTAATAGGAATTGAGCGTCTAAATCCCTTAGATGGTTATGGAAATCTCAGCCTAAAATGTAAATCATAAGAGGTCCCTGCAGGATCCAGGCCAGTCAAACCCCAGAAGTTCACAGGTGCTTTTCAGCTGCCTCATCTTGTAAAGTGCTAAGGCAAAATCTTGGTCCCACTGAGCTCAGTGACAAAACTCCCCTTGACTTTCCTGGGGCCAGGATTTCACTCTGAGTGCCCTGTGTTGAAAGTAATATCAACGGGAATGTAAATATGCTCAGCACCTTGCAGGATCAGGCCCCATGGAGAACTGTCATTCCATCTTTGCAGGATCATGTAATAGGGTACACACACAGCGCTATTCTTTCCCTTCCCACTGCTTTTCAAGCAGCAAACAACATTGTTGGGGTAATGCCCCTTTAACGGGAGATGGTTCAGAGTGGGCAGATTGGAAAGCACCACTAGTCATAGACCTGCTGAGGAGAGCACAGGTGAACCCCTGGTTTACTGACAACATGAAGCTGAATTTTGTCTAGCTATTTAGTTATGTGCTACAATGAATTAATTTTCAAGAAAAATTGTCATTTCCCCCAGTATTCCAGGGAACTGCAAAAGAGTAGTTCTTAGCCCATGCTAAATACACGTTATTATTTGTATCACCATAGCATCTAGCTGCCCTAGTCATCTCTTCATCTCTCTGTGTGTATATTAAAGAATGTCTTTTTATAATACGTCAATGGCATTTTTACTGTGTGTGTGTAATGTGCACACACTAAAAATGACATCAGTCTGTTTTTAATAGAATCTCTTTAATTTATCTTCAGTACTATTTGGACATGTAACAAAAGTATATTCTTGGTGTGAAATGTTAGTCAATGTTAATAGGTTAAAATAATACATATTAATAGAGTATAAGAGTAGACCTACTGTATTTCTGAAAGTGTTGCTATACGTATTAGTGTCAAGGATTGATAGTTCTCTCATATGCATATGCAGTCTGCAGATAGCAATATAAAAAAATCAGACAGCATTTTATGAGCAGTCCAGTAGGAATACTTTCACAGCTTTGAAACATGGTTCATTTTCCTTTGTCATTACATGGAGCAATAAAATCATATAAGCGTTAATAAAGTATGACATATTGTAGGATAATTTTTAAACACTTTTTAATGTCTCTGTGATTATATTCTGTGTGCTCTTAATCTTCAGGCAGACCGCATTGTATATGAGCAAGTTTAAAGAAAAAAAAAAGTCAAATCATGGTTCTTATTTGTTCTACTTTTCAGCAGCCTTAATATACTGCACAATCAAACCTTGATGACTGTATCCCTGATTTATTGATTTATTTGGATATCTGAATAAACTAAATGTTAATTAATCTTTAGTATCTTTGTGGGTCATTGATCTGTTAAATCTGAACTCTTCACCCAAATAAAAATGTAGTTTGGCAACTAAATTTAGGCTAATGTACACACACATACATTGAGAGGCATTGATTGTGATCAGAAAATTTGCCCTCTATATTCAGATGACTTCATTTTCAAAAGTAGCTGCATGCAAAAACGTATGGGGTTACTATGCTGTTGCACCAAATGAATTAATTGTACTTACAGTGGCCACTACAAGTCAAAGGCCTGATCATTTTCTCCACACAACATTCCAGTAAAACAATGATTATTTTGAACAGTTTGGTTCATCACCCCTGTTCTGGTCCTCACCGGGACAGCCAAGCAATGTGGACACATCAAGTGCCCCCTTAGTGGCCAAAGCAGTAGGGAGGAGATAAGCAATCATTTGTTTGTTATTAAATAGGAAGGAGACGTAAAGGGTAGGAACATCATGTGAGCTGGGAGAGTAGAATCGAAGGCCTCTTCCTATGTTTGGTGCTGGAAAAGGGGGAATTCTCTCACTTCCTCTAAAAATATGTAAGATCAGCTGTGTTCGACAACATTAGCACTGAGTATCTCTTCTGACAGTGCAGGATATTAGCACAAACAAAGGTTAGCTCCAGCGCTTCCATTATCACATATGAAGCTTGCTTCTGCTGTGGACATAACGAATGGCAATTTTTAATTAAGTTACCGATATCTATATTGGGAACAAGCGTCATTTCTCTTGGTGTTGTGCTCCTTTTCAGCTCTGCTCACTACTCCTCTCTCCCTCTCCCTCCCCCCCAAGCAGTTACTGCTAAAACCTAATGTTTTCCCAGAGTAGAAAAATAACATCCTTCTAGTTTTACAAATGCTAGAAACGACATGTTATTTCCACCACTCTGGTATTTCCTGTTCTTCCAAAGAGTAGGAGTTACTGAAGCAATTAATTCTCTACTTGTGTGGTATAAACAAATATTATTGGATGCAATGTTAAGCTTCACCCAACCCTTAGGCCAGTTGTCTTCAAGCTATTACTTTAGCTTGCCAGGGTAATCAGAAGGTCAAAGCAAGTAACATGATGAATGAGCTGTATTAATCTACCTGTCTCGTTCCTGCAGGACTCTGCATTTTCTCTGATTGCCTTGTTGGGTTTTACAGATTTATGCAGTTCATTATAAAATATTGAGAGCAGATCTTAACTAGCACAGCCCTAGCTTCAGCTGCCAGTTTACACCTGCTTTCAACGGGTTTTGAAACCAAAGCTGCCACAGTAAAGGACAGGTGAGGGAGGGTTGAATTTCTTCTAATGGGTTACGAGTCCTTTGCCTATAAATTTGCAGGAAAAGAGGGTTTTGGTGGATAATGGTGTTCCCACCCCCTTCCTTGCTGTGGTCTCACTGAAACTCTGTGATAGAGCTGTCTTAGAGCTCTTCAGTTGCTGAACTAGGCTTCAGCAACATATTTAAAAACCTGCATGGCAAAATGCTGGAATTTTTTGTGTGTGCCAGCTTCATTCAGACCCACTCCTCCCACACTCTGCTTTGCTTTGTGAAATACAACTGATGAGAGAGATCTGTGCAGTCATTAAATCCCTCCCCTGCACACACACAATCCACAAAAGGGACTTGGGGATTATGACGCTCATTGTCACAATGCCTAGCTCTAGCTTTTAGGTGCCTAGAAAACTCACAGGAACAACACTGTGATCCACAAAGCCTGAGTTTGGCACTGAGGCTCCCCATACAATGATTGGGGAGAGAGAGGGGCCTTGGAATGGGATCCGCAAAACAGCACTCTAGGCAGGAGCTGCCTAACCTATCCAATGAAAGATGTCGACAAGAGCTGCCTAAACTATCCAATGAAAGATGTGTGTCCTGAACAGCGAGCGCCCCTCTTGGAGTTCGGAACCTCAGTCCAGGCTGGAGGGAGAAACCTATCTCTGTTTGTGATTCCCGCACCAGGGGAAGACAGGCATTCAGCTGCCTAAGTCATGTGCAGGGCCCAATCCAGTAGGTGTGCTCAAAGTCTGGCTAATACTGCACAAAGCAGGGGGAGGAAGGCCTCTCTGATCACCTTTTAGCCTGGTGGTTAAGGTACTCATCTGGGATGTAGGAGATCCCTGGCTCAAGTCCCGCTTCTGCCTGATGAATAGAAGATGGGATCTGAACAGGAATCAGCCAGCTCGCAGGTGAATGATCTAACCACTAGGCTATGGGATAGTCAGATGCGGGGCTTCCTCAGTCTCTCCTGTTGAAGCTGTTCCACTGCAATTATATAATTGAATAATTAAATATTAATTGGGCCAGAGATAATGTTTGAATGACTCTATATCCCAGTGGTTTGGGCACTCACCTGAGGGGTAACAGATCCCTATTCAACTCCTTTCTCCTCCTCAGGCGGGGGGGAGGGGGGGGCTTGAATTGGGGCTCTCCCACGTCCCCACATGAGTACCCTAACAATTGGGCTAAAGGTTATAAGGGAAGTCATCGTCTTCTGAGTTATTTTGTGTGAGCTCACCAAGGGGCCCCGTCTGATAGGCAGCCTCTGAGCATACCTACTGGAGTGGGCCCCACGTGCTATTTAGGTGGCCAAACACCTATCTTCCCCAATTCGTGCACCGCTCTGGGTCAGAGGCAGGAGATGGGTGCCTGGACACCTCAAGGGAGAAAGCAGATTACATGCTCAGAGGCAGAAATATAGGCACTAGGGAACTTTTATTGCAAAAACGTAGGTACTGAGTGACTTGAGGCACCCACAGGGTTAGACGGCAGCTGAACAGGTGTTTTGTGGATTGCAGTGGTGCCTAAAAATGGGATTTAGGTGCCTAGTACTTTTGTGGATCCCACTCAGAGTCCTGAATTTAGCAGAGGCAAACATCAGTAGCCTTCAAGTGGTCATTTGCTAACAGGCTGCTGCTTGAAGCATGCCCCTCCCTGCCAGCCAGTAGATATTCCTGTGAGGCTTTCCCTGTGTGTTATCACTGAGGAGATTTTTGCATCAAGAAAATGAAGTAAATTTGAGTAGTGAATATATTTGAGAAAATCATAATCTTTTTGCAGCCATTCATGAACAGAAAAAGAGGCAAATATTGATTCATTATGAATTATGAGCTCAGCTCTAGATTTTCTCCTTCATATCATTATTGTCTTTTCTTCAATTTATTTAGTTAGTTAGCTAGTTTACGAGAAGAGTTAGCGCCCTGGGGCCCTATTGTATGAAAAATTGAGTGGTATATTTAAAGATCCTATTTTATTTTCTGTGTTCTCTCTATGGCAAAAGACTCTTAAAATCTTTAAAAGTAAGGCATTGTATTGTAAAATAAATTACCAAATACTTTTCTTTAATTCTAAAATTAATTGGATTAGATTTTATGCGGCGGGAAATAATGGCCGTACCATTCTCAGAAGAGTATGTTATTCATCTGACCTCTGTGTGGAAGAAGGCAGTAGGGAGGGAAAAAAGGTATTAAATGATTGAGATGCTGGTCTGTCAAAGGAGGCCATTGGGTCAGAGAAAAATAAATGATCCGTGCACAGCCTAGAGGTAGAGAGGGCAAGGGAAATGTAACCCTTTGCCACTGATTTCTGAGCAGATACAGATTGGAAAGCAGACCGCACTGCAGGGCACTTAACTGGTCCCCCAACATGTTCCTTTGGCAGTGGGGGATGGTATTATGACTGCACAGTTATTCCGGATTAAATACTTTCATGAATATTTTTTCTCCTTGCAGGACCCTAGACCTTTGTACACTAGAAGGTGTCAGTTTTATTCAAGTGGAATAGGATTCTTATACGATGCCTACCAGACAGAGGTAAACAAAATGATATCATAGCTCATTCATTTCCTTTGGGATGTTCTGAGGGGTTCATTAGAAGCCCAAATGTTCTTTTTTTCCCCCCAATAGCACCCTCAATAATGTATTTCTCAGAAGGTTTTTGTGAGTTGACTATAATATTTACATCACATATAGCCATTCTCATTCCATCTTTATTACATAATCCTCTGAGGAGGTTTTGCTGCCTGGACTATTGTAGTAAATATCTAAGTTAATAAATTTGCATTAGCCAGAAAACTTCAAATCTCCACTGTAATCATCTAATATAAGCCAAGAATGTCCATATTCTGTATTCAGCTTCCCTTTATTATCTCAACCATATTAAAATGGCAGGAAGAATAACCGTACCCAAATAGGTTGCCTCCTGAAAAATCTAGACTTAGTTTCCCCCCCCCCCCCCCCCATGTTCCTTAGTATTAATTCTATTAATTCTGTGTTTTTCCCTCAAATGTGGGATTCCAGACTGGTGGTAGCAAGAAGGAAATAAAGCAGAGCCGAACTGAAAATAAACAAACAGTATTAGGGCTTACAGGAAGCCAGATATCCATAATCACAGTTCTTTCCACAGCTCTGAATGAGCTTATGGGAAATGTTACTGTTAATAATATTAGACAAGTCAAGTCTTTTACAAGTGTAAATGAGTAATGCAGTTGGAACCAGAGCATTCTGTAGTTTAAGAAAATATATTAAAGGAATATTTTACTGATCTTCTTGCTGACCTATCTCAATAAGACATAGGACCTGTGTCAGCATCTTTTCCCATAATTTTAATTCCCTCTTCTCCCCACAAAATAAAAAATATCAGGGATATGTCTACCAAGTAAACAGAACTATTTCTCTGCTAAAGAGAAGTTGATTAAGCTTCCCTGTGGATTTTCTCAAGCAGACCTCTTGATTCTAAAAGGCATCAGAGATATTCGACTATGTCTAGAGCTCCTAGGAATGTATAAATTTGAGCAGCTTTGAGATCTTTGCCCTCTTCTGGCAAAAAAAGTAGTATGGGTTTATAGCATCTTTATTTTAATGCCCTTGTAATAAATTCTTGTCTGGTTGTCCACTGACATGTTTTTCCAACTGAATTGAACTGGATTTCTGTAAACTAATCCAGAGATATTGATCCACAGCTGTCACGTTTAGCTTTTGTGTTTTTTATTTTAACCAACTGGTTACCAGCTGGCATGACCCACATTCCATGCAAATTTCTCACCAAGAAGGCAGATTATTTGCTTCATGCAGTTTTCCTGAGCACAAGTTTCCTTAGAAAAGCCATTGATAGCGTGCAAGTGATATATAACTGGTGGACTTTGCTCGTTTCATTTCCTTCCTTTGGCAGAAACAGATGGAATTTGATTTTCTTGCAATTACTATGAGGCGAGAACATCTCTTAAATTGGTGTTGAGGGCATGGAGAGGCACAACCAGGCAAAACATGAAAAAGATAATAATCTGGTCTCTGAAATGAAGGAATGGGACTTGACATGCAGAATAACCACAAGTGGCACATGATTTAGTGCCTGATTCTGTCCCCCTTGCTCACATTGAGTATTTATTTGTTTGGATTTATTCACTGCTCTCATAAAAAGGAGTGCTTGTTCTTGGCACTCCAAGCACGTTTTAAAAATTCAGTTTTAAAATAGACAACTCCAGTAACCCTCTCATCCAATAATTAGTATATCTCATAACTCAGAAGCTGAAAATATATTTAAGATCTTTACAGTCTTCTTCTAATATTACTCCCAAACTCTTTCAGACAGGGCAAATGTATGGGCCTTGCAGCATGCCTTGAATGTTGATAAACTAGGACAATTTCAAACCAAGAGTGAGTCCCAGAACCACAGGGTCATCACAGAGAATGGCCTTCCAGGCACCCCTCCTCTCTTGTACAAATGGGGCATCAACTCTGGAGTCCCTCCTGATCTCGAGTCTGGCAGCATGGCATAAGGAGAGAGGAAGTCTTTAAGATACATAGGTCCCAGGCCAATACGAACATATGTGATAGGTTAGAACCAACCAGCAGCTTAAATTTTACCTAGTTGCCAATAGGTGACCAGCACACATCCAAAAGCACTAGTGTCACGTGCTGCCAGGTAGATGCCCCCTGTAACAAGCAAGTGGCTAAGTTCTGCACCAACTTTATTTTACAGATAGATTTAAGATGCTGCCACGTCATGCAGTATAGTGGCACTTGATTAGATTGCTGTAGTCACTGAAACTAGTGGGTCTCCTCATAAAGTAAGTTACTATTCAGTGTGAGGAAGGGCAGCAGAATCAGGCCCTTGGTGATTTATGCCTTCAGTTCAGGAAAGCACTTATGCATGTACTGAAGTCCCATTGACTTGAAGTAAAAAAGACAGAGGTAAACAAAACACACCATAATTCAGTGGGTTTGTGATGGAGTAAGCTACATCTGTATCAAATTGTGAATTATGTATTGCAGCCTCCATCTTGGATTGTAACCTTCATTGTGACCTTCATTTCATAGTGTAACCTCCACTTTGGATTAGAGCATCCAGTTTGTATTACAGACTGAACACATGTATACCTTGCCCAGGGCAGGGTTATTGTGATATATATGAGACAGACACCTTACCCAGGAAAGGGGCTTGACACCTGGTTGAATGAGTGTGATAGTGAAGTTAGCACAGAGCAATCAACCTTTGATTATCTGTCAACTACTAGACCATCTTCATGGGACAGTGGACTCTCTGCACATAAGCCAAGCTGGGGGAAGGGTCTAGAATTGCCCAGCTGGAGCACATGGGCAAAATAGGGACAGAGACTGTATTCAAGGGTGGGCTTCTCTGATCAGTAGGACCGACCATCACCACGTGCCAGAAAACAAGGTTGGAAAGAGAGAAGAGGCAGGGGGGGACTCTGCCTTGCCTGAAACGCTGACCAGAACTCAGGCTCACAGAAGGAGTGAGAACCAGATCTCAGGACTTTCGTTATTTTGCAAAGATTTGTAATTCTCTAGTGATTTCTTATGAGTAAAGTGGCTGTGGTTAAGAAATTCCTTTGCTAAGCCTGTATTCCATATTTGCCTGCCACATTTTTCCTGAAGGGGTTAATTGAGACCCTCAAAGTGCCCACAGGAAGGTGGACCTCTGAGGGGGAATGTATAAGCAAATGTGGGGGTAGGAGGCTCAAGAGGGCTGAAGTGTTGGCTTCAGGGTCTAAGGCAGACAGGCTGTGGGACCCCACATCCCCAGGAAGGGGAGCAGCCATGAAGTCTGCCCCTGGGAGGGACCCAGAGGTGTGAACAGTGACCCAGCTCTTCCCAGGCTCGGTGGCTTAGTAGCATGTGAGATCCAGTGGTTGGGTCCACACAAACCAGTCCTTGCAAAGGGGGACTAGGCCAGGTTGTGACACGACTCATCGAGCAAACTCATGACTTCAATGAGATGTAGGCTCATACTTAAAGTGAAAGATGTGCTTAAGTACTTTGCTGAGTCCGGGACCTATATCATGTTGTGATGTTCTCTCAGTTAGCTTGTATCCATTGTATGGTATCTTGGCCTACGCCAAGGGCACGCTGCTTTTCTTTTTCTTTTCTTCTCCAGCCTCATCAGTTGTGGGCCCTGCACAAAGTCCATTGGTTTCAGTAGGAGTAAGGTATTACTTAATGTGAGCTAGGGTGGTAGAATCAGACCCTAAACCATGTGCCATTTGTGTTTGTTCTGCATATCAAGTCCTATGTCTGCATTTCAGTGACCAGACTGTTACCTTTTTCAAGTTTTGGCTGTTGTGCCTTGACCTCCTCTTAGCACCAATTGAAGGTAGCCAGCCAGCCAGTCAGGCAGCGGCATAAACAGCTGCAGCGGCACAGGAGCCAGCAAACAGAGCTGTAAACAGGGGAGTTTCAATGGGAGTTTGCAAGGGGAGACTAAGAGAGCTAGGCAGAGGAATAGACAGGCTAGTGAAGGGAGGGGGTGGTGTTCTGCTGGTGTTTTGGTGCCCGTTGGGGGTTTGTTTTGCTGTGGGTGTTGGTGGTTTGATTTGTGTTTCCCGGACTAACAGGTTTTAGGTGGGAAGGCCATGACCAATACAGAGGCAGCAGTGGAAGACACAATGAGGATGACTGGATGTGGAAGCTGTGGCATGTACATGATCCTGGAGGGGGTATCTGAAAAGAGTTTTGTTTGCATGAAGTGCTGCCTGATAGAGCTGATGGAAGAAAAGATCCGAGGATTGGAGATGCAGGTGGAAACTCTGGTGGAGTTTAGAAGAGGGTTCGAGCAGATGATGGAGCAAAGACATGAGACTGAAGGAAAAAGCTCAGACTTGCAGATGGAAGCAGGACCAAAGAACTCTGAGGGGAGACTGCTGGGTGAGGAAAGTGGACAGTGGAAGCATGTGACTAAGAGAACCAGACAGAGGAAAAGACAGGTTAGTGAAGGAGAAATAGAGCTCAGGAACAGGTTTGCGGAGTTGGAAAATGAAGAAGGGGCACAGCAGGTGGTCGCTGAAGGTGAGAGTGCAAGGAAGAAGAGAAGAGCAGCTAATCCTATAGGAAGAGGGGAAGAGTCAGTGGAGATAACAACACCAAATATGAGCCCCAGGAGGATACAGGATGGATTGCGGAGGATTGCAAGGGACAATAGAAATTGAGAGGACTTGCAGCCAGAAGGAGCAGGGGCTAGACCGGAGAATCGCACCATCACCAGGAAAAGGCAAGTCTACGTGATTGGGGACTCCTTACAGAGAAGAATAGACAGGCCTGTAACTAGAGCTGATCCAGAGAACAGAAGGGTGTGCTGTCTGCCGGGTGCTAAGATACGGGATGTGGACCTGAGGCTGAAAAGGATCCTAACGGGAGCGGGAAAGAATCTGCTGATTGTCCTTCATGTGGGAACAAATGATATGGCTAGATTCTCGCTGGAATGTATCAAGGGACTCTATGCCAGGCTGGGGAAGACGCTTAAGGAAATCGAGGCTCAGGTGATCTTCAGTGGGATTCTGCCTGTTCCTAGAGAAGGGCAACAAAGGTGTGACAAGATTATGGCGATCAACAGATGGCTCAGGCAGCGGTGCTATAAGGAGGGCTTTGGGATGTATGGCCACTGGGAAGCATTCATGGACAGAGGACTGTTCTCTCGGGATGGACTTCACCTGAGTAAGGAGGGAAATAGACTTCTAGGATGGAGGCTGGCACAACTGATTAAGAGAGCTTTAAACTAGGAATTTGGGGGAGATGGTTGGGAGATGTCCAGGTAATCTCCACGCCGGAATTTAACATTGAGAAGGAAGAAAACAAAGTAAGAAAGGATACAGCCGTGGGTATGAGAATGGACGTAAGGAGGAAGGGTAGTGAATATACCAGTCTAATGCTGGCGGTAGAATGTCTGTGCCTAATTGGGTAAAGAATGTCAGTGAAGCCAAACGGCAAAAATTAAGATGTTTGTGCACTAAAGCCTAGGTAACAAAATGGAGAAACTAGAGCTACTGGTGCAGGAAGTGAAACCAGATATTATAGGGATAACAGAAACATGGTGGAATAGTAGTCATGACTGGAGTACAAGTATTGAAGGCTATGTGTTGTTTAGGAAAGACAGAAATAAAGGCAAAGGTGGTGGAGTAGCATTGTATATCAATGATGAGGTAGACTGTAAAGAAATAAGAAGGGATGGAATGGATAAGACAGAGTTTGTCTGGGCAAAAATCACATTGGGAAAGAAAGCTACTAGAGCCTCCCCTGGGATAGTGCTTGGGGTGTGCTACAGACCGCCGGGATCCGATTTGGATATGGATAGAGACCTCTTTAATGTTTTTAATGAAGTAAACACTAATGGGAATTGTGTGATCATGGGAGACTTTAACTTCCCAGATATAGACTGGAGGACAAGTGCTAGTAATAATAATAGGGCTCCGATTTTCCTGGATGCGATAGCTGATGGATTCCTTCACCAAGTAGTTGAAAAACCAACAAGAGGCGTTGCCATTTTAGATTTGGTTTTGGTGAGTAGTGAGGATCTGATAGAAGAAATGGTTGTAGGGGACAACCTTGGTTCGAGCGATCATGAGCTAATCCAGTTCAAACTAAATGGAAGGATAAACAAAAATAGATCTGGGACTAGGGTTTTTTATTTTAAAAGAGCTAACTTTAAAGAATTAAGGAAATTAGTTAGGGAAGTGGATTGGACTGAAGAACTTGTGGATCTAAAGGTGGAGGAGGCCTGGAATTACTTCAAGTCAAAGTTGCAGAAACTATCAGAGGCCTGCATCCCAAGAAAGGGGAAAAAAATCATAGGCAGGAGATGTAGACCAAGCTGGATGAGCAAGCATCTCAGAGAGGTGATTAAGAAAAAGCAGAAAGCCTACAAGGAGTGGAAGATGGGAGGGATTAGCAAGGAAAGCTACCTTATTGAGGTCAGAACGTGTAGGGATAAAGTGAGAAAGGCCAAAAGCCATGTAGAGTTGGACCTTGCAAAGGGAATTAAAACCAATAGTAAAAGGTTCTATAGCCATATAAATAAGAAAACAAAGAAAGAAGTGGGATCGCTAAACACTGAGGATGGAGTGGAGGTTAAGGATAATCTAGGCATGGCCCAATATCTAAACAAATACTTTGCCTCAGTCTTTAATGAGGCTAATGAGGAGCTTAGGGATAATGGTAGGATGACAAATGGGAATGAGGATATGGAGGTAGATATTACCACATCCGAGGTAGAAGCCAAACTCGAACAGCTTAATGGGACTAAATCGGGGGGGCCCAGATAATCTTCATCCAAGAATATTAAAGGAACTGGCACATGAAACTGCAAGCCCATTAGCAAGAATTTTTAATGAATCAGTAAACTCAGGGGTTGTACCGTACGACTGGAGAATTGCTAACATGGTTCCTATTTTTAAGAAAGGAAAAAAAAGTGATCCGAGTAACTATAGGCCTGTCAGTTTGACATCTGTAGTATGAAAGGTCTTGGAAAAAATTTTGAAGGAAAAAGTAGTTAAGGACATTGAGGTCAATGGTAATTGGGACAAAATACAATATGGTTTTACAAAAGGTAGATTGTGCCAAACCAACCTGATCTCCTTCTTTGAGAAGGTAACAGATTTTTTTAGACAAAGGAAATGCAGTAGATCTAATTTACCTCGATTTCAGTAAGGCATTTGATACGGTTCCACATGGGGAATTATTAGCTAAATTGGAAAAGATGGGGATCATTATGAAAATTGAAAGGTGGATAAGGAACTGGTTAAAGGGGAGACTACAACAGGTCATACTGAAAGGTGAACTGTCAGGCTGGAAGGAGGTTACTAGTGGAGTTCCTCAGGGATCAGTTTTGGGACCAATCTTATTTAATCTTTTTATTACTGACCTTGGCACAAAAAGTGGGAATGTGCTAATAAAGTTTGCGGATGACACAAAGCTGGGAGGTATTGCTAATACAGAGAAGGACCGGGATATCATATAGGAAGATCTGGATGATCTTGTAAACTGAAGTAATAGTAATAGGATGAAATTTAATAGTGAAAAGTGCAAGGTCATGCATTTAGGGATTAATAACAAGAATTTTGTTTATAAATTGGGGACACATCAATTGGAAGTAACAGAGGAGGAGAAGGACCTCGGAGTATTGGTTGATCACAGGATGACTATGAGCCGCCAATGCGATATGGGCGTTAAAAAAGGTAATGCGGTCTTGGGATGCATCAGGCGAGGTATTTCCAGTAAAGATAAGGAGGTGTTACTACCGTTATACAAGGCACTGGTGAGACCTCATCTGGAATACTGTGTGCAGTTCTGGTCTCCCATGTTTAAGTAGGATGAATTCAAACTGGAACAGGTACAGAGAAGGGCTACTACGATGATCCGAGGAATGGAAAACCTGTCTTATGAAAGGAGACTCAAAGAGCTTGGCTTGTTTAGCCTAACCAAAAGAAGGCTGAGGGGAGATATGATTGCTCTTTATAAATATATCAGAGGGATAAATATCAGGGAGGGAGAGGAATTATTTAAGCTTAGTACCAATGTGGACACAAGAACAAATGGATATAAACTGGACATTAGGAAGTTTAGACTTGAAATTAGACGAAGGTTTCTAACCATTAGAGGAGTGAAGTTCTGGAACAGCCTTCCAAGGGGAGTAGTGGGGTCAAAAGACATATCTGGCTTCAAGACTAAGCTTGATAAGTTTATGGAGGGGATGGTATGATGCGATAGCCTAATTTTGGCAATTAATTGATCTTTGATTATTAGCAGGTAAATATGCTCAATGGTCTGTGATGGGATGTTAGATGGGGTGGGATCTGAGTTACTACAGAGAATTCTTTCCTGGGTGCTGGCTGGTGAGTCTTGCCCACATGCTCAGGGTTTAACTGATCGCCATATTTGGGGTCGGGAAGGAATTTTCCTCCAGGGCAGATTGGCAGAGGCCCTGGAGGTGTTTCGCCTTCCTCTGCAGCGTGGGGCACGGGTCACTTGCTGGAGGATTCTCTGCACCTTGAGGTCTTTAAACCACGATTTGAGGACTTAAATAGCTCAGACGTAGGTTAGGGGTTTGTTACAGGAGTGGGTGGGTGAGATTCTGTGGCCTGCATTGTGCAGGAGGTCAGACTAGATGATCATAATGGTCCCTTCTGACCTTAAAGTCTATGAGTCTATGAGATATTCTTGCATTTACTGTGAGGCGAAAACATCAAATTCTATCTGTTTCTGTCACTGACTTCCTTTGTTCACTCCTTAGTCTTTGTGTGGCCCCCCTTCTTCTCTGTTGTTTTTTTCTTTGAGCTGTTCACGTCTTCCAGAGTCACCATATTCTCTCATGGAATAATACATTATTGGATGGGCATGTGACAGAGGTCATCTGATAAGTGCTTTTCAAAGGCAGCAATTTATTCCTAAGCCTGTTGCTACCATCTCTTTCATGAGGAGAAAGGCTCCATTCACTAGTAAATGCTCTTTTCATAGTACAAACAGAACCTTTCTGAATGGTCACAGCATACTTAAGAAAGAAGGTAGCAATATTGTATTTTCCATACCATTAGCAGTTCCAATATTTTGAAACTCTATTAATAAAGCTAAAGACCTCAAAAAGAAACTTGCGTATAAAATATTACAATTAGCCTGCTATGTCAAATAGAAATGATGTATGCATATTACATTGTAAGGGTCATTAAAATGATCTCTTGTCTGAATACAGTGTGACTTGCATATGTCTGCATTTATATGTCTGTTCTCTAGAGTCCATAGTCTCACAAAGCAACCTTTTCATTTCTGTATTCCAGAGCTTGCTGGAAATGGTACTCATTTGCTTAATTGCTTAGACTTTTTTCCTATTATATTTTGGTTTTTGTTCTACATTTTTTTATTCTGGTGTAATAAAAGCTGAAGGGAGAAGGAGTGAGACCTTCAGGAGCAGGGCCGGCTCCAGGCACCAGCAAACGAAGCAGGTGCTTGGGGTGGCCAATGGAAAGGGGCGGCACGTCCAGGTCTTTGGCAGTAATTCGGCAGCGGGTCCCTCAGTCCCTCTTGGAGCGAAGGACCTGCTGCCGAATTGCCGCTGAAGAATGAAGCGGCGCGGTAGAGCTGCCGCCAAAGTGCTTTATCTTTTCTTTTTTTTCCCTTCGCCGTTTGGGGCGGCAAAAAAGCTGGAGCCGGCCCTGTTCAGGAGATGCAGGAGGTTCTAACAGGTAGACAGAAAGACTTAATATAATTCACTAGAGAATATTATTATTCACATCTCTGGCTGCAGAAAGGGGCCTTAGTGTAAATGAGAATCAGGCCCATGATATCACGTTTAGATTATAAAAAAAGGTGAACAGATTTGATCCAACAAGTTCATGACAGCAAAGCCTTATAACATCTGAGGGGAAATATTTTCAGTATTTTTATGGTGCTTTAAACAAAAAATGCAAGAACCTTTTCTGGGGTTGTATGTATTGTGTTTGAATGCTGAAGACACTCTGGCAGGAGGTGGTTTGTACAGTTACTCTCCAGTTTCCGATCCGAAAGGAATGTTTGGATACCTGTCAGTTATTGTATAATGCTGTAGTTTCACTGTGGCCTCTTTGCCTGCTTCCTCTCCTTTGGGTGAAAGTTAATTTTTGTACCAGTGCAAGCACCTGAGAGTAAACCAAATGTGTTGCTTCTATGTGGTCAATGGGATGACTTGTAAAATGGTGGCCAGGCTGTAGCTACAGTACTTAGACTAAAGAATGATCCCTTCTCTTATTCCCAGGTAACGTGTTACACCTTAAGCAGCAAGTGCCAGCTGAGAGTAAAGAGCAATACATGCTATTGCTGTGACCTGTACAATTGTGAAAAGTAAGTACATGCTCTATCAGAATGTGTATGTTTATTTGTACAGTATGTGTATTCTAGAGTACAGACCCTTTGCATTTAGGCCAGTATCCTGGGAATCAGCACACAGCTGGCTAGCAGGCTGTGCACTGGTGATAACCCTGTGAGAAGGCACATGAATACTCCCCACCCCAAACTGCAGAGCCAGTGCATGGCCAAAAAGCTGCAATAGCACCCACATTGCCTGCAGCACCCTTCACATAATACAAATAGCTCCCCTGCATTCAGCCGCACAGTAGGTCCCTATGGTGAGGTCTGAACTGCACAGGAGTGTGCATTCCCCTGATCCTGTTCTCCCTTCCCCATGGACATGTAGGATAAACTGTCTCTGGGGCCCTGCTCACAGTGGAGATGGGGACATGGTTTGCCCCTCAGTGCTCTTATTATTTCAGTGGGTTTTCTTTAAAAATTGTCCGTAGGATTTTGTTATGTGGCCACCAAAATAAATAAATAAATAAATAAAGCACAACCTTGTAAAGACTCTTTGGTGAGCTTGCATTACAATTTTCAAAATGGATTTCATGTGATCATTTGTTCACTGATCTCTGGGAGCAAAATTAATGGAAATATCGTTTCCATGTCAAAACTGTACATCCTAGGCAGGGCCTTGGCGTTTTCACAAGCATTTATGTGCTCAAGGGATTTTACTCAATGGCCATGAGGATAGGTACAGTATAAAGGAGAATGTTGATCATATTTCCAAAAGGTTTCCATTTTAAGTCAATCTTACCAAAACACAGGCTGAGAAGATATAACCGTGGAAGTGCATGAATATGCTAGTCAAGTAACAGTAGGTGACTAAATCAGCCCTTGGAGAGAGGCTAGCCCAAGATGAGCTCAGAGTGGTGGTGCAGCAGGCTGATGTGGCCTCCCCTACCTGGCAAATAACACTATTGCCAAACAAAATAAACTCATGAGATTTATTTCCAGCCTGAAATCCCTTCCCAGTGCCTTCCTTATTGCACACATGTACGTCAGTACCATTGCAAGCAGCATCATGTTGTGTAAAGAGCAGGAAACTCTCAGGAAAATCTCCTGGGGTGGGGTGGGGCTGGTAGGGAAGGGGGAGATGCTGGCTCTTGTGCTTTCTGTGTACCAGCTGGAAAGTGCTATTTCACATTTTAGTGTCACACACCCTAGATTGACCTCCTGAACCCCCCCAGGTTCACATCAGAGCTCTCATTTTTTGTTTTTACCCATGCCTGCAACTCTGAATGACCCAGCCCTCCTCAAACCTAGGTTGGCACATACGGGAATTCCAAAAGTCATACAAGTTTGGGAGAAGGTTTTCAGTGAAACTGGCAGAGAAATGGACAAATATGTTTTGCTTTTGCAAACACCCCCCCTCCCCCCAAAAAACAACAACAAAACATTTTGTTAAGCTTTACTTCCCTGAAAGATTAAAGTGAAGTTTGGGACTAGAGGGAGATACGAGTTTCCCCAGAATGCTAGAGCAGTGGATGAGTTTCTGGGGTTCAGATTTATAGAACCAATTTGACAAAGTCAAAGCCTGGATGAATGCTTTTCTTTCCTGGCCTATGAGATGCTAAATCGAACTGCCATGGTATGTCTGCTACTGATCAGGTTAGTGCCATCTGTACTTTTGTAATTTTAGTGAAAGCAATTTATTCACTCATCCTAGTGTGTGTATGTTTTATTTAACCTCACTCTTAGGGTTTTCAGGAAGTGGTTTGGCCTGGTTAGAGAGGTGAGAAATAAGAGGGTAACAATAGAGGTGCACAAAATAATGCATGGCATAGCAAAGGTAAATTAGACCGTCCTATTCACCCTTTATATAGTATAAGAACAAAGGGAAATCCACCTGAATTGAAAGGCGATATATTGAAACTGGGAATATTTTCTTAACAAGACATAATTAATGGTGAATCTCACTGCTGCAAGGTAACATTGACTCCAAGAGGTTAGCAGGATACAACACAGAATTGATCCTTACATGGATAAATAGAACATCCACAGTTATGGGATAGAGTGAAAAATATAAGGGATTGAAAGTTAACCCTTTTGCTTCTGGGCATGAACCGCTAACTGATAGAGGCTTGGAAGAAACTCCCCTGTAGGCAGCCCATGGAGCCTGTACATTATGGGCCTTCTTGCACCTCCCTGTGAAGCACCTAGTACTGGTCACCATCCAAGACAGGAGATGATTTTATTATCTATTTATATTGTGATAGTGCCGAGAGACCCCAACCAAGATCAAGGCCCCATTGGGCTAATCAATGAACAAACAGAGACCATCTCTGCCCTAAAGGCTTTAGCTGTTTTGCCTGTGCAGATTGTACAGGGTGCAAGGGAAAACAGGCACAGAGAGGTGAAGAGCTAGATTCACAAAGGTGCTTAGGCACTTGTGTTCAACATTTAGGCATCATGGACGTTCTCAAAGCCATGGCTCAGCTGCCATCTCATCCTAAAGTCCCCAAAGCACCTACATTTCTGCCCGCAGGCATGTGCAAAGCCATTTCAGTCCCAGTGCTCAGACCATCCCTGTGGGCTAGGGCTTTGCACAAAAGCCAGTCTGTGGGGGTGCAGAGGGGTGTGTGTCCCAGAATGCCCAGTAAGCTGGTGGTTCAGAAACTCACCTGGGAGGTGGAACATCTTAGGTCGAATCCCTGCTCTCAAGCAGGCGCTTGAACACAGGTCTCTCACCGCACAGGTGAGTGCTCTGACCGCTGGGGTGCTGGATATTCTGGGGCGGGTCTCTCAGTCTCTCCTGTTGGAGCTGTTCTACTTCATAGAATCAATTAAATATTTAGATTTATCAATAACAATTAAGGATGCCATTAGGCAGCAGAGCACCTAAGTACCTTTGTGAATGTGACCAGTGCTAAGGGGACCATTGGCTTTATCTGCTATGGTGATTGATGTCTACGATGGGGTGTAGCTGACCACAGCAACAGGTGGTGTGCTGCCACAACTATGCACCGCAGCAACAGGTTTGTTATTTATATAAATACTCAGAGCTGGCTTGGCTCTGCACAGGAGCACTTTAGGTTTCTCCATGCCTTCCCATTCTCCTTAGCATTTTCCCTACCCAGCATCCCCAGTTGCACTCCATGAGCCTCACTGGAATTCAGAGCAAAAATTTCACAGGACACTCTTCTCTGCCTTTCATCAAAATGTCCCCATGGTGAAGGGAAGGGCTTCGGAGGTAGCACACATATCCCTAGAGCAAGCAGGCAGAAACTCTCTCCAGCTGAGATAGCTGGTATGGAAGTGGGTGGGTGGGAAAGTGTTACTACTCGGCAGTTGTGTTTGCCTTGTGTTTGCAAATAGAATAGCAGGGTGTTTCAAAACATGGGATCTGGTTTCTCCAAATACCACACAGTACACAGACTCTGCAGCAAACAAAGCTTGGGTTCATAATTTGCCTGGTTTGTAATAGCAGTTGCTATGTATGAATGTAAAATATTATTTCTAGATAGCACAATCTGCAATTTGAAGAAACATCTTTTTGATATCCATTAGGTCCTGAATTGTGTTGCCTCTGTCAGTTTGAAACCACAGACACTATGCAAATGTAGCCAGTTAGTAAAATCTCCCTTCCCTGTTCTTGGATTCACTTCTTAAGCAACATGCACATTCGACAAGGATCCTTGAAGCAATGCTTACAGGTGAACTAAGGAGGAAGCTGTGCTAGTCATGTTTTAGCTGGTAGCTGCTCTCAAACACATTAGTAAGAGTGCCTGCAAATTAGAAATGTAGCATCACCTATTCGTGCCGTAGCTATGCTAGAAAATTGTACCAAAAAATCCCCACATGTGCTAATGCTTGTCAGCTGAATGAGGGGTAGCACTGGGGGCTCCCCTAGCATGGCCATTGGTAGCTTTATTTTTTGTTAAACCAGTTTAATTTGACATAGTGATTAAAAAAACAGGTCATGCTGCAGAGAATCTATACCAGAACTCCCAGGGGGTTAGCTGAGCAATGTTAGCTCCTGTGGGAATGTTTGTGTACAATTTCCTCGTTCAGACAGGGCTGGGCTACTTGCTCTTGCTTCAGCTATTTTGCCTGAGAAAAAATTAAACATTTTAGGATTTAGCTGGGCTGGTGCTCTGTAAATCACTGATGTAGTAGTGACACCATTTCTATCCCATTGCAGTTCAGAACAGTCAACCAGCTACTACGAGTTTCTTGGAGTGAACAGCTGTCAGGATGTGGTTCACTTGTACCGGCTGCTGTGGGCCTCCACAGTCCTGAACATCGTTGGATTGTTTCTTGGGATAGTCACGGCAGCCATACTTGGGGCCTTTAAAGACATGGTAAGACTTGCAAGTCCTGCAGCTTTTCATCAGTGGTGATTTCTGTATGTTGCTAATTATCCTGTTACCTAATGTGTTAAAAAAATAGACAGCAGAACCATACACAGCAAGTGCTCACAAAATGTTTCCTGCATGAGCTTTGAGTTCTTGGACTGTGCTCTGGCCAGGTGTTATAGCTAAGTAGCGTCAGGCCTGGTTAATACACGTGTACGTAAGAAGCTGGCATCTGTAGCAAGTCATGTGGGTGGTTCAGTAAGTGGCCTCTTTTTTCTGAGTCAGCACTGAACCATTGGCCCAGCATGGTGCTAGAAGGTGCCAGTTTGGTGCAGGTGGTGCCAATTTAATAGATATATGAAACCGAGGTCCTAACCACTTGTGAATATTAAAGATTGTGTGATTGTGTTCCAAAGAGCAGGGATTAGCTCTGGAGTATCAGCCAGGTTCTGATGTGAACTATTACATTCTGCTAACCTAAATTCCCTTTTTGGTTTCCATAAGAGATCCCGTTCTTCTTCCCTGCCTCAGCCTGCCCTAACCCGCTGTGCAGTGGTGGTGTGTGAGGACAGTAGCTGCTGCGCTGTGCTGAAGAGGTGGCTGTGATTAAGTGTGGATAAAATGATTCCAAAATACATGGCTGTATGTTCCTGGCTGTTCTGCAATGGGGAGCGGCTCAAACCCAGGTTACTGTGATTACACGGGGCTAGCACAGAAACAGCACAGATGGAAAAGACATGCTTCCTCCCTTCCCCTCAGGAGCAGCCACCACCACAGCAGTGTTTACTTTACAATATTCATTAGTCTTTGGGGTATCACTTGCCAAAAGCAAGAGGAGGGTGGAGGGACCAGGGAGCATTGCGTCCAGCAAAGCTGCCTTCATTTAGCTGCAAAAGACCATGCATAAGTTAATGTTGCTTGTCGCTACATTAATTCCTGGTGTGCATCTTCTGTGGCTCAGTAGGGGCCAGGACTGATTCAGACAATGCTGGTCAACCTGTAGCTACAGAGGCCCCTGCCTAAAGGGCAGGTTGAAACAGTGATGTGATGTTTGCCTTTGCTGCGTGATGGGGAGTGTAAGCTATTTTGTGTGGAACTGGGGATGGGGGAGGAGCTGGGGCTGGGGGCGGAGCTGGTCTGGGGGCGGAGAGGGCCTGGAGGTGGAGCAGGACTGGGGGCTAAACGAGGTTGGGGGAGGAGCTGCATGCCCCCCCCGAATGTTCCTCCACACCACTCTAGGGGGGCACGCTTCACAGTTTGGGGACCACTGCTTATAAAATATATTCCTCCTATTCCGGCACAACCACCCCAGTGTGCTCCTTCAGCAAAACACACACAGGAAAACAAGCTATCAGTAACTAACTCTGTGTCATGATTCAGGGCTTTTAGAAACATTTTATTATAGCAGGGCCATGTGAGTTATTTAAAAAAAAACATCGTTAAGAGGCTGCACAATGTACACCAGTATACAATTCCCCTCCTACATTCGGCAAACAACCACACAGCCATTTTGCACAAGCAATGTGCAAACACGCAGCAGAGTATCGTTTACTCTGAGGCGTGAGGGGGATTTGGTGACTCAAGGGGAAGTGGTATGAAGAGTGTTCCCACAGTGCCGGTAATGAAACACAGCCATCTAGTAATGAACAGCCTGTGCCTCCTTTCCTGAAGGGAGAACAAGCTGCTTTCCAGTGTTACTCATGTTCCATAGACACACATGGGGAAAGGGCACATGTAAAAATGAGCGGGTAGAACAGGAAGGAGAAGAATCAGGAGATTCCTGAGCAGAGGGGAGAATTACAGAGCCAATTTTAACTAATGCTGACACAGCCCTTCTGCTTCATTCTTCTCCTGGTCTTCCCTTTTTTTGTCTCTACTCTTCCCTCTTACTTTGGAAATGATTGAAATGTTGCTTTTCCTGGGTCCCCGGGCCAGTAGCTTTGTTCAGGCCAGTCTCCTGCAGTGGTCAAGATTTATCTGAAACATAGTGATCAACCACATTGGATCCATTTTAAATGTCCTGCTGTGTGTGTGTGTCAGGTTTGACTACTACCCATTTCAGCTGTTGTAAGCTTCTACTCCTTGGGATATATTAGCTAGGGCAAAGAGGTGAAAGGAGGAAGCCTTTTCAGTACTTCCCATTGGGTGGTGGTGTGGCTAGTGCCAGATTGTTGTGAAGTCTTTTTCTCTTCTGAAGCCCTCACTTGATCACTTTGTGAGCACCACTGCTACATCAAGAATTAAATTTCCATCTTTTTGGAGACTGAGACATCACCTCAGTCTTCTACCCAGCACTGGAAATCTCCAATTTGTTTCTGTAACATCTGCTGTGGGTGCTCTGAAGGACAATGGCTGCATTACTAAATGCTATAAAGATACATTTAATTTTAACAACACATTTCTCCAGGCTAGCAGGGCTGCTGTGGGCAGAGACACAACGTACAGATGCAGATAAGTAATGGGAAGGTGGCTTATAAACCTTACAAGGCAGGTTAAAAGGTAATTAAATTAAATTAAGCTTTCCCAAAACCAATAGGAGTTGGGAATGCTCCTCTGAGAATTAGGTGATAATGGTGAAATCCACTCCTGTGCAGAGGGCCAACACAAGGCTTATACAACACATAAATCCCACTTTTACTTAAGCTAAGGCTTAAAGGGGAATTTAGGTGTTGCATAGACCTTGGACTGGTCTTTTGCTCCAGAAATACTCTTTGGGGTGAAACTCATCCCTCTGCAAGCATTGATTTACTATCACTGCTCATGAGGGGTGCAAAGCTATTGAAATGTTCCTACAAGAAACAGAATAATTGTGACCAAATTTCATACCCTCACACATCACAATATGCTGGAAAGGCTGAGCTTGCATTTACAGATTTGGGCATTCAGGCCAAGCAAGCATCCAAGCAGCAAAAAGCAATGGAATGAAACTACAGCAGCGGTCATGCAACATCATCTCAGTGTGGGGCAAGTTTGTTCAGCTCCCGACAAAGCTGAGGAAATCAGAGAGCTGCTTAAGTTTCCTCTGCAGCAGGAGCGGAGGGGTGGGAGTGAGCACTTTATCTGCTTACGACTAAATCTGTGTAAATCACCACAAACATGTGTTAAACAGAGAAACCCCACAACAGTGTCAAACGTTATAAAAATCAATAATAGAACTCCTGTTATTCACTACAGCAAATGATTTTCCAGTCTCCTTTTGGGCAACCTACACTATCTGGTTTACTGATTTGCTACTTTATTTCAGTAGCTGTGTATCAATAAACAGCTGTTAGGATACTGGGGCCTCAGAAAACACAAAGTTCGGCAAGGAAAGGCATGCAAAAGGGCATGGGGTTGATATAAAAAAAATAAAATTTGGGGTGAGAGAATCATAATCATCTGTTTTTTCATGATGTAATCTTCTCAGAAATACCACAGGCATTGTGAAGGTTTATATAGAAATTGTCCTTTACAGTTCCTGAGGGCATTTCTTTAAGGATGAAATCTAAAAGAGACAGCGAGGATGTCTAGTAAAAATCATGTGTAGCTTAGGGGAGTTATAGCTACGTTATAGCTATGGTGGTGTGAGAATGAGCTGAAAAACAAAGTGCAATTGCTTTGAAACCCATCAGATTTTCCTGCACAGAAAATAATATTTTGTCTTCCAAAAATTGGAACATAGTTGCTTCTGGTGCCTGAGTTTCTGGCACAGTGGTTTTAAAAGTTTTCACAGAGATTGTGGTGAGAAGGACCAACATATGTAGCATGTAACAAGTAAAGAAGTTGGCTAACTGCAATGAATACCAATAGAATACCCGTGTTTCATGTTGCTGTTGAAAAAATGTGTCTGTCTTGGTTTATATCAACGGATCGATAAGTCTCAGCCTACATTTCATGCTTCATTCTGATTCAGGGCTGAGCCACATGGCAGCTTGAAAGGCCTTACTCTCATTAGCTTGTTCTCACTATTTCTCTGGAGTAGGGGATGTCTCTCTGTTCCACACTTTCCTTTCTCCAGCCATGGAGGAAGAGAGGCCCAGCTCCACAAAGATATTTAGGATCTGGGCCAGAAGCATTGGCAGTTCTGTCTTAATGTACATGTTTGTATTAGATGTCTATAAAACTCATGTTAATTAGAAAAAAGCACCCCCTGACAGCTTAGCTACATGTTGAAATTCACCTAGAACAGGGCTTAGTCGACTGTTTTTTCTGTTGAAACCAATGGGAGGACGATCCTTGCAATTTCAGTAAAGTGATTTCACAGGGACATGGCTACCTCCATGCAATAAGCTCAGAGTCAGCCCCTTCCGTAGAAACACCCAGTAAAGTTATTACTGTAATTACGTTTATGTATTTTTATTATTTCTATATAATTATGTATCGATCCAACATTTGATAGAAAATCATTCTTCTTATGTCCCATGTTATGTGTTAAGCACTGACATGGGCCTTGGTGTTACACAAAATCCAAAGGAAGCCTTCAGCCCCCATCATCGTGGAAATGTTTGTAGGTGCCACCTTCCCAAATCAGCGTGAATGTGAACGTGTAGACGTTTCCTCACTTAGGCCTCACAGACCTCACAGGAAGGGGGTTGGAGTGCACAGTGCGGGAGGGGGCTCAGGGCAGGGGTGCATGGAGGGGTGCAGAGTGCGGGAGGGGGCTCAGGGTGCAGGAGGGGTGCAGGGTAGGGCAGGGTGTTGGGGTGCAGGCAGGGGGCTCAGGGCAGGGGGTTGGGGTGTGGGGTACAGGAGGGGTTCAGGGTCTGGGCTCCAGCCCAGCGCCACTTACCTGGAGCAGCTCCAGCGTGGCAGTGGGGCTAAGACAGGCTCTCTGCCTGCCCTGGCCCTGCGCCGCTCCGGGAAGCGGCTGGCACCACATCCCTGCGGCCCTGGGAAAGGGGGGGCAGAGGGCGCCGTGCATTGCCCTTGCCTGTGGGTACTTCCCCCGAAGCTCCCTTTGGCCGTGGTTCCCCGTTCCTGGCCAATGGGAGCTGCGGGGGAGGTACCCACAGGCAAGGGCAGCGCACGGAGTCCTCTGCCCCCCCCCTTCCCCTGGATGTGGTGCCGGCCGCTTCTGGGAGCAGCACGGGGCCCATGACACCACTTGGGTGGCAATCCCACAGGCCAGATCCAAAGCCCTGAGGGGCTGGATCCAGCCCACGGGCCATAATTTGCCCACCCGTTTTACATGTACAGAAACTATTAGTAAAGCAGCAGCTGAATCCTGACCCATATGTCACCTTTGCAAGATGTGATGATTTGCCAGGTTAATTTTAAAAGAACCTCCAGAAAAACACTGGCTACTCATTGGATCAGGCCCATGCGGGTAGGGAGACAACAAAGGGGTTCTGGAGTAAGGAGTGCTGCAACAGTCTCTTCCCTGGTTGAACAAAGGTGGTGGGAGGCCAGGCCACGAATAGCAAGTGCTAGAAAGGGTATGTGCCACTGCATGTGTCTCAAGAGCAAGAGGGGAAAAAGCCTTATAGCATCAGTTCATTTCTGCTACTGCAGAGTGAGTGCAGCAGCATGCTTGCTCAGTGATGGCAAGAAGTAGGGATATTATGTGCCTGGAGAAGTGGAAAATTGTGGGGTTAGGGGTGCTTTTGGGGGCAGAGGTCAAGGCTGCCCCCCCACATGCTTCATGGGTTCTAGGCTTGGTGCTTCTTGGGCTGGAGTCCTGCCCACTGCATCGTCAGCAAGGCCTGAGGAAGCGCTGGACATTTCTTAAGGTGAAAAAGAAAGCAGCTGTGTCACTTCAGACCAACACCCCCCCCCCCCCCCCCGCGAACACCCTATTTCTAGAGAGTAAAGTAAAAGTATGTGTGGGGGTGGGGAGGAGGCTTTAATTTCAAAGTTCCTTGGTTTCCTAACTTACTTCTCTAGAGGGTACAGTGGTATTGTGAGGGTTCATGTATTAATGTTTGAGACTCTTGGATGGCTGGTACAATCAAAGTAGAAAATAACATTTTTATTAGTATGAAGGGGGAAATGACTTGTACAGTGTGTGTATTTTTTATGCTGGGGAAATAAGAAAATAGAGAAATCAAACATTGTCAAATGATCTGATCAGTCAGTTTGATGTAGTCAAAATAGTTTTCCTTTTTCCTAATCCATGGTTGCATTTTGCTAACAAGTTGTTGTCTTTTGTGTTCATCAGGCACCTCTATCCCAAATTGCCTTTAGTTCTGCCCCGCCTCCTCAGATCTTGTACAATCCAGCCCAGCAGATCCTGACATATGCCGGTTTTTGTCCCTCTGCAGCAGCTCTTCCTGCATATTCATCCTATCCTTTACCTCTTCAGGTAGAGTACAAAATGGTATTTTTCTTGTTAATCCTCTTGAAAGCCAGATGCTTCTCTGTCGTATAACTCCTGCACTGCTAAATCTTGTCTGCTGTGGGGTTTTGGGGGAGTTGGAGGTGGAGGGGAAGATGGATTGGTTGCCTAAGACACAGACTCTCCTCTATTTTTACAGAAAAGGTCAGTCCAGATACTGTTTTTAGATCTTCCCCCACAGGTTTCTTCATTGATCATTATTTGTTCCTTGGTAGTGCTTAGGAACCCCAATCAAGGATCAGAATCTCATGGTATTAGGTGCTGTATAGATAAACAAAGACAATCCTTGCCCTGGAAACTAACTTTAGAGCAGACAGGACACAGTAGGTGGACAAAACAAAGAAGTGGGGAAGTCTGGGAGGATGAGAAGCATAAATGAGACCGGTTTAGCGGAAAAGCAAAACTTCCCACCTCACGACTTGCCTACTCAGTGCCAGATGGGAGTGATTTGTAAGCATGGCAGCAGAGGTAGGTTTTAAGGAAGGATGATAAGGTGAAAGCATTACAGTTTTCCCCCATGCATAGGGAACAGCCTGGGTTAATAATAGCATCAATAGCAGCATGAAGGGCCATTGCTCTATATATGGGGTATTAACTTTGAAGCACGGTTCTCGTGGTCACTAATCCTCTATATTGACTGAAACAAACTGAATCCTAAAATGGCAATTGCCTGAGAATAATTTGAATTTTGAACAAGCATGGAGTGAGGAATTCACTTTGGCGCCTGGACTAGCAAAATTAGCCAAAGAAATCTAATCTGCTCCCCCATCTTTCCGCTGCTACTCTGGCTCCACACACACACAAAAAAGGTCACCTCATTGTAACTGTTGTGCAGACATGTACTCCGTGTACAGGTGTGTACACACCCCAGCCACCAGAGCTGGAGAACTTTGCATAGCAGTGCCTGTAGTGGCCGGACTCGCCCCCTGCGGCCACAGCCCCTCCCCAGGCCGTATAAGGGTGGCACTACCCTGGCCCCCTCAGTTCCTTCACCCCCCAATGTCAGGAGTACAGCCTCCGATGCAGAGGAGACCGAGGGCAGGTTGTAGAACAGACATCTGCCTCGCATTGTGAAGAGCAACATTTATGGGTAGGTGACGATTCTTTCTTCTTCAAGTAGCTACAGCTGGGTATTCCATGTGTGGGTGCTTCCCAAGCAGTGCGGCTCAAGAGTCTTGTCAAGGTTCCTTCCGTACAGATGTGGGAACCCGCCTGAAAGCCCCCTAAGCTTATTTACCAGGTTAGGTTATCAGTAAGCTGCCACCACCAAGTGTGTTCCAAATCTTAGGGAAGAGCCACTTGGAACTCTGCCTTTCCCCAAATATTTCCCAAGTCTCTAACCCCCCCTTTCCTGGGCAGATTTGAGACTAATTCTCCCCCCCCCCAAAGTCTTTACACCCCTTTTCCTGGGTGAAAGGAAAGGCTTGAGAGTATACCCTCACCAATTAGTCCTGGTGAACACAGATCCAAAATCCTTGGATCTTAAAACAATGAAAAAATCAATCAGGTTCTTAAAAGAAGAATTGTAATTAAAGAAAAGGTAAAAATCATCTCTGTACAATCAGGATGGAAAATAACTTTACAGGGTAAGCAGATTCAAAGAGCCCAGAGGAACCCCCTCTAGCCTTAGGTTCAAAGTTACAGCAAACAGAGGTAAACCCTCTAGCAAAAGGAACATTTACAAGTTGAGAAAACAAAGATAAAACTAACACGCCTTGCCTGGCTGTTACTTACAAGTTTGAAATATGAGAGACTTGTTTAGAAGATTTGGAGAGCATGGATTGATGTCTGGTCCCTCTTAGTCCCAAGAGCGAACAACCCCCAAAACAAATAGCACAAACAAAAACCTTCCCCCCACCAAGATTTGAAAGTATATTGACCCCTTATTGGTCCTGTGGGTCAGGTGTCAGCCAGGTTACCTGAGCTTCTTAACCCTTTACAAGTAAAAGGATTTTGGTGTCTCTGGCCAGGAGGGGTTTTTAAAGTATTGTACACAGGAGGGTTGTTACCCTTCCCTTTATAGTTATGACAAATCTATATAAAGGAGGACGGCAGGACCGCCTTCCTGAAGTTTGCATCTGATCTGAACGCAGGCATAATGGCAGAGTGGTTTGCAAAACTATGCACAGAGGACCAAATGGCTGCCCTGCAAGTGTCCAATGTAGGAATGTCATTTAGAAATTCTGTTGACGTCGCCGGAGCGCTCATGGAATGAGCTCATAGCTCTCAGCTACTTCATATCCTGTCATGCTACAGGAAGTTATCCACCTGGAGATGGTCTGTGACGAGTCTGCTTGACCCTTCAGTTGTCCACATCTGAAACAAACAGACAAGGTGAGGAACGGAAAGGTTTAGTTCTATCCAGATAAAAAGCTAGACATCGCCTGACATTCAGTGTGTGAAGACGTTGCTTCTCTGGGGTTCAGTGCAGCTTAGGGAAGAACACTGGTAGATATATAACTTGGTTCATGTAAAACTGGGAAACCACCTGAGATAAAAACTTAGGGTCTGGCCGCAAGGTTACTTTGTTTCTGGAAAATGACCCATAAGGAGGTTCTGCCATCAAAGCCTGCAACTCACAGACACTTTGCAGATGTTATCACCACAAGGAAGGCAGATTTCTGACACAGAAGAGGGAAGGAAGAAGTTTCCAGAGGCTCAAACGGAGGTCCCGTAAGAGCCACTAAGACAGTATTAAGTCCCACAAAGGAAATTGCTCTTTAACTGGTGGGTGGAGATGAGTGACTCCTTTCAAGCACCTCACTGCATGGGCTTTGAAAACACAGACTTCTATTGATGGGCAGATGAAATGCTGGAATTGCAGCCAGGTGGACTCCCAATTAACTAAGTGCAAGACCAGAAGGCTGAAGGTGTAACAAGTACTCCAAAACGTCCTGGATACAAGGCAGCATCGGTTGAACTCCCCAGGCTAATGACCATACCGAGAATTGCTTCCATTTGGCCGAGCAGGAGATTGAGGATAAGTCTCATCCCTCCCTTGGTCTTTGGGACTAGGAAATAGCAGGAGTAGAACCCATGCCCCTGATGTTACAGGGGGACCTCCTGTATTGCCCCCAAAGCCAGTAAAAACTGAACCTGCTCAAGTAGCAGTGTCTCATGAGGGGGTCCCTGAAAAGGGATGTGGTAGTGGGTGGGGAGGAGGGATGGAGAGGAACTGTATGGCATAACCCAGGGGTTCTCAAACAGGGTCGTGACCCCTGAGGGGGTCACGAGGTCAGCCTCCACCCCAAACCCCACTTCTCCTCCAACATTTATAATAGAGTTAAATATCTGTTTTTAATGTATAAGGGGAGGGGGTGTCGCACTCAGAGGCTTGCTGTGTGAAAGGGGTCGCCAATGCAAAAGTTTGAGAACCACTGGCATAACCTGACCTGAAGTCCCAAACACTGTAAAAGCAGGCCAACCCGTCCCCGAACAGGGGAGATGGAGGAGAGATTACCACTGGACTGCTGTCCTGGACACACAAATCAAAATGGCTGCTTACTCGGCACCAGGAGAGGTCCAGTTGGTTAAACCCTGAACCACAGGACCTTCTCTTCTGGGATCTGTGGCTCTTTATGGTATAGTCCTGCTGCTGCACAGGAAGGGACGATTGTCCAAAAAAACGCTGAGAGCAGAATTGCTGTTGCGTCCGCTGACCGTTATGGTGGCGTCTCTTAACAACCGGAATATACACTCCCAAAGTCCGCAAAGTATCTCGGGATGCCTCAATGGTCTGCTGCATATAGGGCGCAGTGCCATAATTCTGCAGCTGTAAGGCCCTCCTCATGGTGACAGCTGATGCCATAATTCTGGCTGCTGCAATAATGTCTTGGCAACCATGCTCCCTTCCTCAACAACTGCCAAAAAAGCTTTTCCCTGGAGGGTTCTGGCAAGTTGTCTGCGAGCTTAGACATGGCTGCCCAATTGACAAAGTCATATTTAGAGACCAAAGCCTGACGGATTCTGATGTTCATTTAATTTATACCTGCCCTGCTGAGCACTGTCATTTGCTGCAGTCACCAGCAGGGAGGTATGTGCCAGGTTGGAGTAGAAACCCTCACACCCTTGCATTGGAATCAAGTACTTTTTCTCTGATCTCTTCGCCATAGGGGACAATGAAGCTGGGGTATTCCAGAAGGCCTTTGCAGGCTCCTTGAGAGCCTCATTTAGCAGGAAGGCTACTCTCCCTGGAGCTGATGATTGGAGAATATCCAGCAGCTTGTGTGTGCTCTCCGGCAGGAATTCTGCCTGGATACCTGAGGTGTATGGCTGCTATCTTGGGAGGCCCTCGTATGCCTTAAAGTAAGTCCTCGTACACTGAGGGAGAGGAAGATTCCAGCACAATAGATTCATCCGGGGAGGACAAGGAGGCGGTTTGCTGCACCTATGATGGATTCTATTCTTGCACCACAGGATCTGGTTGGAAGAGCTCCATAGGTCCCAGGGGATAAGGGAATGGACTCAGCGGTTAATTGCAGCTGAGACGGTATGGAAGCAGGAGTCACTGTCGGGAACAGTGATCGCGCTCTAGAGTGTGATCTCAGAGATTCCAAGGAAGCCACTGGGCATACGCATAAGGCATTGGTGGCCAGCAAGCATTGGGACAAGAACCACTGTCCTGACTGTGGAGTAGATGCCGATCTCAGTGCGAATAATGATCTGAGGGTGATCTCTGATGCCTATCCGAGGACAACCCTGACCTTGAGGAATTCCGGAGGTTCTGTGGTGACAATATGGGAGCCAGCCCTGATGGGGCAAAGAACCACTCAGACTCATTTGAAGCCCAATCAGGAGGCAGCATCAGTGCTGAAGAGGAGTGGGGAATCAGCACCAGTGGCACCGAATGGGACATGCTCCTACTTGGTACTGGGAGAGGCACTGGCACTGCACTCAATGATGGGATCTGCCGCCAAGACAATGATGGTGCTGAAGGATGCACCAACTTCAAGGAGGCCTTCTGTGCCAATCCCAACCTCAAATCCACAGTCTGCGGCACAGGTAGTAGGAACTGCAGTGCCAGCGTACCTGGCATCTCTGACTTAGCCAGAGGGTGCCAGGGGCACAATGGAGGACTAGCTGGTAGATGCCATAGCACCGGAGAACTCATGAACTAGTAGAGGTCCAGGATTGAGAGGCAAAGCAGGTCTGATGCCGGCTCATATGCCATCAATGTGAAGACCATCAGCACTGGTGCCAACATCATCGGTACCAGACTCAATGGATGTCCCTTGGCCGGAACTGGAGTCAACAGTACAGGCCCTTGCTGCTCACCACATGGTACTGAGGAGCGGGTGGATGGACCTGCTCCATCCCACATGCCAGAGGGAGTGCAGTGCTGGTCAGCACTCCTAGAAGAGGAGGAGGAATCTCGCTAAGCCATGGAATGGTCCCGGCTCATTTTATGGGACCTCTTCCTGGCCACACCAGAGGGGAGTGAATGACCCCTTTTCCTCGAGGGAGACACCAAGTGCAGAGTGGCATCATTTGCCAGATCTGAAGGTGACCAACTATCAGATGAGGGCCTCAGAGCCAAAGTGGGCCTCATGTCCTGCTCCAGAAAGATGCTGCTTCAACTGCAAATCCTTTTTGTGACTGACTTGCAGAGTGAGCCACTTTCTTTAATGTGTCCTTCAACAAGCATCTGCTGTGGGGGTTGCTCTTGAGGATGGCCCCCCTCTATGATGGAAAATCCTTGAACCCTGGTGAGGGCATCACACAAGGCTGCCAAATACTCTACTAACACTTAAACTAAGCCTAAGGTACTAGTCAGAAAACGGAGAGTGAAAGTGGGAGGTGAAGATTCCATAAAGCTCGGACTCTAGCCATGATCAGTGAGAAGGAACTGAAGGGATTGGGCTGGCGCTGCCCCTACACAGCCAGGGGAGGGGCTACGGCCACAGGGCATAAGCACCACCTCTGCGGGTACTGCTAGGCAAAGTTCTTTCTCTCTGGTGCAGAGGGTGTCGTGGAAAGAATCACCCACGCAGTGATTTTAGTTCACAGACTCAGAGCCTGAGGCCTTTATTGCAATACATACCAAACGCGTTTGGGGTGCCGTTCAGGAA
This sequence comes from Emys orbicularis, assembly GCF_028017835.1. Lineage (NCBI taxonomy): Eukaryota > Metazoa > Chordata > Testudines > Emydidae > Emys > Emys orbicularis. The sequence continues at coordinate 256,272,993 of NC_088683.1, read as the reverse complement.
CTAGCACACCTAGCAACAGCTCACAGGCTGCTTTTATTCCATTAAACCACAAGCAGGGTACAAACAATACGTCATGAATTAAATCATTGGGGGCAAATCACAAGCTGAGCAGGGGTTGCACATGAGCTGATCACGAGCTAGGAAGCAGGGGTTGGGGTCAGTCTTCTCACCCCCCTCCCTACCCTCTGACTTAATTTCCGAGTAGTGGGTGTTTGTTTGGGTAGAAGGGCGCTTGGTGGTTTCCGCAGGGGTGGTGCTCGGCCCTAGCTTGGGTACATTTCTCAAGACTCGGACTATGTCATTTTCCGGGGGATTTCAGTAAAGGCTTAAGGGGGGGGCCAGTTTGCAGATAGCTGGACTATGGAAAATTTTTCAAATAATTATAGCAGCAAGGATGATTAACTGTCTGCAAAACAATTTCTTAATATCGAGCATATTACGTTATTTCCGTAGCTTGCGGTTATCATATTTCTAAAGCCTTGCGGTTTCTTTAACTTTTAGCCCTAACTCTGTATTTTTCCCTCCTCTGTTGCTGCTTTTGACTGGGCCTAGCCTTACAAACTGATTTGAGCAGTTTGGTTCAGGCTTTTAGGCCTACCCCATTACCCACGAAAGTCCTTAGTATGGCAGATTTCTAGGGGAGATGTTTCAGGGTCTTCAGGCCCAGGATCTTGGTTATCGGAAAGAAGGCCACCCTGCTCTATTTCCCCACAAGGGCATGTGCGTGCGCGTGCGCACACACAGAATTCACAGCTGCATCTACTCAAACAGCTAATGTTTGATCCTTTGCTGCTGCCCTGAAATCCCCGGCATTCCCTGCTGCATCTGCAACTACTGGCTCCATTACCTTTCTGCTCTTCCATGACATTGGCCTGTGACAAGGGCTTTTTTTTTTTTTTAAAACGCTGCTGTTGAGTTTGCTGTCTCTATTGATCTAGGTGCTGCCGCTCACCACCCTTCCTTTAATTGAATACACTGTACTGCTCTGCTGTTGCCCCAGGCAGCAGTTTGTCAAAGTCCTGATGGAAAGGAAGGACTTGTGGGTAAAGCTCAGCACTGGACTTGGGGGCCCTGAAGTCAGTTCCTAGCTCTGCCACAGACCTCCTGTGTGACCTTAGGCACATCACTTAATCTCTGTACCTTGGTTCTTCATCTGTAGAATGGAAATAATTAATAAGTCTGTGCCTCGCAGGAGTGTTGTGCAGATAAAAATTCATTAATGTTTGTTAAGTGCTCAGATACTACCATGATGAAGGCCAGGAAAGTAAAGTAATAAGCACCACAGAAAAGCCTGCATGCAAATGATACCCTCCAATCTTAGAACTTCAGATTCTGAAAACTGAATGTGGTCATTTAATTCACCACAATTACTCGCTCCTGTGTGTGTTATAGACCTTAATGTGCTAGAGAAAGGCTAGTAATCAGGGATCATTTTCAACTGGCAATGGAGCTGTGACTTTCTAAAGATTATCAAGTTCAAATCAGTATGACCTGAGAGTAGAGAAATTGGCGTGAAGAACAACCAAAAGATATGACACAGAAAATAACTAAACTGAAGAGATGACTATTAAGTATTTCGTGTTCTGGCATATAAAAAAACCCTCACCTTTCAAAAATAAATCTCTGTCACTATTTTATCCAAAATTCTTCAGTATTTCCCTATATTGTTAAATATTTTTGGAAGTGTGTTCATTTGCCTTTTCTTCTGTTCATCACAATCAGAGGCAGGAAGCACCTGCACGCCAGGAGAGATCAGATGCAAGCTTTAGTCTCCACAGGTGAAAGCTATTAATCCTTCTGGGGAAAAAACTGCCTTGCTCCATGTATGAGAGAATCACATTGCTGTGTGGAGGGAATGAGTTACAGCACTAGTATAAAGGCTTACGTATGTAAGCAAACTCATGATTGGTGAAGATGTTCAGTGCATGATGTCTAATACTTGTTTCCATTTTTGGACATTTTGTAAATAATCTGTTCTGAAATGGCCAAATTCTTAGACATTACCCACCTCAACTACTGCCTAAATCTTTTGTCCTAACCCAAAGCTTAGCTCACATTTACAGAAAGCAGAAATGAGAGTTACCACCCGCTGGTCCGCTTTCACACTAAAGACCTAATCACATTGAGGGTGCCGTGTTAGTTATTTGTATAGAACATGAGCAAAATTTTCAAAAGTGCCTAAATCCCATTTTCAAAAGTGACTTAGGGCGAGATGTACAAAGGGATGTGGAAGTTGCAATGCTGAGCATTGCGATGTCTAACTCTTAGGTACCCAGACCCAGTGGAACCCCCACCTCCACGTGAGGTGCCCAGGCTCCCATGCACTGAAAGGGGAGTTTTCTGCCTCAGAACGGGATCTTGAGAGAGCTGAGTTGGAAGCTGGCTATGAGCCTAAGAGAAAAGGGCTCCTGGCTCCACAGCAGGGAGTCTAGTAGCCCAGAGAGCCCTGGAACCAGCTGGGATTCTCAAGGCTTCCAGGCTCCTTGCTGCAGGGCCAGGTCTCCCAGCTCACTTGCAGATACCCTAGAAGCCCTGAAAGCACCCAGGCATTCCAGAGGTATCTGCTGCAGCATTTAGAGCCAAGCAGTGACGCTGCAGCCCAGTGGTTAGGGCACTAATGTAGGAGACACATAGCTGGGATGTGAGAGACCCAACGTCAGATCCCTGCTCGAGTGCCCTAACCACTAGGTCAGGACACACACACCTGTCTTTTGTGTGGGGCCTGACTCTGGGGGTGTGCTCAGAGTTAGAGGCCTAAAGAGACAGTGTTTCCATGGATAGGCATATGCAAAGCCACCTAAGTGCTGGGTGGAGTGCTTTGTTGACTTAGCCGCCTAAGTAAGTCCCACTGAGTCTCTCTGAGATCTAGCCTCATAAGGGATCCTCAAAGGTATTTAGGCACCTAACTCATTGATTTCTAGAGGCCTAAATACCTTTGAGGATCTGGGCCTAAATTCCTAACTCTGGAAAATGGGACTTAGGCACTTTTAATAATTTAACCCCATGGCAGTCCCTGCTTCGTGAGGTAACAGCTAAAAATTCAGGGACTAGACCCGAGTCCACATTGTGCTAATCTCAACTGGTCAACATACTGAGTGGCTGTGAAATAGCTAGTAGAGAATCATATTGTTATAAAAAGGTAGACTATTATTTTTTGAAAACAAACTGCTTTACACAGATATAAGCCAGAGTTTATTTACCATGTTAGAGCTAATTCTAAAATTGGCTTATAGCACAGTTTACTCTAATGCTACAGTGTAGTCACTCTCATTGGCAACATCCCTGATCACCTGAATGGATAATTGAACAAATAATTGTGATTGCAGTAGTGGTGGTTGGTCTAGATGTTACTGACAAAGGAGAAACTAGACAACAGAGAAGACTCTAGGCCTAGTGTGAAAATATCAGAATGTTTTAACTTCTCTTACAATATGGTTAGTAGTTGTTGTGAGTGTATGTGCTGTAACCATGCATTTGTATCCTTAGAAATAAGATTATGACAAAATCCCCTCTCTCAGGCCTTATTAAAGCTGTTTAAATCAACCCCATCTGTAAACAGAGGAGGGAATTATCTTCTCAGAAGCACACAGAGGCTTCTTGACTCCAAAGCTTTAATATCTCTGCTTGCACAGAGTTCTCATTGAGAAGTCCATGCATGTAGAGAGTAGAATGCCAGATCTGAGATCCACTGTGCTGTTCAAAGGAGAAATTTACCTAGTTGTAATGGTTGCCAGTACTAGAATACCACTATTCTAGAAAATTATGGATGATTTTTAAATGTTAAGTACCTGGGACAGTGGCATTTACTTGTCAGATTTTGCATTTCCCTTATCTTGAAAATAGCCTTTTTTTTTTTTTTAATTGAAAAATTTCAGGGTCTTTGAATCTGAGCACTTCAGAGCTGGGCCCTCAACACTTCAGCTGACACCCTTGGAATGGCAGGTGATTAACATCTGAGGGTCAAGGATGAAATCCTGGCCCCACTGAAGTCAATGGCAAAACTCATATTTAAAATAGTGTCAATGTGCCCTTTTGCTTTTAACAAAGTGGGTAAAGCATTAATGGTTGAAGATGAGCTGCTTTGTAAGCACCTAGAGCTCCTCCCTCCAGTCCAAATCCAAAAGGAGCCAGAGTATTACAATCCAGTCAGTTACACACATTATATATCCAAATCTATCTATCTATCTATACATACATACATCCCTCCACGCACACTTACCCAGGGGGCCATGAAGTGGATCAAAGAATAAGCATCCTATACTGAAATAAGATATTGTGGGTCAGGTTAAACCTTACTTAAATTGTTATGACTTCTACCCCTCATTTAAAATAGACAGCCAAACAGCTTCACCTTACAGCTAAGACACAAGGGGCATGTGAGCCTGCCCCGTAATTTGAACTGAGTGGGCAGAGGACTCCACAGTGGGGAGGTGGATATATGAGAGTGAAGAAGCACAAGAGAGACAAGCAGACACAGCTGGGAGCAGAATCCTGGAAAAAGCCTAGAGAGAGAGAGACCTTTTTGGGGGGTAGGGAGGTTGCTAGCTGAAAGAGGTTTTTGGTTAGAGAGCAAGGATGCTGCCCTGATGTTTGGTTGCTCCTCTGTTCAGGGAAATAGAATTTTGTATGTGGTTTGTAGACAAACAAGATTGCATCAAAGATACCAGACTCCACCAACAGTTTGTACAGAGCCCTGACCTTTGACTAGCTTATGAGATCAAAAGAGGTAACTTATTATATATAATGCCTACAGCCCTAGGATAGTTTCCAGGTAGCAATATGAATTTTAAATAAACAACTGCATATCCCTTAAAGCCCACTCTGCTATACTGACTTACCTGGGGGACTAGAGCATCCTCTTTTGCCAAAAAAAATATATATATATATTTTATTCAGTTGCCTAGATGAAGGGTGAATTGCATGCATAAAACTCATATTAAGACTAACTTAAGTGATAAGTGTAAACTGTCTCACCTCGATATACACTGTATGTCACAGTCTTAACGTGTTACCACCACCACAGGGATGTGCACATTAAAGATGTTTGAGAGGTTTAATGGTACATATTATATACATTTAATACAGTATAGCTGCAAACATGTCTGTAATCCCTTACTGAAGATGGCATTTTTTTCTTTGTTTAATTACAGCCTGCAAGCCATTTTCCAGCATCATCATCTACTGATATTTCTTTATCTGATGATACTCAGCCTCCATCTCAGTCCAGCTCGAACTATGGTCTCCCACCCAATGCCCCGCCACTATACACACCAACTTACTTCCTGCCAGAAGAAAAGCCTCCACCGTATGCACCCTAGAACACAGAATTACATTTTAACTGAATTTTTTTTAAAGACATCTTTGGAAACTCTGAGCTGCACAGGCAGCAGACTATTAAGGAAACTGTTTTGTGTTCTATGATTGTTCTACTTTTAACCCCAACTCACTGTGAGCTAACCAGAATCCTGGAAACTAAGGCAGGCGTGTCACCAGAGGAAGGTATCAGTCACCACACAGTTTGCATGTAGTCAATTGGGACATTGCTGTATGGCTAACATGAGCATGATTTTCTCTCTTAGCATAATACATAGTGACTTTTTTTCACTAGAACAAACAAAGAAAAACACTTAGAATACTTGGTTCCATTTTCATAAACCAGTATAGAGTGATACTTCTGAATTAGAACTCTTATAGTCTGGTGGATACAAGTGGGGAGTCTGGATTGAAAGAAACCAGATTTTTCCCCCCCTTATACTATTCAGTTAAGAGCCCCTTTTTGGTAAAAATGTTGTTCCAATAAATACTGTGTAACAATTATTTAACAATAAAATATGCTGTGTTTGTTTGGTCTACACTGGGGGGGGGGGTGTCGATGTAAGATATGCAACTTCAGCTACAGGAATAGCGTAGCTGAAGTTGACGTATCATATTTCGACTTACCTCGCGGGATCGACAGCCGCGGCTCCCGTCGACTCCGCTACCGCCGCTTGTCCTGGCGGAGTTCCGGAGTCGATGGGAGCGCGTTCGGGGATCGATATATCGCATCTAGATGAGACGCGATATATCGATCCCCGATAGATCGATCGATCGGCGGGTAGTCTGGACGTACCCATAATACTGTACCTAAGTCGGTGTACACATCACAAGAAAGGGGAAGCAAAATTCAGAGGTCAAGATCCCAATTAGTATTGTCCTATTCTGAAAAGGTACAAATATAAAATTTTATTTGAACAGGGCTGTTTTAATTCTGTTTGAAATGTTTGAATTGTGTACCAGTCCAGCTAATACTAACAATGATAAAATGTCATATCAGTGAGCTAAAGATGCAATTTCCAGTTAAGTATTGAACCTGTATATAATACTTAGAACAGTACTGAACTCTGTATTTTTCCATATACTGTAAAAGGCAGATGAGATGGGGGCAACTGATTCCTTTTCTAGTAAAAATGGAAACTAAAATGCTGCATATCGACCTAAATTATTATGTAAAAAGAGACCTGTCCAGTAGTTTTGAAGTTGTAGCAATGCATTGGTGAATGCTCAGAGTATTCCTTTTTGCGTTTTTTCCCTTCCAGCCTCCCACTACAGAGAATTTAAAAATACATATACACACAGTAACTCCTGTGGAGGTAGCATCCAAAGGAAAGACATTATCTTGTACTCCCTCTTCTGGATAGTAGCAAGCACTATTCTCAGCTCTATGCTGCCATAATCAGCCATGATAGTGCTTAAACAAGGATGAAAATAATTAATTAATGACTCCCTGAGTTGCTGATTCCTCCTGCCGCACCCCAAGGGCCTCAGTGTTCTTTGCCACAGCAGGACTGTGGGACAGCACAGGAAATGTAGTTTGCTCCATGGACCTAGCTCATTGGGCAACAATTAATCCAGTGCCACATTGGAAACTTAAAAAAAGTTTCCCAACAGTCAAAGTGCAAAATGGGAAGGGGGACATATTTTATCCTTAAGTTTTTAAGCAGTTGTTACAGTAAAAAAAAATAAAAATCTATTAAGAATACTAGACTGCTTTCCTTCAAAGGATGTGAACATTTGAACAGCTGAAATCACAGCAAAAGATCATAAAATTATGTGGAAGTTTCCATCCATCAATGAGTTTTCTATTGATGTACAAAAAAAAAAAAAAAAGGACAAATACAAAATATGAAATGTTATTCAAAATGCACCAGAGAAACCTACCTATTCAGTTCAGAATGGTTTCTGAAAAGGATCAGGGCTAGGTTTGGGCTTATTGAAGAAGGCACAGGGAGTTGCCTTGCAGGAGCAAGGCAAACAGAATTTTTGCACTCAAGCTTAAAAAAAAAAAAGAAAGAAAGAAAGAAAGATTTTAAGCAAGGTGGAGAGAAGGGTAAGTTACTTTCAAAACACATGAGCTAGTGATTTTAGTTTATCGTAAGTGATTGGATTTCCATGGCTGTACGAACAACAACAAACAGATCAGTTCCTCAGGCACATATATTCAGTTTTGTATAATGAGAATTTTGGCTGGTTAGAAGCATAGAAGGCACATGGTGTCAACCCTAAGTTTTAGAATGGACCGACACCATTAACTTCAGTGGCTTAGTGAACTACATGAACTGCTTCAAAAGGGAGGGGGGGGGGAATGGAGATTTCACTGTTTCTGTACAATTGATTGAGAGGGAGAGGAGGTAGGTATGTGTCCTACTCTGACATCTCAACTGCTGCCAGTTAGAAAACAAAGGTGTGTGGAAGAAACCCCCCTATCATCACCCTCACCTTCCCCCCCCCCCCCATCTGAGCGCTGCTGTATAGTATTACAGATGTCATCAGTTTAGAAATAATACACATTCCTATATTCTCCATATTTTTATACTGTAAATCCTAACTTTTTGTCCACATAAAGTAGGTGTATAAAGTCTTTACACACACAAATAATTGGAGCAATTTTTGCATCAAAATGATGCATTTCCCATGTGTGTCAATTATTTCAATTAACTTTTTTAAGCACAGTACACTGTTATAGTCTCTTTCACGTAATGTCGAGTGTGGAATTGCACAGCACCACCTCATACCACAAAATTCTTCTTTTCAGTATCCAAGATAATTCTGGCACTATAAATAGAACCACTGGCTTTAACAAAGGTCACACAGATTTGTGACTCATATATGCCTCACAGCTATTTATTTGGGAAGTACTGCAGAAATAACACAAATGCTAGAGGTGAAACTATTTTGCTAGCAGGTGCTCTTCGAAAAGAACAAAGCTTAAACTGGGTTTTGTTCCTCCAGTTAGTAGGAAGTGTCAGATGTCTTCCAAGCTTGTGCTGTTTTCTTTAGAGCTACTTCAAGTTGGAAGGATGGGATATTGATGTAGGAAAAGACCTGAAATGACCAGGAAAAACAATACAATAGAGAATCACCATAGGCTATGATACGTATGCATTCCCCAGTAAGGCTGGAAATGAGAAACCTGAATAAAACATTTCCTAGGTCCTAATCATGTCACCAGTTGATCCATCATCATCTCCTAACAGAAGCAGCATCCGGAGTATTTGGCTTTCTCTCCCCCCATTCCTCAAAAGGTAAGACAAATGAAATTATTACTGGTATACACGACCTATTCACCTTCCTCCTGTAAGCCTGTCCCCTTTTTCATTTACTTTTAGTGAATAAATGTCCTTCAGAACTTTTATCTGGTCCCCTTTGAATGTGCATGGACTTCTGCTATTTGTCCTTCTTTAAAGCACAAAAAGCTTGTTGCTTGACTGAAGCTGCAGACCTGAGCTTTTCAGTCTTGCTGCATGACCCTTGACTGTCTGGCTCAGGGAACCAGTCAGTCTTGATGTTGCATTATCTAGTGGATAGATACAGTACAGCTGCCATATCCCTCTTCCAAACACATTTGGCAGTAAGGATTTTTTTTTAAATGTGGGATACTCTATCCAGTTGCCCATCCTTTTCCTGGGGAAAGTTCTATCTGGATAGTTTGGCTACAACTGTGGGCAAATTTGGAGGTTATTAGGTTAATCTGTTGACCCTCTCTCTAACTTTGACCAGGTAAAACACTGTATATAAGTGCTACAGAATATCTATAAAAAGATTAGTAAACTTGGGTCTGTGCCATACTGACCCTTGCAAGCCCCAGAAGTCATTGCTCTGACTCTCTTTGTAAAATAATTTGTCACCTAACGAATCTAGAGTTTATTTTAAAAAATTCCTTAAACAAAAAGAAAATCTTGAATCAAAACACTGGCATACCCAGTGTTATTTGCACTATGCATGAAATTCTAGCTGTACTCCAAGATATCCTCATCCATAAAATGTTTGAATTCTAACCATAACAAGATATTTATCACTCTCAATTTGTTACTCTAATGCAAAATATGGGCCAAGTGCTGCATGCTTTCAAGTGTCTCTGGAGGAATTCCAATCATCCTAGAATCCTCTGGATGACATCATCTCAAGAGATGCTCAGTACCTTGCAGGACCTGTCCCCATGCTAGTAACCTATCTGGAGGCTAGCAACAGCTGAAAGTGAGCAGACAAAACACACACACAAATTTGCACAGAGCCAGTGTGCAGCAGTGAGAAAGATAGTCCGATCCGCCTAAAACAGCGTTGGCAAAGCCTACCGTGTCTATCCTGAAGAGCCCTTGCTGGTAAGCATAGAAATTAACACACTTTGTTCTGCTGCACACTCTGGTGAATAAGCCCACAGTCTCAGCCACACTGCTATTCAACCTGGGTAGCTCACACTTAATCACAAAGCCTCAGCGCTCCTATAGGCTCATGGTGAGTGAGCCAGCCTAAAAATTAAGTAGCAAAAGTTACATCACTGCATGATATTCCCTGTTCTTGATATCTTTCATCACTTGCCTCACTGATTACTGACATAAGACACTTTGGCTTCTACCTGAGCTAGGCTTTCCTTTTAATTGTTTCCTGCTGACCTAATTTTTCCTCTCACTTTCAAGTTCTCCATTGACCAAGAGCTTTTTCTCAAGGTTGTGACTGAGCCTGTTATCTCTGGAGAGCATCTTACAAAACAAATCCTAAAAAACCCACACCCACACATCTCCCCTGCCACCTAAATATGAGCTTGCTCTCTAGTCTAGAGCCTACTTACAGTTTTTCAGAGGCCAATGAACACAGTAGTCACTGAAATATGAATAAAATGGTATCGGCTCTGCAAATCATCCACAGTCTGAAATCATCTCCAAGAAACAATCTCAGTGCAGGTAAGAAATTTTATGTAAATATTTTATTCTTTCATATTTTGTAAATCAGAAAGCAGTGTTTGGTAATAAAAATAATACAGCAATATTATTTTTCTTCCAGTTCACACTGACATATTACCAGGTTTTCTGCATTACAGCTATCCCTCTGTCTTTTTACAGTCTTAACATTCACTTTAGGTATAATCTTCACTTTTGGATTATTAATCTTAGTCTTCTGAACTATTTACAAATATATTACAAACTCTAAGCCTCAAAGCAAAGAAATATTTCAATAATCAATTTGACTTGTGAGGATCAGTAGCGCCTACATAACTTCAGTGTTTAAGAGAAACTATACACATAGTGCGGGAAGTCTGAATAATTTATACCTTAAAAAAAGCATGGAAAATTTTTGAATATAAAACTTCTACATTGCAGTGGTACCTATTGACCAGTCTCAGTTGGAGGACAAGAATGTGATGTGATGTCACCGTGCTTGTAAAAAGCCTCATCTAAGTCCAGTGCCTTATTATTCATCTTCACAGTCATGCAGCCATGGTAGAATGCAGTGACTGGAGTGGAAGTGACAGGAACATCTGTGTAAAAGCAGAAGAAAATTTCTTTAACTTCCTTAAATTTCAATAAACACCATCCCTACCAAGTTTAGATGACTGGTACTTGGATTAATTCGAATACATTCCCATTTCCTCTCCCCACTTCTGCACCCTTCCATTCCACCCTCACGGTAAGCAGAATGCAAGAACACTGTTTCATATTTAGGGCCTTTTCTTGAAGGGATCCTCAGCTGGTGTAAATCAGCGTAGGTTCATTGGCCTCAATAGAGCAATGCCAGTTTACATCAGCTGAGGGTCTGGTCCCACACTTTGAACATTAGACCCTCATCACTTTTCCATTTCAACTTAGACTCAGACTTTAAGGCCAGAAGGGACCATCATTTAGTCTGACCTCCTGCATAACACAGACCACAAAGCCTCACCCACCCACTGCTGTAATAGACCCACAGCCCCTGCCCGCACAACAGATGCAGGTTTTGCATCTGTTATTCTGGCAGCAGTGGCGCCAGAATAGGGGTGGCCAGGGGCCATGGCCCTTCCACTTTTCACCAAGGGCTCCCCGCCCCTCCTCTTCCCCCTGAGGCCCCGCCTCCCGGCCAGGCCAGCAGCTGGAGCCCAGCCAGGGAGCCTGGGCAGCAGGGGGTGCCGCACCACAGACCCTCCACCTGCTCAGGATAGGAGGCCTGAGAGCAGCCCCCGGCCCGTGTCCCCGTCCCTGGACCTCCCACCCAGGGCAGGTGGAGGTTCCACAGGTACTCACAGCTGCCTGGCCACGTGGCTCTTACCATGGCCGGGCTGCATCTCCAAGGCCCCATTCCCCGGCCAGAGCCAGGTCAGCGTAAGAGCCACATGGGCAGCTGTGGGAAGCCAGGAACCCTCCACTTGTCCTGGGCGGGGGACCCGCAGGGCGGGTACACAGGCTGGGGGCTGCTCTCGCCTTCCCCCGCCCTGTGCAGGTGGAGGGTCCATGGCTCCTGGCCTGCTCTGGCTTCTGGCTTGGCCGGGGGTGTGGCCTCAGAGGGTGGGGATGGGGCCATAGAGAGGGCAGGGGCTTTAGCCCCTCACTTTTGGGAAGGCTCCGCCGGGGCTGTCTGGCAGGGTCTGGTGGCAGACACACCAACTCAAAGGGGCACCAGACCCTGCCAGAACAGATGCAAAACCTGCAGACATATCTCCACACTACGACCCCCAACCCCCCCCCAATAACACACCTTTCAAGATCCATGGATCCTACAAATGCCTATCACAACATGCGGTGTACCTCATCCAGTGCACTAAATGCCCCAACAACAACTATGTGGGTGAAACCAGATAATCACGATGAACTCACACAGGACAATGATAAAAGACAGAAACACCCTATCACCTGGCAGTGTTGCCAACTCTCATGATTTTGTCATGAGTCGCATGGTAATTATTAAAGTTCCAGCTCCTGGAGTCAAGTGGATATGTGATGATTTCAGCCTTCATTCTTAAAGAAAAATTAAGTTTCTAGCCCTTGTGGCTGTGGAGAAAGCTTCAAATGTGACCCCAGTGCACCCTAAAGGCTCAAAAAGCAGAAGGCAAACAAAAATCTATTTTTTTTACATAATCTCATGTTTTTAAAGCTATTCTCATGATATTTGGTGAGCCTAACTCATGATTTTTTGAACATTAGAGGTTGGCAATACTGGAACTCTTTTCACAAAGTGATCACTCTCTGACTTATCAGTCCTCATCCTCAAGGGGAACCTGCACAACACTTTCAAAAGGCGAGCCTGGGAGTTTAAATTCCTAAGGCCTTGTCTACACTATAAAGTTATGTCGGCAAAAGTTATGCCACTTTAATTAAAGCCGCTGCTGCATGCCCACACTAATTCCTTGTGTTGGCGGAGTGCAGCCACACTAACAGCTCTTGCATCCACACAGAGAGCAGTGCACTGTGGTAGCTATCCCACTGTGCAACTGGCTGCAAGGTGCTCTGGGAAGGGTTTGCAATGCCTCATGGGGCAGGTACAGCGTCACACGATGCAGGCTTCTTAATCCTATTGTTCCAGGGCATCATAGTAGATTGTCAGCCGCTTTTTCAACTGAAGTGTGTGGGGGGAGGGAGAGGAGACTGGGTGTCTGGGGCAGGGGAGACAGCAGACTGACTGACCTATTCTGAGGCAGGGGGAGGGGGACACCCCCACGCATCAGCTCCCAGCTCTGCTTGGCACAGCAGTCTCTCCCAAAGCAGCCCGCTCTGCCTGCCTGCCTATGGTTCTGTGATTCCTTCCAAGTTCTCCCACAGCCTCCTCAGCTGCCAGGAGCAGCATCCTGAGCTCTCTGTGCTGAGGATAGGGTTGGCTGGGAGTCTCCCAGAATCGGCCTCAATCTCCCAGTTGCTATTAAAAGCAATCTGGGAGTTTTTAACAAGCCAAAAGTCCGCTAAGGCAGGCTCCTTATCTGCCCTGGCTCGGCATGGCTCCCGGAAGCGGCTGGCATGTCCGACTCCTAGGCGCAGGGCAGCCAAGGGGTCTCTGCGCGCTGCCCCCACCCTGAGCACCAACACCGCAGCCAATAGGAGCTGCGGGGGTGGTGCCTGCAGGCAGGGACAGCGTGCGGAGCCACCTGACCTCCCCTGAGCCTAGGAGACGCAGAGACATGCCACCGCTTCCGGGAGCTCCCCGAGATAAGCAAGGCCCAGCCGGAGCCCACACCTCCTCCCGCACCCCAACCCCCAGACCTGAGCCCCCTCCCACATCCAAACTCCCTCCCAGAGCCCATACCCCAACCCACTGCCCCAATCCTGAGCCCCCTCTCACATCCACACTCCCTCCCAGAGCCCGGGCCGGCTCCAGGCACCAGGCAACCAAGCACATGTTTGGGGCGGCACCTGGTAAGGGGCGGCCAATCTTGGGGTGGCGGGGGGCAGCGCGGCGCGGCATTCCGCGGGGGGGGCGCGCTTCGGCGGGGGGGGCGGGCTCCGGCGGGGCGGCGCTCGGCGGGGGGGGGCTCGGCGGGGCGGCGCTTTTTTTTGCTGCTTGGGGCAGCAAAAAAGTTAGAGCCGGCCCTGCCCAGAGCCCACACCCTGAACCCTCTCCCGCAGCCCAACCCCCTGCCACAGCCCTGAGCCCCCTCCAAAACTCCATCCCAGAGCCTGAACCCCAACCCCCTGCCCCATGCTGAGTGGAGGCCTCTCCCGCTCTCCGAACCCCTGTGCCCTACCCACCAACCCAGAGACCGCACCTCAACCCTCTGCCCCGGCTCAGTGAAAGTGAGTGAGCGTGGGGGAGAGCAAGTGACGGAAGGAGGGGGGATGGAGTGAGTCGGGGGTGGGGCCTCAGAGAAGGGTGGGCAGGAGTGTGGCCTTGGGAAGGGGCAGGGCAAGGGTGTTTGGGTTTGTGTGATTAGACAGTTGGCAACCATAGCTGAGGAATGTCAAAGCAGCACAGCAGTCTTCCCCCCCACTTCTCCCCGCAGCTGCAGTCTGCCTGCAGCTGTGTTCCTAGTGCAGGGCAGAACAGGAGTATTCCATGTTAGGGTATGTCTACACTACAGGATTAATCCGAATTTATATAATTCGAATTTAGGAAACCGATTTTATAAATTCGAATGTATTCGGCCACACTAGGCACCATTAATTCGGTGGTGTGCGTCCAAGCTACCGTAGTAGCATCGATTTCCAGAGCGTTGCATTGTGGGTAGCCAATAACATCTAATTGCCAATAACATCGAATTGCGGCCACACTAACCTTAATTCGGATTAACAATACCGATTTTGACGCTACTCCTCTCGTCGAGGAGGAGTACAGAAATCGAATTAAAGGGCTCTTTAATTCGAATTAAATGGCTTCGTTGTGTGGACGGTTCCAGAGTTAATTCGAATTAAAGCCACTAAATCCGAATTAAAGGCGTAGTGTAGACCAGGCCTTAATGATTTGCTCTTTGTTCCCCAAACAGAGCAGCATGCTCAGTTGTCAGATACTTCCCGGAACTTTGAAAGGGGAGGGGCGCATGCCTGCAGGTCAGCAGAGATCAAAACAGTAAGCAGAGCGGTCACAGCAGGCATTGTGGGAAACTGGTGGAAGCCAGTTATGTTGACAAAACAAACAGCAGTGGCTACACAGATGCTTTGTCACTTTAACTTTGCCACAAAAAACTTTATGCCTGTTGCTGAAGTGGTTTTATTTTGTTGGCAAAACCGCAGAGTTTTGCCACCAAAAGTAGCTTTGTAGTGTGTACACCTCCCCTGTTTTGCCAGCAAAACTTCATAGTGTAGACAAGGCCTAACTCTGCTAGACACTAAAAATCATGGACTGAATAGAGATACTGAATTAATGGCTTATTACAACAAGCTGTAACCCACTAACCACCTCTTTTGGTCTTATGACTGCAGAGGTGTTAACGGGCAACTCTACCTTGAATGGTCCCCTAGAATGTGCTGTCTAGTTATGCTAAACAATCTGTTCCACCCTGCACTGAGCTGTGATGCTGGAAGTACCTTTCCCAGACCTGAAGACGTGCTCTGCATGGCTCAAAAGCTTGTCTCTCTCACCAACAGAAGTTGGTCCAATAAAAGATATTACCTCACCCACCTTGTTTCTTTAATAGCCTGGGACCAACAGGGCTACAACTACATTGTCTATAAAGAAGTTAATAAGATTCTCTGGAAAGGAGCTGAAGGCAATAATGCTTCCTAAATTAACAGAATTATCTCACCCTTCTAAGAGAGCTTTAATGGGCACATAGAAAACCTTTTATTCAATGCCCACTAGTGGCCATATAAATACTGAAGCCAGAAAAAAGACAGAAATTTAGCACATGCCAATAGATTAGATTAGAAGAAAATTGTTGATATTATTACTAATTTCTATAATTCTATCACCTAGCCTCCTTAAACACAAAGATTAAAAGGCAAAAAGCACACAATAAAACCGTTAAATGAAAAGCTTACTGTGATAAGTGTCCTCTTTCATGCCCTGAAGGCCACTAGCTTGTCTGTCTACAGTTTAAGGCTAAGCTAATCAAGTTGGTTGTGTAACAGAAAATGATGAATTGCTCAAGAATGATTTAATCTCACAATGGCATGGGAAGATGGATAAACCCCTCATCTCCACATCAAAGCAAGGAGTACTAGATAGACAGGATTCTCCCATGACATTAACACTACTTCCTTGGATACTACAGGACATCCAAACACGTCCTGCTTGGAGACACGTAGGGCCAAATTCAAGGTTCGTGTACGCAGGCATAACTCTACTGAATTTGGCAGCTTTAAATTTGGTCAGCAGACTTTTGGGCTTCAGAGCGGACAGAGAAGCACGTGGTGCCACACCTGTGAGTCATGAAACGGGTTTACTTTTAAATATCTTGTTTAGTTTCTTTAAACAATATCCTGTAGCTAGGGCTTGGGGCATTTTCTACAGTGACCAGCTAAATTAGCATAGTTTAACCAACTTTATTTCATACTTTTCCCCCATTTGCCATATTTAAAATAACAGGCTTCTTAGGCTGGGGGATAAATCACCATTGGGGTGCGTCGTAGGAAACTAAACTCTAATCTCAGGAGAAACGGATAGAATACCTGGTCTAGGGTAATAAAGGTAAGTGGGAAAGGGGCGATGGGCAGTGTAGGCACGGAATGAGCTGAATGACTTCTAAGATGGTATATAAAAATGAATTAATTTCATTGCATTAGTATTATATATGCAGCTCATTAGTAAAGAATTTCTAGTACTTCCACAGTAAATCTTTTATAAATTGTGATGGATGAACCTCAGAAAAGACAGTTACCTGTTCTGTAAATGGTGTTCTTCAAGATGTGTTGCTCATGTCCATTCCACATTAGGTGTGTGTGCTCACCACATGCACCAGTGCCGTAAGTTTTTCCCTTAGCAGTATCCGTAGGGGAGCAGCTCTGGTGCCATCTGAAATGACACCTGCATGGCGCAGTATAAGGAGCGCCGCCAGCTCCCCCCACCCTCAGTTTCTCCTTGCCAGAAACTCCGACAATGGGGAAGGAGGGCGGGTTGTGGAATGGACATGAGCAACACATCTCAAAGAAAACCAGTTACAGAACAGGTAGCTGTCTTTTCTTCTTCAAGTGCTTGCTCATGTCCATTCCACATTAGGTGACTCCCAGCAGTTCCCCTGGAGGCAGGTAGGGGTTCACGGCTGCACAGATTGTAATACAGATCTGCTGAACCCAGCGTTGTCTCTTGCTGGCTGAGTGATGGCATAATAAGACGCAAACATGTGGACTGAGGACCACCTTGCGGCTCTACTGATATCCTGGATAGGGATGTGCACCAGGGAGGCTGCCGAAGATGCCTGCACTCTAGTCGAATGGGCCATGACGATCGGTGGCACCTTTGCTAGCTTGTAACAGGTCTTTATGCAAGAGGTGATCCAGTTGTAAATCCTCTGTGAAGAAACCGGAAGGCCCTTTATCCTATCCGCCGTAGTGATGAAGAGCTGGGTTGATTTACGGAAAGGCTTGGTATGCTCCAAACAAAAAGCCATGGTCCTCCGGACATCCAGCGTGTGCAGATGCCTCTCCTCAGAAGTCTTATGAGGCTTGGGACAGAACACTGACAGGAATACGTCCTGGCTCATGTAGAAGGAAGATACCACTTTCGGCAGGAAGGCTGGGTGGGGCCGCAGCTGGACCTTGTCCTTACAAAACACTGTGTAAGCCAGTTCCGGGGTCAAGGCCTTAATCTCTGAGACTCGTCTCCCTGACGTCACCGCCATCAGGAAAGTGACCTTCCAGTACAAATAGGAAAGGGAGCAGGAGTCCAGCGGCTCGAAAGGCGGGCTGGTGAGCCTGGAGAGGACCAGGTTAAGGTCCCACTGCGGGATGGGGCCCGTACCTGTGGGTAAAGCCATTCGAGGCCCCTCAGGAACCTGACAGTTATGTCGTGAGAAAAGACCGTCTGACCTTGGATCGGCTGGTGGAATGCAGAGATGGCTGCAAGGTGCACTCTGATGGAAGAATGCACCAGACCCTGGTTCCTGAGCTGCAGTAAGTAATCCAAAATGGACTGCACTGAAGAACGTGAGCGAGAAATGTCACGCTCTGACGCCCAACAGGAAAACCTCATCCACTTGGCCAGGTAAGTTAGTCTCGTGGATGGCTTCCTACTTTCCAGGAGGACCCGCTGGACCTCCTCTGAGTAGGTACGCTCCTCCAGGTTCAACCATGGAGCATCCACACCGAGAGGTGTAGAGACTCGAGGTTGGGGTGTAGGAGCCAACCATGATCCTGTGACAGCAGGTCCAGATGGTAGGGAAGGGGCCAGGGAGGGGCCACCTCCATGTTCATGAGCATGCCGAACCAGTGCTGGCAAGGCCATGCAGGCGTGATCATGATAACCTGTGCCTTGTCCCTCTTGATCTTTACTGGGACCTGGCTGACTAGAGGGATCAGAGGGATCACATACATCAGACCCTCGGCCCATGACAGGAAGAAGGCATCGGAGAGGGAGCCCTTGCTCAGGCCCTGCCGGGAGCAAAACCGATGGCACTTTCTGTTTCGCCTGGTGGCAAACAGATCTACCTGGGGAGATCCCCACCTCTGGAAGATCATGCAGGCCACCTCAAGGTAGAGCGACCAGTTGTGGTGAGAGGAGAACTCCCTGCTGAGGTGAACTGCTAGGGCATTCCTGATGCCTAGGAGGTGACCAGCTTCCAGAGGGATGCTCTGGCCGATGCAGAAGTCCCAGAGACGGAGAGCCTCTTGGCAGAGAGCCGACAAGCGCGCTCCTCCTTGCCTGTTGATGTAGAACATTGAGGCTGTATCATCCATCAAGACTCTCAGCACTTTGCCTGACAGATGCAGCAGAAAAACCCTGCAGGCCAGCCGGACCGCTCTGAGCTCCTTGACATTTATGTGCAACGTTGTCTCCTCCGGGGTCCACATACCCCCGGGTCCGGAGATGTCTGAAGTGCGCCCCCAAACCGATGTCCGAAGCGTCCGACATTAGCTTGACAGATGTAGTGAGACTGTTGAACAGGACTGTCCTCCCAGGACCTTCTCGCAATCGGTCCACCACTGCAGTGAGGTGAGAACCACTGGAAGAATGGTTCTTTTCCAGATGGTCCCTGGATTGGGAATAGGTTGACGCCAGCCATTACTGCAAGGGCTGCATGCGGAGCCTGCCATGGAGGACCACGTATGTGCAAGCTACCATGTGGCCTAGCAGGTGCAGGCACACCCTGGCTGTTGTCAGGGGAAATGCACACACTTCCGTGATGAGGTCCATCAGGGCCTGAAACCTGTCTAACAGCAGGAACGCTCTCACCCAGGTCGAGTTGAGCATGGCTCCGATGAATTCTATCCTTTGAACTGGAACTAACGTGGACCTTTTGTGGTTGACCAGTAGTCCCAAGGAGCGGCACGTGGCTTGTAGTACAGTGATGTCGCATTGGACCTGAGCCTTGGAGTTGCCTTTGAGCAGCCAGTCGTCAAGGTACAGGTAAATCTGGATACCCAATGCCTGAGGTAGGCCGGCTTCAAGATTAGGCTTGATAAGTTTATGGAGGGAATGGTTTGATGGGATAACGTGATGTTAGTCAATTAGGCATTAACGTGCCATCGCGGGTAAAATGAGGGTCCGGCTGTAGAATCTTGCCTGTATGCTCAGGGTTCTCCTGATCGCCACATTTGGGGTCGGGAAGGAATTTTCCTCCAGGGTAGATTGGCAGAGGCCCTGGAGGTTTTTCGCCTTCCTCCGCAGCATAGGGCAGGGGTCGCAGGCTGGAGGATTCTGTTGTGGGTGGGTCAGCTTTTGTGGCCTGCATTATGCGGGAGGTCAGACTAGATGACCATATTGGTCCCTTCTGACCTTAAAGTCTATGAGTCTATGAGACTACCGCCACGCACTTGGTAAACACCCTTGATGCTGTAGCCAAGGCAAATGGAAGGACCGCAAACTGGTAGTGGGCTGAACCAACCGTAAAAAAGGAGAAAGCGTCTGTGTCCTGGGAAGATCGCTACGTGAAAGTATGCATCTTTCAGGTCAAGGGCAGCATATCAGTCTCCTGGATCCAGGGAGGGGATAATGTAGGCCAGGGAGACCATGCAAAACTTTAGCTTCTTTAGGTATTTGTTGAGATCTCGCAGGTCCAGGATGGGACATAGACCACCCTTGGCCTTTGGGATCAGAAAATACCAGGAATAGAAACACTTGCTCTGGTAAGGAGGTGGGAGCTCCTCCACCGCCCCCAGCTGTAAGAGCCCCTGAACTTCCTGCTCGAGAAGACTCTTGTGAGAAGGGTCCCTGAAGAGGGATGGGGCGGGGGGTGGGTGGAAATAAATTGGAGGGTGTAGCTGTGCACCACCATGCTGAGGACCCAGTGGTCTGAAGTTATCGCCGACCACGCTGGGAGGAAAAAGGAAAGTTGGTTGCAAAAAAATGGGAAAATCGGATCCAGGAAACAGACTGGTGGGTCGCCCTCAGGCATACCCCAAAAATGATTGTTTAGCTCCTTGCTTGGACTGGGCAGAGGGTGTGGGCTGGTGGCTCATGCGCCATCTATAGCCCTTGAGCTTTTTGTGCAGCAGGTCCTGCCGGGGCTGGCTCCCTTGCCCCTGGGGAAGTTGCAGGTTTGAACCGCTTACATGCCGGGCCCGGAACGTAGAGCCCCAGGTTTTTAGGGTGATTCGGGAGTCCTTCAGCCCATGTAACGTGTTGTCCATCTGCTCCACAACCCAGAGAGGAACAGCTAGGACGCTCGCCACATGGAGATGGCGGATGCCACGGTGTGGGCGGAGGAGTCTGCCGCCTCAGATGCCCTTAAAGGGCTGCCCTGGCAGCGACCGTGCCCCCGTCGAGGATCACCCAGAATTCTTTACAGGAACCTTCCAGGAGGGCATTCTCGAACTAGGCCACGGTCTGCCAAAAATAAAGTCGTAGTGGCCAAGGAGGGCCTGGTGGTAGGCCACCCTCAACTGTAAACTAGACGAGGAATAAATTTTCCATCCAAACAAGTCCAGTCTCCTGGTGTCTTTATTATTGGGGGTAGCTCCAGGTTGCCCCTGGTGTTCCCTGTGGTTAACTGCCTCGACCACCAGGGAATTTGGGGCAGGATAGGAGTAAAGGTATTCATGCCCCTTAGTTGGGACAAAGTACTTACGCTCTGCCCATTTTGAAATGTGGGGCAGGGAGGAGGGGGTTTGCCACAAAGCACTGGATATCTTCAATACCCCTTTGTGAAGGCGAAGGGCCACCCTAGCAGGGGCTGTGGAGGAGAGGATGTTGAACAGGGTGTCCGCTTGCTCCTCCAACTCCTCTGCCTGCAAGCCAAGGTTGGACGCAACCCTCTTCAACAGCTCCTGGTCTGCCTTAGTGTCATCCTGAGGAACCGGGTGAGGGGGCTCTGTGATGGCCTCGTCCGGTGATGACGAGGAGGTCAGTATCGCGGGTTTCACGGCACCCATTGGTGGTCCAGCAGGCTGTTCCCCTTGGTCCACATGGACTTGCAGGGTCTTATCCCCTGGGGCCTCAAGCACTGGAGGGAGTTGGGTCGTCGAGGCCACAGGCCTGTCCGAGTCTCCCGACACCAAGCGGGCAGTCTGGGAGGGCTGGGTGAACCCCCACGCGTTCCAGGGGTACCACAGGGCCAGCCACTGGGCCTGGGGCCACGGGGCAGGTTTTGGTACCGACGATGCAGGCGACACCGAGGAACTGGGAGGCTGACCTGCTGATGTGGAGCCTTGCTCCATTCTGGAGCCATATCCGGAGCGATTGCTACCTAGTGACCTGGATCCACTGGAGCAGCAACTCCATGCGTGGCGATAATTGCGGTTGCATCTAGAGGACCACCGGTCTGAGCGGGACATGCACCTCCGTGGGGACCTTGGTGACTGGTGGCACTTGGCGGATCCACGACAGGAGACCAGTGATCCATGCCTCGTGCTTTGAGACCAGTACCGGGACAAGTGGGACCTGGAGGTATTGCAGTCCGGGCACCAGGGGATCTCCCCAAATACGGCGACACCTGTCTCGGCGATCGTTGGCGGGGCCCACAGCTCCGGTCCTCCAATCATTCCCGGGATCTGTAATGGCTTTCCGGTGACACAAAGGGCCAGTCCCGCCGTTCCTGCTGGCGAGCGCGTGCCTCCGTGGGTTTGTACCAGGTAACCAGCGAGGTCTGCCTCGAATCCTACTGCCGGTGCCCAAGGTCCAGTGACCATAGAGGGCTCTGATGCGTCTGCCTCCCTAACTCCGAGGCATGACGGCTTCGAGCAGGTGAATGGTATCAGGACGTTCCCCGTGATGGGAAGCGGACTGTTGGGGCAAGGGCAAATAGAAAGGTCCCAAGGTGGGCTTACCCCAAGGTCTGGGCACCGCCGGGGCCGGTGTGGGCGGCACTGGGAGCATCAGGATCTCTGGCGCAGCCTGGAGTGCTTCAGGCATCGACGGCACCTGAAGCTGATGAAGGCCCACCTCTGCGTCCAGGCTTCCAGGAAAGGAACGGGGTGTACTGCATCGCCCGACATGAGCTGAGGCCCGACTTCCCGATGGGGGAGATGAGCCATCCAGCACGGGTCTTAGCTCACCCCCATCCCTGTCCTTCCCGTTGCAGGGAATAGGAGACCATCCCCTACTGGCGTCCTTAGACTTCTTGGCCAGGGCGTGGACAGGGATCGGTGCCAGCTCTTTGACGGTGGGGCACTACGCACCGATGCCGCAGTGCTGGGTGCCGAGTCGGACCTTTGCTCCTGGGCTGGAGTGAGCGCTGACTCCATCAGGAGTACTTTGAGTCTGATCTCACACTCTTAGTCCTAGGTATAAAGGATCTGCAGATTCGACACTTATCACTTATGTGCCCTTCACCGAGGCACCTGAGACAGCTACTATGCGGATTGCTCACAGGCATGGGCAGTTTGCAGCGATGGCAGGGCTTAAAGCCTGGAGACTGGGGCATGTCCCATCCCCCGATAGGACTAACAAAACTCTAACTACTGCTAAGGGCTAACAAACTCAACTACTAACTATGTACGCTAACTTTATAAGAACTCTAGTTCGTACGAACGAAACCTAAGCAACGCTAGTAAGAGCGGCGAACGTTCCTTGCACCATCACTGGTGGCAAGAAGGCACTGAGGGTGGGAGGAGCCGGCGGCGCCCCTTATACCGCACCAGGCAGGTGCCACTCCAGAGGGCGCCAGAGCTGCTCCCCTATGGATACTGCTGAGGGAAAAATTTCCGGCACCAGTGCACGTGGCGAGCACACACACCTAATGTGGAATGGACATGAGCAAGCACTCAAAAAAGAAAATTATTTATACCGTAGAAAACTAAATACCGTAGAAAACAATTTTATTGAAGTACCGTGATCATTAATAAATTGTTGCCTTGTTCCCTTGCAATCCCAAATAATGCTTCCTCCATATCTGCATTATGGTCTTTACTTAATATGGGGAATAGTGCTAATATGGAGGCCAAATTATATGTTTATTTGAGGGAAATGAAAAAAATATTAAGAGTGACTGCTGTTTTGGGTTTTTCCCATTTCTGGCTGAAATAAAGAAACATAGGAGGGAGGACAGAAAAAGAAATGAAAACAACCCAGCGTCAGCCCAAACTAACAAATGATTAAAAAAATTCAGTTCAGTGAAACTTCCGGTTGAACATTTGGTTCAGTTTATTTAGTCCAGGTTAATTAACCCATCCCTAATGTTTAAATGTTTATAATCTTCTCATTTGTTAAACTGTTTTAACTCAAATGTTAAGGCTCCACCTCTGGACTCAATCAAAGAAACAAGCGACTTGCTAATCAAAGAAACAAGTGACTTGCTGAGCAGATCAGATCACAGAAGGAAGAAGGCAGCTAACCTAGCTGTAATTCTTGTAGATTTAGAGTGCACTAGATTTACTTTACAAGAGCCAACCCTGGAAGTTGAAGCTAGACAAATTCAGACTGGAAATAAGACATACATTTTTTAACAGTGAGAGTAATTCACCACTGGGACAATTTACCAAGGGTTGTGGTGGATTCTCCATCACTGACCATTTAAAAATCAATAGTGGATGTTTTTTAAAAAGATCTGATCTGGGAATTATTTTGGGGAAGTTCTATGGCCTGCGTTACACAGAGGTCAGACTAGAGGTTAACAACGGTTCCTTCTGGCCTTGGAATTTATGAAAAATAAATGGTTGCCGCAGCTCAGATTTTAAAAGATCTACAAAATGGATCCTTTGCCATAATGACCTACTGTTACACTAGAAAAAATAAGCATTTAATCCTCCTGCTTCAGGGCATACAGGATTACTAGATGAGTCAGGAAGAAATTTCCAGCTGATACTGCCTTGAACAATTTGAAAAATAGCTGTCATACCACTTAATTATAAATAGTAAGTGTTCTTGATGCAGTGGGGCAAGATATGCACCTGCAGTGACACAAATGTTCAGAGACATTTCTGTTAGTGGGATTTATGCAGTGTAAATAGTGTTTCCCTGCAATCAAGGAAACAAATTCCACTTAGCTCTTTCTGCATTGCAAGCTAATGCTCCAACAGTCCATGGAAAGGAGACCAATTAAAGATGCCATGTACACAGACCGAAAGAAGAGCCCTATTATTAATGTTAGGAATAATATATGCATGTTAGAGCTAATCAGAAATTTCCAAATGCTGATTTTTCTATGAAAATGTTCATAGAAACGTTGATTGAAAAAAATCCTACCAGTCCCCTGCCACGCTCCCTGTGGTCAGCCAGCCCTATACAGCTAGTCAACATGTTCCCAATTTCAAGAAAAAATGGGAAATGACAAAATGTTCATGATTTTTTTCTCTCAATTTTTTTGATCAGCCCTAGCACATGTACCTACTCCAGCTAGAGCTTAATGAAAATGTACCTTATACTGCACTGAAAAGCCAGCCTAAAAACAAACTCCGCTAGAGAACTATAGCACAAAAAGCTACCTCCATTCTAAGTGTGAGACAGACACTTCCTAATTTTCAGGAGAAAATCCTGCCCTCTGCTGCACTAGTGGTGAAAGAGAGCATTGGTTACCTCCTACTGGTGCAACAGCTGGGCAACAATCGCAATATAGTGTGGCACTCCGCTAAGTGCTAGATTGAGGGACTGGCTACTGCACCTGCCAACGCACCAGAGCCCCAGGAGGGTGTGGTCTCCCATCTTCTGGCATGCCTAGAAGCCAGGTCTCCTAGTATAAATACTGTTTTGTGCAGCATGAGCTATGGGGAAGCTCACATTACTCCTTCTAGGAACAGCAGTAAAGGGGCACCCTGCTACGTTACCCCTCGGCTGTCCTGTGCTGGCTTAACTGCTGCGGCACCTACCACAAGGACAGCACTGCTCCAGCCTCTCTTCCCCATATTTATTATATGGAGTAGACAAGCAAGGCCAGGACTTTGTCTGGCTGTGAGTACTGCAGATAGTAACTACTAATTATGCAGAGAGACATGCTTTTCCAATGCTTCCTCATTTGCATTTCTCAGCAATAGGGAGTGGCAAACCAGTTCAGCCAGAATGAGAGAACCTCAAACAGCCAAATCTTTTATTCAAATCAAAGATCAATCTGTCAGGTTCCAGGCAGAGAACAGAAGTGACTCCTTCAGAGGCTCTATTTTTGCTGGAAAAGCCAGAAGTTGTGGCAACCTCTGTGCTGTGCCCCCTGGGTGTCCCTGGCTGGAAATGACATGAGCTCTTACACATAGTGCTCTCTGGATGGCAACATCAGCAGAGAAGCTACAGAACCACAGCAATGAGCCTCTAAGACTTCCAACAGAGGTGAGGTGAATGGGTCACCCACTCAATAGAGGGCTAGAGGTACCAAGAGCCTGCATGGAGCCTGGAGTCAGTCTGCCAGGCTGGGGAGACAAAGGGAGTGAGAACCTCAAAAGGTTGGACTACACCTTTAAGTGTTTTGGTCCTTATCTGATACCGATCTCAGACTCGTAGGTGAACGTGCGCTGAATGTGATGCTAATTCAGGGCTGCACGCATATGAGGTAATAACCGCCACAGATTGTGCCAGACTGATAGTGACCCTCCACATAGCTCTTCTTTGAACAGGTAACCCCATTTGCTGACCAAAAAGAAACCCAACCAAGATTCCTAGTCTTGCTTCCTCCTCTCCAAAAAGGCTGATATAGTCATTCAACAAAAACAAGTTAAAAAAACCCCAGAGTATCAATGCTAAGTGCCTTCCTTGCACCTACTCATGCACAACAAAACTCACTTGGGCAGAAATAGAGCGTTTGACTTCAGGGTCTAACGAACACATTTGATCCCTTTTCCAATCACCAGTACTATTATTTTTGTTAGAACCTGCATTCTGCTTTGCAGAACTTGATAATCACCTGGCAGTCCTCCCACATGTGTCTTCACAGATGACTGCAGGTAGCCCTCCAAGAGAAACAGACTGTCTTGTAGCTGGGAATGGCTTAATTCATTCTGTCCTGCAGTCCCATCCACGGTGAGCGATAACTGCCCCTTGCTGATGAAGATGTTCACAGAGTGTTCCTGATCATCACAAACGTTTATTGCCAGTCTGGACACAACTGTGCTCTCCATGGCCAAGATAATGAACTGGATAGTAAAACAGCGCAATAAGTGAAGGCACAGGCACACACTGAAGCATACACACTTACAATTTTCCTGTTCCATAATGCTCGTAACTGCAGCTGTTTAGAAGGCATCTTCAGAGCCAGCAAAGAACTGATTATATTATTACTACTGGAAGTCAGATTCTGAGCTCACTTACACTAGATTTATACCTTGCGTAACTCCATTGTCTGGGTCTGATTCTCATTTACACTAACAGCACACCTGAAGAACTCTGTGCAGCTTGAAAGCTTGTCTCTCTCACCCACAGAAGCTGGTCCAACAAAAGACATTACCTCCCCCACCTCGTCTCTCTAATATTCTGGGACCAACACAGCTACAACAGCACTGTAAACATCACCACTCTGGCAGTTCAAAGGAGCCTTAAGGATAGACGACTGGTGCCACCCCATACTGGGAGGGGGGCGCCAGCTAAAGGGGAGGACACGTGACATCTCCATGTGACTCCTCCCCACCCTGCCCCCAGCCTGGGGCCCCCACGCTCTTCCTGTCCCTACCCTACATTACAGCAGCCTGCTCCCTGCCCAGGCTCAACTTCTGGAGACAGGAGCCAACTCTGAGCATCCTGGGGAGGGTGGGGGGGCTCCGACCCCCAGAAGCTGAGCCTGGGCAAGGGGCAGCCTGCTGCTGTCACAGCCAGGTACTCTCCCAGGCAGCTGCGGTGCTGCACCAGGCAGCATCCCAGGCAACGTGGCTGGAAGAGGCTCTGGCCCCGCCCATTCCTCTCCCCGCCCGGGGCCAGCTGCTTGAGGGGCATTTGACCCTTTGTGCCCCTTCCATGAGTCGTCTCACTGCCAGAGTGGTGTTGAGCAGCCGAAGGGCTTGTCTTCACTACCGCAGTAAATCGACCTAAGTTACGCTACTCCAGTTACCTGAATAACGTAGCTGGAGTCGACGTAACTTAGGTCGACTTAGCCTGGTGTCTTCACTGCACTGAGTCGACGGAAGACGCTCTCCGGTCAACTTCCCTTACTCTTCTCAGGGAGCTGGAGTACCAGAGTGCGCTCTGCCATCGATTTAGCGGGTCTTCACTAGACCCGCTAAATCGACACCCGCTGCATTGATTGCAGCAGCGTCGATCTCCCGGTACTGAAGACAAGCCCTAAATGTAAATGAGAAATAGGCTCACTGACTTCAGTGGAGTTACTTCTGAACTGTGACAGCAAAATCTAGCCCTATATTATGAATATAACTAATTATACTGGTTATACTGTACATGGGACTTTGCAGACACTCTGGAGTTAGGCCCGTGTTACTCCCTTGACTACAGTGGAGTTATTATGCGCTTACACTATAGAACACAGTCTCTGTACAAAGGAGTTTATAGTATAATTCAGACTAGTATAACAAAATGGGATAGTGGCTCAAATTCAAGAGATTGAGCAGATATTGTCAGTGTGGAGGTATTTGCTACTGAATCAATATTCTTTATAAGGGCCAAATGTTCAAAGGAGTGTCTACCCTCCTTCTAAAACTGTCCCCACAAAAAGCAGAATTCCTGTACTCCGATGACATTCAAACATCTGATTTGCATATAAAATTCTGAACTGGTGAATGTAAATGTATACACAAAATGGCAGGCACAAATTTTGAGATTTTTTGAAAATGGCCCTAGAAATTCCGATGAAAAAAATCAATGGATCTTTTTGTTTTACACCCGTAGAAGATTAAAGCTTGTACCTGTTGTTTAAGTTTCTTTGTGGAATGATAGTCAATCAGAGCCAATGATAAAGGGACTGAAGCTTCTTCACCAACCAGAGCAAACAGTACCCCGGTATCTGCTGCTGGCCGAATTACAGTGTTTACTTCTACTTCCCAATTCCTTTCAGTTTCATTTCCAGCAGATGGTTGCACTAGAGAGAGAGATGCATGTCAAAAAAACAGAATGATTGACCAAGTGGCAGACAAGACGACTATGGATGGAAGAGCATATGGACAGATAGCTACTTCTCTTTAATCCAGAAAAAATCCAAGTGTTAGTGTATAAAATCAGAAAGAAAAATGGTAACAGCTCTGCCTTGTTACACTCCACAGAAAGGGCCGCTGCCTTTCAGAAAGTCAAAAGTCAAGGTTGAGGGTTTTGTTTTTTTAAACCAAGGATAGAGATTCAAGGGCTATCAATCATGCGCGGTGCGTAGCATAGGCTGAGGAAGGATGAGCCTCCCCAAACAGCCTCATGTGGCTCCATCCACGTTCCACCCCAAGGCCCCCTCCTGCTTGCCGCTGGTTGCCCCACCTCAGGCGGACTGCCTCCTCTTCCGGGAAGCCTGCTGGGTGGGGCTAGGGCGGCTAGCCTGTGGCCAGGAATTGGGGTGGCTGGGGCCCCCGGCACTGGAGCTGCGCCACCCAGCACTCTGGGGTTGGGGGCGGAGGGGGCACGCGCCGCCTGGTGCTCCGGGGCTGCAGGCTCTCCGGTGGCCTGGGGCTGGGGGAAGAGGGGGACAGGGCATCAGGCAGAAGGGGCAGGTCAGGCTGGGGGCTAGCCTCCCCGAGCCCATGGTTCACCCACCGCCCATGCTATCAATCCATCACATTCTCAGAGCTGCTGCAAGATGTCTTGAACTTTACAAAATGATTGAGGGATTGATTTCAAATCTGACACAGAGGAAACAGAACACTTTCACACAAACGTCAGAACAAAACTGAAGAAATATAAATAGAACACTTCGAGCACTATCCCTTTACAAGCCAACCAGAGGTTCTGAAGCCATTTTAGCTTGCCATAAACAGTCTCATGCTGAACTCAGAAGTAGACCCTGTTGACGCCCTTCTAGCTTTTTAGTTTTAAATCTGATATTGGCTAGAAAGAAAGAGGCTTACATGATTTCCATAAGAACATACCATAAGAACGGTCATACTAGGTCAGACCAATGATCCATCTAACTCAGTATCCTGTCTACCCAACAGTGGTCAATGCCAGGTGCTTCAGAGGGAATGAACAGAACAGGTAATCATCAAGTGATCCATCCCGTCGCTCATTCCCAGCTTCTGGCAAACAGAGACTAAGGACATTTCAGAGCATGGTGTTGCATTCCTGCCCACCCTGGCTAATAGCAATGGATGTACCTATCCTCTATGAACTTGTCTAGTTCTTTTTTTAACCCTGTTATAGTCTTGGCCTTTACAATATCCTCTGGCAAAATATTCCAGAGGTTGACTATGCGTTGTGTGAAAAAATACTTCCTTTTTTGTTTTAAGCTTGCTGCCTATTAATTTCATTTGGTGACCTCTAGTTCTTGTCTTATGAGAAGGAGTAAATAACACTTCCTTATTTACTTTCTCCAGAACAGTCATGATTTTATAGACCTCTATCATATCCCCCCTTAGTCGTCTCTTTTCCAAGCTGGAAAGTCCCAGTCTTATTAATCTCTCCTCATATGGAAGCTGTTCCATACCCCTAATCATTTTTGTTGCCCTTTTCTGTACCTTTTCCAGTTCCAATATATCTTTTTTGAGATGGGCAACCAGATCTGCACGCAGTATTCAAGATGTGGCCTGTCCCTGGCCTGTCTCGACAAGGTCATAGACAATACTGATTTATTACTGCTGTAAATAGGATAAATGGTGTCTTTACATCCTTTTACTGTTACTAAACAAAAAAAAAAACAAGTATAATTGTTTATAATAAATGAATATAAATAAGTAAATTCTGAGAATACAGCTCTGTTAAGAATGTGGTCTCATTTGCACTTCAGATGCCAGACTCTATTTGGCAGTTCTTGCATCTATGTTGTAAATAGAATGACAGCCACCTAATAAGATATTCTTTAATTTATACTAGCAAAACAGAAAAATCCACATAATGCTGCACAAAAGGTATCAGGAGAGGAGAACTTGTAATCAGGTCTGTCAGCATTTAAAACTTTTACCAATGTCAATGGTCTATTTTAGTTCTTCTGTGGACAGGTATAAATGGAACAATCTGAAACAAAGGCAAAGCCATCCTTCTAATTTCTAAATTATTATGATTAAGAGAGGGTTGGAACTAAACCCAGGCCAATTTCACACAGCCTGTGTTGATGTCCTCGCTATATCATGGATATTGTGACCATGACTGATTTGAATCTAATAAATATCAACTTAAATCACAAGTGAAATTCAGTACAGACATTTCATTTTAGGCAATAATGAACTTCTATCTAATGCCATGGCTACACTACAGAGTTTACAGTGGTGCAGCTGCACCAAGCCGACGGAAAAGAGCTCCCCTGTCGACTTAATTACTCCAGCCTCCGCAAGCTGCAGTAGCTATGTTGGTGGGAGAAGCTCTCCCGCAAACAGAGCACTGTTCACATCGGCGCTTAGATCTATGTAACTTATGTCGGAGAAAGGGAGGGACTTATTCAGACCCCTGAGCGACTTTACAGTTTACATTGGTATAAGTTGTGTATACATAGCTGTGGCAGGGCGACAACTCACCGGCGCGGCGCCTCCTGCTGGTTGTCCTGGGAATTAGCTCTTCCAGCCGGCGCACCCTCTGCAGGCCGGTGTTTCGCCTGCCACTGGCCCCCGTGTCCCTCCTGGACCCTGGTGCCCCTCTACGTCAGGGTTCTGCCCCCAGCAGTAACCCACAATCTAGGTCTCCACACCTAGGGGAACCCCCAACCCTCTATCCCCACCTTGCCTCAGTGGCTACTGCCAGTCACCATCTAGCCCCCGCTCACTGGGGCGGACTGCAGTCTATAAACCACTCATCATCGGCAAGGGGGGTTGGACCAGCTGCCTCTGCCTCTCTCTGGGCTGCCCCTCTGCAACCCCAGTATCTTTTCTGGTCTTTAGCAAGGCCTGCAGCCTGGGGGTTTTCCAGGCCGGAGCTCCCCAGCTCCTCTGGCCTTTCCCCAGCCCTGCTCCAGTCTAGGTACCCTGCTCAGCTCCCAGCAGCCAGGTCCCTCCCTCTCAAAAGGCTAGAGAGTCTTCGTCCTTCTGGCCCACCACCCTCTTATAAGGGCCAGCTGGGCCCGGATTGCACTGGCTACAGCTGTGGCTGCTTTCCCAATCAGCCCAGCTTTTCTCCTGCCACAGCCCTCTTCCGGGGCTGTTTTAAGCCCTTCAGGGCAGGAGCGGGGTAACCACCCCGCTACAATAGCCTAAGTCATAAATCTAATACACATTACTCTGACTGACAGTTTCTTGTTTAAGAGAAGTCAGAGTTGCAATAGCAGAGGAGAAGGGTACATACACATCAGAGATAAATGCATTTATAACAGCCACACAGAGGGAACCTAATCAGAGTTGCCCATATAATGTTGGCTTTGAGCCAGCATTATTAGATCTTCCTTTTTGTGAATCCCAAATTCAGCTTCTCACTACAGCTGCTAGCTTTCTTAATTGGGAAAGAGCTAATTTCAACTGCTTTATTTTTTTAGTACACATGATGATTTTTCCCTACCCATGTACATCATTTCAGAGCATATGCATGTGTGTCTTTAAAAACAAACAAAGGCTTACCTGACAAGTCAGGAATACATACACTTTTACAACTGTTATTTCTATTCTATCTGAATACATAGGTATGGACAGCACACTATGACAATGATTTAAAAAAAAAAAAAAAAAAAAAAAAAGCACTTACTATAATTGAAATTAAATATAGCAAAACCACTGCCAGGATAGAAGGATCCTCGTCCTGCCACTGAGAAGCACTGCATCTTGTCATTCAGCTTTATTGTTTCTTGGATAGTAGTATCTTCGCCATTCAACCAGTTCCATGCCCGCATACAACCATCCAGCCGAGAGTTTATCTTGTAAGACAGAGAAATAATCTTACCTTGAGTTGCTATTCTGTGTTACACAGAGAGAGGACTATGGGCACAGAGGGTTCCACAAGATCAAACTATATAATGGTGTGGGGAAAATAATCTCACCACATTTACCAACATGCAACCACAGCAAAACAGACTTGGGCCCCAATCCTGCAATCACATCCATACAGGCAGACCTCTGTGCCATAGGCGCCGACGCCGTGGGTGCTCCAGGGCTGTTCAGCAGGAGGTGCTGGGAGGAGGAGGCGGAGTGAGGGCGAGGCGGATGTGGAACAGGGATGGAGCCGGGATGGGAAGAGGCTGGGTGGGGGTAGGGCCTTGGGGAAAGGGGTGGAGCAGGTCCTGGGATGGAGTGGGGGGTCGAGCACGGCCAGGGAAATTAGAAAGTCAGTGCCTATGCTCTGTGCCCACGCAGTCAGTAAAGCTCCACTGGGGAGCAGGGGTATGGCTCATGCAGGGACTAAATTTGCCTTTGTAACTGTGTTATCCACTTTTACACGCTGCACATCATGAATGCCATTTATTTCTAAGAATCCCGTAGAGATTAGCCATGTATAAATCCATGTGAAACTCCTTACAAACAGAGAGCATTTATATGCAATGGATTATAACACATTTCATCGTAAAAAGCTCATGTCACACAATGTGTTGAACCTAATGAGAAATGACCAAGTGGTATGTACTGCAACCAAAGACAGATGTAAAAGACCTATGGCGCAGAGCTGGGTGCGCGCACACACACACACACACACACACACTTAATTCCAGCTTTTATTTATATTTTAAACTCTAGCATGAAAATGTGAGAAAGAAAGTAGACCAAAGGCTCCCTGGAAGCTGCTAGATTAGTAATAGCATCCACACTCAACAGACAGAGAGAAAGTAAGTGTCAGATACAGAATAAAAACCCAGGGGGTTTCTGGCTCCCAGCCCCATGTTCAGACCACACCTCTAGTTGAAACACATTCAGAGTGGCAATCACCCTGAGCGACTTATCATGGGGAGGAGAGACCTCCTTAGGTTGCTACATTTCCAGTCTTGAGGCCACAGGGTTGTCACCTTATTTAAAAACAAATAAAACCCAGACCCATTGTTCAAGGTGGAAAGTCAATCAAAAGAGAGGTAGAACAGCAGCTATTTGAACAATAACTCATATAAACCTTCTGGCACTGTTGGCTTCCATGGAAATTCTGGCTACATTAATTTAGCAGCTTCCAAAAATAGTCCCAAGTCTCAAACAAACATATACAAGGAGTGTCTTGACTTTCATTCCTATAAAAGTATCTATCTTAATTAGAAAAAAAAGTAATTGGTTTCTTAGCTGTAACTGACTTTCATGAAGATGGAGCATAGGGGGCAAAAACAAACACACACACACCAAAACCACATACAAGCCAGTAAAAAGCCTTTTATAGGGTGAGAAACCGCCCGTGCTACCGTGCCTGGGGCTCACTACTAAAAATAGATGCTAAAAAGTTAGCAGAAATAAAAGTTTGGCATGATACATATTTCAACATTAAGCACTCTGCTGGTGTATGGAAGGAAAGCTCCCCCTACACTGCTCCCAGCCTCAAAAACACACTGGACCTGATTTGTCTCTCACTTAGCCTGGTGTAAATCAGGACTCACTCCACTAGGGTCTATAAAGGTAGCCTGTTGTAAGTGAAGCTAAGTCAGGCCCACTACACTCTGTGTTCCAACATGACTGAAGATTAAGAGCAGTACTCACGGGCTGAATAAGGTCTTTAGTTTTAAAAGGAATGCCTCCTACTGTTAAGTTCAGCTGATACAGTCCTTTGTCCAAAGTAAACAGATCTCCTGCAACAGCTATTTTCATAACTGCATCCTTGTTGACCTTTATAAACAAACTTCTCTCCAGTTCTTCAACAGAGATCTAAAGAAATAAAATTGTAAATAAGAATATTCAGAGATAGAGAGGTTTAGTATCTGCAAAGTCACAAAGTACAGCCACAATTAATGAAATCCTCAAGCTAAGAAAATATTTATTGTGCCGAGCCCACTTCATTAACTTTTTACAATTTTATGTTGTCTTTTGATTTAAAAAAACAACAAAACACTTGATAACTTGTGCTATCATAACCCACCTGTTTTATAACAAATAGAAGAAAACCCACATTTGTTTCAAGTTGAAATCAACATTGCAAAAGGCAGAGAACACAGTCTATAATATGAGTGGATTAATCATTTAATGTTTATACAGTGTTTTGGAGATGTAACTAACTGCAATCACAAGTTATTTATTATCCTCCTCCTATTACAGTCATTTATGAAAAGAAAAGCTGAAAGGACAGATAAGGGAGGGTTTCTTATTGGACCTGTAATTAATGAATAACACAGATGCTTTCAGGACAGAAATGGGCCCCATCTTGGAGCAGTGACAGCTTAATAAAGAACAAAAGAAGAAAGGTTTCATATCTGAGAGAGTATTTAAAGAGTTGTATATTTATACAGTGCTTTTCATTCCAAAAGGATACCAAGGAGCTCTACAAACTATGGCTCTGATCCTCCAGTGATATATCTCCAGGCAGATCCCTGTGTCCATGCAAAACCCAACTGACTTCAGTAGGATGCCAGGTTGGCACAAGGATTTGCCTGCATGCGTCTCACTGCAGAATCAGGGCCCACATACATAAAGTACCATTGAAATGCAGCCACCTCCAGGGAGAAAGGGAGGCAGTCAAGCACAAAACTGACATGCAACACACACAACAAAAATGGGAGTTGGGGAAAACTGTGGCCAAGGAAACTAGTGCAAATGCTATTCCTTTGAGAAGTGGCATGGGATTTTTAACATCTACTCAGAACAGAAAGGACCTCAGTTATCTCACTTTAAATTCTCATCTAGATGTCTCTCTGACACATCCATACGCACACACCCCTCTTTCAGAAGGTTGAAGGGCTGAGTTGATCCTATTGGGATTTGAACCTGTGGTTCTGACAAATACAGGTGTGTCAAACTTAATGCTTAAGGGTACAATTTTCAGAATTGCCTAAGGGCTAGATTCACAAAGAAATGTAGGTGCCCAACTGCCATTTTAGGAGCCTAAGACCCAACATTTAAGCACCAGTTAGGTCCTCAAAACTCCTGCTGACCTGCCACCTAATCCTGGAGGTACCTAAATTCCCTAGGTGCCCAAGATTCTCCCTGTAAAGTCGCCATGGTGTCTAAGTTCCCACTGCTGGCATGCACAAAACTGCCTAAGCCGTGACGCTGTTGAGCTGCTCAACACCCTCATTCATACCTAAGGCCTGACTGGATTGTCAAACTCAGGATTCCCTGCCTATCTCTGTAACAGGCGCTGATCCAGTAGGAGTTCTCAGAGTACGCTTACTGGATTGGGCCTGGCAGAAGACAGCCGGGGCAACCATGTCAGGAATTTTGGGGGCAGGAGATTGTGTCAGAATACCCAGAAGTCCAGTAGTTAGGCCAATCATCTAGGATGTGGGTGACCCATTTTCAAATTCCTACCTGATTTGGAGCAAGGGACTTGAACCCAGGTTGAGTACCCTAATCATCACTATTGTTTGTAAAATGGTAGTATCTACAAGCCCCAGTCACAGACCACAACACCACTGTGCCAGGCACTGTACAAACACAGAACCGAAAGATGGTCCCTGCCCCAGACAAGAGACAACAGATGGAAACAGAGAGATAGGGGCAGTACAAGGAAACAATGAGATAATGTTATGAAGTTGATGGATTTCCACTCCATACGGCTAAATGCAGTGCCTTGCATAATGACAGGTTTCAGAGTAGCAGCCGTGTTAGTCTGTATCCGCACACACAGACTATACAGACTAACACGGCTGCTACTCTGAAACCCGAGATAATGTTGATTGGCATGATAGGTTGCGGTATCAGCAGTGCACATGAGCATGATATTAATTATTCATCGATTCCAAGGCCAGAATGGACCATCCTGATCATCTAGGTTGACCATCTAGGCTGACCTCCTGTATAGCACAGGCCCTAAAACTTCCCCAAAATAATTCCTAGAGCAGATCTAGGACATCCAATCTGATTTAAAAATGATCGGTGATGGAGCATCCACCACGAACCTTGGTAAATTGTTCCAATGGTTAATTACTCTCACCATTAAAAAATGTATGCCTTATTTTAAGTCTGAATTTGCCTAGCTTCAGCTTCTTAAAACTTTCCTTTCCTGTGATGCTTTGCTCATCAAGCTTTCTGTAGACATCAGAGCAGAGGAGAGTTTTAAGGAGGTAAGTTTTAAGGTGAGGGGGTATTTTGGCGCACTGAATATTTAATTATTTATACAGAGTGGAACAGCTCCAAAAGGAGAGATTGAAAGAACCCCACCCAGAAACCCAATCGCCCTGTTGTTCAGACACTCTCTTGGGATATGAGAGACCCAAATTCAAGTCCCTGCTTCAAATCAGGCAGAGCAAGAATCTGAAAACAGGTCTCCCACATCCCAGGTGAGTGCTGTAACCACTGTGCTATTGGCCATAATGGTGGTGGGGAGCAGGGGCTAAATCTCATTTTCAAAAGTGATTCAGGCACTTAGGAACCTAAATCCCATTAGAGGTTGGCTCCTAAGTGCCTAAATCACTTCTGGCATTTAGGCCTCTAAGTCACATAGGGTCAGATCTTCCAAGGTGTTTAGACAGCTAACTCCCATTGAAGTCAGTGGAAGTTGGGTGCCTAAATACCTTTGAGGAACAGTGCCTTAGGTACTTTTGAAAGTTTACTGATTGGACCCTTATTCCATTCCACCTTTAGCGGGGATTCCAGGAGCACTTGTGGAATGAGGGGTTAAAGACTTGATGCCAGACTTGTGGAGAGTAAGACAGCCTCCAGTGCTAGTGTGGACATGCAGGGCCTCCATAATGATGGCCTTAATCCAGCCGTTTCCTAGACTGAGACCTGGCCGATCTTGGGGGCAGGGAAGCTTCTTTGGCAGTGGAGTGATAAACCCAGACCCAGGGTAGAATACAGAGGCGGAATGCCATGGAGTCCTTACACAGACTTTTCCATGTAGTGGCAAGATCTAAAGCCTAAGCAGTTTCCAACTGTCAGTTGCTGGCATTCCTGTTTTCCATGTTTCTCCCTCCTATTGGGTATCGAGGTTCTGGATTACTATTATACATCTGTGGAAAAAACAACTTGCATTGCACCTCAATTTGTTATTTCCCCCCCATATTTCTAGTAGCTCCAGGGTCCTTGGCATTCACGTTCATCACTGGTTATTACAAATCTACCAGTTTAGTATTATTTGCAAATTTCATTTCAGATGCTGTTTGCCCCCACTTCCAGGTCTGTAACAGAGATATTAGTAATACCAGACACCACAGTGATCCCTGCAGTGCCCCACTACACCCCTTTGCACCGCTTAATATATTAACTTTTATTCACTATTCTCTGGTCCTGCAGATTTGATTTGCTGAGTAGGAGTTTGTGATATTTTACCAAATGTATAACTAAAATCCAAACGCATTACACAACAAGTAGTGCATGCTCTTCGGTCACTAATCTGTCTATCTCTATATTAAAGAGAGAGCAATAAGATTTGCCCACCCAACTTGTTCTTTACACAGGTAAACACAAATTACTGAAGGAGATATTCAAAACCTTCACATGACTGGAGTTTCACATCAATGAATTGGGGGTACTTTTATGAACTTTAGATTCAAATTTTCGATGATAAATCTGGTGATTAGGGTGCCAGCCCAGAATTCTGGAGAAATGGGTTCAATTCTTTGCCACAGACTTCCTGTTGGACCATGAGCAGGTCAGTCCCTTTGACCCATCTTGCCTCAGTTCCCAATCTGTAAAACGGGGCTAACAGTATTCCCCTATTCTCACAGGGGTGTTGTGAGAGTAAACACTTTAAAAATTGTGTGGTATTCAGATACTAAAGTAATAGGGCTACATAAGTACCTTAGACAAAGTTAACCTGTTCATGGTTCAGTTATGCATTAAATAATTAGGACCTTATTGTACCATCAATTTTTAACCTGTAGTTCCTATTGAAATCAGTGAAGAAATCTGCCTAATACTTGGAGGCACAATATGTCCCTTAGCAATTTTTTCTCTTAGATATTTGAGCATTTCACTAGGAATTAAGGTTGGATCTTCCAGATGAATCGTTTCAGGATAATCTCACTATCCTTTTTATTTTGTTAAAAAGGTGGCATATTTGCTTTTTTTCAAACCCTTCAATATTTCCCTTAGTTTTTTATGACTTTTCAATATCAATTGTCAGCGGTTTGGTACATCTATTGGCTAATCCCTTTAACACATCCTAGGATGTATGTCACCCAGGACCACTGATTTGTACACATTCAAACTGGCTAATATCTACTTTACAAAGTCATTGTAAACATTTACCTAACAGCCCCACCCGCCATGGCCACGGAGGATCCTATTTGCAGTAGAACCATAGTAACTCTCTGGGTAGGGAAGGGCGATGCATAGGTGCTGAAACTGGGAGTGCGGGAGGTGCTGCCGCATCCCCTGTCTTGAAGGGATTTCCATTACGTCCAGGACTTACAGTTTGGTTCAATAGCTCTCAGCACCCCCACTATACAAATTGTTCCAGCATTCCTGGGTGATGGGCATCCTAGTAACAAAAGTTACTATAGGCTCACGGTCTGTGGCCACTACTGAGACCTGAGCCTACAGTGCCCTATTGTATGTGTCAGGAGTACGGTTGTCTCAGTCTGTTTCCCAAAGGACTAGTGTACCGTATGCACAAAAAAGTCACCACAGTATTTAGCACCAGTTAGCACCCTTGCTGGCAGTACAGACACTCCCCGACTTACACAAGCGTTCCGTTCCGGAATGCCTTACGTAACTCGAATTTTGTGTAAGTCGGGAACGTATACCCAGCCATTACGCAAAAAACCCAATCAACCAACCAAACAAAAAACTTTCTATCTTATGGAACTTTTTCCGTAAGTGCAGATTTGTGTAAGTCGGGTTTGCATAACCCGGGGAATGTCTGTAACCTCATTGAGAGCCTAGGAAAGGAGGCTGAACTATCCTCTCACCCATAGAGATCGCCTCTCCATGAGAGGATTGCATGGCACTAAGGAAAAATTGCTATACCCATGCCTATGTTGTGCTTCCTCTAAGGATAGAGAACTACAAGCTCCAGGGCTGTCAATACAGGATCTTTTATAAGTAGTAAACTCTCATTAAAAGAATTTTTTTAAATGTTTAAAAAAACAAAAAACAAACAAAAAAACCCACCTCCCCAGCCACCCATAGTCATTAAAAAGCCTGTGGAAACTTTCAAAAGAGAAGAACTGCTAATCCCAGCGCCCTTCACAGATTCCAATTTAGGCAATTACATTCTGCCCACCTAACATCCCTCCCCACCTTGCAGTTTCAATGGATGTGGTATTCCTCGCATCTGGCCCTAAAATGTGCCTGGACTCAATAAATACTGGCTGCATTCCACCACAAAGGTGAAATGCCACTCCTACCTACTGGGAGTGCTGTAAGGGTTAACTAGCTAATGGCTGTAACATGCGTTGAGATCTTTAGATGGAAAATGCTAATTGTGAAGTGCTCCTATTAAATATCATCACAAAGGAAAGGAGGTTTGTATTGTAATTGGGTGGTCCATTCATACACACAGCCACCCAGTCTGTTCTTTACTAGAAAGTGAGCAGACAGGCTCAAACAGATTAAAAGGCACTGAGGGGGGTTAGCAATAGAGCTAGGCAATTTTTTTGGACAAATACTTTATTCACCAAAAGATGCAGTTTCTGAGTCAATAAAAACTATTTGCAAATTTGTGTTGTTTTCAACCTATTGCTTCAGTCAAACCAAATAATAATAATAATAATAAAAAATCAGCAGTCTCTCTCTCTCTCTCTTTCTGGCCCAACCACTATTCAATTCTTTTAAACAAAAAGTAGAACAGCTTCAAAAGGAGAGACAGAGCCCCACACCAAAAGAGCTTAGACCTAGTACTCAGAAACCTCACTAAAGTTCAAGTCCCTGCTCCAATTACTATTTAGTTATACATCGTGGAACAGGTTCAACAGCAGAGATTGAGAGTGCCTTGCCCTAGAATACTCCACAGCCCAACGGCTAAGGAACTCTTCTGGAGAGGTGGGAAAGCCAAGTTTTAATCTCTTCTCCCCATTAGGCAAAGGGGAAAGGTGAACCTAAGTCTCCCACATCGCAGGTGAGTGCCCAAAGGTTACAGAAGAACAAAACATTCTGTTTGACCTGAACTGAAATATTTGTCAATTTCTTTGATTTGCCATATTTTTTTTTTGAATGTATAGTTCTAGTTCAAACCAAACCAATTTTCCCCCCAATTTTTCAGAACTGCCAATGAACAAAAAAAATCAGCTCTTCATCCAGTTCTAGTTAGAAAGCCAAAAAATAAGCTACGTTGACAACTGTTTAACCTTCAGCCCTAACAATCAGCAGTGCATTTTGGTGATTTTTTTTAAACTGATTTTTCCCAATGCTTGTAATAACCATTAAAAACAGCACAAAATGCCCATTTTTCTTTGAATTGCAAAACAGAGGGGCGCATGTATTCTCTGCCACCACAAATTCACATGCCACTTTATTTTGTATCATGCGTAAATAACTTCTTTGGTTTAAGACACCAGTTTTTAACATTGGTCTATCCTTCCATATATTTTTAGCAGATCATTGCCAGAGTAAGAGCATCTACCAAGGCAGGTACTGTAGAAATTTTAGCCTAACAAACTTGACAATGTCTTAACATCTATACAAGAGGAAACTATCCTCCAAGAGGTAAAACATTCACTTGTCTCTGATACTGCTTGTTTATAAACTGTTCTCTGTCCCTTCGTCTGCTGAAGGGGAAATAGAAAGACTATTATTATCAGTATTACACTACCACTTGAAAACTCCAGTCAGGATTGAGACCCCACTGGGCTAGGCACTGTACAAACTCAGGGCTTGATTTTGCACCCACTGAAGCCCATGGCAAAGCACCCATTGACTTTAATGATATTGGATAAGGGCCTTAGGGTATGGATTTATTCTGCAATTAGATGCCTGCAGCTGGTCCGTGTGGAAGGGTCCCATATATATGTTTTATTTAGGTTTCATAAATGTAAAATAAGGATTTTGGGGGGGAAGAGGACACGTAGGGTTTTAAGCAGTAGGGGGAAAAGGGACTGTTGGAGTTGAGACCCGGGGGCAAAGATGGGAAATAAGGGGAAGGAAAGTAAAAAGGGGAAAGGATTTGGGAAGGGTGTGAGAAGCAGGATGGGCAGGGAACATGAAGATGAACTGCTGAAGCGCTGCAGTGGTAAGAGGGATGGGATGCAAGGGAAGCCAGCAACCAAGGGGAATGAGAAAATGAAGGGGGGGAATATCCAAAGTACAAGTTTCAGAGCTGAGTGAATGATAAAGTCAAGAGGCAGTGCTGTGAAGGCTCCTCCCAGCTGCTATTCACCATGTGGAGAGACGGAGGGGAGACCTGTGGGCAGGTGTCTCTATATTTGGTAGAACATTTGGCATGATATTTGAGATGGGATTTGGAGAACAGATTTTAGATGCAGCCCAAGAATCAAACAATGTGACAGTAACATCCATGAAACAAGCAGCTTATACTCACTGTTTGCCACATGCCATGGTTGATAACTGGCCCACTGCTGGTCACACGGCCTATTCCATTGTACTTCAACTGCAATTCTAACCGTCCGTTGCGCAAAGCTAAGACTATCCATGTGCTGTCTTGATGGCCTCCAGCAAAGAAAAGGATACCTTCAGGATCAAAGGTTCTAAAGTCGAATTCAGCCACAAGTCTGACCACATGGGTGTCAAGAAACAAATTAGTTATGCAGAATTCAAAAAACCACTGTGTGCTTTCCATACAGAGAGCATCAGTTCAGACAGTTAAGAACCAAGTATTAGCTTTTAATTAATTTCTAAAAGACTAAACTAGGTGGAGGATATATTATTATGAAAACAGTAGTAGAGAACACACTGTCATATTTCAGAGATTATCAAATTCTCTGGAGCAAGGATTCCCTTCTTGGTTACTTGTCTGTACAGTGCTTTGCATAACAGGGGTCTGATCCTTGATCAGGGTTCCCAAGTGTACCATAATACATACAAATAATAATAATTTTAGTTTCAAGTGGCTTTTTAATTCAATACATGTACTGAAGTGACACACAACGTTCAGCTGCAGTTCTAAAAGCACTCTCACCTTGTGGGCTGTTTCCTTTTAAAGCGTAGTCTGATAATAGGTGTACCACTGAACATTCTTCCCAGGTACAGAGATTTAACACTTTTCGCAACAGCAAAAGACACACAAGGTATAATATCCTATAATCGAAACATATTTGTAGACTAATTATTTGCTCATACATTAATGAAAGAAGACGACAATCAAATGGAATTTCCTTTGCTATTTTCAAATCTCAGACACTCATGACATGGATACAGTTGTTGATCAATTATTATACAACAACTGTTGATAATAATAATAATAATTAATGGATATATCCCATCTCCTAGAACTGGAAGGGACCTTGAAAGGTCATCGAGTCCAGCCCCCTGCCTTCACTAGCAGGACCAAGTACTGATTTTGCCCCAGATCCCCAAGTGGCCCCCTCAAGGATTGAACTCACAAACCTGGGTTTAGCAGGCCAGTGCTCAAACCACTGAGCTATCCCTCCCCCCCAAGCTCTAAGACTACAGTACTGTAATTTTAGTAATGAGGACACTCAAAGTTCATTTCCCCCTGCTTCCCCTGAGAGCATATTTTTCTATAGCAAAAAAAAAAAAAAAATTATATTTACACATTAAAGAACAATTTCCATTGTAATCCCACATCCTCAGAAAAAAGTCCACTATAAAAAAAACTTACTAATGGATGCCTTTTGCATTCACACAAAGTATCAGAGACTCCTGCCTGCCTCAGCCAAAGGGAAAAATCATAAAGGGATCGTGGCACGCAACAAAAAGTGAAAGCACTACCCTGTAACTTAGGCCATGCCATTAGATTTCTACACCGTCCTCAGCGGGTCTAATTCAGAAAAGCATATGCTAACAGATGTAAATTACAGCTAAGTAGAGGACGCACAATGCTTCCACTGCCATCCTCTTTGTGGAATGGGGCAACAGATGCTTAGTCAGTGGGATCCTAGGAAGATAAGTCTTGAATAAGCTATTCCCTCATCACCCTAACAAGACCCCTTTCCTAGGTGGGTGGAGCAGACAGGACACTGGCCTCTTATGGCAGAGGTGGGCAAACTACAGCCTGCGGGACCGTCCTGCCTGGCCTTTGAGCCTCCTGCCCCTCCCCCTGCTGTCCCCGCCTCCCCCGCAGCCACTCCGCCGCGCGGCTGGCTCCAGCCGGGCGGCACAGCTCCCCATCCTGCCGCTCCGAGCGGCATGGTAAGGGGGCGGGAAGCAGGGGGTTAGATAAGGGGCAGTGGATCCCTGGGAGGTGGTCAGGGGACAGGGAGTGGGGGCGGTTGGATGGGGCAATCAGGGGACAGGGCGCAGGGGGGGGGGGTTGGATGGGGGTGGGGTCCTGGGGGGGTGGTCAGGGGCGAGGGGTCCCGGGAGGGGGCGGTCAGGGGACAAGGAGCAGGGGGGGTTAGATGGGTCAGAGGTTCTGAGGGGGGCAGTCAGGGGACAGGGAGCAGTTGGATAGGCGTGGGAGTCCCGGAGGGGCAGTCAGGGGGCAGTGGTGTGGATAGGGGTTGGGGCAGTCAGGGGACAGGGAGAAGGGGGGGTTGGATAGAGGGTGGGGTCCAGGGGGGGCGGTTAGGGACAGGGGTCCCGAGAGGGGGCGGTCAGGGGACAAGGTGTGGGGGAGGAGGGTTGGATGGGTCGGAGGTTCTGAGGGGGGCAGTCGGGGGCAGGAAATGGGAGGGGGCAGATAGGGGGCGGGGGCCAGGCTGTTTGGGGAGGCACAGCCTTCCCTACCCGGCCCTCCATACAGTTTCGCAACCCCAATGTGGCCCTCGGGCCAAAAAGTTTGCCCACCCCTGTCTTATGGTATCTACTACCCAACTCAAGTAAACTTGGACAGCTAGACTCACCCCTCTGAGTTATTTAATCCAAGCATAATTATTTCAAAGCTTTTTGTTTTTCAGTTACTGAAATGAAAGATAACATACCTCACAAGTGTTCATGTCCTGGGAAAGCTTAACTCTCCCTTTGCCATCACAGTGACAGGTGTAACTCCCTGGTGAATTGACACAGGTTTGCTCACAGAGTTTCTCTTCACATTCATTCACATCTATACACCACCAGCAAAGGGAAAGGGGGAACAATGAAAAATACTGATTAATTTTTTAAGCAAATGGTCTACAAACCGATAATATTTTTCCCCTTCTATAGTGCTCTTAATTTGATGATCTCAAAGTGCTTAACACTCAGGCCTGGTCTACACTACGAGTTTAGGTCGACTTTAGCCGCGTTAAATCGAATTAAGCCTGGACATGTTCACACGACAAAGCCCTTTCTTTCGACTTAAAGGGCCCTTTAAACCGGTTTCTTTACTCCACCTCCGACGAGGGGATTAGCGATAAAATCGGCCTTAGGGGGTCGGAATTGGGGTAGTGTGGACG
Organism: Emys orbicularis; assembly: GCF_028017835.1. Classification (NCBI taxonomy): domain Eukaryota; kingdom Metazoa; phylum Chordata; order Testudines; family Emydidae; genus Emys; species Emys orbicularis. The sequence goes on along the minus strand of NC_088683.1, from coordinate 256,228,322 downwards.
GAATTCGACGGTATTGGCCTCCGGGAGCTATCCCACAGTGCTTCATTGTGACCGCTCTGGACAGCACTCTCAACTCAGATGCACTGGCCAGGTAGACAGGAAAAGCCCCGCGAACGTTTGAATTTCATTTCCTGTTTGCTCAGCGTGGAGAGCACAGGTGACCACGCAGAGCTCATCAGCACAGGTAACCGTGATGGAGTCCCAGGATCGCAAAAGAGCTCCAGCATGGACAGAACGGGAGGTACGGGATCTGCTCGCCATATGGGGAGATGAATCAGTGCTGGCTGAACTCCGAAGCAGTAAACGAAATGGCAAAATATTAGAAAAGGTCTCCAAGGCCATGAAGGACAGAGGCCATAACAGGGACGCACAGCAATGCCGCGTGAAAATTAAGGAGCTAAGGCAAGCCTACCACAAAGCCAGAGAAGCAAACGGAAGGTCCGGGGCTGAGCCACAAACATGCCGCTTCTACGCGGAGCTGCATGCCATTCTAGGGGGTGCAGCCACCACTACCCCAACCGTGTGCTATGACTCCCTCACTGGAGAAACACACAGGGAAGAGGGTTCGGAAGAGGAGGATGGAGAAAATGTAGATAGCTCACAGCCGCAAGGAAGCAGAGAAACCGGTTTCCCCAACAGCCAGGATATGTTTGTCACCCTGGACCTAGAACCAGTAACCCCCGAACTCACCAAATACCCTGAGGGCACACAGGGGACCTCTGGTGAGTGTACCTTTGTAAATATTACACATGGTTTAAAAGCGTGTTTAATGATTAATGATTAATTTGCCCTGGCAATCGCGGCCAGTACAGCTACTGGAAAAGTCTGTTAACGTGTATGGGGATGGAGCGGAAATCCTCCAGGGACATCTCCAGAAAGCTCCCCTTCATGTACTCCCAAAGCCTTTGCAAAAGGTTTCTGGGGAGGGCTGCCTTATCCCGTCCGCCATGGTAGGACACTTTACCACGCCAGGCCAGTAGCACGTAGTCTGGAATCATTGCATAACAAAGCATGGCAGCGTATGGTCCCGGTGTTTGCTGGCATGCAGACAACATCCATTCCTTATCTCTCTTTGTTATCCTCAGGAGAGTGATATCATTCACGGTCACCTGGTTGAAATGGGGTGATTTTATTAAGGGGACATTCAGAGGTGCCTGTTCCTGCTCGGCTGAACAGAAATGTTCCCCGCTGTTAGCCACGCGGTGGGGGGGGGAGGGGTGAAGTGATCATCCCAGAGAATTGGGTGTGTGGGGGAGGGGAGTTAGTTGGGTTTGTGCTGCATGTTAACCCTGAAACCGCAGCCCCTCCTTTTACATTGCAAACCCATTTTAAATGGCCAACCCAACGGGTGCTTGGTATGAGAAATGAGAGCACTACTGTTTGAAACCATTCCCACATGTTAAGAAGGTTAAAAAAGCCAAAAGACTGTGTCTTACCATGGCTGCCTGCAAGCTGAAATCTGTGGCCTGGCACTGCGTGAGTGATCTCTCACACCAAACCGGCAGGCCCTCAATATAAGAGGAAAAATGCGACCTTGTAACAAAAGCACATGTGCTGTGTAATGTGAACAGCAAAATTTAACGTGAAAGAGTGTACCCATTGTTCTCTAAAATGTGTCTTTTTTAACCACCTCTCCCTTCTCCTCCACCAGCTGCAAATGTTTCTCCTTCACAGAGGCTAGTGAAGATTAGAAAGAGAAAGCGTAGGATGCGTGATGACATGTTTACAGAACTACAGATGTCCTCCCATGCTGACAGAGCACAGCAGAATGCGTGGAGGCAGTCAATGACTGATTACAGAAAAGCACAATATGAACGAGAGGAGAGGTGGCGTGCTGAATCGCGGGATGAACAGAGCAAGTTGCGGGCTGAAGATGATAGGTGGCGTCAGCTTGCAGACAGAAGGCAAGAGTCGATGCTCCGGCTGTTGGAGCATCAAACTGATATGCTCCAGCGTATGGTTGAGCTGCAGGAAAGGCAGCAGGAGCAGAGACCGCCGCTACAGCCCCTGTGTAACCAACAGCCCTCCTCCCCAAGTTCCATAGCCTCCTCACCCAGACGCCCAAGAACACGGTGGGGGGGCCTCCGGCCACCCAGTCACTCCACCCCAGATGATTGCCCTAGCATCAGAAGGCTTGCCTTCAATAAGAGATAAAGTTTTAAATTGCAGTGTGTCCTTTTCCTTCCCTCCTCCCCCACCCATCCCGGGCTACCTTTGCAATTATCCCCCTAGTTGTGGGATGAATTAATAAAGAATGCATGAATGTGAAGTAACAATGACTTTATTGCCTCTGCAAGTGGTGCTCGAAGGGGGGAGGGTAGGGGAGGGTGGGGTGGTTGGCTTACAGGGAAGAAGAGTGAACCGGGTGGGGGGGAGGGGGCGGAGGGTTCATCAAGGAGAAACAAACAGAAGTTTCACACCGTAGCCTGGCCAGTCACAAAACTCGTTTTCAAAGCTTCTCTGATGCGCACCGCGCCCTGCTGTGCTCCTCTAACCGCCCTGGTGTCTGGTGCGCGTAATCAGCGGCCAGGCGATTTGCCTCAACCTCCCACCCCGCCATAAATGTCTCCCCCTTACTCTCACAGATATTGTGGAGCACACAGCAAGCAGCAATAACAATGGGGATATTCTTTTCGCTAAGGTCTGAGCGAGTCAGTAAGCTGTGCCAGCGCGCTTTTAAACGTCCAAATGCACATTCCACCACCATTCGGCACTTGCTCAGCCTGTAGTTGAACAGGTCCTGACTCCTGTCCAGGCTGCCTGTGTACGGCTTCATGAGCCATGGCATTAAGGGGTAGGCTGGGTCCCCAAGGATCACGATAGGCATTTCAACATCCCCAACGGTTATTTTCTGGTCCGGGAAGAAAGTCCCTTCCTCCAGCTTTCGAAACAGAGCAGAGTGCCTGAAGACGCGAGCATCATGTACCCTTCCCGGCCAGCCCACGTTGATGTTGGTGAAACGTCCCTTGTGATCCACCAGGGCTTGCAGCAGCATTGAAAAGTACCCCTTGCGGTTTATGTACTCGGTGGCTTGGTGCTCCGGTGACAAGATAGGGATATGGGTTCCGTCTATCGCCCCACCACAGTTTGGGAATCCCATTGCAGCAAAGCCATCCACTATGGCCTGCACGTTTCCCAGAGTCACTACCCTTGATATCACAAGGTCTTTCATTGCCCTGGCAACTTGGATCACAGCAGCCCCCACAGTAGATTTGCCCACTCTAAATTGATTCCCGACTGACCGGTAGCTGTCTGGCGTTGCAAGCTTCCACAGGGCTATCGCCACTCGCTTCTCAACTGTGAGGGCTGCTCTCATCCTGGTATTCTGGCGCTTCAGGGCAGGGGAAAGCAAGTCACAAAGTTCCATGAAAGTGCCCTTACGCATGCGAAAGTTTCGCAGCCACTGGGAATCGTCCCACACCTGCAGCACGATGCGGTCCCACCAGTCTGTGCTTGTTTCCCGGGCCCAGAATCGGCGTTCCACGGCATGAACCTGCCCCAGGAACACCATGATTTCCACATTGCTGGGGCCTGTGCCTTGTGAGAGGTCTATGTCCATGTCAATTTCCTCATCACTCTCGTGGCCGCGCTGCAATCGCCTCCTCGGCTGGTCCTGGTTTTGCTTTGGCATGTCCTGGCTCTGCATATACTCCAGGACAATGCGCGTGGTGTTCATAGTGCTCATAATTGCCGCGGTGATCTGAGCGGGCTCCATGATCCCAGTGCTAGCTATGGCGTCTGGTCTGAAAAAAGGCGCGAAACTAGTATCTGACGGACCAGGGGAGGGAGGGAGGGAGGGAGGGGCGAGTGACGACATGGCGTACAGGTACAGGGAATTAAAATCAACAAAGGTGGCTGTGCATCAGGGAGAAACACAAACAACTGTCACACAGAATGGCCCCCCCCAAAGATTGAACTCAAAAGCCTGGGTTTAGCAGGCCGTTGATTTGACGGAGGGAGGGGGAAGCAAATGAATACAGAACAAATCTATTTTTTACATCTTAAGACGACGGTGCAGCATGACTGATAGCCCTCGGCATCTTCTGGGTGCTTGGCAGCAAATACTGGGCGCTTGGCAGTTATAACCACATTTTTCCTGTATGATGACGATGGCCTTCAGGCCTATTGCACGATCTGCTGCTCAGGGAAGACTCTGCTAATGTGCGATGGGCGCTTGGCAGAAAATGGCATACTACGACTGATAGCCATCATCGTCATTGTGAAGGCAGCAGAATATGACTGGGGGGATGGGGGACTGGGGGACATACGGAGTTCCAGCCACTGCTGTACGACGATGACGGTTACCAGTCGTAATAAACCATCTACTGCCAAAAGGCAAAAGGCAAGGGCTGGTGCAATGCAGCCCTACGGCTGCCAGCCCCACGGCTGCCAGCACCCAGATCGCCGATGAAGGCTACCAGTCATGCTGCACCGTCTACCGCCAAAAGGCAGTTAGCTGCTGCTGCTGTGTAGCAATGCAGTCCCACGTCTGCCGGCACCCAGATGACATATGGTGACCGTGAGCTGAGCTGAGCGGGCTCCATGCTTGCCGTGGTATGTTGTCTGCACAGGTAACCCAGGTAAAAAGGCGCGAATCTATTGTCTGCGTTGCTCTGACGGAGGGGGAGGGGCCTGACGACATGTACCCAGAACCCCCCGCGGCACTGTTTTGCATCATTCGGGCATTGGGATCTCAACCCAGAATTCCAATGGGCGGCGGAGACTGCGGAAACTGTGGGATAGCTACCCATAGTGCAATGCTCCGGAAGTAGACGCTAGCCTCGGTACTGTGGACGCGGTCCGCCGACTAGAGCACTTAGAGCATTTTATGTGGGGACACACACAATCGGCTGTATACAACCGATTTCTATAAAACCGGCTTCTATTAATTCGACCTAATTTCGTAGTGTAGACATACCCTCAGTAATTATCCCTCAACACCCTTCCAAGGTAAAGAACTATTATTATCCCCATTACAGGTAAGGAATTTGATTTACAAATAAGTTTTGGCTGCCCTAAGTTACATAGTGAGTCATGGGAAGGCTGAGAACAGAACCCTGACTCCTGGTCTGACTTGGTCTCCTGATTCATAGCCCTGTGCTCTGCTAGACAATGCTTCCTCATAAGTCCCATTCTGGTACTCTTGCGCTGAGTAGATCTTACTTGTTTTGGTAGCCCAGCTGTGGTCAGCATGACTACTTGCATAATTGCTACTCAGTGTAGTGACAGCAGAATTGGGTCCTTAATAAACAGCAAGGAGCTGACAATACTAATGAGATGTCTCCATTATTTTCTTTCCTCCTTTTGCGTTTTCTCATTCACTTCAGAGATCTGGGGGGGGGGGGGGGGGGAGGAGGGGAGGAAGGGGAGTTAAGTTTGTGGCCCAAGGATATATGTAGCTATTTAAAAAAAAAAAAAAAAAAAAGAAAAAGAAAAAGAATCCCTCACACTCTGTAAAGGCTTGTGTGAAATTCATATCCTTAAGCTACTCAGGCTTAAGGCTGGAGGCAACACTGGTCCTGGAACACTTACTGAGCTGTACACGACCCTATTTACATAGGATTCCTAGCGCAGCTAAATACTAAGAGAGATTTTTAAACAACAACCACTGCTCTGTAGTGTTCTGCCACCACATATGGAGACAACACTATGAACAGATTTGTCTGGATCCCAAACAGATCACTGCCTGTCAATACAAGAAGTCTCAGTTATTCTGTTTGTACAGTCTTATTCAAGCCATCAAGGATGACTGAAAACCTGACATAATTGCTCACAGGCACTGAAAGGCAACTGACCTACAGTGGTTAAATGATGAACTAAAAACAAAGGAAGATTAATAAAATGTACTGTACAATCCCATAGTGCTTTACATCGTCACAGAACTTCATAAATGTTACCATGGAATTAATCCCATTATTTCCATGCACTTACCTTGACAAGACTTGCTTAAGTTATCGTATTTGTAGCCTGTATCACACAGACATGCATACGAGCTTATTAAATTTTTACAACGAGCTTCTCCACAGATGCCTGTTGATACTGTGCATTCATCTATGTCTGCAAAACAAACAGTCAAACACACAGGGCTATTTCACATCAGTATCATTTCAATGTTTGCAAGTTTTGAGTAGGGCAGTGGTCAATTGTCTTCTCAGTTATTTAGGTAATTGAGAAGTTTACTAATATCCTTGAGAATTTGTCTACAGTGTTGCTCTGATAAATAGTAAAGCTGTTCAGTGCCAGTCAGGAAGGGATTACAGGCTTCCCAAGAACAGCTGTTGGTTTCTCTTCAAGCCATTGGCTATCTTTGGAAGAGGAATGCAAAGTGAGCCAGAGGGAAAACACTGAGAAAATAGACCCACTTGCCAAGTTTGACAGGGCTACGAACTGTGGAACAATAAGGAGCACACAGTCAGGAAGTGGAGGACCAGTTTTATTTTTGGTGAAACAAATACAGATTTGAAACCCCAAAATCAAAGAAACATTATTTTAACAAACACAGGTTTCTCCTCCCCCCTGCTCTCTCTTTTTAACATACAGTTTCATAGATTGCATGTAATTTTTTAAAAATTCTCAGCCTCTAACCATTTGTAATTCAATTTCAATTACCTTATAAAATCCCCACATCTCTTTCAAACACCATCTCTCAAATTTCACCTAAAGCATATTATCATTTTAAATTTAAGATACCTGTGGCATATATATATATATATATTATTATTAAACAAACATCTGTCTTTAATGGCAAGTTTTTTTGTTCTATTGTCAGCATTTTGGATTAATAAGCCTACATTAAACAGAACATTTTCTTGTAGACAAAAGGCGAACTTCACAGCTGGAATAATGGGTACAACTCATCGCGTCCCTTTGCACTATTGTGAATTAGGCCCAAAGGAGTGCATGTCTATAATCTAATCACCAAATTAGGCATCAGATAGAGTACTGGGGGGTTCTGCTATAGGGAGGCATACTCCCCTTAGGTCTAGAGGGGGGGAAAATAAGCCACTTTTCAGCAGGTGCTGGTTAATGTGGACAAAGTTGTAGTTTTAACATATGCTAGCAGGTCATGGTAAATACTAGGGCAGAGCTTATTGTCTACCTCGACCTGCTAATGTGTTAAAACGACAACTGCCTTGTGCACACTATGATTTTACCTAAACTGAGCTAAAATGTGATTAAAAAAAAAGAAAAATCACCTTTTCCCCCTAGTGCAGCTACATCATTACTATAGGCACAAGCTTAGAAGGAAAGCTAAGAGTGGCAAAAAGTAAGAAAAGATAAAAATATACATTCAGATACAATTGACACTACATATAAAACATCAGCTGTTTCAGGGATAAATCTCCAGGCTATGAGTGTTTACATGTAATTTTCAAAAGGGGTTCTTCCCATTTATAACTATACTTTTTGGGACAGACCTTTAGCTGATGTACATCAGCATAGCTCTATGCCAATTTACACCAGCTGAGGATCTTGTCTTGAAAAACCACCACTTATTTTTCCTTTTATGATCAGTTTCTCTTCCTGTCAGGAAAGGGGCACAGCGTAATTACTTTGTGCATTGGAAATAGTTCAGGACAACTGCACTTGTATTCCCCCCTGTGGTGCCTCGAGGTCGCCCACTCTAGGGCTCCTCAGCAGTCATCTCTACTGGGTAGATAGCCACGTCTCTCCCTCCTGACTGGGGTTTTTCCAGACTGCAGTTCCCTGCCTACAGTGCAATATCCCCAGCAAGCCAGACTGCATAAACAGGCCAGTGTTTGTGCTTTGCTTCCTCTTCAAAGGCTATGAACAGCTGAAATTGCCTGCAGTCACAAGGTACCACATAGCTCTTTAGAAGCTAACCAAAAGTCATCCGTCAGTCTTATGGGGCCTCAGTAGCCTAAAGTCCTTCCAAAAACCTTCCCAAGGATTGGGGCCCCCCTTTGACAGAAACTCCTGTGTTTGCTGGATCAGAAAACAGCAAACATTCATGTCCCAGTGGGGGAGTGGGGTAATCCCCACAGGTGTGTACCCATGAGTGTGTTTAAACTCATGCTATTTATCGAAAGTCCTTCTTTGTCTGTCTCTGGAGAAACCAGTCTGAACTAGTATATGAGCATCTCCAGGTGGTGGTACTTCTCTAGAGGTGTTACAACCTTAGTGAATTTGCCTAATCACCTCACACTGTTCTTAGTTTCTGTAGGAGCTGTGGTCACCCGCCCTGATGGAATTACATACATAAACTTAATACAGTGAGAGCTCCCAAAAATATTGCAGGAAATTTCCGTATCTTGTATTTATGTTTGGTTGATAAAGTTATTGTGCTGGAGCTTCTGCATATGCCTGGCTCTATTTTCTGTACTTTGTGTGTCAACCAAGGTTCTTATAAGCAGGGATAACTGAAACGTTGTGAAATAAATTATGTGGCAGCACATTAAAAAGTTGATACATAATTTGCCTTTTGAATGAGATAAATAGAGCTGAGGGCTTGGCCACTTGTGGTCACTTTGATCCCATGGCACAGCATGCAAAAGACAGACATTTGAAATCTGGATTAGTTAAATTCTGCAGACATAACATTCACCCTGTAGCCACGGATGAAAGTAAGTCCAGTGACTTACCAGTACACTGGGGCCAGCTCTGGCCCCCGGAAGGGGAGGGGCCTAGGGTGGAAGGGGCGTGGCTGAGGGAGTCAGAGCCAGCCCCAGCCCACCCTGTAAGGTAAGTGCCCCCTTCCCCCCCCCCCCCCCCCGGGTAGCAGCAGCAGCCCGGGGCTCCAGTAGTCTCTGCTGCCCTGTCCTTTAAATAGCCACGGGAGCCCAGCTGCTTCCCCAGGACTCCCGCGGCTATTTACAGGGCTGGGGCGGTAGAAGCAGGGGAGCCCCGGACTTTTTAAATAGCTCCCAGAGCCCCGCAGCCCTACCCCAGGGCTCCAGCAGTGGGGCTCTGGTGGCAATTTAAAGGGCCTGGGGCTCCAGCCCCTGCTGGGAGCCCCAGGCCCTTTAAATTGCCCCCTGGGGAAGCTGGGCCGCCCTGGTACGGCAAACCGGCTCTCACCGGTACGCCGTACCGGGGCACACTGGCTTACTTTCACCTCTGCCTGCAGCTTCAACTGGACATGACATTCTGCTTCACTTTCTGTCCTAAACTGCTTTGTAACATTGCTGTCTGCCCTCACCAGGGCATTTCAACAACATTTAATCTTAAATGAGATTATGCAAGAAAGGCTGTAAGATCCATTCTTTGCACTTTCACCTTCTGAATTTATTAGCTGCTGTACATACCCAGATTAAGAAAAAATAATATTAAATTTAACAAACAACACAAAAAAAGAAAAGAAAAACAACAGACTCGTATATTGCAATGCAATGAGACTAGAAATAATCATAACAACTCTTCTTGCCAACCCTTCTTCCTCTCAGTGTTGTCAGGATGTGAGGGCTGATCAGCTGGACCAATTTAGTACAACCCAACCCACAAATCCTCTGTGAATCACTGCTATGTTATGATGTTGCAGAAAAGTATGGTGTGACTACTGGCATGCCTAGACATGTATTCCAAACTTGCACTACTGAATAAAATCCTAATAGGCTGCAGTTACTTGGGGGGGAAAACAAAACAAAAACCCAACTATTAAGAGTTTCTTTTGGCCTAACAATTAAAACACAACATTTGATGTAAACCTACAGTATAAAATGTAATTGTCACAACTCCAGGTTTCCTAGAACTTGGTTTCATATACTGCTGCTACCACCAAGCTTCTCACTTGGCAATTTTACCTTGAGACACCCCTCCCTCTGCTCCCTTCTTACAAGGGCCCTGTCCCCAGGAGCAGGAGAGTGGTCCCGATAGCTATGGTAGGTGTTCTCTGAAGGCCACTGCATAAATCCCCATTCACCACAGCTCCACTCTGGACTGAATTAAGAGACCTGTAATTTATTATTTACAATTCAAATCTGTGAATGAATTCCGGTACTGATCAGCTGAATCACTGTCCTTTTACAGCCCTGGAAAGGACAATTTCATCCCCTCCCTCCCCCCCAGTTCAGCCTTCCTCTTCATAAGCCACAAAGTCTGATGTTCTCCCAGTCTGGTCTTACCACCACCCTTTCAGCAGCCCAGGCCTCTATCATCCCTGATGGACCAGTCTCTGAAGAAACCGTTCTTGACATCCTCAGCCAGCTCGGACCAAACTGCCTACAGCCAGCAAATCTCCACTCATTCCTCCAATGATCCCCCTCCCACTGCTGACTGTCAAACACATAGGCACCGACTCCGTTGGTGCTCCGGGACTGGAGCACCCACAGGGAAAAATTAGCAGGGTGCTCTGCATCCACCAGCAGCCAAGGTCTTCCCCCCCCCCACCCTACCAAGCCCGCCATGTCCCCACTCCTCCCCTTCCCTCCCAGGGCTTCCTGACCCCCCCGCCACCTAACAGCTGTTTGGCGGCTTAGGACTTTCTGGGAGGGAGGGAGGGGGAAGAGCGGGGACATGGCCACTCAGGGGAGGAGATGGAGAAGAGGCAGGGCAGGGACTTGGGGAAAGGGGATGGAATGGGGGCGGGAAGGGTGTGGGAAAAGGTGGGCTGGGGACTTTGGGGAAGGAGTGGAATGGGGGTGGGGCGAGGGCAGGGACAGGAAGAGGGGGGGCGGGGCCGGGGGGGATGTCGAGCACCCACTGGGCAGAGGGGAAGTCGGCACCTATGGTCGAACAAATATTCTAGGCTGGCTCCTAGCAACCCAGGGGACGCTCAGAGTCCTTAGGTTTCAAACCACTATCTCATTTCCACTCACACAGTTTACCTCCCACCTACCTTATATCCAAAATAATAGAAACATAACACATACCCTAATGTTCTCCACAGTGATTGAGAACTGCTACTCATTGACTTTAATGTATCAGCTAACCTGAAATTAAAGGTATACATTGATCTTACCTTCACATATTTTATTGTTTTTAAGAAGAGCATAACCACTATAGCATGAACAGCGGTAACTGCCTGGGTTGTTGAGACAGACTTGGTTACAGCCACCATTCTGCACACTGCATTCATTAATATCTAGATATCAATAAAAAGTTATGTTAGACTTTTCAGCTATTCAACATTGTGTAAGTGAGGGAAGAGATTGGAAGTAGGAAGGAGGGAAGAAAGGCAAGAGACGGAAGAATAATTGTTATTTAGAAACAGCTTCAAAACATTCATACCAACTCAAATATACACACACATTTGTTTATTGCACGTAGGATCTTCCACAACCACTACTGAATTGTGGGCCCAACCCTGCAAACAGGTATGAGTGTCTTTACTCCTGGGAATAGTCCCAATTAAGTTGATGGCACTATCGCCATGAGTAAAGTAACTCACATATGTGTTTGCAGGAGCAGACCTGATGTTCATATAGCATCCTGGGCCACATCTGGGAAGGGATCTTTATACTCAAAATTTAAACAACAGTATGATCAATGCAGTGTTGTTGTAGCCGTGCCAGTCCCAGGATATTAGAGACAAGGTGGGTGAGATAATATCTTTTACTGGACTAATTTCTGTTGGCGAGAGAGCCAAGCTTTCGAGTTACACAGAGCTCTTCTTGGGATCTGGGAAATGTACTCAGAGTGTCACAGCTAAATACGAGGTGGAATGGACTATGCAGCATAAATAGTTAACACATATTTCAAGGATCCATTAAAGGTGAAGTGGCCTGTTAACTCCCCTCCAGCCATAGGGGGGGAAAGGAAGGGAGGGGGAAAAAAGCCAAGGAGGGGGAGGGATGGTTAGTGGGTTACAGATTGTAGTACTAAGCCATAAATCCAGTGTCACTATTCAGTCCATGATTTTTAGTCTCTAGCAAAGTTCTGAAGTTAAGCTCCCAGAATTGTCTTTGGCAGGTGTGCAGATTCCTTTGAGAATGAGGACTGATAGGTCAGATATAGAGTGATCACTCTGTAAAGTGTTCGTTCACCGGTGATATGGTGTTTTTGTCTTTTGTCATTGTTCTGTGAGAGTTCATTTGAGAGTGCAGTGACTGTCTTGTTTCACCCACATATTTATGGGCACATTTAGTACACTGGATGAGGTACACCACACGTTGTGATAGGCATGTGTAGGAACTATGGACCTTGAAAGGTGTGTTGCAGGGAGTGCTGATCATCATAGCAGAGGAGAAATGTCTACAGATTTTGCATATATTCTGACAGGGTCTGGTGCCACTTTGAGTTGGTGTGTACTGGCCTGTGGGGAGCTTCGAGAGGCTGGGCGGGTTGTTTGAAGACCAGAAAAGGGGGTTCCAGAAAAATTTCTTTCAGGGTGTAATCCCATCAAATATGGGTTGTAACTCTTTAATGATACCCCGTATGAGTTCCAATGTGGAGTACTAGGCGACAACTACAGGTGTGCAGTCAGAGGGAGTTTTATCTCTGTATTGAAGCCAGTTCTCTCGAGGTATTTAGGTGGACCATTCCATGATGCAATCTATTTATCTGGTGGAGTGTGCTTGTTTGGTGAAGACAGTTTTGAGTGTGTTAAGGTGTACATCCCGGACTTTCTCCTCAGAGCATATTCTGTGGTATCTGAATACCTCGCTGCAGAAAGCAAATTTCTTGGTGTGTTTGGGATGGTTACTGGATCTGTAAGGGTATGTGGGTTTCTTGTATATAGTGGTCTGCAGGGTTCCATTGTTGAAGCTAATTGTGGTGTCCAAAAAGTTGATGCTAGTCAGTGGGAGTGTTCTAAAGAGAGTTTAATGGATGGGTGATGATTGTTGAAGTTGTGGTGGAAATCTATAAGTGAGTTTAGGTTGTCTGTCCAGGTGAATGAAAATATCATCGATGCATCTTAGGAATATCATTGGTTTTGTGGTACATTTGTTCAGAAATTCTTTTTCAAGGTGATCTATGAAGAGGTTGGCATATTGGGGAGCCATCCTCGTACCCACGGCTGTTCCCATGGTTTGGGAACAGTGTTTGCTGTTGAATGTAAAGTTGTTATGGGTGAGGATGAAATGGATGAGTTTGGTGATGTGTTTGGGCTGAATATCTGAATGTTCTCCATTGTCTTGTAGATATCTGAGACAAGCAGCAATGCTGTCATTGAGAGGCTTATTGGGGTAAAGGGAGGTGACATCCATGGTGGCAAGGATGATGTTCTGAGGAAGATTGCTAATGTTGCAGAGTTTCTGGAGGAAATTGGTTGTGTCCTGGAGGGAGCTGGCCCTTTGGAGTGGTTTGAGGATGGTTTTTATGAATCCAGATATTCCTTCAGTAAGAGTGCTGTGGCCAGACATGATGGGTCTGCCCAGGGTCCCTTGTTTGTGTATCTTGAGAAGCATGTAGAAGGTCGCTGGGGTGGGTCCATGTGGGATGAGGTTGTAGGCAGTTCCCTGAGCTGTGACACTGAGTACGTTACCCAGACCCGAGGAAGAGCTCTGTGTAAGCTCGAAACCAACAGAAGTCGGTCCAATCAAAGATATTACCTCACCCACCTTGTCTCTCTAGATGATCAAGACAATGGAAGAGACATTGAGTAAAAAACAAAACATTATTGCAGTTGCTGAGCTCTAGAGATGCTCAAATAAATTCACGAACAAATTTCACACTTTTAAAAATAAAATATTTGTGAATAATTCCACCACTCTGCACAATATTCCCACAGCTCTACAGGAAGCTCAGGTTCAGTTCCCCTGCGAGATCTCCTGCTGCCTGGGCCAGCATGATTGTGAGCTAGCAGAATATGATCTCAAATGAATCTTAATTAATCCTTGCAGCCAGAAAAGTGATGGCTCTGATGAAAGGCCTGAAAGGAGCAGAAAGCAGTAATCAGAGAGAGCAGGGGAAACCTCTGTATGCCATAAAGGACATGGCAAACCCTCTCAGGAAAACCTCCCATTTATAGGACCAGCAAACCCTTATTCAAGCAAGTAGTTCTTATGTGAGTAGCCCCAATAAAGTCAACGTGAATCCCCACTGGGATTTCAATAGTCTTGGGAATAGGTCTTCTATAAATAAGGGTATCGAGGATCAAGCCTATATACAATTAGGTTTTTTTTTTAAATGTCATTTTATACAGTTATGTGCTTCACACAGGACTTTTAGGGGGTGGTGAGAACCCTGAACGATGCGTAAACCAAAGTTCAATGCCATGGCAATTGTGAATTATGTGACAATGGGGAAGGGGTAAATACTGGAATTTGGCATCAGTGACTATTTACAAGTGTACTCAACAAGAGTTCAAGTAAATGTATGAGGTATAAGAAACACTGTACTTGACAGACAATCCCGTATAACCTGGTCATCAAAAATCATTAAGAAATAAACCAAATATAACTACCTTGTTCACATTTTCGCCCACGCCAGCCACGTCTGCAATGACAAAAGAAGTCACCCTTTAGATCTTCACATATTTCAGTCCCCTCTTTCTGGCAAGGGTAAGGAGAACACTGATTTGGTAAATCTGGTTAAAAAAAAAAGAATAAAACACCACATTGAACTCTCAGTTTGTTTTCCTGCCTCTGTCAGAATCAAGACATTTTAGGAATACTGGAATTACTATCAGAAATACAGGTGATTGGTGCAACAGATAGAGGCTTCATAGTGCTAGTGTACTGAATTATCCTTCTGTGTCAGGATTTATGCAATGCCACCTCAGTAGCGATCAGCAAAAGCACTGAAGTTGAAGCGCACCTTATTAAAAATGGGAGGAAGTTTCTTCCATTATGGGCAAGGGCCCCTATATTTTGGAACTGATGATCCCCAGGTTGGCGAAAATAGCCCAAATTTGCTGACTTTTAGGGAACACAGAAAAGCCATCTACTTTCCCAGGCTTTTGAGGGAAGGGGGGGGGCAGGAAGTGGGCCAGTGTTGCAGGAAGGGGATTGGTGGTTTATTTTTGGCTGTTGGGGTGAGGCTAACAGTAGACTGATAGGTTTGTTGTTAGTAAAGACTGTATTTTACATAGCTATCAAAACTGTCCTGGGTACAACCTTTTGTAGAAATTGTAAGGAAAAAAGGGAAAAGAAAAAAAGACTGATGTACTACTAATAAAATAACTTCAAACCACTAGTCTATAGACAGTAAAATGTTCCTAACCAGACAAGGCTGAATAAAGTCTGATGACAGACAGAACTCCAACTGATGTCAGTGGGAGCTCTGCATGTGAAATGACATCAAGTATAGCCGTTACAGCTGATACTATTGTACCAGGCAGCAATATTTCAGTGCAAGACAGCAGTCACCCAGTTCAGGATGGATTTTTAAATCAAATACCAAACTGTTAGCTTGACTGTTCTCACAGAGTGAAATTCACCCATCCAGGCACAAAACCAAAGTTATAAGGCTGCATACCAGGAACTAAGTGGAGGTGGAATATGCCCCTATAAAATCCATTGGCAGCCCCTCTGCAACTGTGGTAATACACAATAAGTAGGACCCTACCAAATTCATGGCCATGAAAAATGCATCACGGACCATGAAATCTGATCTCCCCCATGAAATCTGGCACACAGTGGGTGGCTCCTAGCCTGTGCAGGGCTCCAGCTGCTAGTCCTGGCTGGGGATGGGGAGGGAAGAGACTTCCTCTTCCCCTACAGGGGCTGCTCCCAGAGCGGGTCAGACCCACCTCCAAAATCTCCCTTTGCTGCAGAAAGCTCAGGTGGCTCCAGCTGTCACCCACCCGCCACGCAGAAAGGCTGTAACTCTAGCTAGCACACACACAGGCTGTGGCACCAGCTGTCAGCCCCCAACTCATGCAGGAGACTGCCAGGAGAACCAGACGTATGGTAACCTGCCCCTCATACCCTGCGACCCTCACTTCTGCGCTGCTGCTGGAGGTGGTACTGGGCACCGGGCCAGCAGCCTTCCTCTCCGGCTGCCCAGCTCTCAAGGTAGCACCCCGGCCAGCAGCAGGGCAGAAGTAAGGGTGGCAATCCCAGAACCCCCCTACAATAGCCTTGCGACCCTCCCACCCTGACCGCCTTTTGGATTGGGACCCCCAGGGTTACACCACCATGAAATTTATGATGGGAACATCTGAAAATGTGAAACTGACTAATTTTAAACCCTCCTGGCTATGAAATTGACCAAAATGGACCATGAATTTGGCAGGGCCCTAAGAATAAGGGCTGCTGACCCTTTGTGCCCCTTATGCAGGTGCTTTGGGCTACTGGATCTTCATAAACACACATCCCATGGGGCCTTTTCGAAACCTGCCCCTTCACATCAGCATATTTGGAACAGGTGTAGAGACCATTCTGTCCCATCCAGATAGCAGAAAGGCCCACACACATAGAGAGGGGTTTCTACATGAATTTTAGCCAAAGTACAATCTGCAGGACCATCGGACTTGGCAAAAACTATTAAAATACTGTTGCATATTATGATTCTTCATTGACTCCCTCTTCACTTTGAGCTGGATTTTTTTGTTTGTTTGTTTAAAAGTAGTTTCACATCTCAGCTTGGATTTGCAGTCCCAAAGTGCTGGAATTTCTAATACTGTTGGTTCACTTCAGTTTAATGCAACAAGGAGGAGTCTATAAAAAAGTTCAAATAAAATCAGGACAAGCAATGCTAGGTTCAGCTATGCATAACAAATGTTTGTAAAATGGGTGCCATTAAAAACTGGACATTAACCACCTGCAGTATATAAATGCACAATGATGGGTTTGAGACATTCCCCATTCTAAGTGGAAACAATACCACAAATGATGGGATAAAAGGTAATTATTAATGTGAGCAAAAATGTTGGAATCTTTATGGTGCCCACTGCAAGCATTAGCACTATTGGGAAGGCTCCAATCAGGATTGGGTGCCCTCACTGCAGGGCACTTCACAAACACACAAGAAGAGAGAGTCCCTGCACCACAGAACTTACAATTCATGGTCCCAATCCTGCAATTTACAATTCTTGAGTGGTCCCATGCCTGGCCAGGTAGCTAGTGCTTGGCGATAGTGGGGATGCAGAGCTAGGATTCCCTGCTTCCCTTTTGGGGTGCCTTATGCCCCCAGGAGACTAGAGAACATCCCACACTCCATATCTGTTCAAGGCCTCGACAGACTGCAGCCAACAGTGCTTAGAGAAAACAATTTAAGTAGTTTCACAATGCCCACTCTGGCCCCATCCTGCAATCAGGGCAGATGGACTCCTATGACTGAGCAGAACCCCAGTGAAGCAAACAGAGCTCCAAACAGACCAAAGGCCCACCAGGATCAGAGCCTATGCTGTGACAATAAATGCCCTCCACATAGGGCCAAAACCTTGCTCAGCCAAAAATCTACTGGTTTAAATGACAAAAATACTCATAGTGCTAATACTTACCCCCTCCTTTGTAAAGTAATTTGAGAACCTTTGATGAAAGGCACTTTAAAAGTAAGAGCAAAGCGTTAGGGGATGGTTTTTGTTGTTGTTTGCTTGCTTGCTTTTTTAGTATTACTGCATGCGCCACTGGCAATGTTGCCTTGTAAAATGCTTTATAATTGTTCTCTCGTCCCTTCCTTCCCTCATCCCCCAAGTCGAAACTGGCCTGTGCCATGAATTGCAGATAAGTCAGCTTAGAACAAGAACAGTTATCGTTACTGGGAGCCAAAAACCTATGTAAACATATTATTATTTTTGGAGTAGGAGGCAATTGGACTGATGCACTAATGCAATAACAATAAATAAAATAATATGTTGCACTTAATGTGCTTTTTGTCAGAGGATCCCAAAGTCCTTTTACAAAGCTGAGTATCATTATGACTATTACATATCAGAAAAGTGAGGCACCGAGGTTAAGGCCAACATTTTCAAAAAGGCCATTGATTTTGGGTGCTCAGATTGAAAGATATATGGCTTTATTTTCAGAGTTGCTGAACTCTAGCTGAAGGTAAGCACATCTTAACATCAGACCCTAGATGTCTCAAGTTGGACACACTAAATTAGTGGCCATTTTTGAAAAACCTGGCCTTAGTTACTCAGCCATAATAATATAGCAAATTAGTAGCACAGTGGAGGAATAAAAAAAAAATAATTAAATTCTCTCCTGACTTTATTCTCTGCACTAATCACTGTTTGATATTGTCTCCAGTAAAGGTTGAGAATATTGCTGAATACATCTTCCATTACAGCCAGACTGCTGAAAACCTATCAGGAGAGACACCTTATTTTTACCCACTGTAAATCAAGATCACTGCCAGGATGTTCTCAGGCAGCATGTATAGGTCAAATATCACTGACTTCACTTTCCTCTCTCACCTCTAGTACAGTTACAATATGTGTTCTATGCTCAGCAAGTGTGTGTATAAATTAAGGGGAAAACAGGAAGGATTCTTCATCCACTGGTTCTGATGAGACTAATTGGGCCATCCCTTGACAATTATTTTCTGAAATGTGCTCTGTGCGCGCGCACATGTGTATTATGGGGGGATGGATAGTGTTACCTCATCTCCCTATTTTGATGACAAGTCTGGTCAAACTGCTCAGCTACAGAGGACGCAAGACTTTGGGTTAGGTATTTCACAACTAATAAGTGAATGTTTTCCTTTGTCAGAATAATAGGAACTGTATTTCTCTCATCTTACTCTCTTTGACCTTGAAGGCATGCCTTTGAAACAGTTTACTTTAATAAAGTAATTTACTTTAATAAAAAAAAACTTTAATAAAACACTTTTAATGATGCAGACAAAGCAAATCCCTTTGACATATTTTTGAAACATTTACAGCACAGTGGTGTTTGGTTACTGCTCAATAAACATTTTAGAAAGATTCTCAGGGATTGTCTACAGGGGGAAAACAGCATGGGACAGCTACTGCAGAATAGCTATTCTGCACTAGCAGCCAGGTGGGTACTCTTACTCCACACTAAGGGAGTGTCTACACTTTCAGTGCCGCATCTGCCGCTGTAGCGCTTAGCGAAAGCGTCACCTACATTGACAGGAGAGCTTCTCCCATCAGCACAGGTCCTCCACCTCCCCGAGAGGCAGCAGCTATGTCGACAGGAGAAGCCCTCCCGTCATCATAGCACTGTCTACACCAGAGGTTAGGTTGGTATAACTGTGTCACTCAGGAGTATGAATTTTCCACACACCTGAGCAACGTAGTTATACTGACATAAATTTGTAGTGTAGACCAGGGCTAAGAGTGCTTTTGTATGGTCTAGCTTAGTCCGCTTTGGAAGTGGATTAAGCAAACCACACAAGGCACTTTTGGAGGGGAATAAGAGTATCCACATGCAGAGTTAGGCCTGGTCCACACTACAGAGTTATGTCTATGTACAGCAGCTTATGTCAGCCTAACTCTGTAAGTGTCTACACTAAAATGTTGCTGCCGCCGATGTAATTCGTTCACTACGCCAATTTAGTAACTCCACCTCAGTGAGAGGTGTAGCACCTAGGTCGACATACTTAGGTTGATACAGTTTCAGTAGATACTGCGTTAGTTATGTCGACTTTAGTGGTCTCCAGGAGGTGTCCCACAATGCCTCACAATGACCACTCTGGTCACCATTTTGAACTCCACTGCTTGGCGGAAGGTACATAGGTATATATGCCCCTCCCCTCTAAATCCCCACAAATTTTTGAAATTCCATTTCCTGTTTGCTCGGTGTGGAGACCTCACCTACCAACTGCCCAGCTGAACATGCTGGCTACACGCTGCAGACACGCTCCTACCTGGAGTACACGGGAGGTGGTGGATCTCCTGGGATTGTGGGGAGAAGAGGCTGTGTAGGCACAGCTCCAATCCAGCCATAGAAACGTTGATACCTACGAGCAGATCGCTCGGGGCATGAAGGAGAAGGGCTACAAGAGGGACCTGCAGCAGTACCCTGTGAAAGCCAAGGAACTGTGGCAGACATAGCAGAAGGCAAGGGAGGCGAACAGTTGCTCTGGTGCAGAGCTGCAGACATGCCGCTTTTACAAAGAGCTGCTGTTGATACTTTGGACAACTCAGAGTCACAGGCCTCCAGAATGAACAGTGAGGAGGAGCTGTTGGATGAGGAAGAGGAGGAGGAGAAGTATGGGGGATAGGTAACCAGGGGATCCAGTGGCAGTGAGCCAGGACCTGTTTTTGACTCCAGAGCAGTAAAGCCAGTCCCTACAGTCCAGTGCGGGTGAGGCTGATACAGAGGAAGGAACCTCTGGTAAGTTTGCAATTTGCTTTGATATTGCAGGGACACATCTGTTCATTTACTCTTTTATAATCATGCTAGAAGAGGTAGTGAAATAACCAATAGAGGAAGAATTACTATCTGCTTCTCACTCCCCTGTACACTTAGACAGAGGGGACCCTGCAGAACAGTTTATGTGCACTGGGATGTCCTGTGAATCCTCCATAGAGATCTTGAGGAAACTTTCCTGGAGGTAGTCTGCAATCTTCTCCCAAAGGTTTCTTTGGGGAGGGCTCAGTTAGTTCTTCCACTGTGGTAGGACACTTTCCCATGGCACTCAGCAATTACTTCAGCAGGCACCAATGCAGCACACAGGCTAGCAGCATACGGACCCGGTCTTCAGCAGGATGCATGCATGAACTGTTCCCTTTCAGCCTCTGTTACCCTCAGGAGTGAGATATCAGCTAAAATCACCACCACCTGTGGAAAACGGTGCCAGTACTCAGTTCAGTTGCCCTATCCACATATACTCATGCCCTTGAACTAAATCGCCCCCTTTTTGTCCGAATTCACCTGCACCCCACCCCCCAGGCCATACTCACCATAGCTGGGACTGCCGCCATGCTCTACGAATCCCAAGGAAAAAATGTGAATGCAGTGCTTTAAACTTGCGTGCATCAAGGGGAGTGAGTTCAGTATAGCAAATTTCCATTTATCTTGTGGATACACTCACAATAGGACCTCTGTGCATCTTTGCAGCTGGAAACGTGTCCTTGAGGGTCTCTCCATCTACACCAGTGGAGCAGCTCAGCCAGATGAGGAGGAGAAGGAAGAGGAGGCAGGATGACATGTTCCAAGAGATCCTGCAAGCCTCTGGTGCTTCAGATACCAAACACAGGGCTTGGAGAATCACCCTCACAGACAGCATGGATGGGGATCAAGCAGAGAGGAGAAAGGCACAGGAAAAGGAGAGAGACGTGTAGCAGGAGATGCTAACACTTCTCAAGTGTCAGACAGAAATGCTAGAGACTCTTGCTGACCTTCAAGGTTGAACAGACCCGTGCTCGCATCCTTCTGCAGCCCATTTAGAACTGCATTCCAAGACCTCCCTTCACAGCCCCGCCACATTCCACATGGCATCCAAGGCCGCTGGACTACCCCTATCACTCCCGGGGAGGAGTACAGGCAATCTCAGCCACACATACACTGACCTGTGAGAGACAAGGCTGATATATGTGTTTGTGAAATGGAAATGAGTGTTCTTTCCCCTTCAAAGGTTCTTTCCCCTGTATTTATAAAGTTTCATTCAGTTATAAATATGTTTGTTTGTCTGGGTTTGGAATAAAAGTCTATTTATGGAAATTAAGTCATCTTTATTAGTTCACAACATTTACTGGATGGGGCTGAAATCATTCACAGATAATAGCAATAGTTGTATTTGCAATGCTATATTTTTACACACACAGCACTCATTACAAAATTCATACTAAGGTGCATAAAACCAATGCCAGGCAGAGCACACTAAAGCAACACAAATTACTGTGGCTCACTATTAAAATGGTCTTTCAAAGCCTATCTGAGCTGAATAGCTCCCCGTTGAGCTCTTCTTATAGCCCTGGTATCTGGCTGCTCAAAATCCAGACAGCTGTTCTACCTACACCCTCCACCCCAGCAGAAATTTTTCTCCATTTGCTTCAGATATTATGAAGGACACAGCAGGCAACTATAACCATTGGGATATTTTTTTCACTGAGGTCTAATTGTGTGAGTAGACAGCGCCAACAGCCTTTCAAATAGCCAAAGGTACATTCAACTGTCATTCTGTACCTGCTGAGCCTGTAGTTGAAGCGCTCCTTGCTGCTGTCAAAGTGGCTGGTGTACGGCTTCATGAGCCGTGGGAGTAAGGGGTAAGCGGAGTCTCCCAGAATCACTAGTGGCATTTCAACATCCTCAATGGTAATCCTCTGTTCTGGAAAGAAAGTCCCTGCTTGCAGCTTTCTGAACAAGCCTGTGTTCTTAAAGATGCGTGTGTCATGCACCTTCCCTAACCAGCCCACACTAATGTTGGTAAAATGTCCTCAGTGATCCACAAGCGCTCGCAATACCATAGTACATCAGCAGAAATGGTTACTTTTCTATGTGGCAAGGTGGTCTGGAACCAAAATAGGGATATGCGTGCCATCTATCGCCCCACCAGAGTTCGGGAACCCCATTGCTGCAAAACCATCCACTATGTCCTGCACATAGCCCAGAATCACAGTCCTTCGTAGCAGGATGCGATTAGAGGCCCTGCACATTTGCATCAAAGCAACTATCACAATGGATTTCCCAACTCCAAACTGATTCCTGACTGACCAGTAGCAATCTGGCATTGTAAGCTTCGACACAGCGATCATCACTCGCTTCTCCACTGTCAGTGTAGCTCTCATTTTGGTCTCACTGAACTGGAGGGCTTGGGCGAGCTCTGCACACACATCCAGGAATGTGGCCTTGAGCATCTGAAAGTTCTGCAGCCACTGTTCATCATCCCATACCTGCATAATGATGTGATCCCACCCGTCAGTGATTGTTTCTTGGGCTTAGAACTTGTGCTCCATCGTCTACAGCTGCTCCATGAATGCCAACAACAACCTTGGATTGTTTCTATGTCCTACAGCAATCTAGCCTCCAAGGAATTGTCACGTTCCCCACGACTACTCTGGCGGCTCTGCAAATACTGCAGGATCAGGCGTGCCATGCTCGCAACGCTCATCACAATAGTGCAGAGCTGTGCAGGATCCATGCTTCTCACACAGATGGCGGACAAGCAGGTTTGGGGGGCTTTTGAAGAGAGGCGTGAAACATTATGGGATGCAGATAAAATTTGGGATGGAGAAAACTGCATCCTGGAACGTTGAAACCATGTCCCCAGTCACCCCTGCGCAACTCGTTTCCCTCATGAGGCATTGCAAACCCTTCCCAAAATACCCTGCGCTAGATGGAGGCGAGTTGCACAGTGGGATAGCTACTCATGGTGCACTGCTCTCTGCATCGATGGAAGCGCTGCTAGTGAGGACGCACACTGCCGACACAAGTAGCGTAGTGTGGATGTGCAAAAGTGATTTAATTACTGCAGCAGTTGTACATCAACGTAATTGAGGTCAACTTAATTTTGTAGCGTAGACTTGCCCTTCGTGCGGAATTCTGTCGAGATTATTCTACAAGAGCTTCCGCATGTAGACAAGCCCTAAGTTTCCAATGTCCATGAAGGATGTGTGCCTATCATCTTAGCACCCTTCTTAAATCATGTATACCTACAGTGTTTTTAAACTTTACAGAGACTCAAAAAATAAGTTTAGCCATTTTTGCTGCAGCAAATTATCCAGTTTCCCTGTAGCAATAGTTTTGTATTTATTTTTGAATTAATGCAATGGATGGCACGAAAATCCCCCCCCCACCGCCTTTCCTGTTGAATACTTAATAGTGCCTAGTAATGGTAACTGGATTAAAGGATGGTAAGGTACAGTTCAGACACACTCAAAAAAATACCTGTCAATTGTGATCCTGCTTATTATAAAGACTCAATCATTTCTAAAGGACAAAGGGAACAAGTAACTGGTGGTGGTTTCTGTAGCTGTATATGGTGTGTTGGTTGGGGGGGGGGGTGAAGGAGGAGAAGGAGAAAGGAACTCTTAAAATAGCCCCAAAGGGCTAAATTCCCTACATTTATAGTATTTACATTCCCCCTCCCCCAATAATTCTGTCAATTTCTATCAAAAAGTGATAAGACTACAGTCACCCAAGCAGCTCTGCAATTAAAGTAAGGCCTGGTCTACACTAGGAGTTTATATCGAATTTAGCGCCGTTACATCGAATTAACCCTGCACCCGTCCACACCACGAAGCTATTTAGTTCGAAATAGAGCTCTTTTAAATTCGACTTCTGTAATCCTCGAAAACGAGAGGAGTAGCGCTAAATTCGAAATGGCAATATCGAATTAGGCTAGGTGTGGATGGAAATCGACGGTAATAGCTCCGGGAGCTATCCCACAGTGCACCACTCTGTTGACGCTCTGGACAGCACTTCGAGCTCGGATGCTCTGACCAGCCACACAGGAAAAGCCCCGGGAAAATTTGAATTCCTTTTCCTGTCTGGCCAGTTTGAATCTCATTTTCTGTTTGGACAGCGTGGAGAGCTCAGCAGCACTGGCAACGATGCAGAGCTCTCCAGCAGAGTTGGCCGTGCAATCTAATAGAAAGAGGGCCCCAGCATGGACTGATCGGGAAGTCTTGGATCTCATCGCTGTGTGGGGCGATGAGTCCGTGCTTTCAGAGCTGCGCTCCAAAAGAAGGAATGCAAAGATCTATGAGAAGATCTCTAAAGCCATGGCAGAGAGAGGATACAGCCGGGATGCAACGCAGTGCCGCGTGAAAATCAAGGAGCTGAGACAAGGCTACCAAAAAAACAAAGAGGCAAACCGACGCTCCGGATCCCAGCCCCACACATCCCGTTTCTACGAGGCACTGCATTCCATCCTAGGTGCGGCCGCCACCACTACCCCACCAGTGACCGTGGACTCCGAGGATGGGATATTGTCCACGGCCGGTTCCTCCTCGGAAATGTTAGGTGACGGGGAAGATGAGGAAGGAGATGAGGAGGACGAGGCAGTCGACAGCGCTTGCACCGCTGATTTCCCCGACAGCCAGGAGCTCTTCATCACCCTTACCGAGATCCCCTACCAACCGTCCACAGCCGTTACCCCGGACACCGAATCAGGGGAAGGATCAAGCAGTGAGTGCTTTAAACATCTCAACATTTCATTTAAACATAACTGGAATATTTATATTGTTAAGAATGGGCTTTTCAGTCACTCATTTAAACATAGAAACTTTTATTTATAACAAAACAGGAATATTAACTATATTAGTAATTTGTTGTTCATGATTTAGTTGGCTTAGTGAACTATTTACTCCTAACTATGTATAGAAAATCAAGTAATGTCCGGATATTCATGATTAGGCCACCACAGGACGCTCCACTCTGTAGTCCCTTATGCTGAACTTAAATGAAAAGACGGTCAATGTGCCCGGGAATGGACAGACAGTCCTCCTGGGATAGCTCGGCATAGCTCTCCTGGAGGTACCGCTCCAGCATGCGCATGAGGTTCCACGGCAGGGCGATCTTGTTCGGTCCCCCGTGGTAACACACGTTCCCACGCCATGAGTCCATCAGGTAGTCCGGGATCAGTGCGCGGCACAGCATGGCGGCATACGACCCAGGCCTCTGCATGGTCTCACGCAGCATCCTTCCCCTCTCGGTCTCCGAGATCCTCATGAGTGTAATGTCACACATGACGCCCTGCTTTAAATTAGGGAGGGGAATGTTAGTATTGGGACTGCTTTACAGCCACGCGGTGGAGGCGGCAGAGGGGCAGCATACAGGGATCTTTCCCGGGGACAGCCGCGAGGTGGTGGGACAGGGGCAGAGCTCATGCTTCCCTGATTGCTGCCAGCAGAGAGTGGCCTTGCATTCAGTGCGAAAGGAGCCCAGTGCTACTATTACATTTTTAAGCTGCCACAAGTCTACGGCTTACCATGTTTTCCTGCAGCAGAAGTAGAGGTGTCCTGCAACGCGTCTCTGATCGCAACTGCAGGACCCCAGACACAGAAGGCGAGGGCCGAAAATTCGACCTTGTCCTGAGTGCGCATGTGAAAGGTCCAGTGCATGGTGTTGTTCACAGAGAAAGACTATGTTCTTTGTTAGCAACTTCATTTATCTGTCTCAGGAATTTACTCCCTTTTTCCCATTCCCACAGACACATCTGCGACTGTCTCCCAACCCAGCCTGGCATCACACTCCCAGAGGCTAGCGCAGATTAGAAGAAGGAAGAGAAAGACGCGGGAAGACATGTTTTATGAACTTATGGACTGCTCACGAGAGCAGGCAGCCCAGACAACACAGTGGAGGGAGAACTTGTCACAAATGCACAGAGCAGTCATGGAACGGGAGGAGAGGTGGCGCCAGGAGGACCAGCAGGCTACTCAAACCCTGCTTGGACTAATGAGGGAGCAAACGGAGACGCTCCGGCGCCCAGTGGATGTTCTGCAAGACCGGAGGCAGGAGGACAGAGCCCTGCTGCTGTCTATCTCTAACCGCCCTCCCCCGCCACCAAGTCCCACACCCCCCTCACCAAAAGTACAAAGAAGGAGGGGCGTCAAGGGCCGTTAAAACTTTCAGTCGGCCCCTACACACTGCTGCAGCAATGGAAGGCTCTCGTTCCAAAGTTTGAAAAGTCCTTTCCTACCCATCTCACACTAGCCCACGTCCAAGTTTCCTCCCCCCCCTTTTCATGTGCGGTTCATAATAAAACATCTGTTTCTGTTAAGTACTGTTTCCGAGAGTGTCTTTTGGAGGGGATTCTGTCTGAAGGGGGGGAAGGTGTTTGTTACTTGGACAGCACTGTCACCTGTAGCAGGCTACAGAGGCGGGGGCAGGTCCAGCATCTGGACACATACACAGTACAGTCACCAGTTACCCTGGTCAGTCTGGGAGGCGGTTTTCATGTTCTGGGGTGCGAGGGGGTTGATCTGTGACTTTGTGGCGGGGGAGGGCAGTTAGAGATCCTATGCCGCGGTCCTTATCCTGGATCACAGAGCCACGCAGCAGGGGATCTGTTACCCTCCGCCCCCTGCCAGAAAGTCACTTGGCCAACACATACATGCAGTCCCGCCCAGGACTGCTGGCAGGCTGCGTTGAAACAACCAATCCAGCACTGCGGAGCCTGTCATTCCCGGACTTTAGAAGCATCATTTGCATCAAAACAATAAGCCCGCCCCCCGCCACAGTCTGCGTCCCCGGTTTAAAACATTCCCGCGAAAACAGTAAAAAAGAGAACCTTGTTCATTAACAAAACGGAACAGATTTTATTTGTTGGGAAGGTGGGGAAGGGGGTATGTAACTTGGAAGGATAGTCAACAGTAACTGGGTAAAGAAACGGGGGCAGGTTCAGCATCTGTGTCCACAAAGTAAAAAGTCACTGGAGACCCTGCTCAGTCAGGTACCTGGCTTTCAAAGCCTCCCTGATGCACAGCGCGTCCCGCTGTGATCTTCTAATCGCCCTGCTGTCTGGCTGGACGTAATCAGAAGCCAGGCTATTTGCCTCAACCTCCCACCCCGACATATAGGTCTCCCCCTTGCTCTCACACAAATTGTGGAGCACACAGCAAGCAGCTATCACAATGGGGATATTGGTCTCGCTGAGATCACAGCGAGTGAGTAGGCTTCTCCATCTCCCCTTGAGACGGCCAAAAGCACACTCCACCACCATTCTGCACTTGCTGAGCCGGTAGTTGAATAGTTCTTTCCCTGAGTCCAGTACGCCAGTGTAGGGCTTCATGAGCCAGGGCATTAGCGGGTATGCAGGGTCCCCGAGGATGACTGTAGGCATCTCCACATCCCCAACAGTTACTTTGTGGTCCGGGAAGTAAAGACCTTCCTGCAGCCGTCTACACAGACCAGAGTTCCTGAACTAGCGTCATGAACCTTGCCAGGCCATCCAACGTAGATATTGGTAAAACGTCCCCGATGGTCCACCAGTGCTTGCAGCACCATGGAAAAGTAGCCCTAACGGTTGATGTACTGGCTGGCCTGGTGGTCCGGTCCCAGGATAGGGATGTGAGTCCCATCTATAGCCCCACCGCAGTTTGGGAATCCCATCTCGGCAAAGCCATCTCTGATGAGCTCCACGTTTCCCAGGGTCACTACCTTAGATAGCAGTAGCTTGACGATTGCCCTGGCTACTTGCATAACAGCAACCCCCACGGTAGACTTGCCCACGCCAAACTGGTTAGCGACGGACCGGTAGCTGTCTGGCGTTGCGAGCTTCCAGAGGGCTATGGCCACTCGCTTCTGGACAGTCAGGGCTGCCCGCATCCGGGTGTCCTTTCGCTTCAGGGCAGGGGACAGCAACTCACACAGTTCGAGGAAAGTCCCCTTCCGCATGCGAAAGTTGCGCAGCCACTGGGATTCATCCCAGACCTGCAGCACTATGCCGTCCCACCATTCCGTGCTTGTTTCACGGGCCCAGAATCGCCGTTCAACAGTATCAACAAGACCCAGTGACAGCGAGATGTCCTGGGCGCTGGGTCTCATGTTCTCAGAGAGGTCGGAGCTAGTGTCCGACTTCATGCCGTCACGGTGGTGCCGTAGCCTCCTCTCATGATTGATCTGCAGCTGCCTCTGGTACAGGTGGAGGAGAAGCTGCGAGGCGTTGAGAACTGCCACAACTGCAGCGATGGTCGCAGCGGGATCCATGCTCGCACTGCTGTGGCGTCCGCGCTGTCAGTAATCAGAAAAGCGCGCGAACTGATTTCCCGCCGGCGCTTTCAGGGAGGGAGGGAGGGAGGGCGTGAGTGACGGACGGATGACGACAGGCGCCCAAAAGCACCCTCGACACATTTTTTTACCCAGAAGGCATTTGGGGCTCAACCCAGAATTCCAATGGGCAGGGGGGACTGCGGGAACTGTGGGATAGCTGCCCACAGTGCACCGCTTCCAATGTCGACGCTTGCCCCGTTAGTGTGGACTCACAAAGTCTCACAAAGTCGAATTACTGTCCTTAGTGTGGACACACACGTTCGACTTAGTAATATCGATTCCACATAGTCGAATTAACTAAAATCGAAGTACTCTCGTAGTGTAGACAAGGCCTAACATCAAGAATTTCTAGTCAGGACCAAGCTATAGAGAAGATAAGAACTTATCTTAGGCCTCAGTAATAATTCTGTTGCGAGAGAGGGAGGAAGGCACTAGAGAACTGTTAGGGAATGGAATGTGGTTAGCCTGCTGCCATAGGAATACATATTTGTAATAGTTTGTCTTGAAATGCCAAGAATGTCTGAGAATCACTAGCCAAAGCCTTTGCACCTAGCCCTCCTTGAAAGGCTCACAGTGATAATCAAGGACACTCAATCACAAACAAGGCCTAAATGTCTTCCCTCCCCCCACCTCTGCAGAGCAGAGCAAACCCAACCCATTGAAAGGGCATGAGGAAGGCTGCACACTAGGAAAAAGCAGCTATACAGGCTGCACACCACACATGCACACCTGCCAATGTCCCCTCCAGAAAGTCTCTGCATAGCTGACAGGCCATAGTGAAGGGGGTGGGGGGGAGCAGAGGGGAAGGAGTGGTCAGGGAGCAGGGAAACAAGCCAAGAAACAGCAGCTCTGAGCATGTTCCTTTCCCTATGCAGACCAAAGCTTGTGTACAGTAAGCTTAACATTGTTCAAAGCAGCATTAACAAGCTTTGTACACTTTGTGATGCTCTTCAGAGGAGCCTAGTAGACAAAATGAACGGACAGGGTTGGTGCCCAAATTTTCAGAGGATCCCCGGCCTCTGCATCTTTTCCTACACACTCCATCCCTATCTGTTCTGCAGAGCAAAATGGGAGAAATACAGTGTGACAATAAAATAAGTCCAAACCCACTGGGAGTGGAAGAATTAACTACTTTATTCTTTGTATAGTGCCAACATTGTGCTGGATGCTTTGTTCCTTTTCCCACATTGGTTTGTGTGTAACACAGGGTCTGACTAGGCTCTTGCACTAGTTTTGCAACAGGGTAATTCCAACAACTTCATTGGAATTATTCCCGATTTACATCAGTATAACAGTCAACAGAATCAGGCTCTCAGGGCCTTTATCTCCATCCATTTAGATCTCCTAGCACAAGTAAGTATTCTCTTTCCTCGTATCCAGGTATCACACCCTAATTTATAAACTTCTAGTTCTTTTTCAAAATTGACATCAAAACGATGTCTGAAAATAGTTGAAAGTCTGAAAATAGTAATTGCCACTTGTGACTTCTAAATTTATCTTCTGAGATTTATGAACTTTTTGAATTAAAACTGCACTGGGAATTTGTCAAGTTACAAAAACGACATCATCTACATGCCTCATTATTTAAAAAAGCATAATCATAGATTTTAAGGCCAGAAAGAACCATTACATCATCTAGTCTGACCTCCTGCATAACACAAGTCATAGAATTTACCCAGTAATTCCAGCATCAATTTTATAATTTGTTTGAATTACAGCATCTTTTAGAAAGACTGTTATAAAGATTTTACATGACAGAGAATCTTCACATCCCTTGGTAAGCTGGTCCAATGGTTAAATTACCCTCACTGTTAAAAGTGTGCACCTTATTTCCAGTCTGGATTTGTCTAGCAACAACCTCCAGCCATTGGATCCTGTTATACATTTGTCTGCTATGTTGAAGAGACCCTCTACCATCTTGTTTTGACACAGAAATGAGGTCACTGAGAAGTGTCAGACTTATGGAGTCCTTGTGGTCAGGTGAGCATAAGGACTGAAATGATAGCAAATTCTGAGAGTAGATATAAGATGGAGGGGCTCCTTCCACACCCTCTTTCCCTACCCCTGTGTACCCAAGCAATGGCTGGCCACAATCCAGCCATTAGTTCATTACATTTGTATGCCCTCTGTTTTAAACATTTCTGGATTTTAAACTGGAAAGAATATATATGATTATAGTGCTAAACCTCTTTATCTACAATTGGCCAAATTCTTAGCCCCTTCCTCAGCTTTTATTCATCCTTACACAGGTAAACGCCCTTTGGCCCAATATTTCTAAAACATTTATGAATTATTCAGATGATTCTTTTACATTATGTAAGTCATGTTGCTGAATTTTGTAAATTCAGATCTTACATTTTTGCTTATTAGTCTTGGAGTTCAGATACAGCCAACTCTGTCAACAGTTTAGGGAAGCTGTTGCAGTGCTAATGGATTTTAACCTTGAAAACTTAGTGAAGTGGTAATTGTATCCCTCTTTTGTGAATAACTCCCTAACATTGGTCATGAAATCCTACCAACCAAACTGGACCATGATAAGACACTGAAATACAGAGGAAAAATTAAAGTGATTAGCTATAAATAATGCCTGTTTACTCAGTTGATTTGCTTCCCGGGTATATTTAGAATTGTATCTGCTTACATGAGTGAAATTTTTTTTTGCTACTTTATATTCTTAGCACTATGGTGCCAACATAGCTATGGGAGAGGAAACTGGATAGTTAACATAATGGTTAACTAAATTCCAACTGCAGAATCTTTATCATTAATAAATTCACAGGCCAGAAAGAACCCAGCTTGACTTTCAACATGATTCCAAGTTGAGTTTTCAGGTTGACAAACCCATCTTTTTACTTATGACCTGAATAAATGTGATTTGGCAGCTTTTCATACAACACAGAAATTTGTCATGTGATGGATGAAATTCACCCTGTGCAGAAAGTCACCAAAGTCCCTCTTAAGTATCAGGGGGTAGCCATGTTAGTTTGTAGCCACAAAAACAACAAGGAGTCCGGTAGCACCTTAAAGACTAATATATTTAAAATGACTTAAGGTGAAATTCAGGCTTAACAGAGAAGAACCAAACTTTCTTTTTCTTTCCTTAGAAAAAGAAGTTAAAGTGAGGAGCCGAGCCCAGGGAAAGACCTAATTGTAAATCCTAGTTCTTGTCTCTTGCTTCCCAGATTTCTCAGCACTTGAGAAAGCGGGGGAGAAAAAATGCCCTGCATCGCTAAACACGAACCCTTTGGAAGACGAAGGAGCAGCATTAATGGATTCTGAAAGGAATAAAGTCTCAACTGGTCCTTCAGCTGGAAGGGTGCCACACATGACATAAGGTCCTCAAGAAAGCAAATGGGTAGGAGGGGTGCTAAAGTTCTATCAGAATGGAGATGACTGAGATGCCTCCCCACCTCAAACCAAATGACTGTTATGTTTAGTTGTAATATACAATATGAAAAATGCTTACTATGAACGCATGTAAGGAAATCTGGACTTCTTGTATACGGTGACCCAAATTTGTCAATACAAGCTGAAGAACAGAAAATGAAATTGTTATTATTATGTGCCAGCTGTCACAGTGTGTAAATTGATATCTGGCCTGATGATGTTTTGTTAAGCAAGGTTCTAGAGGGTAGGTACAAAATCCATGCTAAACTGCAGCCCTTCAGATGCCTTAAAAATTCTTCTTAGTTCATATAAATATTTTAGCTCTGATGTTCAGTTGAACAGTTTATAATTCTACTGTACAATATGATTATTCTACCAGATGCTACTATTGTGCTAAAAGGATCTTAGTAGCTACTAAAGGCTGACTTACTAAATAGAAAAGATTTCTCTCAAATCTAAAAAGCATATAGAGTTTTCTAAAACTGTTGATATATGTAATGTTAAATACTAAATGTAAAGCAATGTGGTGGTATGACAATGATACACAGAATGTAAAAAGCAACAGGTCTGCAAGCTAATCCTCTTATTTAAAAAATACTTTCAAAACTAAACTATTAAAAAGTGTATGCACTGCAGAAGACTGCAAACTGTTTACTCTTGATGTAAACTACAGAAATAAATGCAACATTAAACATACACTTTATATATATATATATAAAGTGTTTGTGTATGTCATTCTATAGATATAAATAAAATATACCCACTTTAAAATCATATGAGGAGCAATTGGTTCTATTTCAGGATGGAATAGAGGATCTCTATTACATTCTTTTGGACAGACTGGCTGTCCCACGTTCCAATGTTAGGCACACATACCAGCACTGCCAAAAAGTGAAAGTAATAACTGTAACTCACCCAAGTATTTCGGGTAAAAATAGTCCTGTGGGAGAAAGAAAAAAAGCAAAGATTTATTGGAATAATATTCGTTTTTATTATCAATTTTATTAATTTTTTAACTGCTGCTGCTAGTTTGATGGTCTAGCCTGGTGGCGGCACAACGGGGTCCAAACGTAGGACTCTTAACTTCTTTTGCCCTGGGCCAATGAAGACAGAAGATAATGGAACGGATTACTTTGATCTGAAGGGGGAAGGGGAAAAAATGGTTTGTC
Organism: Emys orbicularis; assembly: GCF_028017835.1. Taxonomy (NCBI): domain Eukaryota; kingdom Metazoa; phylum Chordata; order Testudines; family Emydidae; genus Emys; species Emys orbicularis. Next base: position 256,195,357 of record NC_088683.1, on the reverse strand, counting down.
TCAAAGAATTTTTTGACAGCTGACCTATGAAGTGGCACTGGCAGTGACTGAACAGGAAGCCACTTACCCACTATCCAAGAAGTAAAGATGCTGATCATGGCATGAGGTAGAGGAAGTAAGAGGTATCTGGGGATAAAAACCAGAGGGAAAAGTACAGAATCATTTAGTCACCCACTGCCCCCTCTTTGGAGTCGCTCTGCAACAGCAGAACTCTGACATCACCTTAACTCTGACATCACCTTAACCATTAGAGTAAAAGCCTAAATTTCGCCTTTGCCTCTAGAACAAGGAGCACACTATTACTCTGAAGAGCTTCCCTTATAAAACTGCCCAGTAATGTATACAGCTAACAATATCTGTTGAAAGAAAAGAACACTCTGAGCATGCAAATATGGGGATGCACCACAGCAGCATGGTTTAGAACAGTGTTTCTCAACCCTTTTCATACCAGGGACCAGGTTGCTGCCTTCCTAAACTGTGTCAGGGAGATCTCAGGGACCGGCGCCAGTCCATGGAACAGTTATTGAGAAACACTAGTTCAGAAGGGTCAATATATTTTTACAATGCATTTTTTATATAGGCCACAAATTGCCTTCAGAGGTCTTTGAAAAAAATCGACAAAACTTGTAGCTACAGAAAAGATCTCTTTACAATGTTACATCGCCCTTAATACTTTTACTTTAAATTGCTAGTTTAAAATATTGTTAAAACTAAGGTTAACAGGATGACTCAGGATAAAGTACTGACAATTTCAGGGATTTAAATTTTGTTGCTTGAGTTAAGCATACTCTTCCCCCAATGATCACGATATCCTACATGTAACTGTCGGTCTTTGTGAGGCCACTTGAAAGATTTCAGTACAATTCCAGTATCTACAGTGAGGTTGAGATGGGTTTGACGACATGTTTTGTAATTATCTTGTGTGCCACAAGATCCGTTTAGGCAGCAGAATTCCCAAGATTCTGAAACTACTCTAAACTCCTATTACACATGCATGTGCGCATTACCACACGCACACATGCATTATACACACACTGATACAACACCCATGGACTGTCAGCTGCAATCCAATTGACCAACTAGGTCATGAAATCTAGAATAATTTTGCATTATCTAGACGATCAAAAGCTTTTGGTGAACAAGCTCCATTTGCTGAAACACAGCCACATGATCTCATAACCTAAAATCAAAGACGCTTCAGTAAAGACTAGTTAAAGCTGCAGCACATTTAGATTAAAAGGACATACAGGGCCAAGAACTGCTGAGCACATGCACTCTCAATGGAATCACTAAAAATCTGGGTCACTAAGGACTCAGTGAGGACCTCAGAATCTGGTCCTTAGCATAACATTTAGACCAGGTTTCTTTGGTTTTCGGATACTTTTACTGCTTTTCAGCCACAGTAAGAAATCAAAGCTTTGAAAAACATGGAGCAAAAATTGTATTTATTTTTATTTTCACACTAACAGTTTAAGTACTTCAAAGAGCACCAGGATGTGCACTTAACAACATACTGAGCCACAGTCAGTACTTGAATTGTAAAAGATGTATGTATATGATGGAATGATCTGAAATTTTCTTTAAATCTTTCCCCTTTGTTAACCTACAGCTGTGAAAAATGGGGATGTAGCACAACCACAGACACCAGCCCAATCAATTTACTGGCAAAAACAAATATTTGAAGTGAATCAAAAGGGACAGAAGTGGCATGTTTCATGTACATTCATCTAAGTTGGCTGCTATTACGACTGTTGGAGCTCTGTTACAAGAAGAAGCAGGGCAGAAAAATCCACTAACCTACTTACCTGTGATGAGTAAGAAGAATATTGGGAAAGTACCATCAACTTGTTCAGAATCCAAACTTGCATTTAAAAATTATTAGCTGTTTTGGTTGCAAACATAACCTTCTAAACACAAATTCAGCGTAAACTAATGCAATGCTAGTTTACTGAGTCTGTGGACAAAACTGTGCCTCTGCTACTGCTCAGGGCTTTTCCAACAGCAACAAAATGAAACTGACCAGATGTTTGTCCACTATAAGCTGTGGTCCAGAGACATATAGGTTAAGTAACTAATTTCAACTGAAGTCTACAATATAATTTTAAACTCTTTTCTCCCTTCCTCCAATGGCCCATTTATTTATTTTACACCAAACTCCTCCCTTATCAATAATAAAGATCAATATTACCTCTCAGACTGTAGAGGACCTCTTTGAAGTGTGACAAAGAGTGAACCAATTTTAAATAAAAACGAGATTGACTATGGGTTTTAATATAATTTGCTCATGATGGTTTAACTTTTTATTTAATGGGCTTAGTTCTGAGCTGTAAGAACAATGAATTAAAGTAATAAGAGCGGAGGTGAAAATGACTTCCCCATCCACCACACCCAGGTGAATTTCCATTGTTGCAAGTTTCCAAAGAGCTAGTGGTTCTGTGTTTTTGGTTGGCTAAAACCAAAGGATTAACCCAAAAGGAATGCTGAATTACTTCCGATCATTAGAACAGAAAATGACTTAATGTCAAGGTGGTATTGTTTTGCAGGAGCACTGGTTAGCACTTTGTATTATTAAAGCTTTGAAATGTTTCTAGTCTGTAGAATAATACAGTGAAACTTACCTGTTTTCTAGCATGAGCACTGAGCTCTATATCCCCATTTCATAGATTCTGATGGCCCAAACCTGAAAAGTGCTCTGAACCCTCAACTCCCATGGATTTCAGTGGGAGTTGAGGGCCCTGAGCTCCTTGCAGGATCAAGCCCCTACTAAATAGTCACACACACCTCAAAAAGTATGCAAAATAAAAGTCTTCCATTCCATTTTCAGGATCTTATAAGAATCAAAAATAATACAAAGAGAAATATTTTGTGGCTTGCTAATATATCCATAATATTAAAAAGTGTGGTGAGAGATGCACTCAATGCATTGTTTAGTTTTGAACTAGCTGACTTAAACATTAGTCTGTTGACATCTCACGATCCAGAAAGCCACGTAGTATCTATACCATCAATAGCAACAATTTATTAGCTGATCCTTTTGTGGCCACTCCAGTGGCAAAACTAACCACATAAGTACAGTCAATGTTAGTTTCCAGCTAGGACTCTAAAGAATGGAATTAACCCTGACATATTGTCACCCCTTTCCCTTGGATTTGTTTTTACAGTAACTGTTGGAATAAAAAAAAAAAGATACGAGGCACATGCTTTATTTACCCAAAATTATACACAAACATCTTCCAGACCATAACGCGTATAGTTATACTGTCAACCTCACCAGTCAGCATAACTATCCCATCCGTCAATAATATCCCACTCCAAATGAGGGGAAGGCAAGCACACTCCAGCCCTGCATGACGGAACTGTTAACCTCCATCAGAGAATGGCCTCCATCAGTGCAGGTATGAACAATTCCAAACTCTGTGTGCTCCCATCAAAACAGACAAAATGTTAATGCCTCTTACTTGTGGCTCAATACAATGTCTCATTGTGTCTGGATCCTACTTGTCAATCAACCTACTTTTGTACCTAGGGAAGCCTCGACTTCCAAGGATGGCGTTGCATAACCTGCAGTATCCAGTGTTGCCTGTGTCATCTGTAAATAAGCAGTTTACAATGTGACATGTGCCCCCACACTGATTCAGCACAGATCTCAGGTAGGAACAGAAAAAGGAGGAGAGGAGAAGGTCCAGGAGAGGTCTCACATGATCCAAGTCTCCTCCCCTCCACTGAAGTGAAAACTATGGCATAGGGCCAGTCTCTCCAGACAGGCTCTTGCTTGCCTTCTTCCACTGAGTTCAAGAGAAAGGAGACCTTTTTTTCACGGTCCAGGAGATACAGACTCATTTTTAACTCAGGAGATTTAAATACTATTTTAAAAAATGAGTCTTTCAATGTGATGAATACAATTTCTTTTCCACTTTCTGTTTCCATCATTCCACAGTAGAAGAATTTTAATAGGTATTTGGTACTTTTACTTCAGTTTATTTTAAATCCACTGCATGAAACTCATCTCTGGCATTACCACCCTAAAGCTAGTGAAGTTACACCAGCGTCATATTTGTCCCACCACATTTTTAGAGAAGATGGAAGAACATCAACTCAGAAAGCAGTCCTTAGGTAAGTCACAGTATATAAATAGCTCTTCTGAAAGCATAACCAAGACCTTGCCTATAAGAGGGAAATTTTTCCACTGTGGCTAACACTAAGTCAGCAATATTGGGATCCCTAGAGTAGATTGTTTATCAATTGCCTCTGTTTTGTTTTAATGTCATATCATGTAACCCTTATCAGAGCCGGGTCTAATCAACACAGTGCTTAAACACTGGTGGCAGCGGGTGAGAGTTCATCTACACTAGGGCTTCCAATGTTGTTAACACTAGCAGGTCTACTAAACAGTGTTAGCAAAAGTGGGCCGTTTTATGAACATTTTCCCAATGTAGACAGGGACACAGTCTTTCAAGCGAGACAACATCTGAATTTCTAATGTTAAACAACAACAAAAAGCGGGGGGAGGGGAGAAAGAATCTTCTCAGGCCTTCTTTAGACTTCACAAACTAAGCATAAAAGGACATAAAAGCCAATTTACTTTTTCTTTGCACCTCCGCTTTAATTGCCTAGCTTTTTTTTACCCTCAGGAAACAAAATGCAGCACAACAAAACCTGCATCAGAATACTATGCTTTCCCTAGCAGACGAAGGGAACCATCTTATCGACCTTCATCAGGATAGGTACTCTGTAGACCCATGGAATCAGCACAATAACTTGAAATTGAATTCGTTTGGTTTTCTGGTCTACTTGCAACATTTTACAATTAAGTGACAACCCCTGCACCATTTACTGTTATTCAAAACCTTACATGGATCTTGCCTTCCACTTTCTCTTTATCGAGTAGGTTTTCATCTAGGATTCATAGATTCCAAAACCAAAAGGGACCATTGTGACAATCTAATCCGACTTCCTGTATAACACAGGCCATAGAACTTCCCCAAAATAATTTCCGCAACATATATTTTAGAAAAACATCTACGTGGCATAGCCTCCTGCTTTACAAATGTAATTTGCGCCTCCAAACTATGTGCTTGCATTTTTTTGTTTTACACTTGCAAATGACTAGCCAGTGCAAATGTAAGTCATTATGTCTAGCTACAAGTCCAACTGGCTGACTTTTGCCTGCACTGATACCAGCAATCATTTAACTACTGAGATTTGTGTCAGCAAATTATTGCACAAATTTTAAGGGTGCAACTTCAGCACTATAGCCCTAAAATTCCCATGCATAAAGGGAAAAGGAGGAGGTTTGCTTGAAATCTAACATCATTAAATAAAACTGTGCTATAATTAATAATTTCCAATCAAATACACCTCTACCCCGATATAATGCTGTCCTCAGGAGCCAAAAAATCTTAACATGGTTTCACCTATAACGCGGTATATTGAACTTGCTTTGATCCGCCGGAGTGCGCAGCCCCGCCCCCCCAGAGCACTGCTTTACCACGTTATATTCGAATTCGTGTTATATCGGGGTAGAGGCGTATGTAAATTCAGCTTGAGCGAATACCTTGTTAAGTGCCCAAGCCTTCTTTCTCATAAATGGCTTGTCAGCCCAGTCATGGATTATGGTCACAAAGGGCTCAGCCCTGGAAAGGGTTGAGCCTCTACAGCAAGCTGCTGAGCCTTATTAACTCCTATTAACTTCAGTAGGAGTTGAGGATATTCAGAAACTCCTGAGAGGTATTCTGCATATTGCAGAATCAGGCCCATAAATAGTTCACAGCATTTCTTTGTGTAATTTTTGACCAAACAACACTTTACAGGACCTAGCAAATCAGCTCAACACCCAACTAGAGTTTCGATCCGTCTTCAGTACTGCCACCACAACACAAACTTATATCTTCTTTGGGTGCCACTTGGGCACAGTGCCTGTTTGTTAAATGTTCATTCCACACTGCACAACTATCCCATAGCACAAATAGTATGACTGTCCCTTCCACTGAGTTGCTGATTTTGCCCAATAAACCACTCACCTTTACTATAACATACATTTAAGAAAAGGATTTCTAGCACCAGCAGTTGTGTTTCTATTCTAAGGGAATACAAGGTGTCGCTATAGAACCAGAGAAGCTGGAAGCCAGAGTTTAAAACATCTTTTCTCTCACTGAGACACAGGACTGTTTCCAAACAGCATATTCTGAGTACCAGTCAAGGATTTTTGTGGTCAAAAATTAAAATTAAAATAAAAAATAAAGCAACAACCATAAAACCAAGTTTGCATGAATTAAAGAAAATAATATCAAGACAGTAACAAACGGAAAGAAAAGAAAGAAACAGCCACATGGCTCATTGTTGAACAGAAGGCAAACAGCAAATAATGAGGGTTTCTACTGGCAGTCTGAGACCATTCTTGATTGGGCAATAATTATTTGAAATGGAGTAGAATGATCCCCCTGTCCAAATGCTAGGATCTTTGTTAATGATTTTGGATTGCAGTCTGTCTCCACTGGGTTGGTTATAAACTATGTTAATCCAGTCCAGTTTTTAAATTACTCATGCCATGAGGATTCCACTATCACTTCCATGGGGAGTCTACCTATCTTCCACTGGTACCATATTTTTCCTCAGCTATAATAACCTGCAATTTTAAAAGGATGAATTTAATTTGTTCTCCAGTCTCTATTTACCTAACCTCTTTACAAATCATCCCTAGTACTGCATTGCATCCTCTCTAGTTGCAACACATCCCAATGTGTATTATTTGTAAATTTAACTAATCTATTGTTTACCCCTCTTTGGATCATTAATAATGACGTTAAAAAGAACTGGACATAACAACTATCCCTGGTGTAGTCAAAAAGGATATTTCCCCTCAACTTGATACATTACCATTTATCGTTACTCTTTGGGATCATCCAGTCATACTTCAAACAGAATGACAAGGCACATATCCCATCCATTCTGAATTAAATGTTCAAGTCAGGTCTCAGAGAACACTGTATTAAATCTTTTACTGAAGTACAGATACATTTCACTACATCTATCACATTCCCTTAATCTATTGATTTTATTCCATTGTTGTATACAGTGTTGTTGTAGCTGTGTGGGTCCCAAAATATTCGAAAGATAAGGAAGGTGAGTTAATATCTTTTATTGTTTTGCTCTTATTTCAATTATTGACACATAGGGTTTTTTAATTTAAACCTTCATTACTGCAGAACCTGAGCACTTCACCACATGAATAGACTTAGGCTACGTCTACACTACAGGCCTTACGGCGGCATGGCTGTACTGCCGCAGCTGCACTGCTGTAAGGTCTCCCATATAGCCGCTCTCCTGTTGGCATCATTAAACCACCCCCAACGAGTGGCAATAGCTATGTCAGCAGAAAAGAGTCTCCCGCTGACATAGCAGTGCCCACACCGGTGCTTCTGTTGGTGAAACTTTTTTTCACACCCCGACCAACAAAAGTTTTACCAACAGAAGTACCAATGTAGACATACCCTTAGTCTCAGAGCAGACAGACAACTGAGGAATAGGGAAGTTCAGCAACATGCCCAAGGTCACACTGGAAAGTCTGTGGTGGAGCCAAGAATTAAACCTAGATCTCCTGGGTCCCAGTCCAGCCTCTCAACGACAAAGCCATCCTTCCTTCCCCGTTCAATGCTGATGAACTGTTCTGGAACTCACTGGAACACTCTTCCAGGAGTAAATCTGATGCGTGCTGTCCTGAAAAGCGCCACCACCAGGTGTCATTCAGAACAATGATGGTCAGCCCAGTTGCAGCCTCCCATTCATTTCTCCCTCCTTCTCTTCAGCTAGGTTCCCTTTGTCCCACACTGGCAGGCAGCACAAGGCGCCTTAGTGTGGGCAGGACACCAAGACTTGCTCTTTTTCCTCAGCTTCACAAGCCTCTCCTTCTTTGGGTTTCACTGTTTATAATCAAGGAAACAGAAAAAAGGAACCTCACTAACAGGGATGTTGCTGAAGCAGAGAGCCTAGGGAACAGACTGCCACAGTAAAACAGCCATGAAGGGAGCAGACAGGGAGGAGGAGAGATCTGTTCAATAACTTCCACCAGATATGAGAGAAAAAGAGTGATGTAAGGAGATGATGAATCCTGGTTTCAAGTGGCTTGGAATATTGTCACTTAATATTTGTTCAATTATCTTACTAGGGTTTGAAGTTGGGTGTGTTGGATGATAGTTACCAGGATTACATTTTTCCATTTTAAAGGAGAACAGTATCACATTTTCTGGTTTCCTTCCAATCCTCTGGTGCTTCGCAGGTTCTTCATAACTATTTAAAAGTAACTGTCAATGGTTCATTAAGTTCATTTAAGACCCTGGAAAGCACATAAACTGTAACTGCCAATTTGTACATATTCAATGTTTCCAGTGTAATTCTTTACCTGATTTTCATCAAACAGATGTACTAAGTGTCTGCCTTAATTCCCAATAGTCCAATTCCCCTTTTCTTTATTTAAAAAGAAAGCTGTTCTGCCATTTTAGAATCATAATTGATTTTGTTTCCCCTGACTTATTAATGGGCCTGTTTTCTCTCTGGTATTTATTCCCTACTCTCCCCTCCACCCCCCAATATAGTTATAAAAGTTCATTGTATCCTTAGAGTTCTTTGGCTCACACCATCACACTAACCCATTCTGATTTTCCTGTGCTTTTTCCTTTGCTCCAACCCTGTATAATCCCACTCCCTCACAATTCTCCATTTTAAGTTTCCTTTTTTCATCATATATTTGAACAGTCTCTCATAACACCATACTAGGCGCTTCTAGTTTCTCATGTTTTTCCTCGCAGAGGAACTGTGGTCCATTGTGTGTTAGTTATGATGTGTTTCAGGATTCCCAGCTTTCTTCCACACTTGTGAAAGTGGACGCAGCTCAAACGGGCACAACTCCAGTAGAGTCAGTGGCAAATTTGGCTCATCTCTTCCAATAGTTTCCTGCTGCACTGGGTTCACAACATTTCTTAATTTCCCCAACATTTCCTTTCTTGAAATCTATAAATCTCATACAGTTGTGTCTGGGATTCCATTTTGTAGTATACTTAGCTTGGGTCATTAGAACAAAACTCTCCTCTAACTCTCACACTCTCTTGGATAAATTTAGCATTAGCATAAACTAATACCACTCTAATGACTTTAACTGAGCTGGCCCCCTTTATGCCAGCAGTAAATTTGGCCCTTCATTTACAATGTAGCAAAATACTATAAGAATATAAAAAGTTTAAAAAGATTTTCTAGAACAAATCTTGCAAGCTTTTGCCTTGATTGAGATAGTAATATTCTATACAGGGATGAGGACTTCTAGGCTGAAAGATAATATAACTATTATTAATGTCTAGACTATATATATCCACTAACACAACCTGAAGACATTTTACACCTCTCATCCCTCCACTTAGCTCCCCTTCCCTCCTTCCACCACTACATTTCTTCCTACTTTTCTAATAATAGAGATGTAAATATAGATATCTAAATATTAATATCACATTAGAAGTGTGACCTAAATATTTCAGCTGCCAACATCCTTCCTAGAAGAGGGGAGTAAAGTTTCAGAAACTGTAGTCTATGTTTGTAACTTAACTGTGTTGTATTGTACACATCATGTGATGGGACAATAACAAACATTCATACTTAACAAGACCAATCAATTGAACTATACATTTGACCTTTACTATACACTGGCCATTGCTCCTGCTTCATAAATACAAATTCTTGTTAAGCTCAGCTGAGCACAAAGAATGTTGAGGGTTTTTTAAAAATATGATAAGAGGCACACACTATGATTCATACTTTTCCTAGAAGAGTTAAATTGTCTATTTCCTTGCAAGCCTTCATGTGTCCACTCTATCGCTAAATTCATAACTGAAACCATGCTTCTAATCTAGTCTGCCTGGTACTATATCTAATGCTCCCTGATGCCAGACATCTATCCTGAAGACAGAAATTTAGAACAACAATGCCAAATTTTCATCCATGTCAAAAAATTCTGCATGGAGAAAAAATCAGAAGACAAAAGACAACTCATGCTTTCTTATCTCAGATACCATTTTATGTTTTCGATCACTAGAAGTAACCATTAGGCAATCAGTGAATTATGCTACATACCTTGTGTAACTATACCAGTTCTCTTGTCTACATCTCTGCCAAAACACAAGTGCCAAAGGCTGTAAAGATATGAACCCTTTGATACACAGTGGGACTTATCCATATGTACCTTGGGAAGTCAGATGCCCACCCTGCACACAAATGAATATTAACTGGTTTGCCATGTTACATTAAATGTGCACAGTAAACACAGAGGGCTAGATCCTTAGCTGGTGTAAACTGACATAGCTCCACTGATTTCAATAGAGTGGAAGTGATTTACCCCAGCTGAGGATCTGGCCAGAATCCTTAAAAGATCTACTGTAATGACATTTCAAATGTATACAGCAAAAATACTAGTAATTTCTTGGTAGTAACAACAACTGAAGACAAATTACTATTGTGACAAATAGCTGCTGTGGCAGCTCGGTAGCAGCAACAATTGATGAAAACAAGAGACTACATCCTAACCCCCCTCATACCAAGCTGACCTACCACACTTTTTAAAAAGTGAAATCCACGCTCACTAAAAAATTGCTAGTTTCTTTCCCTTGCACCCTTCATTCTACTCATACAATTGTGCAAATTCCATTTTAGGAACAGCTCAGCCAAATTCCAGAGCAGTTTATCAGCAGGCTAACAAGCTAATAGTAGCTGACGGAATACTACAGGCAAATATTTGTGTATTACTGCCTTTCATAAAGGTCCTCATCAACATGTTAAATCAGATAACATTCTTATCTCTATATCCAAGAGGTTTTGCAACTTCAACCTTATTTATCACACCTAGCTCATTTATTTAAAATGTTGCGCTAGGAAGCAATCCTCCTCCATTAACACGCTCCCTTTCTTATTTTTCTCCATCAATATTATCTGTTGAAATTCTCTCTATTTCACTGGCCTCTTACCTGCCAAAAGATTTCAGCCTATCCAGGAGTTCTGCAGCAATATATAAAGATGCTGCAATAGGCTTCATCAAAAAGATAGGCTGCAAGACTATCCCAACGTAGCATGTATTTGTTTTTACCATTTATAGTCATACAGATACTACAACCTTGTTTTCTTTTAAGGGTAGGAAAAAATTTCAGACTAGAAATGTAACAAATGATCTTCCCTCCCCCAGTCTTGGACTAGTCAATATTCTCGCTAATATAAAACAAAAAGCTGTATTTACTTGCAAATAAATGGTTATTTAACCCTACCTGGTATAACATGACTAGCAGTTGATGCAAGTAATCACAAATGTGGCAACATCATCATTCAGGTTTAAGAGAGTTTACGTCTTTGCTAATATCTGTTTGCAGGCGTGTTTCCGAAGGGTTGGTCAACAAAACAATGCGTGCAAGACACCAAAATGACAACCGTGTAGTCATCCTACCTACTGTAGGTGCAAGTCAAAATGTTTCATTTCTGTTTATTGGGTCAACAGAGCTATCTTTCCACAAGGAAAAAATCCAAAATTGGCTCTGGAGTAAACTTTATAGGATTAGGAGGAAATCTAGGCTTTTTACTTGACCAGCTTAGCACATACTAAAGTACAATTTGCCTTGTCTTGACTAGAGGTTTTTGAAGGCATTAGTTAAACTGAACTAGCTAATATGATTTCATATCACTTCTTTAAATCTAATGGTTTGTCTACATAAGGAAAAAGCCTGCAGTAGTTAGCTATTCTGCACCAATTCCCCCTGCGGTCTCTCTTACCGAGTGCTAAGAGTGCCTCTGTGCGCATTAGCTTACACTTTGGAAATGAATTAAACTAAACTGCCCAAGGTTTAGTGTGCAATAAGAATGTCCACATGGGGAGTTAAAGCATACTAGCTACTCTGCACTTGTCATAACTATAAAGGGAAGGATAACAACCCTCCTGTATACAATACTATAAAATCCCTCCTGGCCAGAGGCACCAAAATCCTTTTACCTGTAAAGGGTTAAGAAGCTCAGGTAACCTGGCTGACACCTAACCCAAAGGACCAATAAGGGGACAAGATACTTTCAAATCTGGGGGGGAGGGGAAGGGGGGGAGAGATGCTTTTGTATGTGCTCTTTGTTTTGGTGGTGTTCGCTCTTGGGACTAAGAGGGACCAGACATCAACCCATGTTCTCCAAATCTTTCTGAACAAATCTCTCATATTTCAAACTTGTAAGTAACAGCCAGGCAAGGCGTATTTGTTTTCTCAATTTGTGAATTTTACCTTTGCTAGAGGGAAGTTTAGCCCTGTTTTGTTGTAACTTTGAAACTAAGGCTAGAGGGGGTTCCTCTGGGCTCTTTGAATCTGATTACCTTGTAAAGTTATTTTCCATCCTGATTTTACAGAGATGATTTTTACATTTTCTTTTTAATAAAATACTTCTTTTAAGAACCTGACTGATTTTTCCATTGTCCAAAGACTCAGGGGTTGGGTCTTTGATCACTTTGTAACCAATTGGTTAGGATATTATTCTCAAGCCTCCCCAGGAAAAGGGGTGTAAGGGCTTGGGGGGGATATTGGGGGGGGGAAGAGTAACTCCAAGTGGTCCTTTCCCTGTTTCTTGTTAAATCACTTGGTGGTGGGAGCGTACCAGGTTTTAACCTAAGCTGGTAGAAATAAGCTTAGGGAGCTTTCATGCGGGTCCCCACATCTGTACCCTAGAATTCAGAGTGGGGAAGGAACCCTGACAGCACCAAATTCACACCCTTGTTTACTATGCTCTAGCTACCTTGTGTAGACAAGCCCTTAGTTTAGACTAAACCTTAGGCTGTGTCTACACTACAAAATTAAGACAACCTAACTTATATCAGCATACAGCCGCTGCAGTAATTACATCGCTTGTGTGTGTCTGCATTTTGCTCCTTATGTCAGCAGTGTGTGTCCTCATCAGGAATGCTTGCATCAATTGTATTGTCAGTGTGGGGCATTGAAAGCCAGTAATAGTCGACATAAGCAACATGGTGTCTATACTGACACTGTGTCAACCTAACTACATTGACCTTGACTCTACACCACTCATAGAAGCGGAGTTATTAAGTCGGCATAGCAGGGCAGTTATGTCTGCAGGAGCAAAATGTAAGTGTAGACACTTCCATAGTTAGGTCAACGTAAGCTGTCTTGCGTTGACCTAACACTGTAGTGTAGACCAGACCTTAGATGCCAAAAAGTGTAATGAGAAGCAGTCATTCATGTGACTATGCCCATGCTCATCTAGCACTTTAAAGATAAGGATCAGGAGCTTGGAACAGATCTGGGGCTGGATAAGCCCCAGTGCATAAACCAGAGTGTTGGAATGATGTAGTCCTGACAATTTATAGATGGGTCTGTTGAAACAGTTACACTTACTGGTTAGCCTTCAGGATCATCCCTAGAATGCACTAATGTAGTCTCTCCTTGATACGACCAAAGCATAGATCACTGTGGTTAGGCCCACATCCAAGAAGTAAAGATGCAATCTCCAGCCATCCTGAACAACTTGAGGACAGACTTCCTCTGCTGAGAGATGAGGTCACAGCTAGTGCTACTACTCAAACTGCAATGCACTGCTATCTAATTTTATTTCCATCTTTCCTGAATTGAGTCTGAGACAGCTGTTTCTCAGAGGTCCCTGATTCTCTCTGTCAACAGGATAAGACTGTCATCTGTGTATTAATAACATCACAGATCATAGCATCTAGCAAATCCCCTCAGTTGCCTCATATAAAAGTAAAGAAGGAGAGGTGACAAGATTAAGCCATGTGTGGTTCTACAGATGAGAGCACTAAATGATGAGGAACAACTGGCCATCAAAATCTTCTAGGCTCTGTCAAAGAAGCAACAGTGTTCCCTGAATGGGACTTCATCCATCCCTGCTACTTTATGATTAATATAGCACTGTAGATTCCCAATAGATGCAGTAATAATAGCATAGGTATTTTACCTCTGTCCATAATCCTTAGTTGACTGTCCAGCAGCACAACAAGTGCTGTCTCCATGCCACATATTGATCTGCAACTAGATTGGAAGGGGCATAAGATTTGTCTTAGGCAAGAACCACATGTGCAAATTGCTAACAAATTCAGCATTCTGGGTGGGCTGGTGGCTGTCTCAGGAGAGGACCTGCAGAGCTTGGAGCATTTTAAACCATAACATTTTGGGTGCACGTAGAACACGCAAGTGGACACAAATATTAGAGACCTGTAACCTTGACAATATTCCCTTATAGTTTTTTTTTTCAAAATTAGAAAGAGACCAAACAGCTGCAATAAAATAAAATAAATCCACAAATATAAAACAAAGCATTATCAACTGCAAAATATTTGTTATTCAGAGCTGCTTAAATAACATGGCTATGTGTCAGGGAATTTATTTATAGCTATAGATAAGATGTAAAACCCAAATGACTTCAAGGTCTTCATAATAGGAATAAAGCTTTACAATTTTCAAAAGTGTGAAATAAGTGCCAAGTATTATTCTTCATAATCATTACATATGTTTACAGCAGCCTACCCTTCCAGTGAACAAGTCTGTGAGTACGTCATACACTTGCTCACCCTTGCCAATTTTCTTGGCTAAAATCCAATAAATACAAGTGGTGACCTCAGATTAACTTTATTTATAGAAGGTCAAAGTTCACATTTTGGATATATTTTTTCTGCACACCTACACTGAATGAGTGCAAGATTCTACTAAAACATTTTAGCTCAAGGGGAATATGGAAAATAATTGTGTCAGCCAGTCTGACACCCCATTATAAGTGTTTATATTGCATTCAATCTATATATTTTACAGAGCACCAAACAGTATTGTATCTAGGTGCAAAAGTATGTACACAGGCAGTAGTGCAACAGACACTTAGTGGACCTAACTAAACAGGAGTTTGATCTTAAACTCTGAACTGCAGATAGAAGAAAAGCCAGCATTAGAATGTGTTTGCAAATTGCAGTCCTTTTTACTTTCACTTTGTAACTATCCATTGCACTGTGATGTAGGGCATTCAATGCATTGTTAGCCTATTAAGGTATACATGTCAAGACATGTTTTCACTTAAATATAAAACATTAAGTCAAGAGGAAAAGCCAAGTCCTGCCCTCTCTCCCCACCCCCACTCCTGAACTATGTATCTCCTCCCACTCAGAAAGCATCAAACCATTAACATGAACACATTGTGCAATATCAAGCCTCAATGTGATCGCCAAGAAATTCACTCCCCACCACTAAACTGACCCCTGAAAGGGGGACAGCCTATTCAAAACAGCACACCCAGAAGGTGCAAGCTAACTGGAAAAGAAAATAAGCAAACTTTAGTAAAACAAGACAACTATAGCCATACAAAGTGCCACAAAAACAGAATACTCAAGATTCATGAGGACTTTAATTTGTTTTTGTAGGTTGTGACTAGATGCAGTGCAGTTTTACAGCAATGCCATGTTATTAAAAATGCTATACAAGTCATTATTTCTGGCCTCCCCTCTTCTTATTTAGAGCAATCCCAATCCTAAACCACAAACTCAAAATACTCACTAAAAAAGGCTTGAAAGTTTTAAAGCATGTTTATGATTTATTTCTTCATAAAATTTCTTTTATGACATTGTTTTGGGTCATAGCTAAAACAATTTTAAATGTCCTGGGTTTCAAGGGATGGGGGGGGCGGAGAGGGAAGAGGGAGACAAAGGTGTCCAGACAAAAATGCTATAACACTGTCACCTTGGTGTAACTCCCTTGACTTGCTGGAGTTACACCAGGGGTGAATTTAGCCCTTTAAGTCTGAACGCAGAATACGGATATTTAAAATATGAATCTCATGTAAAATTATGTCAGCCCAGTATCCAGACTCTTTTTTTTAACTGTATTTGCTTGGCCTGACAACACTCACACAACCCTACTGAGGGAAGCGCTGGTTATGCTGTGGTTTCAATTATTTATCTAATGGTTCGCCTCCTCCCCCAAACAACTTCCCCAGCTGTGCAGACAGCTGGCGTCCTCATTCCAGCTGTTGCTGGGGCGCGAGAGATTGTCAGTAAAACCCCAATATATCGGCAGCTCCGCTCATCACTCTTACCGTCTCAGGGTCGTTTTCAAACACTTCCCTGGCTTCTTCCTTGTTGCACAGCTCCTCTACGCACTCCCGCTCCAGATGGCCTTGCTTGGTCTCCTCGAAGATCTGGTAGGCTCGGCGCTGCCTCTGCCGCAAGAACTGGGCAGCCTCCGGGGCTCTCAGCAGCACGGCTGCGGCCGCAGACAAACACCGGGGAGGGGGAAAACAGCGGTAACTACAGGAATCAAATCCCACCCGCCGGCTGGACATTGCACAGAGCAGGAGCACAATGCCACGAGCGGGCACCCCTCACAGAGGGGCCCGGCACAGAGGCGAGCCCGTGTCACAACAGCCCGGCCCCACTCCAGACACCTTGCGACACGCACCCCCGCTGCACGGACACCAAGTCACCCCGCACAAAGCACTGCCACTAGCACGTACTCTCCCCAGCCCAAACACTGGGCGGGCAGACACGGCATTGCACCACACGCATCCCCTGTGCCCCCTAGCCATGCAATGCCCCAGGGGTGCGCTCACACCCTGCCTGCCCCTCCAGCCCCCTAGAACAATGCCACACACGTGCACCCCATAGGAATGCCCCAGCCATCCCCCCACTACTCCTTCTGCCCACGCAACAATGCCAGTGTCCCACCATCATCCCCTCCCCCGTCCCGCCAAACGCTCTCTGGGTGTCCTTGGGAGAAAAGGGGGGAGCTGCTGCTTTCCCCTGTACACCGTCGCAGAGGCTGGGCTGGTGCATTGCTGCGGGGGAGGGGGGTCCCGGCGGGGGACGATGTTTCCCCCCCCCTGGGTTGGACGGAGGCTCCCGAGGCACTCACTCGGCGAGGAGTCTGTAGCCAGCAGGACTAGCAGGAGGGCAGCCCCGAGGGCGGCCGCGGGCTGCGGCATGCTGCGGCTGTGCCCTGCTGCGACCGGCGGCGGGAGCAGGAGGAGCGGAGCGGGGCGGTCCGGCGCGAGCGGGGAGAACGCGGCTACTGTGGGAGCGAGGCGAGCGCGCGCGCGAGCAGCTGCAGCAGAGCCCAGCAGGGGAGTCGCTCGCGCTCCTCTCGCCCAATCATTTAGAAAGTCCCCCCCCCCGGCCGGGCCGCGCCGCGCCGCGCCGACACACCTATCGCCTCTGGCTCGGTGCAGCAGCGCCGCGGGCGCATAGAGACAAGCTGTACACAGGGAAAGTCCAGCGGGGATTGAACTGCCGGGGCCCTCAGGTGACTAACGCAGCTCTAGTGACTCCTTTAAAAACATCCCTGGCTATAGTGCATTGGTGCGTTGTGCAAGGACTCCCCCTTTACATCTCATCTCCGGCTCTCTCGCTCAACTCGCCGCCTTATTTTGCATTCGTCGCCGTAGTACCTGAGCCCTGGAAATCTACGGCCCCGGTTCTGCAAACACTGAGGCATCTGCTCAGCTTTATGCACCTCAGCAATCCCATTGAACTCAACTGCTCGCAGGTTTAAGGCTCAGCATTGAGGATTTACTTCAGTGGGACTAGTTTTGTGCATAAATCAAGCACGTGTGTAAATATTTGTAGGATTGAGATTTAACTGATTTAGAAGAGCTAAGTGAGCAGCGTATTGTCCCAATACCTAAAAGGAAGATATATTGATAAGCTAAAAGTTTACCCAAAAAGTTGAGGGGGGGGGAGAGAGTTCCTCCCCGGAATCAGATGAAATGTAAACTGATTACAACTATTAGTGGGAATAAAGCGAATTAGAGGTCAAACCAAACCCAATTCTAGTTGAAATAGGGTGCATAGATTATTTTTCCCCATATATTTTTCTTCACAAATAAAGGTTCCACTTTTCAGTTTTATATTTTCAGCTAATGGCCTCCAAGGGGAAAACTTGGAGATTACTTAGATCTTGGTTGATTTAACCAAAATGGTGTAGTCCCATATCTGCCAATCACTTATGACTCATCAGCAGTTACATTATGACAGGTAGCACAGTGATGCTGTAAATGCTTCAAAATACCTGCAGTTTTCAGGCTTATGTAAATAGGCAGAAACATTTCCCCAAACTTGTTGATCAATACATGATGTTTTAATCTTTTAAATATAATAAGATATTTTAATATGCATATACTTTCCTGCCCAGAACACAGTAGCAGTTAAAACATGAAATTAGTTCTAAGGGCATGAAAAAGGATAGAAAAGTAATGCATCAAATATTAAAATGACACTATATTGAACAATGATATTCTGTCAGTGTGTCCACTTTTTTATGCCCCGATTGACTTTAAAGAGGTTCTGTATGGGCACAGAGGTCTTCAGTTGCATGTATGAGCTTGTAGGTCACTGCACATTAAGAAATATATAGCAGAGAAGACAAAGGTGCTGAGAAGGGCAACACAGATGGCTAGGAATATGGTTATCCTTGATAAGAGACTACAAAATTTAGTATTATTTAGACTGGTAAGGAAAAGACTTAGAGGGGATTTAAGTAAGGTATTCAATCTTCTGAAAAGTATTGGTCAGTCACTCTTCTTTACCTGGTCCCTTACCAAAAAACCCCCAAAGGAATATTTACATTTTGAACAAATTATAGATATCTCATCTTTATGCCATGTATTCTTGGTCTGTGAAAAATCGCTGCTACAGGGCATCACTCAGTCAAATGCTGTAACTGGGTATTTTAAAAATTGGTTAACTTTGTGATAACGTATTGTAGTTGCAGAATGTAGTTGTATAATGCGAGCTAAGATACTGATAAGAGTAAATGGGTGATCAGAAATCATGCTTCAGGATAAAAGATGGTCAACTGTGGTGGTCAGGAAGGAATTATTCTCCCATGTACAGCACTCCATCAGCTAGGTGCATGACAGGGATTCTTTACCATCCTACAAAGTATTGTGTTGCTCAAGAAAAATGCTAGCCTGACCTCGTTGGAGACTGAAGATCTTTATCCTATAGGTGGTCCAGTTTCCCCACATGGCCAAAATGCCTCTGACCTGACGTATTAGAGATGATAGGTAGGCTTGGCAGACTTAGATTTAATTTTTTAAATAATTTTGACATATACTATTGAAGTTAATTTTTAAGCTTTTTTCAATTTTTATCTATTTAAATTTTAACAATTGTAAGTAATTATTGGTGAAAGTCAAACAATTATTTAATGGCAACAGATGCTGAGATTCAAAAAAATTTAAAGCTTTATAATGGTTTAAAAACACACAAATTGGCAACATCACATGTCAAAATATATGAAGTAAATATCCTTATATCAAACTCTAATACGTTCTCAAGAAGAAGTAAATTTCAATTAGCAATGGAAATATTGTGTTGGTTTGTTTACGTATGATGAAATCAACATTTACACCAATGAAAATCTAATCCTTCCAAGCCTAATGATAGCATAGGTGCTGGAACTAGGGGTGGGGGTGCTGCCCCAGCTTGAAGTGGTTTCCATTATATACAGGGTTTGCAGTTTGGTTCAATGGCTCTCAGCACCCCCACTATAAAAATTGTTCCAGCAGCCCTGAATGATAGGATTGTTCAATCTCCTTCCTCCTTCAGCCTTTGGTCTCTACCAAAACTGTGTAAATTACAGCTACAAAATTTTCTACATTCTATTTAGCAAAAAATGTGAAATTATATCAGAATATTTTTAAATTTTAAAGATGGTGGAAAATAGTGTACTTAAATGTGAAAATCCTTACAACTAAGCAGGTAGAATTCAGGATTCTTGACCTAATCACACTACCAGTTGGGAATATGCCAAAATATGCTTAGCACATTAAGATCTGGAATTTGCTGCTTACTGTTATGAACTGCAGTTCCAAGTCTGATGCTGGGAAATAAACCATAGTTTCCAAGGACAGGAAGCTCTAAAGTTGTCCCCACTGAGACTGTCTTGGATTCAGCTCACTGTGATTTCCTTTAATTAGAGGTCAGAATTGCAATTAAAATTCACAAATGGCTTCAGGGATTAGCAAAACGAGATGATAATTCTGGGACACACTTGCCCTCTAGGCAAGGTTACCTCAACTATTACAAATGTGCTGGTAATTTTAGGGCCAAATCCTGAGGTAGAGTGTGTTGTATGATGGGATCAGCCCCTGGACTGATTATTGAGGTCAAAAGACTAGTGCTGAAGTACAGAATCCTTAGTCTGAGCCTGCGGACACCTGATTTGATACTACTACGGTTGGGAAGGAAGGGATTAGTGGACATGGCCCACTGCTCTCCTCAATCCAGAATTTTGGACCAGTGGATCTACATTATGCATGGACCAACTACCATGATCTTACCACTAGTGAGCAATTAGGTGGAAGGAAGCAGAATGGACTGCAACTTTTTCATAACAGGGGAGGGGAGGAGAATGGAGAGGTGGGGAAGGAAATGGAACAGGCTGGAGCTGCTCGGCTCTTCACAAATTGGAAGGTTCCACTCCCTTCTCTTCCTTTCCCTCTCATGAAAAATGTAGCAGCCCAGCCTGCTTTCTCCAACTTCCCCTCTTGACTCTTGGAAAACAACCCTCATATTCCTGGGCAACTGCAATCCAAACACAGCTTGGGCAATCAGTCAATTGGATTAGATCAGGTATTATGGAGCTGAGCATCATCAGTGCCATATAAGTCAACGTTTTATTATAACAAATATGGGTCATACAATTATCCAGCCCTAAGCAAAATTCATCTATAGTATTTTACAAGAAAATGCATAATTTATTTCTTGATCGAGAACAATATGTCCATCATACCCTCCCCTAAATGCTAATATCACTTCTCCATACATTACTACTGAGAAGTTCAAAAAAAGAAGAAAAAACTGTCAAGGAAATTTAAAAAATAGGAAAAAATTGTAGCAAAACTATAATTATCAATATAAACCCCTATAGTGTGTAACATATTAACCCCAAAGTGGTAAGTAGATTTGTCCAGAGACTAGCTGAAATGCATGACATACAGAGCATAGTGACACACAAACACACACACCCCATAATGGCATTTCCACCATTGCCTCTGAAATGGGGCCTTGACACCTCACTTGCTTATAGTACTCATTAACTTTAAGAAGTAATCAAACAAGAAATTGCTTAGGTACATTGAAATTCTGGCTCTACTGAAGCCAATAGCAAAACTCCCATTGACTTCAGCGGAGCCAGAATATCACCCATAGCATTTTGGGCAATTTAAGCCCTTGCAATTTAGGGCAGATGAGACCCCATTTGTCCCCTTCTCCCTCAAACTTGCAAACTTTTGATTTTTCTAAAGATGTCTTAAAATATATACACTTGAAACAGGTGCCATCTTGCCTTCCACTGGCTTTGGTGACAAGGAAATGGTTGTCATAATGCAATAGTTCCCAGACGCTGGTCCATGTAGCACTTTCTCATGGTCCTCAGAGCTGGCTGTTCACATGGCACTGGCACTCCCTTTGTTTTCAGCTGCTAAACTGCACTAAAAGGATCTAAAAATACATTAGATGTCTTCCTAATAATACTTTTCTCATGTAAACTATTGCTTTAGTTGCCAGAGGGATGGCAGTTAGTTGCCTGTGGGAGTGGAGTTGGCCTATGCAATCATAAATGGAAGGAGATATGGTCCTCATGATGATCTCTGTGTTGAGATGTGTTCCATGCTATGAAAGAATTAGGGAACCACTCTCATAATGGCATCCACAGAGAAAGGAAAGGGGAAAGTAAGGAGAAGATATGGACATATTGCGAATGTGGCTTATAGTTTATTTGCCAGTTTAAACACCACCCTTACTATAATTAAATAGGAATAATTTAATGGCATCCTAACTCTAAATAGTTTTCCAAAACAACGTATCTAGCAATAGGTTGATAGTTTGCTAAGTAAGCAAAATCTTTAATATCTACTGTGATCAGCATTTCTGCCCGATGATACATTTTGCCTTGAAGATAAATTCCTACAACAAGCTGAAAGAGATGTGTAGCCTGATAAATAATCAGTGAGCTACTGTGCTGATCAGCCAGCATTTCTTCATTTTATTAAAATCACTCATTTCCTATCAACAGTAGGAAGTTATCTTTTCCTTGCTGAAGTCAAGTTAAATCCACTCTATTTTTCCCTTATTAAAAAGGTAAACAAAAATAATACAGAAAAAGGCCCATGATTCTGGATTCTATTTGGAGAAATTTAATGAAAAAAAGCCCAGTTAATTTCTATTTTAGAGATATATCTGAAGAGTTACATTTGTTAATGGTGGCCAGAAATATATTTCCTACATTTGATAAATAGAATGTTTTGCCCACTGGGCCAAATCTTTACTCTTGTGTGGCCAAAGAATATTTGCAGGAGAGTTCCAGTAGGGGCAGGCTGCAAAATGGAAATGGGCCTGCTCTACATCTTCTATGGGCCAGCTACTTGCTCCAGCAACAGTCTATTATAGCTGTGATGTCACAACATACTGGGGTATGAGCAGAGCAAGAGCCTATGGACATAACTGTGGGAGCTGAAAATTCATTTTAAATGAATTGTGTGATGCATTTCTCTCCTTCCCTTGCAATTTACTTTTTGAATAAACTAGTTTTATTTTATGTGCTGATTGCCCCAAATCATAATTCACTTGTATATGTTTTTTTTCTTTAATTAGAAATTTTTCTGGTTAGGTAAAACATGATTGCTCAAGCTGAATTTTTAAGGTGTGGGGTTTGGGGTTGTTTTTTTTTCCAGAAGGGAAATAATTATATTCTAACAGCCTGATATCTAGAGTAAATGATAAGGTGAATCAGGCCTTAAGTTTCACTGTAGGAGACAAAGAAAAATGGAAGTTGAGATTAGGTTATGGCAGAGGATCAGCATGCTATAAGGCAAGCCTGTAACTGTTGAAGAATTAGTTTCCAGAGGTAATGCTGCTGATCAGACTGAAGCTTGTTATTGACTGCCATGAGTTTTTCAAGTCTCACCAAAAAAAGTTGAAAGGGGAAATGCCTAGAAAAAGAACCTCTGAGAAACAGAATTAGCACACTAGCCACTGGAACAATAGGTAGCATTCACTGGACTCTCTGATGAGGGAGCATATAGGTTTTTAACAAAGTGATCCACTATATGAGCATTCTGATAGCTACTGGTACAAACAACTCCTGGAATCAGATATAGCATGGAAGGGAGAAAATGGAGGCCATTGATATTAGAATCCCCAAAATTACATTTTAGTAACAGGTTATAAGATTCTACTTTTTTATACCTTAGTAAAATTGGGAAGAAGGTAGTTTCTAAGAGACGTGGCTTTACTTTCCCAGTTTCAGACAACTTGGCTAGGTGTTTCTGCAGTAGAGGACATGGAGATACATTAGTGAGCAACAATATATTGCCTCTGAAAACATATTGTCAAAAAGTGATCTATAGCTGAAGTTTTTAAATGCCGCGGCTTTCTAATATTTGGGTCTTTCAAGAGTAAAATTGATTTAAAGAAAATAATATTGTTTTGGGTGTAAGCTGGATTCCACTGAAATACACTATCAAGCTTAACTCTGGTAAAAAAAATTGTTTATGAATATAGCAACATTTAAAAACAGCACATGAGAAGCCTACACAAATGTGACAGGTATACAGCATCTTCCATACAAGCATTTTACAAACATTAATGAATTAAGGTTCTGGGAACAGGAAAGTATGATACCCATCTACAAATAGAAAACTGAAGTCCTGAGTTGATGAAGGACAGACTGAAGTCTGTGGAGAGCTGGAATATAAAGAGCTGGGCCATAGTTCAAAGGTATTTACTGGCTTAATTCTCATTGAAATCAGTAGGAGCTAGGCACCTACATACTTTTGAAGATCTGGGCCTAGTGTGTTCAGCTGTTAAGGAAAATAATGTGAAATGGGGCAGGAGTGGCCTAAATTACTGGTGGAAAAAAAGATGATGATTGAGGAATCCTCAAACTTCAGAGTGGGCCTACTGCAAGACTTCAGATGTTAATCTCTCCCCTTTGACTTGAAACATGTACTACAGTTAGACTTATGCCATAAGTTAAGACTAGAATTCAGGACACTGGGTTTTGATTCCTGGCCCTGCCACAAGCTACCTAGGCAAGTCATGACACTTAGTCTTCCCATGGTTCAGGTTCTCCCTCTGTATAATGCGGATGATAATGATTACTAATCTCACAGTGCTGTTGTGATAAAGTTATTCATGTTAAGAGTAACTTAGACACCATGTTGATGAGCATCACAGAAAAAGTTATGAACAACAGGTTTCTCCTGGCGATTGCCCTTACCCACGGAGATATTTGAAATAAATTCTTGTTCTTGTACCAAAAAAAAAAAAAAAAGCATGTCAGTATCTTATTTTTATGTGCTTTCCTGTTTTATTTTTTCCTTGTAAGGCCCCTGCTTTAGGATAACCACTACTGGCTTCTTTTTCTAATGTGATTTTTTTATAGTGTTATATAGGGACTTTATAAAGGAGAGAGATAAACCAGATATTACCCTAAGAATTAATAGTACATAGCCATGTATACTGTATCTTTGACTGTAAATCTAAAAAATATTGCTTCTATTGGACCAGTTCCTGTAGCCCTTAATCAAGCAAAATAGCCCATTGATGTCAATAGAGTTTTGCCTGAGTAAGATCTGCAGGTTCAGGCCCATAATGTGAGCATAGGAAAACATAGGGCTTGAACATGCCCTTATATTAATCCATGCATGGATTTTCTTTTCCCACAGTCAAGGCATAGGCCAGAGCTGCTATGGGGGCACGTAGCCTTCATGTAAAAGTCCCAGGACCTCCCTCCCACCCCCGATCCTTTGGGATCTGTTTAATCCACAGACTTTGTGGGAGGTTCCTGCAGTCTGTTCCATTGGAAGGGAGTCAAACTCGCCTCCAGATGGAATAAATGGGGAGAAATCTCCGTGAGAAGAGCCTCGCTGAGGTTTCCTCTCCTTTAGTCCCAGTCTGTGGGCTTTCCTATAGGAAAAGATGATTGGGCCCATAGAGTCACCATTGGGAAAGACTGCACATGCTAGTTTATACTCACAGGGTGAAACTGACCCCATTGGAGAGACCCAGCCCAGTGCCTGTGCATCAACTAAATTCCATTTAAGCCCTATTTTGAGGATTTAAGTGGTCTTGTGCTGGTCTGCTACACAGGGGCCAATTTCACCCAGTCAACGATTCTTCTCTTATGTATAACCTTCTTGCTGTACTGCAGGCAACAACTGAAACTGGAGCAAAAAACAGGACTCATTAATTATAATCTAATTTTAAAATAATTGAACCAGAAACTTTAGCTATGGGTGCCAGACATCAAAGATTGATTTTCTTAAGGAGAGTGTCAACTATATTTTAAGAAGCCAATGTCAACTAAAATTTCACAGAATAAGTTAGATTATGATCACGATTGAGATGTTTGTACAGTGCCTTAGCATCAGGATCCAGTTCTGTTCAATATCTTCATCAATGATTTAGATAATGGCATAGAGAGTACACTTACAAAGTTTGTGGACGATACCAAGCTGGGAGGGGTTGCAAGTGCTTTGGAGAATAGGATTAAAATTCAAAATGATCTGGACAAACTGGAGAAATGGTATGAAGTAAATAGGATGAAATTCAATAAGGACAAATGCAAAGTACTCTACTTAGGAAGGAACAATCAGTTGCACACATACAAAATGGGAAATGACTGTCTAGGAAGGAGTACTGCAGAAACGAATCTGGGGGTCATAGTGGATCACAAGCTAAATATGAGTCAACAGGGTAACATTGTTGCAAAAAAAAAAAAAGAGAGAGCAAATATCATTCTGAGATGTATTAGCAGGAGTGGTGTAAGCAAGACACAAGACGTAATTCTTCTGCTGTACTTTGCGCTGA
Organism: Emys orbicularis; assembly: GCF_028017835.1. Classification (NCBI taxonomy): domain Eukaryota; kingdom Metazoa; phylum Chordata; order Testudines; family Emydidae; genus Emys; species Emys orbicularis. Next base: position 256,169,478 of record NC_088683.1, on the reverse strand, counting down.
TTTTAGGCCTCAACTGTAGTACTGTGTCCAGTTCTGGGCGGCACATTTCAGGAAGGATGTGGACAAACCTTGAAAGTCCAGAGAAGACCAACAAAAATGATTAAAGGGCTAGAAAACATGACTTGTGAGGGGAGATTGAAAAAATTGTTGCCCGGAGAAGAGAAGACTGAGAGTGGACATTATACCAGTTTTCAAGTACATAAAAGGTTGTTACAAGGAGGAGGGAGAAAAATTGTTCTTGTTAACCTCTGAGGACAGGACAAGAAGCAATGCGCTTAAATTGCAGCAAGGGCCGTTTAGGTTGGACATTAGGAAAAGCTTCCCAACTGTCAGGGTGGTTAAGCACTGGATTAAATTGCCTAGGAAGGTTGTGGAATCTCCATCATTGGAGATTTTTAAGAGCGGGTTAAACAAACACCTGTCAGGGATGTTCAAGATCAGGGTGGCCAAACTTACTGACTCCCCAAGCTGCATACAACAATCTTCAGAAGTTCAAGAGCCGGGGCGCACCTGCTGGGGCTCAGGCTTCAGCCCCGGGAGAGGCACCTGACGGGGCTTCAGCCCTGCAGGGACAGGGTCTTGGGGCTTCCCACAGGAGGCACCTGCCCAGGCTCAGGGCTTCAGCCCCACTTCTGCTGAAGCACTGAGGCCCAGCAGGCACACCCTGCGGGGCTGAAGTTCTGAGCCCCCCCTCCCCGCGGGGCAGAAGCCAGAGGCAACACGTGGGGTGGGCAAATGGGGTCATGTCCCCCCCACAATTTTTGTCAGGGTTTGCTGGCCCTGCACGGTCACATGGTGCCGCTGGGCCCCCTTCCTGCACAGCAGGTGCTGGAGTCTGCAAGCTGGGAGCTGTGGCCGTGGGGAGAGGCAGCGGCAAACAGCTGGGACCTGCAGAGAGAGCCACTGCTTTTGCTGCTGCCTCTCCCCATGGAGCTAAAGCAGCAGCCCTTCCCTGCAGTTCCCAGCAGTTTGTCACTGCCTCTCCAGGTGGAGCTAACACCTGGGAGCTGCAGGGAGGGGCCACAGAGAGTAAAAGGGTGTGGGCGCCTGGGGGGGCATGACTCAGACTGTTGGGGAGGTGAACCTTTAAATTATCCCCCCCCCCTCCAATCTGTCCCCCTCCCAGTCATCTCTGGCAGAAGCCCTGAGCTCCCTACCCCACAATCTGGTAAGCAGGGCACGGGGTGCTCTGCGAGCCGCACTTTAACTGTAAAAGAGGCACATGCGGTTCACGAGCTACATGCGGTTCACAAGCCACAGTTTGGCCACCCCTGGTCTAGATAATAGTCCTGCCTTGAGGGCAGGGGACTGGACTAAACGATTTCTCAAGGTCTCTTCCAGTTCTACGATTCTATGATTCTGTAAAATAATGTTCAATTATCATCTGGCTGGAAGACAAAAATTCAGCTGTTTAACAGCATGAAACCTTTCCAATTCTCATTTTAATTGTTTTTAGAGATGTATTGTTTATAAATCACACTCTAAAAACTATTTTTATTACAATATTTTTAATTGAGAAAGGGACAGGGAAGAAACCGAATTAATGAAGGTTATTTAAAGCTGCCAGGCAGTATATGCTCCACAAGAGAAATTCTCACAACATGGTTTTTATGCCACATAGCAAATGTGCGTGTGAAGCACACGTGCGCACAGAGTAATCCCACTGCAATGAAAGGATTTGAAAAGGAAAATGCAAATGTGAAGTAATATCCATTGTCTGAAAAATTGTAACATCCCCTTGGGGAAATTTATAAATAATATTGTGGCCACTATAGAAATTCCACAAATTCCTATGAATTACATAGAAATTTGAGGGGGGGGGAACTATTTAATTTAAATATTGAATTTAAATGCTATTTATTTTCATATTTAATATCACAATTTTTATTGTTGGAAAAAGTAATGAAAAATCTGATTTTCATTATTATGGGCAATATAATCGATGTCAAAGAAAAATCAAATAGCTGCAATTCATGGAAGTTCCATGTTCAGATTGATAATTCTATAAAAATAAATTCCATAAATTTACGGCATCTGCATGATGAGTAGCACTGGAGATTTTTTTGTTTTGTTTTGTTTTTCCTCCCTCCTTTTAAAATTTTTCCCTCCTTTTATTTTTCTTTTTAAACATTTTGATTTTTAGGGTTTAATTGAAAGCCCACTGAAGGCAATGGAAAGACTGCAGATGAAATTCTGGTCCCATTTAAATCAATAGCAAATCTTCCACTGACTTCAGCAGGTCCAGAATTCCCCCATCTTCCCATTGGCTTCAGTGCTTTGGATCAGGCCCTAAATGCCAAAAACTGGCCATGATCCTACAAACACTTATGCATGTGATTAGTCTCATTGAGGTCAATGGGCAGCTCACATGCAAAAAATTAAGCATGTGTGTAAGTGTTTGTGGGATTAGGATTTAAATCACAAAAAGTCAAGAAATATGAAAATTAAGGTTCCGGTGGCAGTTTTAACTCAGCAGCCATTCTCCATTATTTTTTTAATTCCCGTTTTTACTGTTAAATAATGTGTAGCTTCGTATATTTCTCTTAATATCATAAAGGCCAAATCTCACCTCCATCCCCTCAGGAAATCTCATACACAGATGAGCTGCCACAGTTCCATTGCACAGTGGTGGCAAATTGTGGAGAAGCCATTCGGAGCACCTTTGCTCCTGAGGCGTAGTACTCAGGAGCAAAGGTAGCTATGAAGGGCAGAAGACACAGCCTCTGGACTCTAATAGCAACTCTGTGGGTACTCTGCGGTTTCTGGGAAATGATACCATCCCTCTAGCTTCCACAGAGAAATGCTTTATTCTGAGGATAATGGGACCCAGATTTGGTTTCAGTTGTATGACAAAATATACTGCTGAGCATCACGTCTTATGTAATGTTGCCTAACTTTAGCTTTGTGACTTCTTATGCTTTAAATCTATTAATTTAATAGCCTACTACTGCAGTAACTTTGTTCATAATTAGTGCCCTACCAAATTCACAGTCCATTTTGGTCAATTTCTCGGTCATGGGTGTAGTAGGAAGAGAGTCTGAGACATAAGCCCTTGTATCAGAGGCCTGGCAAGAACAGTGCTGATATTGCAAAAATACACATGCCTAAGAAATGCTAGTCACAAAGTGCTCACGCAAACACATCCCAATATCAACCAGTACCATAACATCCCGACATCAAAGGTGGTACAAAAACATTACCCAGGCATAACAGGAACACACTGACCCCTCCTAAAAGATAAGATCAGGAGAACAGTATGTAATAGAGATGTTTTGATCGAACCAACATGTACAAATGATGGGCGATAACTAGCGACATCAGGGGGCAGTAACTGTGTCAAAGGGGCAGTACTAACTTGTTTGTTTTGGGGTATAAAGATGTATGTCAGAGGGAGTATCTTTGTCTGGCCTTAGGGAGGAACAGAAAGTCCTGCCATTCACTGAACTGGTCCATTGTTATGGGCTTACATGTATTAGTGGTCCGGTAGAGTCTGCGGGATACTACTACCATGCTTTGTCAACAATAAACCTGCCTGGGTGCCTTTGTCCCTTAACGGATCTTGTGGTCATTGGGTAGTTCGCTCAAGGTCTGCCGTGCCAGCTGTCTGTGCAGGGCTGGGGCAGCACACATAGGGAACACACACACAAACAGCCAAACATCTATCAACATCTAACCACAATAAGATTTTAAAAATAATAAATTTCATGATTTCAGCTATTTAAATCTGAAATTTCACGGTGTTGTAATTGTAGGGGTCCTGATCCAAAAAGGAGTTGTGGTGGGGTTGCAAGGTTATTGTGTGTGGGGGGGGGTTGCAGTACTGCTACCCTTATTTCTGTGCTGCTGCCTTCATAGCTGGGCAGCTGGAGACCAGCAGCTGCTAGCTGGGGCAGCAACTGCTGGCTGGTATCCCAGCTCTGAAGGCAGAGCCGCCGCCAGCAGCAGCACAGAAGTAAGAGTGGGATGTTGTGGTATCGCCACCCTTACTTCTGCACTGCTGCTAGCAGGGCACTGCCTTCAGAGCTAGGTGCCCATCCAACAGCCGCCGCTCTCCAGCCACCCAGCTCTGAAGGCAGCCCAGAAGTAAGGGTGGTAATATCGTGACCCCCCCCAAAATAACCTTGCAACTCCCTTTTGTGTCAGGACCCCCAATTTGAGAAATGTTGGTCTCCACTGTGAAATATGTATAATATAGGGTAAAAGCACACAAAAGACCAGATTTCATGGGGGGAGACCAGATTTCATGGTCTGTGACGCATTTTTCATGGCCGTGAATTTGGCCCTATTCATAATATAAAGCTAAGATATTAACAGTTTATCTTATTTCAATAATTATATACCGCTGTGACACTACACCCCATGTTCATCGTAGTAATATTATTATGACATGATTATGGCATAATTATGATGCATTTTGAACAAGATGGGTCATGTAAAGTGTCGTTGGAAAAGTTATGATTTGCTGAATATGATTATCCTATTTGTATGCATGTATCCTATTTGTATCTGAAGTTATAAATATTGACTATGAATCTGTATTTCAAATGGGCTTACTCTGGAAAACACCCACAGCCAGCCTTTCAGGTACAACCATGAAGAAGCCAGACAGTGCTAATGGCTCATCAACAAAGACAATGGGCTGTGGAATAGCTTAGCCTTCCTGTAAACGTTCGGCCAGCCTGTAAATAATGGCTGTTATGACTCTGCCAGGGCATGTGACCAGACCACATGACTCTGAACTCCATGTTGGGTACCTGTATTTTCCCACAGACTGGTCTGGGAACCAAGTTTTAAACAAAGGGTTCCCGCCCTATGGAAAAGCTGTACAAGGCAGGGGGTGACATTGGTTGTTCTTCACTCCCCCACAGCTCAACACCTGAGAGAAGCTCCGGAAGAAAAGGACTTGGAATGGGGGTGGGGAGCCCAAGCTACAAAGCAAGTGCAGCTTGTGCCTTGAGAAGCTGCAAACCTTCTTGTATCATCAGTCAGGGTGAGAAATTGCTAATTCATATCCTGTCTTTCTAGTATTTTAGGCTTAGTTTGCGGTTTTGTTTATTTACTAGGTAATCTGCTTTAATCTGTTTGCTATCACTTAAAATCTATATTTTTGTAGTTAATCAACTTGTTTTTGCTTTATCTAAACCAATGTACCTTTGAGTGAAGTGTCTGGGGAAAAATCTCAGTTAACACAAGTTTGTTGCATATTCCTCTCCACATTGAGGGAGAGGCAAACTGGGTAATAAATTCATACTGGTCCGGATTTCAGCCAAGGCAGGACATTACAACTGTGGGGTCTTATGGTGGGGAGCTGGGGGTTATTTTGGCTGCAGCCTCTCTATTGTTGGTTCATGCAGTGCCTGGCCACAGCCTTCATGCAACTGCAGCTGGATGTGTCCCTGCCTGTGTGAATGCAGGACTGGGTGCAGTCTATAACTTGTCAGAGCAGCACAGTGCTGAGAGGGAGCCCAGGCTGCTGAGTCAAAGGGCTCAGTGGCACCCCAGTTCCTGGTGGCACCCCAGGGGGGACCAGTCACAATCGTGTTTCAGGCCTGTCAAGTTCAAGGTTCTCTGCTTTGACAGAACCCAGAGCACATTATGGGAACACTAATAAAATCTTAATCCAAAAGCAGACTAGTATAACCTCCACATTTTCTTAACGTTAGTTTTTTCTCCCCAATGTTATTCTTAAATTTCAACTATACGTGGTTAAACTATAACATCACATAGCTTCCAACTTGCAGATGAGTAATTTCCACAGCAAAAAACAAAACAAAACCATGAAAAGGCAGAAAATACTGCAGATTATACATGTTTTCATTTTACATGTTGTTCAGCAGGCTGGTTTTCAGATATGTGCAGTATGCTGTTTATCAGCAAAATTGTATTTTTGCCAGGGACCACAGAACTGTTAAAGTGAAAAAAAGCTCACATGATTTTCATCCTTGTCTAACAAAGGCTTTTACAAGAAAGATTGTTGTCTAAGAGTTTCACAATCAAAATGCAACTAAGGCCTTTAGCCTTTCAGAAGTAAGATTGGTGTGCTGGCCAAATTAAAGAAAGCGGAATGTTGGCTAAATAAATATTTTTGTCCAGCTTTGCTTATCTGATCTTACCAGCATGGAACTATATTTTGTCATAACAACTAATTTCCTCTGCTAAACGTAAGAGCAAGTGAGAGCATTGTTAAACACTGCAGCCATGTCCCAAACATTTCTTTAACTTTCTGCTGTTAGCGTGAAATAAAACTCTTGTTGAAGAGCCTTAGTAAAGCCCTCTGCACTGGAGATTACGAATACAAAAGAAATAAGCAATAAATAAGTCAAGAGTTCAAGACATTTATACATTATCTGTTTAGAATTCAAATGCTCTTACAGAGCCCATGCTTTCAAGACATGTTGCAAAGCCTAGCTACTAGCCAACAGCTTTCTGAGGGTACACGGTAAATGGGGCAGGTTCTTGTTTTTATGGTTTGGGAGAATCTTGTTATTGACATTGGTCAACATTAAGCTTTCATACAATAGTTGCCATTAAACAGCTTTTGCTACCAGTAACCATAAGTTGCATCGGAAATATCAGAGTATTTGCCTGTACTGAGAAATAGAATATACCTATGTAACAGTGTAGTAGTGGCTTCTGCTCTATATGATTTTAAAAACTGGATGTTTATAGGCCTAGAGCTTGGTGGATAGGGGAATTTTATGAACTGAAACAAGTAAGGGGCCTGTAAGGGGTTCCCTTCTCTACCATAGCAGCCCTGCCATCAGAGCAAGGATTTGCAGGCGTTGTCATCCCTAGCAGCCCGCTGACCACTTCCGTCGCCCTGCAATGGCTTGTCTCTGTCTACAACTTGCACAGTCCAACCCTTCATCCAGGGCCCTTTTTAAATGCAGTTCCCTTCCAGGCTAACGAGTCCAACTGAAAAGCCAAATAACCACTAACAAATAATCTTTCTGCCCCCTTGGGCTACACTGAGGTTCCCTGCTCTTCATCCCTAATCCCAAACCCTGCAGAGTCCTTCCAGGCTTCTCAAGCCTCCCAGGGCTTTTCCCCATGCAGGGCCTTCTTCCTAGCAGGTTTTCCTTGATGGATCCCCTCTGTAGGAATTCCAGCAGCTTCTCCCAGGGACCTCCCTGCTTCTTACACTGTAGATTAACTTCCTCCCTGCAAGTCCTATTCACCAGGCACTTCCCTGCCTCCTCTCTCCTGGGTCTGTCATGTGATTGAGTTCTCCTCTCTCCCCCATGTAGTTATCTCTGACTCTTTCACAGCTGGGATCACTAGTAGTAATTAAGGCTTTGTCTTCACTACCCGCCGATCCGGCGGGTAGCAATCGGTCTATCGGGGATCGACTTACCGCGTCTAGTGAAGATGCGGTAAAATCGATCCCTGATCGCTCTGCCGTCGACTCCGGAAATCCACCTCGGCAGGAGGCGGCAGCGGAGTCGGCGGCAGCGCGGCAGCGGTCGACTTTCCCGCGTCCTCACCGCCAGGTAAGCCGACCTAAAATACACAACTTCAGCTACGGTATTCACGTAGCTGAAGTTGCGTATCTTAGGTCGGACCCCCGCTGCAGTGTAGACCTAGCCTAAGTCACTAGATCAGGATCAGCTGGGGGATAATTTATGTCACAGGCAAGGCTAAATCTGACTCCCTTTAAAGGGCCAGCTAGCCTGTGACTGTACCATAATATGGCTCTCCTATACTAACAAGGGAAGGATCAGGGAGGGAGCGCTTTCCTCGCCAACATAACCACACAGGAAACCTCCACTATTCCCCTCCAGAGAGGCTGGCAGCCAGATAGCACTGCCAGTAGCTGTTCAGCCAGGGGTGAAAGTAACTTAAAGGACTTACTGGTACGCCAGAGTCCTGAGCGGGGGCGTGGCCTCAACCAGAAGAGATGGGGCCTTTCAAGATTTAAAGGCCCTGGGGCTCTGGCTGTGGCTCGGAGCCCCAAGGCCTTTAAATCACCCTGGAGCTCAGGGGCGAATTAAAGGGCCCGGGGCTCCAGCCGCCACAGACCTCCAGGCCCCTTAAATCACCGCGGGAACCTGCTGCTGCTACCCCGGGGCGGCAGGGCTCGGGCGGGGATTTAAAGGTCCCGGGGCTCCCCGCAGCAGCCAGAGCCCCGGGCCCTTTAAATCACTGCTGGAGCCCTGCCGCCTCTGTCCCGGGGTAGCAGCAGCAGGGCTCCGGCAGTGATTTAAAGGGCCCGGGGCTCCCCGCAGGGGCCAGTGCTCCAGGCCCTTTAAATCCCCGCCCGAGCCCGGCTGCCGGAGCTCCGGCGGTGATTTAAAGGGCCCGGGGCTTCCCGCAGCAGCTGGAGCCCCGGGCCCTTTAAGTCACCGCCAGAAAAGCCGGTCCAGTCCGGCACGGCGTACCGGCTCTTGCCGCTACGCTGTACAGGACCGTACCGGCTTACTTTCACCTCTGTGTTCAGCTCCCATAACAGTTATGTCTGGATGTGGTTTGGGCATGAACATGGCTCGTCTATTGCCCCAGCCATTGTCTGTTTGCTGTTGATGCTCACCTGGAGAAACACAATCAGTACCTTTAGAACCGGTGCAATAACTGTCACCATGAGTGTGCTCCACTCCCTCAGTACTGCCTCAGTCATAACGGCCTGGCTATTTCTGGGGGAGCAGTGCATCACCTCCTTATTTGTGTAGCATCTCTCTGTGCACAATGGTAAGATAAATAGTTGTGAAAGACAGGGGACATCTAATTTATGCAGTTTTACATAGTTATTCCTCTGTTCCACTTAGCAACTCCCATAACTTAATGGACTTGGGATCCCTATGAGCAACAAAGCATCTTTATACCTAACACTATGTCATATATCTTGTCATTTTACAAATATTTAGAGGGAAATTCATGCAGTCCAATAAACATAGGTCCCCCAGCACTCATTATACTGATTAAAATAAAATGCTCATAAATGAATGTTCACCATAATAACTTTGCTGTTCCCCCTCCTCTTTAGCAGCATATAATTTTATCCTGAAAAGAAAAGATTGTACAATCCCTTTTGATATAAGATATACAAGATGAAAGAAATGGCTGAAATATGTTTGTGAGAATGATAGAGAGAGAGTTTGACTGTCTCTTTCACCAGACTGTCTCTACTGCTTTGAGAATGGGGGACAGATTCCAATAACCTTACTCATATAGAAATAACTTCAGTTGAATGACTTTTGGAGCAAAGAGCTATTTGGTGTGAGTAAGGGTATCAGAATCTGGCCCTAAATAACTAGAGCATGGGTAGCTGAATTCATTTATGACTGCCTAAACTGTGGTTGATAGTCAATAGTTTAGTGTGATACACAGGTATCTAAATGTGAAACTATGACAGGAAAAACCTAGGTTGAACATCAGGAACAACTTCCAGACAGTGAAATCTACACGGAATAATCTTGCTAGAGGAGTGGTGCAGGCTCAGTCCTTTGGGCCTTTTAATACTAGATTGGGCAGAACACTAGAGACATTCTGTAAAGAACAATCCTTTATTGCATTGCCAGGAGATGGACTGGATGATCTTGCAGGTAACTTCCATTTCTAACTTATTCATAGATTCAAGGGCCAGAAAAGGACCACTGTGGTCATCTAGTCTGACCTCCTGTATAACACAAGCTATAGAACTTCCCCAAAATAATTTGTGGAGCAGATCTTTTAGAAAAAACATCCCATCTTGATTTAAGTAATGTCAGTGATGGAGAATCCACCACAACCCTTGGTAAATTGTTCCAATGGTTATTTACCCTCACTGTTAAAAATTTACACCTTATTTGCAGTCTTAATTTGCCTTCCAACTGTGGGATTGTGTTATACCTTTCTCTGCTAGATTGAAGAGCCAATTATTAAATACTCATTCCCCATATAGGTACTTATAGACTGTAGTCAAGTCACCCCTTTAGCAGTCTCTTTGTTAAGCTAAATAGATTAAACTCCTTCAGTATCACTATCTGGCATATTTTCTAATCCTTTAATCATTCTCATGGCTTTTCTCTGAACCCTCTCCAATTTATCAACAGACTTCTTGAGTTGTTGATACCAGAACTGGACCCAGTATTCCAGCAATAGCTTCACCAATGCATCCCAAATACAGAGGTAAAATAACCTCTTTACTCCTACTTGAGGTTCCCGTATTTATGGATCCAAGGATCACATTAGCCTTTTTGGCCACAGTGTCGCACCAATAACTCATGTTCAGCTGATTATCCGCTATCATCCCCAAATCTTTTTCAGTCACAGCTTCCCAGGATAGAGTCCCTCATCATGTATAAATAAAAATCTGTAGTGTATAAAGGATATTAAGATCTACAGGACTTTGCCAATCCCTTCAAGCGGAGTAGGACTGGGGCCTAGTTTTGAAGTGTACAAGATAACAGTACATGCATAACCATTCCTTGAACTGTGTAATCATTTTCATAGTGCACGTGTGATACAATATCATTTAAAATTGAAACATATGAACATAAATGCTGCTGTGGAGCTCAACTGAAATAAAATGAAACAGAACATTACACACTGCATTGCGCGAGGAAAGTTATTCATCATTTTTGTAAGGACATGACAATTACTCCCACACAGAGACTGGTCATTCCAATCTGTCAAACTCTGTTATTTCACACAGTTTTCTGTTTTAGGGCATAATGACCACCTGAAACAACATGCTCAGTGAGTAAAACAATAGGAATGTGTGTGTGTGTGCACATGCACTTGCAAGCTAGATATATCAGTTGCATCCAAGCTGAACTAACCAGCATAAGTGTGCTCTTCCTAACTTTTGCCAGTGAAATTGGAAGAGCGCATGAAGAATTTACTCCAGCTGCAGTGTTATATTACTTGTAACTATTTTGTTTTGCTACAATTAATATTGGTTAAAGAAAGCTGGCTTGCTGGCCTAGTTGCAACACCCAGCAGAACATCTCAGCTCAGTTACTAATATCTTACTCCTTTGTTTAGCAGAGGTTTGGGGTATTGCTGAGCCACAGTAAAATGTGCAGCTTCTGGTGGATTGGAAGGGCCCATACCTAGAGCTGCCACCAGCTCAGGTTTAAATCAGGATCACCAATTTTCAAAGCCTAGCTCCAATAACCTGGTATCCTAAAATTTACACCCTTTTTTCTTTGAGTCTGTCTTGTATTAGAAGTTTTGTTGCCTGTTAATTATTTGAATTATAATGTCACTGGCATCTTGGACTAACCCAGCAGTAGCAATGTGTGATATTACCACCGTTGTCTAGTTGTTTATTTTGGGTACTGTGCAGTGCCACTGTCAGCATTAAAGACAGTCCCTGCCCCAGAGAGCTTCAAAACAACGAGACAGAATCATGCAGAGGGCCACTGGTTAAAGCCAAAGGGGTTGCAATTCCTCTCCCCCAAAACAAAACAAACTGGCACAAGTAAAGCTACGTGATTTGAGGGGTGCCAAACTTGCTTGTTTATAATGATAATTTTTTCTAACTGTTTTTAAATTTAGGACTAGCACAGTATGGTGATGGCTGAAAGTGAGTAGAGGAAGACTGATATGTAAAGATGTACCCAGAACCAGTTTACTGCATCAAGGAAAGATCTTAGTACAACCAGTAATTGTAACATGCCTAGGATGACTTCTGTGAGGGCTTATGAATCATGCAGCCAATGTTAACTTGAATCACAGGAACTTATGGTTGTTTGCAATTATAGATGGCACTTAAAGCTTTCTGCAACCCCACTTACACTGTACACATTTATCCCGCTAGAAAGCTATTTTTGTAAGTTACTGGAGCAAATTTGAAAATAAACCTAAATCACTTAGTCTATCTCAGGGAGGGCAGCCAAGGATTATCAGAGAACACTTAGATCTTTTACATCCATTTCTCAATGATGAGCTCTTTTTCTTCAGGAAAGAACTAACATATATTTCTTTAGCTACCAAGAAATCCCTTTCTTAGTCTTTGGGGAAGTTCGGTGTTGTTACGACAGTTTTATATTTTTGTTAAATGATAAATTTTGATAAATTTTTGTGAAGTAGTTCAGCCTTGGGGTTAATCAAAGTGTTTGTTATATGAAATGGATGGTTTCCAAACACCTACAGCCACTATAGCAGTGTTCAACTTCTTTACAAGACTCTACTTGACTACCAAGGAATGTCAGACAGGATCGGACAAGTGTCATGGCCTGGACTCTCTCCCATATGTAAATTAGTGCCTCTAAGGGCTTGTGCTCACTGCCTCCCAAGTTAGTGTAGCTTGAGTGAGGACAGTCACACTGCAAAACACCCGAGCAGCACAGTGTTTGTATGAGCAGAGTAGAGTAGCTGAGTCCCCACTAGCACCAACACCCCTCAATCTCTTACTCACACCCCATGACAGAGCAGCTAGCTGGAGTTTAAAGCACTACTTACCTTGAGCTAGAGCAGAAGTTTGGGATGTTTGACAGAGATTTGGGATGTTTGACTCCACCCAAATGTAGTAATGCAGTTTAAATCCACCATTTCACCTTTGGATAACTCCCCCCCCCCCCCCCCCCATTGACTTGCTTTCCAAAAAGAAACAAGGAATAAATGTGCCCTTCTCTCCAAGGTCACACAAGTAATTCTCCCAGTATTAAAGCATATTGAAATATCAAACTAAGTTTTTACTAGACCTTTTGCTAAACAAAGAGAAATAAGACTCAGATGATTTCTTCCAGGTTTGGCATTTTCCCCTCAAGGAGTCTGCCCATTATTACTTTCGTTGAAATTGACATGACTAATTTGTTTCATGGCACTCACAATGTATTTGAATATCTTCCAGTGAAACTTTATACTCCACTGAAGACTTCTGATTAAATAAATTATCACTGGTCTTCCTATTTCTCTCCTTTTTGCAGTGAATTCTGGTTTTGCCTTTGATCAATTATTTCTAAGAACTTTCATTTTGTCCTCTTCTCTTTTGCCCACCTTCAATATGTTCTTTTCCCTCTTCTCTTTCAAAAATTTTATTTCCCTGTCTTTCTATTTATACTCCATCTGAAGTGGTGTTCTCACTCATGGGTATTTGATGACCCTCAGGAGTTGGTATCATTATACGAAGCTTTTCATGTCAAGGTTCTTGGTGCAAAGCCATTCAATGATATATGAAAACTATTACCATCTGATTGCAATTTGGTGGTCTCCGTACATTTTCCAATTAACAGGTGTCCATGTCCTAAAACCACCATCACATTTGGCCTTTTTTGTATTCTCAGTAGAAAAGTCAAGAACTGAGAGAGACACATTTAGGTAAGTAAACTTTGTGCATAGTCAGGACGTAGGGTTTAGATTGGTTACATGCGGAGGAGCTGGAAGAAGCTGCAAGTGGTGTAAGAAGTTGCAGGTTAAAGTAGACCCTGCCTAGTTTAAATTACACCTTCTCCTTGCTCCTTAATATAAAAGTTAGACTCCCTTACTCATTGGTACCATGGGTGTAAGTAGATCTAAGGGAGTCTCACCGAATGCAAAGGAGTCCAAGTTAAACCATCTTACACATTGCCTCTAAATTTGGTCTCTTTGTAAGATTCCTCTTAGGTCTCTTCCATGAGGTCACAATATATTCTTCCATATTTACAAAAGATCTGAATTCCTATGGGCTTGACACTAATTGGACTTTGTGGCTGTGGTCAAGGGCTTTTCAGTGTGCCCCAGCCCAGCCAAGCATTTGATAGCAGCCACCTCACCTCAATTTCCCTTGTTGTATTAGTTCAGAAGTGTGGCTAATAGCACTTGGCCTCTCTTTATGGCTCCAGCAGGGTCATTTGAGTTTCTCCCCTTTCAAGTAGTAAGGGGTCACACCCCAAGGTCCTCTAATGGGCCTCTGATCACTAGTCTCAAGATCTGATAGCTCCCTCTCCCTTCTTCATCAGGGAAGTAACAAAAGGCAAATCAACACAGGGACAAAAATAGAGTTCAGTAGGCTTATGCTAGGACCCCCAAAGCTGGGCTTCAGCTGTCTCTGTCCCCTCATCGGTATGAGTGTGGGGGGTGGGGAGAGGGCATGGTAGGGGGTCCTAGCCCAGGAGCCCTGTGTTAGCCTACCAGACTGCTTCCTACCTATGGCTGTATGGCAACCTTCCCTGAATCCTTTTCCCAGGAAATTGGTCACTCCAAACAGCTTTTCTCTGTTTGGTGCCATAGAGCTACTTCATGGTGGCTTCCCCCATCTCTGGTAGCCACTCAGCTCTGTCCCAGCCGCAGCTTTATATCCCAGCTGTTGCTAACCAGCCATTCAGCCACAGCTGGGGGAGGGATTGCTCTGTTTATTAACTCCTTAACAGTCACTGCCATGTGGGGTGCATGTAGCTCGTCACAGAGCCTTTGAGATCTATTGATGAAGAGTGTTATATAAGAGCTAGGTATTATTATTACTATTACAAGCTACAGTCCATGGTAAGAAGGTACATTTTATGGATGGGATTTTCAGAAACCCTCAGTAGTTACCTAACTTTGCTTCAGTAAAGTCAATGGTAAAACTCCCATTGACTGTAGCCCAGTTGACTCAGGCCAAAAGTAACTGGACTATCTCCGATGCCCAAAATCAGTTCTCTCAATCGGTTTCACAGCGTCCTTTTATCTTGCATTAAATAGGACTGTATTGATTAATGGCTAGAATGTTTGTCTAAGGGCTTGAACCTGCAAAGAGGGAAACATATCACTTTACTCCACTCATATGGGGTCAGTGTTAGCAGTATTGTGAGCTCATTTTTTAGGAATCTGTTCTGTAGTTATTACCAAGTGTCGGTCTGACTTCAATGTAGTAAACGCTCCTCTTAATAGTAAGTGATAAAAATGATTTCAAATGACATTTTCCTTACGAAGAAAAATGGAAATATATTAAAAATAAACCTAAACATAGATATTTAAGTCATGAAAAAAGTTCTTGTTATTTTAAAGCATATTCATTTGGATTCCTTTTGGCTCCTTCTTCACCAGAAGCTAATGGTGCTGAGGAAGTTAAAAAACCCATAAAGCCACCCATCCATTTTTTTTTTAACTATTGACATTTGATAGACATGCCTGCTCTGTTAAATAGGTGCATATAGAGATTTCACTCAATGTAATAAAAATCACCATAAACAACATAGATATTGTAATAACGCTCACTCTGTGATATGGTAGCACCATGCTAAATAGAAAGGGCTGATGACTATATTCCTATATTATAGCTTTTTAAACAAAAGCTAACTGTTGCAATGATTGTTTTATTTGATATTTACATGGCAAGGATTTGTGAATGTGTTAAAACTTCCTAAATAAATTGTTTAAACAAACAAAACAAAACAAAAAACCCACAACAAATCACTGAAGTCAGAGTTTAGCAGGTTTTGTAATATTGTGACCTATATGTTCCTATTGAGTTCCTTTTAACAGTTATACTTCCAAGCTGTAAAAAGTGTGTGTTTCATTACGAACTTGTAATTACATGGCTGGAAAAAGTGTACAGGGGAGAAAAACAATTTTAAAAAAGCATGGATATAGCCAAAACCAAAAAGCAGTAGACAAGGCTGTGAGCTAGCATGATTATCTTTAGAAAGATTTTTTTCCAAACTCATCTGTTTATCATAAGTTTTCATGACCATGCAAGCATTATTAAAATACATTTGCTGATGTGGTAGTTACTGGAACCATTACAGAAACAACAAACCCTGAGGAGAAAGTCAAATTCTTTCAACCTGTTTAATATACAGGACAAGCAATAAAACATACTTGTAACATTTTGAAAACTTCACAGTTCCAATCATCAAGTGCTTTGTAAGTAAAGCCCAGTTTTACAGCAGGTTTCAATTACATGCATGGTGGATTTCAGGACAGTTGCATCAGATCTTTATGCACTGGACAAATCAAGAGGACAATCAGACTTGATGAATCGTGCAACTGGAGAATTTGTGGTTCCACTCAGAGTTACTTTCCTCCATCTTCATCCACTTTAGCATGGGATTATTTCGAAGAGTATGCAGCATTTTAAAAAACATCACTGCACTGAACTGCATATAGAATTCAGGTTTCCGAGTGGTAGCCGTGTTAGTCTGTATCAGCAAAACGAACGAGGAGTACTTGTGGCACCTTAGAGACTAACAAATTTATGCTCAAATAAATTTGTTAGTCTCTAAGGTGCCACAAGTACTCCTCATTCTTTATATAGAATTCAGACTGTTCAGAAACAGTATGTGTGGATGCTGAAACTGCATTTCCTGGGAACCCAGGGGCCTGTGAACATGCTGATTTTTTTCATGCATTGTATTATAAAAGGCAATAGATTGAGGTTGAGTATTAAGATTTATTTATTTTTGCATGATGCAGGTAAACTTTCTGTTTTGCTATTCAATACAGAAGGCAAAATGCTAGAAATGTAAAAATTGGAAACTTTTTCTAGTTTCATGATTTAAAAATGGATTGTGGTATTTTAAGAATATTTGTTAAATGGATGGAGGAAGACACTGAAAAGGATTCAGGAATTGGTTATGTTTTGGTAAACAAACCAAATGATGGACAAAAAAGAAACTCTTAGGTTTAATGCATCCTACTTGAACTTTGGATATTATAAAACCACAATGCGGAATCCTGCCAGTCCTTTATGAATACGACAGTATAACACAGTGAGCCAAATAATATGATCAACTGCCTGTCTAGACATAACATTCCCACCTTTTTTCTGCCCCAGTGCTCGCCACATGAATTCTTGAAATATACTAGCCAGCGACAGGACTGAAAACACTTGCAGAGAGGTGGAGAATCCCTAACAACTTCATCATGCAGTCTGTGCCAGGTACCAAGTTGTTCATGGGATTTCTGTATAGGAACAAGCACAATAAGCAGTCAGAAAGGTTCTGTATGAAGTTGTGTGTCCTCAATGGGCAAACAAGAATAGTATGGCACTCTAGGAAAGTATTTTATGCAAACCTATTTAGGACACCTAATCTCGCTGAACAATACTGAAGATGTGGACTACAAAGATGTGAGCCTGTTTTTGTCCTTGGATTTCTTGCAAATGCATTACCACAAGAACAACAAGCTGAAAAGCAAAGGTTCCCAGCAGTGACCCTTCTTGGTCATGTCCTTAGAGATGGCTTTGTACACCTCTTTATTCTGGTGATCTTTGGACAGGACTGCCAGCACTTTTGCTCCTCCCCAGAGGGTGAGAAGATCCAGGGCCTCTGCATGGCTCTATGTGGCTAAACAAGGCATTGTATAGAATGCACTGCTAGAATGCTGAGGGATGCGACTTCAGGAGCCAATGGACCCATCCTGGCTTTGCACCAGCATTTAAATAGGCAGGTGACATTTGGC
Source organism: Emys orbicularis (assembly GCF_028017835.1). NCBI lineage: Eukaryota > Metazoa > Chordata > Testudines > Emydidae > Emys > Emys orbicularis. The sequence goes on along the minus strand of NC_088683.1, from coordinate 256,152,195 downwards.
CAACATGATCCCAGAGCCGTGGAGGGCCCACTGATAGAAAGACAGGCTGGTCCTGGCATCATACGAAGCAATGTGAGATAGCAGTTTGTGGATTGCCACGCTGGTGCGAATGAGAGATGTGTGCATGTAAAGGGGTACAAGAGGAGTGAGTCTGAGAGACCAGTTACCGCATTCCACACATTAAGGGAAAGTGGGCGGGCAAAAAAGTAACGGAAGCAGTCAGTGGGAGAGAGGAAGATGGTCCTCAGAAGCAGTTCGTGTCTGGGAGAAGGAAGGCATAGGGCCACCCCAGCCCATAGTTCCTTTAAGGGCCCAGGAGCCTTGTAAAGAGGGGACATGGGGTCCAAGACTCCCCTCTCTCTGAGTCAGCAAAGGCAGGTTGGGGAGGATCAAGATAGTAAGTAATTAGTTGACAGCGAGTGACTAAAAAAAAAAAAAAAAAAGGAGGCTTCAAGCCCATTCAGAGAAGGGAGGGGCTGGAAGAGATGTTGCTGTGTGTACCCGAGAGGGAGAAGTCAGTCAGAACACCACCCCCAGAAGGAGCACTGTGAACACAAAACCTGAGGGATGAATGGAAAGGGGACTTTTGGGGAGCTGACTGATAGTTAATGAATTAGATCCCAGGAGGGAGGGGAATATTATTTCAAAGACCTTGGCTGTGAGTGGATTATTTTGGGAATTCAGAGGGAAAGTAAAGCAGAGTGTCTGCAGGGCAACCCCAGGCCATGAGGCAGGTGCTGTCACAGGAAGCTATCTACAGTGCACAAGAACATTAGTCCACACTAACTCAACATGAAAAGAATTTACTTCACCCTCAGTGGATATGTATAACTAGCCAGTTAGTATGCTTTAAGACGTTTGTGGACGCAGGTCACTTTAATGAACACAAACTTAAGTAGGGGAGAAGGCAGGGGTTATACACTATGTAGACAAGCCTTACATCATCAATACTTGCTGATGGTCTCAGCTGGAGAAAAAGGTGAGGTGCAGTGGAGGAGAGCAGTAGATGATCCATTGTATGAGAATTACGTAATAGTCTAAACAGATGACAAGCAAGAGAAATCCCTGTCCAGTAGAGGAGGAGAGTTCATCACAATATTTAATCTTCTAGAGTCAAATGCCTATTTTATGAACTAACAGGGGATTGAGGAGTTCATAAAATTGAACATCTCTAAATTACAGTAAGTATGGTGCATAAAATTATTTATTAATCATTCACCATCCCTTGATGAAACAAAATTTAAGAGTTTTTCTTTGGTTCTGAAATTGATTTCTCTACACCTGACTCCTGTACCAACTCAGTTGTTGTTACACCTCTGTCCAGCCTTTCAATAATCTTACCTTAAAAAAAATATATTAACACAGTTGTCTTACATTTCTCTACCATTGTGAAAAAGAACAGTGGCAACCTCTCTGAGGCATACCTTATCTGATACTGAGGTGCTTTCATCAGAATGTGGGAAGGTCAGTATCCCCATTCTGAGTGTATGTGACCTCTGCTCACATCCACAGATGGGAACCTTGTTGATCAAGGGACAGCAATGGTTCATATAACCGGTCATTCGTCAGATCATTGTTCATCAAAGCAGGGTTCTACTGTAGAAGACCTTTGAAGTACAGCATGCCTGAAAAAGCAGGTCAGTGCATTGGATTGCAAATGATAGTGTACCAGAGTCTGAATAAGTTGCTTCATCTGGATATGAAGAGAAAGGGAGAGTACAGCCTTAAATTATATTCCATTAAATTTCTGTCGTCCCCCCCAAGGCCCGAACTAGAAACAGGATTGCAAAACATTTTATCCTGTTCAGCCATGAATGTTCCCAGAGGATAAACTTCCCGAACATTAAAAAGTAAAGTTGGGCAATTACCACCCAAAATATTTCACTGGAATGAAGAACAGGATTTTCTGGAAATCACTAGATGCAGAACACAGTCCAAACGACATGGTTTGAACTGAGAGGCACTCTTATGAATGATAGATGTGATCAGATCTCTGATTTTGGGATCAAATGTTAGGTGGCTGAATCTCTGTTCAGGGAGTAAAGTTCCTGGCACTTCTAAAGGTTCTAAAAGCACTAAGACCCAAGATTTTCCAAAAGTGACTAGTGTGTTTTTAGAGTGCCCAATTTGAGACATTAAAAGCCTAGATTTTCAGAAAGTGCTGAGCCCCCACTGTCTTAAAATAAAGAGCTCTTATGGTGTTTCAACTTGGGCACCTAAAATCATTTGTTACTTTTGAAAATCTTGGCCTGAAGTTTTAAAAAGAATCGTGAGCTTTTTTACTGTGCATTGAGGATAGTTAGAGTAACAGCCATGTTGAACCTTATACTTTAGGTCAATGCATAGTTGAAGGTCACACAACTTTTGGGTAACACATTTTGTGTTGGAAACAGACGATACATTATTTCTCCATGTTGCTTGCTTCCTGGATGCATTGCTTTCCCATATTCTCTGTGTGTAATGCTGGCATCTCAAGGTCTGGTGACTGATTCCACTCTTGGTTGTACAAGGTCCGGGAATAGGAACAGAAGTCCTGGTAGCCAAATAGGGACATTCATTCTCTCTTTTTCCTCTGAGATCAAATATAGATGTAGATTCACCATATTTATGCCAGCAGAAGTTAACTTAAGCCCTGCGGAAAGCTCTGTTAATGGGTAACCTACTAGAAGAGGAATGTGTGGTAGCAGAAAGTAGCTACAACCTCTTGCTCTAATGGTGGCTTATGCCCTCAGAGTGGACATTCCTGTCGGGGGGAGGGAGCATGTCCAGGTTGGCTGAGTGATGTGCTAATTAGTGCATCATTTATCTTTCTATCCATCCAGGTGCTTAGATGGTCCTCAATACCATAGCATAGACAAACTTAGGGTATGTCTGCACTTTGAGCAGAAGGTGTAATTTCCATCTTGAGGAGACATACCTGCGCTAGCCCTGATCGAGTTAGCATGCTAAAAGTGTGTAGCCTTGGCAGTGAGAGTGGTGGGAAGCTCTGAACTGTGCATGCTATTGTATGTATGGTCTCAGTGCCATATAGAGAGGGACAGCTATCTCACTAATGTCTGAGAGTTCCCACAGGGCATCACTGCTCCTGGATATTTTTTGCTACCACATTGTATTACAAGCTCATCTCTAATTTGCTTTCCCTTATGTTCCAGGTGTTTTGGAATTACTGCTTTCCAGCTGTTCTTGTTATCTGTATTTGTAATTATTTGTTCCTCTTTGGTGTTTACTTTCAGTTTCTTGGTATGAATCCAGGCACTGTTTCTCCATCTAATAGTCTAATCCTGCTTTTACCGATTTCAATGGAGGCTGGATCTATATCCTCTGTGCCCATATATTTGTTGTGTGTCCTCATTTGTGTTCCCAACACCTCCATATTGTAGCGTCCTCTCTTTAAGTAATGTAATGTTTATACATTCTTCCAGCTCATTAATAAAGATTTTCTATAAATTCTGGCACCTCACTGAACATCATTCTCTAGCTCAGATTGGACCAGATTCATCCTGGTCATGATTCCATTGGTTTATATGAATTTAGATGGTGGTTTAATTTGGCCCCCTTGCCATCTGCCATTTCAGCAGTATCCATGTACCAGAGAGCCTTGGGGAGAAATTCTTCCTTGAGTTTTCCCTACAGCAGTCCAGGTCTTGCCTAAATTCAACAGTTGAGCCCTAGAGTATTATTTATTTTGTTAGTTGATATTACAAAGGATTTAAAATGATTCAGTACACAGACCTCTTTGGCAGAAGCACTCTCTAACTGTCCCAAAACATGCCTATGTTCATATGAAGTACAACAAAACTTATTAAGCAAAAGAACAAGAACAAAAAAAACCACCTACAACTCCAATTAAACAGTCAGAGGTAACCCAGAATCAGCTAGAAGTTAACAATAATGTATAGATATAGCTACGCTAACAAGCAAAAATAGCAAGTTTCATATTTTTTCATTCTCTTCTAGCACTGCTAAAATTTCAAACAGCTCGTCTAATGGATTTGAAGGAACAAACTAGATTAAAATCCATTTCTGTTTTAGAAATGTAAAAGTAAATGATTTTGGTTGATCATAACTCTGAAGATACACAATCACAGAAGCATGTCATGTACCTTTCCCGTAGGTCTTCTAATATAGGGTCAGTTCCCATGTTATGCTGCCTGAACTGTACACGTGTTATAGTCACTGGCTTGTTTTCTCACTGTTTCCTCTTTTTGGGACTAGAGATGGTCCCAAGCCACAGAGTTTGTATCAAGATTTGAACTTTCTCAAAGTTTAGGCATATTTGGATCTGGAGGTTTGGTTTGTTCCATTAGAAGCCTGATGCAAAATTAATGAGCTTGATTCTTCATTGACTTGCACCTTCTGTGGTCATGGACACCCGTGTACAGCAGATGCAAAATGCTCCCAAATCAGAATGTTATCATTATACCACTGTGAACAGGTATAAGTGACTCCATGAGGTACAGGGCAGTGGAGAATCAGGCCCTAGATTTGAACTTCCCCAAAGAGAGCCAAGTTTTGCACCTAATGTGAAAAGTACTTTTTTTTTGGTAACCTGTTTCCAAGTAATGTCTTAAGATTATATTTAAGAGTGTACAAAGGGGGGGGGGGGAAAACCTTAAACTATACCATTTATTAAGGATGGATTACAAAAGAAATGAATGTAGAAACAATTATGCGAGATACCTGCCTATGTTGCTCAGTTAATAAGTTGGACATAGCTGTAGTGTAGGAAAGTTCATTCTTAGAGATATTGCATATGATGGATCCTTTATACTAGCCCCAGCAACTCATGCCTAGCTGGAATGCATGTGAGTTTTGTTTCACAGGGCAAATTCTAATTTTTGCCAGCTTCTTCTGCAGTAGCATGAGCACTGGAAAGATTAGACCTGTTTAGGGCTGCCTATATGTAAAGACAAGCAGGAGGGCCCTGGAGGCTAAAGGCCCTATCTAATACCATTGACCTTGATGAGAGTTTTTACCATGGACTTCAATATATGCAGGATCAAGCCCTAAGAACACAGTTGCTGATTGCTCATTCAGTATCAAATTCTGTATATCAAGAACATTGTTACTATCAATATATGACCCCATCTGCAAACATGAGTGAATGCAGTTCTTGATTAGGATTGCCAGGTGTCCAGTTTTCAATTGGAAAGTCCAGTCAAAAATGGAACCTGGCAGCATCCGGTCAGATCTACTGACCGGACACAAAGTCTGGTTATCCCAGGCGGGGTGGAGGGACGAGTGGCAGTCTGTCACCCGGCCCTTACATGGCAGCCCCCGCGGCAGCACGCATGCACCAGCTCGGGCAGCGGGCGAACCTTTTGAGGAGCATGGTTTGCAGGGCTGTGGTGGAGGATAGAGTGTGGGAGCCCATGGTGAGCTGGGCAAGAGGCTCCCAGCGGGCATGGAACATGCCCCAGGAGGGAAGGAACATGCGCTTCCCTAGCAGCCAACGCTTCCCCAGGCCATGCACTCCCCAGCTCCGGGATGGGGAGGGCTTGAGTAGGCAGGGAAGGGGGTTGCCGGGCTCGCAGTGCAAAGGGAGGCAGGGGGTTGTTGGGCAGGAGGGCAGCATCCTAGCTTGCCAGCAGGGCTGCCTGGCTGCAGCTCTCTTGTGACTGCACTCTCTGGGCCTTGAGGGAAGAGGCGAGACAAAGGCAGGGCCTGGGGGGGAAAGAGGTGGGGCAGGATGGGTCCGGTTTTCAGACATTAGAAAGTTGGCGACCCTATTGCTGTATATTAGCTTGAAATGCAGTGGGGCCCATGGAGGCTATTTTTCCTCAGAAGGCCTGTCTTCAGTAACACAACCTAATATGCTCAATATTCAAAAATCATTGCTGGTCAGCAGACCTCATACAACATTTCAAACGGTTGTCACAGATTCTATAATGGGTAATTTCTACTTCATTGCAACAGAATTTGCAATTATTATTATTTATATTATATATTTATTTAATATAAATTATTATTTATGACTGAGTTTAGCAGATTTGGTCATGTCTGATTTTGTTCAAGAGGCCCCAGTTCTCTGGGCCAAGTTATGGTATCACACAGTCAGAACAGTTAAACATCCCCAGATGGTCTCTTTTGCACGTTAGCGTAGGTATTTTACAGCACTGTCATATACTCTGTTAATCTTGGACTGCACAAATGTTGCTTTTCAGATCCAGGTTTGTAAACAGTCTAGGTGGAATCTCAAGGGGAACATTTTGGAAATATGCACACTTAGACCTGGCATGTGTTTAAAGTACTCTGATTTTGAATAAATCATATCCCCATGTACTACCATGATGGAATGTGGACGATACTTTTGTGGTTATCCACAACTCCTCTTGGAGATTCTGGGAAGAAAAACTACTAGCACTCTTCCAGATATTTTGAAATGTTACTTACAACTGCAAGAGAGAGAAAGTTTACAGAGAAATTAAGCCTTCACTTTTTTGGACTAATAATAAGCAATGGTAGAATAAGCAGCTAGTTTCTGGGAAACTTTGGTCAGCAGAGAGCACTTTGATGAACTCATTTAGCCATCCATTTAGAATTCCATTACATCCAGTAATATATAAACTACAAATGCTTAAGGGAATATATACAATGGGTTGACAGAGAGCCAAGTACCTCTTGATCTTGAACTTGATCATGCACAAAATCAAAATCAATGGCTAAGCTCCCATTGAGTTCAGTGGAGGAGGATCAGGTCCCAGTCGAAGAGTATGCTTTTGTAACAATTCTGGATCAGTTTTATAATGTACCTACAAAACCAGAATGAAAATAATATGCAGGTAATTTCAAGAATGTTATAACATAGCATAAGGACGGCCATACTGGGTCAGGCCAAAGGTCCATCTATTCCAGTATCCTGTTTTCCGACAGTGGCTAATGCCAGGTGCTTCAGAGGGAACAGGAAATCATCAAGTGATCTATCCCCTGTCGCCCATTCCCAGCTTCTGGCAAACAGAGGCTAGGAATGCCATGACAAATGTAGCTGAGGTTTGAGCATTACTTTATCAGGATGCAGCAAATATTGTGACAACGTGTTTAAAAATTCAGTTTGTTGTTATAGGAATATGCCATGTCACATTAGACTGAAACAAGACCACCAGCCTTTTGGCTCCTCTTGGAACACAGACCCTGGAGCTCTATCTTTGTCATTGATCTGAAATAAAACTCCCAGTGATGTCAATGTGAGATCTGCAAAAATATCAAAAGTCAGGACATGGCTCTTTGTTTTTCATTGATATTTCATGATCACAGAGAATAAGTGAAATCTGGTTCTCAGGCTTTGAAGCTCAACTGCAATTATGAACCATATGGGAATGGCTTCTAGCATCACTTTTTTGGTGTAGAAAACTTAGCTTTAGCATAGCATTTGAGAACACAACTGTATTTGATACTGTCAGGAGTAAGACCTTCAGCTGCACCTGCTCAATACTTCTAATGTCCTAAGGAGCCTGTTAGGCTGCCTGATGGACCGTCCTGCCTGCCTGACTGAGGAAGTCAACAAGTTGGTTCTTAACCCTAGCAGCAGCATCTCACTGGCTGCTCAACACACATGCCCACAGACTCTCTGCCTATCTGTGTTAGTCTCTCCAAGCCCTGCTCCTCCACCACTCCAACCTGCCCTGCGCCCAGCCTTGTTCCCATCCTGTTCCAGCCCTGCTCCTGACTTCTGGTAATCCGGTTCCAACCCTTGGGTCAGACTCCTGACTCAAACCTTGGCTCTGGAATTCAGACTCGGACCACTCAGCCTGACAAATACCTACTCCAGACTGCTTCACCTCTTTCAGCAATCCCTTTGGAAATTGCTTCCAGGCCCTCGCTTTGCCAAGTATCAACTATTTCCCCATAGCACAGCATACCAGCCTTATAAAGCTTTATCAGTGTTTTCATTTATAGTGAAGAAGGCACTCAAATCTTTCTGGCAAGACTTCTTGACCTAGGTCAATTGGGCACTTTCATATTCCTTTCTCTTCTCCCTTTCATCTGTAAGCTCATTGAATGCACTATTGACAATCATTGCCTGGAGCTCCTCTCTTCCAACTCCATCCTAGACCCTCTCCAATCCACTTTCACCCCTTGCACTCAACAAAAACTATCACTGCCAAAGTTTCTAATAATCTCTTCTTAGCCAAAGCTAGTACTCCATCCTCATCCTTCTTGACCTGTCAGCCACCTTTGACACATTTGACCATACTCTTCTTGAAATACTGTCCTCCCTTAGCTTCCTCTCCTGGTTCTTCTCCTACCTCTTTAATTGCACCTTCAGCATATCCTCCTGTCACAGTTGTAGCTGAGTCCTGCCCTGACATGAGTAATTAACACCTGGAGGGAGGCCTCATATCTTGGAGGATAGAATTAGGGAGGTAAACAAATCATTAGGCTAAGAACAGAAAGTTTGTGCTAATTAAGATAAGTAAATAGGTCAGTAGGCTAAAAAGACAGAATTATCTTAGCTGGCTCAGAGAGGGAGAACACCCAGGGAACCACTTATTGACAATGGACAAGTTAAATTAGGAATGTAGAGAGAAGGTAAAGACTCTGTCCTGAGCAATGGACAGAGCATGCTGCACAGGGATTGGTTCCTGCAAAGTAACCCATCCAATCCAAAAAACAGGTGATGCAATGTAAGTGTATATGAAGGAAGAAGTTTTCTGTATAACTTCAGATGATATGCTGCCCTATACCCACCCACAAGCTTGCATCTGATCAACTCAGTGTAGCTTTGCTGTATGCCAAATAAAGGAACCTGAGTGATGAAATCTAGAGTCAAACAAAGTTTTTTGGATTCCAGGAAACTGGCTGAAGTGCTCTCCCAGAACTGGACAAGGTGTTCTGGATAAGCCAAGTGGAAAAGGTCTCTGAGGGAATCTCAACATTAGTGGTGCTGTGACTTGACCTAGATCCATTCACCTGGAGCAGGAAACACAGTTTATTATGCATATAGCTTTACTGCCAAGGATTGCAACCCAGCATTTTAGCTATGGCATTGGAAGGGCTTAAATTTGAGGAGGTTTCCAGGGTGGTGGAGGATTGGGTTAGATCTAAAGAAGGTCCCTATGTACTCCCCTGGTAAGTGATGGGGGAAGACTGGAACCAGTTTGAAAAGGAAATCCAGTAAATAGTGTTAGACAAGAAATGCAAGAAGAAGAAACAGAAAACCATGTTATTAAATTATACCCTACAAGTCTCTCCTAAACAGAAGGTCAGTAGCAGGGGGAATACAGGGAGGTACATTGGATACCTATGTAAAAGGATGCTTGGCAGAGCACAGGAAAGGTCTGTTGAATGCCACTGAAACTTTAAAGAATAAGACCCAGGGGTGATCATGGAGAGAACAGTAATTGTAACTAAAAAATGAGTACAAAGATAAGCTCAGACATGGAGGGGAAAAAATCAGCTGAGAAATATGTCACTTTGGGAGATAAGTGATTTAAGGAAACAGAGTGAGGAGTTAAAAGGAGCATTTATGCAGATGTTAAAGTTTAAGCAGGCTGGTGTAGTAAAAGTGTTCAATGTCACATTGAATAAGAAGGGGGGGGGAAGTGGTTGGTTTGATAATAAAACCTAGTTATGTCAGTACAACTCAGTGCAGTCCAGTGGAACCCTGATAGTCAAACAAATTATGCAAGGGGAAGTCAAGTGGTGACAAGTACCACCAGGGACCATGGAACACTCTTTTCTGGCCCTAAGGGTGAGTGGATGGGGGAGGGGGCGTGTAGTGAACTGAGACTCACTAGCGCGGTGCCTCCTACTGGTCGTCCTGAGAATTAGCTCAACCCCAGCTCCAGAGCACCCTCTGCAGGCCGGTGTCTCACCTGCTTTAGGGCCCCCGTGTCCCTCCTGGACCCCGGTGCCCTTTTCCTCAGGGTCTGCCCACTGCAGTACCCTCATACTCTGGGTTTCTGCTCCCATGGGAACCCGCAACCCTCTAAACCCACCTTGCCTCAGTGGCTACTGCCAGTCATCATCTAGCCCCCACTCACTGGGGCAGACTGCAGTCTGTAATGGCCACTCATCATTGGCAAGGGGGTAGGACCAGCTGCCTCTGCCTGTTCCCAGGCTGCACCTCTGTAGCCCCAGTACCTTCATAAGCCTTCAACAAGGCCTGCGCCTGGGGTTTTACCAGGCAGGTGCTCCCCAGCTCCCTTTGCCCTTCCCAGCATTGCTCCACCTCAGTTACCTTGTTCCCAGACAGCTAGCCCTTCCCGCTCCAGGGCTAGAGTGAGACTCCTCTGGCTCCTGGCCCTGCAGCTCTTTTATAGGGCACAGCCTGGCCCTGATTGGCTGCCTCCCAGCCTTTTCCTATTGGCTCCCCAAGGCAGCCCTTTCTCAGGGCTGTTTTTAACCCCTTCAGGGCTGGAGCGGGGTGACTGCCCCGCTACAGGGCGGAAAGGAGCAAGTGGGAAGCGGGGTCAGGGGAGAAGAGGCAGCGAGGGAGCCCGTGGTGTGAGGGTCGGACGCCAGTGGCCCTCTCCCCCGTTTAAGGTCCTGGTGCGGCTCCTGAGTATCACCATTATGCTTTTGTCCCCAGAAATCTTTACAGCCATTCTGAAGGAAAACGGGCCATTTTCCCAAAGGAATGGTCTGTAAATCAATTGTAAATGACTGCTGTAGGCAGAGAGAAATCTGATTTGAATCATAGAAGATTAGGGTTGGAAGAGACCTCAGGAGGTCATCTACTCCAACCCCCTGCTCAAGCAGGACCAACCCCAGAACTGCAGGACAATCATTTGACTGTGGACAATTTAGTTAAAATCAGTAAAAGGAAATAAAGGGTTTCCATCTGAACTTGGCTGCCTCCGAATGTACATGTAGGGAATGCAACCTGGGTAAAAAAATAATAATAATTAGAGCAACACAAGTGGTGTTGAGCAAGCTGTTTAAAATAAATGCAAATACATTTAATTATGCAAGGTTTTAAGGACCTAAACAAATGCTCCTGGCTTATAAAACCCCATTTTATAGGTCTAAAATGAATTGGCTTTTAAAAGATTCCACTAAAAATCCATTTGAATCTTTCATTAAAATTTGCAAAAACGGAGTCACTTTTTGAGCAGCTGCCAATGTTTCCTGATAGTCTTTGCTATACTCTTTATTTTTTCCCCCCTCTCAAGCCGAACACAAGTAGCTGGTGTTATCTGCCTTTGTTACCTTCAGTGAGTTCATGAAGTTCAACATATTTTTAAATAAGGACTAGAGGGCATGGCTGTGGCAGAGATGGCCAGAATCAGTATAGTTGGAAGAGACTCTGGATCCTTTTGTAGTCATGAAAGAGCTGCAGGACAAGAAATGAAAAGGTAGAGAGAGACAGTGCACGTCTACAATAGGGTTGCCAATTTTGGTTGGACATATTCCTGGAGGTTTCTTCACATGACATAATCTTTAATTAAAGATTAATCTTTAATTCCTGGAGACTCCAGGCCAATCCTGGAGGGTTGGCAACCCAAGTCTGGAATAATAGCAAGGGGAGGTGGTGGTCACTAGAGTAGCAATGTTAAGAACTCCAAGGCATAAGGTGGCTCTGAGTGATCAGACAATCACTTCGATAGGGGTACATGGAAACGCTTTAAGCACAAAAACAGTTACACTTCCTTTGAAAGTTAATATGGCTATTGCATTGTATTGCAAATAGAGGAGAAGGGTGGCACTGTGGAAATAAGGTTCATTCCCTTGGAACATGTAGTGTAGATCATAACCGGGGTAATATGTATTTAATCAAAATCCTAGAGAGACTCCAAAGAGAAGTCTCAATAGGTTGTGTTTTCTTTTTCAGATGGCTGTGTGCTTTGGAAGCAGAAACCCAGCCCAACACCAAGAAAAATCAGTGAATACTGTGTAAGAAATGGAGCTTAACCACTAACACGCTTATCCAAAAGTTCTGTAGTGTAAATTAAAGGTTATTAGGAAGTAAAAACCTATATTGTAGGCTTTTGTAAATGGAAAAAAAAATTCTATAAAAGATTGAAATGCCCTAGATGGGAAACAAATCCAACTAATGATTTAGGATTAAATCTATTAAGGAAATATTGTTTAATAATGTTTAGTTTATTGTGCCAAGTGTTATTGAATTTCACCAGTCTGCAGTGACTGGGGTTTGGTCAAAAATGGTTGAAGTATTGAAAGGACTTTATGGACAAAAAAGTAAACTTTTAAAATATATAAGTTTGCCAAGGTGGGGCAGGAACAAAACAGCAGGGAGCTTGACACAGGAGCTGGGCTGTTTGGGAGTGGTATGTCACTCTGAAACCAAGTCGACAGACGCTGTGGGAACATGACCAAGTGTCTCAACAGAAGCTATCACTAGAAATTCTGCATCCATGACATTAGCATGTGTTTCAGCCAGAATTAGCATCTAGAGAATTGTATTTTGAAAGTCAACAAAGTCAAGAATTTATTGATAAAGAGGTTAACTATTTTATATGTATGATGTTGTAAGTGGGTTTTTTTAATATGCAAGATAACGTTAATTTCCAATCATGAAAGGTAAAAGGCAAAAAACAATGATGTGCTCTATACGGAAATATATGCTATATAAAGTAAGAGGCCTTACTTGACACAGAACAAAGAAAGTTGCCTCTTATCACCACAGGAAAAAAGTTAAAAAATTGGTACAAGGAAAATAATACTAAGGGAATAGTGTAAGAAAGTTAACAAGGGTCCAGTGTCATGAAGTTAAACATGAAAAGTACTCAAATGGCATGAAAGAAGTTTGTTTTCCCTCCTCAAATACTGTTGCAAGACAATGCAAGGTCTGGAAAGCCCCAGACGTGTATTGTTGTTTGTACCTGGGGTTCACTTACAGGCAGAGTCGCTGGCATGTGGGTTCACTCTGGGGGATCAGTCTCCGAATTGCAAAATACAGTTGAGATGCTCGGACACTGGTAAAATAAAAACTGCCTATGCTGGTGATGACAAGTGTTGTGTGGTGGTTGAAGAGGGCCACTTCTTGTAAGCACCCAGGGAATGTTGTTTTAATTGGTTTATGTTCTGTTTCACACTCAAATTTCCTGTTATGATAAATAGAAATATTTTTATATTGTAATGAAAATAAAAGCAAAGTTAAAGTTGGTGAAGGAGGCTTTAAAGGCAGAGCAAGTTTATAATGTGGAATTACACACTGGTGGACTGTACCAGAGGAAGTGAGTTTGCACCCTCTGGTTTATACTTTAAGCCTAATATGAATGGTGGTTCCAATAATTACAACTATGGTCTTAAGCATGTGTTGCTGGGTAATAAAACTCGAGAAAGAGAGCACAGAAGGACAGGAATATGATGCAGAAGAAATGAATGCTAATATTAAAATAAAGACAGAAGCAAGGAATGTAGTTGACATGAGTAATTAACACTTGTCCAAGCTCATTATCATCTTATGTCTCAATTATTGAAGTGTCCTTTTCTCTGGCCTTGATAAAGGCATGCCCCTATCCATTCAGAACGCTGGCATGAGTACATAGCACCTGGAAGGAAGCCTCATTTCTTGGAGGATAGAAGAAGGGAGGTAAAGAGTTCATTAGGCTGAGAACATTATGTTTGTGCTAAATAAGATAAGTAAATAGGTCAGTAGGCTAAAAAGACAGAATGTCTGAGCCCGCTAACATAAGAGGGAGAAGACCCAGGGAACCACTTATTGACAATGGACAAGATAAGTTAGGAACGTAGAGATGAGGCAAAGACTCAGTTGAGCATGGACAATCCATGGACAGAGCATGCTGCACAGGAATTGGATCCTGCAAAGTAACCAAGCCAATCCAAAAAACAGGTGATGCAATGTAATGTATATGAAGGAAGAGGTTTTCTGTGTAACTTTTCATGTGTGGTATTCCCTATACCCACCTCCTATGCTTGAGTCTGATCAACTCAGCATAGCTTTGCTGCATGCCAAATAAAGGAACCTGAGTGACAAAATCTGGAGTCAAACTGAGTTTTGTGGATCCCAGAGAACTGGATGAAGTGCTCTCCCAGAACTGGACAAGATATTGTGGATAAGCCAAGTAGAAAAGGTGTCCGAGGGAATTCCAACAATAGTTTCTGGGTAACTGCATCTTTAACTATCTCTGTGATCTGCTCCAGGAATGCCCTGTTAAGGTATCAGGTCTGTAGCAATCACCTCTGTCTTGGCAGGGATCTGTCCCGTCTCTCTCTCCAGACCCGGGTTCTAGGCTGCAGTCCTCTTGCACTTCACTGTGATTATCCCAAGCAGGTCTGATCAGCTCCTGCTCTTTATTTTCTCTCCAAGGACAAAGACAGCAATTTGCCAGTAACCCAAACAGCTCTTTCAAAGCAGAGGACATTTATTTTAGGATAAGACTACAGAGAAGGAACAAAAAAGAAGTATCTCAGTGCTTTATGACTAGTTCCCCATCAGTCCTATGGGGACCATGGCAGCAGGGTTGGAACTAAAAGTCATGGCCATTTGCTGTGCCAAACTCTGAAGTTTAAACTGAGCCTTTTATGCCCAAAGCCCTTTCTTTGTCTCCTTCAGTTGCTGGTACCTGTTTGAAGCAGTATATGCAAACCACCCCAGGGGATGGTACTTCTCTGGAGCTGTTGTCACTCCCTGGGAGAAGTGAGGTTTGTATGGGTCTACAGTCTGGCAAGAAGTCAAAGAGGGGAGGTAGTCTACAATTACTCCCTGGGAAGAGGCAGTTTGGGCTGGCAAACTGAGGGGGGTGGGAAGGGGACAGAAGATAGAAAAGGGTGTAGGAAAGATTCCAGGGAAATAACAACAGGGTCTGGGAAGCAAATGGACATAGGGTCCCTCAGCTGGAATCCAAGTAGTGGGCTGGCCTGAGTTTTTCTACCAGTTGCTAGGAAATTGGTGCAGGACATGGCATTGGAGTGGAAGACAGTCTGGAATGTCATGTGGACAGCTGATCCAGTGGGATTCTCCTAACCTGGAAGGGGAGGACTATACAGTGACCTGGCTGGCGGGCTAAGTTGCCAAAATGGAGCACCACAAATCCTGGAGAGCGAGGAGGGAATGCAGTGTGACCAACTGTCAGAAGTGGGACATGTGGGGAGGACAGGCTCCCTGGACACCCCTGCAGTTCCCACTGTTCTTCATTTGCCCCCCCCCAACCCTTCTTCCCCAGTTGGCAGTCTTTGTGGGGGATCTCTGTATGGACTACCACCCACAGGACAGGGTTTGGCTCTTGTTCCTCCTTCCTCTTTGCAAGAGAGGGAAGGACCAGTCTCTCAGGCAGCCCCTTGAGAGTTAGCTCTAAGGATTCAGTCTAACAGAGTCTATTGCCCTTTTACGGGGTTTACCTTCTACCCCTCTTTCTGGGGCGTGTTGTTCTACCATCGGTCAAGGTGGCATTGGGTATGATGTGGCCCCCAGCTGTCTCCTCCTCAGCTGGACTCACTCTGTTCCCAGCAGCCCCGAGCATAGCAACCTTCTTCCTGTTCAACACCCCTTCCTGGGGTAAGTTTCCCCCTTTTAAGCTCCTCTCCCTCCAGGCTGAGCAAGCCTTACAGGTGTGCCTCATTAACCAGGAACAGACCCAGAGGAGCTCGTCAGCCTCCTTCATACCAGGATGAGGGTGTGTCCCTTCACAAGGTATCAGTCCTGAATGGTGCTAATCCTCAATCACAGCCACAATGAGGTGCCCCAATGGTGGCACATGGGTATGTATTTTATCCACAGTACTCTTGTGGCAATTCAGCATTGCACACTGTCACATTCCACAGGTTCAACCCAGACCAGTGAGAAGTTGTCATCGCCTTTCCTGTAGCCCTTGCCGCCTTGTATGCTCTGCTGATATGGCCAGACACCAGTAGCCAATAGACAAGCATGCAGTTCCTTAAGTGTCTGTGTGTTGTGCAGCCCTGGTTCAGTGCTCTGACCCCAGCAGCCTGCCTACAACACAATAGCCTCACCCTGGTCTCCACCAGCCTTGGTTACTACTTGCTGGGTGACCCTAATGCACTCCTAGTCCTGAATTTCCCCCAAACCTTCTGCTCTGAGGTGTCCAACCCTCTCCTGGAACACTGAGAGAAATAATCAAGTTAGTTGCTACTTTAAATAGACAAAAGCACTGTTTACTACTTTAACTGGAGTTACGAAGCACTTCTGTTGAAACACAGGCTACGTCTTCACTACCCGCCTGAATCAGTGGGTAGAAATTGATCTCTCGGGGATCGAATTATCGCGTCTCGTCGGGACGCGACAATCGATCCCCGAATCGACGCTTGTACTCCACCAGCGCAGGTAGGAGTAAGCGCCATCGACGGGGGAGCCGCGGAGGTCGATTTGCCGCCGTCCTCACAGCGGGGTAAGTTGGCTCGGATATGTCGAATTCAGCTCCGCTATTCGCGGAGCTGAATTTGCGTATCTTAAATCGACCCCCCCTCCCACAGTGAGGACACAGCCACAGCACTGTGAATATCATGTGCAGATGGTGGGGCGAGGGGAGGTTCTGGAAAAGGCTTTTAGCAGCTGTACTTTTTCAGTTGTGAAACTGAAATGACTTTGGAGCTTGTCATATTTGGGACTGCATGTATAGAAGTTACATGGAAAACTAGGAGGAATGCTTGCTGATCTCTTGCACTGGTACTGGGAAGTTACTTCATTAGCCTCTTATGTCCAAGGGTCTGATCCAAAGATTAAAAGTAAAACAAGTTAATTAACAAGAAGAGAGAGCTTTTAAGTAAGTTCAAGTACAAGGGATAAAGACAAATGGTTACAAGCAGATAAAAGTAAAATATGCTTTCTAGTGGCAAGACACAACAAGCTACTGCCTTGGTTCAAGGTAGATTTTTTACTAATCCTTTTCTTTCCCAGGGGCGGCTCTATGTATTTTGCCGCCCCAAGCATGGCAGTGAGGCAGCCTTTGGCGGCATGCCTGCGGGCGGTCCGCTGGTAACGCGGATTCGGCGGCATGCCTGCGGGAGGTCCGCCGGTCCCGCGCCTTCAGCATACCCGCTGCCGAATTGCCGCCAAAGCCACGGGACCGGCAGATCTCCCTCAGGCATGCCGCTGAAGACTGCCTGACTGCCACCCTCACGGCGACCGGCAGGCCGCCCCCCGCGGCTTGCCGCCCCAGGCACGCGCTTGGTGCGCTGGTGCCTGGAGCCACCCCTGTTCTTTCCAGCATGGCTGACTTTCTCTCAGTCATGACCTTCCACAG
The DNA here is from genome assembly GCF_028017835.1 of Emys orbicularis. Classification (NCBI taxonomy): domain Eukaryota; kingdom Metazoa; phylum Chordata; order Testudines; family Emydidae; genus Emys; species Emys orbicularis. The sequence continues at coordinate 256,135,066 of NC_088683.1, read as the reverse complement.
AAGTAAAGGTTTTGGTTTCTCTTGTCTTCCTAGATGAAATATTTTTGCCTAGGCAGGTTTTTCACTCATAGTCAGTTCCCAGAGACTTCAACCCCCTGGGTTAAACGGCCCATCTTTCTCAGCTTGCAAGAGCTGTGGCCTCTTATCTGTCCAGTGATGGATGCCAAGATGGCTTCTTCTCCTTCCTTGTATCTTCTGAAACCCACTGTTTTGTCCCCAGACTCAGGATGACATCATGTTGTTCTTCACTTTCTGTGGGCTTCCCATTCTCCTGCTGATTTGTATGTAAATAGGGCTTCCATTGTTTTTGGTCATACCTTGCTTAATTTCACTGGAGACAGATAGATGGCTACCTTCCCTCCTGTCTGGGAGAAAAAACAGTTTCTTCCTGTGTTTAGTTAGACTTTAAAGCAGAATATCAAAAAGTATACCTAATTCCTCAAGTTGTGTTAATACACACATTTCACAATGATATCAATCACCAGTACGTTAATAGCTTTCATAAAAGACCCTAGTTGAGACACTTTTTTATAATACAGTAATATTATATACAATCAGTTGATTCAATTGCTTGTCACTAGAGGTTCAGATCCCACAAGAGGCTGTCTTCCCCACTTCCTAGGTTGATGGCTTTGTTTACCTTTTACATAAATGTACCTTCATTTTCTCTGCCTGATGCCCAGGCTGGTCAGACAAACGAATACACATTCCTTTGTCTAAGGCAGACAGGACTTGTGCATTGTTTGCCACACACATTTTAAGAACGTAATTCTAGCACACATTCATAATTTTGAACACAACTCATATATACATAATGCAAGAATATTAATGATCAGTGAATTATTAGTTTTCCAATATCTTACAGGACATCTTTTAGATATAGATTATGAAATAGTGTGTTGTATAGTGAGTATGTCAGGGCTGACAAGAGCTGCTGCCACAGTATTAAACCACCAATAGGCCTGTATGTTTCTCTCATTTCCCCTCCCCCTGCAAAAAACCGTTCCTCTAATATTGCAGTAGTTAAAGAAATTGTACTGAATGCTCTTAATAGAGCTAGTCAAAATTCTTAATTTCAGTTTTGTTTTTTTGTAAAAACAAAACCATACCTTGTCACTTTTTTGATTAACTCTAGATACTAACAAAGGGATTCATTTTGTTTGCCTTGAAAAAAGTCATACATTTATTTATATAAAATTTTATTTTAATGTTTACACATTTTTATGAGCCAAGCACTAATTTATACTAATAGCCATAAAAGTTAAATGATTTTAAAATCCATACTTGTAATATCACAATGATCTACCTTTCTACTGAACTGTTTTTACACAAATTTTAAAATGGATTCTGGATAGAAATTAATCTTTCACATATGTATGACATTAATGAAATATGTCCAGTAAATGAAAGAACTAGTCTTTGGGGGTTGCCTCTGTCTGTTTCTTCCCAGTTGGGTCACAGATTTTAAAGCATAATATCATGAAGTATCATTAAGTATCCATGTTTCCCCATATAGCAATAATACATAATTTCACAATGATATTAATCACCAGTGTGTCGTTATCTTTCAGAAAAGACCTCATCTTTGCCATCTATCACAAGACAGACACAAGGGAACAGAACTCTTGCAAGCTGAGAAAGATGGGTCTTTCAACCAAAGGGTAGTGGTGGGGAATTTGAAGTCTCTAGAAACTTAATACAGGTGAGAAACCTGCTTAGGTAAAGATCTTTCACCTAAGAAGACAAGGGGAACTAGCATTTTGTACTTCTGTGGAAGGTCCTGATTGAGGGAAAGTCAGCCATGGCTGGGAAGAAGAATGACTGGTCAGAGAAACCATCTTGAACAAAACCTGTACCTTGCTAGATTAAGTTTTAGATGTTTAGATGTGTGTTTTCACTTTTATTTGCTTGTACCCCTTTCTAACTTTATTCCTTTTACCTGGCATCACTTAACCTATGTCTTATTGTTAATAAATTTGTTCTATTATTACTATTAACCAACTTAGTGCTGTGTTTAAATGGAAGGGTGTGCTTACCCAGTTAAGCTAATAAACTGTGGTGTGCTTTTATGTCCTTAGAGGAACAAACTAACATTATTTTCTGAACTGTCTAGGAGAGGGCTGGACATTACAGAGCACACGTTTTGGGGAAAATTCAGGACGAGGAATGTGTTGCCGTCACCCTGCAAGTAGTAACCAAGGCTAGTAGAGACCTGGTAGTGTGACTGGTGTGTTTCTGGTAGGATGTAGAGAAAAGTTATTTTACCTCTGTATTTGGCACTGGTGTAACCATTGCTGGAATACTGTGTCCAGCTCTGGTGCCCACAATTCAAGAAAGATGTTGATAAATTGGAGAGGGTTCAGAAAAGAGCCACAAAAATTATTAAAGGATTAGAAAATATGATATATAGTGATAAATTCAAAGAGCTCAATCTATTTAGCTAAACAAAGAGAAGGTTAAGGGGAGACGTCATAATCTATAAGTAGCTACATCAGGAACAAATATTTACTAATGGGCTCTTCAATCTAGCAGACAATTTTTAAAATCCAGATTAGATGTTTTTCTAAAAGAATCATTTTGGGGAAGTTCTGTGCCTGTGATATATAGGAGGTCAAACTAGATGATCATAATGGTCCCCTCTGGCCTTAGAATCTATGAATCTATGTCTCTGAGCCACCTACCTTGTCTGTCCCTCATTTTTCCATTGTAAAATAGGAATAATCCTTAACGACTTTTCAGGATTCTTATGAAGCTTGGTTGAATATTTAATGTGAAACGCAAAACAAGACTTTATTTGTGTTAAGGGACAGACCATAGCTGAAAAGAAACAAGTGGGCAGGAGTTAAATTAGAAAAATATTGATGAGGGAAGAAAAAAAGGAATAAGAAAAGGAATAAAAATCCCTTTTAAGTCACAAGAAGGAAGGGGAGCTGAGAAATAAAAAGTTAACGGGGGAACTAAAGGCCTGATCCAATGCTCATTTAAGTCAGTGGAAAGACACCATTACTTCAAATGGGTGCTGGATCAGGTCTTGTATGAAAAGAAGACAGGAGGGTTAGGGGGAAGAGAAAAGAGGTACTTACTCTTTTCTCTTAATCTTTTATCCACATTTCCTTTCACCCCTCTGTCCCTCTATCTAGTTTCTCTGCACGGCAGGCAGTTGCTAGGGCTCCTTCACCAGAACCCAAGTCGTAGATGGAAAGGTGGATGTCCCTGTGTTTGTTAACTTGGAAAATGGAAGTGAGCCATATAGTTACATTTCATATGATCCTAGGTTAGATTCGTGTGGAAGCTGAATGTTAGGGCAGTGGTTGTTCCTAGGCTATTCATGGCAGTCATCAAGGCCATGGTGGATTTTAATGCTTCAGTTATAGTATGTTAGTTTCAAAGGGCCTGCACAAATTCTTGGAGCCAAAGCTGAAAATAATATTTTAAGGAACAGAAGTGGAAGGTGAGATAGATGCATTTCTTATGCAGCCTCAGATGGTTCCCTTCTCTGTTAAACTTGGCATCAAAGCAAATGCTGAACAAATGAAATATTCGACCCCATATTCCACAGTCTTGGAATCCTGGATTTGCCTCCAGACAGAGTCCAGAACAATCATGTAGAATGCAATGCAAATAGCACGTCATTTTGTGGATTTTAATGTTACAGGGCAAAGTAAGTCTGAAGCATTTTCCTTAACTCTAAAATTACATGCTTTTATTGGATGTAAATCACAAAAGCTCTCTTGAACCTCTTTCAACTGTTTTATTTTTAAAGGTTAATAACTAAAGATGGGCCAGATTCAAAATCCTACACTAAATGCTGCTGAGCTTGGATGGGAGGCACATAGAAATCTGGATCCCAGTTCTGCAGTTTGTCTCATCTTGTCCCCGGAGGCTGATATTTATGGCACAGTAGTTGTGGAGGACTTTTGAAAGCATAATATACCTGAATGCATTTTGGTCTAGAGGCTTTTCTTCCTCAGAAGTTCATAACTTTTAGTTTAGAAACTCTGCGATGTTCAGTCATAAGTTACAGGTAACAGAAAAATTTATAAACTTTATGAGTGTTTGTAACACTGGTCTACAATTTTTGAGAAGTCGTCTGCTTCAGAGATAAAATGTGCTATTTATTATGTATTTTGATGTGCTCAATTCAAATATGACAATTAAAACAACTGATTGGCTACTGTTTCTAAGATATTTAAGTTTTTACATTTTATGTCTATGTATATTGTGTAGATAGTAGAGTTTTAATCAAATTGTAAACCTAGGTCTTTTCATGTCTTTACATGATAATATTTCACCTGTCCTGTTTATGTAACACTTTAAACATCAGCAAAAGGGTTATATAAATAAAATTTATTATGAAACAAAAGGCAAAAAACTATTCTGTACATAGTTTAGTCCTATTCAGTGTCTACTCGGCGCTTCTTGGCTTGTCTCTTGTATTCATTAAATGGAGCATCTCTTGTCACTGTCCAGCAATAGTCTGCAAGCATTGATGGGCTCCATTTGCCCTGATAGCGTTTCTCCATTGTTGCAATGTCCTTGTGAAATCGCTCGCCGTGCTCGTCGCTCACTGCGCCGCAGTTTGGTGGAAAAAAATCTAGATGAGAGTGCAAAAAATGTATCTTTAGTGACATGTTGCAACCAAGGCTTTTGTATGCCTTGAGGAGGTTTTCCACCAACAACCTGTAGTTGTCTGCCTTGTTGTTTCCGAGAAAATTTATTGCCACTAACTGGAAGGCTTTCCAGGCCATCTTTTCCTTGCCACGCAGTGCATGGTCAAATGCATCATCTCGAAGAAGTTCACGAATCTGAGGACCAACAAAGACACCTTCCTTTATCTTAGCTTCATTTAACCTTGGAAATTTTCCACGGAGGTACTTGAAAGCTGCTTGTGTTTTGTCAATGGCCTTGACAAAGTTCTTCATCAGACCCAGCTTGATCTGTAAGGGTGGTAACAAAATCTTCCTTGCTTCAACAAGTGGTGGATGCTGAACACTTTTCCTCCCAGGCTCCAATGACTGTCGGAGTGGCCAATCTTTCTTGATGTAGTGGGAATCTCTTGCACGACTATCCCATTCGCAGAGAAAACAGCAGTACTTTGTGTAGCCAGTCTGCAGACCAAGCAAGAGAGCAACAACCTTCAAATCGTCACAAAGCTGCCACTGATATTGGTCATAGTTTATGCACCTCAAAAGTTGTTTCATGTTGTCATAGGTTTCCTTCCTATGGACTGCATGACCAACTGGAATTGATGGCAAAACATTGCCATTATGCAGTAAAACAGCTTTAAGATTAGTCTTTGATGAATCAATGAACAGTCTCCACTCATCTGGATCGTGAACGATGTTGAGGGCTGCCATCACACCATCGATGTTGTTGCAGGCTACAAGATCACCTTCCATGAAGAAGAATGGGACAAGATCCTTTTGACGGTCATGGAACATGGAAACCCTAACATCACCTGCCAGGAGATTCCACTGCTGTAGTCTGGAGCCCAACAGCTCTGCCTTACTCTTGGGTAGTTCCAAATCCCTGACAAGGTCATTCAGTTCACCTTGTGTTATGAGGTGTGGTTCAGAGGAGGAGGATGGGAGAAAATGTGGGTCCTGTGACATTGATGGTTCAGGACCAGAAGTTTCATCCTCTTCCTCTTCCTCGTCTGACTCAAGTGAGAATGATTCTGGTGCATCAGGAACCGGCAGTCCTTCTCCGTGCGGTACTGGGCGTATAGCTGATGGAATGTTTGGATAATGCACAGTACACTTTTTCTTCTTTGACACACCTTTCCCAACTGGAGGCACCATGCAGAAGTAACAATTGCTGGTATGATCTGTTGGCTCTCTCCAAATCATTGGCACTGCAAAAGGCATAGATTTCTTTTTCCTGTTCAACCACTGGCGAAGATTAGTTGCACAAGTGTTGCAGCATACGTGTGGGGCCCACCTCTTGTCCTGATCTCCAATTTTGCAGCCAAAATAAAGGTGATAGGCTTTCTTAACCATAGTGGTTATACTGCGCTTTTGTGATGCAAAAGTCACTTCACCACAAACATAGCAGAAGTTATCTGCACTGTTCACACAAGTACGAGGCATCTCTGCTCACTTTGGCGAAACAGAAATGTGTCCCTTTGCAAAATCAAACACTGACAAATAAGAGAGCACGACACTGTATGATTTCTAGAGCTGATATAGGGCAATTTGTTCAGCAGAGTGATGTAAGCTTCGTTATGATTGCCTCATCCATGACTTCTAGGAATAACATGATGCAATTCATATCATGTATGACGCAATACCAGCTTCAGCTTGCATCATTCATTGTTTTTCCTAAAAAGCAAGTACTGTCCAAACCCAGTCATAGATTTATTCATAGATCCAGTCAAAGATGTATTTTAGTCATTTCTGGTTTAAATTGAGATCCCTTCCCTTTATAACTCACTTATCCTCCGCCATTCCCAAGTCAAGGGTCGTATATACTGACCCAATAGCGTATCTTGAAAATTAGAGCCAATCAACAATTTTAAGCATCATTTTCGTTCTCAGTGACCCAGAATTAGTAAAGTTTGACTACATTTATTTCAGAAGCATTTTGGCTGTAGAGCAGTGTATCAAGCAGTGCTCAGTTTTGAATGGAATGAAAGAATCAGAAGAGGATTTTATGGATCATACAGAGACGGGACTGGAGGGTTGTCTTCTTGTCATGTCCTCAGACTGCTTCCCGCCACCTCCATGCACGTGCGATTGCCAAGTCATTGCACTCTGCCAGGTCACTGGAAGACCATCCATACTCAAGCAGCTGGCATACAGTGATGTAATCCCACTTGATCATTGCGTCTCTAGACTGGCCAACTCCAGTGCAGAGTCAATTAAGGCAACGCCTTAGTCCAGGGCTGATCTGCACCAAGTGGTAGGTGCTCAGCTGGTGGGAACTGGAGCACACAGGCTCCAGAGTCATGCTTTACTCACTTGCCACAACTGAACCCTTGTCTGTTTGGTTGACAAAATTAGGAGTTTAACATTGTCAAGAAAATTTGTTGAGACTTCAGTCGACTCAGCATCTGGGTTATATCATATAGCGGATGTCCTGGATCTGTGCATTGCCTTGTGAGCAATACACAAGGGCTAGGTGAAACTATCAGGGGGTAGCCATGTTAGTCTGGATCTGTAAAAGCAGCAAAGAGTCCTGTGGCACCTTACAGACTAAGAGATGTACTGGAGCATGAGCTTTTGTGGGTGAATACCCACTTCGTCGGATGCATGTAGTGCCACTACATGCATCCGACGAAGTGGGTATTCACCCACGAAAGCTCATGCTCCAATACATCTGTTAGTCTATAAGGTGCCACAGGACTCTCTGCTGCTTTTAGGTGAAACTAGACACCTTCATTTCAGAGCTTCATGCATGAATGTGTTTTTCCAGTTTTGTTTTTCATGGGTTCATATCTGTTAGTTTCTCTTCTGAAGGAATGCAAAATCTCAACATGAAACTCACCCTGAGACAGTCACACCAGCACAAACACACCAGCAGTTTCAGGGTATTTGCTTCTTAGCCACACTGCATCTACAATTCTGAATGCACTTATTCAAGTTAGCCTCTTATTTCATCAGAAACTGTCTGCCTCTGCCCAGGTCTCTGTTTCAGCTCCAGTAGTGCTGTGCCTGAAAATCTGGGATAGCTGCCTTGTGAGGGAACAGCCAGGTAACCTGCAAATATTTACTGCTAGCTGTAGCAATGATTTGTACTGAAATAAAATTACAGCCTGATTCCTTATTGTGTTCTCACAACACCCACTAACTTCAATGCTCAGCACCTCTCAGCATAGGCAGCGCGTTATATGGGCCCATAGTGCCTGTGCTCCACCAATATTCAAGAACATGGGCCTGGCTCCACCAATGTTTGGGGCTTCACTGCCGGCCCGTGCCCGGGGTCTTGGCTGCCGCCCGGGGCTCTGCTGCCGGCCCCCCGCCTGGGGTCCCATCTGCTGCCTGGGGCTCCGCTGCTGGCCCCGTGCCCGTGGACACCAAACTTGTGTGGAACATGAGGGATTTGGGGATTAAAATGAGAGAAGCTGAGAGGTAGACACAGAACAAATACGAACCTGCAAACATAGATCTTGCTGAGGAGCCTGACCCTGCTCCCATTGTAGTTAGTGGGAGACGTGGGAGTTTTCCCATTGTGCTCAAAGGGAGAGGGACTGGGCCCAAACTGTGATTTAAACTGTGTTTTAAAACCTGATGAACGACATTTAACAGATTTCCAACTGCACATTGGAAACTAGAAAGTGCTGCTAAACAGGACAGCTGTACAGGAATGAACGGCGTGTTGAATGTAACAGCAGGAGCATGCAAAAAATAAAATGGAAACGTTTATTAAAACAACCACCTTTCCTGTATATTAGACAGATAAGACCTCTTCCCTATGGTCCAGGGGAGATTTAAGAAACGGATGTTCCTTGGGGGAGAAATTCTTCAGGGCAGGTTAGAGAATGGAAACGTTGGAGCAATGAAGTAACAAAACCAAGAAGCAGCTTAATCTGCCGTACCATATACACATAAACCTCTAGATACGTTAATTCAGACATTCAAAGAGTTCAGCTAAATTAATCAATAAACGGATAGGAATAATGAGCCAGATCCTAAACAGGTGTAAATTGGCATAGCATCATTGACTTTGATGGAGCTCCATTGATTTACATCAGCTGAGGATCTGACCCAATAAGCAGAATGTAACATTTAAAAATTGGTATGTTAGGGTTAAAGTTCTTACAAGGCAGGAGTGGGGAGCAGGACTTGGACCCGTTCTGGGCACCACCAAAAATTATTCAAACCTGGTGCCCAGGCCTCTCAGGATCAGGCATGTCTGTTTAAAGGCTTTGGAAGAGAAATAACTTGCCCACATATAAAGTTTAGCTATTGCTTATTCTGAAATGATGAAACAATGAAATCACTTGAGTAATCTGTCTCTCCCATGAAATTTGCCACTGCTCAGTGGTAATGGGTATTCAGCTAGTGGCACATCTTCAGTGTATGTTTTTGTTTATAGGCTAGCAGCCAAGGCAAGCTCTCTGAGAGCCAGAGCATCAAAGCCGCACAAGTGGAGTTGGCCCTGTTGCAGCAGCCGAAATAGGGCTGTCCAAGTTTGGATGAAATGAGAATAATCGAAGTCTCACTAGTTCTGGAAAGCTTCAAACCCCATCATGCTGCCAAGGCTTCACTATAAGGTACTGCACCTTGGTAATGGTGATGCTGGTAAAAATTGAAAAACAAAGTAGAGGCAACCATGACTACTTCGCAAGGGGAAAAAGACCAATGCCCTCCCTACACTCTGCTCTAAAAATGTGATAACTTCCCAGTATTTTCCAACTGTCATATTTTTCTATGGTTTGCAGTATCACTTGCTAAATGTATCATGATATCTTATTTACTACAATTCACAGCTTTCTGACTCCTGTGTGCCTTTCCTCCTAAGTATGGATTTGATAAATAAATCCCTTCAAGAATTAGCTTTCTCTTGATAGCTTTTCAGAGTTGCAAGTGATATGAAATACAAGGAAATACAAGGAAAGCACATATATGCTTCTGAGACCCTATGCTGCTGGCACCTGCCTTTTCAAGGCTAGTTTCCTTGACATTCAAAGTTAACATTGAGTGCTAGGTTGCTGAAGGCTGCACCTTCATCTGTTTGAATACATTTGTCTGGACTTTGATGTGCAATGACACAAGCGTTAAAAGAAATTCATTTAAATATCACCATCATTTAAATATCACCAGCCAAGCCTGGCTTATGACGAGTCTCAGATGAGATTACTGAGTTGTTATTTATACTTTACATACCTTTGCATTTTAAAAGCAAGGAAAGTTTGTATAGTAATGCCAAAACATGAGCAAATCAAAGAAAAATTAAACATCCACAGGCCAGAGGCACTGTACAGTAGATTACTAATGTAAGAAAACCTACTGTTCTCGTGTGCTGACCAAAGCAGGCAGCTCTTTCCTGTGGGGTTATATGTTCCCTGAGAAGAGCAACATCCAAACCCCAGTTACGTCAACGTGAGCCTTTCCAGAGACTTCAGTGGGCTTTGGATCAGACCCTTGGACATAAGAGGCTAATGAAGTATGAATGAAGTAACTTCCCAGTACCAGTGCAAGAGATCAGCAAGCATTCCTCCTAGTTTTCCATGTAACTTCTATACATGCAGTCCCAAATATGACAAGCTCCAAAGTCATTTCAGTTTCACAACTGAAAAAGTACAGCTGCTAAAAGCCTTTTCCAGAACCTCCCCTCACCCCATCATCTGCACATGATATTCACAGTGTATAAAGCTTTCTGCTAGTACCTACCCATGTTTGCAAACTGCATCAGATGTCCTGCTCTGTGACTCACTGGCATCCATAAAGCTCTTACAGATGCTATTTTTATCTTGCACTTATCACTCAATACACTTTGAGGGCATAAAACTAAGGCACATTTTCCCCAATTAAGGAAAAATTTGAGAGGCTCCTTGCAAACCCGGCAGCTGAGTTTAACAGCCCATGGATGTTTGGGGTAATTAGCCCCAAATTATAAGTGACTGAGCACCTTGTGCAGCGGTGAGGTGATCCAACCAGACACTCTCACTCTGAGCTAATGAGACATGCAACTACAGAGCGTTTCAATAATGCTAAGGCAAGGAAGACTGCTTGGCATTTCTGGAATAACCTTCCAATCTGTCCGTACTTTCACACCCAACACCATGTTTCTCGCAATATGCTGTCATCTCTCAGAAGAACCATCTTTCCTTGGCAAAATGACTCAAATAATGTCAGTGCCAATTCCATTCTGGAGTGCTAGATTCCATTCTTCTTCTTGTGGTTCCTCCTGCCAGGGGCTATGCACTGTTAGCACAATACTCAAAATGTGTTCGTCTTTGTGTGCAGGGATACTTGTTTTCTAAACCCCTTGTTTTTCTGAATGATACGCAGTAAACTGAATAACGCCCTCCCTATTCTCTTCAAGAATGCCCTAAAGAAAATTTAATCTCAGCTCCTAATGAAGTTTAATCTCAACTCCTAATGAAAATGAAATGAGTAAGAATGGCAGAAGCACATTGGGACTTGCAGAATAATTAGTTACATTCAATGCTTTACTGACAGGTGCCAGAGTTACTAGGTTCTCTGGCTGTTGTGTTAGGAGATTGAGCAATGCAAAAAAAAAAAGACATTTGTTAACTGGTTGTGCACATCTTTGTTTATTTCTCTTGTACATCTTACTTTAACAGAAATGGGCCTGGCTGACATGGTCTTCACAAACAACCTCTACTGCATTTTGTGATCAACACTTCTACTTATCAGTACTAAAGAGTAAGGGTGAAATAAATCCAATGGCAAAACTCCCAATAGATCCAGGATTTCATCTTGTAATTTAGAGGTCTCTTAATCCAATAATACTCAAAAACAGAATGAGTTTATGTACCACTGCAAACCAGGTAGCTTTATAGATGCAATAAATGCAATCACAGCGCAACACTATAAATTTCAACAATAATTCACATCTCTGATTGACATCAGTGAGAGCGGGATCAGTCCCACAGGACATTGTTAAGTGCCTTTGGCCAATGGGTTATGTTATGTGTCTTCATTCCTTCAGTTACCAATAGAGTTGCCCAAACAGCTCAATAACACACACCTTAGTATGGCTCATTTCTATTAGAGTGCTTTGTAAAAAAAACCCTGACTAAAGAAAATGTAGAGGGGAGAAGTATTTTTGTGTCTCATGCTGCCAGGAAAAAAAGTCAGTGCTAAACAGAAAGAAACACAAGTTTAAAAAAAAAAAAAAAAGTAATTTTGCAATCTAATTTGTGGCATTCCTGGGAAGGCAATGGATGTACTGCAAGCTCTTTAGTGGTCTCCCATTTGTCATGCAAAATGAACCTATGGATAATACCCTGCTGGGTGGGCCCATGAATAGTGATTTTCTGTGTGTTAAGTGAACCTTTCACTGAGGAGGTCCAAACTGTTCACCATTAAGACCTGGTGCACAGCAGAGGTCTCACCAAAAATACCAAGCCAGCCAAGATGAGAGGCATTTTTGGACATTAATTTATCCAAACCATCCTCATGTTCAGACAGGTTGACACATCTGAAACTCAGAGGATGGAAAAAGTTACCTTGAAGACACATTTGTCTAATATTCCAAGTTGAAAGAGGAAGGAAGTCACACAATGGCTTGAAATTATTTTTGTTTTTTTCCCCACCAATACCAAGATAAATAGTTCTACTTTTAGAAGTTGATTCAATTCTGTGAGAAGAAGAAAACTGGAAAACGATAAAAGAGGAAAAAACAGATATGCTTCATTTTAAAAAACTCCAAATGTAAGCGGGGGAATGGTCCTGCTATTGTGGGGAACTTTCCTGGCTTCTGCACTACCCCGGTGAAGTGGGCTAGCGAAAGGATCCGAGTCCTCGCTCCCACTTCCTTTACCCAGAGGCCTCCCTGCCCTTGAGGACTCCCCTTCCACTCTCCTGTCTGGCAGAGTCCTCGTAACCCCAACAGGGCTGGGCCCAGGATTCCTGGGGGGCTCAACCCCCAACCCTGCTGTGCTCACCTAGGACAGGGGCTAGGGTGTCCCCACTCCGGGGTACTCTCTCTGCACTGGGCACCTCCCTGACCCACTGATCATTTCATACAATTTAAAGCAAATACAAGTTGTTTAATTAACAATTACTTTTAAAAAAGAATAAGGAAAAATGGGAAAGGTTAAAGGAAAACACATCACACCGCTCTGTGGCAGGGAACATCACAAACAGTGTCTCTGGAACGTCAGGGCAGTTCACAGTCTGTTCCTTGTAGGTCCCGGGCCTCCTTCTCAGGCCCTGGCTGTGCTGCAGAGACGCTGCGGGTTGGACACTTGCTCGGGCGATGGCCACACGCCTCCGGGCTTTGAGTGGTGGGACCCTTCTTCCCAGCGTCAGCCCCCCGTCAGGTTAAGGTCCCCCTCCCGGTCTGGCCTGCAAGGGCCCTTGGCTGGGGGTGTCTTTCTGTGCTGGGCCCTTTGCCCAAGGTCCCCCCTTGGCTGGCCCCACTTGCTCACCACACCTGGCTCTGTGGCTGCAGCTCTGCTCCCAGCACAGGATCTGCTCTCCCTGGGCTGCGTCTCTGGCTCTGTGGCTGCAGCTCTGCTCCCAGCACAGGATCTGCTCTCCCTAGGCTGCGTCTCTGGCCCCTCTGGATCTGGCACGGTTCTGCTCTCCAGCTCAGCTTGGGCCCCTGCTTTATCCTTAGCTCGGCCCCACTCAGTCTGACCCAGGCAATTCCAACTCACACGGAGAACGGGACCCACCCTGGCCTCCTGTCATGCTGATTAGCCTGCCCGCCCTGTCAATCAGGCTGACCTGGAGCATTGGCCTCTCGCCATTGTTCCTGGGGACTGTCAGTCTCAGGGTCCTGATTTCCCATTGACCCCTCCCCTTTTAGTGCTGGGAGCTAGCAACCAAAACCCCCCCACTGAATGTTAGTAAGGGGCAACAGTCCCCTTACACAAACGTTACCTGTAATCCTTCTGTCCTTCATGCTGACGATTCTTAGTGTGACTCTCTGCCCCACAAAAGACAGACAGTGTGATCTTGGGGGATGAAAATGGAACTGGGAGTCGGGAGGTCTAATGCAGAGGGGGGTGGGGGGCGGGCAGGGTTGCTACTTGGATTGTATTGAGCATGTTCACATGGACTGAGCATGCTCAGTAACACTGCTGAAACCGGCGGCCCTCACTCAGTCTCCCCCTCCCCTGCACTATCGGCAGGCATGGGTCGCTTCTGGTGACTCTGGTCAAATGCATTCTAGTTCCAGCTGTGCCACTGATTGTGTGGTTTGGCAAGTCAGTTCACCTTTCTGACTCCATTGCCCCATATGTAAGATTGGGGTAACAGTATTTTCCCCACCTGCTTCAAGCACAGTTGAGGATTAATTAGTCAATGCCTGCATAGTGCTTTGAAAATAGAAAGCATTATATGAATGTTAGGTACCAATAAAAAAAAATTAAATAAAAACTTGCTCAGCAGTTCAGGCCAAATAGTAACCTTTCACAGACTGCAACCTTGTGGACTCCCTAGCATTTGTTTGCTAATAAAATAACAGTGCTACTTCCCCCTTTCCTGGCTGTTTCAAAGCATCCCCTCCGTACATGTTTAGGGTGTAATGTATCCCAAAGCCTGGCACTCAACAGATGTGGAAGGAGCCGTGGAATCATTTGCCATTTATGTTACATGTTATTTCCAAATTTAACAAATCTCGTAGCCCAGGAAGGAGGAAAGGATTTGACATGCAAAGGTACATAAAGACAATGCAGTGCTACAAGAGCTATTTAGGTAGCAGATCCCTGCAGCTGCTTTTCAAAGCTTTAAAGAGCTTTGGTTTTGCTTGAAAAAGCCTGAGCATTGCCTCAAACCCTTTTAAACTAATTTAAACAAAGTTTATAGAGGCTGCAGCACTCTGATGGGCAGCATAATGATTTGTACTATGCTATGCATTCCTGGCTTTAGCAAGGCCATGAGCTGGAAGGATGCTGGAGGCTGTCCCACAAATTAATCAGAGTCAGGTCTATTGTGTTGTCTGGCTGCATTTTACTACTCTAACCATACAGCTTATTGAGGTTTCAAGAAAACCCTTGAATCTTTGCTCATTAAGGGAGATTGAAAACATAAGTAGATAACTTTCCTGGCCTGGTTCTGATCCTGCTTAGACCAATTCCACACTAAGAAATCAACTGTCTTTGGTGGAGTCATGCCTGATTTACACCAGTGTACAGAGAGCTAACTCAACCCTCCCAATTTAATTAGAGTAAATCATACTTCATTCAAACCACAATTACAACAATTAGTTTTGGGACAAAGACAAACAAAAGTAATAAATGAAGGTATGATTCAGTGAGGTTTCTCTCTGCTTATTGGTTGCCAGGACTCTTTATTTCCCCCTCTGAGGCATCCGTCGAGGCACACACTACTACAGGAGTTGACAGACTATTCTTCAGGCCACTGAGGGGATGTTGACACAGCAGTTAAACACCCGTGGCTGGCCTGGGTCAGCTGACTCGGGCCTGGGCTCCAGGGCTGTGAAATTGTGGTGTAGATGTCCAGGCTCGGGCTGGAGCCTGAGCTTTGGGATCCTGTGAGGTGGGAAGAGTCCCAGAACCCGGGCTCCAGCCTGAGCCCAAACATCTACACAGCACTTTTATAGCCCTGCAGCCTGAGCCTGAGTCAGTTGACACAGGCCAACCATGGGCATTTAATTGCTGAGTACAGGTACCCTAACTTCCATTCTTTTTTTCTGCATCTACGCCAGGCAGTTATAAGAGACTGCAAAGTTAGTCCCTGAGAGGCTTCGGGGGTGAAGTGCTGGCCCTATTGAAGCCAATGGGAGCTTTGCCATTGACTTCAGTAGAGGCAGGATTTCATCCCAGAAGTATTAGCATTGTTTCTCAGTTTAATACCAGTATTCGTATTCGAAAGCCACAGCTCTCAGTTATAAACAGTGTAGGCCACAAACCTGGTTTCTTTCGCAAGAGGGGGAAAAGGAAAATACAAACAGTCTACAGAATGCGAGTGAACTTGAAAAACAGAGCAAGAGCAGAACAAGATGAAGGAAGAGAGTGACAGTTATATGCACAGTTTAAAGTACATCACAGACTTTGTTTTCTTACAGTGCAATAATAACCAGTGTCTTCCGGGTCACAATGAGGACAGCCTTTGTCTGTATTTCAGCACATAGAGCATGTAAAAATCCTCAAAGCTAATTTGGCAACAGCCCCACAAACAAAAAGGCCTTTCTCAAAAATATTTGTTCTTGCCGAACGTGGCTGGCATATCCTTGTCATAACAGAACCTACAGGCATCATACCATCGGGGCCAAGGAGGTAGATTATTACCCAGAGAGGAGAGGACACATGGAGGTTGATAATTTGGATTTTTACATGGGTGTATGTTTTTGGGTTCAGGCCAAAAACCTATTTAACTTTAATACAAGGTGGAAAACGAGTTAATCATAAAAGCTTCTTTTTTCTATGGTATATAAATTTCAGTGAAATCTGATTAATTTTTACACCCATGTGGTGCTGCTAAGCAGTTGAGAATTTTCTAGCCTCGCTTTGTGCCACAGCTCTGATCTCATCTTCCCTCATTCCACTGACTGTCAAGGATATCACACCTTGGTGCCATATATGTCACACACAGTTGCCATATATGTTACACACAGTTGCCATATATGTTACTCACAGTGCCTCACAGGCCTTCCAAGCAGTGCTTAATTTGTAATGAAAGAGGTGACAGGGCTCAAGCAATTTTTTTTACATTCATAACTGATGCAGCAGAGGTGCCAGGACTAGGAACTGCCAAGAGGTGCTCGGCCCTGGCACAATGAAACACTGCTGCCAAGGGATACATCCCATCTAGGGCCTTAGCTGATAATTGGTGGTTGTACTTCAGGTTAGCTACCTATGTCAAGTGCAGGGGAAATGCTGTTTAGTTAATACGGTTGCTTTTATATAAACAATTTTAGTAAGGGTTGGATTGCGTCCCATTTCCGCTGAACTTGATGATGAAAGAAGCTGTCCTAAGTAAGCATAAATGAAACCAAATAGGAGAAGCAAACTGATTGCAGCACCGCAAGTTTGAACAGTGAGGGCTGATTTTAAACAACTCTTATTATATCCTGGGGAAGTCAGCTGTGTGGCATCACTGTTTTAAATGGGTTTACACCAGAAGTGTGCCAAATAACCCGAGAGTCATGTGAATGGCAGAGAACATGATCCACAGGAGTTGCCAACTCACAGGTAGTGAGAGAATTTTTGCTACTTGTTGCAGCTGGTACTGTAACTGGTAAAAAGGTGTTGCCCCTATAACAACTTGCAGCTTGTTGTGTTCAGAAATGTTGAAGATTAACTTTAACAAGCTGATTGCTGACAAATGTGCCAGACAAGGTACATCCTGTGCTGCCAGACATGCCCTCTTGATTTTAATTATTATTTGTATTACAGTAATTTGATGGCTGCCATCTTGGCCAACATACTGAAGATTGAATCAGGGACCTCCAGAGCTAAAAGCATGAGCTGCTGCAGCTTGAGGTAAAGCGCTCTATCTGGGGCTGTAACACACTCATATCCTCTGTGGATCAGGCAGAAGGGTGGGGGGACCTGTAACACACACACCAGCAGGTTACTGTAGTAACTAGCCAAGATTGGGGCCCACTGCGCTACATAATTTTCTAGCGAGGGACAGTCCCTACCTCAAAGGGCTTAAAATCTAAATAGACACGACAGTCTAAAGCCAGGCCCACTAGGAATGCTTTGCCAGAATAGCTATACCAGTATATTATGGGCTCCTATTGTGAATGAATCTGATCCTGAGAAAACTGCTTTTGCTGGCATAGCTTATTCCAACCCAGCAACCCCCATCCCCTCCAGCAAACTAAGCTACACTGGCAAAAACACAGATTTGCTGGTATCGCTGCATCTACACTAGGGGCTTTTGCCAGCACAGCTCTGTCAGTCACAAATCACCCCTCATGACCAACATCGCTCTACCAGCAAAAGTTTGTAGTATAGACATAGCCTAAAGCTCAGAGAGGAAATAGAGGCATAGAGAAGTAAAACATGTGGGAGGATCACACAGAGCTCAGAATAGACCCAGGTCTCCCAGTACGGTGCAGTAACCACTGGATGAGACTGCCTACCCATTAAACCCATATTAATGTACTATGAAGACGAGTCTCTCTCTCTCTCTGTCACTGCTGCAGCACACTGTACTGTTATGTAATTTCTGGCTGTGGAGCATGACCGTTTGGGATAATCATCAATGCAAACCTATGCAGGCTAAACAACAACAGGCAACATTTTAATCTAATATTTCATCCTTTCTGTAGATACAAATACAGGCTCTACTGATTAGCCCATCAAGTCTAGTATCCTACCAAGGTTAACATTAGCTGCTGCTTCAGAGGAGGGTGACAGACATATAAAAAATTTGTGACAGACATATAAATGTAAATATATTTATAAATATATATAATATGCGACAGACATATAAAACCAATTGTACAATCTTGTATAGTACATAAGGAAGAAATCCTTCACACAGGCACTGCAGCTTCACACTTTAAAGCATGAGGTTTAATTTTCTGTGACAGTTTAGTGTAGGTCTGTATACCTCTCTATCAATCTGCAAACTCCATTCGGTTTTGTGAATGCCATTTTGATTATAAACTGTCCTCTACTCCTCACTTTTGCACTGAGCCTCCATCCTGAGCTGGGATACTCAGAAGGTGTAAGAAAAATCCTCAGACCAGGTAGAGGCGCTAACAATGGGAAAGCTATCAAGAGTCATCAGCGTTGGTGGTCTTCTATTCAAATGGGTCCACCCTAGAACTGTAGGCTGATTGCAGTCCAGGGGAATCAAATTTCCCAGCTGGGACCCCAGAAGGGACTACAGGTAAGTAGCTGATCACCTGAAGGGAGGTTTGAAGCTGCTTAGTGATCACCTGATAGAGGAGTCTAGAACTCTAAAGGTCAGATCTTCTTGAGCTTGGAAGGCTCTCTCTTTAGCCATCCATCACCATGAATAGGAAGACTGAGCAGGAGGGGTGGGGGTGCAGGAAGGTCCTGAGACCATGAAAGAACAGTAACCCAAAGCCAGACGACTCTTGGAGTGGTGAGGACACTGTGGGGAGGGGTTTGGAAGCTGCAGCAAATTCATGTTGCTATGATATAGCTGTGGTAGCACGTAGAATGGAAGCAGATGCTCATTATTTTTGCCTAGATCTGTAACTCTTGTGCTTTGTCTACAAGAGAAGTGTGTCTGGTTCACAAGTTCCTTTGCAAAGTCTGTGTTCCCATATTTTAACTGTCATGAGGTCCCCAAAGGTTAAAACAGTGAACTGGGGAAACCCATGAGGATGCAGCTCTGGGGTAGGGTGTGCTTAAACTACTAGACAGATGAAGTATCACCACTGGTCTTGGGGCCTAAGGCAGCTGGACAGTGGGATCCCACAGCTCAAGAAGGGGGTCTACTCCCTAGAGTGTGTTAGAGGTAGGACTATGAGATAGCGTCTGGAAGCTGCTCAGACTCAGGGCTTGTCTACACTTATCAGGGGATCGACACGCTGCGATCGATGCATCGGCGGTCGATTTATCGGGTCTAGTGAAGACACGCTAAATCGACTGCAGATCGCTCTCCCATCGACTCCTGTACTTCACTGGATCGAGAAGAGTAAGGGGAGTCGATTGGAGAGCGTGCCCATCGACATCACGTAGTGTGGACCCCACGGTAAGTAGATATAAGCTACATTGACTTGAGTTACGCTATACACATAACTCAAATTGTATAGCTTAGATCGACTTTTCCCTGTAGTGTAGAGAAGGCCTCAGTAGATTGAAATGCACATGAAACCCCAGGGTTGGATGCAATACTGTAGGCTGGTGTCTGACCTCAAGGGAGAGTTCAGCCAGGGCTTTACTATTCCCATAGAACTGTTATACCGTCAGTGTCTACAAGTATGCCCAGAGCACTGGACAGGCACAGTTTTACAAAGCCAAATTAATAAAATAGAAGTTTATGGTAATAAAACTATGCAGCCCTTTTCAAAATAAAATCCAGCTACTGTATTTGACTTGACCACCGGCAGCAATACACTGCAGAGGCTACCTATATATTCCATAAGTAGTAGTGCATTTTATTGGTTCTAGCTATAATACTCTAATTTTAATATGAGTTACTCACCTCTACCTCGATATAATGCTGTCCTCAGGAGCCAAAAAATTTTACCACGTTATAGGTGAAACCGCGTTATATTGAACTTGCTTTGATCCGCCGGAGTGCGCAGCCCCGCCCACCCAGAGCACTGCTTTACCGCGTTATATCCGAATTCGTGTTATATCGGGTCACATTATATCAAGGTAGTGGTGTAGTAACATGTTAAAAAATTGCCAAGGTTCTTGGCACTGTTGACCAAATTTAAAAATACAAATGTGTTCTTCTGTTGTTCTGTGGGATTAGATAAAAAGGAGCAGATGTTTTCCTTATAGCCTTCATGATCTTGAAATAACTCTGACAAAACCCCCTCAACGTTTTCAATTTTGCTGGCTAAACAACCCTAGCCTCATCAGTCTCTCATCAATATGCAGGTCTCATTGTCTTTTTATTACCTTTCTCTAACAATTTTCAATCCTTACTGTTACATTCATGGTCTTTCAGCTTGTAGATTTAGAATATGAAATTTGACTTGGTTTTGGATTCCTATAAATGAACTCTGAACACCAGCCTTGAGCTGCATAAAAGTCTATAAAACAATGTCATGGAAATAAAATGTTGTTGATAGTGTAAATAAAAGAGTAGAATTTACTACAAGATATTAAGCCAGCAACAACATGCCTCAAGCACTGCAGGTTTTCTGGTGAAAATATTAGTTATTAATTCTTTGTTAGGGATTAAGGCAAATTCAGGAAAGCAAACAGGAGGTTATGAAGGGAATTTTCCTGATTTAGAATCTCAGTGATAGAGATACTGGTCTACACAGTTGATTGATCAGCAACAACTTGATTAGGAAGTTTCACTGTTATTAAAGCTGCCAGGGAAAAAGAGGGTGGGAAGAGTGGGACTTGGCAATCCATTATTACAAGCCATTGAAGCACATGCACTGAATGTTGGGACCCTGGAATCTTGTGTATCCAAACAATGCAGTGTTACGTTTGTGGATGTCTGGGAAACTAAACACTCACACCAGCAGGTGTTCATATAACAGCACAATAGAATTTACCATGTAAAGGAACAAGGAATATAATTTAAGAGAATTCAGGGCATCTTACAACACTCAGACAAACTAAGCAAAGCATTTAAGAGTATTTTCTTTTCCTTTACAGGTTGCTGGCATATATGTGATCTGGTATTTTCTTAAGGAATGTGATTTCCAGTTCACAAAGATAAGATTATTTCTTTAATTATATCAGTATTGTGCCCTTACATTGGTTATATTTATTTTTACTGTAGATAAAAATGCCAACAAAATTGATGTTGTAAAGAATATCCTTGCTATTAATACCGATTTAACTTGTACATTTATATTAAGGGCCCCCTTTTAAAAAAAATGGGCAATTGTGCACCTAATTTCTTGCAACCATTTGCGTTTGCACATGCCAATAGCAAGTTAGACACTTAATTGACCATTTGCACATCCAGATATCCAACTTGCATGTCTAATATGGTAACTGCTCATCAATTATGTAATTCTTCACCTGCATTTTTGACAACCAGTCTGGGAGTGAGGGAGGTCCAGCTCGCTCCCAAAACATTCAGAGGAGTAACAAGGTCTGTTGCTCCTTTAAAAACACAAAAGCACAGCAACTTGTGACTTTAACTGGAGTTAATAATTACTTCAAGTCAAACACGGTACTGGGTTGATTTAGAATAAAAGTAAAAAGTTTATTTGCTCAAAAAGAGAGCAGGTTTAAGTGAGTTCAGGTACGAGGGGTAAAGTCCCAAATGGTTACAAACCAATAAAAATGAAAAATGCTTTCTAGTGACTAAGACACAACAAAACTACAGCCTTGGTTCAAGGTAAGATTCTTACTACACCTCCTTCCAGCAAGATGGCTGATGACTAGGGTTGCCAGTTTTGGTTGGATATATTCCTGGAGGTTTCATCATATGACACAATCTTTAATTAAAGATTGATCTTTAATTCCTGAAGACTCCAGGACAATCCTGGAGGATTGGCATCCCTACTGACCACCCCTTGGTCAGGATCTCCCCAAAAGTCCAAAGGATGGGAGGAGTTCCTTTGTCGTCTTAGGTGAAAGATGATGTGGGGTTCTTTGCCCGTCTCTTTTATAGTCCAGTGAACTTTTGACATGTACCTTCTCAAAGTCCAGTGCTCCTGCGGTGAGGAAAGGTGCCACGGAGTCTGACAGAGAAGGTTCCTTTCTGGTTTCTTCCCGGCGGATGCTTTTTACAATGCAAATTGATCTGTCCCTGCAGCCTCTGATATGCCAATGAATGGCTTCTTGACTGTGATTGCACCTAGATGGAGGTGATGGCCTTTCCTTTGCCTGGAAAAACTGGTTAACCCACTCCCCAGACTTGTCTGGTTCAAACACATTTTAGTCCCATATATCCTTTACATTTATACAGTCCTTTAGGCATTTACCGTACATACATATGCAAAAATATTAATCATCAGTGTATTATTGGTTTTCCAATGATACCTTACATGACACAAGTGAAGGCCTGCTGAAACTCTCTACCTGATACCGTGAGCCTCTTGCCTTCTGGCACTAGGATGCTTTTAGGGTCATAGCAATATTTTTTGATTGGAGCAATTAATATGATATAATGTCAGTGACTGGAACATGGGCAGTCATGCCCAGTGGCTAGAGCAGGAGTCAGTAGTCAGGAATTTGAGTCAAAGGTCAGACTGAAGTCAGAAGTCAGGAATTGGAGCCGAGGGCCAGGTCTAGGTTGCCTGTACAGGCACAGGCACTGTTGTAACCATGGGCAAATGCTTTGAGCAGCCACTGAACTACTGTTGCTGCTGGTCTTAAGCTCTGGTCTGCTGACTCTTCTGCCAGTCAGGCAGTGTAGCCCATCAGGCAGCCTGCTACAGGCCAGCTGCACTGTTAGGTTCCCCAGGGACTGGCTCTGCTGCAGGCCCTGATTCCTGACATATAATGTCTCTTGAAAACCTAATCTAAAATTTATCTGAAATCAGCTTCTGCATGAAAGTTTTTATACGAACTGAGGATGGTCTGAAGAACCATAAACAGAACCTGGATTTCAATGTTTAAACTTAGGCATGTGCTCAAGTCCTTTGCTGAATTGGGGCTTATAGGGCTCTGGTGCAATGGCAAGTTATTTAGTATTTAAAATATTTTTAGTGCCTGGAGGCTTCACTGCAGTATCCAGGACTCATTGTGCTAAGTACTGTACAAATATGTACTGAACAGGTAGTTGCTGCTCCAAAGAGCTCACAGGCTTGGTTTATATCAGTTTGAAATGGACAAATGGAAGCGGGGATGGGAGCTAGGCAAAAAATTTTGACAAATAGTTTATTCACCAAAAAATGCTGTTTTGGTCACTCTGAAGTTATCTGCAAATTTGGGATATAATTTCCAAACTTTTCCCCTCCCCTCCAAGATTTAGGTGGCACAAAATGGCAGCAGCAGAAGCCCACCTTACAACTTAGCCCAGTGACTAGCACCCTCCCCTGGGATGTGGCAGACCTGGCTTCAGTTCCCCCTTTTGCCTCATGTGGAGCAGGGATTTGAGGTTGAGTCTCTTACATTGCAAGAGAGTGTCCTAACCACTGAGCTATAGGAAAGTCTGGGGAAGGGCTCCAGAAGTGTCTCCTGTTGAAGAAATTTCACTGTATATAAATAAATATACAGTGTTGTTACAGCCATGTTGGTCCCATTATACCAGAGAGACAAGGGGGTGAGATAATATCTTTTATTTGGACCAGCTTCTGTTGGTGAGAGAGACAAGTTTTCAAGCCACACAGAGCTCTTCTTCGGGACCTTTGAAAGCATGAAAGCTGGTGTCTCTCACCAACAGAAGTTGGTCCAATCAAAGGTATTACCTCCCCCATCTTGTCTTTCTATAAATAAATAGTTACAAGAGCAGAGGTTTAAATGTAGTTCTCCTGCCTCCTAGGTAAGTGATTCTATAGACTGGTGGTCAGGGCATTCTCATTCACTGTCTCTGACTAAAGGACTACTTCCAGGGTACCCAAGCACTATACATTTTCTTATCGTGTAATGCATAGATGGTACAGAAAGTGTGAGATTTTTTTATTTTTTGATGGGGGGGGGGAGGGGTTGGGTTTGTAACTTAGTGACTGATTCTGTTTGGAGTTATTAAATAACTAACTCCCCCAGAAATCACTTTTCAGAAAGGCTAACTAAAGATGTCTAATCTGTAGTTTCTAGGTCAAGCCATTTTAGAAAGATGATGAATTAAAAAGAGCTGGGAACAATTTCAAAATGTCAACAACATTTTTAATACTGCAACTTTAAAAATCTGATATTGCAAACTTCCCACAAATGAGATGTGGAATGTGAAATTTCTTGGGGATTGGCATTTCTGGACGGAAGGTGTTGTAAAGGGTAGATTCAACTTCAGCTAATTGGATTCCAGCTCTTCTGTACTAGTTCTAATTCTTTCCAGAAACATAATTTTGGAAGTGTCATAAGTGCTGCTTATTTATGTTCCAAGGACCAAATTACTGGGCACAATATACAGTAATTTAGGGAAACTGGTCTCAAGCAATCAATACACCCACCTTTTCAGTTACAAGGTCTCAGGGGATCCACCTCTGTTACAAAATAGAGCAGTGTTTCACAAATGCTAAAGTTTCCTGTTGTTTTAGCTTCACTTCTACACTTAATTTCATTCCTTGTTCTCTTAATTGTCACAATCTGCACACATGCATTAAAGCAAACCAGGAGAAAAAAATGAAAGCCTTTGGATAATAGCCACTTTTCAAAAGCGTAATAGCTTGAGCATTTAACAATTTATTTTTGAAATACCTCCAAGCAATTTGATCAGATTGTGATCTAAATATTGAAAATATATTTTTAAGCTGACATTGTCAGAATTTTAAAGATGCAAAAGAGCAACTAAAAACTGATACATTTCTAATAGTCACTGCCACAAAAAAGTCAAACTAATATTAAATAACCTTCTTAATATACTGAAAATTAGCCCAGCTATAATTTCCTAGCCCAGAAATACTGAGACAGCCTCAAGGGCTTAAGTCTAACAATTTAAACTCACTGTTTTAAAGCCGTATGCAATGATGTTGTAGCCATGTTGGTCCCAGGATATTATTTTAAAATTGTACTTTTGAATATTTTAGGTAAGCAAATTATGTCAGATAAGTACTTTGAACATATTACTTTGTTACCCTTTAATACGTTCAAATATACAGTTTCGGTTTTGACACAATCAAGAGGTTTCTGAAACTTTACAAGCCGATTTCTTGGAATCCATGTGTTTGACTCTCAGGAAGTAAACACCATTAGGGCATTGTATATATTGTTCCTGTAAATCAGAAAATGCTCCTCAGAAGTGCCAAAAAGAAGGGGGGAGAGGAAAAGCCTCAAACATCTAAAAATAAGCCCATTCATGCCACGCTCAAAGGAATCTGTCAAAAAGGAAGAACTACAAAGATAAATTACCTCTGTTGTTTGTAGCATCTGACAAACTGGAATAACCTTTCCTGACCGCTGAGCCTGTTCCCCACCTTTGTGCAATGCTGCTGAATGCTGTTAAAAGGAGGATTCATCTTATCTCCACGGCAGCTGCATTTCAAAGTGGGTGGTGAAGCTACCCCTACACATGATCTCTCTCTACTAGTGAAAGCTAAACTCCTGTAATTAATGGTGCCACAGGACTCTCTGTTGCTTTTTACAGATCCAAAGTACTTCAGAGATCCTCAGATGCTGCAGAAATGCAAATTGCTGTTACCACTAACACCAGCCCAAATTGCCCCACCTTTTCTCCCCAGTGGCTTCACATGCATATAAAACAGGAGGATTGACAGAAAAGAGCTCTTGAAACCTAATAGGAAAGGTACTTATGGGTAGAGGAACAATTGCCCAAAACTCAGCCTGTGGGACATCCGCCAAGGGGAAAGAACAGTGTAACAAATACAATTCTACCTCCCCCTGCCAGGATCTACATGCAGGTGAACACAACCTTGCTGTCAATGGCATGAAAGATTTTTGATGGCTCTAAATGAACTATCATGGACACTTGAATAGGAAATTATTACCCAGATAAATTAAAATAGCAAATTCTTTGCACCACATCTTGGGTTAAAGCCATACTGGAAAAGGTCAGAAGTAGTCAGAAAACTCCAGAAGGCAACAAAACCTTCCCCAAAAACATGAAGTGAGAGGCTAGATGATACCTTTATAAAAATGTAACTGATTTCTGCAATAATGCTCCACAAATACTACAGATTGCAAGACAGAGGTTTCTGTGCACTTTGGATTGTTACTGTAAAACACAATAGTATTATTTTATAAGAGTAATAAAAAAGACTGCAGCATCAAGACGTGGTTTCTTAAGCAAGAGCCTAACAATTGCTAATGTTAGGAAACACAGACCTTTGCCTTCTTCAAGAGGGAAGCATTGACAATCTCAGCAAACATTGAGCCCATTAGATTTAATTAGGCTTCACCTTGCAGGCCACCTGGTGAATATCCACTGCCTATTCATTCCATGCCATCTTTGCTGAAGCTGCCAGCGAAAATAGCAGTTAGAGCCAGGTAGGTTGGTGGTTTTGTGATGTGAATGCTTGACCACATGCTACTACATGGAGTTCTGCTAAACAGCTCATTTCACACAAGGCACTGAGTAATCATCTTAGATGGTAACTCTGAGTTATGGCAATTTCTTGCAATATCTTTGGGAGATATTATTGAATTAAGTTTAAGTATCTTGGGAGTCCATAGTACTAAATGCAAAGACTATGTATTATTGTGGGCCTAGAAGATCAATGGACTATATTGAACAATGTGGCAGACAAGGATGAACTTTTGAGATAATTTTATACAATTTTATTCCCCCTGCTGACACTCACTTGTTAACTATTTGAAATAGGCCACCTTGATTACATTGGCCTCATTAGCACTACAAAAGTAATTTCCACCCCTTCTTATCAACTGTTGAGAATAGCCCACTTCCACCTTAACTGAATTGGCTCATTAGCACTGACCCCCCACTTGGTAAGGCAACTCCCATCTTTTCATATACTGTGTATTTATACCTCTCTACTGTATTTTCCACTCCATGCATCTGATGAAGTGGGTTATAGCCCACGAAAGCTTATGCCCAAATACATTTGTTAGTCTCTAAGGTGCCACAAGGACTCCTCATTTTTCTTTCTTTTTTTTTTTTTTTTGTGAGACAATGTGTGTGATGTGGATTTTCTGGGAAGTATCGAGGGGGAGGTGAATGCAAGTTTCCTCCCCTACCTCTTTGAAGCTATGCTCTGATGAGGGGGTTACTTCTTCTCAGAGTCCCAAGATTAAACGCCCAAACTGTATATAGGAGTGACTCCCAGATTCATAGGAGTGCTTGTTCTAACAGCTGTTATGAATTTGATACTACAGAAAAACCCCTTGGTGGGGACTGAAGGACTGATCACCTGCCAGTGCCCATGTCAGAGTTGGGGTGATCTCTGGTAAGCTTATTAGCATGCGTGTCGGTTCTTTTAAGAACATAGGAACGGCCACACTGGGTCAGACCAATGGCCCATCCAGCCGACTAGCAGAGGGTCCATCAGGCGGCGGAAATCTTCTGAAGAACGCAGCAAGAGGTCAAAATATTTTGATTTTGCGAAGTCCTTTGGATCACTAAACCAGATTACAATGAAGAAATTCTCCTGCATTACCAATGATGAAGCCAAATCAATGACAGAAAGAAATCTTGCCGTTTTAGGGTCATGCGAAATACACAGAACTTTAGATTTTTAGCAGCAAGTTTTACGCACAGTGACACGTAAACTTGCATGAAAGCTCTGTTTTTTTATTTCTGACAAACATCCCAGCTTTCATAAGCGCGCTCATGCACAAATCATTCCAGGTGAGAGTCCATGCCTTTAGAAGGCACAGCACAGAATTCGCAGCCCAGGTGGAGGGGGGGCTAAGGTGGCTTTAAGCCATTGCAACCATGGGCTGCTTCAGGGGTTGGATTGAGAGAGTCTTGAGGGGCCTAACGCACAGCAGCCTCACCAGGCTTCCCTATGTATGGCAGTGCAGTGTAAACTCTTCACAGCCTGCACACCGTGGTCCTGCCCCCAACACACCCCTCCTGCCCAGCTCAACCCTGGCACATCCTGTACAGTAGGGCTTGCGTGGAGTCATTGGAAAGCAGCCTTATGACCGTCTTCCATAGTTCATGCACCAGGGAAATCCTCCCCCAGATGGACATGGGGGTCCTTTTACGCAACATAAAGGGGCTGCAGTGGGCACGAGGATCTCAGCCTGCATCTCTTCCTCACTCCCTTTAAGTCTCCATGAAAATGGAAAAATTCTCTTCTTAAACGTTGCAATGATTTCATGTAATGTTGTCATTGCCTGTAAAATGAAGACTGCCCTTGGTCTGAGTGAGTTACCTAACGCAGTTCCCCAGTATATCCTGTATTTTGGATGTGCAAATCTAATCCCCCTTCGGCATTTCGGATATACTGTAGAACTGAGAGATCAAATGTGATATTAACAACTGCAATGAAATTGCTCCTAAAGGAGTAAAGCTGTGGACTGTGCTGTTTACATTCTCGTTTCTATTAACATTAACAAGGGCATTTTAACGATTAAACTGTTTACAAACATGTATTATGCACACTGCGGTAGCAACTGGAAGCCCCAGTCAAGGATCAGGCCCCATCATGCTAGATGCCCTAAACATAATAAGCTGACTGCTCCAAAAAAGCTAAAAATACACAGTGCTTACAAATAAACTAGACTTGTCTCACATTCAAGCAGTGTAGTGTCCACTGACCTGTTCATTAAGAAAGTCCTTCATGATGCCGTGTGGCAGGTTCCAGAGATCCAGCAGACAGACAGTTAATAAACTCCCCAGTCACTTCTCCTCTAGCCCATATGCACCCAGGTGAGAAGGATCAGGGTAATGAGGCAGGGCTTCTGGCAGAGCACTCAGAAGCTAAGGATTTATACTGCTGAGCCTTAAAAGAAGGGGATCCCTGGGAGAGGGAAGGGAAAATAAGTGAGGTTACAAGGGAATGCGCTACCCAGGGTTTTTAAGGCTACACAGCTGCCTCTATGCAAGGCTAAGAGGGATTCTGTTCTCTTCCTTGCCGAAGCAGAATCATTTTGTTTGCCATTGATTAAAAGCCCTAAGGTGATTTGGTTTGAGTTTTGACTTTTTAGAACCTCTTTATCAAACTCCTGGGAACAAACACTTGAGGATAAAGCCTGGGTGGGTGGGACTCTTGGGAGGATCTGGCTGACTCTCAGCTTTCAGACCCTCCACATTTCAAGGACATCTCTCAGGGCCACTCTCTAGTGATCTGCTCCTGTAACTCTTCCTGTGTCGGGGAGCCCTACCCATAGGAACTCTAACCCTAGCTCCAAGTACCCTAACAATTGGAACTCTAGCCCTAGGACAGCGACCCCGCAATGTTTCTTCTAATTTTTTTATGTCCATGTGCGGAATGAATTTTGTTATGTGCACCAACATGGAGGTGATGTGTGACACAGGTCTGCGCTGGGGCCGGCAGGGAGGGGCGCCTCTCCCCGCCGCTGCAGGTCCGTGCTGGGGAGAGGCATCTCTCCTCACTGCAGCCCTGAGCCCCTGCATGGGGCTTAATAGGCAGCCGCACAGCTTAGAGGGAACTAAGGCAGGGAGCCCTACACATAGGATCCCTAACCCTAGATCCAAGTAGCCTACTCATAGGAACCCTAACCATAGCTCCAGGTACCCTATCCATAGAAACCCTAACCCTAGTTCCAAGCTGTGACCCGAGGTGCCTAGAGTAGCCCACACTGAAAATGCCACGGTCAGGGCAGGCTGCTAAAAGGAGAGCAGATTCTGCCAAAACTGGTGGCTAACACTGAAGTTAGATTCACCAACCAGCCACAATCTGCTCCTGATACCCCACACTGGTTATCAAGAGGCCAAAAAAAGAAAGAAATCACACAGCCCCCTTTATTGCATTCCAGTTCTCTGGCTCCCAATCAACACCTAGGTCCAGCACAGTGAGAAGTTATTTCAAAAACTCTACTCACTATACAAAATGTTCTTCTGAACCCCAAAGGGCCAGCCACATCCAACAGGCTAGATAGTGCTGGTGTTAATCTGTCTGGGGGAGTCACCCAGAAACACAGCACAAGTTTGAGATACCAAAATACCATATATATTTATAACTCCCGATACAAAGATGATAAATACATATAAACAAGATGATCATACTTAGCAAATCATAACTTTTCCACTGATAGCTTAACATGGCATATCTCGTAAGAGTCACTGCAATTTTGGTCACCATAATCCCTACAGCGTCACACAATACCCTGCCCATAGGACCCCTAACCCTAGGGCGAGAAGCCCTACCCATAGGACCCCTATCCCTCGCTCGAAGTACCCTATCTCAAGTGAGTAGCAGGCCCCGGAAGCAGCTGCTTTGCTAGTCTAATACAGGGGTTCTCAAACTTCATTGCATCACAACCCCCTTCTGACAACAAAAATTACTACATGACCCCAGGAGGGGGGACCAAAGCCTGAGCCTGCCCAAGCCACACTGCCCTGGGTGGGGGAGCCAAAGCTCAAGAGCCTGTAACCTGAATCCCACCGCCCAAGGCTGAAGCCCTCAGGCTTCAGCTTCAGCGCCGGGCAGTGGGGCTCGGTCTTGGGCTTCAGCCTTGGGCCCCAGCAAGTCTAACGCCAGCCCTGGCAACCCCATTAAAATGGGGTTGTGACCCACTTTGGGGTCCCAACCCACAGTTGAGAACATTGTACCAGAGAGACAAGCTGGGTGAGGTAATATCTTTTATTGAACCAGCGTCTATTGGAGAGTGTTAAAGTGTAAGCCCTTTGCCTGAATCATATTAACAGGGTAAAATTGGCTTCTCTTTTTCAATATGTATGAAGAAAGCCTGCAAGATTGCTTTGGCACATCTCAGTTATCAAGCAGCTATTAGGTATTTATTTGGACAGAGTTAATTGAAACCTGGAGATCTCTACGAATAGCTGAATAAAAACATTGTGTTCATTGATTGCATTTTACTGATTATTTACAAGTGCAACTACACTGTTGTGTTTATAGACCATATAACTCTCGATTTTCGTGCACTAGAAGAAATAGTAAGATATCTGCATTCTGAATGATACAAGGGAATGTTTAAATTTTGATGTGGAAAGATTTATTTGCTGGAAATAAAATCCAGAGGAGGTTTTAAAAAAAGTTTTTATTTATTTTAGTCTACATTTTTGGCCAGATTTTGTCTCTTTAAATAAATCGCAATTACTTTCATATGCAAATACACTGACTATTTTTAAGCAGCTAAGTAGGCACCACTACTAGTTGTACTGAATATGCACTTGCATGCTTAGAGGGCCACACCTTGAGGCCAGGCTGCTTACTTTTATTCTCCAAAGCCGATGTGCTTAGTTGACTATAGTAGAGCTGAAATTGGTGATTTTTTCCCCCAAATAGTTTTTCCCCCCAAAATGTTCAATATTTCATGTTGTTTTCTGCCCTGAAATATCTTTATTCCAAATTTTAGAGTCTTTTCACTTTGAAACCTGGAAAGCACATACACACAACTACTGAGCACTGGAAAGGTCACTAGTGCTCCTCCGCCCCGGGTCCTCCTGTCCCTTTTCACTCTGCACCTACCATTGTGTAATAAATGCAGTAGCAGGCTTCTTACTGAGGTGTCACAAGTGTAGGAACAAACCAGTCTAATTCTGCATTTTTTCTGAGTTTAATTAGTGCTTGTTCCTCTACTGGCCCTTCCAGATTGGTTTATGTTGGCCCTTGTACACAAAGGCTGGAGACTCCTGTGTAAGAATATAGACATGTAGCATAACTAGTGTGTACATATACCACAATAGGTGATTTCATTCTGAAAAAGATCTGCCACATATGTACAATCCCTTCTGATGCCCCTCAGCCCAACCTGCCATCCCCTTCACTGTTCTGAAGTCCCTCCCAAGCACGGCTTGTTTAGCGGATGGCTTGCATGTTGTGGGTTATTAAGGTTCCAAAATAGGAACTAGCAAGGAGCCGCTCTCATTTTCATTTCTGGTGCCAAACACCATCCTATTGTGCTCCAAACATTTGGCAATGAGTTCTCCAGAAGGGATTTCTACAGATTCCCCATCACATGGCTCCCAGCGAGAAACAAAAACAAAACCCCACCGATCTGCAGAGAACAGCAGCAAAGTCACCATGACTCATTTGGTTTTTTTTAGGGCCTGCTCTTGAGGGATGCTGTGTATCCCCAACTCCCAGCCACTTCAGGGTGAGCTCCGGCACTTCTCAGGATCAGGCCATAAAATACCTCTTTAGGAGGTTCCTTGTGTTCTCAGGCCCCTGCCACAGGGCTGGCTGCTCTGCCTGTACTGTACGAAGAGCAGAGTGCTTATCAAAGGAGAATCCCTAGTGACATCAAACCCAGTGTTGCAGGCAGGATCTTGACAGCATAAGGTAGCCTTGAATGGTCAGTTTCTTGGGGAAAGGGAAATATGAAAGAAGAGCAGGAGCCAGATAGAGAGAGCATGAAAGAATAGAGGTGGAGAAGTTTCTCATATTCTCTTAATCCTCACATGTGCCTCACCCCCATCAGATTGGGGCTTGCATCATTCCCCTGACCAGAATTTCCGATGCCTCCTAGGCACTGAATTTACCTTTTCATGGCTATCCTATTTTTATCTTTTTCTTCTTCTGCTTTGTCCAGGTTGGAAAGCAGCACAGCCAGTTGCTTTGGGGCCTGCAAACCAGAAACATAAGAGAAAGACGCCGTCAGTTTAGAAGCAGATCTACATGAAGAACTTCATATTACTGACAGTCTAGTTTGGCTGCTGCCAATACAATGTGTGCGCTTTGTCACAGGTGAATGCTTTTCAGTTCCATTGCAATGCTTCTGACGAGTTCAAAATGCAGCAGCTAGTTATTAATGTACGCCTCACATCATCTGAGGGAGGTAAAGAAGGGTTATTCCCATTTTACTAGGATTCTCAACCCAAAAAGTTCAAAAATCGTAAGTTACACCCCCAAAATCACAAGATTGACCCCAAAATCATGAGAATTTTTAAACAAGATTAAATCATGCTTTTGGGGTCTGTCCTCTGAAGTTTGAACTCTCCTGACCAGCCCCAATAGGTGTGTGACAGTTACAATGTTGCTAACCCTGTATAGCAGCATGACAAAGTGGCTGCGACTTGGCTCTGTTTTATTAGAGACCTGGGTTCTATTCCCAGCTCTGCCTGAAGTGATCCTGTGCAAGCTCTCAGGCTGTATCTTCACGGTGGAGTTAACACAAGTCATCTCCATTCAAGACACTCCTCCCAAGTTAGCCTAGCTCAAGTGAGAGTGGCCACGCTGCACAACGCTCGAGTTGCTGTAACCACACTGGTACTGAACTCACTCCGGTGTGGCATTAAGGCTTCTGGGGGCATATCCCATGGTTCTCAGCACCAGAGCAAGCTGAGCTGCTTTTTGAATTCTTTCCCAATGAATTGTGGGAAAACTTGCCTGTCCTTTCTGGAAACAAAGGGGGAATTGTGGGAAGGCATTGTAGGACTAGCAGCACTCAAGTGGAGCTAGCCTGCATCCACTCCGCAGAGGGATCATGTTAGCAGCTTCTCAGGTCAGCCAACTCCCATTAAAAGCTCCAGCACACTCATGCTAAGGGATTTTGTGTGTGGATGGGACAAGGACAAGCCCTGTTATCTATCAATGGGTGAACGATAGTTATCTCCCCTAAGGTAGCAGTGTGAGGCCCTGGTTGTTAATAAAGTTTGAGAAGGCCACAAAATATTAATAATTTCAGTGGAACGTACGGGACTAGAACTTATTTTTTCAGACTACAGGGCATTGTGTGGGGAGTCCCACTCTATCTTTTCCAAAATTGCATGAAGACAGGAGCTTGTCCTATTTTCATGAGTGCTTCGCAAGGAAGGCCCACAATCACGAAGCTTGAAATAAATTTGTGAGAGCTCGGAACACTGTTTTACAGACTGCCTCCCTCCCCCGCAAAAGGAAGCACAGAACCAATGTTTAGAACAAGACACAGTCTGAGGTGCAGATCAAACTTCTGAAATATTTGCCTCACACTGTAATTGGTGCATAGATTTAAATACTTACTAGGCCCTGAAAAGTGAACAGTAGATTTTATGTCACTTGTCTTTTCATAGCACAAGTGATGCCACTTGAAAATTAATATTCTCCAAATTTCATTCCATTTAACATTGTGTAAACAGCAAGAGGTTTGTCTTGCTACCATTAGAAATGGGGCCCATGAGTTGTATCACAAACCAGCGCATTTACAAATATTGCAGAGGACCTGCAAGTGCTCAGAGAACAAGGCCAGCACGTACTAAGAGCCCCACCTAGTGGCTAACTCGAGTATAAAGGGAAGGAGGTACAACGGAGAAGCAGGACTTGTAGGAAAATAACAGCTGCAGAATGACAGACTGAATAAAGTGGCTCTCAGTGCAGCAGACGTGAAGAGCATCTCTGTGTAAGCTCGAAAGCTTGTCTTTCTCACAACAGAACGTAGTCACCCACCTTGTCCCGCTAATATCCTGGGACCACCACAGCTACAACACTGCATACTGTAAGCAAGTTATTTCCCAACCTTTCAGTTCTTAACCGTGTAACTCTAATTCCAATGTAGATTTTTTTAATGACATTTCTTATGATTGTTTTAAATAATGGAAAAAGATGGAGATAAAAACATAGAAAATGGAAGCCTCACTCTCCGGGGTATTGAAGCTCTATTGATTTGCAACAAATTAGCAATAGAGCATGTAAATGTGGAACTCTTTGGCTTGACATCACCAAAATACTTTGGCCATCCCACTTTACTTGGTCTGCAAGAGACCCACCTACCTCCGCCCCAGTTAATGTTGTGAGCTTCACTGTTCCTAAGGTGCATCAGAGGGGGACTTCTCCTGCAAACGTCACAAAGTGTGTAGCCCTCCCTCTATACCTGCAGTACACTGGTCATTATACAGCTAAATCAGCCATATCTGCATGTGCAGCGCAGCCTTCTTTAGCTGAAAGCCATGGGATGTACTGTGCGTGCACAGCATACGAAAGAGATGTATAGGTCAAATCAAAAACAATTTCCACCAGAGTTTCAATGAAGGCTAATGCCATATAAAATTCTAACTTTCTGCTCACAGTTACTTTGTCTAACGACAGAGGAGACATGTGGGGGAGAAGAGGGCACATGAGGTCACGTGACCCCTCAGAGTTGCTGCTTGGCTTGTACTGAGCATGCTCACACAGACTGAGCATGCTCAGTAACATCTGTTGAAGCCACTGTCCTCACTCTGCACCGCCTCCCCCCACCATTGGCAGATATGGGTTGTCTCTGGCTGAAGAACAGTTCGAAAAGCGATCACAACACTTCATAGTGGGGAAGAATACTCCCCTGACCCCCCTACTCAAAAATAACTGACTCATGCTTGTTCAAACTCCCTCTTACCTCCCCCAGAACCACACATAAATTCAACTTCAGGTAAAGACCAAGCCTGAAAAATGTCAGCCTCGAAGATGAAAGTATCCAGAAGTTATGTGAGACTGAAAACAAGGCTAGAATGGGAACTCCTTGTCTTATGCAACTTTAGTGTCTGCTGTTGCTCCCACTTGAATACACTTATTTATTAGTCTTAAAAATTGTTAAATAAGTACAGGGAAAATAAAATAGTTAAAGAATGAACCAATCTTTCAAAATTCAAAAATATGCCAAAGAAATCACACCCCAGGCAGCAATGGCTAACTACATGCAAAATAAAAACAACTCTTATCAGACTTGCAGGCTGAGACTCCTACTGTATGTATCTGGATGACTGGAGCTTTCCACCCTTAGACCCCTCTATTCAGCCCATAGCCTATGAGCCAGGGCAATTCACCTCTACCCCAGCCAGGTTCTAGCCTAGCCCCAGTCTCTCTCTGCTAGTTGACAATCCCAACCAAAAGATGCATTCCATGCCTGTATCCCTGGCTCCCAGGAAGGGGCCAGGCAGGGAGCGACCTTCCATTGCACCTTCCAGAGTAAACACTGTGGGTTTCTACCTCATTCGAGGTTGAGAGAGTTGCGGGGAAATAACAACATATGGAAGAGTTACAAGCCAGGTTTAAGATCAGTGAGGGCTGGGCTGGCTACTAAGGTTCCAGAACTGTGCTCCTGTGTGAAAACACAGTTATAGGTATTGGCACTAAAAGAGGAGGGCGGGGGTGGGGGAGGGATTATTTGGGGAATAAAAAATGCCTGTGATACTGGACTTTTTGTTTTAACTGTCGTCATGACTTATGTCCCTTTGCATCTCCACCAGCTTGTGATTTGTCCTATAATATATTCATGATAAAACAAGCCCAACAAGAACACACCTCATCATCATTTTACATTAGCCTTTCCCTCTAATGTTTTGCATGAAGGTTAAAATGTTTTCCATACTCGAGTTCAGCTGGTTCTTCCTCTTCTTCCGGTTGTTTCTTCTCTGTCAAGAAGTGTTCAGTTATCTGAACCACAAAAAATGTTTACAAACAGGAATTTCTTGACTAAATACTTCCATCTAACAACAACATGCAGCAAATCTTAACAGTGCGGCTCTACTCCAGAAAATACTATGAAAATGGCATCTTTCAGTTAACAAGTCTGCTCCCTGTGTTACTTCTACTTCCTTTCCTGATGAGGCTCCAGTCCAGAAAAGCACTTAAGCATGTGTAACTTTAAGCCGTGAATAATTCCCGTTGAACGCCCTCCAGTTCTGAATATCCTTTCGGGATGGGGTAACTGGTACTGCACGCAGTATTCCAGGTGAGGCTGTACCATTGATTTAGGGAAAAGCATTATAATGTTTTCAGTATTAATCTCCATTGCATTTTTTATGCAGCCTAACAGCTTGTTAGCTTTTTTGACCACAGCTGTGCATTGAGCAGAGGTTTTCATTGGGATATCTACAATGATCCCCAGGTTCCTTTCCTGAACTGATAATTTAG
Organism: Emys orbicularis; assembly: GCF_028017835.1. Taxonomy (NCBI): domain Eukaryota; kingdom Metazoa; phylum Chordata; order Testudines; family Emydidae; genus Emys; species Emys orbicularis. The sequence goes on along the minus strand of NC_088683.1, from coordinate 256,098,355 downwards.
ACCTCCATAAGGTGTTCAAGTAGCTTAAATTTTTCCTTCCAGCATGCATTACTTTGGATATAACGATATTGAATTTCATTTGCTGGTGTGTTGCCCATTCACCTAGCAGGTTTAGAGCTCTCTGAAGTTCCTCACAGTTCTCTCTGGTCATGACTAACCTAGATAACTTTGCGTCATCTGCAAATGTTGCTATGTTGCTACTCATCCTGCTTTCCAATCAGTAATAAATATATTGAACACCACAGGAGCTAGTACAGAACGTTGAGGCACCCTGCTGGTAATCTGTTACAAGGATGAAAATTGCCCATTATTTAATCTTACTCTTGGCTTTCTGCCTCCTCGCCAGTCATTGATCCATGACAGTACTTTGCCTCTCTCCCCATGACTCCTTAGCTTCATTAGGAGCCACTTGTGCAGGACCTTGTTGAAGGTCTTTTTGAAATCTAAATAAATTGTCAACTGGTTCTCCTTTTGTGTCCCTAATAACACATCAATGCCAGAGGGCAAGGGATTGCCCGACATGGAGCAACGAGCATCAGCTGACCTGACCAGCTCAGAGTACCCCAACTCACTGCTGGCATAATATATGTGTAAAAGGTGTCATGTAAGGTACAGTAGAATCTCAGAGTTACGAACTGACCAGTCAATCACACCCCTCATTTGGAACCAGAAGTGCACAATCAGGAAGCAGCAGAGACAAAAACTAAAATTAAAAAAGCAAATACAGTACAGTACTGTGTTAAACATAAACTACTAAAAAAACCAAGGGGAAGTTTTAAAAAAAAAGATTTAACAAGGTAAGGAAGGGTAAGGTAGCATTTTTCTTTTGCATAGTAAAGTTTCAAAGCTAATCAATGTTCAGTTGTAAACTTTTAAAAGAAGAACCATAGCGTTTTGTTCAGAGTTACACACATTTCAGAGTTATGAACAAACTTCATTCCCGAGGTGTTCGTAACTCTGCGGTTCTACTGTATCATATGTTAAATGGCAACACGCTGGTCATCAATATTATTAGGTGGTCATGGGCGGCTGGTGATCCGGCCGCCCAGGGAACCTAACTCCCAGCCCCTCCCCTTGTGGCTGAGGCCCCGCCCCTCCCCTGCAGGAGCCCAAAGCTCCCCCATCCTGGCCCCCAGTCCCACCGCTGGACAGCCGGGGGGGGGGGGGGGCGGAGGAAGGCCCCAGCCCCGGTGCGCCACAGCCTCAGTGCCCACAGCCCCTGGGCCGCATGGCCACAGCCCCCACAGCCCCGGTGCTGCAGGTGGCCAGGCAGCGCGGTCACCGCGCTCCCAGCCCCGGGGCTCTGGGTGTCTGGTCAGCGCAGTTGCTGCAGCCCCAGCCCCGGGTGGCCCCTAGTCCAAGTGCTTGGGTGGCCGGGCAACGTGGTCGCCATGCCTACAGCCCTGGTGCTCAGGTGGCTGGGCAGCACGGTCACCGAGTCCCCAGCCCTAGTGCTCTGGGCGGCCCCCAGTCCCGGTGCTCGGGCAGCCAGCCCTGGAGCACCAGGTGGGCAGCGCGGCGCAGCTCCAGCCGCCCCGAGTCCCTGCTGGAAGCACGCTGGCCTGGGGGCGGGGCCACGGTAGGCTATTTGGGGAGGCACAGCCTATGATACCTTCCGCCTATGTAGGTGGTGTATGTATGTGTGTTATATGAAAAATTATAAAGGTGTGCTGGAAATATATTCTTAAAAGGTGTTTGTCAGGCAAGGCTGAGGTCACCTCTTTCTAGACAAGCAATGTGGTTCTGCCTGCTTGAATGTGTCTCCAATGTAAATTGAGCAAGGAGAGACAATGAAATTACGTTTACATGAAAGGCAGAACAAAGCCATCAGGCAAACCAGAGTGGAGGATTTTTAGTGTCTAGCAAAGCTCCCAGGCTTATCTTGTGAAAATGTTGTGCGGGTTTCCTTTGGGGATGAGGACTGATAGGTCAGATACAGAGTGATCACTCTGTGAAAAGACGAGTCTAGGAGCCTAAATTCATAACTTTGCTAGATGCTAAAAATCATGGTCTGAATAAAGATGCTGGATTTATGGTTTATTACAACAATCTGCAACCCACTAACCCACCTTGTTTTTCTGTGACTACTGGAGTGTTAACAGGCCCCTTCACCTTGAATGGTCCCTTAGAAAATGTGCTAGCTACTTATGCTAAACTATCTGTTCCACCTTGTATTTAGCTGTGACACTCTGAGTACCTTTCCCAGACCTGAAGAAGAGCATTTCTCTCTCACCAACAGATGTTGGTCCAATAAAAGATATTACCTCACCCACCTTGTCTCTCTAATATCCTGGGGCTGACACGGCAACACCACCACTTGCTCTTGTTTTGTTACACAACCATCTCAGTTCAGCATTTCAAATGGAAGAGTGAAATCCTATGCCAAACTAACAGGCTGGTGCTGTGTACTGTCTCTTTAAAGGAGCAGCAAACTTGAAAGGGTTTTGTGAGTGTTCTAGGGAGAAGGACTGGACACTGCAGGGCAGACGGTTTTGGGGAGACTCGGGTCTGGAAGGGCTGTTGGGGGTCACCCTGCAAGGAGTAACTAGGCGGAAGCCAGGGTGAAGCCACTTTACTGTGAGCCAGCTATTGGTGGCAGGGCTCTGAGCTAAGGCTGCACTGCACAGAAACACCCATGGTTACAGGGCAGGTGGTGACACCATCCCTTACTGACCCAGGCTGAACCCCAAAGCGTCACACCTTTATCCACTACTTTACTGATGTGTTCAAAGAATTCTAAGAGATTAGTGAGACGTGATTTTCCTTTGCTGCATTTGTGCTGGTTAAACCCTATCAGATCACAATCTTCCATATATTTTGTTACTCTCTTTTAATTATCGATTCAACCAATTTGCCAGGTACAGATGTAAGACTTACAGGTCTATCATTCTCTGAATCACCTTATTGTATTTCTGTAATGAAAGGAGGAACTGCACGTGGCCTCTTTGGATAATATCCACTCTTTATCTTGTTAATAACAGTAAACACCTTACATTTTTATAAGGCCTGCCATTCAAAGAATTTCAGAGCACATTAAAAACCTCAGTATTAAACCATACACCACCTGTCTGAGGTAAGGACGTATTCAGGCCATCACACTTATGAGGAAATTGAAACACAGAGAGGTAGCAGGCAGCTTATAGCTGATCTGGAAACAGAAGGAGAACTGTATATTCCATGCTGCTTTTCACTCTCACACCTGCCCCTTCTGGGGAAATGATGCTTTAAATAAGATAAAATCCTGTGCATTCAGGCCTGGTGGTTTTATTTTCTTACCTCCTCAACTTCATCTCTTAGGTCAATTTCCACAAAAGCAGACAGGTCTTTCTAGGAGAGAGGAGTGAGTAGAAGACAGTGAAGCATTAAATGAATTGAAAATCTTTAAAAAAAATGAAAATGAGGAAACAAAGAAAGAAAACGAGAATTAACATATGGTAAAACCTAGTAAGTGACTACCAAAGGCACTGGCCAAAATTGGGTGTCTAGCAGAGGTTTCATAGTTATTTATACCACACTCATCACTGTGGTATCTGAACATCTAAATTAAGATTCAACAGTATTGTATTGGGAGCCTTCTGAATACTTTAACATGGTTTCTACAGCCAAAGCCCACCTTCTGGAGGTGATTCTCAGTGAAGATTTCACTGTAAATATATTTTTAATTATGTTTAATTTCTTCTTTACATACCTGCCTAGACTTGAGTTCAGAAATCGCTGCTTCCCTGTTGGAGTTGGTGACATTACTAATACCTAATAAGCCACACAGGGAACATTCAGAAAAGGCAACTCCTTATCCCATTGTACATAACTGTTGTGTCTTCAGCCATTTCTTTTGCAATAGAGAATCTTGAACTCAGGTCTTGCCAGGAAGAGTGTCTTTCACAGGTCATGAACATGTTCTCGAGTCACCTGATTTGGGCCATCCTGAGGATATACCAACTCTCTACAGGCATGTGGGAAAACAGACTTTATAACATAGCAGAAGATGCTCCTGTCGAGTCTGCTGTTGCTTGAAGGCCATCATGGAGAGAGAAGAGGGCATGCTGCTGCAGCCCTTACTCAGGCAAATAGGCTCCATTTATAGACTACAGTAGGACTGAGTCCTATCTCTGGCCCTCAGGGTAGATGCACAACTGAGCTCTCCTTTGAGCAGAGCAATGGGAAAGGGTCTGGCACTAATCCAAAGCGCTGCACTAGAGTTTAACGAAAACAACAGGTAATGATCATCAGATTGAAACTGAATGCTCCATATAATGGGTCACACATATTCCTCTGAAAGTAACTTCATTCCTGCAAGAAAACCCTTTCTAGCTTCCCCCCACCTTCTTCTCACTGGAGTCTTCATCTTACAGTCACCTCCACATTTGCTCGGTTGAATGACAAGCAGTTAGTTGAATTACAGTTACTTGCCTGTACCTCCAGGAGAACTTCTTCCACTTGTAAATCTTCTGTCTGTGCTTCCTATAGGTTTAAAAGGAGATGGGACAGTTTGTAAGTGAAAGTAGAACAATTAGAAAGACTGTTTTGTGCTTTTTAAATTCATGTTTCCTGACCAATTGCTCAGCTGTGCCTACTCTAGTGCCATATTCTTCTTGACCACAGTTTCCATCCTTATCTTCCTCTTTGTCATCATCCCCTTTCTTTTTCAGCTCCACCTGGCTGCACATAAAGACATATGTACACATTAACAACCCACTGGAGTTTGACTAAAATATTCAACTCACCAACATTTCCTATAGTTTTGCTATCGAGCACAATGGCCTGATTTCCAGAAATGCTGAGCACATGCAGCTCCCATTGATTTCAATGGTGTTACACATTTTTAAATGAACTGTACAATGTGACTTTCAAGTAATTTCCCACGGTCTATGAACTGGCCAGACAGGTGCCCCACAGCCTGACTCCAGCTTGGGGACAGAGTTCCATCCACCACACTGGCCCCCGTACAATGTCTGTGTGGTCTTGCTTTACCTGGGCTATGAGATTTTTCATCCTTAGAGCGGAGCAGGCTGTCCATGGTTTTAAAGCCAAGTGCCTGTTTCTAATTCATACCTACAAAGCCCGGGTTCTACTAGCACCCAGGAGTGTCAAACCTACTTTCATCTTATTTTGATGTTTAGTGGTTGCTTACCAGTCCTCTACTTCACTTTTTGTCCTCTCTTCTGAATTCCCAGCTTCTAAAAAGGAAAGAGCTCTTTAGCAGTTTCCTTCAGACACCAAAATAACATCTTAACCATGTCTAATTTCCCTCTATCTAAGGACATTTTTGATTTCCCACCTTTTGCTGTTCTAGTGAGAATTGCTCCCCCCCCCCTCCACCTTTAAATACATTCACCGCCCTCTTATTTCCTTACTTGCTGCCCCATTCCATGAATTTTCAGGATGGCAGTAGCCTCTGCTGTTGTTCGTGCCTTTGGATGTGTCTTCACACTGCTGCTCTAGCTTGGGTCGGGGTTTGGATACCTGAGCACAAGTTTTCCCCAGCGTCACAGCATTTCAGCTCTGCTCTGTCCTTGGATGGAGCTGGTAAGGATAGCGATGTCAGACCAGCCCTTTTGACTCACACAACACTGCCCCTTGCTCTAAGCCTTTTGGGCCAACCTCTGCACTCCTGCTGGCTTACACCTAGCATCAGAGGTGGGGAGGTCCCAAAGTGCAACCTGTGGAAGGCTGGTGCCAGATGAACTTGTTTCATTTCAGGCCTCTCCTGTGAAGTAACCAGCAGGATGACAATGACACTGGGGAAAACCTGTGCTCAGGTATCCAAACCCCTACCCAAGCTAAAACAGCAGTAGTGTGAAGACATCACCTGAAAACATGAACAGCAGCAGAGGCTGCTGCCATCCTGAAAAGTCATGGAATGGGGCAGCAAGTAAGCAAATAGAAAGTAGGTGCAGGTATTTAAAAGACAGGAAGAAAAAGAAAATGTTATGAAGAGAAAGAAAAGTAAAACCAGAACAAAGCCACAGTACATAACGTTAAGGTTAGCAAATTCCTTACTTTGTTCCTACTGCACTTCTCTGGGAGAAAAAATAAGTGTTAAAGAAGGGTAAGGTGCCAATTATAGTTATTCTGGAAAGAATAGAGAGCAGTGTCTCCTCTGACACTGCATTACATTTTATCCATTTCAATTGGACCAGTTAACCGCGGGTGTGTGGAAAGGGCATAGATTTAAGATGAGGAAGTTCTCATTACTTCTGCAGAAGACTAAAAGCATGAATGTCAGGAACCCCTCTTGATATGAAAAAAATAAAGACAACAAAGCTCTTCAGATACTGAATTCCAGAATGGCTGTACCCTGGGCAAAGCCACACTCCAAGCTTCTCTCGGTCCCTGCAGGTTTGAGGCAGTTTTTTCTTTCTTTCTTGTTTGTTTGTTTGTTTGTTTGTTTAAGGACACATTTTGTGCTCTTGCAAATAACTGCAGACACAGAAGGGCACCTGCAAATTTTTTGAGGGCAAGTTGTGCCCCCAGGTGAGGAGCCAGGCTTACGAAGTTGTAGGACTTTGCTGTATTCCATCTCCCTGACAAAGAGCTTTGAGGGAGCTATTTGCGGGAGTTACTTATTTTTTGTTTTAAAGGTAAGAACGCTCTGAGAAGAAGTACAGTGGCTGAGATGCCATACAGTAGCTAGGCTGCCTGAATAATACCATGTTCCCTAACAGACAAAAATATTGCACACAGTGGCATTGAAGCTGGTCTCTTCTGAGAGGTTTACATGCATCCATTTACAATTAGCAGGGTTCATCTGAAGTTGCTCACCAGTGGCTTCATGGCATGGTTGTCTCAAGAGGCCTCCTTGCAAGTACAATATTTGATAGGAACAGACAGAGATTTTTCCAGTAAATATCAACTTTAGAAGGCCTGGCTGGTACAAAAACTGGGTTATTCATTAAGAGCAGGCTATGCTTCGTGGGGAATATCCCCGATTTCCCTAATGCTTGGCTAGTGAGAACATCCAGATTTCGAGGCTAATTTCTCTTTAATTTGGGTGATTTCACGTGACAGGAGAATTGCAGATGCTTTTGTCAGCTAGACGAGCTGTGCTGAATGTGGCAAGTACACCTCTACCCCGATATAACGCGACCCAATATAACATGAATTCGGATATAACACAGTAAAGCAGCGCTCCGGGGGGGGGGGGGGGGCTGCGCACTCCGGCAGATCAAAGCAAGTTCCATATAACGTGGTTTCACCTATAACGCAGTAAGATTTTTTGGCTCCCGAGGACAACGTTATATCGGGGTAGAGGTGTATATGGTAATTGGGTAAGAATGATGAAACTATAGTGATGAGGCCACCACTGTGACTAGTATATTGCTAGATATAGATAAATAATGAGTGGATATGGTAGCTGTAGAGGTTGAAATTTATTTTTAGAATTATGGGTTTCAATAAGGTCACCCTACAGAGCAGTATGTGTATAATAAGAGGTCTTTGCCCTGAACAGGGCAGCTGCTGACATTAGCAGCATTTAACTAGCATGAGGTTAGAAGCTGCTGACAGCAAGTGAATCTCAGTACTTGGTCAGGGCAAAATGAATCATATTCAGACCTGCTGTAAGCAAGGTACAACTCAGCTGAAGTCAATCGAGTTGCATTTCCTTATAGCTGGGATGATTCCAGTCCATTGTGTTTAAAGGGCTTGTTTCTCATATCCTCTCTCTTCTAATCAGGGAAATCTCAAGTCGTTTCCATGACAATAGCCTGATGTCATGGCTACAGGAATATGACTTTTGGGCAGGACTGAAAGGAGGAATAGTCACTGGGTTGCAACAAAGAAAACAAAACACAATCAATTCCTACAATTTGCAAGGAAGCTTTGTCGTTTTGGGATTTGCCTTGATGATGATGATGTTGATGATGAATAAGAACACAGAAAACCTTGTTAAAAGGAGATACAAATTCTTTCATTGTGGTTTTTTTGTGCACAATTTTTTAAACCAATGTAACTGTCCATTACATTTCCTTACACCAGCATTCATAGAATTCTTTTCCTCCTTTACTCTCTTCAGCAAAATTCTCGGCAGGTATAAAATTATCACAATTTTAGCATTGTGGAAATCCTTCCACCTGCAGAGGAACGCTCTACATACTTCAAAATCAGTGTGCCAGTAAGAGAGAGACAAGGTGGGTGAGGTAATATCTTCTATTGGACCAGCTACTGGTGGGGCAAGAGAGAAGCTTTCAAGCTACACAGAGCTTTTCTTCAGGTCAGTATCCTGGGACCAACACAGTTACATCAATACTGCCTTGTTAAGAGAAATTCAAATGCCTACGATCAATTAATGCTTGTTTGTAACACTGTGCATCTAAGACTCTGGTGTCACCAGTGCAAAGAGCTACATTTTTATTATAATGAGAGATGGGGGCCAAATATGCACATTTCCAGGCCAACGTCACCAGGGTTTCCCAAAGGCTTACTGCTAATTGGGTAAGTAGAGCTGTGAAAAAGCTTTTGGCTAAACACAGGAATAATCCAAAAATATTTTATCACACGTATCATACTTTTTTAAATCTTAAGCATGCTCATAACCTCAGGCAAATTAATACAAAATCTATTTTCTATCATCTGCCTGAGGTCAGGAGAAGAGCTGAGTGAATGATTGAGCTTTCAGTGGCCAAAATGAAAAACTGATAAAATTTGATTTGGGGTTTCATGAAGTTTCTTCCCCCCCCCCCGTTTTTTTAATTGCTTAATTCTCAGGTGAGGGGGTTGGGTTTTGTCCGTTTACACCCTTTTTTGTTTTGCAAAACGAAATATTTTTACTTTTTTTTTTGTATGCAGTGAATTCACAAATAGTTTCAGTCGACCCAAACCTGCTTTTTTCAGCAAATAAACTATTTGAAAAATTTGACCCAGCTCTACTCAGGAGAGTGTAAAACAGTGGCAATGGTGACTGAATTTTAAGATGCTGAGCGTCGTAAGAAAGGTGGGGAGACTATCTCCATCCAGGGTCCATCTCTCTGGAATGCTGCATAGGTGCTGGAACTAGGGGTGCTGGGGGTGCAGCAGCACCCTCTGGCTTGAAGTGATTTCCCTCATATCCGCAGTTTACAGTTTGGTTCAATGGCTCTTCACACCCCCACTATACAAATTGCTCCTGCATCCCTGGAACACTGTTGCCCATAACATTCACCAGATGTGTGTGCGTGGCACCCATCCTTCTAAATGAGACTCAAAACTGCTTGAATTTGTTGTGAGGTTATTTCTTTATAGTTCATATATGCGTTACATTTAGTCTAGGCTGTTGGTGGATCTTTAAATTGTGTCTCATATTTATTTGGTTAACTGACCTATTTATGTTAACTCTGTTGGTAATTCTGTTAAGGGCAGACAACTTTGGGCATAATAATCAATACATAATGATAATATTTAACATTGCAAATCTTTGGAGCTCTGTACAAATACTTGATAAATCGTATAAGATGGGTAAGTATTATCCTCATTTAATGACTAGAGAGAGAAGCTGACACTTCAGTTCTTGCACTCACCAGTGTAAATCAGGAGTCGCTCCATTGACTTCACTGGAGATACTCCTGATTTACACTGGTGAGTGCATGAACTCACTAAAACGGTGTGAAAGGAGAATATGCAATTTGCCCAGACACACATCAACGGTATGTCAGAGCTGAGATGAGAATATATGAGTGCTTGGCTTTCTGTCCTGTGATTATGCTACTAGACCATGCTGCACCTATGCCATTGATAAGAGTGTACAATTATTATTCGTTCAGCCACTGGTCTCTTCCAGTCACCGTTTGCATGGCACAACTGTAGAATCGAGCAGCTTGGGAATATCCCAGTCAAACATAAATAAGTCTTCAGCTTAATGCCCATTTTACATTATTTTAAATAATTCATATACAATGTAATTACTTGCTAGCTCAGGACAAGAAATATATTTGTTAACCAAAATCTTTCAGTCTGTCTTCAGCTGTAATGAAGTCAGAAGGTGCCTCATGTAGATAATTCAGTTCTAAATGTTCCAAAGTCATCCCATAGCATTACTATTCTCCCAAGACTTTAGGAGCCATGGATACAAGCAGGCACAGGCTGTAGCCTACAATTTTACTTATTTCCTGACTCCATCACATTTCTTATGGTGACTGACACGGTTTTTATATTCTTCACATGTTCACACACTTCTGATGGATCTCTCCGTAACTGCACCTGCTGTGTTAGCAAATTGAAACAACTTCCTAGAGACATTAAGAGAATACTGCAGACAAGGGTAGGGAGCAAGTAATCACAGTAAAGGACGTCAGGTAGCTATGCCTTGCAAGCAGCCCTCCCTTCCCCAAATAAGTCTCTAAGCAAAGAGCTCTGTTTTTCAGATGGACACGATTTCTTACCAACTTCTTGCAGGGTCTTCTCAATCAGGCTGGTGAGCTCAGACTTCAATGGGAGGCCACTGACACTTTTACTTCTGTAAAGATCAGATGTTTCTGTGAGGACTCTATGGACACCAGGTGCTATTTTTGATAGTTGGACCCCCTGCATGTATCTCTTGTGTGATGAGCTTACATCCTTTTCCATTTTGGGATTTTATGTGGAGGAGAGTCACAAGACCTTAAAAGTTACCAGGCAAGAGCCATGGTTTCCTGATTCTCACTTGATGTACTTACTGAGTGAAAAATCTTGGTGTGTGTGTGGCATTTAGTACTCCTGATGTTAGATATCTTTGTGACATCATAAGCACCATCAGAATGTCATAGTAGTGACATTTAAAGACCCCAACAGGGTTTATTTAATCACTGAAGCAGCTGCGCTCCACACATACTCCACAAATGCAGTGTACACATTTTCAAAAGAAGTGCCAGGATTTTAAACATCAGCTAAAACCCTATTGGCAAACCTGGAAAGTCCCATAAGAAGTCCTGTTTCTCTGGTGTGAAGTTTTACAGACAAATGTGCCAGATAAATCCATTTCAAACTTTCCTTTTTGGAATGTGCAGCAATGTGTTCCCTCCTGCCCATTTGGCCTGGAAGGGATCCAATAGGGGGCCTTTTAAATTCCTTTACGAAAACAGATTTTTCTAGTGCACTGAACATTGCCCCTAGAAATGGTTTGCAATGTTCTTGACTCCAATACAGGTCTGTCGCATCTTACGCGCATTTAACATGCGCGATTTCAACTTTACGCGGTCGGCAAATACAAGAGAGAAAAACAACAATTTTAATACTATACCTGTAGTGCGGGCGATTTCACCCGCCATTGAACTCAATGGGATTTTGGCTATACACGGTTTTCGCTTTACGCGCTAACCGCGGAACGGAACCCCCGCGTAAAATAAGACAGACCTGTAATCCAAGGAGTTAATAGCCTGGATTGTGAATATTATTACTTTGTTTTTTACTTAAAATTATTTGCATCTTTGAGCGGGAATATTGGACCCGGGAGAGGAAAGAGGACAAGATCACCCACATCCACAGACTGTTCTAGAGTTTATTTTTAATCCCGGGCAATTAGGAATGAAATGTACCCACAGACTTTTCCCATTCATGGTGCTTTTCTGTCTGACAATCAGGTTAGTCAAGTGAGTATCTGGGGCCTATACTAAAATCACTACAAGGAGCAGCCAGAAGCTAGTGTCACCGAATTTCTGTGAAGGTTTTGGAAGCTTGGTTTTAATGTGCATCTCTCATCATAACCAGTGCTCTTGCATAGTTGTTTTGCAGGGAAAATGCAGCTTTGAAGGTTAATATTAGTTCAACACTTACGTGGTAGTGAGAATCTAGAATAACTTGAGTTTTGTTTCCAGGTGTGTCCAACAAGTATACAGTGAAATATGGAGAGCAGTATTTGAGGTGGGGGACCACAGGAGAAATGCATTTAAAGGACTAGAAAGAACCAACGTCAAAATCACTGGCGGACATTGTCTCATTTGCATTTGGTTAGAACGCATCCATTGTTTGGCCTAACAGAGTGTTCTAGAATTCAAGGACTCTAGACACTGTCCAGTCTAAGAATTTGTGAGTTGGAAAGGGATGTGAGAAAATTCAAACTTGGGAACTGGAACAAAGGTTTAAATTGTATTCTAAGTTAGCTCTAGGAAAGCAAGAGCTGATCCTTAACTAAAATGTAGATTAGAGCTGGATTTCTGTGGGTCAGGATAAAGGCCTCCGGGAGAGTATGTTCTACCTGTACAAAACCTGGTGTCTTTCAATCTAAGGAGATTTTAGAATACCTTAAACATGAAGCTGTATCAACAACTCTTCAATCTTATTTCAAACTGTTTTACAGCTACTGGCTCTCAGGACACTGGTAGCCCTTGCTGGTTTTAATGTTTCAGGACTGGCCGTTTTCCTGGAACATGAGGGCATGGTGGAGGGAAAGAGAAGGACTCAGAGGAGGGTTTGGGTTAGCTTTTGCAGGCAGAATGAGTTGCATCCTGCCCTTCTGCTCCCTGACCAACCCTTCTACTCTGCATCTTTGTACTAGCAGTGTCAGGGTGGGCCAGAGGCAGTGCAGGGAGTGCACAGTGGCAGGGACAGCGAGGTGTAGGCATCCTGGCATGGAATAAAGCAACGGCAGCAGGCCAGGAAACTCAACAGAGAACAGGAAACTATTGGGGGCGGGAAGGCCTCTCAGAACAGCATCAAGGGCTACCAGTGTCCAGAGACGGGGTTTGAGCAGAAGGAAGGCAGACCGAGCTGGGAGTTAACTCTGCACTTGTTCCTCAGTGTACAACCATAAAGCCTGTGCTTGTTAGAATTCTAAGGGTTATAGTTCCGGGTTAGAGTTCTGCATTCTTGCTGTAAATGTTTGGTTTGTTAATTCAAGAGGATCTCTGAAGCGATAGCAATTCCACACTGAAATCAGCTTTGGTTATTGTGGTAAAAATCGCTAGCCAACTTCTCCCTCCACCACAATGATCCTCTTTCCTGCTTCAGCAACACAGATTGCGGTGTACCTGTTAAACCGCAACTCCACCACACAGCTAGGGAGCGGTTGTTTAAAATTGCTCTTCTGCCAGAAACAGGGCTTGGATCCCCGTGACAGCTGCTCAGATCCATTGCAGTGAGGAGTGGTTTCTTGATCATTAGCTGGACTTCCAAGCATTATGGCAGATTATCTTCGACAAAAGTGATATTTACCATCTCCTAATGTTCCTACAAAGACCCACCAGTAGAACTGTGGTGAATGCAGCTCAGCACAGAAAATCTTGCAGTTTATGCTTAATTCATAGAAGCCCTTGAGCGGGTGAACGAACTGCCACTTGGAGAAATTGAACATTCGAAAAAACAATTACTTAACAGACTGAGTTGTTACATTTTTTTTTTTAACATTCACACAGTAATTGGCACAGAATATGTATTATTCACTACATGCGCTGCTCAGCCCTATACTAGCTGACGTGATAGGTTACAACTGTTATCTAGTCTTTTCATTAAATTTGGACTAAACTTAGATTAAAAGGACACACTTTTCAGAAATAAAACACTTCTTTTAATTGGCAAGTAGAACACACATTACAGATTATTAGTATTTTATAAACAGAATATTAAGTTACAAATACAGGTTAAATTTGCAATTAAATGGCAGCTAACAGCTTGGAGTCCAAAATTCATGTTCTGCAACACTTTTCTATTTCCCATCCCCCACTCTTCCTGGTGACAATGAATACATGACGATCCTCTGTTGGGATTCTGCTCTACAGCATGTTCACACAGAACAAAGAAATCCCATTCCTAACATCACCACTAATAAACAGAGACTTTCAAACTAAGTCAGCCATCTTGTGTGCTCCAAATGCAATGAGGACACTGTTGAAGATTTTATTTGATAACACTTTAGGAAAAGATACAATTATCTTCACATTAAAAAGCTGAAAGTTTAATATTTTCTGATCCAATTCAACTGAAAAACAATACCCAGTTCGGCTGCACAGAAGCTTACGACCCATATCTTCCATGACGTTGCATGGGCTTCTGTGCAATCTCAGCTAGATGCTTATTGAATCAGACGCTTACGGAGGAGAGTTATGGCATACAACTAACCAGCACACATACATCTATATTTTATATTTAGCAGATTTTTAATTCCCCTCCTCAATGTTTGTTGATATTACTGAGATACCTAGTTCATTCCACTTCCCCTACACTCACAACACATTAATACACCGACTATCTAATGTACTAAAGCTTAAATTACTTTTAGCAAACTTTTATTTAGATATTTTTTAAAAGATTTAAAAAACTTCCCTGGAAAAGTATAAATCTATATTCCAAAAAAAACAAGTGGTGCCAGGATAGCATGGATCTCAGTTTTTAAGCATTATTCGGTAGCAAACCATCTCCGAAGACTTATGCTTGGGGACTTGGTGTATTTCAGCTGTCAGGCACAGGGCTTTAAGCACTCTCCCTGCTGCAGGGGAAAAGCAGTGCCATTTTTCAAAATCAGAACAAGTTGTTTAGCCTCTCCTTAAAATATCAATTGTTGTTGTAGCCATGTTGGTCCCAGGATATTAGAGAGACAAGGTGGGGGAGGGATTCTCTCTTATTGGACCAACTTCTGTTGGTGAGAGAGCTGAGCTTACACAGAGCGCTTCTTCAGGTGTGGGGGATGTAAGCTTGAAAAGCTTGTCTCTCTCACCAACAGAATTTGGTCCAATAAAATATATCACCGCCCCCACCTTGTCTATCTAATCTCCTTAAAATAGCCATTCAAATCTTACTGTGACTAGACTGTATAGCAAACTAATGTCCATGCTAGACATTTTCTTTCACCTACTCTAATTCGTTTTAGTTAATTTCATTAGAGAACCAAGATTTCATATTGAAAACAAAAATGTCCACTGAAGGTTTTGTAGAAACAACGTTGTATCTCAAAAATATCAAGAGTACCATTCAGATCTGGATTTCAATTAAAAACTGTGCATCTTTAACAGAAATTATGCTACTGTAAAAACAAAAGGCCTGCTCCTCGACCAGCTCTTGATAATGCAAGCTACAATGTGGGAGACGACACTAAAAAAAGAGGGGTTTTTTTACCACTTCTTTTTTTAATGTAGGCATTTAAAGCAAAGTGTTGCTAGGCTTTTCCTAATATACAATGCGGATGTGTGACATAACATACAGTAACCAGGAACAAAAACACCCCCCAAAACAGTAACAAACAATTCTAGAAAATGCTGCCTTTCAACAGCTTGCTTGGTTTCAGCAACGTAAGGAATTGCCAGAGTGTCAAGATGAAGTCCACACACCTTGATCATTGAACTGATCACTAGATTCCAAGAAACCGAAGCAAATATAAAAACATATACACACACACACACACACACACACACACACTCACACACAACAGCAGCTGCCTAGAAGGCAGAGTTCAGTCATCTGTTGATAACCAGATGAATAAAGTGCATAGCAACTATCGTAACAGTTCTTGGAGAGAGAACAACACACTTAGCAAGTCCCAAAGTTTGTAAGCTTGACACTTATCTACATTTTGCTACATGTGGCTTCCCTTTTATTTTAGTTTTTAAGCTTGTCGCTTCATCGATTTGACCCTTCAGCACCATCCTGTGATTTCCTTCACACTTTAAATGGAATGTGCTGAGATTTCAGATTGCTGCCTGATGTAACTCTGGAAACTCTTGTCCCCAATAGGATGTTCCCTAAAAAAGGGGGAAAAAAGTTGGTGGAACTGTTATATTTATATTGTATTGCTTTTTGGAATAAAATGTTCTGACAATAGTTATACTGTAACAGAAAACCATAAAAGCAAATATTTATTAGAAGTGAGGTCAGTTAATTTCAGTTATATTCATGTTGTAGCTGTGTATTTGAGTTGAACTGGGGGAATTCCTGGGTCTGTTTCAGTGTTTGTTTTTTAATGTCAAGTATACCCAGAGCTTTGAATGGGCCCTTTTTTTGATACTCAGTATAAATCTAAATAAATGGTTGTAGCAGACTGCACTAATATTTTCAACTAGCTCTGTACAATATTCAGGGTTAAATAGAGGCATCTTCTGATATTTAGCTGTCATTTTATGGGCATGTATTCTTTTTTTCCCCATATAATCTTGCTACAGAGTTTTCGCTTTTCATACATTTTTGTCTTCAAATACTTTTTACCACTGTCTCTACCTTGTCAAAAGAAAGCATTTTACAAATTATTATAAACCATTCAAAGTACAATCAGACTAAGCCTACGTTAACATCTTATACCAGCTGCAAGATTTTTCCTACTCTATTGTTTTGAAAACCAGAACGTAACTAAATCAAATTCTGTTTTACAGAGCTATTGAACAAACTATACTTACTGGCTTCCATATTTTGTCTTCTTGAATTTATCCCTCTTATACTGAGCATGTTCCTGTTCCAAAGTTCCAACACCTTCTATGATCTGCTTTAGTGTTTTATAAGTCTCCTTTGGGTCATCAATGATAAATGTTGAATACTCTTCTTGTTCTGGCCCATCATATACAGATTTGCTGCCACAGGCCTCTATGAAAACAGATAAAAAAAAAAATAGGACAGGCACACTGTAAAAAATAGTTTAATTGGGGTCACATACGCCAACCGGTGTCACTTTGCTGGTAATTAGAAACTAAAGTTGGTCTTGCATTAGAAGTTAAGTACTATTGATTAAGAAGCAAGATGCATTCATCTATGTTCCCAAAAGGCAATTAGAAGTCTAAGTGTGAATTTTCAAGAGAAGCTTAACTATAACAGGTTTCAGAGTAGCAGCCGTGTTAGTCTGTATCCGCAAAAAGAACAGGAGTACTTGAGGCACCTTAGAGACTAACAAATTTATTTGAGCATTTATTGGCCAAACCGGACAGTCTCTACGCAAAAGAATAAATGGACACAAATCTGACATCAGGAATCATAACATTCAAAAACCAGTAGGAGAACACTTTAACCTGTCTGGTCACTCAATAACAGACCTGAGGGTGGCAATTTTGCAACAGAAAAGCTTCAAAAACAGACTCCAACTAGAAACTGCTGAACTTGAATTGATATGCAAACTAGATACAGTCAATTTAGGCTTGAATAGAGACTGGGAATGGCTGAGCCATTACAAACATTGAATCTATCTCCCCATGTAAGTATTCTCACACTTCTTATCAAACTGTCTGTACTGGGCTATCTTGATTATCACTTCAAAAGTTTTTTCTCTTACTTAATTGGCCTCTCAGAGTTGGTAAGACAACTCCCACCTTTTCATGCTCTCTGTATGTGTATATATATCTCCTCAATATATGTTCCATTCTATGCATCTGAAGAAGTGGGCTCTAGCCCACGAAAGCTTATGCTCAGATAAATTTGTTAGTCTCTAAGGTGCCACAAGTACTCCTGTTCTTTTTGTTTGGATTCAGCATACTCTGGGGAATCGAGTCAGAAATATGCACACGGCTTCTGGTAACACAAAACCATGTTCCCCTGAAAACTCAACTTGGCTGCTTCTTCCTCACAAGATCAATACAATTCTAGTTAGTGCACAATCTAATTTGCCAATTCAGAGCATGCAAACTATGCTCTATGCCTAAACTATATTAGGGTTCTGGGGTTAAGACCATATTTCAAACAACTGTTACACAAAACATTCTTTGCATGTGAATCTTCCACTGTGTACCAAAAATAAGTCGCATAACCTTCCATGGCAGCAGTAAAAAGTTAAATGATGATCACAGTGTTATGCAAATATGTATCCGCACAGTTGGTCTAGAGGTATTGGGAGCATAAAATTAAGTTATTTTCTTATTTCTAGAAGCAGTGAAACGACACTTCTTCATGCTCACCTTGCATTTTCTCCAATTTAGGCATATATAAGTTGAAAAGGGAGTAGATGCGTTCAGTTTCTCTATCTCCATCTATGTCTAGTTGTATATTTGCAGGGAGGCCTCTGTAAAAGATAAAAAAGGGAGGCAGTGATAGTACCATTCTCAGTCAGACGGGTTTAAAAAAATCTCTTTTACAGCACGAGAGCAACACTGCAGACCTAATGTCATGAATATGGGAGTGTGAATCAGTTTCATATTTATATGCAGGCATTAAAACAAGGTGTTGCTAAGCTTTTCTTAATCCTGCAGATGTGTGGCATACCACACAGTAACAGTACAAACCTAACATCATAGGTGCAGAAGTTTGTACATTTTCTTCTTTAGAAGTGAGTATTCAAGAAAAGGTGCTAGACTCAGTGTCCTGGATCCGGAAGCGGTCTGTTTTTCCACAGACCAGGTCAGGGTGATGACAGTTCAAACTACCCCACACACTAACTCAGAAAAGAAGATTCTTTACAAATATTCAGACACTTTAGGGATTAATGAATGTGGCTAGGCTGACAGATACAGTGAGAAGATAGCTAAGTCTTTGGCTATTCAATTCTTGGCCTCTGAGGGTATGTCTACACTGCACACTAAGTTCAGGCTCTGGCTCACATTTGAAACCAAGCCCCCATTCTGTCCACACAGGGTACGTCTACACTGCACAGCTACGGCTGGCCCAGGTTAGCTGATTCAGGCTTGCAGGGCTAAAAATGGCAGTTTAGATGTTCAGGCTGGAGCCCAGGCTTTGAAACGCTGCGAGGGGGGTGGGTCTCAGAGTCCAGGCTCCAGCCCGAGTCCGAACGTTTATGCTGCAATTTTTAGCCCCGCAGCCTGAACCAGGTGAGCCGAAGTCAATTGACCAAGGCTCTGAGACTTGGTGCTGATGGCTTTTATTGGAGTGTAGACGTACCCACAGAAACAGTCTGAGTCAGGTCAGCAAGCACTCAGGACCCAGGCCCTAGATCTCTGCTAGAGGCCTGGGTTCAAGCCCTGTCATTTTGCTGCGTGGAGACAGCTCAAGCCACAGACCCGAGTCAGAAGCTCTGCGTAATGCAGCGTGGACGCAACAGCATGATTGAGACAGCCGGGTCCAGCAGTTATAAGCCCAGGTTTACAATGCAGTTTGGACACTCAAGCAGGGGCTTCAAAATACTGAGTCCCCGGGCCCAGGTCCCACAGATCTGGATTTACAAAGCAGCGTACAATGCAGGTTACCAACAGCCAGGCCATTGGTTTTTGTGAGGACAACAGCTGTTCTCATTTCACACAGGGTGCTGGAGACCCTATAAATAATAACACCACTTGTTTTTGTTAGTCTAGATGTTGTCTTCAGTTTAACATACAAGCAAGGAATGGAAAGCCGCTCCTTCTGAGCTGTAGGCAGTTTTAGGAGCTTAAGATTTTGCTCTCACATACGATGGTTTTGAATTTTATCCTGTACTAGACTTACTAATGTCTCATGTACTATGAAGATAGAGCAATTTAACCAGGGTCTGAAGATGCCAGTTGCACTAGGTATGAGAAGAAGATTGGGATGACAACACAACTGACCTAAGACGACAGTTTGTTGTCTAGAACCCAGAGATGCCCAGGCAGCTTGCAACTTCTTCACAAATATTACCTATTGGGAGGCCACATTGCACATACTTAACATGCCCCTGGCAGAATTTAAAACAAGCAGTGTCCTACCAACCCTTACCCAGTGCAGGGCGTACAGCCAGGAGTATTATCTGCAGTGGCCTTACAGCACAGCCAGTGTCCATTAAGGTATGCGGAAGGGTGGTAGACTGTGAGGCGTTTCTTGTTGCACTGGCTAACTTTAGTAAGTATGTCAATCCAGTCCTTGGCCTCGACACAGTTATTTGCCTGGATGTACAGGACTCTCTCAGGCTGAATCACTTGGAACATCTGAAAACAAGGAAATAAGCCACAGACTGAACCACCAATTTAATTAACATTAGAGTCAATTTAAAAGAATACAAAGTAAAGGAGGGAGTCTTAACAGCATAAACCTCTATATTGGAAGGTACAGTCTGATCAGTGGATTATTAAAGGAAACAGGAAAAGGTTTTAGACCAAAAGATGCATCTAAAAGCAGCAAGAAATCCTGTTAAACACAAATGGATCTGTAAACTGAAAGATTAACTATTTCTTTAAAAATAAAACCTCTTTGTGCAACATGTTAATCCTGCTCCTACAGGAGACAATTTATAAACAACTGAGATTAATTTGCTTACTGAGGAACACACCCTTACAGTGATCAGTCCGAGTCAGAGATACAATTTTAGTAATGTTTTAATAGAACAGCTTCAAGTTTTGGAAGGCTGACAGAGAAAGCAAATGCTGGGCTGAAAGGAAACACCTTTTGTAGTGGGAGGGGGAAGAATTGAGTTTGCAATCAGCCGCCGTGCCTATTTTGCTTTAACTGACACAAAATGAACCTCTTAGCACTTATTTTGTTTTGATTTTCTTTCCCTTTTATAACCACCTGCACACAATAAATATAACCACTAATAAAGTAACAGAAGTGCAGACTTCCTTGTGAAAATACAGGGGTGTGTTAGTGGCTCAAATTATTAAAATGTTTATGTCATGTTAATTCATAGATTCTAGGACTGGAAGGGACCTCGAGAGGTCATTGAGTCCAGTCCCCTGCCCTCATGGCTGGACCAAATACTGTCTAGACCATCCCTGATAGACATTTATCTAACCTACTCTTAAATATTTCCAGAGATGGAGATAATGGAGATGGAGATAATGCTTAGGCACTCCAAATCACGACTGGGATTCCATTTTGTAGATGCTGTATGAACATTTATGAAGACACAGTCCCTACCCCAAACTGCTTGCAATCAAAGAAATCACAACCACTATCAATCCTTTTCCATGCTCTTCCTTCCTCTTGAAAAAGGTAACATTTCAAACATAATTCCTTTTCCAGATAAAGTGATATCTGAAAATCTGTTGGGGATTACTGAGGTTAAAGTTAATGAGATAACAGCAAATACTGGAAAAGCAAAATCAAGTACTTGAAGTTCATATAACTTTTCTAAATAGTTAGCATTCACTGGTTTTCTTTCCCCTTTCATGTTTAACTAAGTCCCCGACAAAATTAAAATCTGTACATTACTGTTTGTATATGGCTTTGTATATGGCTAAGTATTATTTCCCATACGACTGTGTCCTCAGGGTTATCAATTTTTTTGTATAAACTCACCTTTCTGAATTACAAACACAGAGATCACTGTCCCAGATTGTACACTGACTGGATAAGGGATAGTATTTTAAAGGAAGCTCACTTCAATACATGGTATCAGTTCAGTCTCTGCTCCCTTTATTACACTTTAAGGTTTGTATTCTTGGAAACTAGGAATACCCCTTCTATTTTACAAGTACACTTCTTGATTTAAATGGATTTTCACCGAAAGAGAAAGGAAGGCTGCGGTTGGCATTTTTTCCTCGTGTTCAGTATTTTTTTTTACTGATACCAGACACCAAATAAAAAGGTGTGAACTTCACCACAATACTGCTATAGCAATTATTAGTGTGATCAGCTGGGCATGGACAAAGTGTGGACAAAATGCAGTATTCCCTTTTAAAAACTTGCCAGGAGAAAAAGTGCTAATTTGAGGTGAGACGGGAATTGCAAGTCTAGAGCATACAGCTCAGCCCCTGTTTAACACAGAGCTGTAGGAAAGTGAATTTTAACACACTGCTTAGTGTAGCGGAGCTCTGTATGTTACAACAAAGGAACAGATTTATAAGGGATATGTGGCTGTGTAATGGGATACCATTATAAGTGACCTAATGTATGGAAACTGTTACTGAGAAGCCGACAGTTAAGCCAAGAATTTCAAGTAGTTGTAAGACCTTTTTAGGCTCAAAAAACACCAGACACAGCATTTGTTCTTCAAGCAATGTTCTGCAGAAGACCAGAAAGTTACTTGTAAAACAACTCTCTGCTCAAGGATCCTGAGGACTTCTTGAAAGAAGAGAGACAGACTGGGGGAGGCGTACTGTGCCCTTACGTGGTGCTGGCATCTACCACACATTATGAAACTCATTAGGAATGATGAAAATGGGATTTGGTGCAAGATGACGAACACGGATGCCAAGAAAATATTTATAGTAGATGTGGATCTTTAAACATACTTTGCATCCAGTATGGAGAATTCACATCAGCTGCATAGGCAGCAGGGTTTTAGAATTCTGCCCATATCATTGTATTCTATTTCTACATTCTAAGATAAATAGAAATTCTCTGATATTGAAAATAATCCAGCAGAAGGCCTCATTGGCTGGGGAGGTGGGCAATAGCATATTCTACCATTTCCAGGAGAGAGTTGGGGGAATTTTATCTTGAAATATGTTCAAAGATCTGCATTTCCCATGCAAAAAGGAATGCTTAACTTCAAAGCACGGTTCTATTATGAAAACTACATAAATGTTGCATCTTTTGGTTTTTATTCAACAAATACTTAAGTTAACTGTGCAATGAGGAGGTACCCTAAGAAACAGTGAGCTACAGCCTACTGCGTCTTGTTACAGACAAACAGAGCAGTGCCACTGTTATCACATTACAGACAAATGCCACTGAGTTGAGCGTAGGGTCTCGCTTTGCTCAGCCAATCAGTAAAAATACTATCACAGGTCTGGTATCTGGTCTAAGCCTGAACATTACCCATTCTGGTCCTCAGAGCGCATGTAATTTAGGAAGTGGAAGGATCACATGACATAGAAGCTGGAAGTCATAATAATTTATGAATAAATACCTATTTTAGATAATGTTTAGAGACAGATAAAAACATATAATTAATTTTATAAGACCTCTCAGATCTGTACAGTTGAAATCATACCACCTATGGTAGCTGACGTTAGAGGCAGAGGAGTATGAAAAAGGATTCTGACATCACTTAAATTCGTACATTTCTAAAAACAGTTTCTGTATAATAGATGATATATATCAAATACATAAAAGCATGCTCTGGTACTCGACTGTTAAGAAATGCAGCCATCCTGCACACATGCCAACAGAACTATTATACCACATTATCAAGTTCAGATGGTGTAAAGGTTATATTGGCAAGTGTCTGGGACCATACCTCTCATTCCCATATATTCTATACCAGATACATACATGCTATGTCATTATTCTATGAAGATATGCTAACTGATAGAGTATTGCTAGATAATGTGCTCTGTTGTAAATGTAAGGAGTTAATTCATTCCCAAGGATCAGACCTAGAGCTGATGGGAAGGGCAGAGACTCAGTTGCCTTACCTGTGTCCAACTATCTAGAGCCCAGACAGCTGATGCAGCAGTGAGTGGGCAGTACTAAGTGTGTGCTGCAGATAACTAAATCCAGATACCGCTGACAAGGCCACATTAAAAATCTCAATGGACTTCACTTTTGGACACCCATGCTACTAGATACAGAACAAGCAGCTGTGGCTGCTAAGTCTTCCAATGGAAATCCAACACGAGTTACAAAAAGGAAAGAGGAGATTTGGTGGGGGTGGGGACCAAGACAAACCCAACTAACAGTTGAAGATGACCTACTTACATTTTTCATTTTAAAGGACTCCTCCTCCAATTTCTCCACTGCCAGAATGTTTTCTATCGGAATGCTACACAGTGGGTGATCACCTGCAATAAACAATTGCAAGCTAAAGCTGCATAACTGTTCAAATGTCACTTTGCCCTCTGCTCTTATTAAAAGCCCTGCTTTGATTTCTGTGAAGGAAGAGTTCAGTTTGACTGCAAGAAAGCTTGTTTCATTGACATAGAATCATAGAATATTAGGGTTGGAAGGGACCTCAGGAGGTCATCTAGTCCAAGCCCCTGCTCAAAGCAGGACCAATCCTCAGACAGATTTTTACCCCAGTTCCCTAAATGGCCCCCTCAAGGACTGAACTCACAACACTGGGTTTAGCAGGCCAATGCTCAAACCACTGAGCTATCCCTCCTCCCCATGCTGTCAAAACCTCAATATTACCTTAAATTCATTTCTGTTTTTAGCTGCAAAATGTGCCACCACCAAACCGCTTCAAAAATCACCTATTCAGGCAGTGATTGGGAAAGTTGCAGACAGAACATTTTCCCTCAAGAGGCAGCAAAAAAAGGGAATCCTTCCTGTCGGTGCAGGTGATTAAGGATGGTGGGCATGATGCAGACTTCATGGTTGAGAGAGTTAAGTGATCTAATAGTTAATGGAATCTGCAATCGTTCCCTCAGCAAATGCACACAATAGAAGGATAAGTTGTTACTCTCTACTGAATAAAAAAATCCAATCTAGTTGGAAACTCCTGAAATAATCTTTGTAATCTTAATCTAATATTAAGGATTTTACTTATGAACAAATGTTTGAAAGTTCAAAGCATGTACTCAAACCCCAGTGTGCTTCTGTTAATAGTGCAAGTGCTACAAAATTAATGAAAACCACTAAAGAGAGAGTCCATTTCTGGAATCCAATTGATAAGTGATAATGAATGCAAGAATAAGAGAATTAATTAATTCAATAAAAGATGGGCATGTATGTGCCTGAGAATAATGAGACAATTAATAAAAATCAGCAATACTCCAGCAGTTTCATGTAAGTGGTAATTTTGATATTAATTACATTAAAACAGTTTATTTTACCCACCTGATGTAACCACACAGTGAAATATCAAGCACTGAAAAGTGAGGCAATTCCAGAAGTTGCAGATGGATTTCCTCTACAAGACTAACTCGGCATGATGCCCACATGTAGTGTTTTCTCTGTTTTTCATTTGAAATGTGGGCGCTAATGTGTTATTTATTGTTGCTAATGTGTACCATAAAATGTGCAGTTACAACCTCAGCTCCCTGGAACTGCCTCACTTTTGAGTGCTTAATACAGTATTCCAAACCTTAACAATAAATTAACGCTAGGATATCCATTTGTGGGATTTGGCATTGTCCCATGCAAACCCAAACCCCAGCTTAAGGTTATTACAGCTGTGTTCTGCCTTCTCAGCCCATATGATAAACAAGTATGGACTAAATCTCTACAGTACCCTATCAGTAATTAACATACACTGTGTGTGCATTCACAAACACATTCCAATAAGCATATGGTTTAATTCATATCAAAGCATTCAAATTCCACCCAAACTCTCTGAAATGATTAGTACGAAGAATACACAGAAAGAAAAAGAAAAAAATCCATGTGCTTTTAAAAAACATCCCTCTCTCCTCTCAGATACTTTTTCTATGTATTGTATTTTCTGCAGTTACAGATTTACAGAAATTAGGTTTTTATTGTAAAGTACATTACCAAGGAGCTCCCTCTGTTTTCTAACACAGTTCTGTATGCTTAACCCATTGTTTTATTAGTGAAAAGTTAGAAAACAGAAAGGCAAACCTTTGTTACCTTTGCTTTTCTGGTAGGTAAATTCATGGTTAGTCAGGCGAAACCATCTCTTCTTGAAGTTTTTCATACCAAATCGTTTTCTTCCTTGCGCTCTTTTGATCATAAACCTATTGTAAACGGGAAAGCATTGTTACCTTAATGCACTCAATTACAATCGCACGTCGTCAAACGCCAAGAGAACACACTGAATACTTTCTAATACTAGGTTCCTGCCTAGGCTACAACTTGACCAGTTGAAAGTCTAGCGAGAGATGTTACCCTGCATATATACTAGGAAAAGAGAGGAATTTAGCTAGCATGTATTTGCTACGCTTAACCTAACTCTACCACTTTTCCCTGTCAAGACAGAGTCTAAGAGGCTTAGATGATTTTCAACACCTAAAAGAGATGTACAAAACCTCGTTAGTACAAGAACTGTCTTACGTGATTTAATCACTCATACTCTATAAATAATATAAAATGTTGAATGTTCTGGAACTCCATTTTCAACTAACAAAGTGATGCTGCAGTTAGAAAATACAGATTTTTATCCCAACATAAACTAGCCTGTTAAAAGCCACTGTCACTAGTAATTCTGAGTTTTTCATTTATTGATTTATGGTTATATATATATATATATATATATATATTAGTAAGAGAGAGAGAGAGAGAGAGAGAGAGAGAATGCTTGCCAGAGATGGAAAGCTATTTTACACAGTGTACAAGTGGATTCATATGTACAATATACTGTACAGGATAAGATAATATAACCGAACCATTAAAAACTACTTGCTATCAAAGCTATATTTATCAGACACAAAGGTAGTATACAGCACAATGAACACACACACACACACAATACAGAAAAGTAATAGGGAGTGGCTTAATGCAAGGGAGGATTTCACAACATGGGTTTTCACCAGCAGGGGAGCCAGAACACTTGGAATAACAAACACCATAGTTCCCATTTCTGACAGACCATCCTTAGTCACAAACAATTAGAATGTGTCAGACAGACTGGGAACCTAATAAAAACCTCCTTCTCCAAAGCCTTCCAACCTGAATGCACTCATGCCACTCTGTTTAGTATTGTGCTGTATTGTTCCCTGCAGTGCATTTAGACTGTAAACTTCTTGGGGCAGAGGCTTGTTTTATGCGTGGCATGCCCCATTCACTGTACTGTAGGCACTTACAAAATTATATAACTATTATGGTGGTTAAAATCCATCCATACCCAGAAGGTTTGGATAGTAAGAGTTGCTTCTCAGTCTTTATTCCTAGATCATTTGAGAAAGACAATGGAGCTGTATGTCTGACAGTGGGTCAAGACCTCCTAATGTCAACCAAGTTGATGGATCCCTTCAGGTTTTGAAGTTAGGAAAATCTCAAAACGAGAGTGGCTGCCTAAGAAAATGGGGCTGGGCGGTCTAAGGAATAAACTCTTCATTAAGTTCTTCTTTTTGCCATGCAGACATCTTTAAAGGTGACCTGCACATACACATGGTGTTTTAAAAATAAACTCCCTTTTAGATGTGTGCACTCAGTACCCCAGCGTTAAAAGCACATTTCTAATTACATTCCCTCCTTTTATTTAAAAACTACGCATTGAATCAGACACTGTCTTTATCTCTTTTTATGGAAGATCCTGCCTTTGATATTAGAATAGGAGCAGCTTTGAAGCCTGTAAACTACCTACAATAATTTAAAACAAAACGTCATGCTTTCATTACCTGGGTAGGCAGGCAGAAAGTATTTCAAGGCCAGTTTAAAGTATTTCCTTGTTTCTAAAATTCATGTAACATTTGGGGAATTGGACTGAACAAATGCTCAAGACACACGAAGGAAAAACATTATGAGAATTAATTGGCTGAAGAGACTTTTTATTCCTCCCCTTTGTGGAAGATTTAAATGAGGATCTATTTCAGTTTTGCTTGGCCGCGTCAGTGTGAATGCCCTTTGAGCACGAGTATGCAAGGAGAAATTACTTTCAGTTCTCTTCCTTTTGGAAAGAGCCCAACAGCTATTTGTTGAGCAGTGATGGCATGCTCAGTGCCAGCAAAGCACAAGCCAGCGGCTAACCCACTCATCTCGGGAACTAGATGGTCAATCAAAAGTGCACACTCTGCAGGGTGAGTTACAGATGCTCTTTATATAGAAAGAAGAAAGATTAAAATTAAATTAAATTAAAAAAGCAGAGCAAAGGCATGTAGAAAACCTACTCAGCTGCCAAGCAATTCCTCTGGAAAAATAATCGAATTGATGGTTGTGAGATACTTGCCTTTTTTAATGATAAGGCATGACAATTACGAGATAATGCAGGGGAACTAGCCATCTGCAGCCCACTCTTTAACCTTGAAAACAATTTATTTGTATGTTGCTGAAACAGTGCCTAGAAGATGTATGCTGACATCTTAATCACTCGCAATGAGGTTTTAGGAATTTGTACACTAAACATTAAATAAACTCCAGCAGGCTTGAAGCCTCTGCCTACAAATAAAAAGTACTTTACTATTTTCAGCATCTTTTTAAAAAAATTAGGCACTGTTGAGATGTATGTGACAAATTCTCTCTGTTGGTTTTACATTGGCATTTCAGCGTTATTAAACAGAGAAAACATCCTTCCCAAATTTAAGTCAGATATGTCTTGCTATGAAGGAAGGAGACACTGCCAGCAGGTAGCTATGGCAAAGCACCAGCTGTCCCTACCATCTTACCTGCATGAACTATTACCATCAACTTTCTTTACTGTTAGTTTAAGAATCCTTATAACAGCAGCCAGCAGGCCGAGCAAGAAAAGACAGAAAAAAATCAGACAAGAGCAAAAGAAAGACAGAGGCAGAAAAGTCATGTTTAAGAGTCAGAGGGGAAGTTACAAATTATACATTTATTTTCAAAAAGCAAAAGAATGATAATGCACAGAATTAAAACAGACATGCCAACTTCTGGGGACTCTATCACAGAAGTGAAGCCAACTCTACAGGCTAAATAAAGGGGATGTTCATACTTTCACAGTTAAAAGTTGTCAGCATTTTCAATGTAAACCTAATATGTTGTTATTTAGTAATTTATAAAATCTGTTGTGAAAATTTACTCTAGGTTGCAACTTAGCTTACTAAGCTCAGGAGAAATTTCCAAAAAGGTTTTATTTTCAGAAGAAACAATCTAGCTGCCTATACACTGTACTTAAGTGCTTTTACAGACTCATTTTTAAAGTGAAAAATGCCAGCAATTAGTCCATATGACAACTAGTGTATGGAAAGCGTCTTAAGAAGCAGAGATACTGAGATTTGAAGTTGTTCCACTGTACATGCATACTAAACATTTTTCTGCAAAAATTAGTTAAGATTTTATAGCACAACAGCAATGGCAAAACCCATCAGAAGGCTTTGCCCATTCCACAGTGTCATGATTCAAGTATTGAGTGTCTGTCTACAGAATGGAATTTTGCAGCTGTTGTAAGTTTGAGTCACAACCTTAACCTTCTTTTAACAAAGGGGTAATTTAACTTAACTCTGCACAAATTGTGGTAATTAAGTTCTACAGGCTTTTTTTTTTTAACAAAAATTCTAGAACACACATGAAATTAAAATGTTTAAATCAAATGAGAGGACGTTAAAATAAGCTAGCAGCCACAGTGGATAAAGACAGCAATGCAACATTTTCCTACATTTATATTTTCCCTCGTAACATATGAATGTAGTGGGGAGGAAGGATAGCTGCCTTACAATGGCATTAAAATACATAGAGATACAATCTACATGCATCCGAAGGAGTGGGTATTCACCCACGAAAGCTCATGCTCCTATACATCTGTTAGTCTATAAGGTGCCACAGGACTCTTTGCTGCTCTTATAGAGATACAAGAAATTATACTATGAACACATTCTTACCCTTCTTTAAGCAGTATGGGTTGCTCTATACTCTTGTGATCTCGCCTCCCAGAGGATGAAATCAAATCTAAGAACTTAAGATGGACAAAGCATACTGATAAAATATGGGTACAACAGAAGCCAAATTAAAATATTTATATTTACATATTACTGTAGTACAAGACAATGCTCTAACAATATTTGAAAAAAGAATACAGCAAACAATTAGGGAATTTGGGAAGGTTTTCTGGATGGTAAATTAAGAACAGCTCAAATGCAACAGTGCCCCTAAGTCCAAAAGCTATACATCCCCACTTCTTTGTCTCCTCTTTGTGCTCCTTTTCCTTTATTACTCAACCTCCTTCATTTAGTCTTGGACCAGACTGTTCTCATTACAGGCTTGCAGGATAACATGGAATGTGTAAAATCTGACCAATAGTATATTGTTCCATAAGTATTATTTAAGAAGTGTAGTTTCCAACTAATTCTATGGATTTTTATGTGCACTGTATTCACTGCATATTTCTTGAGTACTACTGCAACTGAATCCGCTTTTTCTTGAGTGTGTTTGGTGTTGTGTAAATATTACACTACTTATATGACTCTAAACATCAGCTTCAATAAGTATATGTATTCGATGCATTGGCTAGTTACTTACATTTTTTACTGCATCTGCATATTTCTGCTCATTAAAATAGTCATAAAAAGTTGCCATGTAAGATTCCTTGAAGCTGGCCTGAAATGCAAACAACCAACCAATATTTGTGTGTCTTCCAGTACAACTTGTATCTAAAATCTTAACATCAACAGACTCAGAAAATAAGCGTTTCCCTACTCAAACCACCACCAATTTCCCTATCTGCAAAAAAGAGAAAGAAACCAAAGCTACTTTCAGGTTGTTTGGCTGTACTAAGAAGTACTATCGAGAAAGCTCTCAGACTAAAATAATTTCTATTACAAAAATGTGGATTAGCAGACTGCGTTCCAAATCTTCAATTCAATATATTTACTATAACATCCTGTAAAAGTTTCAAGCTATTTTTTAAAAGTCATGCTCCCAAAACAATCTGACAAAAACAATAAGAGACAAGGAACTGAATGGGCTCAAGAGATTTGTAAATGGGATACAGGCTCACTTGCAGGTTGCTGGTGTGAATCCAGACCAGTTCAGCAGTGGCCTCATGTTATCATCTGATAACTGTTTGGTGGCCCACTGGCTCAAATTATTCTCATTTCAAATTTCTAGTGGACATCAAAAAGCCACTGTCAGCTATCATCACTAATTGGCTGAGAGCTGAAATGGCATGAGAAGTGCACTATCCCTCACCATTAGAGGTGGTTCCTCTAGATCTAGATCAAGCTTCAAATACTTTGCTGAGGCAGCATAGAAAATACAGCAGGGCTGCTACCATGTATATAAGCTCAGAACTTCTTTCTCCAGGTGCTGGCATCTTTCAATGCTGCATTTTTTCAAAAAGACTTCACAAAAAGCCCCAGAGCCCTGAGACCACGTCACACTTTATTAAAAATGTAATTCAAACGAAGAAAACGTTTGCCATCAATTAGCATGCAGGTTATAAATTCAGTTACTCTAGCATTGCTTACCACTGACTGGTTTGTATATGGTATTATATAGCCATTCCAAACATTTAATTACAATAATAAAGCGACAAACTGCTTTTAAAAAGGAAATAAAGAGCAACATTTTGCCAACATAACCCACAAAATAAGAAATAAAACAAAACACTTACAGATTTAGATTTTGATAAGCTGCCCAATGTTTGTATGGTCTTAGAGATAAGTGTCAATGTTCTAGAGGTCTGAGGATCCTATGAAGGGGGAGAACAGTGGTGTTACATATTCCTGATGTTTAAAACACGGGACAGAGCACTACACACATTTGCTGTTCTCTATTTCACCCATACCAACAATCAATGTAAAATTTTAAAAACTCACACTTTATAGAAAGAAAGCTACTGCCTTAAGAAGCATGACAGACTTTGTTATGACTACCTTCTTGCCCTTGTTTCTGGAGAGCAAGTGAGAAAGAATCCTTGCTTCATTTTGTAAGTGAATGCTTGAAGACTATTTTTTATACTAAAATTTAAGAGTTTAGGTTTTGGGCAACATATTTATTATTCAAAGGGTCTCAAAGGGTTTTGAAGTAATGAAGCCAATTAAAATGGAGCAGCTACTACAGTCTCTAGAATAGCTTGCAGTGCCTTTGACTTGTTTACTTAAGAGAGGGAATTTGGTCAAGAGGCCACAGTAATATTCAACCTATTTAAAAATTATGCTGTACCCTTTTTAGTGGAATCTTTAACAACTTGTTCCTCAAAGTCACCTCTGACCACCAGAAGGCACTTTTTATCCCAGGGAGGAGTCTCTGATATGACCATTTTTTAAAAATTCACTTATTTAGGAATGGGAGAACATTTTATCATGTAAACAAAATCTGTTTAATTTTTAAGGCAATTAAAACGTTTTTAACAAAGTTATTGCAGCTGAAACCCCTATTACTGCATATAACTTTGTACAAGAAAAGAATGAGGCGATACAATTCCGGTTTATGTTACACTTCACAGCATGCTGGGCCCCATATGAAGAGTTCTTACAATAGGTAATTCCACACGCAAATCTTCTCTTTGATAGCGCTGAGCACTAGCAAAGAACACAAGCTTGTATGCATTACCCAGCTGGACAATGAAACTGTTGACCAGTAGGGGGAGGCTCGTGAGTGTTTGAGACAGATCTTTCATAGGAGCAGGACCTAGACTACAGAACTTCCTCCCTGAGAGAGAGGGATGAGAATTACCACAAGGCTCAATTTCAAAACTAAATGTAAAGTTCACTTCAGCTTATCGGGGGCGGGGGGGGGGGGGGGAGTCTAAGTTCTTCACAAACACAGTCACCTAACACATCTGCTAACACAAAAAGCAGACAAGAACCATCAAGCTATTTCTCCTATGTGTTGAGAAGATAGATTTAAAAAACAACAACACTTGATAGGCGCTCATACTATGGTGATGGGCCACATATGAACCTAAATAGATCGACACAGTACTTACTGGGTGGTGTGGTGTAAGCTGAAAGAGATTTGGAGAAAGAATTGCAGGAGCAAAGAATCTCAGGAAAATGAAACTGCTTACAGCTGTATACCGTACATCTGGGTCACCTGTAACAAGAGAAACCATTCCATTCATTATTCCAACAAACAATATTTTAAAGAGCATCTTCAGTACTGATAAAACTGTCAAAATACCTTCTGATAGTTAATTCAGCCCTGTGCTGGAGGTTCACATATTCACGAGTTATGGGCGAATGAGATAATGGAGGTCATTTGGAGCCAAATATTAGCTATTGATAAAGTAATGAAAATATCCAGGTGAGAGCTAGCCCCATTAAAACAGAACAAAACTGTGTAGGGAGCTCCACAAAGTCTCATTGTGCAGGAAATGCTTAGTTTGTATATCAGATTTTGGTACTCAACTGGAACATACGACTCATTTACACGGATTATGAAGGACACTGTCTCTCACCATTTATCTATAGCACCTAGCACAAAAGGACCCTGATTCGTTAGGGCCCCCAGGCACTATTGTAAAAGAAGTAACAAATAGTAATTATTACAATAATTATTATAAATTGAATGGATAAGGAACACAATATGGAGATCAATGGAATTTTGTTCTGAGATTTTCTATTCTCAAAGTGACTATAAAATGGCATCATCTTACTCAACTGATCTGCTCCTTGTGTGTCTGAAGAGTCAGATCGGCTTACTTTAGTGACAAAAAATTGATTGTTGTTGGTTGATTGGGGCTTTTTTAAATTGCTTTTTACTCTGGCAGAGTCAATGCAGCTAAGAAGTGAAACAGATTCTACTACTTCTTGTGTATCTGCAACAAATTTTACTGAGTTCTACTCAGTTATAGCTATGCTAACCCACTGAAGGCAATGGCTTTGCATAGGTGTCAATAATTTATAATTTGGCTTTTATTACAGGCTAATGCATGGGTCGAAAAAAAATGAGATTTGATAATGAGTTTGCAGACTAGCAATCAGAAATCATTAATATATAAATTTGAACCCCCTCAATGCCATTACTCTGAAAGTGACATGATAGAAGAGTAGAACAAATTTTACGGAAGAGCTGAGGTAAACACAGTATAGATATACACTTCATAAATAGCTTCTAATCTGAAATATACTTTTAACCTCTACACCTGTAACTCTGATAATGTAAACTCGTCGATAATAAAAATGATATACTTCAAAATGATTTAACATACAAGAAATTAAAAAGACATACAGCAACTCACCTTGAAAACGTTTGGCAGCTGACTCTCTCAGTGAAAAGAAAATATCGCACATCACTGTAGGACAGCTCACCCCAGATTTCGTAATGACAGTAAAAATGCGGTCAACATACTGCCTCAGATTTTCCTGAAACATTTAGCAACATGTTAAATTTATTTTTGTTTCGTTTTGTTTTAAATGCACCATTTCTCTTCAATGGAAAACAAGGCTACTACACTTTCTCTAATGGCATCTACAGTAGATTATATTTGCAATAAATTATAAGATATAAAAAAGCCACAGTTCCAGATTCAATGGATACCCTACTCTTTGGCGAGGTGTATTTCTAAGCACAAAGCTGAAAGCACAGTGCCTTTTTCTACCCAAAAAAAAAAAAAAAAAAAAAAGATAAAATAAAAAAATTTAGACCTCATTCCCAAAAGAACATTATTTCTTCTACAAAACAATTGACTAAGGAGTCCTCATTTCTATTATACTGGATATTTATGTAGTCGATTGAAAACAAATCCTATTCTTCCTTGCCTATTTTACATTTAATAGACAACATCACATTTCAGTACTATGCTATACAACTAAACATGAAGCTGATGTTAAAAAAAATAAAAAATCACACACATTTCTACGAGGTTAAGAAGGCTTCCAGTGGCTACTAACATTTGAAAGCTTAATTTACAACACCAAATGAGGTTCAGGGACCTCAATAAGGGAGACAAAATACTCAATATAATTAGAGATTTTGTTTTCAATTTCAAATCTGATTGCCTACCCTGTTATTTTCCAGGTTTTCACCATCTTTTAACTTCACAGGATCAATTTCACAAGATTTGTGGAGCTGGCAGATCTAGAAAGAACATGATGAAGAATTAGTACACTGGCGTATCTTCAGGTGGAAGAAGTCTTAAAATAAAGGATTTAGGCTGCTAGCTTTCTTGGGTAAAGTATTTTGTCTTCTGACAAGACATCACTCGTCAGCTCGTCAAGATTTCAAATTTTTTCAAAATGTTACATTCTATTTTTCGGCAATATCCTGCACCTAAAAGGATGACATTTTCACCAGGTCCTCCCAAACAAGATCATCATTTAAGAAAACATTTCTTGTTCCAAAGAGATAGCACTTAAAACTATTTTTAGGAAAAATAGTATTTCCTGATGAGACATCATAGTAAGTGTTTAGGTATGATAGTGCTGAATCACTTAAAGGAAATCTGTGGTCTGAAATGTTGCTCAATTATGGTTCTGGGAAAAAAAAAAAAGAAAAAAAAAGAAGAGCCATACTGGACTAGAGAGATAATAAAGCATCACCACATTGCCAGCTGTCACATATGCAGTTATCTAGGAATAATCATATTCATTTAAAGCGACAGGATGAAATGTGTCATTTATGACCAATGTTTTCTGCTGTGCACAGTTTTTATTTTCTTAGGCTTTTATTTTGTTTTTAACCATTTTCCAGAACCTAAATGACTTATTTTAAAAGACAAGAGGCTTATTTTAGACACAGTTCACATGGAAACTTTTTATTTTTCTTTAATGAAAGTCCACTGTTCATGAACTGGTGACTCAATGGGGAATGAGAACCACACGGGTTTTCATTTAAATACAAGTTCTTGACATTAGTCCTGCAAAGCAATCTTATGGGGCAAAACATCACCCATGTCTGACCCTAAAAGGCCTGTTAGGTTGAAATTGTGTTCTGAATCTGCTCTTACCTCATCTATAATTGGCTTTAGTGTAACCTGAAGATAATGCATCCCTGCCAGTTTCATGGTCTCATCAATGCACTTGGAAGTTAATGAATTTCCTCTGAAAATGGTGTTGGGGTCTCTGAAAGGGAACAATTTTCTATAATTTAGTCTTTTGTAATAAATCACTAACATGTGGAAATAAAAGCAGCAACTGAAAGCGATGAAAAGCTGTTTTTGAATGCACACACGAATATTCCCCTTGATCCTTGCCTAAGGGCTGCCATGAAATGCATTGTATAAGGTTTAGTGCATTTCTAGCTTATCATAGAAAAACAACAGTCATCAACATAAGGTTGTTAGAGGGTCTGAGAATTTTCATAATTTTTATTACAGTAGTGCACAGGAGTTCCACTACACTGAGCACTGCACAAACACATGCTGAGACATAGACCCTGCCGCAAGGAGCTTACAACCTAATGGAAAAACCGTGAAAAATGTCTGTGCTTTCATGCACTACTGCCCAGCATGAACTTGGGAGGCAGCCATTTCAGTCTCATGACTATATTGGGCACTGGATTCCATCTGCTAACTACTCTAACAAAAGGCATATTTGGGGTGATTAATAAGATTGTATGACCTAGGTGACCTTTTGTGGCTGAACTACAGTACCATGCTTGATGGAATACTGTATGTTATGCACTATGTAGGCCCCAATCCTGCAAACAGAACCGTGCGAGTGGACCCTTGAGCCTACACAGCCCCACACTTGCTTCAGTGGGAAGCCACCTGCACAATTCTCTTTGCAGGACTGGGGACATAAAAAGCTGCAGATGAGTGACCGTAGCATTTGTTAACCTTATATTTGCATGATTACAGCCTCTAGGTTTGTGAATGACCTCCAGAAATGTGCGTTTTACATATTTTCAAATCAATCTTACTGAGAAACATGCCATATTATTATGTCAGACTTCCTAGGCGTGGCATAGTATTGCTCTCTTTAGTCAATATTAATCTAGATAGAGTTATTTGTATCTATTATTGGAATGACATTCTCACTTACTCTCTCCCTATATGGCTTTCTCACATCTCTCCTGCTTTTGCATCACCCACAGATATGCTGTTTTTAATGATGATATACGGTTGGCCAGCAAGAGTTAAATCATGTATGAAGGAAACCCACAAAGGCCATTCCCAAACCGGAGTACAACTTGCAGGGCCCTTTTGCTCAACTGTTTTTTTCAATATTGGTATACTGACCCTCTAAAAGGAAGTATGCACACAGAAACTGAAATAGTCTTTAAAAATAAATAAATAGACCAGTTAACAAGTGTATGCACACATACTGGTTCTTAATTTTGCAAACAGCCATTAGCGTATACATCAGATTTGCAATCTGTTGTTCACTGGGTTTTTTGCACCCACAAGTTAAAGTATACAAATAATTTCAGGAATCACAGTAGAGGAACTAAATAATAATAATGATTACTTTTTAAAAAAGCCATTGCAATTCCATAAATTGAGCATGACATTATAGCAACATCTGAAATTTTATTTAAAAATTAGTGGTTCCTTGGTACTTACTGAGTTCTCTTCACTTCAGCATTTGCAATTGCACTGATGAAAGGCACAATTTTGCCATAGTGTAAAAAAAGTCTAACCAGAGGTATGGCTGCTTCCTGTTTTTCTCTGCAAACTTCACCCAACACATGTGCAGCAGATGCTGAAACAGGCTGAACAACAGAGAGAAGCAAAAACTTTGAGACGTGTATCTAAAGTAATCACCACTTATTAACACTAGTTTCTTTTTCTTCACACAGTACCACACATACTATCTTGCTGTGCCCCATCACCTGAGAGATGGCTGGGTCTCAATTTCCACTTTGTCTGCCAGTTGTAAGTTTTGATCACAAGAGGGCAGCAATTTAAAAACAATGACAATGCAGTGTCTGTTTTCCCATTGTTAATATCTGGTTTCAATGAATATTGCAGCTGCTTGCGAAATACTGGACATAAAAACCTGAACTTTTTGCTGTATTTTTTAAGCCACAATCAAAGAAGTTAAATACAGTTCTCTTTAGGGAAACAAATGGTCTAGTACAACAGCTAAAAGCATTTTGGATGATTTGATCTCAAACATAGCCCATCCCATTTCACATTTTAGGATTAGTATGCACAAAAAAACCCAAAACATTTTTTCTACATAAATGCAGGTAAATCATTTCTTTACCAGCAGAAGAAAGCCAACTGATCAAACCCAACAAGTTTATTTTGCATACAAATGTAGGATTAGGAGTACATGTGGGTTCTCATAACCACTGTTGTAGCTGGGTGTGTCTGTACTTACCATCAGTGCGTGCAGATACAGATCTTTTCTGCACGGACAAAAACAAGCACAAGGGATATATAGCTTCATAAAAGTCTCAAGTACAAAAAAAAAAAAAAGGATCAGCTGAGAGCTC
The DNA here is from genome assembly GCF_028017835.1 of Emys orbicularis. NCBI lineage: Eukaryota > Metazoa > Chordata > Testudines > Emydidae > Emys > Emys orbicularis. The sequence continues at coordinate 256,060,873 of NC_088683.1, read as the reverse complement.
TGGCAACTTCAGTTCTATAACCTCACTTGTAAAATGACAAATATTTATGGGGACTTTGAGGATAATCAGCAGGTAAACAACAAGCAGCAGCAAATAAATTACCTCAACATCTGCAGATTTTAACAGGAGGTCTCTAAGTGGGCTGTAATAGTCTGAGGAAAAAACATGGTCCTCAGTGTAAACCACATTTAACCTTAAGGAACCAAGGTCATCTGGCTTCAATGACTTGTTGCCATTATCTCTGGGCTGCAGGAAATACCTGGCAGGCAAAAAAATAGTTGGTCTTGAAACAGAAAAAAAGCTCTTAAGCTATACATGAACATATATAATATGTAGGTACACACACAACACTCGTAAACGTATTGACTTTCTGATGTTCTGAATTAGGTTTCCAAAGATGCGCACCAGTTCCTTTTGCATCAACTTTACTAGGGAAAGTTCTGATCATAAAGTGTTGTGTACTCAAGATAATATAAAATCCCATACAGTAATAAAAGTATGGCATTCCTGCAGAATTGCAGTGCATAACATCAAAGTTAAATGCATTAGAACTCCCACCTAATTTGCACGCACATAAAAAAAAAGCCAAATTTTTCAACAACTATGCCATCAAAACAATGCTTCACATATTTCAATATCTTTGTTTTGATAGTTTGGTAATTGAAGATTTTGGCTTAGGTTTTTTGTGTGGGAAACTAGATGGAAGTTAAATGCATTTAAACTTTGTTACACAACAGTAGTTACTGTTATGGTTTTGTAATAAAAATATAATATGTGCAGTACTAAAAACAATACCTTTTCTTTTATGACAAAGAAAAATAAATAGCAAGTACCATGCTTCATAAGAGCTGGATTGTCGGAGACATTTTAAAGGAAGTCTTAGCTCTCCTAGAAACTCATCTCCAAACTTCAAGTTGCTGGCATTCCAAAGGTCTACTCTGTAATACAACAAAACCAAAACTCAAAAGAAACTCATATTGAAAATATAGGAAAAAAACGAAAGAGCCATTTTTCTCTTTTTTTAATTTCATTTTTCATCCATTATGTATGAGTCAGAAAAGTATGTTCCAAAACATACTGTATTGGTTTCCAAGGAGTCAAAGAGGAGCTTACACTGTTGGAATCTGCTAATTCATAACTGTACAAGTCAGTGGACAGAAACCTAGGATACCCTTTCCTCATCCGTTTTGTTCACAAGAATTTACACTTTTAAAAGCAGCTGAAATGTTTCCAATTCACAGGTGCAGATCCACTGCTGGGATGTCAAAACACACAGTTCTGGGATAAAGCACTATAATTAAAACTGCTTACTTTTCTGTTCCCAAGCCACACTATTTCCAATTTTGGTTTTCCTAACTCAGATATTGTAACCCCTTTATTTTTGGCCTGTTACTCACACAGGATGTGCCAGGGAGTCTGGGCCTAAACAAAAAAGGATCAATTCAAAACACCAATGATACCCCCCATTTGGATACAGTAATTCTCCTGTTAAACACAGGGGCTCAGCATTACTGTGTTCATCCCAGATACCCAAACACCTCACTATAAATCACTCGCTAACTATCTGTCAGTAGTTACCATGCATTTGTTGTTTTAGGGTTTAACTTATTGGTTCCCTGTCATGGTTTTCAAGTTTAACCCTTCTGCTGGTAGTTTACGGACAGATATTTATTCTCTATGACATTGGCTCTCAACCTTTCCAGACTACTGTATCCCTTTCCAGAGACTGATTTGTCTTGTTTACCCCCAAGTTCCACTCACTTAAAAACTTACAAAATTAGACATAAAAATACAAAAGTGTCACAGCATGCTATTACTGACAAATTGCTTACTTTCTCATTTTTACCATATAATTATAAAATAAATCAATTGGAATATAAATATTGTACTTAAATTTCAGTGTATAGTATACAGAGCAGTATAAACAAATCATTGCCTATGAAATTTTAGTTTGTACGGACTTTGCTAGTGCTTTTTACATAGCCTGTTGTAAAACTAGGCAAATATCAAGATGAGTTGATATACCCCCGGGAAGATCTCTGAGTACCCCCACGGGTACATGTTCCCCTGGTTGAGAACGACTGCTCTATATTTACCACTTCAGTGACAATACACTGCTATTTCAACAAAATGAGAAGATGATCATCCTATATATGTGTGCATACAGTAATCTTGGTGCTGTTGGAAAGCATCCCTGTCATTGATATGAGTGTTTACTAGCACAAAGCAACCATTGGCCTGTGGGGGTGATGTTCTAGTCAAAGAGGGAGAGACTGTATATTGCAGCGATTCCCAAACTTGAAACCAAGCCTTCCTTCAGGAAAATGAAACCTATCATACTCCCTGCTGTCCCACTATGTATAGTCAAAGGCTTATACATCTTCCACGCCCACTTCCCTCATCTTTGGGAAATTCTGGTATAAATCTCTATTCTATTTTCTCTCTTTTCATACATATGCTGCGAAAGTGTTAACGATATTGAAATTTAGAGTATAACTACTGGCATTTGAGCTAGCAGCAAGTGAGATGAATGAGACAGTATTGCTCCAGGTTCTCTACAAACTCAGGCAGCTGTCTCTGCACAAGTTACTTCACACTTTGAAGGTTTCCTTTGCAACAGAGACTTACTTTTTATTTTTAAAATGGAAGCTGATATGCTGAAGAAAAACAGTTTTGCTGGGGGTGTGGAAGAGGAGAGAGAGTGCCTCTTGCTTTGGGAAACACTGGTATAAGGTAGAGCCCTGCATGGGACTGGAATCCCGCAGGCCCCACTGACATAATAGTGGGAGCGGGATTAAAAATAGTCCGACACAGAGCTATAGGGGAAGAACAGTAAGACTTGTAATATAAATATATGGAAAAAACAGGTTTTAAAATAAATAAGGAACCAGAGAGTTTTAAACGTCCATTGCATGTTCCACAGACACAGAAATTATCATACTGGATATACAGTACAACATCTAGCCTGGTATTCTATCTTCAGCAGGAACCAGTACCACATGATAAAGCAGGTGGTGTAAAGTCACCCATTATGAACAATTTTGCAATGACATGCCCTTGTGGAAGGTTTCTTCCTAGTTCCACACAGTAGGTGGTTGGCATGCCTTGAAGCCTGGGGTTTGATAATCCTTATAAAAGTTTATTTTAACTAGTGTAACAGAAGTTGATATCATAAATCTCTAATGCATTTTTAATCCTCTCAATAATATCTTGTGGCACTAAGTTGCATGGGTTATTTGTATCAACTTGTTCCATCTCATCTCAATTTAGATTCAAATTTTTTGGGCAGGCACTGGCTTGTACTGTGAGTCGGCCCGAGCTAGTTGAAATTTTCTGAAAAATGTCTGGGGCGGGGGAGGAAAAAAGTTTTCAACTCTGGTTGTTTTTTTTTGCCCTCTCTCACCCGGTTCTGTTCCTGGCACAATGGGACTCTGATCTGGCAGGAGCCTGAGCACTGCTGCTGCACTAACACTAATAGAGCAATACAGACTGTCAAAACCAAGTTAAGGAAGGGATGGACGAATCACTATTTACACATGGCCAAACCTTGATTTAACAAACCATTTATTGGAAATGACGTGTCCTCTGGTTCCTGGTATAACTGGATTCTGAGAAGATGCCCACCATAAATGCAACTTCCTAATATGACACATGCACAAACACAAACTTTCAAGAGAGGAAAACTGGCACCAAATACATTTGTTATGGATTATAATTCAGTGCAGTTTTGCTTCAGACTTTAGGGAAAGGAAGGGAGGAGGTGGCTAGAAGCACAATTCAGGTTCCATTTGCTACATTCTAGACAAGGCCTTGTATTTATTGCAAGCAAAGTTTTTAAATTTTGTATATTTGTGTACCTAGAGTATGAAAGATGTAGTAAGGCAGTGAATTAGTAAATCACCACCACCATCCCCCGTTTCCAAAGCCTAGTTCTGCTGTTTAAAAAAGCAAAATACGGAAGGTACATTTTTAGAAGTGGTCAATCTGTTATCAAGTATGACTACAATAACCAATCTGAGGGCCCCACAGCTAAGAAAATGTTCCTCTATTCACAGGAAGAAAAAAAGAAAAGAAAAACTGCATGTAAAAGGAACATCTGGTACTAATGTAATGATATACCCTGGCCTGCCACTTCCTACAACCACTGAAAATTAGAACTTTTGTTGTTAGAAAAAAATGTACAGGGGACTTAATCCCATGTATAGTCCATGGAAGGAAAATGTTCAGAGAAGAAATGGCTGTAGATTAATGTAAGATACATGATTGGGGTGGGGTCGGGGGGAGAGATGGAAATAAATACCCTCGGTCCTATAAGGGAGGGGGGAACTCTCAATGAACAGTTTGCCCAACCAGAACTAACCCTTTATATGCTCTCTTATTTATTAAAGTATTTAATCTTTTCCAAACTGTTTCATAAACTTTGCCAACAAAGTATTTCTTCCTCCTCACCAGACTTAAGAACTGTCTTGCACTGGTCTTAGGATCAATGAAGTCTTTTCAGACAGCCATATACACATTATTAAAGCAGCCACACATTAGTAAAGGACTAAACTTAATTACAATCGCGAACTGATAGATCTAGAGCAGTAGTCCCCAAACTTTTGAGGGTCACACTCTCCCTTACTCCTGTCTGCCCTATCCCATGAGCCGGGGTCGGGAGCTGGGCTGCGGCTTGAGTGGGGAGGGGTCGGGGTGGATGCAGACAAGGGTAAGGGGGCCGAAGCTGGGGTCGGTCTGGGGCCGAGGGGTGTTGCGGGGCCGGGAGTGGAGCAGCATTGAGGCTGGGGATGGGGCCAGGTGTGGGGCAGGGAGACAGGGATGCAGCTGGGGGTGAGACCGGAGCAGAGCTGGTGGCTGGGAGGGACTGGACGGCGCTCCCTCCCCATCTGGGCTGGCCCAGACCCCACCGCACCCCTTCAGACAATCCTCCACACCCTCTTAGGGGGGCGCATCCCACACTTTGACCACCTCTGATCTAGAGTCTTAATTGAGGGGTACTGGGGAAAAGGGTATTAGACCCAAACTGAATTTAATGCAAAATTGTATAATGGAAGAAAAACATGTTTTTGTTACTGTGGAATTTTTTATATTACCTAATCTCCATTTTGTCCACCTCGTCGGCATCTTCAATATCAAAATGGGATTTTTTGTTGTAGCTGCAAGGTCTGGTTACCTGGTGTGAAAAAGAAATAAATAAAAAAGATAAAAATAGTTAAAATGGAGTTCTCACTATGCTTTCACCACATATTGATAGCAATATTGTAGACACTCTATCAGTTGTAGTTTAGGCTTCGATTCTGCCAATCTTTATGCACATGAATAATCCTGTTGACCTCAGTGGGACTACTCATTAGGCAGAAGTGTTTTCAGGATAACCAAGAGTAATTACACCATACTCCAAACTCTCCTTAGTATAGATCAGATAAGAATATCAGGGTTTTTCACATCAGTGTTTAAAGGTTAAACAGACATAGAAAATCATGCAAGAGGTGTTGTCAACATCTAAAGTCTAGCTCAGGGGTCGGCAACGTTTCAGAAGTGGTGTGCTGAGTCTTCATTTATTCACTCTAATTTAAGGTTTCACGTGCCAGTAATACATTTTAACGTTTTTAGAAGGTCTCTTTCTATAAGTCTATAATATATAACTAAACTATTGTTGTATGTGAAGTAAATAAGGTTTTTAAAATGTTTAAGAAGCTTCATTTAAAATTAAATTAAAATGCAGATCCTCCCAGACTGCTGGCCAGGACCCGGGCAGTGTAAGTGCCACTGAAAATCAGCTCGCGTGCCGCCTTCGGCATACGTGCCATAGGTTGCCTACCCCTGGTCTAGCTGAAAAAAAGAAGAAACATAACAAGCAATCTGGTTTTAAATATAGACTCCTTACAGTGATTTCCTGCTGCACTTTGAAAAGAAAAACAATTGAAGTAATCCAACACTTAAATATTGACACACACAAACCCCTTTAATACAGGAGCACTTAAAAGTAGCAAAGGAAAGTGCTGTCTATTCAGGTATCTTTGAAAGTCAGCTAAATGTGCCCACTAAGGTGACCAGATCACAACAGTAAAATATTGGGACACATTGGGGTGCCATCAGCCCCACCCACAGTCCACCCCTGCTCCTCCCAGACTCTGCCCCAACTCTGCCCCAGGTCCTGTCCCCTTCCTGCTCAGCCCCCCCGCCCCCGCCACTGTGCCCTTCCTCATCCCCCAGACCACTGCTGGCTTGCTGCATCCCCTACCCACCGCTTGCCTCCTCACCCCCCATGCCCGCCTGCTGCTGGCTCACTGCTCGCCTCTCACCACCACCCCCGCCCGCCACTCTACAGCACTGACTTCCCCTCTGCCCGGTGGGTGCTTGCCCGCCCCTCCGCCTCTTCCCACCCCTGCCCCGCCCTTGCCCCGCCCCCATTACACCCCCTTCCTCCAAGTCCCTGCCCCTGCCCTGCCTCTTCTCCGCCTCCTCCCCTGAGCGCGCCGTGTCCCCGCTCCTCCCCCTCCCTCCCGGAAAGTCCTAAGCGCCACCAAACAGCTGTTAGGCGGCAGGGGGGTGGAAGCGTTGGGAGGGAGGGGGGACACAGCGCGCTGGGGGGGGAGGAGAAGGAAGCGAGGAGGGGGGAGCTTGGCTGCCGGTGGGTGCAGAGCCTCCCCGCCACTCGCTTCCTTACCTGAATATCGGGACAAATGGGGTCCCGATCATCGATCGGGATGAGAGACAAAGGGTTAAATATCGGGACAGTCCCAATTTTATCCGGACATCTGGCCACCCTAGTGCCCACTCAAGCATGCAGAACAGCTAATTTTTCAAGAGATGTGGAGCTGGGGTCCTATGTATCATAATATAGGGATAAGCACTAAAATTTCTTAGCACCACAGTGCAGCTTCTCTTCCCTCCACCCATATTTGCAGCATCAGAAAGCAAAAAGCAAAGCATAGGTAATAAACAGACTAAAAACGTACTGTATTTGAAAAGCACAGGAGGAAACAAAGTTTTTAAATGGGATATCTAAAAATCTGTTTTTGTTAACACAACAGAAGAAATAAAGACTTTGAGGTTTACATTTTTGACCAATGTAGGACAGAAACTCACCCCACCCAGAAGCAAAAGGTACCCCACCCAGAAGTAACCGCAGCACAAACTGATCAAAGGAAAGGAAAGTACTGTATACTGAATGTGCAACCAAGAGCTGGCTCAGCAACTCATCTTCATGGTAGGTTTAAAATGTTCCTGTCGAGTAATACTTGCCATCCACAAAAAGTAGCTTTTATTATAAGCTTAACTTCTTATTTTTCTTTTGTATGTCAGTAGGTACATACAGGGTAAGTAAAGATTTAACTGAACAAAAAGAGAACCAGAAAATAGTCTTCAGCACATGAAGTCAAACAAATAGTATTTCTTTTTGCCATTTTAAAGGTAATTCATGAAAGCTAAATGTAACTAGAAGCACTGGAGACCACAGCCCTCATTACATAATTGACTCAATTGCACCTGGGAGCCACAGAGCACTGTAATTTAATACCCCACATCATTTCAGCAGCTCAGCACAAATTTCTCCACACTCCCCACCCTGCAAACCTCCTCAACAGTGACTTTAAGGGCTTGTCTACACTTGAAATGCTACAGCTGCGCTGCTGAAACACTTCAGTGTAGACACTACCTATGCCTACGGGAGGGATTCGCCCATTGACGTAGGTAATCCATCTTCCTGAGAGGCGGTAGCTAGGTCAACCTAGCGTGGTCTACCCAAGGATGTATAGGTCATCTTAACGATGCTGCTCAGTGGTGTGGATATTTCACACCCTCCTCAGCAATGCAGTTAAGCTGACTTAATTTTCTAGTGTAGACCAGCCCTAAGACTTGATCATGTCCCCGGGCCCATGACCAAAAACATTTTTACAAAATATTTCTGCTACCACTGTTTATAAGTAGCACATGTGTTGGGATAGTCTGCCATTGTGGGCAGTAATGTCTAGTGGTCAGCCCAATCCACCACCAGGTATGGCCTTTTAAGGCTTCGGAAGGGTCCCATAGATAGATGTAGAGACCTAAGGGTCCTGGGAATGAACGGTGCTTGGGGAAGGAATCTTTAAGGGCCTGAAACCTTGCAGAGAAGGCGGGACAAGGCTCCCCTCTCACCCAACCCCCTGGGACTGAGTTGAGAGAAGGGGAGCAGCATAAAGGCTGCCTCCTCCTACCTAGCAGACAGGCACTGGCAGGAGAAGGCTGGCCTGGTGAGCCCCTTAGAGAGGAAAGCTAACTGGGAAGGGAGTTCACCTGAAGGGAACTAATGAAAGCCTTGCAGCTAACTTAAGTCTAGGGCCCTACCAAATCTACAATTACAACACTGTGAAGTTTCAGATTTAAATACCTGAAATCATGAAATTAACGATTTTTAAAATCCTATGACCGTGAAATTGACCAACATGAACTGAATTTGGTAGGGCCCTACTTAAGTCACCTGCTCCAGGAAAAGGGATGGGGAAGGAACTCCTGCCTGAGGGAGGGAAAGACGGCCTAGTCCAGGCAAGAGAAGAGCTACTCATAATGGCCCACCTGCTGTGAGTAACTGGGAGCAGCATTGAGGGGATACCGCTGGGGCTGCAAAAGAAGCAGCAATGAGGAACCACAGATTCCCAGATGGGACAGCAGAATCCAGAGACCGGGGAAAAGATGTTGACAAGTTGGGCAAAAGGTAGGAGCAGCCCAGGGAAAATGGTGGACAGACTGAAGAACCAGACCTTTGCCTCCTAAACAGGGTTCCTGGGCTGGAACGCAGAGAAGAGTGTGGGCCTGGGTTTCCCTACCGCTCCCCAGACCAAGAGGGCAGGCATAGCATCAGAAGAAGAAGAGTACAAGCATTATGGGCGGAGACAGAGGTTGAAGACCGGGCTCAAAAGCCACTATATGTTAGTATAGTCCCTATAACGGGACATGTCTGTTAACCCCAGAAGGGGCATGAACTGAGCAGGGACTTGGCCAGAGGGCTAGGCCATGTAAAATGACAGACTATTGTGGCACCAGAATGACTAACGGGGTCACTAAACTGAAAAAATCCTGCAACACCTGGACCCGGGGAGATGCTCTGGAGGTGACAGGCACGGCAAGAGGGCACAGCTATGCTAAAATGGTTTTCAATAACTGACACTTGGCTGATCATGAGACTTTCCACCAAAAAATTATAGCATTAGTTCTATTCTAAGCCTATGGCACAACGTCGTTAGTGCACACTTACTGAAACCATTGGCTGAAGCTGTGTGAACAGGTCTAAAGTTAGTCTGTATGACTGCTTACTGTTCAGTTTCATTCACACACACACACACACACACACACACACACACACACACACACACACACACACACACACACACACACACACACACACACACACACACAGCTGTATTCTTAAAGGGCAGTTGTGTGGGATGCATTAATTCAGAGGATGGAATTAGGAGTCTGGGATTCCCAGACCAGAGGGAGGAGGGGGCTAAACTGGCTTTTAACTACCTTTGTGCCCTCCTAATTCTCAGATACTCTGATATCAGAGGCTACCTAAATAATGGCAGCCAGTCACCAGCTTCCCAGAAATCTCCACAGCACATAGTCTACCCTCTCCAGTTTCCAATATGACCCTTCCTGCCTCTGGTACACCCCCTTATGCCAGGGTTTGCAAAGGGGTTCTTAGAAGCCTGAAGTTGTCTTCCTCAGTTTCTGCACCGGGGAATTCCCGCCTAGTCATATCCGGGACTTTTAGAGCCCCTTTATGCTGCTCTGGACCCTTTACTCAGCATCTAGCCTCTACAAACTAAGTAGAGGGATATTTACACTGAGCTGCCACTCACACAAATCATTACACACGAGTATTTAATCTTTTCACATTGATGACTGACTACACTCCACTTAGGCTGGGACTGTGCAATGGATATCTTAAAAAATTATTTTGGGGAGAAAAGTATTCACTCCTTAACATTTACATATTTTCCTCCTCCTTGAATCAGTGGGGATCAACACATTATTGGGTGATCGCAGCAATTCCAGTGAAGCCAGCCTGGTGTGCCAAACTATGGGACAGATTGTCTGCTGCTGTAATTTGCTGCCTCCCTACTGAATTCAATGTACTATGCCAATTTACACCAGTGTGGATCTGACCCTACGATGTCTCCATTGGAGTGCAATTTCCAAGTCATGGAATTGGCTCCTCATTCTGGAAAGTGGAAGCCAGTGTAAAACAGCCTTCCTGTTAAGAACAGGCAGCACTATGGACAAGGGAAAAAAAAGAATCAAGAAGACATCATAAATAATATAGTATGGACTCAGCTATTCTGGTTGGATCCTAGCTGTCCACTTGAACATTTGGAGGAACTTGAGATTCCATCACTAAAAGCACCTGTATTATCCAACGCTGAATACTTGCCCCTGTCTGCAGTTAGGGGTTCTCACAACAAAATTTTCAGTGGCCTTAGAGTGCAGCCACCAACTCTTGCTGGTGGCTGCTCTGACAATTTTTCCTAAAATACTTAATTAACTTTAGGAAAAACAAACAAATATGCACATATACATGTCCAAATCATTGTAATTTATTTATGTAGAGTTTTTTTTCCCCCAGACTCAATAATAAAAATAAGGTACAGTTGTTTCTATTCTTTACTGGATCTAAACAGAATAGAAACACAAATAAGGTGCTTTTCAAATTCTTGTCTTTTGTTGTGGTTTTTTCTTTTTCTTTTTGGTTGCTATGTTTTTTAAGATTTGCTAGCTAGTAAGTCTGCTGCTGCAAAACATAATATTTGTATGTTTGTTAATATCACAGCAAATTTACTCAGCTCTGGCAAGGCAGGGGACAAATTAAACCCTAGATTGGGAGGTGGGTAGGGAGATAGTGGGGGCCAGAGATGATGGGGGGATGGATGAGAGCTGTGGAGGCAGCGGGAGCCAGGGGCGATGCGGGGTGGTGGTGGTCCAAGGATCGGGACCCATGGCCAGGGTCCAGGGCCAGAGTCCGAAACCCCACGACCGGAGCCTGCCACTCGCCACCCCAGGACTGAAGCCCAAAGCCCGAGCCTCAGCGCCCACAGGAAAGTGGAGAACTCACTGGCTGCCTGCTCCTCTGGTGTCTGCGGCTCTGAAGGGGGGCAGAGTGCAACCCCTGCTGGTGGTCCTGGGGGAAGGGTCACTGCTTGACTCCCCTCTCCCAGTCACTGCCCAGGAGGCTGTGGCCACAAGAAAAGCCCCTGGTGTCTGCATGCGGCCACGGTGGCTGCATTTGAGAAACACTGCAAATAGGCCCCTTTTAATGAAGCAACAGCTAGGTTCACGGATACTAACATATAGTGGTTTAGCTCCCTTTAAGCTTTCACTAGATTTTTAAAATGCCCCCCACCCCCAACGTTCCAGGATTAGAAGTTCCTATTTATTGACACTAATGCTCACATCGACCCCTTAGAAGTGAGCCATAGGGCAAGCCTCTAAGGCCAGGCCTACACACAGAAGTCGCATTGGTTTAACACACCTGTGTAGATACCTACTGGTTTACAATTGGCGTATACTGGTTCCACTTGCATCACTAAATGTGAGCAGATTCTAATTAAACTGGTGCAACTCTTGCCGGTAGATAAGGCCTCCCTAGTTTTGTTGCTAGGTGCGTAGAGACCACAGTGAGGAGGGCACTCAAGAGAGACAACTGAGAATTTATAGCTACTTTGGCTCTCAGCAGCTGTGGAAGGTATTAGTCCCTCTCAATTAGCTGGTGTATGCTAATTATTCTTGAAGTTAAAGCGATTTACTCAGGCCTTGTTGATACTAGAAAAGGTTTGCTGGTATAGTTATACCCTCCTACACAGACACACTTTATACTTGCTTTTGCCAGTATAACTGCGTCTGCAATAGGGCTTTTACCAGTATAAAAACATCAAAAATCACATCCCTAACTCCTATTTCTATACTGGCAAAGGTTTCTAGTAGACCAGGCCTCTGAACAAAATAAGCTATACCAGCAAAAGGACTTTTTTTGCCAATATTACTCCTAACTGACATAGCTAAACTGGCAAAAAATGTAAGTGTAGACCAGGACCAAGTTATCCATGATAAACTCTCCCTTAAAATAAAGATAAAAGACACAGAATGAAAAACATCCGAAGAACTATTCCGGGGTAGGGATGAGAATTATATAATCTATATATCAGAGGGGTAGCCGTGTTAGTCTGGATCTATAAAAAGCAACAAAGAGTCCTGTGGCACCTTAAAGACTAACAGATGTATTGGAGCATAAGCTTTAATAATAATAATAATAATAATAATAATAATAATAGCATAAGCTGTTAGTCTTCAAGGTGCCACAGGACTCTGTTGCTTTTTACATAATCTATATAATCTCTCTCTATATACCCATTACTCCTGCTAAGTAAAAGAAAAAAAACAGCACTTCTAAAAGGGTTACATTTTGCCTTATCTAGACTCATTTAAAAATGTTACATGTTACATAGGCTCTAAGGATTTTATGCAGTTGAATTGACGGGAAAGATTTGGTGTTACAGAACACTAGCATGCATCTGAAACTTTCAGTCTTGAATGGATTTCCCCCGTTGCTTTTAAAGTTCTTTATCTTCCTTGCGAGACAACCTTCCCACCTTTGACCAGGGAAGACAGGGTGGAGCAGCTATAAAACCACAGTCTGGAAAAAACTCACTTTGCAGAACTAATTCAAAAATTGTCTGTGCTGGGAGGGACAGAAAACCCTGTTGAGGAGGAAAGACTACCTAGAGAACTTGACTCCAATCACCTGGAAAACTGACACACTGCTGCCTCAGCAGACATCTAGTCTGATCCAGGATACTGCTGGCTCTGCACTGTGCTTTGAAAGAGTCTTCAGAGAAGACAGCTGGCACAAGATGGAGCAGGATGCCGTGCCAACTATCTACAGTGTAGTATTTCAGCTTATCGCTCATTCCTTTGAAATACCAACCTCAAAATAAAACACTTCATCAAACTGCGGATTGTTTGTCTTCTTTTTAACTTTAGTCTTTTTGGCTTCAGATCTGCATGGACATAAAGAAAAATGAATATTAGCAGAAGTGTCTGGTCCTAATGAGCAATTACCCGAATGCAGAAGTAGCCTATTTGCTTTGATTTGTTTTATAAATTCCACGTAGCATGCAATGAGGCACACCTCTTTATGGGGGAGAATATCGCATGCACACGGATTTCATAAATCAATTAAGTATCCACAGTTGTTATCCACATACTGAAATGTGAGCTCTTGGGCCCCAATGCTGTAAGTTGTTCTGTCCAAGAACAATTATTGGGCAATTATTAGACAATGGAAAGGACTAAGCTGCATGCTTCTGAAGACAGGAAGCAAAAGAAAACTGATGGCTGATAGACAGTATTGTTTGCCTTCAGATCCCTAGCAAGTGGAATCATAACAGTTCAGTTATACAGTTTAATGGGATTTTTTTTTTGGAGGGGTGGGGGAAGAGGCATATTTAAGACAGTCAAGACTGATGAGCCAGCCAAACCTCATTCCAACTATAATTTCAGTAATACTCAACTGGCGTCATTTAAAAAGATTTCACTTATCAAATACAGTAGTTAAAAACAACTACTGAATAATATAACCCAAATACAGTACCACCTGTGATGGGCACAATAAGATACCTGATCAGAGAATAAGAAGATGGACCAATCAACCTTCAAAGACTGCTCCGCATCTGAGACAATGATTTGTCAAGAATGTCTCTCATTCATAGCACTCCCCCACCCCTCCAAGTTCCATTGTAAAATACTATGAAGTATCTGTGTCATGAGTTTGAGGTCACCCAGAATAAGAACTCGTGAGATGATTCCCCTGATAAGCAGGAGCACAAATTGCCACTGACATGTTGAATAATATAAAAAATTGAATAGTGGAATGTGCAAATTTAACCTCAAATTTAACATGACTATGTTTACAGGCTGAACAAGACTGGTGCAGAATAAATAATTCAATAGACGATATTGTGTAAGACCCGTTCTGCAGTTTTATCCATTCTGGCGGATCGTTATACCCACAGAGATTAAATTACAGGATCGAGCTGTGCATAGCACTTTCCAAACGTATTAAGGAGCTGAACTACATAACTGAGAAGACCCCAAATGTTCAATTTCATATTGAAATAAAGCACAAGTAAAAAGCTGTTATGTATTCATTTCCCCTCTCTTCCCCTCCCCACTACTGCAAAATGGACAAGCAATTTGGTTGAATACTGACCTCCAACTGCCAAGTGAGAAGCTACACAAGTTAAGCTTGACCACAAATTATATACTTTTTAATGTTCAAAGCTTTAAAAGAAGCAAAACTGCAATAAGCCTCAAGCTACTTATAGTTGATTATATTATATTATATAAATAAAGTAGCAATGGCCAAATAAATCCTCTATCGATTTTAGAATGCAGATTTCTAATAAATAAAAACCCAAACCATCTGTTATGAAGCCTTACAAAATGGAAGCTCTTCAGTTTTCAATACTTGCCTGTATGGTCCTGCTAAGGTAACTGTGGCATAGGGATCACATTGTCCATTCACTATTGGGAGGCCTTTGCATTCTAGAACTCTGAAAGAAGAACAAAAAAGAACCAGACAAAATAAGAGGAGCTTGAAGGCAGGGCCGGCTCTAGGCACCAGCCCTCCAAGCATGTGCTTGGGGCGGCACTTTCAAAGAGGCGGCACTCCAGCCCTCTTTTTTTTTTTTTTTTTTGCGGTGAGCTGCGGTGGGGTGGGGCAGGGGAGGGCTGCAGGAAGTAACCCGCGGGGGGGGAGGGGGGAGAGGAAACCGCTCCCCCCCCAGCTCACCTCTGCTCCACTGCCGCCTGCTCCCCCGGGTGCGCCGCCGCTCCGCTTCTCCCCGCTCCCTCCCAGGCTTGCCGCGCGAATCAGCTGTTTTGCGGCAAGCCTGGGAGGGAGGGGGAAGAAGCAGAGTGGCGGTGGCAGGCTCAGGGGAGCAGGCGGAGCGGAGGTGAGCTGCGGCGGTGGGGGGCGCGGGGAGGGCCACAGGAAGTAACGGGGGGTAGAGGAACCGCTCCCCCCCAGCTTACCTCCACCTCCTCCCCCGAGCACACCCCGCTCCGCTTCAGCCCTTGCCTGGGAGGGAGGGGTAGGAGGGGAAATGCAGCGCGCCCTGGGGAGGAGGCAGGGCTGGGGATTTGGGGAAGGGGTTGAAATGGGGCAGGGAAGAGGTGGAGCCGGGGGGCGCCGGAAATGTTTTTTGCTTGGGGCAGCAAAAAACTTGGAGCCGGCCCTGCTTGAAGGAACAACAAAAGTTAGTGTCTTCTCATTTTTAGAATGCTCCTTATTAAGGGATACAAATGGTGCTAGCATGAACCTGTATTCTTTTTTTGTCTTAGACCAAAAAATTGTTTCCCAGTTTAAAGTAATACCATCATTAAGGTCAGAAGCCAACATTAAACTACAGAAGAGTCTTAATTTGAAGGTCTCTTACAACACCCGAAATATCAGTAACAATCAACAGTTTATGAAAGTAGCTACTATAGATATGGAGGACACAGCGACATTCATATGAGAGTTCATATCAATCACTGTTTACTTGTACATGTAAAAAAAATACTGTTTAAGATGAGAAAAGACTGCAGAAAGATCCTGGTATCAGACAAATAGTTTCACAGTGTTACACGCACAAAAGCCTATGTGCTTTAACAAAATTTAATATGCCAGAATACATAGCCAATCATGACAAACCCATCTTTTCCCAAACCAGTAAAACATCCTAACAACGAAACTCAGAAAGAATGAACAAACATGATTTTCAGTTCTGCTTTCAAGAAGTTAGTGATGTGATACCAAAGGGACAGAATGCAACTAGAATGGTTGAGTCACCCTGCTCTGACTTCCTCCAAGCAAGGAATCTTTTAAGATGAAAAATCTACAGCTCTAACTTCCATGTTCCCACCCCACGCAAAGTGGGAACTAATAGTGTAGTTTCAGGTTTCACAATTTAAAAAGCTCTCAAGGAATGTAGCACTTATTGGTAAAAAAGGCAAAACAGCCTCTAGGATTCTCCATTCTGAAACAAGTTCCTTTTTGAGTAGGTGAGTTTGTTGATTTTTTTTGGGGGGGGGGGGGGAGAAGACTAGGAATAAATCTAGAAAGTGAAGTGATGAGAGATGGGTGTGCTGAGGAAGCTCATGTTTGAAATGCATAGAGAAGAGAGAGGCAAAAAGCAGGAGCTTGATCCATTTAAAAGTACTCCCTTCCCTTTGCAACTGGGTCAAATTACACTCTACCATGTGTCAATACATAATCCTGGGCTTACTATAGTTTTGGAATTTAAATTTATCTAGGTGGTTTTTGTTTACGGTGTAAGTGTTGTTTATATTTATTTATAACTTTTGTTTGCAATATGAGTATTATGGGTTATATTCTCTAGTCATCTGTGCAACGGAGAATCTTGTGCATACACACGACTCTCCATTGCACAGATGACTACAGCAGCATAATCTACAGTAGTTGGTGAAGTGGAGAGGGAAGATGGTAGGTTAAATAGATGTCATTTCCAGTTGAGGGAAGATGCAATTTTTATAACTGAACATTTGTTTTCACACTGTAACTTGGCAAACATTGTATCAGTTCTAATGAAACTGTGTAGTACACTGATGCTGCTTTAGTCAATGAAAATCTCTAAGGACTGGTCTACATGGGAAAGTCATATGTTTTTTATATATATATATATATATATATATATATATAAAAAGATATCAATGTAAACTGATATGGTTATACACCTCTACCCCGATATAACGCGACCCGATATAACACGAATTCGGATATAATGCAGTAAAGCAGCGGTTCTGGGGGGGCAGGGCTGTGCGCTCCGGCGGATCAAAGCAAGTTCGATATAACGCGGTTTCATCCATAACACGGTAAGATTTTTTGGCTCCCGAGGACGGAGTTATATGGGGTTAGAGGTGTACTGATAAAATCCCCTATGTGGACACACACTTATTCTGGAATAAGAGTGTAAGAACATAAGAACGGCCATACTGGGTCAGGCCAAAAGGTCCATCTAGCCCAGTATTCGGTCTTCCGACAGTGGCTAATGCCAGATGCTTAAGAGGGAATGAACAGAACAGGTAATCATCAAGTGATCCATCCCCTGTCGCCCATTCCCAGCTTCTGGCAAACAGAGGCTAGGGACACCATCCCTGCCCATCCTGGCTAATAGCCATTGATGGAACTAGATAAGTTCATGGAGGATAGGTCCTTTCTGAACTCTGTTATAGTCTTGGCCTTCATAACATCCTCTGGCAAAGAATTCCACAGGTTGACTGTGCGTTGTGTAAAGAAATATTTCCTTTTGTTTGTTTTTAACCTGCTACCTATTAATTTCATTTGGTGACCTCTAGTTCTTGTGTTATGAGAAGGAGTAAATAACACTTCCTTATTTACTTTCTGCACACCAGTCATGATTTTATAGACCTCTATCATATCCCTCTTAATTGGCCAACTCTTTTCCAAACTGAAAAGTCCCAGTCTTATTAATCTCTCCTCATATGGAAGTTGTTCCATACCTCTAATCACTTTTGTTGCCCTTTTCTGAACCTTTTCCAATTCCAATATATCTTTTTTGAGATGGGCCGACCACATCTGCACGCAATATTGAAGATGAGGGCATAATATGGAATTATATAGAGGCAATATGATATTTTCTGTCTTATCTATCCGTTTCTTAATGCAGAATAAAAATGTCCACACAGGGAGTTATACCAGTTTAACTATACTGGTATAATTATACCAGTATAACAGAAAACTTTCCCATGTAGACAAACCCTAGGTACAGGCGCCGGCTTCTAATTTTCCCCGGGGATGTTCAACCCCCTGCTCAGCTCCAGAACCCGCCCCCACTCTAACCCTTCCTTTAAACCCTCACCCCCGCCCTGCCTCTTTCCACCCCTTCCCCTCCCCCTCACAGTGCCTCCTGCACGCCACGGAACAGCTGTTCCGCAGCCTTGAGGAGGCGCTGGGAGGGTGGGTGGAGGAGTTGATTGGCGGGGCTGCCGGCAGGTGGAAGTGGGAGGGAGGAGCTTGGCTGCTGGTGGGTGCTAAGCACCCACTAATTTTGGAGCACCCATGGAGTCGTGCCTATGACCCTAAGCCCTTCTGGGCAGGACTGTCTTTTTATTTGCATTGTAAGATACCCAATATACTTTATTCTTACTATTTTTCCAACACCTCAATGTACAGTTTACTATTGTACAAAAATAATGCTAAGTTTGTGACAATTAATAAAAGAAAATTCAAAGTTACAGCTAATGTTCTTTAACTTTATCCACAAGCGTAGGAATTTGGAACATATGGTATATAATGTCACATGCTGTTTTACTGCAGAATTCCTGTAAAAGTGTAATATAAAGATATATATAGAGAGAGTTGGTTTTAATTTAAACAACCCAGCAAAAATGAGGAAATTTTTCAAATCTTAATGTTATTAAATGACAATTCCCATGGAAGGACAAATTTCATATTTTGAACCAAAGCCAGACACAGTACAGTTTTTAAAATACCAAATCAAACCTTAAAATATTTACTCCTAGGCAAAATCTTTATATGGTTCTGAATACTCTGGCGAAACTGAAGTTCAAGATCAACAGAAGCAGACACCTGGCCTACAAGGAGACACCTGCTGGTTTTATTTCTGCTCTGCGCTATGACCCTTTTACGTATGCACCTTCTGTATAGACAAGAGACTTAAGAAGTCCTCTACAGGTCTGGCTTAGCAGCCTGCTGACACCCCAGAGTGCTGCCATATAGGAGCTGAATTCGAGCCACAAATTCTGCGCTGAGCAAGTTGGAACTGGAAGACTCCTCTTACCCCCACAAATCAGAGAGCATGCGGAGTGGTTCCTCCAGTCTAGAGGAAGTAGAAATAGGGGTGCAGGTTTGGTTTTAGCAGGCTTAAAATAATTCCAATCACCTACAGCAAGTTCTACTTTTTAAATTCGAATAGCACAGATATTACTAAAAGTGTGACCAAACCACATTCCTAATTGAACTGAACAATTATTAAGGGGAGAAAAGCCTACTCCAACTCAAAACTATGTACCAATGACAAACACATGCCCGGTCTGCTTTCCCTTAAGGATGGCCAAGAAAATGAAACGCCATCTCAAGAGGTTTATCTCAGGGAGCAGATTTCCCACTGTTCATGAATGGATCATTTCCAATCCAGCTCTCCTGCAATACAGGATGAAATATCAGAAGTCTAAGATGAAAGCACACACGTGGGCGTATAGAATATTCTGCCCCTTTTAGTAGGAGTACTTCTTCTAAAAACCATGAAGGCAGAGCACCGAGAGGTACTTGAACAGTCAAGATGAGTTTGAGTTCAAGTGTAAATGTTCTGTTTCTTTTGTGTGTGCAGAGGGAATGAGAAAAGCAAAAACAACCTTGAAAGAAACAATATGTAGAAAAACAGGAAACAGATGCTGACATAAGCTGCTCCAATGCCTCTCAGGTAATTTAAAAGCAGTTAACATCTAAGGACAGAGAAAGTATGCAACAGACTCGAGTTTCTGATTTGAAGGAGGGGAAAGGAAGCTTGAAGCGAAGCTAATTGTTGCTCCCACATTTTGTTGAGCACCAGTGAGAGATGCAATAAAATTCAGCAATGCACAACAGGGTTTAATTCACAGCTTTAGTGCACGCTCACCAGCTGTGAAAAAATGTTGTAACTGCAGAACTGCTTTGAATTATGGGCCTCTTTCTTTTGTCACAGGGAAGTTGTCAGGTAAATGAACAATCCCACCTCTGCCCGTTGCTGTAATCCACAAGCAGCAAAGGTGTTAGAATGAATAGCTGCAACTTTGTTCTAACAATCACATTAAGATCTGATTCTGCTGGATAAAACATACCTGTCTAAATACTACACAGAACACCCATTCGCTTCTTCTATAAGGGAATGATGGTGGCTGGGCACCAACTTTAAAAAAAAAAATCAGTCAAAAATGAAGTGCTTTTACTTTATTTGCAAAATTAACATTAACATTACTTATGAGTGCTAGATTAATGAATGGCAATGACAAGTTAAGCAAGGTATTTGTACCCAACACAAGTTGTGTGACTAAAGAGACCCAAACACAAAATGTCTGGCTGCTGCTGCTAGAACCTTTCCAGTCCAGCTGATAGTTACTGATCATTGTTAGAGTCTATAGCTCAGCTGATAGTGACAGAGCTACCCCTTGCAACTACAGAAGTTGGGCTAGAGTGGAGTTATTGGTGGGCCATGTGAGAAAACTCTTAATGCAGCTGCCTCACTATTTTCTGCTTGTGGTTTATAAAATTAGCAGGTTTCAAAGAACAAGAACAAAATGATTTCAGCTTTCAGTGTGATTCATAACCTAAACCGTTGCAAGGGCAAATTCCCTGAAGAAAAACATACACACACTTTAGAAATAGTCCCTGTTCTTTACACTGAGCGATACTAAAATGCATGGGGATGGGAAGGTAAAGGAAGGATAAACATTTCTGAACAGAAGACAAAATAGCTCACATTTGACAACATTAATATTTCTGCTGCGTGTGGGCTTCCAACCATGAGGTGTAATCACTACCAATTGCCAACATAATAGTGAATGGTGCTGCTTATATAGAGTTTCCCTATGCAGTGAATCATTCAGCAGAGCTACAGAAGGCAGGTTAATCCAAGCATGTAGACTCCCCATCCCTTCCTTAAAGGAGAATCAATTATTTGAAAATGACATACCTTTCTCATTATTCAAGGGTGCATGTTGTGTGGGTACATGTGTGTGAAGGAAAAAAAAGAGCAATATTCATAAAGTAGTTCCAGTTTGAGACATTGGGTGAAATCCTGGCTCCATTCAAGTCAATAGCCAAACTTCCCTTGACTTGAGTGGGGACAAAATTTCACACCCTATTTTAAATGTGCACTATCTTAACAGGGAAAGGGCTGCACAGTATTCCTTGTTTCCTTCACAAAGTTTTCCATATGAACATCTGGGAGCCTCGGGACACTGAGCTTTTACACACAGAATGCATAATATCTTCAATGGCATGGCATGTCAACCTGGTTTCAACTTTTGGCTTACTAGTGAAGTACAACCAGATGACCTAGGCAAATACTAAAGGCAATTATTCTGATTTTTCTCCTAAAAAACCCTAAAAATTCCATATTAAAAAAAAAAACCAGGAGAGAAATCGGGAAATGCCAATGCTAACATTACAAGCCAGCTTTAACTTTGCCCTCCTTGTTTGTGTGCATTATGACCTAAATTCAGCAAAGTCCTTTACCATGTGCCTAACTTTAAGTGAAATTTTACAATGCTACAGGACAATATAATCGTTGGGAATCATTAAGAAAGGGATAGATAAGATGACATAAAATATTATATTGCCTCTATATAAATCCATGGTACGCCCACATCTTGAATATTACGTGCAGATGTTGTTGCCCCATCTCAAAAAAGATATATTGGAATTGGAAAAGGTTCAGAAAAGGGCAACAAAAATGATTAGGGGTATGGAATGGCTTCGATATGAGGAGAGATTAATAAGACTGGGACTTTTCAGTTTGGAAAAGAGACGACTAAGGGGGAATATGACAGAGGTCTATAAAATCATGACTGGTGTGGAGAAAGTAAATAAGGAAGTGTTATTTACTCCTTCTCATAACACAAGAACTAGGGGCCACCAAATGAAATTAATGGGCAGCAGGTTTAAAACAAACAAAAGGAAGTATTTTTTCACACCGTGCACAGTCTGAGGAACTCCTTGCCAGAGGATGTTGTGAAGGCCAAGACTATAACAGGGTTCAAAAAAGAACTAGATAAATTCATGGAGGATTGGTCCATCAATGGCTATTAGCCAGGATGGGCAGGGATGGTGTCCCTAGCCTCTGTTTGCAAGAAGCTGGGAATGGGCGACGGGGGATGGATCACTTGATTACCTGTTCTGTTCATACCCTCTGGGGTACCTGGCATTGGCCACTGTCAGAAGACAGGATACTGGGCTAGATGGATCTTTGATCTGACCCACTATGGCTGTTCTTATGTTCTTAATACACAAAGACAGGGTGACCATATTTCCCGATGCAGAATACGGGACACCTGACAAAATTACTCGTATTCAAGTGACTTCAATGGCAATCAATCAGAACTATGTAGTACAAACGTTCAAATTAACATCAAGTTGACTGAGCCCCTATTAAGAAATTCTGAGTAGTTAGATCCTTTTTATTTACCTTCTTATCTTTAAGGCTTTAGGGTTCACAGGGGAGAGGTGACACACACATCCTTCCCCCCCCCCCATGGAGAGAGGTGACACACACACCTGGGGGCTGCTGTGGAGCCTGGAGGTCTGGGGTGCGAACAGGCTAGAAATGGCTTCCCCCACCACCACTCCAGAGTTTAGCTGAGCGGCAGAGAGGCTTCCCTGTGCCAGCGCTGTGTGGGGCTTTGGCACATGCAGGGCTCGGCTCCTCCTGGCCAGCGCCTCGGGCCAGAGGGTCTTGGGCTTTCCCAGGGTGCCGGCCCAGCCAGAGGCAGTGGGGGAAGGAAGGAGCATGCTGGCCAGGCTGTTGGTGAGCTGAGCGCTCCGACCAGGGGCTGGTTCTCTGCACAGCGCTGGGAATGGGATGTGCCCCGCCGGGGAGATATGGAGGAGCAGTGGGGCTGCGGGGGCAAAGAGGCAAAGCAGAGAGAGGACAGCGAGAGGGGGAGCCTGTAAAGGGCAGATTGGTGGGCAGCAGAGTTGACACATAGCTGACTGCCGCCTGGCACATGCCCACACTCACCAGCCACCACAGCTCACAGCGCGCAGCCAGTGTCGGCCGGAAACGGGATGGGGGGGTGGGGCCCTGCTGGCCAAGAGCCAGCATGCGGGGGCGGGGGCTGCGCGACAGACCAGCAGGGGGCCCTGCACACTGCAGCTTCAGTCAGCCACCAGCCTTGCACACCCACCCCCATCGTCAGCCACTGGAGCCCCACCCCCCCCACTCACCGCTGGTGGGTGGGCAGCTGGCGAGCAGCAGGACCCGCCAGTACTGATTGGGGGGGGGGGGGGGGAACAGAAAATATGGGACAATTTGCCTGTTTTTAAGAAAAAGTCGGGATGTTTGCTGGAGGACTTAAATACGGGACTGCCCCTTTAAAAACTGGACATCTGGTCACCCTATACAAAGACAATGCATAAAGTATAATGAATAAATAAAGTGCTAATGTAAGAGAAAAATGAGTTAAGACAAAGTTATTAGGAAAGAAGAATCAATATTACATTAAAACCACAATAACAAAATCTGAAGACATTTTTAATTAAATTAAATGCAAAAGAAAAATGACACCAACACTTGTATAAGTCTAACCTGACCCTATTTCACTGAAGAGATGTCCTCTAAAGTGGACTTTTTCCAGAGTTTCATTTTGTAAAATAAGAGTTTAAGAATTTTTGATTCACATGGATTTCCCCCCCCTCATTTTTCTGCTGCTAATAATATGAAAACCAATGAGAGAGGTCTCCACATTGTGGCTCAAAACACCAAGGTTGGCTCCTAACAACAGCTTTAGAAAGATATTTTAAAAAAATGCACATACACACAGGACCATCTGGCATGCTAAATAAAGGAAGCAGAATAAAAACTGTGTGTCAACCATACTGTTCTCGCAGGACAGGAAGTTAATTCATTAGCAGTTTAATCATTTTATGAGTCAATTATAGAAGAGCTGTAAGCTCCCTTAAAGACAAATAAGAATAAAAAGATATTCTGTAGTGTCAATATAAAAAAAACCTAGTTAAATTCTCTTAGTTGAAGACACCTCAAGGCCATTAATGAGGACACATGCAGGAACACACAGATGCTTAGTGGAATTTTAAACGTGTGCACTTAATGACCATTACATCTGCCTTGGCATCAGTACTACATTTTATTACAAGGAATAACAGTTCAAGCATGAGAGAGCAAAGAGAAATTACTGGTGAGGAGAAGGAAAGATTTTTAGAAGACGCAGATTTTCAGAGGAGACAGAGACCCAAATGCAGGTAGCAGCATGACAGAAAGTGCAAAGCAGAGTGTGTGAAAAGAAACAAAGGGAATAGTAAGGCAAGAGGAACAGAAGCAGCATACTGAATGAGTAGGGGAGTAGGAGGGAATAGATCCGAGATGTGAGGAGAGATGAAATTATGTAGGGCCTTGTAAGTGAAGTGAAGTATTTCCAGTTGGATGTAGGAAGACAGGAAACCAGGTATTCAAGGAGTGGGTGACCTGAAAAGAGCCACTGTAGTGGCATTTGGGATAAAATGGTGTGGTTAGTGGGGAATGTGAGAAGAGAGGAGGACAGAATGGAGATGGTTATGATAAACAAGGAGAGAGATGATCAGAGAGCCCAGACTGTGGGGATAGTGGATTTGGGCAATATTAAATAGAAGGAATGAGGGATTCTATATATGGCAGCAGAATAAAAGGAAGAATCAAAATTAAATAGAGGTTGAGAGTCTGGGAGATGGCAAAGATGATATTGCCATGGCAGGTGTCACCAGCTGGCACTGCTTCACAGAAGTCTTCTATGATCTTTTTCTTAGCTTGAGAAGAAATTATCAGTCTTTGGAAGATATACTGTGTGGTATTAGTTTGGATATAATACAAGGTTCAAGGTAGATGGAGCTGTGAGAGCAGCAGGAGAATTTGTGGTCTGGCTTGGTCTCCAACTGGAGTCAGTCCTTGAGGCAGAGTTGTTCCCTGATACTGGGTTGTTATTCCTGAAAAAAAGGATTGCCTGCAGGATGTCTGACCATGTCATGTCAGGACTGGTGTCTGTGTGCACACATAAAATAAGTTACACTTAGAATATACCCAGATTCCAGGTCACTGGTTTCTCTTTCCACTGGGAAGCCCATCTGGAAGGTCCTGGACATCCTCTACTGTTCAACAGATGGGTAACCATTATCAATATCAAAAGATGGAAGGTGAAGAGGGGTCAGGAGAACAAAATATAAGAAGCCAGTTCTGGAAAGACTGAAATTCAGTGGTGTGGGGACATCAAAGAGGAGATGCAAGGAACAGGAGAATTTCCGGAACATGGACAGATTTGGGAATCACCCACAGAGGTGGCAGGTGAAGCCATGGGAGTGGATCAGGTTGCCAAGAGAGTAGTGAGAAAAGAAGAAGAGATGAATCTTCAAGATAGATGGAGAGGAGAGAATAAAGGAGTCACTTAAGATGACAAGAAGCAAGGCAGAACAACAAAACACAACGGAGGTAAGCAAAAATGAAAAAAGTGTTCTAAAGAGAAAAGAGGGTTCAACTGCGAGAAAAGAACAGTAAGACAAAAGAAGCACCTTTTAGCCTTAGCTAAGAGTTCTCAAATTCTGACATAGTGGGCCAAATAGGGGGCAGAACTACTCCATGCTGGTCACAGACTGGGTGTTTTAAATAAAGATCTTGATAAGTAAATAAGTAATGTGTATCTACAGACATTCCTAACTCTGGCTACAGCTGTCACAGGAAAGAGTACAGAAGATAAAGTCATCTCATCTCAGAACACATTTCTTCCAAAAGGCCAACAAACCCACAAACTGCCTGCAAATAAATGTTAATGCTTTGCGAACAGGGGCCGCTAACAGGGAGTTTGGAAGGGGAGTGGGAAGGGGGCGAGGGACACTTGCCATTCTTTAAAACCTTTAAACTAAACTATAATCAAAACTTCTTGATTTAAACAAAAACCCTATCATTAACCTCGGTAGTTGTAGGAGAGAATGCAGGCAGAAGCCCAGCAGCAGAGTGGGTGCTATCCTGTTTATTGTGCTCAGTGTAGCATGTATGATTACCTGCCCTCTGGGCAGGTGGTGTATGTGTGCATTCGGTGCAAGGAGCTCCTGGCCCTCAGAGACAGCGTATGGGCTTTGGAGGCCAGGGTGGTGGAACTGGAGGAGCTAAGGGAGGCAGAGAGGTATGCTGATGAGGCTTTCTGGGACACTGTAGATTTGTCCCACCCCCGGTCAGACAGCCACTGCGCTGTTAAGGAGGATGAAAGGCTCAGGGAAGGAGAGCAGTCAACGGGAGCAGAGGGAAACCTTCCCATAGTTGGGACCCTCCTTCCAGATGATGTTGGGGTATCTTCTTGCACTGAGGTTACCTCTCCGGGGGAGGGAACTCCAGTCATTAGGAAAAGGCAGGTGTTAGTCATGGGAGATTCGAGCATTAGAAACATAGATAACTGGGTTTGTGATGACCGGCAGAACCATATGGTGACTTGCCTGCCTGGTGCGAAGGTTGTGGATCTTTCGATGCATCTAAGTAGACTTATGTGTAATGCTGGGGAGCAGCCGGTGGTCATGGTACATGTAGGTACCAATGACATAGGGAAGGATAGGAGAGACGTCCTGGAGGCCAAATTTAGGCTGCTAGGAAAGAGATTAAAATCCAGGACCTCTATGGTGGCATTCTCAGAAATGCTTCCAGTTCCACATGCAGGGCCAGTAAGCAGGCAGAGCTTCAGAGTCTCAATGCATGGATGAGATGATGGTGTAGGAGGAGGGGTTTAGATTTATTAGGAACTGGGGAAACTTTTGGGATGGGGGAGCCTATACAGGAAGGATGGGCTCCTCCTAAACCAAAGTGGATCCAGACTGCTGGCACTAAAATTAAAAAGGTTGCAGAGCAGTTTTTAAACTAAGAGATGGGGAAAAGCCGACTGCTGCAGAGGAGCACGTGGATCGGACAGAGACTTCTCTTAGAGGAGAGTCTATTGATGGAGATTCTCTAGGTTCTAGTCAGGAGGAGAGGATGGAAGAGGATAAAGTAGGGGCCAGATCAGATGAGAAACATTCACATAAAAAAGAATCCAACACATCAGAAAAGAGCAGACAAATAAACAGTGACAAGTTTTTAAAGTGCTTGTACACAAATGCTAGAAATCTAAATAAAAAGATGGGTGAACTAGAGTGCCTCGTGTTAAAGGAGGATATTGATATAATTGGCATCACAGAAACCTGGTGGAGTGAGGACAATCAATGGGACACAATCATTCCGGGGTACAAAATATATCGGAAGGACAGAACAGGTCGTGCGGGAGGTGGGAGTGGCACTATATGTGAAAGAAAATGTAGACTCAAATGAAGTAAAAATCTTAAATGAATCCACATGTTCCACAGAATCTCTATGGATAGTAATTCCATGCTCTGATAAGAATATAACTGCAGGGATCTATTATCGACCATCTGACCAGGACAGTGACTATGAAATGCTAAGGGAGATTAGAGAGGCTATCAAAATAAAGAACTCAATAATAGTGGGGGATTTCAATTATCCCCATATTGACTGGGTACATGTCACCTCAGGACGAAATGCAGAGACAAAATTTCTCAATACTTTAAATGACTGCTTCTTGGAGCAGCTGGTACAGGAACCCACAAGGGGAGAGGCAATTTTTGATTTAGTCCTGAGTGGAGCGCAGGATCTGGTCCAAGAGGTAACTATAACAGGACCGCTTGGAAATAGTGACCATAGTATAACAACATTTAACATTCCTGTGGTGGAAAGAACACCCCAACAGCCCAAAACTGTGGCATTTAATTTCAGAAAGGGGAACTATGCAAAAATGAGGAGGTTAGTTAAACAGAAATTAAAAGGTACAGTCACTAGGGTGAAATCTTTGCAATCTGCATGGGCACTGTTCTAAGACACCATAATAGAGGCCCAACTTAAATGTATACCCCAAATTAAAAAAAACAGTAAAAGAACTAAAAAAGAGCCACCGTGGCTTAACAACCATGTAAAAGAAGCAGTGAGAGATAAAAAGGCATCTTTTAAAAAGTGGAAGTCAAATCCTAGTGAGGTAAATAGAAAGGAGCATAAACACTGCCAAATTAAGTGGAAAAATGTAATAAGAAAAGCCAAAAAGGAGTTTGAAGAACAGCTAGCCAAAAATTCAAAAGGTAATAACAAAATGTTTTTTAAGTACATCAGAAGCAGGAAGCCTGCTAAATAACCAGTGGGGCCCCTGGACGATCGAGATACAAAAGGAGCACTTAAAGACAATAATGTCATTGCGGAGAAACTAAATGAATTCTTTGCTTCAGTCTTCACGGCTGTGGATGTTAGGGAGATTCCCAAACCTGAGCCGGCTTTTGTAGGTGACAAATCTGAGGAATTGTCACAGATTGAAGTGTCATTAGAGGAGGTTTTGGAATTAATTGATAAACTTAACAGTAACAAGTCACTGGGGCCAGATGGCATTCACCCAAGAGTTCTGAAAGAACTCAAATGTGAAGTTGCGGAACTATTAACTATGGTTTGTAACCTGTCCTTTAAATCAGCTTCTGTACCCAATGACTGGAAGATAGTTAATGTAACGCCAATATTTAAAAAGGACTCTAGAAGTGATCCCAGCAATTACAGACCGGTAAGTCTAACATCAGTACTGGGCAAATTAGTTGAAACAATAGTAAAGAATAAAATTGTCAGACACATAGCGGAACATAAATTGTTGGGCAAAAGTCAACATGGTTTCTGTAAAGGGAAATCATGTCTTACCAATCTATTAGAGTCCTTTGAAGGGGTCAACAAACATGTGGACAAGGGGGATCCAGTGGACATCATGTACTTAGATTTCCAGAAAGCCTTTGACAAGGTTCCTCACCAAAGGCTCTTACGTAAATTAAGTTGTCATGGGATAAGAGGGAAGATCCTTTCATGGATTGAGAACTGGTTAAAAGACAGGGAACAAAGGGTAGGAATAAATAGTAAATTTTCAGAATGGAGAGGGGTAACTAGTGGTGCTCCCCAAGGGTCTGTCCTAGGACCAATCCTGGAGAAAGGGGTAAACAGTGAAGTGGCAAAGTTTGCAGACAATACTAAACTGCTCAAGATAGTTAAGACCAAAGCAGACTGTGAAGAACTTCAAAAAGATCTCACAAAACTAAGTGATTGGGCAACAAAATGGCAAATGAAATTTAATGTGGATAAATGTAAAGTAATGCACATTGGAAAAAAATAACCCTAACTATACATACAATATGATGGGGGCTAATTTAGCTACAACTAATCAGGAAAGAGATCTTGGAGTCATCGTGGATAGTTCTCTGAAGACATCCACGCAGTGTGTAGCGGCAGTCAAAAAAGCAAACAGGATGTTAGGAATCATTAACAAAGGGATAGAGAATAAGACAGAGAATATCTTATTGCCCTTATATAAATCCATGGTACGCCCACATCTTGAATACTGCGTACAGATGTGGTCTCCTCAAAAAAGATATACTGGCATTAGAAAAGGTTCAGAGAAGGACAACTAAAATGATTAGGGGTTTGGAATGGGTCCCATATGAGGAGAGATTAAGGAGGCTAGGAATTTTCAGCTTGGAAAAGAGACTAAGGGGGGATATGACAGAGGTACATAAAATCATGAGTGGTGTGGAAAAAATGAATAAGGAAAAGTTATTTACTTGTTCCAATAATATAAGAACTAGAGGCCACCAAGTGAAATTAATGGGCAGCAGATTTAAAACAAATACAAGGAAGTTCTTCTTCACACAGCACACAGTCAACCTGTGGAACTTCTTGCCTGAGGAGGTTGTGAAGGCTAGAACTATAACAGGGTTTAAAAGAGAACTAGATAAATTCATGGAGATTAAGTCCATGAATGGCTATTAGCCAGGATGGGTAAGAAATGGTGTCCCTAGCCTCTGTTTGTCAGAGGATGGAGATGGATGGCAGGATTGAGATCACTTAATCATTGCCTGTTAGGTTCACTCCCTCTGGGGCACCTGGCATTGTCCATTGTCAGCGGACAGGATACTGGGCTGGATGGACCCTTGGTCTGACCCAGTATGGCCAGTTTTATGTTCTTATGTTCTTTAGTTGACTGAAAGTTTAAAATACAAACTTCAGCTTTAAAACAAAACAAACAAAAGTTGCAGAACTACCAGGATGGAAGCTCAGCTAATTTATTTTTTCATCTCTACCTACTCCCCAAAAATCTGCACTTTCTGTGCCTATACAAGTATAAAAACAAAGTTCTTTTTAACTCCTTCTTAGGTGTATAGATATCTTACATATTTTATAAATCTTTCTTGATTTTTTCATGTAGATTCCCACTTCACATAATTTGCAAATGTAGTTAGAGGTACTGCAGCAAATACATTTATTTTAATAAAAAAAGAAAATAATTCACATTTAAGAATATAAATAAATCAATGATTATTTATATACATAGAAAACAATCAATGGTGCTTCTAAAATGCTACATAAAGTCCACAGTCTTCTGGAGACCACATCTGGTGTGTCCTGGTTCATGTAAAGCAGATGTAACTGCTAACAGTACAGAAGTGAAATACTGTGTCTTCAAAACATAAATTGAAATACATAAAACTCAAACAACTTTGGCTGCATGCATATGAGTAATTAGTAGGGCTGTCGAGCGATTAAAAAATGAATCACGATTAAGCATACTGTTAAAAAAGAATAGAATACCATTTATTTAAATATTTTTGGATAATTTCTACATTTTCAAATATATAGATTTCAATTATAACAAAATACAAAGTGTACATTGCTCACTTTATATTTATTTATTACAAGTATTTTCACTGTAAAAAAAGAAAATAGTATTTTTCAATTCACCTAATACAAGAACTGTAGTGCAATCTCTTTATCATGAAAGTTGAACTTAAAAATGTAGAATTATGTACAAAAAAACTTGAATCCAAAAATAAAACAATGTAAAATTCTAGAGCCTGCAAGTCCACTCAGTCCTACTTCTTGTTCAGCCAATTGCTCAGACAAACAAGTTTCTTCCTCATGGCACTATGGTAGGTGGCATCGCAAGATATTTATGTGCCAGATGCGCTAAAGATTCATATGTCCTTTCGTGCTTCAACCACCATTCCAGTGGACATGTGTCCATGCTGATGGGTTCTGCTTGATAGCCAGCCAAAGCAGTGCAGACCAACGCATGCTTGCTTTCATTATCTGAGTCAGATGCCACCAGCAGAAGGTTGATTTTCTTTTTTGGTGGTTTGGGTTCTGTAATTTCCACATCAGAGTGTTGCTCTTTTAAGACTTCTGAAAGCATGCCCCCTACCTCGTCCCTCTCAGATTTTGGAAGGCATTTCAGATTCTTAAACCTTGGGTTGAGTGCTGTAGCTATCTTTAGAAATCTCACATTGGTACCTTCTTTGCATTTTGTGAAATCTGCAGTGAAAGTGTCCTTAAAATGAACAACGTGCTGGGTCATCATCTGAGACTGCTATAACACGAAATATATGGCAGAATGTGGGTAAAACGGAGCAGGGGACATACAATTCTCCCCCAAGGAGTTCAGTCACAAATTTAATTAACACATTTTTTTAACGAGTGTCATCAGCATGGAAGCATGTCCTCTGGAATGGTGGCCGAAGCATGAAGGGGCATACAAATGTTTAGCATATCTGGCACATAAATACCTTGCAATGCCGGCTACAAAAGTACCATGCAAATGCCTGTTCTCATTAGGGTGACCAGATAGAAAGTGAAAAAAATCAGGACGGGGGCAGGGGGTAATAGGTGCCTGTATAAGAAAAAGCCCCAAATATCAGGACTGTCCCTATAAAATCGGGACATCTGGTCACCCTAGTTCTCACTTTGTGGTGACATTGTAAATAAGAACAGGGCAACAAATGCAAACAAGCTTGTTCCTCTTAGTGATTGACTGAACAGAAGTAGGCCTGAGTGGACTTGTAGGCTCTGAAGTTTTACATTGTTTTGTTTTTGAGTGCAGTTGTGTAACAAAACAAAACAAACAAAACCCTACAATTGTAAATTGCACTTTCACAACAAAGAGATTGCACTACAATATGAGGTGAATTGAAAAATATTATTTATTTTATCATTTTTACAGTGCAAATATTTGTAATAAAAATAATATACAATTTGATTTCAATTACAACACAGAATACAATATATGTGAAAATGTAGAAAAAACACATCCAAAATATTTAATACATTTCAATTGTTATTCTATTGTTTAACGGTGCAATTAAAACTGTGATTAATCACGATTAATTTTTTAAATTGCGATTAATTTTTGAGTTAATTGCATGAGTTAACTGTGATTGACAGCCCTAGTAATTAGCGAGACACTGATCTTGATTAACAACTTTGTATTATTAAAGGGGACTGATCTCTAGTTAGATGCAATACTTTCATTAATGCATGCAAATTGAACTGATTCATCAGCAATACTTAAAGCTGATGACAATAACAACCTACTACGTTTTATGACTTCTCAGAGTAATGCAGGCAAACTATATAACACTTGCCCATTCTCCTCTCAAAACTAATACAACGTGTGTCAAAGTTGACACAAAAAAGGGATTGTATGCCTTCTTAATGAGAAAGTAACCCAAAAAAGCCCCCAGAAACACACCTCCTTGTTATAAAACAATATGCTGCAACTCAGCAGGTAATTAATGAGAGAATTTCAGGATGACTCAACCCTACATTACAGACTGGGATTGTTAGAAACTGTATTAAAAAACAAAACAAAACAAACAAAAAACCCACCCAAAATGTAGCAAATGAGGAAAATACCATTGTAATTGACATTCAACAGTATAATCCCAAGTACCCATTCTCTTGAAAGTAGATAGCAGATCTGTAATAACATTAGGAAAGTAAAAAATAATAATAATAATAAAAAAAAGTAACCCATAGTTTAGTGGGACTGAGTTAATGCACAAAAACCAGAAAGTGAAATTGCGCAATCTTCTTTCACTGCTCTGACAGTTCAAAGTGAATCAGGTTTGTAAAGTTCTGTTTAATTCACAGTATTCATAGGACCAGAAGTAAGACTTTCCTTCCAAACAAGAACACCACACAGACAAAACCTGCACAGTTTTAATACATTTTCCCATGAAATTAACTCTAAAAAAAATCCTCAATATGTTTGGCTTTACAGAAATACAGGCTAAACAGGATTCATAAACCACTAAATTTAGGAAATTTTCACCAGTCACAGAACGCTGAATTACATATTTTGTTCCCCTCTCCCAGCACTTTCCACAGCTCCTATTATCCCACTTTCTATATCAGGTAAATGACAGTGAGCTGCATGTTTCTGAACATTCTCAGTTGCACTACTGGTCAGAGCTAGGCTCCAAACTGATAGGTCAGTCCATTTATAAGGGCACTTGAGAAGAGCCATATCTCCCGGAGATTTTTTTATACCATCTCCTGCTCTATGACCGGAAGATGCACATTGTACATACGTACAAGAAGGCACTACTAGCAGACATCAGAAAAGGACACATCAAGTCATGTCACACCATGGAAAAGCTAAAAGGAATGGTTCCAAACACAAAAAGCTTCCACTAGAAGTAAAGCTTTCCTATTATTGTATCTTCCTGCATTACAACTGGACAAACACGAATTTAAATATTAGAAGTAAAATAATTGTTCAGGTACTGCAAAAATGCCCACATAGGCTGACCCTGCCTGATGTCCCTTATTTTTTAAATGCTCTCAACATGGGTGCTGCAGGGAATAGTGTTCATGATTTGCTAACTGGCTCTTCTCCCCTCTAAGCGGCTCCCCACAGTGACAGGGAGCAGTCTGCAGTTGGATATTCAGTCTTTCAAATAAGACATTAAATGTCTTGACCAGTTGGGGTTGTTAGACATTCCATGGCATTTCCCCCACAACAAAAGTAAGGGTATTAGCCCTGGTGTCCTGGCCAACTTGAAATGTTAACATTCCATTGAACATGTTTCCAGTTGGATACAATATTCTATTTTGCTTCTGCCCTAAAAGGGCAATGACTTCATCTGAGCCCACTTAAAAGCCACCATGTTCCAACCCAGAGGAGGATGTACTTCATTTGTGAATGAAGTGATTTTTGCATATTCCCTGTTCTGTGCAGCTTTATAAAGCACTTTGGGATCTTTTGGAGTGAAAGACAATGTAAATGTAAGACTTTTTGGATTATTTATGTTCTTTGGTTATTTAAATCTTTTAAGAAAACATTTCAAAAACACCATTCAAATTAGGGCATGATCAAGCAGCTAATCTGGTATAACCAGACCTAATTAATATCCTATATTAGCTGCATAATTTCAGTTATTATACAAGCAGCTCAGATCCATGTTCATATTAATGAAATTTTTAAAGCTTCAGATATATTATGCACTTTATAACTAACTCACTAGAAGGGACTATGTTTTCATCTAGTCTGAGCTCCTGCATTACATGAGCCAAAACCCTCACCTGATAATTTCTGCATCAAACTCATAACTTCTGTTTGAGCTAGAGCATATCTTTTAGAAAGATATCCAAGCTTTTCTCTCTGATCTCTTTTATTTATAGTAATTTTAGGTGTTACTTCTAAGAAGAGTAGATAAGAACATAAGAATGGCCATACTGGGTCAGACCAATGGTCCATCTAGCCCAATATCCGGTCGTCTAACAGTGGCCAGTGCCAAATGCTTCAGAGGGAATGAACAGAACAGCAAAATTATTGAGTGATCTATTTGCTGTTGTCCAGTCCCAGCAACTGGCAGTCAGAGGCCTAGGGACACCCAGAGCACGGGATTGCTTCTCTGACCAATGGCTAATAGCCATTGAGTGACCTATCCTCCACGAACTTATCTAATTCTTTTTTGAACCCAGTTATACTTTTGGCCTTTACACCATCCTTTGGCAATGAGTTGGACATGCTGACTGTGCACTGTGTGAAGAAGTACTTCCTTATGCTAGTTTTAAATCTGCTGCCCATTAATTTCATTGCGTGACTCCTGGCCCTGGTTATGTGAAGTAGTAAATAACACTTCCTTATTCACTTTCTCCACCCCATTCATGATTTTATAGAACACCCCCCCCCTTAGTCGTCTCTTTTGTAAACTGAACAGTCCCAGTCTTTTTAATCTTTCCTCATATGGAAGTTGTTCCATACCCCTAATCATTTCTCTTGCTCTTCTCTGTACTTTTTCCAATTTGAATACATCTTTTTGGATATAGGGTGCCCAGAACTGCCAAGGTATGGGCAGTGGTGGATTTACAGCTAATGGGGCCCTGTGCTCAGCTTCATTTTTGGGGCCCCTCCTTGGGACCCAGCCAAGAAAAAGAACATTTTCTCTTATCTCCCCCGCACCCCCGTTTTTCATTCTTTATCTTCCTTCTATAAGTAATAGGAAGTAAATGAAAATAAAGTGAGGTACCTTGATTGTTTTTGTAGTCTAACTTATTTTTCCACAGACCACTTGAAAAATCGCTGAGGGATAAGAGCGCTTTATTAAAAGGTAAAAAAAGCATTGGGGTGCGGGGTCTGGCCAGGACTTATGGTGCAGGAGGGGGCTCAGGGCTGGGGGTGCAGGGTCTGGGAGGAAGTTAGGGTGCAGGAGCAGGCTGGGGGTTGGGGTGCAGGGTCTGGCCAGGAGTTAGGGTGTGGGAGGGGGCTCAGGGCTGGGACAGAGGGTTGGTTTGGTGCGAGGGGCGCAGGTGGGGATGTGGGGGGGTGCAGGAGTCAGGGTGGGCAGGGGGCTGGAGGTGGGGGGGTGCAGGAGTCAGGGCTGGGAGTACAAGGTCTAGGAAGGAGTTAGGGTGCAGGAGTGGGCTGGGGTGCAGGGTCTTTCCGGGAGTTAGGATGCAGGAGGGGGCTCAGGGTTGGGGCAGAAGGTTGGGGTGTGGAACACTTACCTGGGGCAGCTCCCATTTGGTGCGAGGGGTGCAAGAGCTCCCGTTTGGTGCTCAAAGTGGGGGTGTGGATGTGGGGTGGTGCAGGAGTCAGGGAGGGCAGGGGGCTGGGGTGTGTGTGAGGGGGGTGCAGGAGTCAGGACAGGGGGCTGAGGGTGTGGCTGGGGTCATGGGGGTGCTCCCAGCCCCCTGCCCCAACCCAGCCCATTGCCCTGAGCAGCTCACAGCAGGGGGCTGGGGGGGGGGAGATGTGCGGCCCCGCTCCTCCCACTCCCTCCTGGAGCGACCTGAGCACCAGCAAACAGCTGTTTGGCAGTGGGGAAAGCCCTGTGGGGGAGGGGCGGGGACACAGCACGCTCAGGGGAGGAGGTGGGAGCTTGGCTGCCAGTGGGGCAGAGCCTGCAGCAGGAGCCAGCAGGACTAAGCTTCTGCCCCCGCAGCTGCCTGGCCCTGGGGCCCTCTGTCATTGGGGGGCCCTGTGCCAGGGCACCCTGTGTTTCACTGTAAATCTGGCTCTGGGTATGGGCATAACATAGATTTATATAGTAGCATAATGATCATTTTTATCTTATTATGTATCCCTTTCCTACTGGTTCCTAACATTCTGTTAAGCTTTTTTGACTGGCACTGAACATTGGGCAGATGTTTTCAGAGAATTATCCACAATGACTCCAAGATCCTTTTCTTGAGTGGTAAGGCCTCATCATTTTGTATGTATAGTTGGGATTATGTTTTCTAATGTGCATTACTCTGCACTCATCAACACTGAATTTCATCTGCCATTTTGTTGTCCAGTCACCCAGTTTTCTGAGATTCCTTTTTAACTCTTCACAGTCAGCTTTGGTCTTACCGATCTAGAGTAGTTTAGTATCGTCTGCAAACTTTGCCACCATACTGTTTACCCCCTTTTTCAGATCATTTATGGATATGTTGAACAGCACTGGTCCCAGTACAGATTCTTGGGGGACTCTGGTATTTACTTCTCTGCACAGTGAAAACTGACCATTTATTCCTACTCTTTTGTTTCCTAACTTTTAACAAGTTACTGATCCATGACCTTCCTTCTTATCCCATGACTGCTTGCTTAAGAGTCTTTAGTGTGGGACCTTGTAAAAAGCCCAAGTACACTATATCAGCTGTATCACCATTGTCCAAATGCTTCTTGACTCCCACAAAGAATTTGAATAGATTAGTGAGGCATGATTTTCCTTTACAGAAGCTGTGTTGATTCTTCCCCAACAAATCGTGTTCATCTAATTATCTGATAATTCTGTTCTTTTACTATAGTTTCAGCCAATTTGCCTTGTACTGAAATTAGACTTACCAGCCTGTAATTGCCAGGATCGCTTCTGGGAACCTTTTTTTTTTTAAAAATCGGCATTACATTAGCTATATGCCAATCATCTGGTACAGAGGCTGATTTAAGCAGCAGGTTACATATCATAATTAGTAGTTCTGCAATTTCATATTTCAGCTCCTTCAGAACTCTTGGGTGAATACCATCTGGTCCTGGTGACTTACTAATGTTTAATTTATCAATTTGTTCCAAAACCACCTCTACTGACACCTCAGTCTGGGACAGTTCATCAGATCTGTCACCTAAAAAGGATGGCTCAGGTGTGGAAATCTCCCTCGCATCCTCTGCAGCGAAGACTGATGCAAAGAATTCATTTCGCTTCTCCGCAACAGCCTTGTCTTCCTCGAGTCTTCCTTTAGTCCCTTGATTATCCAATGGGACCACTAACAGGCAGGCTTCCTGCTTCTAATGGCCTTTAAAAAATTGTCTGTGTCTTTAGCTAGTTGCTCTTGAAATTCTTTTTTGGCCTGCCTAATTATACTTTTATACATGACTTCACTAAAGGTAAACGATTTTCAGGGAAAAGTTTGTTTTTTAAGTTGGATCATATCCCATAACATTGCTCCAGTGAGAGTTCCATTAAAACAATAAACATGGTACATGCTGGTGAAGCTGTGAAAATAACCACATTACAATTTTTCCAGGATTAAATTGCCTAGCTGCATTATGTTATATATTGCACACATTAAAGAGCTATTTGATGCAGGTCTGCTCTTTAAATGGGTTCACAACACATTTCTAACTACCTACACTCAAAAGGAATTCAAAAGCTCCCTTTGCTTGCCATTATTTATGACACAAACTGCAGGTAAAGGATACAGCAACTCAGTATATTGTCAGTAATGAGTGGCAAAAGAAAACTGCACACATGACTCAATTTGTAAAGTAGCGGTCTTTTCACTTACAAACTGTAAAACACAGAAGTAACAAACGATACTAAAAAACTGATTTTCAGTGACAGCATCCTAAATTTTCCTTGCTTTCTACTGAAGTTTTGGATAGGATTTTTAGAAGTGGCCACATTCTAGACCACAGTGTGCTTAGTACTACATAAGTGTACAATGAGTAGGGTGCAAGCAGCTTACCTTGCAGTCTGTGAATAAGGGCCAAGCAGGCCCGACATGCAGGAGGGAGTCTGCTCTTCACAGCAAGGGCTCTGACTAGCATTCTGCCTCTCAGTGCTTCTCAAAGCATGGTGTTGTTCTACACTGCTCTCAACATAGGGCTGTATCTTAAAGGCATCACAGAGATCTCTGGCAGAGGTACACTATTCAAACGTCCTTTCCCATGACACACACAGAGTACAGTAGGAATGATACTGCTGAAAACCAATCGGTCTATCTCCAACTTTAATGGGGAGGTGGGTTGGAAGAAGGAGGGGAACACGTGGCTGAAATCCCCCACCCTCAAATAAGTTAAAATGTAAAATTGAATGGCAAAACACCACAACTGTTTTGTACAAACATTAACTTTAATGGGATTTCTGATTCTACACAGTTAATTGTACTTTTCTGCTTTTACATACTGAACTGTGCATTAATACACAAAAATGCAATATTCTGGGCTTACATAATATTTTGATTTAGTCCGATTTGCATCATTTCTGTTGTTAAGCTGCAAACTGGAAATGTGAAATAAAGTGATTTCTTTTGCATAACTTTCCCTTTCCTGGCTATTTCCAATTACTACAGCAGAATTGTCTGAGAGTGAAAGGATGCTGTGCAATTATTGACCCATAACTTCACATGTACTTATGCAGTTCCCTCCACTCTGATTGGCACTGAGAGTCATGTATGACTACTTCTCAGTAACTGTATGTATGCAAACTCCTTAATTCTAGACAGCCAAAGAAGTGTGTAATCCTTATAGAGCTATTTCTCAGCAAAACCTAGAGAGATTATGCAAAGACAAGTGCTCTGGCAAACTACTTCCCTCAGAACTCTCCGGTTCAAGTATCAATAGCAAACATGGCTGCCTTAGCATTTGAACTATTAGCTCTCCTCCACTCCCAATAAACTATTCCTATCACCCCGAATAACTTCAGAGATTACATTTAATTTATTCTTAAAAGGATTTATGCATGAGTTATTCAACTTTCATTTATTAACTCTGAATATGTTAACTACTGCATAGAACAGGAAGCACACTCAAGTTATTTAAATAACATTGACACTTAGTGTTGAAATAGACTGCCTTAGAATAGACCAGTTCCTGTCTAGCACTCCAAATGCAGCCTTACACATAATGCACAAGCTGTTCAGATGATGGCTTGATCTCACCATGGTGCAGGCTTTAAAATAGTCTCTGCTTGGGGTGGATTATTGCTGAAAGGCCTAACAGAAGCAGTGTACTTTTAATTAGGGTTATGAATAAGAGGATGTTTGCCCGGAATGTAAGGAAAGAGTTTCAAGTATAAGGGCGTGGCATCGAAGGAGGACTGGATACAAAACTGGGAAAAGGAAGATTGACACTAGATTGGAGGCTTGGCAAGAGCACAGGCAACAGGAGAAAATGAAAGAAGAGATAAAAGTAGGGGTGGGAAGCCTGGAGGGAGAGGATGAGGAGCATGAATTTAATTCAACCTGCAGAATGGGCAAGATGGTGGAGCTTTCAGGGATGATAGAGAAGGGAAGGAGAGGGCTTGGCTGGGTGGCAGGGAAGAAAACTCTTATCTTACTATGGATGTGCATTTCTCCTCCAGCCCCATATTCTATCCCGCATAGCTTGGATTGGAAAGGACTTCTTTCACAGTACTTCAGTTCTGCACTGTCAGACACCAGATGCTATCTGGTTTAATCTCAGATCAAGTGTTTTTTTCAATTGGTTATGAAACACACAAGATTAAAAACAAGCCCAAGGTGCAGTTCTGCAGCAAAATGAAAGAAAAAGGCATATTTTGATGTAGGGCTGTAGTTTTCAACCTTTTTCCATTTGCGGACCCCTAAAAAATTTCAAACGGAGGTGCGGACCCCTTTGGAAAGTCAAACTGTGGTCCGCGGACCCCTACCATAGAAGTCTTAAACTGAAAGCTGACTGAATAGAATTCAAATATAATGTTACACATGGCATTTGAAGCAGTATGAGAAAGGGCAATAAATTGTGGGCTTCTATGGTAATGACAACACTTTTGGGCTATGACCTGTAGGTGGGGGTACGGACATACTTTTGATTAATCAGAAAAACTGAATGCCTGTTCTGGGATCTGAAACTTTATTTTCCATAGTCACTTTTCATAGACCCCTTAGACATAGTCTGTGGACCCCCAGAGGTCGGTGGAACACTGATGTAGGGCATGCTCTCATGAAAGGGAAGGTTGTGACACATTTTAATGGATGCTTACGTTTATTGAAAGTGAAACCCTGAGATTGCTTTATGTTAGTAGTAGTTTTTAGTGGATACAGACAAAAGACAAAATCCTTGCAAATGCGGCTAGGAGCACTGAGTGATGCACGCATTAAACTGGCTACGTCCCATTCAGCATCACCATTATTTTTGTACTGATTCAGCTCAAATCTTATGCATGAAAATACACTTTATTTGACCCTGAGAAAGTGAGCTCAGAATGGATTTGCTGCGCACTGTATGCCTGCATGACTCATAGTGGCAATTTATTTGAGAGAATAAAAAGTGTATGTATCGATATATCCTACAGTATCTACTTCCCACATTCCCAAGTAACTGCAGTCTGGCATTGTTTTTTAAACTAATATTCATGTTCTAGCAATGACACTTAAAAAAAATAACTATCCAATGGAAAACTAGAAAGATAATATTGTTATTTCCTGTGCTAGTGAACCATATATAAAGCATATAAAGTTTTGTTATACCAAATTTTGAGTAGCTGTCCTCCCTGAAGGCTGGGCTCCCCGTTTTTACATCTGTCAATGTGCAAATAAAGCCTCTAGAGGAAACAGACACATTTGAGCCTGCAGTGTCATTGATACACAGATGACATTCAGCTCCAAGTCTTCTTTTTAATCAAACCCAGATTTTACAGTCACATTACTTGTCCCAGTATCTGACAAAGATAGGTATTTGTATGAAAGCAAATTAGTCATGCCACAACCCATAAAAGGAGGAAGTAAAGCTTATTAATAAAAGGAAGCATTTGGATGAATGGGAAGTGTTTTAATTTTACTTAAAAGCACTAAAATACCATGTGTCACAGTTACCAGGCTAGCTGCACTGCAGTCCCCTCTCTGGGTCTCAGAGTACATCCCCACAGGTGACAAGTCTCAAGCTGTCACCTCTCTCAAGGTAGAATCATGCAATTCTGCCACTCAGACCAGGACTTGTGTGCTAACTGTGATTACCTCAGCAGGTCTGTCTTAGCTTCTGTACCCGCAGTTTTGCCCTTGGCAGCTGTGACCAATGGTACAGCAACCATATAACTTTTTCAGAATAAAGTATCATTCCTTCTTAGTAGGAACACTACAGAGCACAAGAGAACAAGAATAGTCTATGTGCAGGGATATCTATCTGCAGCTTACCCTCCATGATAGCCAGGTAGCCCAACTTCTTTAGACTCCCTCCTGGAGACTCTCTGTGTCTCGGTCTGTTTCCCCACACTGTGCCTGACAACTGATCCCACCACGATGTTGCTCTCTAGAGAGGGACTTTATGACTGGTTAGTATCTTTTTGATCTTAGACCCCCCCAGCCCTGGCAAAATAAGCCTTTTAACTTTGGTTCAGCCACAGCAGGTGGGACCTCCCCAATTAATAGCCCAGCCATAAGTCTCTTAACGACCTTTGAAGTGTTTGCCCCAGAGGTGTCTTATCTCTAGTCACTGTCTCATTTCCTGCTTGTTTTTCCTAACAGACTCTTTTGATTTAGGATACGTCTACACTACAGCAGCACAGCTTCGGTGCTGCAGTTGTGCTGCTGTCAGGGGTGGCTCCAGGCACCAGCGCTCCAAGCGCGTGCCTGGGGCGGCAAGCCGTGTGGGGCGCCCTGTCAGTCCCTGCGAGGGCAGCAGGCAGGCTGCCTTCGGCGGCATGCCGGCGGGAGGTCCGCCAGTCCCACGGATTCGGCGGCAATTCGGCGGCGGGTATGCCAAAGCCGCAGGACCGGCGGACCGCCCGCAGGCATGCCACCAAAGGCAGCCTGCCTGCCATGCTTGGGGAGGCAAAAAAGCTAGAGCCGCCCCTGGCTGCTGTAGTGCTGTTGTGGAGATGCTTCCTACCTTGATGGAAGGGATTAATCCACCCGTCCAAGAGGTGGGAGCTAAGTAGATGGAAGAATTTTTCCATCGACCTAGCCGCCTCTACACTGTGAGTTAGGTTGCCCTAACTTCGACGCTCAGGGTGCAAAATTTTTCACAACTTGGGCAATGTAGCTAGGTTGATCTAATTTTTAAGTGCAAACCAGGCCTTAGCTCCATATAGTCAGACAGAATCTATCCCCTATAGCGCTCGGACAATCACAGAGCACATATAGCATTCATAAATTAATGCAGAGCAGCCCCCACACCCTCCACACCATGGTTATAAATGCTTAATTTACCAACCAAACTTGAGCATTACTAATGGATTTGCAGATCTGTGAGTTAGTCATTGGAAGACTTTGTTATTGCTATATATAAAAAGCAGCCGTGGCTGCTAATGCCACACAAGTTAAGTCTGTCAGCATTGTCATTTATAAACACACTTCATGAGCTACAACTCAGCTGTACAAATTTGTTGCTGGAAAAGAACAAAAGAAGCAGAAGAAAAAGCTTTCCAAGAACAGATGTTTTCAGGCTTTTTTAACTTAAGAGACAAGGCATGATGAATGTTAACACTTGAAGGAGCAATCTGGGGACGCTGAATAAATACAGACATTTAAATAAATAATTACAGACATGGGCTGGGATTTTCAAAGAAGCCAAAGGGAGCTGGGAAACTAGCTCCCATGCAGCTTCAATGAGACTTAAATGCCTAATTCCCATTGGAACCTTTGAAGTCAGAAGTATTACTTTTGACTGTCTCTACTGGTGTGGCCAAAGTGAGGCTCATGGATGTCTACAATGGAACCTACTGCCCCCCTCCTCTATTAAGATGCAGATGGACATAACTCCAGGTCCCAGAATGCGACATTGAACTGTTTGATCAAGGAGAAAGGCCACTTGGACCAAACTGGAGTATCATATACTGAGTCCTATAGCCTCTGTATTTCCTGAAGCAAACAAGAGGTGTTGGCATATGGCATTTTCAAAGAGGCTCTGCATGCAGCCAGACACCTGTGCACACTAAGTGGTGGTGAAGAGGCATAGCCTCAGGGACAAGTGCACACCACCTTTTTCCAGAACGGAATAGGATGTGCTTAAGGGACTTGGTTGCACACATGCGCCTCAAAGTTCTGGACAGGCAGACAAAAAAGTTCTCCAATCCTCCTTTCGATGGCCACTGGGCCAGCCACTGCCAACAGGGAAAAAACGGCAACTAAATGTGTGCTGAGGAACAGGGACTCTGTGTGTGTGTGTGTGTGTGTATGGGGATGGGGGGCCAGAGATTTTTGAAGGGGAGGGAAAGGGAGTGAGGAATGCCAGGATCTACTGCGCGCGCACACACTTTTTGCCTGGCATACAGTGTTGTGCAATATGTGCACAACAGTAATTAGTACATATTAATGTGACATGAATGGAGCAGGCCACACAGCCTTATGCATGTTTTATTTTTCATTGTGGGAGTGAGTCTGCACTATGCACTCAGGCCAGAGTCATAGCTGAATGGGCTGCAGCCTCACACTCTCTTTATAGGATGAGCCTATGGCTTAAGTCTCTGAGGGTTGGATTAGGAGGGAGCAAGACGCTGGCTGAAAACTCCCTCAAACAAAGCCAGTTCCTTCAGGGCCCACTGCAAGTCCACAGTGGAGTGATGAATAACTCCCTAGAGCAGCATGGGAGCATAAGCTAGAGTTCTTATTCATTTAGAGGGGGAGCGACTGGGGACACCGCCAGCCTAGCACAGTGTCTGAATCTGTATTTTTCTAATCCACTAATGCTTCTCCTTCTAATCTCTGTGACAGAGATCCAGCCTGGGAGATTGTGTGGTGGCAGTTGCCAGAGCCACCACCGAACGCTGATAAACCACAACAGCTTAGTGGTTTAGGGCTAAATGACAGCATTGAATGCTTCCAGGGGAGAAGTTACACGTTTTCTTTGTTTCCTTTGCAGAAGCTAAGAAAGCCTAAAGTGCTTTATGGGTTTTATTTTCTTTCCCTACTGTTTAAATATTCAGTGCATAGCACTTCTAATGATCCATTTCATTGACTTTTTTTAGACAAAATGCACCTGTCCAGCTTGATGCTCATGGTGTGTTCCAGCAGACCAAGGCCCCAGCTGCTTTCAGGCCCGGCAAAACTAGAGGTGGCGGCGGCGGCAATGTGCACAAAGGCAGAAGGCAAGTGTAACAGGGGTCTGACACAAGGTGTGTTGACAAGAGACTGATCTTTATTTCCTCGTGCCAGTGGGTATGTCTCAGTGGGTAAAAAGGGTGCATCAGGTCTCTGGCCAAGCCTAATTTTCAGTCTGCTGGCACAAACA
The DNA here is from genome assembly GCF_028017835.1 of Emys orbicularis. NCBI lineage: Eukaryota > Metazoa > Chordata > Testudines > Emydidae > Emys > Emys orbicularis. The sequence goes on along the minus strand of NC_088683.1, from coordinate 256,016,335 downwards.
TGTATTTGTCTTTTGACAACCAGCACTGTTGGGGGTACAGAAAGTTTGCTCACATCACAAGTTTTTTTGAAAATTTGGCCCACTGGATGCAGCCTTCGGTCTCCTGGGAAACTGAAAATCTGGATTGTTCTGGTCTATGTAGTATATAAGAGTATTTATAGAATAGCTCCAACCAGTTATTTCAGGACAGTTTCTATTTTCTAAATATTACTGTTAAAAATAATAAACTACAAACAATCCTGTTAAACAACATTGGCGTTTAAATTAAATCCACAAAAGCCAGGAAATGAAGAGTTAAATGAGAGAGCCTGGAGTGTCAACCTGATCTCACAGAGTCTGGCTATTGCAGAATACTGTACGGCATGTGCAGGGATAATACAAAATGATTAGCACTACAGAAAAAGCTGAAATAAAAGAAATAAAAGGCATGAGAAAAGCTTTAAAATGTGATTTGCTTAAAAATGCCAGATGTAATCATTTTAGGTTCTCTTTCACATATGAGAGCTTTATCTTATTTGCTCACTAAAAGTACAATCTCAACCTTGCTTTAAGCACTTCCATGTCCTATTCACAACAAAGCCAAGAGCCTTGACAGATCTATAATGGTAGTTCCATTCTTCTATTTCATTGAGTCTCTACTTTTCATTAATGAACTATTTCATAAAAGGAAGGTTCCACCCTCCCTTCCCTCTCCATCATCCTTCCTCTGGCATTTTCCATCTACACAGATCATAGGAGGAGATTTCTTTGTTAAGCAATTACTGTGTTCTCTCCTTATATGGCTAGAATCAAATTGTGCCTGAGTGAGCGAGGAGTCAGCTGGTGGAAAAGTCACATAGCAGGAATCTGCAAGGGCTTTATATATCCAGCTAAAACAATCATTTAAAAAGATACTGCATGAAAAATTCCAGACTATTTTGCAGTGTTGTTTCTGATCTAATCATCTCTCCTTTCCTTCTGCACTTGCTTTCTTTCCCTCCTCTAATGACATGTTCGGCCAACATAAACTGTACCAAAGGATTTTAAGTGTTTTATCCACATGCTCATCTTCACTGCCTCCTCTTCTAAACTCCAAACCTCCATGCCCACTCACAGTAGTGAACAACATACTGGGGCACTTCCAAGGCTCAGCCAGATCAGGAATGGCATGCTCAGATAGGTTACAGAGCAAATAGCAGGAGAGTGGGAAGGACCATCAGTAGAATAAAACTTTCCTTAGATTCCTATTTACAGGTTTTGCTTTGGGGGCCAGTGGGTTTTAAAATTGTAATATGGGTCATGGGAGCTGTGATCTGTTATCAAGGGCTCAGAGGTTAGAAACTAAATATTTCTGAATGTTGAGCTAATACATACAATTTATTGAACAATACCTTGCGAATCAAGGTTACAGAATGCTTCACAAACCAATTTAAAATATTTTCAGTGTCCACTAAAAGCAATAGTCTTAAATCCAAGGTCACATAAACAAAGATTTGAATAGGGATTTAAATCTTGTCCACTCAGATGAATATTAGAAAGGAAATTCCATACCCCTGTTGGTATGTAAGATGCTGCTGCTTACACATCACATATATACAGCTTCTTGGTAGTACAAGACCTGAACAATAAGTAGAAAGGCAACGACCAATTTCCCATTGTTACCATCATCTAGCACTTCAGGAATTTAATTTTAAAAAACCTTGTTACAATGTTAAAGGTCCGATTTCACTGATGAATGGAAGGGAAATCTGATGCAAAGCACCTAGCTGTGTCAGTCAGTTTACACATCGCTGCCTCACCATGTTTGTACCCATGTATTGGGGAAGCGGGGGCAAATCTGGGCAGCTATCCCATAGTCCCTCAGCAGAGGTCTGACTGCCAAAAGACATGCACTCAAAGGCAATAGCAGCACCTGGGGCAGCGTACTCTGGGATGTCCTATTACCGACCGCGCTGGGAAGGACAAGGATCAACCAATCTGGTCACTCAGGCATGAGTAACAGATCCTGTCTATGTTGCAAAGAACAGTGTTACAGCATGTTTACAGGATGATAGCCATGTGCTAGCCCTAGGCTCCTGGCAAGGGCAAAACACCCAGCTGCCATGGTTACTAACATTTCGAGCCAGCCATATCACTGCTCGGTAATAAGTCTGGTTGACAGCTAAAGTATAAACGGGGCCTTTTAAATCAAATCATTAGGTTAATTAATATTGAATCTGTGGTTATAGCTCCAAGTGAAAAAAGTAAATAATGGGTGAATGGGGAAACAAGACAAGGGTGACTGGAAGAGAATAAGCTGATGAAAGCAGGCTGCATGTTGGACTGAAAAGTGAGAAAAGGAGGGAGCAAATGAAGAGAAAAACATTGAACCAGGATAAAAATATTCTGCTAAATACACATTCAAGCCAGCTAATTTTGTTAAGAGCTTTTCCTCCTTGGGAAAAAGACTTGCTATGGAGCCAGCCCTTTTAAAATCCATCCTACCACACTTTAGTTCTGCCTCAGGAAAAGCAAGCATCGAAACACATTTGAGAGGTTTAAAGAAGAGACCACTCTCCTTTCTCATGTCAATAAAATGAATCATTTATTTGGGCCATTAACCCAACAAGACTGGTTTCAGCAAAGTTGTTAAAAAAAAAAATCCAGGCTTAAGTGGAAGCAGGGAGTTGGCCTTTCTTTCATTGTCTGTGTTTGCCCTAATATAACGACAGTTAAGATCTTGGATGCTATCACTAAAAAGTTCTCACAGCACCAACAGCATAAGTGGTTTGGGCCCTGACTATTTGAAAGATTGCTTCTCTCTGAGTGATACTGCAGCAGTTGCAATCAGGAGAGGCATTCAAGTTAGCAGTCCCTGGGTTTAAAACGTAGGGAATTACTCACAAGGGCTCTCTGTGGGTATTCTAGGGAGCTGGAGGTATAATTTCCAGCCTCAATCAGAGCTAGTGCACTAAACAAAGAAATGTAGCCAAAGTGGCCCAAGCGACAGGACATGCTAGCTGCCCGAGTTCATAGCTAGGGTTTCAGATGGGATCATACTTGGTGCAGCTAGCCCTGCCCATTGTAGCTACACTTTTATTTTTAGTGCACTAGCTTTGATTGAGCTATTGCAGGTATATCTACCTGAGCTAGAAACTACACCTTCAGGTCCAGTGTAAACATAATCTAAGAGGAATTTTGGAACTCACTCCACTCACTTGCTTTGGGGTCTGACAGAACTCAAACTTATTAGCCTCAGAGCATTTATTGCAAATCTCATTTCTTCTGGGTTTTTCCAGCGAGGAGTTGGTGAGAACTGGGGTAGCTGATTGTGAGTTTGCTGTTATAATTGCTGGTGGACTTTTGATCACGATACACGCTATGTAACGATCTGTCACTATGCAGGTTATATTGTGAAGGCACTTGGCTGTTATAATCCTATTAAAGTACAAGGACATTTATGATATCCTTTGTGGTGTTTCTAATATTTATACTGCACCTACAGTTGGGATAAGTGATTGTTTAAATTTTAAAGTAATAGAGACAACCACCTAACATATATTTGGGTCTTTTCAGGAAAAACATAATGCAACCTATAAATTGATGAGCAAATCTCAAATAAAGAAGTAGGAGATTTAAAGTTTAGAGCTCAAAAATATTCAATTTTAATAAGTGATTTGGTTCTTTAAAGTAATTTTTAAAAATGCTGTATTATAAACTGTTTCCATTTGACATATTCCTTCATAACACAGTATTTTTACTAATTTTAAAAAGTGCAAATCATTGTCAAGTTACCGTTATCGTTCTATAGTTACATTTCAGATCTTACCGTGTTGCAAGCTTATGGCAAATGACACCAGTGTCTGTTATAACTTCACTCAGTCTCAGCTCTAGGTGTACCTTTCCCTGAAATACAGAATGACATAATGCCACATGAAAATTACAGCATTATATAGCCAACCACAACATTTCAGCTTAAAAACAAGCAAGTCTGTCACCATCTGCAATGTCAAAAAGAGTTTAATTATTAGTTAACTAAATAGCTATACAGTCTCAGCAGTATTTTTTACTAGTCAAGTGAAATCAGCCGGCAAACCTCCTAATTCAACTTCAGTCCATAAAAATCTGTCCCTTACTTTACCTCTGTATATTATAGAAATTGAGCAATACAGATTCTCTGGTTTGAGTGACTAACCTGAGACTAAAAATATTTCATTGCAGCTTTATCTAATTTTAATGTTTTAAAGTTTAAGCACAGATTCTGCACCTCACCAGTCAAGAATAATATCATATTAATGTATGATAACTGGATATGCCTAAGCCCTATGTTTTCAAAATTATGGACCTGCATGTGCAATCTATTATAAATTGCAAAAGAAAAAGAGGTACTAGGCAGGGAAACTAAACAAAAATACAAAGGCCAAGCACATTAGTAGTTTTAAAATCATATATCACCACAAAGTTTTCCAGTCATTACAGTCACAATGTTAGTTATACAGTACCGTAACTCAGGCCAAAAATGTACTTTCATATAATATATAATCATATAAGAAAGCACTCATCTCAGTAACCTTTACTATGTCTTTAAACATGAGCCTATGGTTTTATTGAAGAAAATTCAGCGGCTGTCTTTACTATGTGTACAATAAAGTGGAAAATGTTGTATGATTTGGCCTGTCTTGCTGACATCACGTAACCGGCCAGTCATCAATTTGAATTCAACACGGCCAAAACTGAGCACTTGATTTTTCATCTCCAAAAACCTTCCTCTCACTCCATTCTTCATTATCATGGAGACCACCACCGTCCTCCCTCTTAGTTCCTCAGGCCTGTAAACTGGGAGTCATCTTTGACTCAGACCTCTCTCTTGATTCACACATCCAGGCTGTATCGAAATCTTGTTGCTTTGTCCTTCATGAGCCCTCCAACATTTGATCTTGTCTCTCTGTCCACACCACTAAAAATTGTGCTCAGGACCTCACCTTCCATTATGACTACTGCAACCTCCCCCTTTTTGACCCCAATGCCTACAAACATGCCCCTCCTTCAAGAAGCTTCTGCTGCTGCTGCTAAAATCTTCATGGATCATCAATTCTGACACTCATCCCCCTTCTTGCTTCCTAACCATTGGCTCCTCTTACTCCACAAATAGAAGCTTCTTGTCTTTGTCTTTAAGGCCCTTCACATGTTAGCCTCACTTTACCTACCTGATCTATTGTGACGTGGATCCCTCCCTCACTCTGTCAAGTACCCAACCTTCAACATCAACATCCTCCAATCAGTTTCTCCCTCAGAAAGTACAGAAGTGTCTCCCAACCCCAAGCCAACCCTTATTAGCAGGAAAAAATTCCTGCAAAAATCTGCAAAGCCATTACTTTAACCTCCTTTAAAATCCTTCCTTAAGACTCAATTGTGACACAGTGCCTATAAAACACATAGATGACAATGGCTATACAAGTAATGAGCTTCTTGTATGACAGTTTTCTTCCTTTACTATTACCTTGTTCTCCCTTCCCCATTTGTTTCATCTATATATTGTGGTTTGTCACAATTTAGATTGCGAGCTCTCGGGGGTAGAGGCTGCTGCTTTGCCATGTGCTTGTACAGTGTGTAGCAGAGTCAGGCCACAATCCTTTGTTGGTGCTTTATGTGCTACCTCAGTACAAATTAATAGCAACAACAAACAGCAATAAGTTATCTTTAAAGGAATTAAGAGTACTAGAGAACATGTCCCTTTCACAGAAAATCTCAATATGTTTAGCTGATGTTTTTACAGAAACATTTCTGGTAACCTCAGGCACTGCTGAGATTGGTCTCTGAACAGAAAGAACAGAATTCTTCAAAATGTGCAAGTGAACATGAATGGAACGAGAGGTTTACTTACTGTGATGGTTCAAAACGTCAAAAAGGTCTGAATTCCACAAATAAGATGGCAGTTTCCTATTTTAGAAATTTTTAACTTTAAATAGTTGACTCAAAGTTAATGGCAATTTACATATTTCCCCCACTTCAATGAAATTTTAATAAACTAAACTAGTCTCTTTAAGAAGGAAAGACCCCAAACGTTGTATTAGCTCTTCTTTGTTTTTCTTTTCTAAAGAATTAGAGAAAGTCAGACATTTGAAGAGTGACAAGCCTTTGAACAGCAGCTCAGAGGTCATGGCATCACTTAAACTGGCAGTCCTGTGATTATTCCCAGAATACCTCATTACTTCCAGTTACCAAGCTCAGGTGTGGGTGTGTACCTTAATGTGAAGCTGTGCTAATATGCCTGGATGTTTAATTCAGAGATACAGTTCCTGTGTAAACAGCATGCTTTTCCCCATGTCAATTATGCCCTTAAGCAAAACACAAGGACCCATCTGAATGAATTGACTCATGAGCATTGCCATTCGGCTGGCCTGCAGAGTACTGGATAATGCATTTCTTTTAAAGAGAAGACAGCAATTTATGTTTAAAATTCATGTTATAATCCAGCCATTTAATAGTTAAAAAGGGGTGTAAATCACCAGTTTAAAAATATATTTAAGCCACTAAAGAATCAGAAAGTTGTCATCTTGCCTGTCTCCTGACAATGCATAGACAAAGGACGTGCTATTATTAGGATGGTAGTATTGAGAGGCCCAGTTGTACTAGGTGCACAAACAAAGACAGCTCCTACAGTCAATATAGACCAGACAGAAAGCGTGGAAGAAAAGAGGCATTTATCCTCCTTTTACAGAGTAGGAATTAAGGCACTGAGAAATTAACTGTCTTGCTCAAGTTGACACAGAATATTTGTGGCAGAGCCAGGAACCAAATTCAGATATTCCACGTCCCTGTCCAGTGACGTCGCCACAAGTCTATCCTTCCTCTCAAGCTCTATTCAGTGAACAATTATACATGGAAATTTAGAGGCTTGGACAGTTCTGAAGTTGATTATATTAGTCACTGAATACATTTGTACAGAAAATATTCCAGTCCACTCTGTTCCTGGAAACCAGTACATTTACTAATATACCCTTTACCAACATTTAGAAATACTGTTTCTGCTGAACAGGTAGAAATGGAACACATATTCATTTAACTGCTGATCAGCATTTCATTTTTCACAAACAATGGAATGGTCTGGAATGCCATAATGAGACCAACTGGGTCTCGTGTCTCAATTCTTCATTCAAAAAAATAGTCAGCAGATTGAGCTTCTTGTAGGGAAGCAGCAGCAACGATGACAGGACTCAAATAGAAAACAGTAATATTCAGAGTTGTGGAAGTAAAAAACAGTGGTATTGCTAAAAGAGTACAAAATATTGCACTGTATAACCACTCTTTGTAAAGAGTCATTAAATTATTTAAAGTTCAAATTCTGCTGCTGTTTACAGGTGCACAGCTCTCACTGGATAACACAATAGGAATTGTGTGTACTTATTCAAAGGCAGAATTTTACTTTACATTATTAGAACTAAATAACTTTAGTTTTTCCTCTAAAGGACAGACCAAATTCCATAAACTTGTAAAGCAAAAAATAGAACAAGGTACTGTTTTTAAGTGACTCAGGGAAAACCTTTCATTGCCCATTTTAATTCAGCTGGAAATGTAACCGTTAGTTACTACAGACTGAGATATATCAAAAGACAGATGTAAAGCAACCAAAATTATATAAATGCTACTTATGCATCTTATGTTTCCAGCAGTTGCAAATTTGTGGTTTAATTTTAAACACAGTGTGTAAAAAGGGGGGGGAAAAACACACAAACCACAGCTTATCCTATAAATGATCTTATATTGCCAAGCTGAGCCCTACTAGCTTGGGCTTCTTCTACCAGCTGAAATGCAATGGTGATACCCCATAATAAACATCCCCAGAACCATCATGCATTTTTCAGAGTTAAATATCAGAGGGACAATTACCAGTGGATTTCTCTAGGTAAGATTATGTGCTATACAGAATTTGGCTCCTAACATACAATGGTCAAGCATAGACTATAAAATGTCTAAGCTACCTCAAACATGGAACTGCATTTTGCTTTTACCTACTGTCATTGTTAAGGCAAGAGTTAAAAATCATTGATGTACAGGAAAAACCTCTGGACCACACCTGGGCTCTTGTGGACAAAGGACTCTGACATATGCCTAGCAGCAGAGTGGGGGCTATCTAGTTTATTGCACTAACTGCAACATGCATGATTACCTGCCTTGTGGGCAGGTGGTGTATGTGTGCATTTGGTGCAAGGAGCTCGTGGCCCTCATAGACTGAGTACGGGCTCTGGAGACCAGAGTGGCTACACTGGAGGAGCTCAGGGAGACCGATCAATGTACATAGAGAAGACTTTGTCAGGATACAGTAGAGTGGTCTCACCCTGAGTCTGAGAGCCTCTGTGCTGTTGAGGAGGATGGAAGTCTCAGGGAAGAAGAACATCAAAGTGTAGCGGAGGGAAATGATTCCATAGTTGGCTCCCTTCTTTCAGATGATATCATGGTATCCTCTCACACTGAGGATACCTGTCTACGGGAGGGAACCCCAGTTATTAGGAAGAGAGAGGTAATAGTTATGGGGGATTCCATCATTAGAAACATAGATAGCTGGGTTAGTGATGACCGGGAGAGCGGCCTGCTGAATTGCCTACTGGGAGCGTAGGTCGCGGATCTCTTCAGACACCTAGATAGGCTTATGTGTAGTGCTTGGGAGGAGCCAGTGGTCATGGTACATATACCAATGGACATAGGGAAAGGTAGGACAGAGATCCTAGAGCAGGGGTGGGCAAAATATGGCCCTTCAGATGTTTTAATCCGGCCCTCAAGCTTCCGCCGAGGAGCAGGGTCCGGGGCTTGCCCCACTCCGTGCTGTGGCTCCGCATGGCTCCCGGAAGCAGTGGCATGTCCCCCCTCCGGCTCCTACGCGTAGGGGCAGCCAGGGGACTCCACACACTGTCCCTGGTCCCAAGTGCTGCCCCCGCTGCTCCGATTGTCTAGGAACCGCGGCCAATGGGAGCTGCAGGGGAGGCACCTGTGGATGGGGCAGCACGCAGAGCCGCCTGGCCACGCAGGAGCCAGAGGGGGGACATGCCGCTGCTTCTGGGAGCTGCTTGAGGTAAGCGCCACCCGGAGCCTGGACCCCTGAGCCTCCGAGCCCCAACCCCCTGCCCTAGCACTGATCCCCCTCCTGCCCTCTGAGCCCCTCGGTCCCAGCCCAAAGCAACCTCCTGCAACCCCAACCCCTCATCCCCAGAGCCAACACCCTCAACTGGAGCCCTCACCTCCCCCCCCCGCACCACAACCCCCAATTTCATGAGCATTCATGGCCTGCCATACAATTTCCATACCCAGATGTGGCCCTTGGGCCAAAAAGTTTGCCCACCCGTCCTAGACGCCAAATTTAGGCTGCTAGGTAAGAGATTGAAGTCCAGGACCTCCATGGTAATATTCTCTGAAATGTTTCCAGTTCCAAGTGCAGGGGCAGTTAGACAGGCAGAACTGCAGGGTCTCAATGTGTGGATGAGACGATGGTGGAGGGAGGAGGGGTTTAGGAACTCGGGAACCTTTTGGGAAAGGAGGAGCCTATACAGAAATAATGGGCTCTACCTAAACCAAAATGGAACCAGATTGCTGGCATGTAAAATTAAAAAGGTTGTAGAGCAGTTTTTAAACTAAGGGCTGGGGGAAAGCCGACAGGTGCAGGTGAGCACATGGTTCGGACAGAGAGATCCTTTAGAGAAGGCTCTATTAATGGAGATTCTCTATATCCTTTCCTGCTTACTAGGATGGAAATTGATAAAGTACAGGTAGGAACTGAAAAGAGAACAGTCGAATGAAAAAGTCCCATGTGATTACCTCACATAATGGCAGACAGCTAAAAAGTGACAATTTTTTAAGTGCTTGTATATAAATGCAAGAAATCTAAATACTAAAATGGGTGAACTTGAGTGCCTGGTATTAAATGAGGCTATTGGTATAACAGGCATCACAGAAACTTGGTGGAACTATGATAATCAGTGGAACACAGTAATGCTGTACAAGGGTACAAAATATATAGGAATGACAGTGTAGGCCATGCTGGTGGGGGAGTGGCACTACACATGAAAGAAAGCATAGCGTCAAATAAGGTAAAAATCTTAAATGAATCAAACTGTACCATACAATCTCTATGGATAGAAATTACATGCTTGAATAATAAGAATATAGCACAGGGTAGGCAACCTATGGCATGTGTGCCGAAGGCGGCATGCGAGCTGATTTTCAGTGGCACTCACACTGCCTGGGTCCTGGCCACCAGTCCGGGGGGCTCTGCATTTTAATTTAATTTTAAATGAAGCTTCTTAAACATTTTAAAAATCTTATTTACTTTACATACAACAATAGTTTAGTTATATATTATAGACTTACAGAAAGAGACCTTCTAAAAACGTTAAAATGTATTACTGGCACGCGAAACCTTAAATTAAAGTGAATAAATGAAGACTCGGCACACCACTTATGAAAAGTTGCCGACCCCTGATTTATTATAGCAAAAGGGATGTATTACTGATAACCTGACCAGGATGGTGACGGTGATGCGAAATACTCCAGGAGATTAAAGACGCTGTAATAGAAAACTTAATAATAATGGGGCTTTTCAACTATCCAAACACAAGGAGAGAGAGAGACTCAGAACAAGTTATTTCATACTTGCCTTTCCAAAAGTGATTTTTAGAATCTGCTATGTGCTATTGTTTGGCTCCTGACTGCTTTGAAACCCTGGTGTGCATCTTTCTGGGATGTGCCTGTCCCCAGAAACTGCTGGAGTTACAGAACAAATGGCTAAGGATTCATGTAAGTAGCAGTTTTGAAAAAGTTTCTAAATCTCTCTCTCTCTTATGTACTTATATGACCTCCGTCATCACAGTAACCACACCTCACAATCTTTAATAGATGTAATCCTCCAACAACTCTGTGTGGTAGGGGAGTACTATTATCCCGATTTGTAAAACTGAGGTGCAGGGAGACTAAGCAACTTGTCTAAAGTCACACAAGAAGTCTGCGCTGGAGTGGGGAACTGAACCTCGGTCTTCCGATTCCCTGGCTAGCACACTAAATACTGGACTCATCCTTCCTCCCTAAATATATAGTATAAAAGGCATGCACAGTCTACCCTCTTGGAATATAAAATATTGACAGGTTTCCAGAATCTTTCAATATACCTTTAAACCACTACTTAATACCCCTATTATGGGCCAGACCCACTGGATAGAGAGAAATTACTGGTACTTTTGATGTCCCAGAGTACCATATTCTGTGCTGTGACAGCAATTAGAACCTAAAGAATTTTTTTTAAAAGCACATTTAGAATTGATCTGTTGAATGCCTTATTACAGATGCTATTTGGGAGATTCAGCTGTAATTGTACAATTTAATTAATTTTCCAAAAGCCTTCATACTTCATTTTTAGGCAAGGGAGATATTTGGGGCTAGACTGCACTAACAAGTTGTCCCTTCAATTTCTGGTGTTCTTAGAACATAAGAACATAACATAAGAACCGCCGTACCGGGTCAGACCAAAGGTCCATCTAGCCCAGTATCCTGTCTACCGACAGTGGCCAATGCCAGGTGCCCCAGAGGGAGTGGACCAACAGGCAATGATCAAGTGATCTCTCTCCTGCCATCCATCTCCATCCTCTGACAAACAGAGGCTAGGGACACCATTCCTTACCCATCCTGGCTAATAGCCATTAATGGACTTAACCACCATGAATTTATCCAGTTCTCTTTTAAACGCTGTTATAGTCCTAGCCTTCACAACCTCCTCAGGTAAGGAGTTCCACAAGTTGACTGTGCGCTCCGTGAAGAAGAACTTCCTTGTATTTGTTTTAAACCTGCTGCCTATTAATTTCATTTGGTGACCCCTAGTTCTTGTATTATGGGAATAAGTAAATAACTTTTCCTTATCCACTTTCTCCATATCACTCATGATTTTATATACTTCTATCATATCCCCCCTTAGTCTCCTCTTTTCCAAGCTGAAGAGTCCTAGCCTCTTTAATCTCTCCTCATATGGGACCCATTCCAAACCCCTAGTCATTTTAGTTGCCCTTTTCTGAACCTTTTCTAGTGCCTGTATATCTTTTTTTAGATGAGGAGACCACATCTGTACGCAGTATTCGAGATGTGGGCATACCATCGATTTATATAAGGGCAATAATATATTCTCAGTCTTATTCTCTATCCCCTTTTTAATGATCCCTAAGATCCTGTTTGCTTTTTTGACCGCCTCTGCACACTGCGCGGACATCTTCAGAGAACTATCCACGATGACTCCAAGATCTTTTTCCTGACTTGTTGTAGCTAAATTAGCCCCCATCATATTGTATATATAGTTGGGGTTATTTTTTCCAATGTGCATTACTTTACATTTATCCACATTAAATTTCATTTGCCATTTTGCTGCCCAATCACTTAGTTTTGTGAGATCTTTTTGAAGTTCATCACAGTCTGCTTTGGTCTTAACTATCTTGAGCAGTTTAGTATCATCTGCAAACTTTGCCACCTCACTGTTTACCCCTTTCTCCAGATCATTTATAAATAAGTTGAATAGGATTGGTCCGAGGACTGACCCTTGGGGAACACCACTAGTTACCCCTCTCCATTCTGAGAATTTACCATTAATTCCTACCCTTTGTTCCCGGTCTTTTAACCAGTTCTCAATCCATGAAAGGACCTTCCCTTTTATCCCATGACAACTTACTTTACTTAAGAGCCTTTGGTGAGGGACCTTGTCAAAGGCTTTCTGGAAATCTAAGTACACTATGTCCACTGGATCCCCCTTATCCACATGTTTGTTGACCCCTTCAAAGGACTCTAATAGATTAGTAAGACACGATTTCCCTTTACAGAAACCATGTTGACTATTGCTCAACAGTTTATGTTTTTCTATGTGTCTGACAATTTTATTCTTAACTATTGTTTCGACTAATTTGCCCGGTACCGACGTTAGACTTACCGGTCTGTAATTGCCAGGATCACCTCTAGAGCCATTTTTAAATATTGGCGTTACATTAGCTAACTTCCAGTCATTGGGTACAGAAGCCGATTTAAAGGACAGGTTACAAACCTTAGTTAATAGTTCCGCAACTTCACATTTGAGTTCTTTCAGAACTCTTGGGTGAATGCCATCTGGTCCCGGTGACTTGTTAATGTTAAGTTTATCAATTAATTCCAAAACCTCCTCTAGTGACACCTCTGAGGAACTGTCACAGATTGATTTGTCACCTACAAAAGCCAGCTCAGGTTTGGGAATCTCCCTAACATCCTCAGCCGTGAAGACTGAAGCAAAGAATCCATTTAAGTTTCTCCGCAATGACTTTATCGTCTTTAAGCGCTCCTTTTGTATCTCGATCATCAAGGGGCCCCACTGGTTGTTTAGCAGGCTTCCTGCTTCTGATGTACTTAAAAAACATTTTGTTATTACCTTTGGAGTTTTTGGTTAGCCGTTCTTCAAACTCCTCTTTGGCTTTTCTTATTACATTCTTGCACTTAATTTGGCAGCCTTTATGCTCCTTTCTATTTGCCTCACTAGGATTTGACTTCCACTTTTTAAGCAGAAACTTCCACTTAATAAAATATAATGGAAGGCACTTTATAAATATCATTGACCACAGAAACTTGGCTCACTATAGGGATCTAAACTATTTTTGTCTGCATGTCTTCTTTCCCAAACTTCGGTGCCTGGCAGTGGAAACAAACTAGTTAAGCAGAGAGTTGCTCAGGGGTCAACCACATGCAGCTCCCTCTTCTGAGAAAAACAGTTAAATCAATTCAGCTGTGCGAGTGAGAGAAAACTAGGGAAGAGACAAAGGGGGCAAACTCCCCCCTGACTTTCAGAATATCAGAAGAGAGCCACTGATACAGTATTTTGTCCAGAACTCAGTCACGAGAGCTCCACAAAGAAACAAAGAGCATCTCTGGTATGGACAGGAAAATGATCGAATATCAAACATTCCATTTTGTTTTCAGAATTCTCATAATTAGCACTGCCACCGCCACCAGAGGCTTTGAAACTGGACTACAGTTTACCACAGGTGTGCAACCATAGCCAAACATTTTCTCCTGTTGGAACTCACCAGCCTGAGCTAATAGTCTGTCTTGGACGGGTCATTTGATTAGATGAGGACTCCGCTTCCAGTCCCTAGCTATTTCATAACTGAACTTATGGCTGAGCTGCACCAACAAAATAAAATATTGGGGCATAATTTGGGATGCACAAGAGATCTTACTATATGGCCTACATCATATACAACAGGTCTGTGACATAACAAATCCAGCCTGTTGAGGGTGCAGGCACACAAGCTGTAACACACTTCATTATGGAATTAGAGATGCTGGGCATCTTGCAGAGGTCTGGTTGGTCTCCAAATGTACAATTTAATAGATAAGAATAAGATGTTTCCCAATTGCTAAGAAACTGCAAAACATCTTCAAATGGCACGATGTTAGCTTTCCTGTTTCTCTTAAGGAAGAGGAATAGCACCCCAACACATTCAGATCCTGCCAGTGGATGTGTTTTCCTTTTAGTCAAATATTTTTACATGGTACTGTGATGAATTGGGCATAAGTCTATACAATTTATGAAATCTGCGCAAGATTATGAACCTTTGCGCCTGTCAGGCTACAAACTCCATTTGGAACATGCAGACTTTTGCCTTCTCTCTCTCTCTCTCTCTGGTCTGTATGGTCTCCATGGCTGGTGGCAAAAGAACAATAATGACTCTTGAACACCCAATCGTTGGAAATCTATTCACTGTAGACAAAAGACTGGTCCTTGCCCAGAAGAACAGGGTAAGCAGGGGGAAGTCCACTTGGCAACAAAGTCAACTGACAGAGTTTGTGCTCATATGGAGTAAATGGCAAGGGTGCCACCTGACACATGGGGGCTAAAGGTTTTAAAAGGGCAGAGGCTAGTCTGCTCTGGGGTCCATTTTTTCCAGTACACGAGGGAGAGATCATTCACCATGTGACACCCTGCCTCCCTACCTTTCTGGACTCAAGATGGTTCCCCAAGAGCTCACAAGATAAGAGTGAGATAGAAAATGAGGGATATTGCAGTTTCAGATACGTATTGTTTTGTATGATCTGTACTTAAGAGCATAAAGGTGTTAAGACTGGGTAAAGTGTGTGTTTTGACTGCTTCACAACTACCGTGTGCCCCATAGACAGAGTTAAACTGTAACCAGAAGCTCCACACCCTTGGTGGAGCTCTGGGAGAGCGGCAAGTTTAAGTACCAGGGAATCTGAAGGGAGAAGCGCTGCGTCCAGACTGGCTAGCGTCTGGACAGGAGGTTCTGACACTTGGAGGGGTGCCAGATAGGTCTGCACTATGTGAGTGTCCCTAGAGACCCCAAGATTAGGGCAGTGGCTGGACTCCGTTCAGGCTCCAGGAGCTTGAAGCACCCTGGGATTCCAGAGCATCAGAAGCTTGGAGTCCCCTCACAGCAGCACTGGTGGGCAGTTAGGAAGGGGCTCTTCCTAGGATAATGGACAGGTACATAATGAGGACTTTAGCACCTGGTTTTCGTTTCCAAGACAGAGCATTCTTCAGACATAAAATTCAAGTATACTATTTTGAAACAATGGAAATTTCTTATCAAGAACAGGTGCTCCTCATTACACACCATGCTTCAGTCTAGCTTGTAAAAAGTAAACAATAAACCAGAAAAATAAAATTAAAAAAGGAGAGATCTATAGTCTTGCTGTTCAGTGCTTAGAAGTTTGAGTGCAAATCTGGACAGACAGAAGTCTTGTCACAATGAAGGATCTGGTCACTAACTGGTTCTATTTCCCTGGTTCTCTTACACAAGCTAGTTCTGTGAAATTTACACTTGGTGGGCATATAACTCAGAGTCATCTGCAACTGCATCAAAACATATTTCTTATCTCTTCAAAACAACTAAAAGAGAGCCACTTTTGAGAGATGAAAGGGTCACACCCATTTATTTCCGGTGCGGTGGAAAGAAAGTTAATATAAAACTGGAAACAGCTTCTTCTTTTTCTAATTTTTGAATAGCCTGTGGTTACAATATATTGCACATGCAGGCATTTTGACACTTGCCAATGATTAACTTTACTGAACTTATTTACATGCATCTAGCAAAGAGAGGAGTTGAGCATAATGAATGCAGATGCTGCACAATGGGTTCATTATATTTGAAACTAGCAATGTTTAACACAGCAGATAATTCTATACATCATTTGAACAATACTATTATACACAATCTTTTTTAAAATCAGTTTACTAGCCTTTGTTATCCTCAACTTCCACCCCAGAAGCCTAAAGAACCTTATCTCATAAATCAGAGCCATAAAACCTTAATCCAAGCAATCTAATTTGCATATGTAAGAGAAGGTTACTTACCATAACTGGAGGTTCTTCGATATGTGTAGTCCCTATCTGGATTCCAAATGTGGGTACGCATTTGCGCCATGCGCCGGAACTGTTCATAGTAGTGTCCATTGACCTGCACGTGCGTCATGTGTTGACCATGTGGTGCGTCTGAGGCTCTAAGAGGCTGTAAGAGGCTCCATCCTCTCTGCTCCGGGCTCCTCTGCTTCCTGATAAGAGGGAACTGGAGCGTGAGATTGGAATCCAGATAGGGACCACGGATCTCAAAGAACCTCCAGTTACGGTACGTAACCTTCTCTTCTTCTTTGAGTGATGGTCACTATGTGGATTCCAAACGTGGGAGAGTAGCGAGCAGTGGTCAGCATGGAGGCGGGCGCGAGGTCTCACCAGAAGACACAGTCTGAAGGACGGCCTGGCTGACAGAAGCATCCAACGCCGAGGCGCGGGTGATGGCGTAATGGGTGGAAAAGGTGTGAACAGAAGCCCAAATGGCTGTCTTACAAATGTCATTCTAGGGAACATCTGCCAGGAAGGCCAATATTGCAGTAATGCCCGGGCAGAGTGGGCCGTTACTCCGGGAGTGGGGGGTGACTCAGGAGACCGTATAGCAGTCCAGGATGCAATGGGTGATCCACTTGGAGAGTCACTGTGAAGAGAGGGCACGACCCTGGCAGCACTTCACGATGGCGATGAAGAGAAGATGTTCAGAAGGCGCAGGTGCACTGGAGATAAAAAGCCAATGCCCAGCGAACATTGAGAGCCTAGAATGCATGCTCACTGGGAGAGGTGTATGGTTTAGCGTAAAAGATCAGGAGGTGCATGCACTAGTTAAGGTGAAACGGGGAGGCCACCTTGGGTAGGAACTTGGGATGGAGGTGGAGGGACATCTTGTCTTTGTGGAAGATGGTGAATCCGCCATCATGGCTGCAAGTTCGCTAACTCACCATGCGGAGGTAAGGGCCAGAAGAAAGATCACTTTATGGAGAGGTGGGCGAGAGAGCAGATTGCCAGGTGTTCAAAGGTTGGCTTAGTGAGGGCAGAGAGAACAAGGTTGAGGTCCCAGGAGCGGGTAGATTTATGCACAGTGGGGAAAGCGTTGAGAAGGCCATGGAGGATGTGGAAGGTGTTTGGGTGCGTGAAGACATAGGAGCCATCCACAGGGGGAAGAAAAACGCTAATAGTCATCAGGTGCACATGGACGGAGGAGTGGGAGAGGCCCAACTGGCAGAGGTGGAGGAGGTGGTCTAGAAGAACAGGAATAGAAGTGGAGTCGATGGAGTGATGGTGATGGCGCGCCCACAAAGTGAAAATGCCACTTGGCCTGATAACTGGCCTGAGCGGATGGACATCGGCTCTGTGTAAGGAGGTCATGGACGGGGGCAGAGCAGGAGTCATCTATGCATGAACTCCATCCAAATACCAGGCCGTGAGATGGAGAGGGCCCAGGCTGGGGTGACGCAGGCAGCTGTGTGCTTACATGAGGAGATTCGGGAGGACCGGAAGACGGACTGGTGGGTGAACAGAGAGGTGAAGGAGATCTGTGTACCAATACTGGTGAGGCCAGGAGAGGGCAATTAGAATGAGCATTGCCCGGTCACAGCAGACCTTGTGCAGGACTTGGGGAAGCAAAGGGACAGATGGAAAGGCATAACAGAGGTCGGTGATCCATGGGAGGAGGGCCCGGGCTGAGAGCACCCCTGGAGAAAAAAAGAGGGGAAGTTTGTAGTTATCCAGGGTCGAAAAGAAGTCCCAGTGCAGCATTCCCTGGAAGAGATAGCAGAGAGTGGGGTCGTGGAGTTCCCACTCTTGGCTGACATGGAAGGAACGGCCGAGAATGTCTGCCAAGGAGTCACTGGTGCCTGGGAGGTGAACAACATGCACAGTGATCCTGTCCTGGAGGTACCAAGTCTCCTTGCATAGGGAGGAGGATCTGGCTCAGCCCTGCTTGTTGATATAGACAACCACAGTCATGTTGTTGGACAGTAACTGAACATGCTGCGATTGGAGGAAGAGTAGGAGACCTCGGCAGGGAAGACGGACAGCGCAGAGTTCTAGGATGCTGAGGTGCATCTACGCCTCCCTAAGCGACTAGAGGCCCTGAGCCGTGTGACCGTCCAGATGAGCGCCCCAGCCAATGAGTGAGGCATCCATGCTGAGGGTGGTATGGAGTAGGGGTGTATGTGAAAGGGACGCTGGCTAAGACCGCTGATGGGCTGCACAACCAGGTGAGAGGCGAGGACAGAGGAAAGGATCAAGATTGGTTTGCCGAGGCTGTCTGACTGAGTGAGGATCGTAGACAGAGTGGAGCCACAGTTGAAGGCAACGCATATAGAGGCAGGCATTTGGCGTGATGGAGGTGCAGGCCGCCATATGGCCAAGGAAGGCGAGGCACTGACGGACTCAGGTGCGTGGACAACGATGAAGCCGCGCAACGAGAGCGGTGAGAGCAGCGAAAGTGTCTGAGGGAAGAAAGGCTCGGGCTGCGACAGAGTCCAGGTGAGCCTCTATGAAAGCAAGCATGCGAGTAGGGGTGAGGACCGATTTTTCTTCGTTGATACAGATCCCCAAGGTGTCAAGGAGGGTGCATAGGGTCCACATGGTGGTGAGGAGGTGGGCTCAGGATGGTGACACAAGGAGCCAGTCGTCCAGATAGGGAAACACAGAGCGATCCAGGTGACGCATGTGGGCTGCCACGACGGTGAAAACCTTCGTAAAGACACAGGAGACGGTGGCAATCCCAAGGACCCAGAATTAGTAGTGGGAAGAGCCCACCATGAAGCCAAGGAATTTGCTACGAGCAGGGTGGCTGTCCACATGGAAATAAGGATATGAAGGATATCCTTCATATCGAGAGCCGCAGACCAGGACCCAGGGGGAAGTGACTGGATGATGATGGGGAGCGTGACCATCCGGAAGCAGAATCTGTGGATGAAATTTGTTCAGCAACTGAAGATCCAAAATGGGATAGAGACCTCCCTTCTTCGGTATAAGGAAGTAAGGGGAGTAGAAACCACGGCCGTGGTAGTGCTGTGGAACAGGTTGTATGGCACCCTTGTGGAGGAGGGCACACGATTCCTCTTGAAGAAGATGGTATTGGGAGGGATCTCCCGAAAGCTCCACGGGAGGATAATAGGGAGAGAAGGAGAGAAATTCTATGAGGTAGCCCTGATGAACAATGTCCAGCACCCAGTGATCTGAGGTAATCACATGTGCGAAAAGGGCGAGATGACACCTGAAAACAATCGGAGTGGGGGTTGGGAGAAGGGTTCACGAGGCTCGGGGAAACAGTCAAAAGGACTGTTTAGAGGATGGTTGTGGGACAGCAGAAGCAGCATAGGCAGCAGGCTGGTGATACTGAGAAGGTTCTGGGGGACACTGAGGATATGGCTGATAGGTGGCACAAGGGCGGGATCTGAAGGATGATCTCTGTTGCCTGTGGGTTGCGGCTGAGGCTATATACCCAATAATGGGAGGATGGCATTAGAGTCATTAAGGGAGGATGGGGACTCATCAGTCTTGTCTCTACACAGTTTGTTGTTATGGAAGAGGAAGTTCTCAAGCGTAGTCTGAACCACCTTCAGAAATCTGCTAGATTGTAGCCAGGAATCACGGCAGAGGACAACTCCCGAGGCCAGAGAGCAGGATGCAGTATCAGCAGCATCAACCACTGCCTGGAGAGTCACCTGGGCAACCAACTTGCCTTCATCCAGAAACTGGTGGAAGTCCTGCTGCTTCTCCAGAAGGAGGAAGGCTTTGAAGTCTGTGAACCTCAAGTACAAGAGAAAGTCGCACGTGGCCAGGATGGCCTGGTAGCTTTCAATTTGGAATTGGAGGCCCGGAGAAGAGTAGGTCTTGCGGTCTAGCAGGTCTAACTTCTTGGTGGCACGATTGGGGGGGGGGGGGGGAAAGTAGATTTAAAATGCTGCTGTCTGGCGTGTTCAATCACCATGTGAACTACAAGAGAGTTAGGAGGCGGTGGGTAAAAAGGAAGTCAGTCCTTTTGGAGGGGACGAAATAATGACATTCTGCCCACTTGGGAGTAGGGGCACAAGAAGCCAGGGTGTGCCAGACTGTCTGGGATGGTTGTAAAATGGCCTCATGAATAGGCAGGGTGCTGCAGGAAGGTCCGGGGGGTTGCAGTTTGTCCAGGAACTGGTTCTGGGGGGGTCCTGTATGTCCTCCACAGTCAGGTAGAGGGCCATAGCCATGCAATGAAGGAGATGGTCATCGGGGCGGGGGCAGAATAAGCACATCATCTGGGGAGGAGGTGGTGCAAGTAGGGACCGGAGGGTCTGATGGTACTGCCAGTGCCAGAATTCCTGGGGCTCTGCACAGATGGAGGGAGGGACGTTGTGTGTAGGGGACAGCTGGTGGTGAGGGCGTGGATGTTCCCCACGGTCATGGTAGGGGTCACAAGTGCCCAGTAGGGCCAAGCATAGGGTTTGCCAGGCATCGGCAGTGCCCGCAGATAGTGGTACCACAGGTCGACCAGCAGGGTGTAGAGTGGTTGATATGGATGGCGCCGTGGCTCAGGATTATACGACCATGCGTGCAAAAAGGTAGAATCCAGTTCAGAGGACCACTCAGAAGCAGAAGAGGGGTTCAGGGGGGCAGAGCCATCAGGACAGCTGGAGCTGGCGGTGTGGGGTGAACCGAAGGTGGACAGTCCAGGAGCAAGAGAGGTTCCTCCGTGGAAGGGCCTGGTGAAGAGAGGCAGAGCAGAACAGGAGGCTGAAGGAGAAGCGGTTCATCCATGGGAGACGGCAGTCTGGGAGCGAGCGGAGGCCCGGAGCGTGGAGGGGAGCCATCATACGGTAACAATAGTTCAGCCGTCAGCGTGAGAGGGGACTGGCATCCCAGTGTATGCAGGATTGGATGTGCAAGTCCAGACAGTCCTGGAGTAGTGGACGGAGCCAGAGTGGACGGCAGTGGACCAGTCACTGCAGCCAGTGGCAGGACCGATGGAGCACTGTGCTTCGACTTATGGTCTGAGCTGGATTTCTTCGATGCTGGAGCATCCGGATCAATGCGTGACTTCTCATGTGACCAAGCATAGCTCAGAGAGGCAACACTGCGTTTAGAGGCAGTCCTCATCGGTGAACCGCCTTTATGCCCATGGTTGTGCATCTTATGAGCACAATGGGTCTTGGTCAGTTGTGGTGGTGCCGTCACTGCCAGCTGGGAAGGACCAAGATAGGTGCACACCGCTGGTGTGGAGCATTGGGCCATCGAATCCACAGGCTCCAGATCCAGTTGTGCACATGGGCACATTGCCTCCTCCATAAGGTACCTACGGAGGCAAAGTTCCCTGGCTTCACGAGTTCAAGCCGGAAAGGAGCGGCAGATGGAGCAGTGGGAGGCAATATGGGCTTTACCCAAGCAGTAGAGACAACATTGGTGCTCGTCACTCACAGAGAAGGAGCGTGGGCACAAGGGACAGTATTTGAAGCCAGCTTGCCTGGGCATAGTCCTCGGGCTGGGGAAGGAATCGCTGCAAGGGGAGAAGTCCAACGAAGATAACCTATCTAACTAAGAATTAACAGACAACTATATACAACTAGAGAAAAAACTATGTACAATGAATGAAGAACAGTTCTCTTAGCAAACTAAGAGCACCGGGGAACCGGGGTTCCGACTCTGGCCACACAGTGGTAAGAAGGAACTGGAGTGGCGTTGACCCACACAGCCTCTTAAAGCCTTGGACGTACCACACAGTTCATGCATAACGCACGTGCAGTTCAACAGACATTACTATGAACAGTTCTGGCTCCGGTGCATGGTGCGCATGCGTATCCACATTTGGAATCCACATAGGGACCATCATGCTAAGAAGAAATTATTTGCATATGCAAATTTCAAAAACATTGTTTTACACAGACTAGCAGCTTCCTTGAGAGATAGATATTGGACAGACTGTCATACATGCAGTATTCTGAAGACATGGACAAAAAATATAATACAGAATAGTTCATTGCCAGCTCCGATTTGGGATGTGCTTCTGTTTAATGTTAAAACACAGCTGAGGCTATCAGAGCTATTTCAGAAACTGTGGAAGAAAATCAGCTCACTGGATTAGCACTACTAGCAGTGCATCGCAGTCAGCCTATCTCATTAGAGAATGTGATTGACATCCTTGCAGTCACACCCGGACACCTAGATTTTGTACTTTAATATTCTGTGTAACATGTACTGATATAGACTTTTAACCCCATACACCTCTGTTACTTGGTAGGTAACCTGGGCCCCTCCTTAGGAAAATTCTGGTTGCGCCCTCTGTGATTTTTGGAAGGACATTCTAAATGTCAGGCTCATGCACGCTACACCCTATGCATTGCTAGCTCCACAATCCCCAGCTATTGTAATGCAGAGAAACAGTTTTTCAGAAAATGATGGCCCAGCTTTTTCATCCAGAAGACAGAACCAGTGCATGAAGAAGGGCAGCAGTGATGTGCTGATCAGACAGTCAGGGCCGGCTCTAGGCACCAGCCCTCCAAGCATGTGCTTCGGGCGGCACTTTCAAAGAGGCGGCACTCCAGCCCTCTTTTTTTTTTTTTTTTTTTTTTTTTGCGGTGAGCTGCGGTGGGGTGGGGCAGGGGAGGGCTGCAGGAAGTAACCCGCGGGGGGGGGGGGAGGAAACCGCTCCCCCCCAGCTCACCTCTGCTCCACTGCCGCCTGCTCCCCCGGCGCGCCGCCGCTCCGCTTCTCCCCGCTCCCTCCCAGGCTTGCCGCGCGAATCAGCTGTTTTGCGGCAAGCCTGGGAGGGAGGGGGAAGAAGCAGAGCGGTGGTGGCAGGCTCAGGGGAGCAGGCGGAGCGGAGGTGAGCTGCAGCGGTGGGGGGCGCGGGGAGGGCCACAGGAAGTAACGGGGGGTAGAGGAACCGCTCCCCCCCAGCTTACCTCCACCTCCTTCCCCGAGCACACCCCGCTCCGCTTCAGCCCTTGCCTGGGAGGGAGGAGTAGGAGGGGAAATGCAGCGCGCCCTGGGGAGGAGGCAGGGCTGGGGATTTGGGGAAGGGGTTGAAATGGGGCAGGGAAGAGGTGGAGCCGGGGGGCGCCGGAAATGTTTTTTGCTTGGGGCAGCAAAAAACTTGGAGCCGGCCCTGCAGACAGTGGTTGTTTATTAGATGGACTGCTGCATTTTGTGTTGGCTGTTGCTTCTTGGTGGACATCACCTTCAGTCCCAAGCGCAGTGAATTGCAAAAGCCTCTGGAGGCAATGAATGCATGGAGCACCATCACAAAGTCCAGATTCAACAGGAAGCAGCACAGCCTCCCGGCCACTGTCATTATCTAGCTCTTCAGGCACAACAAAGAGCCCAGCAGAACCCCACAACTGCGTGTTACCATGACAAATGGAATTCAGCAACCCTCAATTGAGGGCGTTGGTATAGCTTTGGAAAATTCTTCAGAATGTTTCCTTCTTACTAACATTAATACAGTCTTGCCTATGTATTGCTTCACATAATTTTTCTTCATCCTGTTGCTGCTCTCAGGCACAGAGATATGGGGATCATCACACTGTCTACACTAGATGTGAAACTAGCTATTTCCCACACTGGAGTTCATAATGTCCCACATATTTCCCCTAAAGGTAAGGAATAGGAATAGATGTTTAATAGGAAAAGAGAAGATTGGGTCTTCAAGGACTCCGTAACTGAGCTCTCTCAAGGAAGAGCAACTGCCCACCATCATGGCTCTGAGAGAAGTGAGCTAAGTTATCTCAGTGCAATTCTGCTCACCCCACCAGGTCACTCAACAGATCCTCATAATGATCTGAGTTGAAAGCTGCATTACTAGCATGATTAGATGTCCATTGTCCAGGGACAAAGACAACTCTGGAGTTTATGTCCACTGGTTTGCTTTAGTACTCTGAACTTACAAAGGAGCACTTTAGAAACATAAGTTAGTACCCAGCTCCACCATGAATTAATTAGGCAAATATTTCCACAAGTCTTAACCCTAATCTATTAGGCAACAGGGCTACCTAGGCAAGTCATGTAGACCAAACTCTTAAGCAGCATCCACTAACTTTGCGATACAAAATTGGAAAGACATGTTAAGGCCACTGACTGACAGAGGTGGGACTAGGACTCAGGAGTTCTTGGCACCTAGCCCTGTGCTTAATCCACTAGATTTTATGGTTCTGGGGACCACTGCCAGAATATTTAAGTGCTAGTTCACACACTAAAGGGGCTTCTTGTTTGCACACTACAGGGTTGGGGTTTTTTTGCACGTTTCAGTGTGAATAATTATCAGCCACTTTCTAGAACAGTTTTGAGGAGAGAGAGACACAAAGGAAAATGAATTGATAAAACATTTTACACATATTTTTCACCAGTTTTGTTAAACATATTCCACACTTCATCTTCTCCCCTAACAAATGTATAAAATTCATTTTCAAAAAAGAGGTACAGCTGAGACACCTACCACAAGTACAAATCAGCTTTTGTTTTACTCCTTTTGTTGGACTACCTTCTCCTTACATAGCAGTCTTCACAGAGTATTTCCAAGTCTGCCCACCATTATAGTGGGGAACATAAAAATCTCTTGTAATATATTCTAACAAACCTTACATGAGAAGTTTAAGCAACAGGGTGAAATTGTCCAAATGCTATTCATATTTCTACTAGTTGTAATAACTGCTTATCACAGAAGCCAGAAACAGCTTTTACCATTTTTTTTATAAAGATACAAACAGAGGAAGTGATAAGCAGTACAAAAAAATCACAAACAGTACATGCTTTCCAGCTAATGTTATGCTCTCACTATCCTCAAACTAGAATATTTCACAAACCTTTGCTTTATTAGCTCAGAACTTCAGTAACAAATTATCAGTGTTCTCCTAGAGAGTCTCCTTGGTCTAATATAGTTCCCACAGGCAAACTGCATGTCAATATTACAGCAAAATCAACATGGCTGAGTACTATGCAAATATTGGCTCATGTAAGCTGATAAATTATAAGGGAAAGTTTTCATATCCTGCAGGAAATAAACACTAATACAATCTATTGTTTTAAAACTACTGCCACGAGAGCCTTCTAGGTGAGAAGAAGAAGAAGAAGAGAGAAGCGAGAGTAAACAAAATAGATTTCAATGCCCTTAAAAGCCTTTCTGTGATGTAGACACACAAAGGATCAATATTTTACCAGAGAACGTTACAGACTGAACTGGAACAGCAATTACGACAATGCCGTCATATCATGCTCATAATTGTAGGTTACCCAACTTTGGTTTTTTGGAATAAGCAAAACTACATATATTTTAAAGTACAGTGTAAGTATGCTTCACTGCATAGTACATACACCTAAAACACATGTCTACAGAATCAGTGATGAGCTGCAAAAATCTTAGGAACCGGTTCCCTACCGGGTCTTCGGCGGCACGGTGGTGGCGGGTCCTTCAGTGCCGGAGCAAGTGAAAGACCCGCCGCCGAAGTGCCACCAAAGACCCGGTAGGGAACTGCCTGGTGAGTACAAGCCCCACCCGCCTCCCAAAACAGCCTATCCCCCCCACATCCGACCCCCACCCATGTCCTGCCCCCGACTGCCCCCCTCAGAACCCGCAACCCATCAACCCCGCTGCTCCTTGTCCCCTGACCACTCCTTCCCGAGACCTCCCACCCTAACTGCCCCCCAGGACCCCACCCCCTACCCAACTCGCCCTGCTCCCTGTCCCCTGATTGCCCCGACCCCATCCACCACCACCCCGACAGACCCCCGGAACTCCCACCTACCCAACCCCCCCCATCCCCTGACCGCCTCCCCAGATCCTCTGCCCCATTCAACCCCCCCCCCCGTGCCCGGGACTCACTGCCCCTTATCCAACCCCCCTGGCCCCAGCCCCTTACCATGCCGCTTACCCCCGCCTCCCCCCTCTCCCAGAGCCTCAGCGCGCGGCGTCCAGGAGCAGCCCTGGACAGTGCTGCAGTGGTGTGGTGGCTCCACCGGGGCCTGAGCTCCCGCCAGTCGGCCCGGAGCTCGCAGCTCCACCTCGGCATTACCACGCGGCTCTGAGCGGGTAAGTGGCATGGTAAGAGGCCAGGGCCGGGGGGGTTGGATAAGGGGCAGGGAGTCCTGGGGACAGGGAGCGGAGGGGTGGGGGTTGGATGGGGCAGAGGTTCTGGGGGGCGGTCAGGGGATGGGGAACGGGGGGGTTGGGTGGGGGGGAGCTCACAGCCACCCCCCCCCCCCAACCTTGCCAGCGGCTGCTCAAAGTGGCAGGTCTGGGGAGCTGAGCTGCTGGCGGCTCGGCACGCTGCGGCTCTGGGGGAGGGAGGGAAAGCGGGGGAGGGGCCGGGGGAGGTCCCAGCTGGGACTCCTGGGAGCTCAGGTGGGGGACAGGACGGTCCCACGGGTTGGATGTGGCCCGCGGACCGGTGTTTGCCCATCGGCGTCTAATTTTAGCAACTGGTTCTTGCGAACCGGTGCGAACCGGCTCCAGCTCACCACTGTACAGAATATGTCTTATACACAGTATACACATTCATTTTCCTGTACACCGTGTGCACGCACACACTCACATGCAGGTCAAAAAGCCAATATATGCCAAAAGCGATACCACACTGTGGTATCTGAGTAGCATTTCCCCATTCCATGCATAGGAAAACACTGCACTGTACTCAGACTGCAGTGTCTGGGGGCTCCTATGCTAATATTCATTGTTCGAAGGTGACCTACAATATTCAATTCTTATTTAAGGGAAATATTTGTTATTTTAAAAATGGAATCTGGTTCAAAAGAGGCCTAGCAGACACAAAAAGGAGCCATTAGAAAGGTGTCCCTGAAATCTACAGTTGCCTGGATATCAAAGAAGTTAGAGGGATAACTTGATTCTTGTTTCTTTTTTAAAATTTTATAAGATTCCAGTTTCTGATAGAGCACTCTCTAAATAGCATGCTTCCCCCCTCCCCACACAAACTTCTACATACATTTTATAATGTATTTTCTGCTCCTTGTTGACATTAAGAGTTTTCCCAGGCAACAGAGAGTATGACTAAATAGGAGATCACTGTAACTGACAACATGTGGAAAGCTGTCAAATGCACAAAGTAAGCTGAAAATACACAATTTTTTTTTCTTGATAACTTTCCATTTATTAAAGGCAAGGCTGACAGCACCACCTATTATTAAGGTTGCCACCTTTCTAAGACCCAGCACAGGCAACCTTAATACTGGTACTTCCTAACTTTTGAGAGTTTGAATTTGGAAGCTTCATAATGTTCTTTTCACACAGTTTTTTTGTGTAATAATAATAATTTTAGGTGGCGCTTGTAACCCTGATTTTCAAGTTGACAGTGTCCCTTTAAGACTGAACAGTTATCTGCAAAACCTTCAGGATATTTAGTATTTTGTAGCTAGCCATCCTATTTCACACTATCCCTATAGTTTATATAGCTTTAACCATATGGTAAATTACAAAAGTCTAGGTTGAAATCAATTAAATCAATAGAAAAAATTGACTTCAATGGACCAAAATTTCACCTTATATCACCAGTTTAAAAAAAAATCCACACACACACACTTTAATTACAAATATCAATGTAACCTCAACTGTAGTCATTAATGACACTTCCATATCTATGCCATCTTATTTTCTGTAATTAGATGGCCCTAGAAGTTGCAATGGTAGCATTATAAAATACCTTGACAAGGGAGAAATCTCACCTGTACTTCTGAATCAGCATCAACATGCTGTAGCTGAAACCAGGTGTCTCTGTTATGGTACTTCTGCAGATCTTCCTTCTGTATAGCTACTTTTCCTGGAAACCAAATAAATCAAGAAGCATTGTTTAAAACGTATTATTGTTACACACAGATTCATTTCAATAGGACTTAAATGTAAACAGTTTTTTCAAACCAGTGATCTAATGACTATTCCCCACAATCAGTGCTATCAGGCTATGAAAGACTAGCAAGACAATGCATTAATTTTCTTTATGGCAAGAGGCTTTTTCTACTTCGCATCATGAAAGACTTTGAAATTCCTTACAGCATACTCATTTAACAAATTGGAGTACTGTACAGAATCAATCTGTTATGACCGGGTTTACAGTAAAATACCATGATGCTACAATAAACATGCCAGAACCTTGAAAACCTACTGGCATTGTCCTGCCATTTTAATAATAATCCCAATGGAAAGTTCCAGGCATTGTGGTAGGTTTGGACTCACAACTAAACTAGTGGACACGGCTATAATACATGCATTTTACTTTATTTTTATTTTTTTGGCAGAAAGCACTGTTGAAGCAGGGGACACCAAGTCATGACCCCTAGATTTTAATTCCAACTCTGCATTAGCTGGCTGTGTGACTCTGAACTTTACACATAGACTGACATTTTACAACATAAAATTTGGTTAAGATACAGCTACCTTACTCACAAGAAGTTTGGAGGCTTAAAGTTTGCAAAGACCTTTCATTCTACTAATAGAGAGCCATCCACTTGAGGACAAGAATCATTATTCGCATGTACAGGTACACACTACTTCTAAATTTACATCAAGGAAAATACACGCTAGCGCTACCCTTACATTTTAACTCCCACTAAAGCTTATATGATCTAACTAAAATAACAGGCTCTAATTCCATGTGTGTTTTGAATTGACAAATGAGCATTAAGGCCCAGATTTTTAAAGGTTTTAGGGATTGCTGCACATGCCTAAATCCTATTTGAAAGTGAGATTTGGGCTCCTAAATCAGTTAGGCATTGAAACACTGAGTGCAGCACCGCCAAAACACCTTTAAAAATCTGGGCCTACGGCTGAAACTTTCACCACATCCAGATGGTCATAAAGGGAGTTGTGGCAAGTACTCTCTGCTTGGCAGTAAAACCTTTTTGGAGGAGGTTTTTTGTGTGTGTTTACAGAGCAGTTGTACAAAAGGAGGATTGATAGCCAGCCCCAGAAGACCTTGTGATTCTCAGAGAGCAGCTCTGGGCTAGATGGTTTCCCAAGGACTGACTGATGGAGGCACAGTGAACAAAGTGTTTTAAGTTGAGAGAAAGAGAGACGCAAGACAGCTGCCTCTTGGTGAAAGGGCAGTGGTGTTGTAGCTGAAGTTTCTGCAAAAGGGAGTTGCCTGTGTGCAGTTTGTTCAAGGAATCAGGATTTGTGTACAGTTTGTAACAAAACAAAAAAAAATTACACTTAGAAAAATGCCCTGTCACTGATTTATCTTCCCATGGGAAACCTACCTGCAAGGCCTCCAAATCTACCATGGCTTGGCAAAGGGTCAGTGATATTCCTATCGCATATAAACTAAAGACCAAGGATCTATAGATAATATTTCCAAAGCAGGGAATAAACAAACTAATGAACTCAAATCACTTATCTTGTTGGCACACTCTAGCTTGATTTCTTACAAGAAAACTTGAATGAGCATTTAAGTAAGTTTTATAATTCATGTTTTGAAGTATCCCCTGACCAGCGTTCAGCCCTTTTCTCAGTTGTGTTCAGACCCTTCCACACAGTGTTCCCCTGTTTTCTAGCTGCTCCCAAGTAGCTATGAATTACAGCTACCACTGCCCCTCGTCACCAACAAGCTGCTTCCTGTGCCAGCTCCCACCCTTTTAGCCCCAGTTCCTAAAGTGCCTTGCATAGGCGGCAGGTATAAGAGGCCAGGGGAGGCTAAACCTCCCCAAACAGCCAGCATACCGCCTTTGGAGCATGCCACCACTGAAAGGGTTGGCCATCCTGGCCGGGGCCCCGCTCTTCTCCTAAGGCTCTGCCTCTTCCTGTCCCCACTCTGCCTACAAGGGGGCCGCGTGGGAGGGGGTGAAGAGGCACACACGAGTGGTGAGCAGCCTGCCAGCCAGCGGGCAGGGGAGAGGGCGAAGAGGTGTGAGCAGCGGGGGCCTCAGGAAGGGGGCTGAGCGGGGCAGGGGTGGAGTATGGGCAGGGCTTCAGGGGAGGAGGCTGAGTGGGGGCAGGGCCATGGTCTGGGTGCCGGTAGACTACCCAAATGGAGGAGCCATATGTTGCCCCTGGTGCCTTGCCCTCTCTCCACAACCAGGCTCCCCCAGATTCCTGCCTCTGGCCTTCGGCTCCTAACTAATTCTGTGCAGCCTCTGACTCATTCATGAACTCCTCTGACCTCAGCTCAACACTTCCCCTTCCTGTCCTTAAACCAGTGTTTATCAAACTTTTATATTGGTGACCCCTTTCACACAGCAAACCTATGAGTGCAACCCCCTTCTAAATTAAAAACACTTTTTATTTAACACTATTCTAAAATGCTGGAGGCAAAGCGGGATTTGGGAGTGGAGGCTGACAGCTCACTATCTCCCATGTAATAACCCCTGACCCCCAGTTTGAGAACCCCTGTCTTAGACCCCTCTACTGACTGGATGTTAAACTGGGGATTAACATAGTGTCAAATAATGAGCCAGCAAGTTCATGACAGTATTTTTATTGGATGTGCAGAGTTAATGACTCTCACTTCTCAGGACGCCAATCATTAAATTACACAAACCTAAAGTGTAAGATAGCAGATATTTGAATTATTTATGGGGAACAGATAACTGGTGAAGTTACGTTATTGAGAATGTATTTGTAAAGGGATTATGGATATGTACTTTCTAGGCTTCAATTGTTATAGTCAAACCGGCAGCACCTTGGCAAACTGGCTTCTCTAATGAGCATGTGAATACAGTAAATCCACATGTGACCTCCCAAAAACTTCTTTGGATTCTCATTTGAAATTGTTTGTTCACTTTCGCTTATGATACTCTTTTAATCCAGTGTAGAAATTCTCTAGCCAGACTCTGCATGTAACAATTACCTCACAAGCAATGTCCTTGGCACGCTTTCATCGGCCAATTCCATTCATAGTCACCTTCATTTCATGGAACTTTCCCATAGAAAGCTCTTGGGCAATTTAGTTTACATCAGAATATTAACAGCACAAATGCCGACACATTATACAGGCCCTAATTCTCCAACTGGATCTGTGCAGAGTTCGGACGACTTCTTTTGAGCTCCAGAAGGGCCAGCCTGCACAGGTCCAATTGCAGGATCAGGGCTATAGTATGCAACTACAGTATAAATATTTTTGGACCATGGATTCATTCATCCAGCACCAAGTGGGTTAATATGGAGGTACAACTGTTTTGATCAGTAAACTGCTGCTTTGTTGGGGACACAAATGCAATTCAGGCATTGTGTCTATGTTTTTCCAGAAGTGAGGTTGCAAGGGACTGTTAGCAACAAACATAGAAGCTACATTTTCTGTCTTTGTTATTCTTTTCTCTCCCCTCTTGTGTGTATTTGTCTTGTTTTGTCTTTTAGGAAACAGGAACAGACTTCAGCAACAGCTCCAGCCCATCCTAACTAACTTTATCTCTTCCCCACCCCCAAAAGTACATTTATTACCATGTTTAATACCATCTAAGAGCCAGTCAAGCAGGGTTTCTTTCCTTCTAAATATTCTCTACAGCTAAAGGGATATTGTTAACATGAAAGTTTTACTTCATACTTTACAGTTCAAATGCTTTAATTGTTTTCCTTCTTTTTTCTGTATCTTTAATAAAAGCTTAAAAGGATTTGTAGTGGTGTTTGCCATCTCCTAAGCAAGCTGAGGTGTCTGTACGTGGAACCCTGCGCCTTGTTTAAAACTGGAAAGGTTGTTAATGTTAATAACTTTGACTCCTTTGGGCCCATTTATTCCATTTAAATTAATTCAACACACCTCAGACCACACCACAATCTTAACTTTTCCCTCACTAGGGGTCCAGACTTTCAGCACTTCCTTTGCCAAATACAAGAAACTGCTGTCCCAAACATGAACAACTATTAGTGTTGGGTACTTTGGTAAAAGGGCGTGCGAAAAATGAGAAGTTGAAGGGACAGCGTTAAGGCTGTGGTAATGGGTAAGTTGTGGGCCTGAGAGTGGAGAAGTAGAGCGTAGGTATTGTTAGGTAGCGTAACTTTTCATTTCCTTGATCTTGCGGTTGTGTGTCAGTTATGTAAACACTGTTGCACAATAATTTTTGTGTATTAATATATTCTGTATATAATCCAAACAAACTATACCTATTTTCCTTCTTATAAGTATAAATTTCTAAGTGTAAATGTAATTGAATAGACTGTACAACAATTTATATCTCAGGCTAATTCTAATTTATGAGCTGATTTCTTAAAGACTGTTTTTGTGTAACTCAGTTATCTGTTTCCTTTATTTGTATGGTGGCTATATTTATTATATTTGTTCACTATTTTATTACTCCCTTATGTGTCTAGTGGATGACAGTTACATCTTTCTACTTCCCATAAGCTACTTCTGTCCAGTGCATGATAAAGGCAGAATTAGTTCTCTCCTCCTATAATCTTGATTTCTCCTAGTAGGGATTTATTGCTCTAGATAAAACTTCCCGCTGCTTACCTAATATGATGTTTGGTTTAGCATAGAATTCTTTTTTTGTCTTCCTTCAAGTCAAGAGCAAACGGCTCGTGGAATTCAAATATCAGAATGAGGACTTCGAAATGAGGACTTTGTGGGTTTCCTCAATACCAAACCGTAACAATTCTAAAGATTTGCATCCCCTCAGCTTTGAAAGTATTCATCTGAGAAAGGCACAGCTGTTCAGCAAACATGTCAACACAGATGGAGAGAGAAACTCCGCCTCCAGCAGAGAGGAAGGATTTTCACAGAACAACGTTAGGTTTATTTGCATGAGTTCCTTGCCCCTCCAGGTAACAGCTTACCTGAACACAACATCTAAGCACCACCTCCTTGCCCACTACCACACGAGCATAACCCACCAGTCAATCAGACAGCACAGAGAGGTTCTATTTGGGAGTAAGAGCTCCTTTCTCATGTAGGAGAGGGCCAGGATTTGGCCCACAGTGAAGTCATTCTCCCCACCTCAAAAAGCACTTCATTATACACAAGATTTTGTTATATCCAGGTTCCAGCATGTGTATGTGCAAACACTTAGCAAAAAAAAAAAAAAAAAAAAAAAAACTTGCTTCAAATAAGAGTCCTCAGGTTAGAGTTAGGGGTATAAGTTTCCAGAATAAATAGAATCTTGTCATCATTTCCCCTACACTTTTGATTGAAACAGAGGATAAATAATTGTGTATCGGTCACATGAAGGGTATACAGGATTAACTATTCTCTTAGTGTTGTGCTAAATGATCTGATGAGGTGGCATGTTTCCTGTTTTTAACTGATCTGTACACTCAAGGTCACAGGTCTGCATCCTGAGCTGCTCATTACATGCCCATGAGAATACCAGCTGGGGGCCTAAAGTGGAGATGTTTTTCTTCAGTCATTCTTTTCAGGATTTGGCTAGATTAAGGGAGAAGCTTTCTGCTACAAAGCACTGCCCTTATCTGCCTTTTTTGCATTCGTTATTTTCTCTCATTTAATATTTCCACCAAAGGGAATACCCAACATACTCAAAACTAACTGTAAATTAAATGAAGGTTACTTATCTGTAACTGAGGTTCTTGGAGATGGACTCTGCATATTCACACTCATGGGATGCTCTGATTGGTACAGCCTAAATGGTAGAATTCTAGC
Source organism: Emys orbicularis (assembly GCF_028017835.1). Classification (NCBI taxonomy): domain Eukaryota; kingdom Metazoa; phylum Chordata; order Testudines; family Emydidae; genus Emys; species Emys orbicularis. The sequence continues at coordinate 255,982,510 of NC_088683.1, read as the reverse complement.
CATTGGAGCGCTCACACGCCTCCCTCGCCCGTCCCTTCAGTGAACATTGAGCGTCCCAGAGTGAGGATTTTCAGTTCCTTCCCCTACCACCCCTAAGCCCTTTTAGTAAGTAGGAGTCTGAGGTAGCAGGGAGAGGCAGGCAGGTGGGAAGTGTGAATTTGCAGAGTCTGTCTCTAAGACCCTCACTTACAGGTAAGTAACCTTCAGTTCTCTTTCAAGCATTCTCTGTATATTCCCACTCCTGGGATAGATTAGTAAAGCAGTAGTCTGACCCAGGATGGTGAGACGACAAAGTCCTAATTAAATAGAGACTGCATGACTGCTTTGCCAAATCTTGCATCAGAACTAGATTCTAAATCTAAGCAGTAGAGTTTAGTGGAAGTGTGAACAGAACAGCTCTACATATTTCTATTAGAGGAAAAGTGTCTAGAAAAAGCCATAGAGGCTGCCTTTGATCTAGTAGACAGTGTTCTAACTCCCTGAGGAAGGGACAACCCTTTCAATTCATAAGATACTTTAACACATAATATAACTTATCTTGAAAGCATTTATACAGAAATAGTTTCCCCTCATTCTTTCTTTCATAAGCAATAAATTTTGGTGCTGTCTAAATTGTTTAGTCCTATCTAAATAAAGGGCTAGAGCCCTTCTAACATCTAGAGTATGTAATATAGCCTCTCCATCATATGATTAGGGTTTGGGGAAAAAATAGTAAAATTATAGACTGCTTTATATGAAAATCAGACACCACTTTTGGTAAAAAAAAACTTTGGGCATGTATGAAAAACAGTAAATGGCAGATCAGCGATTAATGCATGTAGTTCGCTTATAAGCCTTATAAGCATTGCAGAGGTGAAGGGTATTAAAAACATTGTCTTAACAAACAAATAAAATAAATTATAGTTTCCTAAACGCTCAAAGAGAGGTCTCATCAAATGTGAAAGCACTAAGTTTAAATCCCAAGATGGCATAGAGCATCTTATTGGCGAGTATAAATTATTTAGACCCTTTAAGAACCTTTTAACTACATCGTTAGTAAAAATTTATTTCCTCCCCACAGGTATGTGATATGCTAATATGGTTGAGAGATTAACCTTTACTGAAGATAGTGAAAGACCTGTTGTTTTTTTAAGGTATAATAAATATTGTAAAACATAACTAACTGGTGCTGTATATGGATATATATCATAAATGGAAATCCACAATAAAAATCTTTTCCATTTATGACTATAACACTTCTGTGTGGACTATTTCCTGGAATGCAACAATACATTTTGCACCTGTAACAAAACTGTTTTCTGACACTCCCAGAATCCTATTCCCCACTCTTTAAGATGAAGAGACTGAAGATCAGGGTGATAAACCATTCTGTGATATTGTGACAACTCCAGTGCCAGAGGCTCCATTAGCCCTCTTCACTGGTGAATTAAGTCTAGATACCATTGTCATCTGGGCCACGTTGGCATTATTAAAATTACTTAATCCTTGCCCGTCTGACCTTGTTTATCACTTTCTGCATGAGGGAAAATAAGGGGGAAGCATACATTAAGCCCTGACCCCAATGTATTAGAAAGACATCCAGTATTGATTCCCTGTCTCCAGCTGTGCTTGAGCAAAATTTCTGATACTTCCTGGTGCTGCTGGATGCAAAGAGGTCTATTATGGGAGTCCCCCCCCTAAACTGAAAGGATGTTTTACTATTCAGTCCTTCAAAGACTGCTCATGCATGTGACATGTTGACCTGCTCAGATAATCTGCAAGCGGGTTTTACTTCCCTGCTTCATGGATTGCTATTGGATGATGACAATCTATATACCAGTTCCAAAGTTTCTTTGACTCCATGCATAACAGTAGGGAATAAGTGTCCTCCACCCCCTTACTTGTTCAGATAATATAATGCTATCATATTGTCTGTTACCACCTGAACTACCTCGTGTTTGACCTGAGGTAGAAATGACTTTAAATCAATCGTGTTGCTCTCAGCTCTAAGCCACTGATGTGTAGATCCTTTTCAGTTGTTGACCAATGAGGCTCTGATTAACAGCCTGTTGTTCAAATGTGTCCCCTATCCCAGTGTGGATACATCAGAGGTAAGTATTACCTGTGGAGGAAGGGAACTGAAAGGCATATCCTTCATTACATTTTGAACATTTGCTCACCATGTTAGTGGTGCTAAAACCTGGGGTGGAATTACTAGTTTGCAATACATGTCCCTAGTCTGTAATTTACTGGTAATCAGTGCTGAAGTTCCCTCATCTGAGGATGAACATATGGCTTCATTGGCATGGTTGACACCAATAGACCCAGCAACCGTAGAAAAAAAAGTATTGGTTGTTGTGGGCATTGAAAAAGGCGATTTATAGACATTTTTACTTTTATAAATTTCTCCTCTGGAAGGAAAGCTTTTGGCATAGTTGAATCTAGTATTCCGCCCAATAGAGAGTATCCTTCGGGATGGGATTAAAATGGATTTCTCTCAATTTATTTATAATCCCAGACTGGCAAAGAGGAAAACATGTTTTACATGCAGTAGGGTGTCTTCCTTGGATGACACTTTTATTAACCAATCGTCCAGGTACAGATATACAAACATCCCCTGCCTTCTTAGGAACGCTTCTACTACATACAGGAATTTTGTAAATACCCTGGGTGCTGTAGACAACCCAAAAAGGAGGACCTTGTTCTGAAAATGGTCCTCCCCCACTATAAAACTCAGATATTTCTGATTATAAGGTCTTATTGATGTATGGAAATATGCGTCTTTTAAATCCATAGCTGCAAACCAATCCTGAAGGGAAACAGAAAGGATTATAGAAGGGAGAGATAACATGCTGAAACAAAATTTCTTTATATAGGTGTTTAATTTTCTTAAATCCAAAAGAGGGCAAAGGCCCCCATCCTTTTTTGAAATTAGAAAAATAACACGAGTCAACAACCTCTTCCTCTCTGATCTGGTAATACCACTTCTACTGCACCTAAATCCACTAGAGATTAGACCTCTGCTCTTACCAAATCAAGGGGAGCATGATCCTTGACCAGGGATGACAGAGGTCAGTTGTTGGAGGGGTAGGGAACTGACACACTTTATACCTCGGGGGAGCGCCCTGTAGCCCACATATTCCTCATCTATATATAATTGTGCTATTTCATATAAAGCATGCCATGTGAGGTTTCATGGGAAAGGTTATGATCTGTTGAAATCCACTGTTCTATCTAAATTGTATATCATTAATGCATATGAAGTTATGAGAATTTGTTGTATGGTTGTCACTAAAATATGCTGTGAGTTGGGGAGTCACCCAGATATTAGATCCCCTGAAACAAGGACAAGGGAGATCACCAATGCCCAGGCGGGTGTCAAACAACCATCAACAGCCATTGTCCTGCAAAGGAGTTACAATTCAACGACTCACTTGTACAAGGCCACACCAGGGGAATTGCTCAACCTTCCCTGGTGACTCAGCAATGCCCACCAGACATGCCTGAACTTGTGTTCTCCAAGCACATGAACTAAGAGTATAAAATAGAACACAGTGGCCCCATGCTTTGCCTTTTCTCCTCCTGCCCCCACCTATGCTGCAAGCAACAAGAACACTCAGAAGACTGAAGACTCCAACAGAGGAGACTGGAGCAGGTTTATGAGACAAACCTGTATATTAAGGACTGTAAGATCCAGTGGGGTGAGAACACTGCTTGATCTAAATACTGTCTAGTGTGATAAGGGTTAAGGTTTAGACTGTGTGCTTACATTTTCTTTTGGTAACCATTCTGACTTTTTGCCTATCACTTATAATCTATCTTTTGTAATCAGTAAACTTGTTTTACTGTTGATCTTTACCAGTAAATTTTCCTGAAGTGTTTGGCAAATCTGCTCAGGTTTACAAAGGCTGGTGTATATCCACTTTCCATTGATGAAGTGGTGAACCAATTAATAAACTTGCACTGCTCAGGAAAGGGTCTTGAGCAGTGCAAGACAGTATATTCCTGAGGTACAAGGCTGGGAGCTGGGGGGATTCGGCTGGTGCCTTTCTTTGTGTGATTCATGAGTGGCTCTGGGAGCATTCGTGCAATCTAGCTGGATGTGGGGCTCCACATGCTGTTGTGCTGAATGATAACAGCACCTGGAGGGGTTTGCTGCTTGTCACTAGCAAAGCATTGTGAGAGAGAGCCTAGGCTGGAGAAATAAGGGGGCACAGTGGTCTCACAGTCCCAGGCTGCACCCCCAGGGATCCCATCAGAGGAACATCTTGAACTGAATAGTGTACCTGCATGCAATAACTTCCAGGATCCATCTATCTGATGTTATTAATTCCCATTTGTGGTAAAATTCGGACAAGTGATTCCCAAACTGAGGGTAAACAATGTCCAACTGGGCTGGTTTGTAACTCTAAAGCCTTATGTCACACATCTGAGACCTTGTAGGAATCACAGATGAAGAAGTTGTGGAATTCTTCCCCTTATTATGAGACTTATAAGACTTCTTCCTGTGCTGTTGATGTTGAGAGGCATGATACTGAAGCTGAGGATAATAATTCCTCCTCCGTTATCAGTGAGGAATCGACATAGAAGACATATATTGTCTTTGATATCTAAAATTTGAAGCTAGAGATGATCTCTTATTCATTGTAAAGAAGCCCATAGATCTAGTTGCAGATATCACATTTTTCATCTTTTCTAGTGTTTTGTCTATTTGTACACTAAATAGAACCTTTCAAAAGGAAGGTCTTCAATCCTCATTTTCATCTCATGAGGCAGGCCTACTGATTTGAGCCATGCATGCCTTCTTAAAATGGTGGCTGAAGCTACTGCTCTAGCCAAAGCATCTGAAGAGTCAAATGCTGCTCTCCATTTGCATTTAGCAATGTTCTAGCCTTCCTTGAGTAGAGCATTTGCTAATCTCTTAAGATCTTCATGTAAAGTATTGACGAATAACATTTCCCCACCACAGAGGGTACTGGTACCTTGCCATGACAGACTCATAATTTGAAATATGCATGGCTAAAGTGGTAGAAGAACAACTTTTCCTGCCAATGACATCTAGTTTTTTCCCTTCACCAGATGGAGTGGATTGTAGTGGAGCACTGTTAGATCTTTGCAAAGCCACTTCTACAACCAATGAATTGGGAGCCAGGTGGGTGTGGAAGATGGCCAAACTGTCCTAAGGTAAGTGGGACAATCTATCAGCCTTCTTTGATACAGGCTGAGAAGATGGAGGATTGCTCCAGATTGTCTTTGCTGGTGGGCACAGCCCTTCCAATAAGGGAAGTGTAACTTTGGTCTAGTACAGATGTCCCCTAACTGGGGTGCACCCCCCTATACGGGTGCAGAGGAACATTCGAGGGAGGTGGTGGGGCTTAGGCCAGCCCACACAGGGAGCAGAGAGGGAGCACCACCCAGCCCCACTCCACACCCAACTCTGCTCTAGCCCTGCCCCCAACCGTAGCACTGTGCCCAGCCTCACCCCCAGCCTCGGTCCCTGACCGTGGCCCGGCTGTGGCCCCACACCCAGCCTCGGCCCCCTTACTCCGTCTGCGTCCCCCCCACCTCCGGCTCCGGGGGAGGGGGGGAGAGAACGGGACGCGCACAGAGGTAAGGGGGTGTGCAACCCTGAAAATTTTGGGGACCACTGGTCTAGTAGCTGCTCCCAGTATATCAAAAATGGGATGGGGTGATTCCTCAATTGTAAATGAGGGAATATCCATTGTATTCGCCATAGACTCCACTAACTCATGGAATGGCACCACATCATCTTAAGGTGACAAGGCTAACTTGTCCCCTACATTCTGGGATGTCATTCCTCCAGAGTCTGGATCTGATTCCCTGAACTCCAGTAATTCCTCCTTTTCTGATAAAAATTCCCACCCTGCTGTAGGAGATTTAGCAGGACTTCTAGGTTCTTTTGGATCCGGTAATTGTAATCCTGTCTGAATTGAATCAAAGAAAACCTATTCCCATACATAGGGAATAAGAAGGTAAGGTGCCAGAGAAAGCCAGCGTTATATAAAAAATCGGATCCGAATACGGGTTTCTGGCCTGACTGGCAAATAACACCTTGGGTTTGATGGCTACGCTGGCTTTCTCTGGCACCTTACCTTCTTATTCCCTATGTATGGGAATAGGTTTTCTTTGATTCAATTCAGACAGGATTACAATTTATAGATATAGATATCTTTGCCCGAACAGATCTGAGGCATATGGGTATCTTTGTTCATAATATACCTTCTGCAGAACCGTTCTGCGATCCATATTCTTCCTCCAATCAGAGGTAATTCTTGGTTCAGACAGAACTGGAGACAGTAATACCCTTTGCTGAACAAAGGAAATTGGAGAAAAATTCCTCTCCAGAGAATTCAAAGGCGTTTTAGGTGGTGGCAGGAGAGGAGAAATTCTCAACTCCTCTACATGATCTCTCCTTACTAGAGAAAAACATATCTGAGTCTGCTGTAGTAAAAGCTCTTCTTGTTCCATCAATATAGCTCACTTGATCTATGGCCCAACAGAGGATAGATCCAATCTGTGAACCTGTGCGACTATCTGCTGCGGTGCCGCACTATTACCAGCCTCTGGTGCCTCAATACTCCCTCATTTCACCAGTTTCTCAAGCCTAAATTTTGGAATCGGCTCATCTGGTTCGGAGTGTGTCAGGTCTAAGGAAGAATGTTTCCTCACCTTTCCGTGAAGATAGATATCACTTTTCAGCTTTTTAAACATATTTTGTTAAGAAGGGCTTTTCTCCTGCGGATTGGCTCTTCTAAAAGAAGCCAACACCACTGAGGACTGAAAACTCAGGCCTGGTCTACACTACAAGTTTAGGTCGACTTTAGCCGCATTAAATCGAATTAAGCCTGGACACGTTCACACGACGAAGCCCTTTCTTTCGACTTAAAGGGCCCTTTAAACTGGTTTCTTTACTCCACCTCCGACGAGGGGATTAGCGATAAAATCGGCCTTAGGGGGTCGGAATTGGGGTAGTGTGGACGGAATTCGACGTTATTGGCCTCCGGGAGCTATCCCACAGTGCTTCATTGTGACCGCTCTGGACAGCGCTCTCAACTCAGATGCACTGGCCAGGTAGACAGGAAAAGCCCCGCGAACGTTTGAATTTCATTTCCTGTTTGCTCAGCGTGGAGAGCACAGGTGACCACGCAGAGCTCATCAGCACAGGTAACCATGATGGAGTCCCAGGATTGCAAAAGAGCTCCAGCATGGACAGAACGGGAGGTACGGGATCTGCTCGCCATATGGGGAGACGAATCACTGCTGGCTGAACTCCGAAGCAGTAAACGAAATGGCAAAATATTAGAAAAGGTCTCCAAGGCCATGAAGGACAGAGGCCATAACAGGGACGCACAGCAGTGCCGCGTGAAAATTAAGGAGCTAAGGCAAGCCTACCACAAAGCCAGAGAAGCAAACGGAAGGTCCGGGGCAGAGCCGCAAACATGCCGCTTCTACGCGGAGCTGCATGCCATTCTAGGGGGTGCAGCCACCACTACCCCAACCGTGTGCTATGACTCCCTCACTGGAGAAACACACAGGGAAGCAGGTTCGGGGTACGAGGAAGATGAGGATGGAGAAAATGTAGATAGCTCACAGCCGCAAGGAAGCGGAGAAACCGGTTTCCCCAACAGCCAGGATATGTTTATCACCCTGGACCTGGAACCAGTAACCCCCGAACTCACCCAAGGCGTGCTCCCAGACCCTGAGGGCACACAGGGGACCTCTGGTGAGTGTACCTTTGTAAATATTACACATGGTTTAAAAGCAAGCGTGTTTAATGATTAATGATTAATTTGCCCTGGCAATCGCGGCCAGTACAGCTACTGGAAAAGTCTGTTAACGTGTATGGGGATGGAGCGGAAATCCTCCAGGGACATCTCCAGAAAACTCTTCTGGATGTACTCCCAAAGCCTTTGCAAAAGGTTTCTGGGGAGGGCTGCCTTATCCCGTCCGCCATGGTAGGACACTTTACCACGCCAGGCCAGTAGCACGTAGTCTGGAATCATTGCATAACAAAGCATGGCAGCGTATGGTCCCGGTGTTTGCTGGCATGCAGACAACATCCATTCCTTATCGCTCTTTGTTATCCTCAGGAGAGTGATATCATTCACGGTCACCTGGTTGAAATGGGGCGATTTTATTAAGGGGTCATTCAGAGGTGCCCGTTCCTGCTCTGCTGAACAGAAATATTCCCCGCTGTTAGCCACGCGGTGGGGGGGAGGGGTGAAGTGATCATCCCAGAGAATTGGGTGTGTGGGGGAGGGGAGTTAGTTGGGTTTGTGCTGCATGTTAACCCTGAAAGCGCAGCCCCTCCTTTTACATTGCAAACCCATTTTAAATGGCCAACCCAACGGGTGCTTGGTATGGGAAATGAGAGCACTACTGTTTGAAACCATTCCCACATGTTAAGAAGGTTAAAAAAGCCAAAAGACTGTGTCTTACCATGGCTGCCTGCAAGCTGAAATCTGTGGCCTGGCACTGCGTGAGTGATCTCTCACACCAAACCGGCAGGCCCTCAATGTAAGAGGAAAAATGCGACCTTGTAACGAAAGCACATGTGCTGTGTAATGTGAACAGCAAAATTTAACGTGAAAGAGTGTACCCATTGTTCTCTAAAATGTGTCTTTTTTTAACCACTTCTCCCTTCTCCTCCACCAGCTGCAAATGTTTCTCCTTCACAGAGGAGAGTGAAGATTAGAAAGAGAAAACGTAGGACGCGTGATGACATGTTCACAGAGCTACAGATGTCCTCCCATGCTGACAGAGCACAGCAGAATGCGTGGAGGCAGTCAATGACTGATTACAGAAAAGCACAATATGAACGAGAGGAGAGGTGGCGTGCTGAATCGCGGGATGAACAGAGCAAGTTGCGGGCTAAAGATGATAGGTGGCGTCAGCTTGCAGACAGAAGGCAAGAGTCGATGCTCCGGCTGCTGGAGCATCAAACTGATATGCTCCAGCGTATGGTTGAGCTGCAGGAAAGGCAGCAGGAGCAGAGACCGCCGCTACAGCCCCTGTGTAACCAACAGCCCTCCTCCCCAAGTTCCATAGCCTCCTCACCCAGACGCCCAAGAACACGGTGGGGGGGCCTCCGGCCACCCAGTCACTCCACCCCAGATGATTGCCCTAGCATCAGAAGGCTGGCCTTCAATAAGAGATAAAGTTTTAAACTGCAGTGTGTCCTTTTCCTTCCCTCCTCCCCCACCCATCCCGGGCTACCTTTGCAATTATCCCCCTAGTTGTGGGATGAATTAATAAAGAATGCATGAATGTGAAGTAACAATGACTTTATTGCCTCTGCAAGCGGTGCTCGAAGGGGGAAGGGGAGGGTGGGGTGGTTGGCTTACAGGGAAGTAGAGTGAACCGGGGGGGGGGGGCGGAGAGTTCATCAAGGAGAAACAAACAGAAGTTTCACACCGTAGCCTGGCCAGTCACAAAAAACTCGTTTTCAAAGCTTCTCTGATGCGCACTGCGCCATGCTGTGCTCCTCTAACCGCCCTGGTGTCTGGCTGCGCGTAATCAGCGGCCAGGCGATTTGCCTCAACCTCCCACCCTGCCATAAATGTCTCCCCCTTACTCTCACAGATATTGTGGAGCGCACAGCAAGCAGCAATAACAATGGGGATATTCTTTTCGCTAAGGTCTGAGCGAGTCAGTAAGCTGCGCCAGCGCGCTTTTAAACGTCCAAATGCACATTCCACCACCATTCGGCACTTGCTCAGCCTGTAGTTGAACAGGTCCCGACTCCTGTCCAGGCTGCCTGTGTACGGCTTTATGAGCCATGGCATTAAGGGGTAGGCTGGGTCCCCAAGAATCACGATAGGCATTTCAACATCCCCAATGGTTATTTTCTGGTCCGGGAAGAAAGTCCCTTCCTCCAGCTTTCGAAACAGAGCAGAGTGCCTGAAGACGCGAGCATCATGTACCTTTCCCGGCCATCCCACATTGATGTTGGTGAAACGTCCCTTGTGATCCACCAGGGCTTGCAGCAGCATTGAAAAGTACCCCTTGCGGTTTATGTACTCGGTGGCTTGGTGCTCCGGTGCCAAGATAGGGATATGGGTTCCGTCTATGGCCCCACCACAGTTTGGGAATCCCATTGCAGCAAAGCCATCCACTATGGCCTGCACGTTTCCCAGAGTCACTACCCTTGATATCACCAGGTCTTTCATTGCCCTGGCAACTTGGATCACAGCAGCCCCCACAGTAGATTTGCCCACTCCAAATTGATTCCCGACTGACTGGTAGCTGTCTGGCGTTGCAAGCTTCCACAGGGCTATCGCCACTCGCTTCTCAACTGTGAGGGCTGCTCTCATCCTGGTATTCTGGCGCTTCAGGGCAGGGGAAAGCAAGTCACAAAGTTCCATGAAAGTGCCCTTACGCATGCGAAAGTTTCGCAGCCACTGGGAATCGTCCCACAGCTGCAGCACGATGCGATCCCACCAGTCTGTGCTTGTTTCCCGGGCCCAGAATCGGCGTTCCATGGCATGAACCTGCCCCAGTAACACCATGATTTCCACATTGCTGGGGCCTGTGCCTTGTGAGAGGTCTATGTCCATGTCAATTTCCTCATCACTCTCATCGCCGCGCTGCAATCGCCTCCTCGACTGGTCCTGGTTTAGCTTTGGCATGTTCTGGCTCTGCATATACTCCAGGACAATGCGCATGGTGTTCATAGTGCTCATAATTGCCGCGGTGATCTGAGCGGGCTCCATGATCCCAGTGCTAGCTATGGCGTCTGGTCTGAAAAAAGGCGTGAAACTAGTATCTGACGGACCAGGGGAAGGAGGGAGGGAGGGAGGGGCGAGTGACGACATGGCGTACAGGTACAGGGAATTAAAATCAACAAAGGTGGCTGTGCATCAGGGAGAAACACAAACTACTGTCACACAGAATGCCCCCGCCCCCCAAAGACTGAACTCAAAAGCCTGGGTTTAGCAGGCCGTTGATTTGACGGAGGGAGGGGGAAGCAAATGAATACAGAACAAATCTATTTTTTACATCTTAAGACGACGGTAAAGCATGACTGATAGCCCTCGGCATCTTCTGGGTGCTTGGCAGCAAATACTGGGCGCTTGGCAGTTAGTGTACTAAGACTGATAGCCACATTTTTCCTGTATGATGACGATGGCCTTCAGGCCTATTGCACGATCTGCTGCTCAGGGAAGACTCTGCTAATGTGCGATGATCCAACTTGTAATAGGTAACTACGACCTCCGCGGCTCCCAGTCGTAATACACCATCTACTGCCAAAAGGCAAGGGGCTGGTGCAATGCAGCCCTACGGCTGCCAGCCCCACGGCTGCCAGCACCCAGATCGCCGATGAAGGCTACCAGTCATGCTGCACCGTCTACCGCCAAAAGGCAGTTAGCTGCTGCTGCTGCTGCGTAGCAATGCAGTCCCACGTCTGCCGGCACCCAGATGACATATGGTGACGGTGAGCTGAGCGGGCTCCATGCTTGCCGTGGTATGTTGTCTGCACAGGTAACCCAGGTAAAAAGGTGCGAATCTATTGTCTGCGTTGCTCTGACGGAGGGGGAGGGGCCTGACGACATGTACCCAGAACCCCCCGCGACACTGTTTTGCATCATTCGGGCATTGGGATCTCAACCCAGAATTCCAATGGGCGGCGGAGACTGCGGTAACTGTGGGATAGCTACCCATAGTGCAATGCTCCGGAAGTCGACGCTAGCCTCGGTACTGTGGACGCGGTCCGCCGACTAGAGCACTTAGAGCATTTTATGTGGGGACACACACAATCGGCTGTATACAACCGATTTCTATAAAACCGGCTTCTATTAATTCGACCTAATTTCGTAGTGTAGACATACCCTCAGACTTGTCTTGCCAGTCAAGTCTTTATTAAAAGGAATGGCTCTAAACATAGAAGGCTGACACCTTCAAAGGGTTTCTTTTTCTGATCTTTAACTCTGGGTTTTTCAGCATTAGTGATTGAGTGGCAGTCTCATCCAGCGCTGGTGCAGGCCTGTGGGCTCTTCTGGAACCATGTCCTTTCCTGGTTCCAGATGGTTTTGTTGACAGTGGTTCTTGTAACAGGATTGCTTGAAGCCTATTCTGTCTGTCTGTCTTTGCTCTCGTTGTAAACAGAGCATATTGAACACTTGGAGGGCAAGTGTCCTTCACTTAAACGTGCCTGGCATCTAGCATGCATATCCAACGCAGGGAATGCACCGGACAAGAAACATCTTTTGAAAAAGGATTTCTTCTTTGGTTCTATCCAAGTAACTAACTATATTACCAATCACTAAAATATTAACTAATAACATTTAAATACTTACCAACTAAGATCTAAATCTAATCACGCATCCAGAAGGATTCCTGAGCTTCACACAAACTGTTCACCTGGTTCCAGTTAGAAGGAACTGAGGCAGCTGCAGCATCATGCCCCTTTTATATCCTCACCCTGGAACTCTTCACTTTCATTGCAGGGAGGGGAGAGGGAGGCGCATGAGTGCTCCAACAGCTACTGCTAGCTAGAATTCTACCTTTCAGGCTGCACCAGTTGGAGCATCCCATGAGTGGGAATATGCAGAGGGCACTCAAAGGAGAATGTGTATTTACAATTTCCTTACACAGAGTATTAAGACAGTGATACTGCTCTCTTCCTGCCACTGTGCCCAGACATATCTGGTTCCAGGGCTGGCTCCAGGGTTTTTGCCGCCCCAAGCGGGGGAAAAAACACAAACAAACAAACAAAAAAACCCGCGATCGCGATCAGCGGCAGCTCCACCGCGCCACTTTCTTCTTCGGTGGCAGGTCCTTCCCTCCGAGAGGGACAGGGACCCTCCGCCGAATTGCCGAAGAGCCCGACGTGCCACCCCTTCCCCTTGGCCGTCCCAAGCACCTGCTTGCTCAGCTGGTACCTGGAGCCAGCCCTGTCTGGTTCACTTATTACTGCTGAGGTGCACTGGTCTCAATGATTTTTCCACGTGTAATCCCCCAAATCCTTTTCCTATTTGAAGAGTTTGATGACAATTGTTCCATATATTACAATCATCCTGATTTTCTTCTTTGCTTTACCACTCTCATCCAAATTCTTTGAGGAGTGTATGTGTGATGGAAATGGGAGAAAAAGAGCTTATTTTATTTTAAAGGGAAGAAAAGCTATTCTGGTTTTTCTTACACAAAAAATAAACCCTAATGAGAACAGAATCAGTTTCATTTGCAGTCGTATCTTTCCTACTGACCTCACACTTGGTAAAGCAACCCCCATCCTTTCATGTATTTATACTTGCTCCTGTATTTTTCACTTCATGCATCTGATGAAGTGGGTTCTAGCCCATGAAAGCTTATGCCCAAATAAATTTGTTAGTCTCTAAGGTGCCACAAGGACTCCTCGTTGTTTTTGCTGATACAGACTAACACGGCTACCACTCTGAAACCTGTTTCTTACTCAAAGTATTTCAACATGCTTTAAAAACCAATAGGTTATACCAGGGTAACATCCCTCAAGTCAAAGCAAGGATACACAATGTCCAAGGACAGTTTGACATAACCGGTTTATTTTCATAATAAACTGTGTGCATTTACACACACATTACATATACGTATATGTAAAAATAGAAACATTTCATGTTTCAGCCCAATCAAGCCTTGCATTTCTGTCTTTATTACATGCTGCATTCCACCTGGCATGCAAGATACATCCAAGGCACAGCTGTTCACAGCTTTATCATCAATTTAGCTAACAAGATCCTGAATGACTTAGCAAGTTAGTGTCAGGAAAATGCAGACACAATAATGAAACATGCAAACCCACAAATGTGTTTATCATTATGACCCTTCCATCCGCCAGTGCCAAAAACGTACTGCATTGTTGCTCTAAAATTTGTCCACTGCATAAGTGTTTATCCTTCTGGTTTGTTTTTGTTCACAGATGTCTTATAAATAGGAAGAAAATATCTGACTTTTTTTCCTTTTTGTTTTTGCTGGCTCAAGACTTCATCGCTGCTACACAATGTGTAAGTTACACTTCTACCTTTGATGCTGGAGAATTCACTGTCACAACAGGCCAAGGTAGAAATATAAATATTTCAAATTTGAATAAAAAAAAGACACCTATTCAAAGCTCTAGCACCTTGACAATTAATATTACAGTAAATAAAAGCCCCACCAAGTATTATTTATTCAAAAGGAACTCTGACAGCATACCACCTAAAACCCCCCACCTCTCAGCATTCTGGGATGTACGCACTTAGCCCTCTCTAAAACCCCAAAACAAAAAGATGTCAAATCTATCCTATCAGACAGGAAATAGACAGTCAAGTTCACAAGCTCTGTAAGCAATAATTGAACTATATTTTAGTGTCCAAAGTTACCTAACAAAAATGTGATTTTCACTGTTGGCCTGAAATATACCCATCGGTCTCACTGGATGGAAGAGGACACCCCTTATTTCTTTCTCAATAAAAGTTTACTTCTTATTGGATGTACATGAGTAATTCTACATCAGCTTTGGGAAAAGAAAGGTCTCATGGTTGCAGAATATAACAAACCAGCTCTATAGTGCCCTGTCTTTTTTCTGAAAAGAAAAAGTAAGACAATAAATTCTTCTATAAAGAAAGAAAATAGCTATTCCAACCGTGATCTCTTTCAGTGGGATGTAATCCTGAAAGCTGGCCTCCAAAAACCTCTTTAAGTAGGATCCTTAAATATAGTTATATGTAGCGCAAAGTGCTCTCTAAATCATCATCTATACCTTTCAAATGTCATTTAAAAAGATGGGCCCTTTTGTTGCCTGCTAAAGGACTACCCTTTATAATATTAGCACCCATGGCTTAACTTTGCCTTTAAAGATTCTGGTTGGGAAGCAACTACTCAAATAACTGTAAATAGCCACTTCACGATGCGCTCAGCCTCCCTGGCCCTCCTTCCATATCTGACCGCAGGCACAGGATTCTGGGTTACTGACATAATTAATTTATTCTCTACTGTTGAGTTAGTTCTGGAACTTTTATTTTGAACAATACACTAACCAACAAATTTTCATTTTTCCTTCCTATCCCTACCTGGACATCTATACCATCACAGCATGTAATGCATCATGTTTCTGCACTCTTGCACTTGTCTTCAGAACAGGTATGTTTGCTTGGGGGCAGTGGGGAGAAGTGTGTTTTTACAATGTGATAATTAACACAAATTGCAAAATCCTGGTATAACCAAGGCAAGTAGTAATTGTACCATAGTGTTCACCCTGACCAGCTAAACAGAGATAACTACATCTTGCCATATCTAAACCAGGACTTTGCAGTTTTTGTTAGCTGTCAAGTTGTAAGGGGTGGGGCTGGGGATGAGGGTTTGAGGTGTAGGAGGCTGCTCCAGGCTGGGACCAAGGGGTTCAGAGGGCGGGAGGGGGATCAGGGTTGGGGCATGGGGGGTGCAGAAATGAGGCGTTTAGGGTGTGGGTGGGGGCACCGGGCTGGGGCAGGAGGGGTGAAGGCTTTGGATGGGGGTGCAGGCTCTGGGATAGGGTTGGGGATGAGGGGTTTGGGGGGGTTTGGAGGGTGGGAGAGGGATCAGGGCTGGGGCAGGGGGTTGGGGCACAGGAGGGGGTCAGGGGTGCAGGCGGTGCTTACTTCAAGCAGCTCCCAGAAGCAGCGCCATGTCCCCACTCCGGTTCCTAGGCGGAGGCGCGGTCTGGCAGCTCCACATGCTGCTCTGTCCACAGGCACCGCCCCTGCAGCTCCCATTGGCTGCAGTTCCCAAGCAATGGGAGCTGTGGGGGCAGCGCCTGCGGACGGGGGGCAGTGCCTGCAGACGGGGGGCAGCGCGCAGAGCCCCCTGGCGCCCCTAAACACAGGAGTTGGAGGTGTGACATGCCGCTGCTTCCGGGAGCTGCGGCACGCATGAGCAGAGTGGCCCCCGACCCTGCTCGGCGGCTGGAGCGTGGGAGCAGGGCAAGCCCCAGACCCCACTCCCCAGCGGGAGCTCGAGGGCCGGATTAAATCGGCTGGCGGCCCAGATGTGGCCAGTGGGCCATAGTTTGCCCACCCCTGATTTAAAGACACAGCGGACTCTGGATCAGGCCCTAGAAGAATTAGCATAGTATAAAGTACCCAAGAAGAAACTAAATACAGGTTTAGTCAAAATTTCACACCCACAGAACAGACTTCGAAGCTATAGTTTCCACATCCTTCACCCAAGTATGTCCTTTCATAGTTAGTACTTTCTATTAATACGTGGTAAAAAAATGCTACATGCTGTACATACAATACGGCTTTGAGCTATAAAGGAGCTGCGGCACGCGTGAGCAGAGCGACCCCCGCCACCATAACTCAGATCCCTGGCTTGTTTGTATGTAAAAATCAGTGGATAAAATTGATTTTTTTAAATTTAAAATATACACACATTTCTTTTTAAAAATAAACCTATTTAAAATGTAATTTTAAATTATAACAACTATGTTAAGGCATAAACTTAATATAATCTATTAAATAAACATTTAATTTAAACAATTTAAGTGGTATATGTTTTCTGCTAAAGTTGTCAAAGAAGTCAAACCACTGAATGGTAGAAGTCACTAGCTAAGCACCTAGACCAGAGTTTGTTGAAGTGCTAAACCAGCTTTTGACAGCAGTAGCCTCTTCTGCAGGTGTAGCGACAATATTTTCTTCATTTCAGTTTACCCAACTAATTCTGTTCAACGACAAGTTCATTCAAAGTTAAGAAACTGATTGGGAGTTGAAAAAGCAGGGAAGCTTGAATATAAACTAGCTGTGAAAGATAATCCCTACCAGCTCTAAAATCTTGAGGGACCAGAAACCATTAGTTCAGGTCATACTAATTCAACTATCTAAAAAACTTCAGTTAGTTTTAAATGCAAAATGTATTTTCGTAAGCTATTTCTCTTATGTACCCAGCCTATTTAAGCTAGTTTTATGTAATTAATAAAAAAGCTGTTTTGTGTATTTTTATTGCATTTCCATCCAAACAGAGCTCAACACAACTCATGAGTAAATAAGAAATGCATCATTTACCATTTATTAACATATTAAAAAAAATGTAAAAATTAAGAATCTGAATAAATGTGTTAAGCTATGTACACACTTAAATAAATATGTATAGATATGTATCTGCCTAGCAAAAAATACCAAATTTAGTGAAAAGGCTATATTTAGTTATAAGTGAACATATTTTAATAGTTACTAATCAATGAGAATCAACCTTTTCTTTAGGAAAGCACAACTGCAAAACAAGATTAAAATCAATTATTTAAATCCATGTTTCCTGCTTGCTGATTTAAATCATGATTAAACGCAGTGATTTAATTTGCTTTGATTTAAATCAATGCACCCTGTGTAAAATATCAAATCATAACTGTGCCGTTTTGAGGTCTTTCCTTTTTTTTTTTAATAATAAAAGAATTCAGTGACTGCATGCTGAAATAACTATACTGAGAAGAAGTGTGTGGGTAGCTAGATAGATTCACTCTATATGCACACTAAGCATGACTGCATACTGCATTTGTACAGCATATTCTCACTTTTTTGGTAACTATTTCTCCACCCTCCCCAAACTTAGCAAAGCATGCATTCTTCATTGAGAACTACAGATTTACTAAGCTGGAACATTGTTGTTTACAATAAAGATAATGTATGATTTTGTCAAACTGTTGAAAAAAGGATCAAGACTATTAAAACAAAACCATCTAAAACTTAAAAATAAAAAATAACGTTGCAAGGATAATGAAAAATGTCTGTGCTCCTAAAACAGTGGTTTTCAACCGAGGGGCCCACAGTGTCGAAGGGATCTGTGAAAGGTTGTCGTTACAGTGGTTTTCAACCTGTGGTCTGCAGACCCCCGGGGAGTCCAAAGACTATGTCTAAGAGTTCCAAAGGGGTCCGCACCTCCATTTGAAATTTTGTAGGGGTCCACAAATAAAAAAGTTTGAAAAAAAAAAACCCTGTCCTAAAACAAATACATTTTGACATTTATATGACTGATTGAAAGGGTTTTAAATCTCCTCCCCCCTCCTCCTCATCATCATGAAGGCTTGAGGAAGCTCATTATCCTTCTAACTGGTTGTCTAGATGGCAGTTACCACTCAGCCAGCCAGGCTGTAAACCTACAGCACACTAACCTCCAGGGTTGCCAACTGTCTAATCACACAAACCCAAACACACTTGCTGCCCTGCCCCTTCCCTGAGGCCCCGCTCCACTCACTCCATTCTCCCCTCCCTCCATTGCTCGCTCTCCCCCACCCTCACTCACTTTCACCCGGCTAGGGCAGGGGGTTCCGTTGCAGGAGCTCTGGGCTGGGGTCAAGGGGTTTGGAGTGTGGGAGGGGGCTCCGTGCTGAGCCTGGGACAGGGGGTTGGGGTGTAGGAGAGGGTGCGGGGTGCAAGCTCTAGGAGAGAGTTTGGGTGTTGGAGGAAGCTGAGTTCTGGGGGACAGGGTTGGAGTGTGGGAAAGGGTGCGGGCTCTGGGGGGAGACTCTGGGCTAGGGCAAGGGATTGGGCTGCAGGAGGGGGTGAGGGAAGGAGTTTGGGTGCAGGAGGGGGGTGCAAGCTCTGGGAAGGAGTTTGGGTGCAGGAGGGGGCTCTGGGTGGGGCGGGGGGTTGGGGTGCTGGAGGGGGGCGCAGGCTCTGGGAGGGAGTTTGGGTGCAGAGGGGCTCAGGGCTGGGGCAGGAGGGTGGGGCATGGGAGGGTGTAAGGGGTGTGGGCTCCGGCTGGGCAGCGCTTACCTCAGGTAGCTCCTGGTCGGTGGCACAGCGAGGCTAAGGCAGGCTCCTTGCCTGCCCTGACCCCCCGCCGCTCCCAGAAGTGGCCGGCATGTCCTTGCAGGTGGGGGCATGGAACAGGGGGCTCCATGCACAGCCCCTGCCTGCAGGCACTGCCTCTGCAGCTCCCATTGGCTGCAATTCCCGGCCAATGGGAGCTATGGAGTCGGTGTTCGGGGTGCGGGCAGAGTGCGGTGACCCTTGCCCCCCGGCAGGTGCCACAGGGATGTGCTGGCTGCTTCCGGGAGTGGCGCAGAGCCAGGGCAGGTAGGGAGCCTGCCTTAGCCCCTCTGCACTGCCAGACTTTTAGCGGCCTAAAATCTCTTTGAGATAGCCTGATACCGGGAGGGTTGGCAACCCTACTAACCTCCCAAACACTCACTTGCCATGTGGACCCTGCTGCTGCACAGTAACATAGTGCACTTTGACCTATACTTGTTTGAAACAGGAAAAAATCAAAGAACTCTACGGAACTGTTAGTGAATGGCAGCAGGGTCCATGCAGCCACTTAGTGCATGTCAGACTAAATCAGGTGCAGAATGCTCCAGTTTGCTTTGCACTAAGAGGCCATATAGACAAGCCCTGAAGCAGATAAATTAAGTGCTACTGAGTTTACTACACGTCGAGTTTTCAAACATGACCCTACAAGCAGAGGTCTTGTCTACTTTGCATGGACACTGAAAAAATCTCATGGGACTTTGCACAAGTAAGGGTTTGCCCTGATGTTCTGGGTGAAATTTCTCCTTCCCCTACTACTCTTATACTATGTGACCCATTAGCTATTGCCTCCTACTCCAAAGGTGGTAGTATTTTAGTGATGCTACATGCAGATACTTTTTAAAGTATTTGAGGATTTTTTTGAGATTAAAGGCCTGTAATGGCAGCACTCACCTTGAGTGCCTCTTTGAGGGTGGGTGTGGTACTGTAATCTTTTTCCTCCTCCTGGCACCCCCGGTAGGTTGCTGACCTCACTAGGTGGGCCTTCAGTGGCTCAGTCCTCCAGCCAAATCACACAGTCAAAATGGATGAACCCCTTCCAGGGCAGAGAAAGTCAAACAAACTGTCTGCCCTCACCAGGGTCTTCAGCCCCATCGCTAGGCCCCACCCTTCATTCCGGCTTCTAAAGAAGCATTGTCCCCTTCTTGGGACTTAGGCCACTTTTCTAGTGGCCAGTGGGGGAACCCAGAGTCACCCACAACTCCAGGTTCCAACCTAGGGACCTTGCATACTGCTGCATTCCCTGGGCCTCTTCTCTCCTGCTCCCTTTACCTTCACCTATTACCTCAGGGTTAAACTTGACAGGTCCTCTCACTCCCAGGTCTAGTAAATCCAGCCAGTTGAGCTCCTTTAGCCAGAGAAGAGCACCCTTTCTTGCCCCTCTGGTCCCAACCAGGAACTGACCAGCTAAAGCCCTGCAGTTGCTTTTATCTGAGCCTGCTGGGCTCGGATTGGCTGCTTCCACAAGGCCTCTCTAGGCAAGCTGGGAGGACCCATCTCTGCTGCTCCTTCCTGGGGTGGGGTATAGTAAGACTCCAGCAGGGGTCCACAAAAGGCCAGGTACATCCCAAAGTCCTACATAAAATCACATGATTATAAATGATGCTGCTAACTTTAACATAATGCTGTAATACTTACTGTATATTTTGATTAAACTGTAATAATCTTCCCCATCAATTTATTTGTATTTCCTAGACTCCTATATAGCATGTAATATATAGGAGAGAAAAAACACACCACGAAAGAAAAAAAAGGTATATCAATCACTATCATTACTGCCCATTCTAAGACCTGAATTCATATAGTTGCTTATAGTTTGATGAACATGGGAAATCCTGAAGGATTACAACTATAATGAAAATAAGCATTTTATAAACACATACCTATGATGGAATCCCTTCGGAAAACATCTCTATCAAAAATGTAAAATGACAGGTGACGAAAACTCCGAGGAATTTCACAGTAAAAGTCTTCTCCATAGAAGGGGCTGGGGAAATAAGAAGAGTTAGTATTGGTATCTCAAAGTAGCAAGTTGTTTTTACTTCATACCCTGAATGCTGACTACACTTGCCTTTGTTAGGCTGCATCTGTGTGTATGCACTAAGCTACATCTCTAGGCACTATACCACTTTGATTTATTCCATTAATATTAAATGCCCTGCCGCGCTTCCGCCTAGAAACAGCCCGGACAGGTCGCCGCTTGTGGGGAGCCACCCGAGATGAGTGACAGATCTGGCACCCTGCACCCTTTCCCGTGACCCAAGCCCCCCTCCCCTCCTCTGCACCCAAACTCCCTCCCTAAGCCCACACGCCACACACCCTCCCGCACCCCAACCCCCTGCCAGCCCCATGCCAACCAGACTATAAACTGGACTTTCAATGAAGATCAGAAATGTTTATACAGCTTTCTGGTTGGTGAAGTGCCGGATAAAACAGCTTTTACTGTATAAAACAAGAGACAGATAGAAGGATGAGCAAAGGTAACAGTGAGGAAGTTATAGACCATGTATTCTCCAATGCACGTTAAATCAGCTCTTTGAATTAATTACTTTAAAATGAAAACCTCACATCCAACTCCTCCACTTTCTCCAAACAAAAATCTCAAATCCAAAACTGATTAAGACAATTGGTAGTAACTAAGCTTTTGAGGTGGGTTTGTGATGTTTATTATCTGTTAATACTGAATATCCATTTCCTCCTGATTATGATATACAGAAGAATGATCTAGCTAGATCAACAGAAAAACAAATGATTTTTCCTACAGTTAGGCCAAATTCAACAATGGATAAAAATATCATTTTTAACATAAAAATCTGTTTAGAGACTTAAGTAGCTTCCCTTGAATCCTACTAGTTTAAACAGAGAAACACCTCAGACTTAACAGCAACCCTTTCAGTTTTTTTCTATCCAATTATGTGGTTAAAGAATTGTGTATAAGAACTACAAGCATCTATCAACATTATTTGTGCAGTGACAGGTCTATCGTACTAACACAGATTTTTCACCCCGAGACACTTAAACTCCATCCGCCCAGTCAAATCTACCGAAGCATGAGTCATACTGACAGATGCAGCAAGCACTGCAGATGTAGACTTAAAAATAAATCACTAATTCTAATTAATAGGCTGAAAGCCAGTAGTTTTTTTGTTTAAAACAGACCTCCCTATTGTCCTGGCTGGGCACAAGACTGGGAGACAGATTCATTAAAGCTACAGTATTAAAAAAAACCTTCAACAGTATTCTGTTAAAAGATTTAATACTCATCTGAGTTATTAATAGTTCCTTACATTAACTTTCCATTTTTCTTGCATTTTATCAGCATATGTCATTCCCTTGGCTCTGTCAGGACACACATACATTGCTCCTATTATACACAGCAAAAGCATTTTAGGTCACTGCACACCTCTTTTGTTCACACTGCCTCCTAGAACGAAATAAATTCTTAATGGATTTCTATACTCTCTTAATAGAGTTTTGGAGCTAGCCAGCAAGTCTCATTCATTATATAGCAAAACGTGGGACTAAATGTCATTTTTAGTGAGAACATGACACGATGTATTAATGGTTAAAGTCATGCAATATTATTCAGAATTCAGAAAAAAACAATTTTTAAAAATCAATTTATAATAATATATGCTGCAATGTTGAGAAATATGTCCAGGATTAACAAATGAAGCCCATAGTACAGACTAGTAGAGCACTACTATAATTAAACATAGATCCCAAAGGAAGATTCCAGAAAACAAAAAATTACAGTACATCATTTGGTCCCTCTCCTGCCCAGTCTCCTCTGGATGTCAGCATCTGCTCCCATTTATTGTGTCTCAGCCCCTGAGTATTTCAGAATTGTACTTGCATACACAGCTTCTAACTTCTTTGAGGCTTTGCAAAAGGTGTTGCATACACAATTCTTGGTGTCTCCATTCTTCAGTTGGACAATATTTACTTGGTAACGCCTTAGTTTAAGCAACTTTATAGATGTTAAATATTTACTTTACTCACAGATCGGGTACCTTCTGACAAAGTTTACAACATGTACTTGCTGCATTGGCACTTTTCCTTGTTAGCTATGACAGCGTGCCTCGTCACTTTTGCCTGTTTTCCTTCTATGAAGAAACCTTATCTGATCTTCAGGACTGTGATATTGTTTTTACAGATACAAAAGCTTTAAATTTTGCACTAGCACAAACTTTTCTACCAAACTGAGCATTATGAACAGCTCTCCTAGCATAATGGTTCCTAAGGGGGACCATAAGGCCCTAAACCTGCAAACGCTTATGCAGTTGACTTCAACAGGACTACTCATGTGCACAAAGTTAAGCATGTATGACAGAGTTGGCATGATCAATGCCTAAGCATTAAAGTATCTAAGTTTCTCTGTAGAAATTCTGCTTGCTTTTTCTAGATGTGCTAGTGAATCTATCCATAAAGTCTGTCCTTTCCTTCCCATCAAATACTGATACATAATGGGCTCCACCACAAAAAAGACGCTGAAGAGATGATGCTTAGTAAACTGTTAATTATATACCCATTTCTCCATTATGATTCCTAGATTACTATGCCACCTGAAAGTCTGAGAGGTACAAATATACCTAACAGTCTTTTCCCATATTTATTGCACAGTCCTTAAACTCAGATTAGCATTTGATACTAGTAAAAATGTATTCAGGGACAGTAATTAGCCCCCCCAAACAGACCTCCAAATGGAACAGTAAAACCACCATCATTTGAAGCAGTCAAGAACAGAAAACAGAGGAAACAACATATGGAAGTGCACTGAACATTTCTGGAGAGTGGCCCAGAGAAAGAAGTCTTTAAAAGCCTGTTTACAATACATGATATTGGAAAAGAGCATAATGAAAGGGAGAAACGCAAAGGAAATGCAGTTAGCTACATGGACACGAGACTTACTTGCATGAGTAGTCCCATTGAACTCATTCGTGTGCCTCACAGTAAGTGTTATTCTCACTAGTGGTTGCAGAATAGGGCCCTTGTTTTACATTTTTGAAAACTCTGTTCAGTGCTTTCCTGGTTGTGGATTTTGCAGACCGGGTTTTACAATATCCTACTCCAACGCATTCAGGTAGTGTCTTTTTTCTATATTGTACTTTTAATTTATAAAAGAAAGCACATTTCTTACACGCTGCATGTATTTCCCAATTGATAATTAAGCAGCAAAACTTTAACTGCAAGAAAATGCACATTAAATCTAATCTGATTTCCCCCCTTCCTCTTGAGTGGTAGGGTGGCTTTGCAAAAACAATATCTTCTTTTTGAAAGAATCAAAAGAAACTACACAACTGCTGTGAGCTTCCACTTAAATTGCAAGCTTATCCTTAACATATCTCTTCAAACAGTGCCCACTTTGTCTCAAGCCTGGACCTGAGGAGCAAGAGGTCACAGCAGTCAAACCCCATGATTTATTTCTCAAGCCAAATTGTCTTGAGCATCAGCCTCAGGGCTCCAGAAACCTCATTCCAAAAAACAAAAATTGCCTCCCCAAAACAAAAAGGCAATCCACCCTGTTTGCTGCACTAAATGCTTTTATTTGACATAGGAAATTAATAAAAGTCAGCAGCATCAAGTTACATAGCCCACAAGAGACTGACAAAGACTTCAAGAACAAATACCAGAATTAGCCCAGCTGAAGAGTCAGAGATCTGTCAGAATTTAAATGAGTTCAACTTGAACTTTCAATTTTAAAAAAAATTCCCTGGTAGACTAGACCTACTCTCTCATTAGAAGATTTAATTTGGTGAAGAAAATGGGGTAGAGGTGTAGTTTTTGAACATCAGAATAAGCATCAATAATTGCAAAAGGAAGTGTTTAAAGTATCAAAATAGCTTCTGATTCTTTTAAGTCTTTCAATGACTGCCAAGGGGATGGAGCTGTCGGAAACAGATTTGCAGTGACAGAAGCCATGGTATGCTCTCCTTTTTACCTAGCAGTCAGTATGAAATTCGTCTTCTTTAAAGTTTCAGAAATCCTTTGACACAGGATATTGATTTTAAATTCCTTTATATTTTTATTAATTTAACCTGCCTTGGGTTTTATTATACTTTGATAGACTGGTGTTCTATACATAGAATAACAGAGCTTTTGAATAGCTAGCGTCACAACTGCCACATCCAGCTGTTGACGGTAACTACTCCATAACTAAGGGTGAAGCTAATATCTCATAAGCAGATTCATTTTGAATACACCTCAAGTTGTCGTCCCTCCACCCCCATCTGATCTTCCTGACGTTTCACATGCCAATCTCAACTGTTGGAGAAACATGGCAGAGCAGGAATCTTCAGTGCATGATCTGGGCATGGAATGGGAGTCTGGGGAGGAGGAAGGGTGATTTTGAGGCAGGCAGGAGACTGGGGCAGTGGATGAAAGGGGGGAAATGACAGGAGACTGGAGGGCATAGAGAAAGACAAGGAAAGGCAGAGGCTGTTAAACACTTAACTTTAAAAATAGGTAACATATTGTAGCTTTTAAATCCCTAAATTTTAATCATGAGAAAAGCTTCCCCTTTCCACCATCTTTTACTCCATAGTCCACACAGGTTTCATCATCTTCCCTTTCCCTCCCTCCCACAGACTTGCTAAAGCCCACGGGAGCGAAGCCCTTTGCTAGGCCTCATCGGGGCACAGCAAGACTCCTTTTCTGCAGGTCTTTTATGCCAACCTGATTCAGCAAGGTACTTATGCACGTGCTTAAGCACTTTCCTCAATTGGAGACTTAAACCTCTTTTCTCCAATGAGCAACAGCAAAGTCATAAATAAAAACTGCATATAAAAAAAAAGTGCAGTGCGATTTTCCTTAAAAATGTATAGTTAACACTGGAGAAATATTATTTTCCTCAAAAAACACCTGTTTTAGTGCCCAAATGTGAATTAGTCTGGAAATAGTAAAAGAATCCTTCCTGTCCTCTTCCAAATACTACGTCACTCACCCACATCCAACTCAATTTACAGACAGGTTTCCGATTCAAGATCCTATTTCTGATTATCGCCTAGTCATTTTTTATTTTGGCCTATTACAGTTGCCAAGTGTCCAGTTTTCAACTGGAATGCCTGGTCGAGAAACAGCTGGCTCCGCGCAGCTCCCGGAAGTGGCCGGCATATCCTCCGGCTCCTAGGCACAGAGGTGGCCAGGTGGGCTCCGCACGCTGCCCCTGCCCATGGTGCCGGCTCCACAGCTCCCACTGGCCGGGAACCATGGCCAATGGGAGTTGTGGGGGCGGTGCCTGTGGACGAGGCAGTGTATATAGAGCCTTCTGGCCGCCCCTGCACCTAGGAGCCAAAGGGACATGTTGCCACTTCCTGGGAGCCACCTAAGGTATGTGCTGCCTGGAGCCTGCCCCCTGCACCCCCTCCCCATCTCAGCCCTGAGCCCCCTCCCCCCTTCCACATCCCAGACTCCCTCCCAGAGCTCGCACCCTTTCTGCAGCCCAATCTCCTGGGTCCCAGGCCAGAGCCCCCTCCAACCAGAGCCCTCACCCCCCCACACCCCAATCCCAAGCCCAGAGCTCCCTCCCACACTCCGAAACCCTCAGCTCCACCCTCCAGCCCAGAGCCCTCTCCTGCACCCCAAACCCATCATCCCCAGCCCCATCCCAGAGCTCGCACCCCCAGCCGGAGCTCCCCCCTCCCATACCCCAATCCCCTGCCCCAGCAAGTGAGCGAGGGTGGGGGAGAGCGAGTGACAGAGGGAGGGGGGATGGAGTGAGCGGAGGGCGGGGCTAGGGTGTTCGGTTTTCTGCATTCAGAAAGTTGGCAACCCTACTAAGCATATGTTTTTGCAAATTCCAGGGGGAAAATGTTTAGGAGCTGGACTGGGGTGGGGATGGGGGAAGTCAGGTGGAGTGAGTTTAAGAAATGAAAAATTATATAGGAGCAGATCTCTTAACTGTCATTTTTCAAACATTCTGGTGATTTGGGTTTTTTAAAAGATGCAGGATTTTGTAATTACTTTTCAGTGTTAGCTAGACTCCACAGAACCATGTTCAACCTTAACTGTAAAAAAAAGTTTTGTTTGAAAAATACCTATTAAAAATTATCATCACAATCAATGTAAATTGAAGGAACAAAAGTATACAAACTGAATCATAGACTAGAACGACTTCTTCAGTTTCAAATAATGTTGCAAAACCCAGCGTTCATTTCTCAACACTTGGGTTTGCAAAAGCAGTCTTGTTCTCATTTTGGCACTGATAGTTCAGTGGATAAAGGGAGAGAGTTGCAACATGAATAATAATGAAACTGCCCAAACCAAACCTCTTTGTATATAGATTTTTCTTCTCCTTTTTAAACCTGCCTTTGTACTTGAAAGTAAGGACCATTAACATGCTACAGAGAACTCTGCATCCTCTGACTAGTCCAACTTGTTTAGAAATACTGGATTCATCCTGCTGCATGAACTGAAGACCAGAGTTCACATCACAGTGTGAGATGGAAGAAAAATAAATAGACTGAAGGAGTCTACAAAAGGGTACTTGCCTGTTTCTGAACAATTCAGCATTTGGCTTATAAAATGTGCATACATACTCTGCAACATTTCATTAAGAGAGTGATGAGGGAAAAAAGGATTCTTCAGAATACTTATATAAGACAGATAACAAGGGAATTGGATGAACTCAAATTCTAACACTGTGTGTGGTTGCTGCTACTATAGAACTATAAGATGAGGATAGACAAGGTGAGATTCTGTAGAAGTAGGCAAAAGAGGCAGACAAAGGGTGCTGGGAATCTAAAACATTTGCTAAAAACACCCATACTAGATCTGAAACTCACAGTTTTGGCAGAATATATACAACTGGAAGCATATGGTTACATAAGAAATACACCTAAAACAAACCCACACAACTTAAGCCATTGTGAAAGTACAGACCCTCTTCTAATATCCATCCACTGTGCATAAGCCATTTTCTCATAAGTAATTGGGTTGAAGGACCTGATAGGTAGTGCTGTGTCATGAATTCAAGCACATATATACATCAACAAAATCAGAAAATCATTCCTGTTAACTACATTAGATCCAAGGTGGAGGGTGGGGAGATTTTAGCTAGAGATATATAGTCTCACTTGGTGTAAAGTAGCCTGGTTCAGCAGAGGTCAGTGGAGCTATGCCTACTTACACAAGTGGGGATCTGGCCCATAGTATTGATGTTTCTGCTGGAAAAAGAAGGAATCTTTCAGGAGTGTAAGTTTCTAGGCTTGAACAATTTATAAAGCAAAAGAACACAACTGTGTATTATTTTTCAGCTGGTACCAAATAGAAAGAACAACAATATGGTGTTTCTTTAAATTTGTTCCATTCTATTTTCTACCACCCCTCCCATTTTTTTCCTAAAACTTCCTCAGCCTGTTCTTTTACTGCTTTTATTCTGTGTGGATATCTGGTGCCCTTACAGTCTCACCCTGCCAGCTCTGAACCCTATCCACTGACTGACATACCTACCAAACACCAAAAATTCTCCCTTGCCCATTTCTAGTGACCTTGTGACTCTCATAGCCATCAAATTTCCTCCCCTCCCACAAATAGAAATATCCTTGTCTGGTGGGATATTCAGCCTCTATCTGTACCCCCCTGACAAAGTGGAACTCAAGTTACAGATGTTTACACTTTGTAGAAATTTCTCAGGTTCTTAAAAAAGTCTACAACAATGCTGATAGTTACTCATACGGATAGCTTTCAATACTGATACGTATTCTCATTCGTAACCCCCTCAGAGCCTTAATGTCCACCATGCCTCCTCCCACAGCCCTGCTTCCCCTTCTGGCACTCTGTCCTGCTGTGTTACATGTCTCCCCGACAAAGTCTTGCTCA
The DNA here is from genome assembly GCF_028017835.1 of Emys orbicularis. Taxonomy (NCBI): domain Eukaryota; kingdom Metazoa; phylum Chordata; order Testudines; family Emydidae; genus Emys; species Emys orbicularis. Next base: position 255,953,957 of record NC_088683.1, on the reverse strand, counting down.
TTCCCTGCCCCAATAATCTCTCATGGGCAGTCTGATTTGCCCCAAGCGCCTCTTCCTATACAGCTCCACTCCCCGCAAGCCCCCTTACCACATTAAGCCGTTAAATGTTGATACATATCAATGTTTAGCTCCATCAATGTTGATACATATCAGTGTTTAAAAGCAAAATGTGGTAACTGAGTATAGGGCAGGGTGGGACCAGGCAGTGTGTGTAGGGGAGAGTACATTGAGGAGTGAGGCTGTTGTGGGAATGGCAAGGAAACAAACAGATAAGAGAGAAGTGCTCTCAAAGCACTGCTTATGACATTCGGTTCAAAGCCTCCTTCCCCATGGCCTTTATGCTGGGCAGAGCTCCGTGTTTCCCAGAGGCAGGTGGGCAACACTGGAACATGTAAGGAGCTGATGTATCCAAGTAATTCTATCAGCTAATCTTGGCATATCTCCAAAGTAAGTGGAACAACTATGTATTTAAAATTTGAGAAGTGGCTTGTGTCCAACACATCCGAATGTGAGCGAGAAGTTTGGAGTTAGTGGTTGGTTAGCTAGAGGAACACAAATAAATGTGAGAAAAACAAAGCAATTTTTCTAAAGCAAGTATTTTAAGACGATATCAGCAAACATTAAATATTTTATTAAAAATTAGGGCATCTATATGGTTGGTTAGTGCACAGCAAGCCAGAGTCTAAACCTACCATGCATTAGACTGTCACATGTTATCTGGCTGTGTGGATACTGCTACTGTATACCACAAGTTCCATAATGTGCTTTGACATACTGCTGCTCCAAACAGTGTGGACAAGCCTTTATACAGAACAGTAACTCTTTGCAAGAATGAATTCATCAAATTTAGTAACTAAGTTCAGTTGGGGCAAAGTGTGAAACAAAGGAACTTTATTCTTGTGTTAAGTTCAACGTACCCTTAAACTATGGAGTTGCTACAGACTTCTCCTTAATATTGTGGTCTCTCTACTGTGAGGTTGCATCAGTATTTTCTGTTTTACAGGGTCAGTACCTCAGTATCTCAGATTTTTCCAGAAGGGAGATAAATTAAGATTGCAAGGGCAATGTCCACTCCAGCATTTCTGAACTTGAGTGCGCTTGACTTAACAGCCTTTTAATCCTTTATGTATTTTCCTAATTTTGATGGGGTTTTTAATAGTTTAGTTTATTGATGACAGCAGCCTTAATTAACATTAAACAAAGTCTATTGTTTGTGAATATGTATTATACATTCACACAAATGCAAGTAGTCTGTGGTTGGCACTTTCCCTCCCCGCCAAAGTCTAGGGACAGTAGACTCAAGGCCCAGGTGATTTCTTTTCTCTTACACTCAGTTTTTGATCACTCTATCCAAGGTGTGAAAAATTCCTGTCAAGTAGTAAGGAGCACTAAAGGATCATGGAGCCAAGATACTTGATCCATCTCTCTGAAGCACACCAACCATTTAACTCTTCTTCCACACTGCTCTACCTTTACTGGTACCATTGAAACATTTAGAAATGTCGCATTCCCTTTACTTAAGATTTGAGAAGCTACCTTGATTTTCCTGTTGCAGCTGATACTGCCCTTTAAGTGAATGGAAACATCTGATGCAAGCAAAGGCAACATCAATCTTAAGGACAACAAAATTAAAAGTGCAGTCTCTATCGTGGCTCGGCGTGGAGGGAAAACCTAGGGGGGAGGGCGATGTTAGAGAGTGAGCCCAGCCTGCACTGGCTGTTACCCTGGAGCTGAACTCTCAGAAGTGGGGTCTCTGCCTTTGATGTTGCTCTGCTCCACTTGTTTCAAATTCACTTCCAAAATGCACCATTTCTGCATTCTCTAAGGGCAGAATCCTCCTCCCAGCACACCCAGGGAACCAGCTACTGGGTGGGGTTGCAGCCTGCTACCTTGTGAAAAGGGGGGGGGCTAGATGTTGGAAGAAAATGAAAGAGGTGAAGGCAATGGGCTCTGAAGCCCCCATACCCAGCTCACTGCTCCTTTAGGGTGACCCCTACCCACAAGCTTACTGCTCCTTTGGGGCTAGATCCAGCTCCTGCAATTGAGCAGGTCAACTGCTGGCAAAGAAACCAAACAAGGCCATGATGTGAGGGCCCTCAGCTGCCATGCTGGGAAGCAGCCCTGTGTACTGCAGTGCTGAGGGTCTGGTGGTATTGGATGATTCCGGGGCAGGTCCCTGCAGCTTGAAGGCCTTGGGCGGAGGAAGCTCTAGGAGGAAAGGGCTAGGTTTGGCCCAGCTACCACCAGCCACCAGCTAGGTTTGGCCCAGTCCTCTCCCCAGAGTTTCTCTGGGAAGCTTGAATCCCCCTGGACCCTACCCCCACCTTCTCACTTAGTGACAAGTGGAGCATGCTAAGGGGAGACCCAGTGGGAGATGCACCTTGCATGATTCAGAGACCCTCCCTGAGCCCCCTACCCTGCTCTGCTGATGCACAGCACCATCCCAAGCCCTCCAATCAGTCCCCCTTGGGGCAGGCCTGGGCCTCCAGCCCTGTGATCCTGCCTGGGAGCTGGATCAGGGCAGGCCATGATTGCATGGGAGCATAACAGCAGCCTTGGCCAATCTGCACCCTCAAGCCCCTGGGCCAGTGAGGAGTGTAGGCAGAGACCCACGCTATGTACCCCAACACCTCCACTCTGGCCTGAGGTCCTTCCCCAGTTAGGTTGGCTCCAGGGAGCTAGTCCAGCAGAGCAGGTGTGCTGTTGCTGACAAATCCAGCACACTTGTTCAGGTCAATGTGGAGATTGTGGACAGCCCCATAACCTCGGGGCACCAGACCTCTTCAGCCCCAGATGCGGCAGGGAGCTGATCTGGGGAGGGGGTCCAGCTTTGACTCAGTGCCTGTGTGGCTCTGGCTGCCAAGGGGGCATAGGTGTGGGGTGCCTGCAGGAGGGAGGCAGGCAGTGGCAGCTCTGGTCCGTGGGGCTGGTCCTGGCTGGCTCCCCATTCTGGCCCACTGGCTATCATGGCATTCCACCAGTGTCACATGACACATGACTGTGTGCAGGCAGGGTCGTCCTACTATGAGATCCTGCTCCAGCCCCTTCCTGGCCCTGTCAGATATAGGGCTTCACCAGTCAAGCTGGACTAGAGCTTCGGGGGGGGGGGGGAAATGAGCCTCCTCTAGCCCTAGCCACCCTCTGCCTATGAGTATCTCCACTCTTCCTGCTTCTTCCAGTCAGGCACTAGAAAGCGGTCCTAGTAGGAACCTTAAATCTTTGATTCAGTATAATACACCAGCACAACAGCCCTGTTTTGATGCCAAGAGAGATTGGCTGGTGGAAATTATGTAAAACTCTTGATAATGATTTATTGGTCCCACCTGACTTATAGAAATAAGTGTTAGATATCCCCAGTGCCCACTAACCTGGCTGCTCTCAAGTTTTTGAGGGGAATCTAGTGCTAATGAAAGGTGTAGTAATATTGTTACTGGCCTTGTGATTAAGGCACTGGCCTGGGAAGCAAGAGGTCTAGGTTGTGTGACACCCTGGGTAAATCATTTAATCTCTGTGCCTCAACTCCCCATCTGGGAAATGGGGATAACAATGTTTCCTTTCCCAACCCTGTTAGCTGTTTAGACTGTACGCTCTTCAAGGCAGGGACTCTCTTACTGTGTGTTTGTATAGCACACACCACAATGGGGTTTATTGGTTGGGGCTTTTAAGCGCTACTGTAATACACCAATGGCTCTCAAACTTCCCAAACCATTGTACTCCTTTCAGGAGTCTGATTTGTCTTGCGTACCCCCAAGTTTCACCTCACTTAAAAATTACTTGCTTACAAAATCAGACAGAGAAATACAAAAAAGTGTCACAGCACACTTTTACTTACAAATTGCTTACTTTCTCATGTTTACCATATAATTATAAAATAAATCAACTGGAATGTAAATATTGTACTTACATTTCAATGCATAGTATATAGAGCAGTATAAACAAGTAACTGTATGAAATTCTAGTTTATACTGACTTCGCTAGTGCTTTTTATATAGTCTGTTGTAAAACTAGGCAAATATCTAGATAAGTTGATGTACACCCTGAAAGACCTCTGCGTACCCCCAGGGGTACATGTATCCCTGGTTGAGAACCACTGTAATGAACCACCTCCACATCAGTGAAGTTACCATTCAAGTAATTAGTTAAAAAATGACATGCAGAATTCCTCACTGTACAAAATGAAATGTTTCAGCCATGTTTCAATTTTAAACCCTTTCATGTGTATACAGAGTATATGAAAAAACATCTGGAAAAAAATACAGGTTCCCTCAGTGCAAGGAAACCTGAATTAGAAGACATTGTTGTAGATATGGCAATTTCCTGTGATATCCTTGGCAGACTTTATTGAATTAAGATTTAGTATTTTACGGATCCATTGTATTAAATGAATGGTTTATGCATTATTGTGGGCCGGGATTGTATATAACCTCTCAAAGGGGGAAAATGTGTCAGATGTGGAACCTGGGGGTTCAAAAGATTATACTGAACAATGTACCAGACAAGAATGGAGTTTTGGAACAAAAAGTGTTAAGTCATTTTCCTGGGGAATATCTAGGGGGAGGTGAATGCAAATTCTTCACCTCCAATTATGGAAAACCCCAGTCTTTCGAAGCGTCACCCTGAGAAGTTGCCCATTGTCTACTGATCACCTGTTACATGAGGCCAAGGTCAAAGGCCCAACCTGAAAAAAAAGAAAGACTGAACTATTCATAGTTGGTCTGGTTCGGAATCTGAGACAGTCGTGAAATTGTAACTGTGTTTGCAGGGGGGGGGGGGGGGGGGGGAACAGTTATGGGTTTTGTAAGACTGATACCTACCGGAGTCCAAAGCTGGAGTTCAGGGGGAGCTCTGGTGAGCTTTTTAACATGTGTGTAAACAAAATGTTTAATATCTTTTTTTCTGTAATGCTTTCAACTTAAGAATAAACGTGCTTACTTATGAAGAGCTGTACCGTAACTTATAATTGCAGGCAATTACACTGTTCATAACCTCTGCAGAGACAGCAAAGAGCAGGTGCTGGCCCTTTAGGTGTTTTGGCTTGCTAGGAATATCACAGTGTAGGCAGAGAACTGTGCAGCCTGGAAAACCCCTGGTCTCAAGGGAGAGAGACTTGGACTTTGCCCAAGGGAGGTGACGGCTAAGGAACTGGGAGCCTAGAGAGGGTGCCCTCGAAGGAGCAATACAGGTGCAATTGCCCTGAACTGTGACAATTGTTTCAGGGTGACAAGTATATTCAACGTTATGCATATGTCGTCCCGTTCCCCCCCCCCACAACTGTTCTAATATTTCACAGATAATTGTAAAAAAAGCCCACAGGTCACAAAGGGGAAACAGTTTGTCATTTAACAGTCACAGTTCAATAAAAATTTTCAAACAGAGGTTTTCACTTGTTTGCTAAACTGAAAAAACTGCATTCAAAGGTTTAAATTGTCAATAAAAGGTGAGGAGAGATGTAATTTTTGTGATTTGCTTTCGTGGGTTGCAACACCCAAGTCCCTGTTACTCCAAGTTTTGACAAGGAGCCCAACCAAAGCATTAGAAATTGAGAATGGGGGCCAGAGTTGAAGCGCTGATTTAATATCATTTCCATGTTAAACCACATCATAGGCTTACATGGAATAATTTGCAACAAATCTGGTGGAGAGGTAAGCATGTGCGTCTTATTTATTCGGAGCGGAACACAGCCACCCATATAATTAGTGGTTGCTTTAGCCACACATTAACATCTAATTTATATGCGTTGGATCCCATAGCTCCCTCAAAACTTTGACAAGATGCCATTAACCTTCAAACTGCATGAAGGGCTATAACAGATGAAAACAACCTGCTGCACACAAGGCTGACAATGGTTCCAATAGGTGTAAGTAAGCAATGCACACTTCCTAGAAGATGATCTGCCCACCTCAAGAAAAAGAACTACACCTGCAACTCCTGCTGACTTTGACACATCCTTTTGTGGCAGCCATTAATCCACTCCTGTCCAGTGCTGCTGGCCCAGTGCCAATCTTGGATGAACAACAGCATATCAAGACCAACAGCTATGTCCTTGCAGAGCGGCAGCAACTCTGGGATAGAGAGACAGGCATGCTGATGAATTTCAGAAGCCCTAATTTACATCCACCTGTTTGTAACCTGGGACGCAAATCCTAACTAGGCTTAACAGGCTACTCACTGGACCGATCAGAGTGAGTGCCACAATGCAGAAATTTGGCTTAGCTCCCTCTTACCAAGGTGATTACGGGGCAGCAATGCACACGGTCAAACATATGGTGGAGGAGTGCACAGTTAAAAGACTGGAGTAGGGTGACCAGATGTCCCGATTTTATAGGGACAGTCCCGATTTTGGGGTCTTTCTTATATAGGCTCCTATTACCCCCCACCCAATTTTTCACATTTGCTGTCTGGTCATCCTAGACTGAAGGGTGGACTGCAACCCCTTCCCCAATGATGCAGCAGTTAGATAGCTGAACAATCTAGATATTGACTTGTGACGCATATGAAAGAAGCAGCAATTTGTACAAACAGAGGCACTGTAAAAACATTGTTAAAAACAGTTTCCTTCTTGAATTTATTTTATTTATTCACTTATTGGGAGAATGTTCAAGGATGAAGGGCAAATACAACTGGTAGCAGAGCGTAGAGGTAGGTGGGTGTTGGGATAGTCAGGAGGAATGCTCCTACGAAACAGACGAACAAAAGCAGTAACGTGCCCCTACCCACCCTCAAAAAGAGATGGAGTTAAAGGTAGACGCTAGCTGACATGGTCAAGGGGGAAGAAAGGCTATCCCGGAAGACAGGAGGAAAGCAAGAAAAGCCAAGAGCTGACTTGGAAGTAGATGCTCCTTGGTCAACACTTCAGGATGAAAGGATTGTAGTTTCCCATGAGCACCCTAACCTGCTGATTTCAGACTGACTTCAGCCTACCACTTTAATTTAAATATGTCTAAAGACAGATGGAATTTCTCCCAAGGAAAGTTGTTATTCCTATAACATAAAAGCTTATTTTCTCAATGGAAAATAATGATTGGATTAATCCAGTGAAATGACATCAACTAAAACAGTAAGCCCTCCTGTGAAGTGGTTTAATGATCATCCAACAGAAAAAAAAAAAAAAAAAAAAAAACTCACCACCTGTGTAATTCCTAGTTCTGAGCAACAAGGTTACACTTGCTTGAATCAGGACAGAAATTAAGTGACAATTGCAAAATTACTTTCGTAGAACTATTTCAAGCTTTAGACGTGGCAAATTCTTAATTACAGCAAGAACTTTAGACAGCAACTTTATGTCATTCATTACTAACCAATTCCATTAAACTGGAAGGTGCTAACAACTTCATGATAAAACACAATTGTCCTAACTATATGTGGCCATCAATCTACAATCTGTGAGGGTCAAAATCTACACTATACATTTTGCATCTCAGTCTTTCTTGCCTCAATGCAGAACACAATAAAGACCCAAGATAAAGGTCACAAGAAAAATATTAAGTGCAGGAATCTTAAAATTATGTGGGCTAATATTAAGTAACTTGAGAGGACAAATCCTATGAAAATCAATAGGCCTTGTGTTCCTAAATCAGTTAGGAACTTTTGAAAGTCACACCTATTATCTATAATCTCATCTGCTAAACAACTGAATATTTCCAATGTAAATGTTTCACATTTAAAATCAAGACTGAATGTTTTTCTAAAAGCTATACTGCAGGAATTATTTTGAAGTTTGATGGCATGTGTTATACAAGGGATCAGACAAAATGATCATAATGATCCCTTCTGGCCTTGTAATCTATGAATATGATAACAGGAGATAGGGTTTACTTTAGAATTCACTACCTAACTCTGATTCCATCACTGACTTACGTGTTAAATATACATATGCAGCCCCCTCCACCCAGCTTTCTTTATTTAAATATAAGGTGACAGAAATTAATTCTGGGGGGAAGGAAATCCCTTTTTTCCCCAGAGTACATACATGCCTGAGTTTGAGTGATCATGGGTTAATTCAGTGTAAACTAAATGGAAGGATAAGCAAAAATAAGTCTGCAACAAAGGTCCTTGATTTCAAAAGACAAACTTTAAAAAAAAATTAATGGAATTAGTTAGGGAGTTGGACTGGACTGAAGAATTCAAGGATCTGAATGTAGAGGAGGCTTGGAATTAGTTTCTACAACTTTGAATTAAAGTATCTGAAGCCTGCATCCCAAGGGAAAGGAAAAAAATTGTAGAGAAGGGTTGTAGTCCAATCTGGATGAAAAAGAGTCTCAAACGGTTATTAAAAGAAAGCAGAAGGCCTATAAGGAATGGAAGGAGGGCTGGATGAGCAAGAAAAGCTACCTCTTAGAGGTCAGAAAATGTAGGGAAAAAAGTGAGAACTGCCAAAAGCCATTAAAACCATTCGTAAAAGGTTCTTTAGACATATAAATAAAAAGGAAAAAATGGAAACAAGAAGTGAGACTGCTAAATGCTGAGCAGGGGTAGAAATGAAAGATAATCTAGGTATGATCCAACACCTAAACAAATACTTTGCATCAGTTTTTAATATGGATAATGAGGAGGCTTAGAGAGAGTAGCAGGATGGCTAATGTGAACAAAGGTATGGAAGTAGAAATTACCACATCCAGGATGGAAGCTAAACTCAATCAGCTTACTGGTACCTAAATCGGGAGGACTGGATAATTTCCACCCTAAAATATTAAAGGAACTAGCATGTGAAATTACAAGCCTAATAGCAAGGATTTTTAATGAATCTGTAAACTTGAGGGTCATACTTTATGATTGAAGAATTGCAAATACAGTATCTATATTTAAAAAAAGATAAAAAAGTGATCCAGGAAACTACAGGCCCATTAGTTGACCTCAGTTGTAAAATATTTTGAAAGAGAGAGTAAAGGACATAGAAGTAAATGGTAACTGTGATTTAAAAAACAAACAAACCGACAACATGGTTTTACAAAAGGTAGATCATGCAAGACCAATTTGATCTCTTTCTTTGAGAAGATAACAGATTTTCTAGGAAATGCAGTAGATCTAATCTATCTAGATTTCAGTAAAGCTTTTGATACAGTTCCACGTGGGAAATTATTTGTTAAATTGGAGAAGATGAGAATTAATACAAGAATCAAAAGGTAGGTAAAGAACTGGTTACAGGGGAGACAACAACAGGTCATACTGAAAGGTGAACTGTCAGACTGGAAGGAGGTTACTAGTGGAGTTCCTCAAGGACTGGTCTTGGGACCAATCTTATTTAACATTTTCTTTAATGACCTGGTCACAAAAAGTAGGATTGTGCTAATAAAATTTGTAGATGACAAAGTTGGGAGGTATTGGGGAGGACTGGAATACCATACTAGAAAATATGGAGGACTTTGAAAACTGGCATAATAGAAACAGGATGAAATTTAAGAGGGTAAAGGTCAAGATCATGCACTGAGGGACTAACAACTAGAATTTTTGCTATAAGCAGGGGATGTATCAGTTTGAAGCAACAGAGGAGGAGAAAGACCTAGGTGTATTGGTTGATCACAGGAGGACTGTGAGCCACCAATGTGATGCAGCTATGAAAAAGGCTAATGCAGTCCTAACATGCATCAGCAAGGTATTTCTAGTAGAGATAGGGAAGTGTTATTACCAAATACAAGGCACTGATGAGACCTCATGTGGAATACTGTGTGCAATTCTGGTCTGTCATGTTCTAGAAAAATCAATTCAAACAGGAACAGGTGCAGAGAAGGGCTACGAGGATGATCAGAGGAATGGAAAACCTACTTACATGAACAGACTTAAGGAGCTTGGCTTGTTTAACCTATCAAAATGAAGGCTCAAAGCATATATGATTGGTCTCTATGAATACATCAGAGGGATAAACACCAGGGAGGAAAGGAGTTACTTAAGTTAGGGGCCAGTGTTGGCACAAGTGGATCTAAACTGGCCATCAATAAGTTTAGGCTTGAAATTAGACCAAGGTTTCTAATGATCAGAGGAGTGAAGTTCTGGAACAGCCTTCCAAGGGGAAGGGCTAAAAACCTAATTTGTTTCAAGACTGAACTTCATAAATTTATGGAGGGGCTGGTATGATGAGATTGCCTACAATGGCATATGGTCCATCCATGAATACTATCAGCAAATGTCTCCAATAGGCAGATAAGGGATAATAGATGGGGAAGGCTCTGAGTTACTACAGATAATTCTTTCTTAAGTTTTTGGCTGGTGGGTCTTGCCCATATGCTCAGGGTCTAACTCATTGCCATATTTGGGGTCAGAAGGACTTTCCCCCCAGGTCAGAATGGCAGAGACCCAGGGATAGGGGCGGGGGGGGGTTTCTCCTTCCTCTGCAGCATGGGGCACAGATTACTTGTTGGTTTGAACTAGAGTAAATTGTGGATTCTACATAATTTTAAGTCTTTAAATCATGATTTGAGGACTTAAGTAACTCAGCCAGAGGTTATGGACCTATTACTCGAATGGGTGGGTATGGCCTATGATGTGCAGGAGGTCAGACTAGATGATCATGATGGTCCCTTCTGGCCTTAAAGGCTGAAAGTCTGTGCCTAAACTTGTTCTCTCTATATTTTAGGCATTTTTGGGCCCCAACAGAAGTTCCACTCCTTGCTGTGAGTCTGTACCTATTCCATTCCATTCTACTATTTTACTACTGTCTAGTTTAGTCTTATACTACACCTATCACACAGTACGGGAGCACCTTAGAAGCCATTTCTCCTAACTTCCAAGCCTATGTTTTAGGCATTGCTTATATTGGGGATTTATCCCAAAGGCAGCCATCACTGTAGCTGCACTGATGCAAATTCCTAGTGTGGCCAGCCTATTGGCACTGGTGGTGCATTAAACCATGGCAAACTGCCCCAGTGCAAATAGCTGTTTTTTCTGCCTGCACTACAGGCAAGCATCAGTGCAGCTATAATCTGATAGTTACAGTCGACTCAGATGTTGAAGGTAGACAAGGGTTTAGCCACAAGATCATAGGTCAGCAGCAGCGGGTATAATGAAGAGCACTACCACCAAGGAGGCCAGTAAAGTGCCTGGAGAAAGAGGACAACTAGATTCTAATAAGGGGGTCAGCATCCTAGGATGTGTCACTGGGGGAAAAGCATTCCACACCTTCCCCCCAGGAGACAGTTAACCAGCAAGTAGGGAACGCAGAGAAAAAAGCTGACTTCTGAAACCCCTTTTTGCTCTTGCTTTGCCTGAATACCCAAGTGATCTAGTAGTTTCAGAGTGGCTGGAGGAGAAGGAAACACTCCCATTCACCACTAACTGCCTCTCAAAAGAGCAAAGCTGGCCAGCTGCAGGAGAGAGGGATCTCAGAAAACTTAGCACTGGTACCTGCCATCTCAGGATTTCGCTGTAACTGCGTTTCCCTTTCTTGTAGTCTAATTACCCTCTCCCCCACTTTTGCACCTCCAGGAATGTGCAGAACAAAACCCCACTGTGGTTTTCAGCTCTGATAGAGCAGCAATTATAACAACAGTATGAAGGAAAAATCCCTGACAGTTGGATGAAATGGCACGGTTAAACTGACAGCTAAAAAGCATAAAGGAAGTTCAAAAGCAAGTAACCTAGAGAGCTGCATTAACTGTAACCTCCTTGGAAACTAATTATGTGCTTCCTCTCAGGACAAGAACCTCTTCACACGTAAATGATAAAAACATATAGTTAGATGCCAGGCCATGAGGTCCATAATAATGCTATTATTATAGTCCTACAATTAAAAAAAATCAGCTATGTTCTTCTCCATCCCACCAAAGGATTGGACTACTATAGAAATATAATATAAACAGAAATGTTCTAGGGTGTTAAAAGAACTGACTGAATATATCTGCACACAAGAAATATTTGTTACCATAGTGATTTCTCCACTATTTTGGTCCTGAAAACCTCCTCCTGGTCCAGGTTTACAGTACAGTAGCAATCCCTCATCTTGTTTGGCCCCGGATACGTAGGAAGATTTTTGGCTTCTCCTAAAGACAAAAAAATTCAAAGCAAACTTTAAATATGAGCAGATATTGACAGTATAGCAATGGTTATATTAAAAATTATACACATTACTTTTTTATTTGGCTCTACAATGCTTCCTACCAGGTCTTTATTTAGAAGAATATTTTCAGTCCTCTGACAGGAGCAATGCTCACGTAGAATGGCAGGCAGTATGCTGCAATATGGCAACGGTAAGGGGGGAAAAAAATTCAAAAGCACCTAAGTCACTTATGAAAATACAACTTTGCACCTTAAATCCCATTGACTTTCAATGAAGCTTAGATACCTAAGTCATTTTTGATAAAACAGAGTTTGGGATAAAATTGTCAGAACGCAAGAGACCGCAAATAAGGATTTTATCTACAGCTCTGCTACTCTCCAACATGTTAGCATGAAAAGTCACTTAAATGAGGCACTGGAACATGGAGTGTAACAACACTTATCTCATAAGGTGCTTTGAAGTTTAATTAATGCTTGTAAACCCCCCTAAGGTCTTTGGACAGAGGTACTGTTTAAGTGCCAGGCATTAAAATTAATTTGTTAGACAATACGCCTTTGCTTATTTCAAAACTGCAACAAGAAACAATTACATATCCTGTATCTAAAAGAACAGGGCTGGAGAATGGAGGATAGACAAAGACACAGCAGTATAAAATTCAGATTTTTTTTTTTTTAAAACCCAGAAATGAGACTGGAATAGTAGTCTCTCCCTCTACAGGTCCATCAACAAGCAAAATTGCAAACTAAGATTGCTTGGCACAGTCCAAACAAAAGCCTAGGAAAAGAAATCAGATAACTCTCCCCACAGCTTCATTGAAACACCTTAGCACCACTTGGCAAGTGTTTTGACTTCAAGGCCAAGCCCTAACTCCTCTGAGAGCTTAAGGAAGCGTTCACTCTGCATGTGCTCTTGTTTGCACTTAACAATCTGTAGGTACCATAGAAGTGATCAGATGTCACATGCACTAGAGCATGCTCCACTGATAAGATATAAGAGAAAAGGCAAGATCAGAGAGCAAAGCTTATTTGTGAACATAGATAGAAGAGAGGAGTGAAATCTAAGCGACAGGAACAAGTGTAGCCTATTTATCAGACATCTGCAGTTCAGTGCAAGTCAGTTCTAGGAGAAAAAAATCTTTTTCAGTCCCCAATTCCCGCATAGCTTCACTAATAGGACCAAGCTCACTTCATCCCAATCTCATTTTGAGTCACACAATCTCTGCAGACATTAGGCCACATTCAGAGGTGATCTAAATGGTCATTTAAATGAATCAGCAAATGGATGCAACTTCCATGCTGATGTTGGAAAAAATGAGTTGTAGCAGTAAAAGCAATTCACGGGAAAAGAAGATTAAGCAGGCTCCCATCTTCTACTTTAACAGGAAGGCAAAAGGTGGTTTAGGATGTAACATCTTTCTTGATCACAGGACAACCTGTGTCCCCCCTTGGGATGTAATTTACACTCATTTACGATTTAACTTGCATCATAGCATCTCTGCATTTGACCTATTACAGTAAGAATGCCACCCAAAATGATGTGCATTTGATCGCCAAGACCAACACCTGAAAACTAAAGATTTGTTATGTTAAATAATTTTCTACACTTAAAAGCTAGAATGTACAAAGCTATGTAGTTTGACAGACTTAACACTTTATTTTTATAGCTGAAAGATGATAAACACAATTTGAAGTGTTACAATGTGGCCAATAAAGCTATATTTCAAGTTTGTTTTATTTTTATTTTTTAAATTAAAAAAAGTTAACTTCTCTAAGACCTAGCTGATGCCGCATGGTAATGCCTCAGTGCGTTCTTCCACTTATAGAAAAGTCAGGAGACAAATTACATTGGGTTTGTACAATTTACTACAGGGGTAGGCAACCTATGGCACGCATGCCAAAGGTGGCACGTGAGCTGATTTTCAGTGGCACTCACACTGCCCGGGTTCTGGCCACCGGTCCGGGGGGCTCTGCATTTTAATTTAATTTTAAATGAAGCTTCTTAAACATTTTACAAACCTCATTTACTTTACATACAATAGTTTAGTTATATATTATAGACTTAAAGAGACCTTCTAAAAACATTACTGGCACGAGAAATCTTAAATTAGAGTGAATAAATGAAGACTCGGCACACCACTTCTGAAAGGTTGCCAACCCCTGATTTATTACATCATAGACTATGTTCAAGGAAACTTCTTTTTCTCTCTGCCTTAGCCTCACCTCCTCCAAGTCCCAGGGAGGACTTTCCTTTCTAGTTTCACCTTTAATTGTATCCTGGGCCAGCGCCTTTCTGGCTGAAGCTCCCTCCAGAGGGAGTCAACAGGAAGCATCATAGGAGGGTAATAAGGAAACCTCTCTTGTGGGGGCTGAGCATATTATGAGGAAACTTTTCAATTTTCCAATTAGAAACATTTTTTTTTAAAGGAAAACAACGTAGACTAAGTTTGTGAATTTTCTCCTCCCCTAAAATGGCCTCTTTTCAGAAACTCTTGATTTTTGAATAGTTTTCTGTGATAGACAATGTCCTCTCTAGTATTATAACCCACTGAAATTCTAAAATAGCTAACTTTAATTCGAAGCCCATTTTGTTGCTTTTTAATACAAGAATTACAGTATAAAGATAAGGAGAATGCAGAAGTAGTGATGTATTTGGATTATAATTAAAAAAAAAAACAACAGTGGTTACTGGGTCTCAAAGTTTTATTTGACAAGGAAAACTCATCGGGACTGAAAATGCTGTTTATCATTGCCCTTCAGCGAAAGTATCTGAGTTAGAGGCACAGAGGAAGAAAAGAGGGAACTTGTGATTTTTCTTCTTCCACGTTGAAGACCTTGACAAATCATGGAGGCTATAAACAAGGAGCTAACTGATCAATCCCACTTACCAATCATGTTACTGACTTAACCGAAGAGAGTCAAACCTTACACCACACTATTTCTGTGTTAACTGAGACATATACCAAATAACTACTTAGGGTCTTATACAAGAACAATAATCTGAATTCTTTAGTGAGCAGTCAGAAAAATCAAGCATCCAAGGAACACCTAAGGACTCTTAGCCCTCAAGCCAGACATTCAATGTCAACAAAACAAGCCCCTGTAGAATTTCAGCTGGTGTATAGTGTCATTTAAACAAAATTTCCTTCTTTGGGGTTTTCTCACTACTGTCACTGGAGCTGAACAATTCTGTTCGCATTTGTTGGTCTGAAACAAAAACACTGATTAACTCACTATGTTAGTATCTCCCCTATCTTGTCTCTCTATCTTTCATTGGACCAACTTCTGTTGATGAGAGAGAAGTTTTTGAGCTACACAGAGCTCTTCCTCAGGTCTGGGAAAGTGACACAATACTTTTCCCAATTTCTTCTATTCCAGCTGCTGTAGACCCACTGCATTATGCATAGGTCTGGTCTAAAGGCCACTGAAGTCAATGAGGGTCAGTACTAGCAAAGCAAATTAATTATTCACATCCAAAATTAAGACATTTTGGACTGGCTCTGCAACAGAGTGGACTGCAGTACAGTATTTGTGATGCTGACTTCCCCTGCTGGTATGGAGTGTAATTACAGCTTAAGCGAGAACTGCCCTCTCCATGCAGCATAGAGAAAGTGGTGGCGTACGAAGAGATGTCAGAACAGAGAAACACAATAACCTAGAACGAAGAGGGAGAAATTTGTCTTCCCAACTCTCACTCAGCTTCCCTCCTCGCTCCAAAATTCATGAATCCCTTCCTTGCTTAGGAAGAGGGATGAAGCAAGGCAAGGGATAAGGGCTCCCATGGCAGATGGCGCATGAGGTGAAAGAGAATACTGCTTAGGTGCCTAGGGACATGAACCTGCTAAAATAGAACGAGAAGCAAAATAAGATTTTAATTTTTTCTTTTTGTAGGTGTGGGAAGAGACTCCTAAACAAACATCCAAAAAGATGGTCCCAAAAGAAAAAAGAAAAAGCTTAAAAATAATTGTCAATGTTTTGAGTCATTAACACTTATCTGTTGAACAAAAACATATTTTGCACTATTTCCTTCCCTTCCTCCCCCCTTTGCAATATTACCTATGTTGTCAGATACCAATGCATCCACATTTAACCTTCAAGATTACACACACTTACACACCACATTGCACAGGTCTGGAATTCACATGGAGGGAACGGAGGGAGATTGTGAAATAATACAGCTACCAACCTGCCCAGTGCCTCCCCAAGAGGCCATGATACTGCTGCTGACATGGAGTAATGCTAGCAAGTATCCTGGAGAGTTGGAGGGATCTGGTCTTATGTGGCTCTGCCACGTTTGGGTGCAGATATTATGGACAGTTCCATTGGGATTGGGGGCGGGGGGGAAGGTACATGTAAATCAGGCCTCTGAAATCTGTACTTTTCTGGCCTTTTGGAGTGAAATATGCCAATCTTTGCACAACTAAATACCCATTATACACTCATATACGATCTTATATTAAGTGCAATAGCACTTATAACACTACACCCATTAAGGTAAATTTAGTTATGTATCCCACCAGCTTTATGTTTTGAGATCATCCAGCACTAGGAAACAACTTATATTGGATACATTTGATTTATTGAGTGGATGAAAGGGAAATCAATCCCCTTAGGCTTAGACAAACAAAATCAGTGAAAAAACAGCTGAGCTTTCTACACCCTGGCATTCAATTTCAGGCAGTGGGCAGAGAAACTCAAGGACAGAAACAAAAAATCTGAAAAGGGCAATATATACACAAGCTATCATCAACAATTCACTTTGCTTCTATTGTACTCAGTACATATCCTCTAAACAATCTCACTTGCAAGCATGTCAAGAATAAAACAAAATGATGGTGTAAGCCAACCTCCCCCCCAAATACACAGTTCTATCATTACCAGAAATTCTAACTTCTACTTTGAGGTTTCGAACAAAACATCTTTCAAGCTTTTATTTTCACTCCCCATAAAATGTGCATGAATCAGCAACGAGTCCAAAATGTAATGGCAGATTGATATATTTTCATCATCATTTATGCTGAAAGTATTCTTCATGTTTAGAACCCCTTGCCTGAGTAACTCACGTGCTTGGGGCGGCATCTGGTAAGGGGTGGCCAATCTTGGGGTGGCGGGGGGCGCTCAGGGTTTTTTGTTTTTTTGGGGGAGGGTTCGGTCGGGCGGCGCTGGGGGTGGGGTGGGTTGGGTTGTTTTTGTTTTGGCAGCTGGGGGGGGGATTCGGTAGCGGCGCGGTGGTGCGCTCCGCAGGGGGGGGGGGTGTTCGGCAGCGCAGCTCGGCGGTGGGGGTGTTTAGCGGCGCTCGGCGGGAGATATGTGTGGCGGCGGGAGGGTTCGGCGGCGCGGTGCTCCACGATGGGGGGGGGGGGGGTGTTCAGCGGCGCTCGGCGGCGCTCCACGGGGGTTCGGCAGTGCTCCGCGGGAGATGTGTGTGGCGGCGGGAGGGTTCAGCGGCGCGGCGCTCCGTGTGTGGGGGGGGTGTTCGGCGGCGCTCTGCGGGGGGGGCTGGGGGGGGGGTTGGCGGCGCAGTGCTCTGCAGGGGGCTGGGGGGGGTTGGTGGCACTCCGCAGGGGGCTGGGGGGGGTTCGGCGGCACTCCGCAGGGGGCTGGGGGGGGTTCGGCAGCGCTCCGCAGGGGGCTGGGGGGGGTTCGGCAGCGCTCCGCAGGGGGCTGGGGGGGGTTCGGCAGCGCTCCGCGGGGGGCTGGGGGGGGTTCGGCGGTGCTGCGCTCCGCGGGGGGCTGGGGGGGGTTGGCGGCGTGGCGCTGGGGGGGGTTCGGCAGTGCGGCGCTCTGCGCGGGGGGGGGGTGGCAGCGCGGTGCTGAGGGGGTGTGTTATGGCGGCGCAATGGAGGGCGGCACTCTTTTTTTTTGCTTGGGGTGGCAAAGTTAGAGCCGGCCCTGACCCTAACAAATCTGCAAATAGGACACAACGTAAGGTTAAATGCCACTAAGATGTAAACCATTCTTTCCCTATTTTAGTATTCCATTTAGCCAGGCTTGCAATAATGTAGAGAAATGCTCAGGTGTACAATATTTCTGAAACATGTGCTGACTTTTAGAAATATATGTATATTGATCACCGGAGGCTGATGATGCACATCATCCCTTTATTGCATGTGGCAACTTCTTTTGCTATTTTAGGCATTGCAAAATATTAGTAAATCAATATGCATTGATGAAATAAATACTTCTCTGGACTATTAAAACGGACAATCAACTCATAACTGTCTGAATTTTAACCATCTTTAGTTACAAAGCAACATCCAAAACTAATGTAACAAAAAAAATTTGGAAAAAAATTCTCTTTTTAAAATTTATTTACTTTGTGCATTTAACAGCGTTTTGTCCAACTGGCTTTGAATAAGGCATCTGTGCATGGTCAGCTACACCATATGCATTGTCTTTCACAAAGATGAAGGGAAGAGAGTAACATTTGAAAATAGGAAATTGATTAAAACCACAAAATTGGTAGGCGTACTCAAGGACAATTATACTATTGCACCTCATTTATAATATCCTAAACTCAAGGTATTATTGTTTTTCCTACCTTCTTCCTTTATGTAACAATGCCTTTAAGGTCACCGCAATTTTCTTATGTTGAAGGTAAATCAGAAATCCAATGTTATCTAATCAAGCAATATGTACAAATGAAATCTATTTAAAAAGCCAGTTGTGAATATAAATATTCAATTTCTTTGAATAGGTTTATCTTTGTTGCGTTAATGCTTTAGCTTGATATTAAATAGAGCAAAAATCCATAGCATGCACACACGCCCCCACACACATGCTTACCGGTTCAACAACAAAAAGGCAGACTATTAGATTTCTAAATCAGGTCACAAATAGCCATCTGTGAAGTGATTCCACAGTCTGGAGAACCAGATTTTTAGCTGATCTGCTCTTAATGTAAGTCATTACCTGCCAGCATGTTACATGATAGAATTGTTTGTTTCGTTATGAGGATCAAGTTAAAAATATAATTTGTCACATCAAAACAAATTTGTTTCAACCACATTTATGTGCACAATTCCCCAAAACCCCCACACTTCTCCCACTGTCTGGTCAACTCCAGCTGTCTCAGACAAACATCTCCTCTGGACTATTCCTTTGCCTTCACAAACTCCATCTCTCCAAAACTGGAATGCGTCTTCAATACAGACAAATACTTGGTCACCACGTGCCTTGTGCATACAAGATCAGAATCTCTGAACTGCAGTGCCCATCTGGCCATGGCTACATTCTGCATGTCCTTCTACCTCCAACCCAGAGGGCATAAAAGGTAGACCTGTTGTAACTGTCCTTCAGTTCCCTCCTACCACATATGGCAGGAGAATGGAACCATACATATCCTTAGCTTAGGTAAATCGGGGCTTAATTTCTACTAACAATTCTCTCCTTTCCCTTTTGTTTTTATTTCCACAAACCCCCAAAGATTTTATTAATTCCATTTGGTGCCTCATGACACTACCATCCATAATGGTAGATACAAAACCATCATGTTTTAAGACCTGCCTGTTTTCTAACAATTTAATTCTCCTCAACAGACAGCTGCTGTCTATTTTACCCTGTTGAGAGCCATGTGCCTAATCATTGATTGATCTGCCAATCATTCTTCACAAAGACAAGAAAATATAGGGACATCAGTCTGAAATAGTATCTTCCAGAGCAATCCATGAAGAGCACGTTAGATCCTTGGGACTGAAGACTGTGCTACAAGATGGGATTTTTCCACAAAGAAAATCAGTCTATCACCCCCCCTAACCAGCAGGCAGAGGATGCCCAAGCCAGTAAGAGTATGGCCCTGGCATTGTCAGGGCCAGGGCCAAAGCAACCAAAAACCAATTTGGTACCAAGAGCACCTCTGGTACCAATGGCCGGTACCACAACAGCAACTCAGATGCAAGGGAGATCAGTGCATTGCACTCAACATAACTCTCGACACCAATCTTCTCCGAAGACAAAGAGAAGTAGAGAACTGAAAAAAGCCACTTGCTTTCCCTCTCCTCCCAGGGGCATAACACAATGCACTCTCACAGTATACGAGCAAATGTCACGTGTCAACCTCTGGTTTGGCACCAAAGGACTTTGAGACAACTGTGGTATCTACATCCAGTACAGACATCTCAATGCCAAAACCATCAGAGTTGGCACCAACAGTAGAAGCTCTAATTGTCCCGGTCGATCTATTGCTAATGGAGGGAACCATACCTGTAGTACTGAAATAATCCTTTTGGCACCATCCACTACATCACAGCTCATGTTATGAATGTCTCCCCAAATATCAGCACCACCAAAGGAGAGGATATTTCCTCCTCCACCTTTTCTGACCACAAACAGCTCTACAACTCCCAGCCAGGAACGCTCCCCATGATCGGGAGAGTGTCCATCTCTCCGAGGCATATACACTAATCGCAAGAGATCAGCCACTTAGCCAAGTCAATATATAACTCAGATCTTACCCAATAATCACACTGATGCCAATCCTATAGTAATTAAAAGTTAAAGTTTTAATAATAAAAGGAAAGAAGAAGAGAGTTAATAATGGTTAACAGATTATATATATATATACACAAATAATTACAAAGTCCTTATATCAGGTTTGTAGCAGTGATGGAAGAGACTGCTGGCTTGTAAAGTCTCTCTGATGATCTTCCAATCGTTTGGAAGATCCTCAGTCCATAGTTTTAAATTGTAAATCAACAGTCAAGAGAACCAGGGCAGGAAAGAGGCAAAATGGAGATCTTAGGAGTCTTTTATATCCTCTGCCATATGCCTGGAAATTTACTGTCTCTGTTTATGGAAAAGTTACTGGCCTAAGTTGGAGCCCAGTGTCACTTGAGCATATTGTATGTCCTTACATGGCTTGATGACTCACAGGAGCAGCCATATCCTTGCTGTGGCATCCACAGGAAGAGCTATTTGGGTGAAATGGGTTTCTTCTATGGCCCATTGTGAGAGCTAATATATAGTTGTCTGGCTTTAATGTAAATTTCACCTGGTGGGTGTGACCCAGGAATAGAACACATATGTATGATGCTAGTATATAGCCAATAGTCCTAACTTCAAATACAAAATGATACATGCATATAAACAGGATAATCATACTTAGCAAATCATAACGTTTCCATTGACAGCTTACATGACATACTTCGTACAAGATTTGTTGCAATTGTATAACAGTGGCAATATCAAGGATATAAATGGTCATTCAATCATACAGCATTAAAACAACTCCAGAGGCGCCCCCCCCCAAAAAATCACTGAATATGGAGAGAAATGCTACTAAACTCTTTGTACAACAGATGTTCTAGCACTCTCTGTGAGACTCTACCCAAGACTACTGTAAGACTGTTTTTGTGCTAGCTGCTGGGTAACAGAATCACTGTATATCCCTCAGAGATGTGTTCTTATCATTTGGACCATTAAAAGCCACTGCACTGCCAGGCTTCTACACCCTTTCAGGCTGTGCCACCACTGGAAAGTTGGTCGGAAAGACCAAATTATCTTACTGGAAGGCATTTGATTCAGGGGCGGCCCGTCCATGTAGGCGAACTAGGCGGTCGCATAGGGTGCCAAGTTAAATGGGGTGCCAAAGTTGAGGGGGGAAAATCAAATTAAAAAAATGAAAAAAATACGAATAAAATAACGAAGATGTCATTATTTCAATTCCCGTGCGCAGAGGGAATATGAATTATAATTCATTTCTCTACATTTCTGAGAAGTTATTAATATGTCAAATATTTTATTTACTGCAAAAATAAATATTTTAGCGATTTTTTTTCCAATTTGCGACGTGGGGTCAAGATGACCCACTCCGCAATTTTGATAAGCAATAACTCAGCCAAAATGAAACACATCCGCCAGCGGCAATAGCTGCAATGCTAGTGACACCTAACTCGAATATACATCAAGGTCGCATAGCCGGAAATTCATGTAGAGCAGAGATATCGCAAGTTGATACATGTCAAACGGTCATTTTCACAAACACGTCGCAGGTAGATGGTTAAGAATCGAGTGAATACTGTAGAAAATTGTGTTTCTTGGTGCCAAAGAATAAAGAATAACGTCTCTCAGCATTATAAATCCAAAATGTGAGTATCTTTAAGCATTATTATTGGGCTGCGTAATGATGAACTTTTCTTTTTATAACTGATTCACATGTAATAAATAAGGTCCATAAAAGAAAAGTAACAGCATTAATGCTTAATAGACCAAGAAAGTGATGATGTCACACTCCAAGCGGGTAACCGTGAGGAAGGGGATTACTTTCCAAACAACCGGTGTCTGGTTATAATTTCGAAAAAGGTCATTTTGTTTCCGTATAAATGCTCTGTTTTAATAGGTGAGTGCATGTTACTAATCACTGAACCTTTAAGCAGTGAAAAAACATGTTGGGATGGCTGCAATGTGGTTTAAATCGCCAACCATGAGGTGGGGGTATGTCAGCCATCCTTAACGCTATGCTGCTTGCAGTCGGGAGCACAATACATAATATTCAAATGCCCCATGGCAGAAAAAGAAAACCCTCAGGAGCTAAGTATCAAACAAAAGGTTGAGAAGGAAAAAGGACCAAGCAAAACAGCAGGGATCCTTCCTGAAATATCTTCTATTTAATCCAAGTAAAGATGGAAGCAGTTCACAGCATCCAGATGAAGGAATTTTATTTGGAGAGGAGGTTAGCTCACATCTGCATGGAAGCAGTTTGAAACATCAAGATGAAGGTATATTACTTTGAGATGAGGGTAGATCACATCCACAAAAAAGCAGTTTGGAAACTCAAGATGATGGAAACTTACTTCTAGATGAAGGAAGCTCACAGCATCAGACTGATATGGAAGTGAGAAAATTTATTCACCTTCAGAGACCCATGCAGAAATTGAAGTAAATGAAGTAGAAGGAAGAAAGGATGAGTAAGTTACAAACAAGTTACAGTATGGGGACCCAGCTTCATGGCCCAGATGTGATGACAGTGTATGACAAATTCTCGTGCAACATGGACCCGAACAAGTTCATGAATTTCCCTTCCCTAAGGATGGAAATAAAAGAAAACTCTGCTCAGCATTACAAGAGGAAACTCATTAATGGGGAAGAAATTCATCGAAACTGGTTACAATATTCAGTGTTGAAAGACTCTGTGTTTTGCTTTTGCTGCAAGTTGTTTAGAAATCAAGCAATTGATACAATCACTTACTGAAAATGGTTCGAAGGACTGGAAAAACATATCTTCAATTCTCTCTTCACATGAAAGTAGTACAGAACATTTGGAATGTTTTCAAAATTGGAAAGACCTTGAATTACGATTGAAAAAAGGAAAAACTATTGATGAAGAAAATTTACGTGTGATCAAGGAAAAAGAAGAATATTGGCAACAAATATTAGAGTGTCTGATTGCTTTAGTGAGAGTTCTCGGTGGGCAAAATTTAGCATTCCATGGCTGCGGTAGAAATGAAAAATTATATACTCCAGGTAACTGAAACTTTTTAAAATTTGTTGAATACCAACTTTGTTTGATCCAGTCATGAAGGAGCGTCTACATAAAATAACCAACCATGAAACACAGGTTCATTACTTAGGAAAAAATATGCAGAATGAACTCATTCAAATCCTAGCAAATGCCATTAAAATTGTAGAAGCTGCCCATTCTGCAAAAGACTTTTCAATAATTCTGGACTGAACACCAGATGTGAGTCATGTTGAACAAATGACGATCATTCATTTTGTGGATATGGAAAATTCTGCAGATGAAGATAATGTTGAAGTGCTCATAAAAACATTTTTTGGGTTTCATACCACTGAAGGAGACGACTGGAGTATTTATGACTGAAACTATTCTACAAGAGCTTGAAACAATGTCATTATCTGTTGAAAACTTACATGGCCAAGGCTAGGATAATGGGAATAATATGAAGGGTAAAGACAATGGTGTGCAAAGGAGAATGATGGAAATCAATCCTAGGGCCTTTTTCGTTCCTTGCAGTGCGCATTCTCTGAATTTGGTTGTCAATGATGCTGCTAGATGCTGTTTGGAGGCAAGCAGTTTCTTTGACCTGGTGCAACGTGTTTATGTGTTTTTCTCAGGCTTAACACGCCATTGGGAGATTCTGACTCGCCATGTGAATTCTCTAACTGTGAAACCACTTAGTCAGACAAGATGGGAGAGTCGCATTGATGCTTTGAAGCCTCTTCACTATGAACTTGGAAACATTTATGATTCCCTAATTGAAATTTCTGATGATACTACCTTTACTGGATCATCTGGCAACACGGCACATTCAGATGCAGAAGCTCTTACAAATGGCCTTTCCAAGTTCAAATTTGTGACTTCACTCATTTTGTGGTATAATATCCTTTTTGAGATTAACCTCACTAGTAAGCAGCTTCAGGAAAAGAACTTGAACATATATTCTTCTATTCAAAAACTGCAGCAAACTAAAAATATTCTGGAGGAATTCAGAAGTGATGAAGGATTCAAAAGAACACTAGTAGAGTCTCTCGAGCTTGCTGAAGAAATAGACTTTCCGACAGAATTTGAACCATTCGGCAAAAGAAACAGCAGTTTTCATATGAAGGACGAGACACACCCATTGAGAACCCAAAACAAAGGTTCAAAGTGAATTTCTGCTCCACAGACCTTGATACTGCTATTCACTCGGTTGGCGAAAGATTTCAACAGATGCAGCAGCTAGAGTCAGTATTGGCTTTCTATATGATATCCACAGCTTGCAAAAGAAATCAGCAAAACATATACGAGAATATTGTATAAAACTGGACCCGGCATTGACTCATGAAAATTCAAAAGACATTGATGCTACAGATTTGTGTAGTGAACTTCAGGCTTTTTCAAGACTACTTAAGAAACATTCCACTCCTGAAGAAGTATTGAAGTTTGTTTGTGAAAATAACCTCACAGTTTTCCAAACATTTTTATAGCTCTATGCATTCTTTCAACTTTGCCAGTTCCCATAAATAGTGGGGAACGTAGCTTCTCAAAGTTAAAATTGATAAAAACATATCTGCGCTCAACAATGGACCAAGAGACTTGTTGGACTTGCCAGACTTGCCACAATGTCAATAGAGCATGAAATAGCTGGAAAACTGGATCTAAAAGAACTAGTGACTGAATTTTCAAAACTTAAAGCAAGAAAAGTCATGTTTTAAGAGCACAGTATTTTTTATTCGGAGTGTTTTGTAAATATAGGTTAAAGTTCATTGAAGAGTTTTCTTATTTCTTTCTATATTGGATGCGATGGTAATGGCAGTTAAAGCAGGATAGCGTAATGGATGATTTTGGATTTGTAATAAAAATTAACATTTTTAATGCATTTTTATTTGAAATCGGACTGAAATATCATCTAGCTGTCATGTACAAATATATTCTGAAATTTTCGTGTCTCTGTTTTATCTGATCTCAGAAACATTGGACAGACAGACGGACAAACCAAATAATTAAGCCTCTGTTTTAAAATAAACGCTTAAAAAACATTAAAAGGAAAAAAGGGGCAAAATGTTTCCCAGTTTACCAAAAACTTCAGCCTAGATCTGCCCTTGGGGTTTGGGGGTGGGGGCGCCAATTGCATGGTTCGCCTAGTGCACCAGTTACTGGCAGCTAGTCTAGGGCCGCCCCTGATTTGATTCAACGTGTGAAGACACTCTCCTCATTCTGGAACGGCTGAGAGAAAGACACTGATAAGGGCATAAGTGCACTGGAGGTGCTCACATGCAGAGTATTCCATTTGAAGACCAACATTATGACACTTGCAGAGCTACGTTGGTGAATGTTTCCCAAGAAGCAGAAAAACAGAGGAAAAATTGCCACCAACAAGGGGTGCATTGATACCTGGTATCAAGAGGGCAAACTATCAAGCAATGGAATGTCTCTTGGATGATCGAATGCATCCAAAACTACCCTCCCCTATTGGGCCTGGATAGGTCTTAGAGGATGGTTAATCACACCAGTTATGCGCTCCACAAAATCAATCCTTCAGCTAATCAGATGCTCATGTGCAAAGACCAGATGCTCACCATCCTTCAAATATGTGGCCAATAGTCTGCCTTGTATGGAGATGTGCAAGCGTGACACAGACAAGGATCAGTGTGACAATGTGTCTAGTGGTGCCCTAGACAGAGACTACATTGGTGATGACTTTGATAAATAAATGTTTTCAATCCTACATGTCAAGGCTAACTTTCCTAGGATTACCAAAGATCAATGTCTTATATATATAAGCAATCCATCCCCGTGTTAAAATATAATGAAAAAAAATGTTGATTTTTAAACATTTTCTTGAATATATAGCTACATAATTGTTCTAGGTTTGTCATGTTTGCTACTACCCTTTTCCTGGGAGAAAGGGCTTTCAAGTGATACCCAACTCAGCCACTTTTGAAGACACTGAATTATCAAAATTTCCATTAACTGGATCATCTAGTGATGGGAGGTGGAGGTGGGGGAGGGAGGAGGGCAGCAAGTGCCCCCTGCCTGCCACACCACAGAGGGTGACACCATTGGAATTATGATTCTGAAGATTTTATGGATTCAGATGACACCTCCCTTACCGTTCCATCACTAACTTGCCCTCAGAATGAGATTTTACTACATTCTTCTCCCAGACCATATGGTACGTTACATTCTTGCAATGATTCAAAATGATCAATAGCTGGTCACACTTCAGTCACACCAAGCAATTTCCTCTCAAGGGCCAGGCCAGCCATTTCCCTGAGATGTTCTAGCCAACCATAAGAAAACCACAGGGTTGGGAAGTAATTTTACCTTGTACGGTTTGTTTTGATACATATACTAACATGTGAACATTATGTCCATGAGATGTCTTCTACTCCATCTACTGTCATCTGTATTGTGGCAGATACTCTCTTCTTTTTCCACACAAATTTAAATGCATTTGACTATTCATGTTGATCTCAGTATGCGCAGACTGTGATATCATTTTCTATTACAATTAGATGTTCTTGTTAATGTAACCCCTTTGGGGTTGAGAGAGCATGGCCCCTTTAAATCTTTTTCCTACATGGGGAGAGGGAGCAGAGAGAGAAAGGAGGGAAACTCCAGGATGTGGCTCTGGGGCTCCAGAGAGAGAAGGGCTGCAGCCCGCAGGCCCTCACAAAGTGAAGCAGCAGAGAACCTGCCTGATGCTTGGGAAGGACAGGGCCAGGGCCACCCAGAGAGGAGGAGGGGGCAAGTGGGGCAATTTGCCCCGGGCCCTGCAGGGGCCCCCACGAGAATATAGTATTCTATAGTATTGCAACTTTTTTTTATGGAAGGGGCCCCTGAAATTGCTTCGCCCCAGGCCCCCTGAATCCTCTGGGCGGCCCTGGACAGGGCAGCCGATCGGGGACACCCCAGGACAGGAGCCAGGAGGAATCGCCCGACAAGGACAGGCCGGAGCGCGACCCAGTTTCACTGCTGCCCAGAGCTGCATGGGGCTGTGAGTACTGGGGCTTGTGACTCTGCATTGGAAATAAGGAGGGAGGCTGCTAGCTAGTTAAGTGGGGAGGTCATCGCTCTGTGTTGCTTTGCAGAGAGTGGCAGAAGAGGGCACTGAAGGGGTTTGTTGGGGAAAATTTACTGGCGCCGAGGACGACCAGGAGCACCCAAGACGCACTACTGGACTGGAACTTTGCTCAGGACTCCTGAACTCTGTGTGCAGACACATTGCTCAGTGTCTGCCCTTTCAGACTGTGCTACCACTGGGCCTGTGGGGCCTTGGTCTGTTCTACTGCTCCCACTATATTGCCCCTTGTTGTTTTTCTCTTCTCATCACTCTGTAAATAAATATTTCCCTTTCCTATATCCATTGTACTTTTCCTGTGGGTGGGTGGGTGTGTTCACTCTGGGGGGGTTGGAACAGGTGCCCCTGGTGTGGAGGGGATTTTTCCTGCTGCGTTCCTGCGCGCGCTACTCTTAGTCAGAGCGGCCTGCAGAGCAGACTCCATCTTGGCTACGAGGGCGCTAAAGTTACATTAAAAGTCTCTGGAACACATTTTTGGCAACACTATTTAAGTAAAATGTGTTAATCAATTGTACAGCGTGATGTCTGGGTACATTCATTTCTATCTTAGGGTTTTTTAGAATGTGCATCACCATGATAAACACGTCACAGGTAAATTAAATCTGCATAGTCCATAGTGGACTTAATAGAATTTTCTGTTCTTCTCCCTTCTTTCTTGGGCAGCGTGGGTATTTGTATTTAAGGGGCTTCCTTGTTTTAAGGTGTGAAGACCAAAGCCTTAGTCCATTGTCAGTCTTGGGTATTTATAGGGCTCCTATCACCACAATATCTGAACACCTCACAATCTTTAATACATTTATCCTCACAACCTCTCTGTGAGGTAGGGAAGTGCTATTTGCCCAGTATGACAGATGGAGAACTGTAGCACAGAGAAACTAAGAGACTTGCCCACGGTTACACAGGACATCTATGTCAAAGCTGGAAAATGAACCCAGGTCTCCCAAGTCTCAGGGAGACTTCTTTGTATTGGAAGTGCCCTCCTTCTTTGTATTGGAATTCGGTGGTGATGTACTCATGGCAGCCCATCCTGTTGAAGCTGACATTCAGTCCCAGGTGCAGTGAATTACAGTACTCCCATCTGGAAGTGGCAACATATGGATAACTGTGGCCAGATCCTCATCCGAAAGGAAGGATTACAGATTCCTAGCAAGATATTGGAGGAAGAAGGCCGTTTTCTACCAATGATACCTAATTATCTAGGGTTAGCGATGGGTCAGACAGGACCCCCAAACTTTGCACCAATCTGATGAACAAATGAGTATAAAGGGTAGGTAGAGGCCTTTGATGGAAGAGAATGTAACCCTTTCTAGTTCTTCAAAGAACTTCCCCCTTCCAACTAGCATCAACTTAGTTTGAACTAGTTTTTAAATGGTCTATTTCTTCCTCTGTTTGCTTTGCTTTACAACAATTGTGTGGTCTGAAGAAAATAATTTACATTAACAAACCTATCACATCTGAAGTCACTGGATTTGACTACTGAGTTTAACTGAATTTAAAAAGCCACTTGGGGGTAGAGGGGTTAAAAAAAAAGTGGCTAATAAAAGTGAAGCCGTTTTGTACACAAAGACACTTTGCAGTGATCTTTTAAAACCAGAGACTGCCTAATAAGGGTGATGTCTTAAACAGGTTTCACTACAGTTAGCCAGTTTTCCCAGTTGCATTCTGGGATAGTAAGCTTTCCAGGTTCCTTTGATCTGATTTTCATTTCTGATTAGTGGAAGACCCTTTGGGATCAACATGTTAACAAGCAATAGCACAGTTGGGTAACTAGTTAGCTTTTTAATTACTTTTCAGCTTGACTTCTATTTTGAAGAATGCTGTTTTGGATTGAGATGTCTCTCATGTGACTTCCAAGTTGCATGTGCAAGAGAGTTCTTGAGACTTTTCCTAATGTTTTTAGCAGTGCAGGGACTGGCTGTAGGTTTTTTCGCACTCCTTAAAACTGATAAATTGTGACCTTGTTTAAAGCATTTGGTTTGTGCAGTTTCTTTCTTTTTTTAATATTTTTGTAAGTGAATTAAGGCCACTTAGAGTCTGAATGAGTGTGTCCACACAGGACTTAATGTAGTTTAACTAATCCACTTTAAATTCACACATTTACTTAATTCAGATTAGCTTTCCTGAGTATCCCCATATAAAAATGCTCACTGAAAATATTTTATCCCAACACAGACTGAAAGTTTTGAAATCACTGAACATCTGTTGAGGGAGAGAGAGTATCAAAACTGAAGGATGGGTAAAGCAGCCAAGAGGAAGTAACTTTGAGATCTTTTTCCATGTGCTGGACAAACAGTTAATAATTTAAGCTATTTTTATAGGAATAATATAAAACAGAAAATACACGTAATTAATTTTAAGTGTCCATTAATATGTGACCAAAAACCTATATTGAGCCTTTTAAGTGTTTCAGAATACCATCATACTTCAAACAGTTCCTCACATGACTGTGATGTTCGGAAGTCTGGTCAGCATCCGTGGCCAACATGTGAAATGTCCTTGTACATTTCTGTAGCATGACCAGGAATAGTTTTCTGAGCAGGAAGTAATCTCTGTAAATATTCTATATAAATGAAATTAAATTTACAAATCACAAAGTATTCACCAAGCAGCCTGACACTCATTTAGTTAATTTGTTTCCAGACTACTTCATTGTGTTCAAGGGGCCACAACTGTGTGGAAACAAGACAAAAATGGCAAAGGAATAATTTGTCATTTCCCTGTTTTAGGGCATTAATCATCCAAATCACCATAAAAAAATAACACTGAGACCACTTACTTTATTACTTTATTTGTAAGGTTTCATTTACAAAATAAAACCAGATGTGCGATTACAAATATGATAATTGCCTAGGAGTTGAAGCATTGCCAGCAGAATAAGAAACTAACTAGAAATAGTCTGTTTTCTTCAATAATTCAGTTGCCCATAAAGCAAAGACAGTTAAGACTACTCAATCAGAAATACCAATGTTAATAAAAAAAACCTCACCACTCCTTTGGTCAAGTTTTAGTCCAAGTTCAGACAGAACAAAATTTTCAATCGCCTGGCTCAAAAAGGCAGCCTAAACACTTAAACAGGACCAATGGTGTTACTCATATTCAAGGTAACCTTGAAAGCCAGGCTAACTGAGGAACATTTCTCCTTCCAAAAACAAGACCTCCCACAACAGCTTCACTATTTTGTTCTCAAGTTTAAGACTCATGAGGGCTGGAAGTTTTCCTTGGCACCTCTTTCATGTCCATATGCAAGACCCATCTCTTTGCCTTAGGTTACTCTGAACAATGCAAAGTTTTTTGAAAGCCAAAACCTCACACACATTCCCCTCTATCTTGGGGGTTACAAGAGGTAAGCATAGGGAGACATCAACCTACCCAGCAGTGAAACTGTGGTACTCTTGTGCAAGGCAATGTAGACAACTGACATTCTTAGATACTAGTGTTCTATTGGTACATGTATTCCTTAGGGCAGGGGTCTCAAAGTCCCGGCCTGTGGGCCATCTGTGGCCCAAGAACCTCCCCACTGCGGCCCGCGGAGGAGAGACCCATGCAGCCACACTGCTGGCTCTGTCTGCTGCAGGCACTGCCCCCCACAGCTCCCATGGGCTGGGGGAGAGGGACAGAGATACCATCACTAGTTGCTGGGCAGA
The DNA here is from genome assembly GCF_028017835.1 of Emys orbicularis. Taxonomy (NCBI): domain Eukaryota; kingdom Metazoa; phylum Chordata; order Testudines; family Emydidae; genus Emys; species Emys orbicularis. The sequence continues at coordinate 255,922,807 of NC_088683.1, read as the reverse complement.
GTCAGCCATGGAGGCAGCGTCACTTTTTTCCCCACAATGAATATAAACAAGTCAAAATACTGAACACAACTATCTGATGCACATCTTGCTGCACTCTTGAAGGTTTCAACTGCTCAGTCACTGAGGCCAAACATCAACAAACTGACAGAACAGAAGCGTTGCCAGGTGTCTGCAAACACAAACTCTCTGGCAGTGAAGAATTGTATAAAGTTGTATGACAGTTTTATTATTTTTAAGAAATTCGAAATAAAAAATACAATATAAACTTTTTTTTCTGAACACCATCTTCAGTGACATTATTGGCCCGCTGGGAGGATTTGAGGACTGGCACTGGCCATAAGGTAAACTGAGTTTGAGACCCCTGCCTTAAGGGCTTAGCTGGTAAACATTTGCCTATTAAAGGAAAGGAAGGAATGTTAAAACCTAGACTTGGGCCTGTCTGAAATGAAGTCCTTTCTTAAGGAGAGATCCTTGCTCATGAATTATGCTTTCTTCATTATATCAATTGTTTACCACAGCACAGGAGATTTCTCTTCAGGGAACTCAGTGTGGAACAAGAAACCAGAATGTCATTTCCCTGACAGTGATTGGGTTGAATTTAAGTTATTCAGCAAAACACAGGCTACACAGAGATTTACCCTTCAGAGCTCAGGTAACTCCCAAGCCCTACAGAAGGCGAGTAAGGAACTCAGCTCATAAACTGCCTTGTAATAACTCGGTCAGCTTCTTCTACCGTCTGGGGGCACTTACCAATGCATACATTTTAGCTGGATCAAAAAACTAGATGTATGCTTGAACAAGTGAACAAGATCCTTACATCCACAAGCTCTGATGTGGCTGTGCATGGGTAGGGGTGGGCGCCTTTTGCATCACAGACTAGAATGCCAATTTTCCATGGGACACTTTCAGGCCGAGCTCGGTAGTCAAACTACTATCGAAACCCTTACCTGGAGCTTCAGGACAATACAAAAAAGAGTCATGAAATCTGGTTTGTTTTAAAAGTCTCCCATATAGCCTTCTCTGAGCAGGGAATTTATAAAACTTTGTTTTTCCAATGAAAAGGCAAATACAGACTCAAAGCCAGGGTTCTATATACACACGCTTTCTTAGGGGTTTTCAGTTATTTATTATTTGTATTATCGTAGAGCCTAGGATCCCCAGTCGTGGACTAGGGCCCCACTCTTGGCTCTGTTCAAACAGAACGAAAAGTACCCGACAGCGCCTAAAATCTAAGCATAAGAAAAGACACAACTGATCAATATAGACAGACCAATACAGAGTACAAGGGAACTAAGAGACAATATTGGTCAGCATGATCATCAGGGCTTTGAGCACACCAGCAGCCTAACCACTGTCAAATTTTTTGTATGCATTCTGGCAGAGAAGCCTTTAAAGAGGGATTTGAAAGAATAAGAAGTTAGTTTTACAGATATTTATGGGGCGGTCCTCCCAAGTTTCAGGGACAGCATGGCAGAAAGCACAAAAGTGCCTGTTGGAAGATTTAACGTGAGTGGATGGAAGATGACATGATGGGCTGATCAGAGGCAGGAGTCAACCTTTCAATATAGAATGAGGGATGATGGGGGATGGGAATAGTCTGAGAAGGGTCTTGAAAGTGAAGTGAAGGCAAGCAACTTATGTTTGATATGACAGAAAAGGGGGAGCCAGTGGAGGGATGCAAATGAAAATGATCTTTGGCAGGAAAACCTTTCATCCAACAGTACTGCCTGCTGGGGAAAACAGACTGTTAGATTTATTTCACTTGAATCTACATAGTCATTGGATTTTTCCCCCCCGCACTATACATGTATTTTCCTGTCATATGTTCCAACAATCTATTTGTATCCATTTCTCTCTCTCTCTCTCATTATATTAAATACACACATGCTATGCATCCTACTTGAGTGTTCTCATGGTTGGCACATGATACATTGTATAAGCGACTTTACAAGTGACTATACTCCAACTTAGAGTGTTTTTAAATGTTGTTGTAAATTCAATAAAAGATTCACTTCATTGTTTAGCAGATTATATTGTGCAAACACATGTACGTTAAAAGCATACAGAAAGACGACTTATTACTAATTAATGCTTGGTAGCCTGCAGTGCCATAAAACCCCACAGACAGTAGTAGTTTCTCCATTTTGCAGCAAAGATTTAAAGATCTAACAAGTTCTATATCGAGGTCTAATTACTATAGCATGAAGTATTTAAAATGCACTTGCTTTTTAAAAAGTTTGCTCACTTGCTAACTTGCCATATTCTGTGATATATGTATATTGTAGTCAAGCATAAATTGTTGAGGATCTACTGCAAATCATTTGACTGCAGACCAATCAACTGCTCGGTGTAGAAAAAACAGTATCATGTACCTCTAGAGTAGGGGTTCCTTCCTCCTAAACCGTGGGCCTCCGGCACAACCATGGGCAGAGTTTGGGGAGTAGATCTGACAACCTGGGATAACGTGGTTTTAGTCAATTAGGCATTAACGTGCCATCGCGGGTAAAATGAGGGTCCGGCTGTAGAATCTTGCCTGTATGCTCGGGGTACTGCTGATCGCCATATTTGGGGTCGGGAAGGAATTTTCCTCCAGGGTAGATTGGCAGAGGCCCTGGAGGTTTTTCGCCTTCCTCCGCAGCATAGGGCAGGGGTCGCAGGCTGGAAGATTCTGTTGCGGGTGGGTCAGCTTTTGTGGCCTGCATCATGCGGGAGGTCAGACTAGATGACCATATTGGTCCCTTCTGACCTTAAAGTCTATGAGTCTATGAACCCTCCAAGATTGTCCTGGAGTCTCCAGGAATTTAAAGATTAATCTTTAATTAAAGATTATGTCATATGATAAAACCTCCAGGAATACGTCCAACCAAAAATTGGCAACCCTACTGGGAAGTGGGCAATGCAGTGGCATTGCCCCGCAAATTGTATACGTTGATAGTGGGGGGGGGCACAATTTAAAGGTTCAGTCACGCCCTCCCCCCCCCCCCCAGCAAGGCCCCCTCCAACCGGCAGAGCATCCGATGACAAGGAACCCTGTGCCGGGAGCTGGTCACCCCCCCCTTTCCCCCCGCTAGCAGAGTGGCAGTCGGCGATGGCCCCTGCCCAGGCCCGGAGGAGCCCAGCACCCGCAGCAGAGGGCGAAGCGGAGCTGCCAGGCAGTGAGTGAGGAGAAGGGGCAGGCCCCACGAGGCAGCAGTTGCCAGGACAGCTGGAGGAGACTGGAGGGTTCATGGCTGTTCTCACTCCGAGCCATCCACGGCTGTTGAGCCCCCTGGTGTATCGGCCCTGCAACACCCCAGGACCGGGGCTCAGTGGTGCCTCTCTGTTTCCGCCTGGACAACGCAGTGATCAGAACTGTCATAGGTAATAGCTGGGAGCCCATGAGCCCTTCCCTCATGCCCAGGCTGGGGGTGCCTGTGAGGCACACCATGCTGCTGGGTGGGCGACTGGGGCAGGGATGTCAGGTGACGAGCTCAAGGGACTCAGCGGGCTGCTGAGGTGCAGGGTGTTGGCAGGGGCTGGCTGTGGCACCTGCCTGGCCTTTCACCCTCTTGCTGGCCCTGGTCCCTAATGAGGCAAGGGGCTGTGTACGCCCCATGGTACCCCTCACCCTGACAGACACGTGGGAGCCCGGGAAGGCCAGGCTGCGTGCTCGGCAGCCCCTTGCCTGATTTCCCATTTGATCAGCCTGAGGAGACGATGGCTCGCCTGCCTGGTGGGTGAGGTGGGAGGGGGCACTATCAAACTGTATACGTTGATAGTGGGGGGCACAATTTAAAGGCCTGGCCGCCACATGAACACCATATTTTCACTTGATATGATCACTTGATCATTGCCTGTTAGGTTTACTCCCTCTGGGGCACCTGGCATTGGCCACTGTTGGTAGACAGGATACTGGGCTAGATGGACCTTTGGTCTGACCCGGTACGGCCTTTCTTATGTTCTCAACATTTTTTTTAAAGTGTAGTTTTTACTAAAACTGTTTGCTTTCAAAGATCTTGAAGCACTTCTTTGAGTGTACCTTGCTAAGGATTTCTATTATTACAATTGTTTACATGAAAAAGAACATGTACATTGCTTATTTACAGTGTTGTAGTTTATATGCATGTCAATTAAAATTCATAATTTTCCACAAGAAGTGCTAATAGTGGGCTGCAGTGCCTACTGCAGCTGCGCAGGTGGGCCTAAGGGAAAAAAGTTTGGGAGCCTCTGCTTTAGAGGGTCAGAAAGCCAAACTGTCGTTATCACTACCACCACACATCAGTTATAGAGCATCCCAACAGTGATAAAAATGGACTGCTGGTATCAAGAACTTAGCAGCCAATGTGCCATGTCAAACTCATCAAAGATCCCATCTTTTGAAATGACATGCTAGCTCAAGATTCTAGCAGAATACTTTAAGTGTAATTCTAATTTAGAAAATTAACAACCATTTGGAGACAGACCCAGAAATGCCTGGGGGCGGGGGGGATTTTCAGTCTCCACTTGTATATCCATAACCTATCAGGACCAGATACTGCATGGAGATCCACTAGCACAGACTTGTGGTGTTCCACTGAATTTGACAGGACTCAGCAGAGATCCCTGGATAGTGAATCCTGATGCAGGATTGTTGGCACAGGTTAAAAAAAAAAAAATGCACCAGCACAAGAGCTCATCCAATGGCCAATGGAATGTAATTTACTCCCTGAATCTGCAGTGACTCCACATAACCATACCTAGTAGTTTTGAGTTTTAAACAACTGACATACCTCATCGCTGATTTAATTTTTTATCTTCCCGTTCCTCATAAAATGAAATATAGCTGCATGTCTAGGGGAACTCTGCCATCCAACCCTAGCCAAAAAACAAAGAATACAACATACGCAGCTAAACTGAACATTTTTAAGGTTTATTTTCTAATTCCAATTCAGCACTTTAAAAGGGCTTTATTCAAAGTGTAACTGGGAATATTTTATTCCCAACATTATCTACAGATAACAGAAAATCATTATTTTTAACCTCTTATCAGCTTAAATATTCATCATCTTAATGCTAATCCTCAGTACCAATGGGTGAGGGACAGCTGTGATGTTAAGGAAAAGAAAAAATACAGAATACTCAGTGTTCACACACAACACATATTAAACAAACCATTAATCGTAACAACTGAATAAAAAGAATGAATATTAAGTTACTAATACTTAGCCCTTAGATATCTAAGATCTTTAAGATGCAGTTATCTCCTTTCTATACATGGGAGAAATACAAGTACAGAGGGGAATTCCAGTGGTTAGGGTGTTAGTTTGGGACATGGGCATAGATGCTGGAATGCACCCCCCTGACATGAAGTGGTTTCCATCATATACAAGGTTTACAGTTTGGTTCAATGGCTCTCAGCACCCCCACTATACAAATTGTTCCAGCATCTCTTGATATGGGAGATCTAGGTTCAATTCCCTGGTCAGTCACGGACTTTAAATGACTGGCTCATGGCCACACAGGGAGTCTCTGCCTCCATTCCCCATCTGCAAAATGGGGATAGCACTTCCTTACCTCAGAGGTGTTGTGAGGACAAATACATTAAGACTGTAAGAAGCTCAGAAACTACAGTAACGGACCATGTAACTAAGATAGACAGGTGAAGTGATTTGCCCAAGCTCATACAACAGGGCAGTGGCTCAGACAAGAAAAGAAGCCAGATCTCCTGACTTCCAGTTCAGTGGCCTATCCACTGGACTACACTCAATGTCTTATGAAGAAAAGATATGCTCTGTGCACCAAAGTTGTTTTTACCTCTCAATGTTTTATTTTTCATACAAACAACATTTTGTCTTTTGAGTAGTTTGCACAAAAGTTACAAGAATTCATCTTTCAATGAAGCCCAATAACCCAGTTCTGAAAACAGTTGCATAAACCAGGCAAAAATATTAAGACTACTAGCTTCCTAATTGCTTTGCTAAGAGACTTGTACTTTCACACAAATTCAGTAGCTCTTCACAGTATCAGTTTAATAAAAGTGTCAAGTATCAGAGGGGTAGCCGTGTTAGTCTGGATCTGTAAAAAGCGACAAAGAGTCCTGTGGCACCTTATAGACTAACAGACGTACTGGAGCATAAGCTTTCGTGGGTGAATACCCACTTCAACAGATGAATGATTTTAATAAAAAAATCCCTCTTCCCCTCATGTGTATCAGTAATCATTAGGCACTTGGATTAAGGGACTACCACCATCCAAATACAAAAACAGACTTTTCCAAACTACAGAATCAAATCCAAGTTATGATCCTGGATACTAAGGGTATGAGATGTTTTAAATAAGTAGTATATGTATATGTTCTTCATTATATTACCTTTCTAAAGTAGACAAAATTTAGGCCCTAAAAATATTGAATGTCTCCTTAAATAACATCCAGGGTACACACATCCAAAAAGAAACCAACTAGTTTTCAGTACGAATGATGGGCTGTCTTACCAGAATTACAAATATGCACATGTTTGGGGACTGTGGAAACTCTGATACTGCTTGTGGCAAAAATGCAGATCACATAAGCAAGAAAGGATCCCCACATTTGCCATGCTAATCAGCATGTTGGCCAAAATTCTTTTGCAGCTCACAATTATTTGATACCTGGGCTAAGTAATTTGAAGTTTTCAACTTGGGGTCCTACAAGGGATTGAATGAGATTTTTATTTTTTTTAAGCTTATACTACCAAATACAGTACCAAAGAGGCAATATATTAGTGTCTGAATGATCCAATTGTTTCCAGCTCAGCAGTAGTCTGAGCCTGTTGATGCAAACTTGTGAGCAGTCTTATGATTGCAACAGAGCACAGCAATTTCAAAATCATGATTAAGAGGAATAGAATTGTTCTGCCTTGCACAGCCATAGGACTCAGTTTTGGAATATTCTTCTCAAAATACATAACTGAACATCAAACAAGTGATAGAATTTAAAAGCAAATGAGCCTTTCCCTAGGCTTATAGATCAGCCACAAAAAGTCTATTTTGTCTTATATGTGTTACCCATCTATCTTGAAGTGTGTTGATGAGAATTCCTCTTCAAAGTTTTCCGTTTTGCCACTGGCATAATAGTTTGACTGATATGAGAAACCAAAGCTAATGTAACATCTCTGATCATGAACTCCTGATTTGGTGAATGACACTTGGCAAGAATTTGATTTAAGAGAAATGTTTCTGATGCACAGCCAGGGAAAACAACACCAGAAGAACAGTCATCATTAAATAAGATATTGTAGTATTGTGATAGTCTCCTATTATACGGTCTCATATTCTACCAGGAACTCTGCCTCATGGGATGGGTTGTGCTCAAGGTATCCATGCCCAGGATGTAGCCAATGTCTCTACTTTCTCCCCAAACTTCTAGCGCTGTTTTTTCCCCCTTATCCGTTAGTATCAAGAGGCCACCAATCCTGCAGTCATCTCTTCCCAGATTAAAGAAAATGATTTACAGAGCTCATCATTACATCATTCCCAATCTATGATAAAAGCCCTCCCACCTAAACCCTGTCTGCCTTCATCTGGCCCTCGCTCCAAAGATCACATCACTTAAAGTATCCCAGCAAGAGGCTACTCCCTTGATTGGCTATGGCTACATTACAACATAAGGGCAGGTCCACACTGGAGCGGGGGATCAATCTAGGAAACGCAACTTCAGCTACAAGAATAGCGTAGCTGAAGTCGACGTTTCCTAGATCGAACTAAATTTACTTACTTCGGGTCCACGCGGCGCAGGCAGGCTCCCCCGTCGACAGCGCTACCTCCTCTCGGCGAGCAGGAGTTCCGCAGTCGACGGGGGAGCGCTTCTGGGATCGATCTATCGTGTCCAGATGAGACGCGATAAATCGATCCCAGAAGATCGATCTCTACCCGCCGAATCAGGCGGGTAGTGTGGACCAGCCCTAAGTGAATTAGCCACCCCCGAGTGACATAATTTATGCCACTTTAAACACCAGCATGGACAGTGCTACGTCAGCGGGAAAGCTTCTCCCACCAACAAAGCTACCACCATTCATGGGGGTTGGAGTAATTAAGCCAATGGGAGCGCTCTCTCCCGTCTGTTTAGAGCAGCTACACTAGAGAGTTAGCAGCACAGCTGCGCCGCTGTAAGCTCTCTAATGTAACCATATGGCGTATGTAACAAGACTATCCTAATTCCTTCCTCTCTGTATCTGGCTCAAGTATCATCAAAAGAAAGGGAGAGATACGCTACTACTACAGATTCTACCACTAGTAGCATTTACCTGTCTCTTTTTATAACAAAGCACTGCACAAAAATGATCATTATTTTCTCTTCCTTGGTACAGAGGACACCTGTTTAAAAATAATCACATTCAGTGTTACACTGACACATTGTTTCACTTTAAAAAAAAATTCTCACAAAATAAAAATACTAATCATCACTACAATGATTGTTTTCAGACTGTGTTACTTTTAAATATTTTCATGAATAAACTCAATGTTAAAACTAGTAATGGAACTGCAGGGTTTGGTATCAGACAAGACATCTAATTTAAACTATAAAAATTGGGTAAATGTCTTGACAGTACAAAAACAAACAAACCAAAAAAAAAAAAAAAAACCCTCAATCTTGTCCACCCTTAATTTTAATGGGACTACATGCAAGAGTTATAATTAGCAGGATTAGGTTCCAATTTTTTTTCCATAAGTGGATGCTATGGAACTGAAACAGTTGGCAGAAGAGAGAATCAAAATAAATGGTAAGTAAAGCATCAGTAACCTGCGGTGTGATTTCTTTCTTAAATAAGGTTTCAAACAGTGACTAATTTGATCTCTCAGAGAGAGAACATCACATGAATCTTGGCCTAAGGAACAAGATTAACCAAGGAAGAATGACTCATTTTATTGTGCATGCAATGTGACAAGAGCCAAATGTTACACTATCCTACTTCACAACCGTTCTACCAATTATCTAAAAGAAAAAAAAATGTTTACTCTTCCCTCCTCAACCTCTAATGTAGATTACATAAACCAGGGCATATCAGTCTAGAAAGTATAAGAACCAAAAGTCCTCTGATTGCAGGCATTTCATACATATGCAAATATTAAGGTTTCAATTAGTGCAAATAGCACAGGATCAGTAATTGGTTAATCTGGAATAATGCATTCTAAAACATACTTAAAGTATCACTGATATAACAATAAGGCTAAGATTTCAGAAAGACTAAGTTTTTAATTACTTCGAGAAACACATTCTTGTGACTTTCCATGAGAAAAAATATTCATGCAAACACTACAAGGAGATGTAATACACCTGTGGCAGCACTGGTTTTTGTACACAAAAACCAAAAGTGTAAACAAGTATAAACATAAGTGAATCTGCACAATTTGGAATAAGAAAATAGATCTAAATGTTTATGTAGAAAAGCTATGTAAATGTTGAAAAAGGTTAGATTTTTTTTAAATTTTAGTTTTAATAACTTCATTTTATTAGTAACACATGGAAAATTAGCATTTAATTCAGATTTATACAGCTCTTTGGAGATGTAAAACTGTACATATGCTTATATTACTAGTGACATGTCAGGGAATTCAAAGATATTCATGAGAGGAGCAATTTGCAATTGCTGTGAAAACCAATATGTAGCGTTTTCAAATTAATGCATTTATATTTACATCAGTAGAGAACTCGATACAATAGGGGCCTTTGGTTTATATTGCAATAGCAGCAGGCCTACTGAATAAGAAGAATCCCTGCATAGAAAAAGTTATGCCCGCACAAAAGTCCATATGCATGCAGCTGACTGCAGGATTAGGGCCTAAAAGGCAAGGCAAAGCAAGGCAAATGATGGGTGTTTGATGGGAACAAACATACAAGCACAGAGGTCAGAATGATGATGGGGGGGATTAAAATGAAAAGCCTTTTTAAAAGAAATGAACATTAATTTTAGTGAGTTTTAATGTTAGACCTTTACTAATGAAATATATTTTACCATGCCTATTTCCATTAACAAACATTTTTCTTCTAGTACTGTTTATGTTTAACCCAGTCCTTCCTCCCCTAACTGATTCAAGACAGTCTACAATCCACAATTCTTATAGCTGTAGCGTGTCAAGTATGCAAGTTAAAAAGTGATGCAGGTAGCCCAGACACAATGTGAAAGGTTAACTATGAAAAGAGTGAATTTGTGTAAAAAAAAAAAAAAAAAAAAAAGACAACATGAGTCATGTTTTTCCTCTCAGATTTCCATATCAAGTGTGATCAGGTTTACAATTTTATTAGTAAAAAGAACAGGAGTACTTGTGGCACCTTAGCGACTAACAAATTTATTTGAGCATAAGCATTCGTGGGCTAATAAATTTGTTAGTTTCTAAGTTGCCACAAGTACTCCTGTTCTTTTTGCGGATACAGACTAACACGACTGCTACTCTGAAACCTGAAATTTTATTAGTATTATTTTACAATAGTCAACCCTGCAAATTGAGTCTGGGATTAGAAAGTCAAGCTGGATGCTGCCCACCTCAGTAGCAAAGGTTATTTAGGCTAAAAGAGGCCCTTAATTACACTTGTGCATCCCCCAATTGTCTTCAAATTATTTCCTGAGACACTGGTGTGAATTCACTGTTTGTGGAGGATTTGCACAGATGTAGCAGACTGGGAGACAATCCTGTCAAATCACACAAGTTGCAACAGAATCACAGCTCATACAATCTTAGCTATTCTTGCTCTGATGTATCAGAATAAGAAACAGTAAAATCTGACACCAGTAAATGGGACTTTGAATACACACTGAGAATAAATTTGAGTAAGGTGGTGCCATTTTTACAGTAGATTCCATTACGTTTTAGACACCAGATTCAAATAAATCTGTGCATGTTTTAGTTAGTTAAAAAGAACCTGTGGGAAAAGCAGCTGTGTGACTGGCAAAAAAGCCTATATAATGTCTTTGTTGGAAGATAATCAGGATAGCTAGCTATTCAGCCTCTTCATCAATTAGATCCTGGCTGCTTCATTCTATGCACTATGGAGTTTTAAAAAACAAGGTCATCAAAATGGATTTTTTTTTTTTAATTAAACTATGTTTTTAAGCTCTTACGTTTAAAAAAACTGCTTTGGCTTCTTGTCTCCCTATGCCAGAAGACGGCTCTTTTGGTTAAAGGTCTAGGTTCCATTCCCAGCTCTGGCACAGACTTCAGCTGTCATTGCACACAACAAGACACTTAATCTCTGTGCCTCAGTTTCCCAAAAGGAATGATGTGAGAATGTTTGGAAAGTGTTTTCAATTCTTTCAATGACAAGCATGATTGACGTATTGTCATTATGTGCTCAAGTTTCTAATACCACTGCTTCATGAGGTGCAGCAGGCTTGATGCTGCAGAGCTTGCAACTGAAGAGTAGCTGCAGGGAATCTCCCATAGGTGCAGTCATTCTGACCCATACTTTGTGACTGGATCCACTGCCATGAAGACCCTGGAGATCAGCACTCCCTTTGCAAGCCCCCAACCCTGCTCTCCAGCGGGAGCTCAAGGGCCGGATTAAAATATCTGGAGGGCCAGATGTGGCCCCCAGGCCGTAGTTTGCCCACCCCTGACCTAACTACATTGGAGGCTAGAGGAAGAAAGAATTGAAGAAAACAAGCCGTCCAGGATCCATAGAGACACCATGGAATAAAAGGAGATGGGAAATCCCCAACACTTGTAACAAAGAGGGGTAGGGAAGAGAGTCCATACTCCTCAGCAAGTAGGAGGTGGTAGGTAATTATAAATAGTACCATAAACATATACTGCTATTACTTAACTTTTTTTTTTTAAAAGGTCAGGGTTGCTACCCCCAAAGCCTTTTACCATAAAGAACATCATTTCACTGACTGTCACCGCACTTTCTTGTGTCCAAAGTCAGCATAAGGTGGCTTCATGAAAGGTGTTCATTTTAAGGATGAAAGTAAGGACATTGTGATAGGAAGTAGGAGGCTGCATCACGCACAGGGCAGCAAGCTACATGGGGAGAGGACAAGTCTAGGAGAAAACTGAGGGAGCATCTGGGGGAAAAATATGGAGGCACACAGGATTGGAGGTGCAGGATGAAATGAGAGCAGAAAAGCTAATAGCATTTTCTTGCTCCATCTGGTGTTCTCATCAGCAGGAGCAGGGGATTTAAAACATGAAACAGCTGATCCCATTACTATCAGCCACGATGGGGCTACTTTCTTTGGCAGATTAATATTTAATAGATTACATTTTAAAAGTTTTAGAATCTGGGAGAGTTCAATAAGCTACAAATTTAATATGCTTCCCAGCACGTGTGTCAGCCAAACAGCATCCCATAAGCTCACCTCTGATGTGCCAAGGCACTGCTTGCAACACTCCATGCCTCACTGTACACAGTCTGCACACACTGGTCAATAAGAATTCTACAACAAAGTGTATTTTATTAGATCAGAAGTCAGATATTGGATCCAAAATTAGGAGCTATTTGGGATTTAAATGTTAAACGTTCAGCTAGGGAAACTTCTTCCCTTCTGACTTCTCTTTAGATGTACAGTATCTCGTTACTAAATTTTTTTTGGTTTAAGCAAAAAAGGGCTTTGTTTCTTCTTAGTCCCTTTTTTTAAGTTCCAGGGCTACTCAATCCTGTAGTGAATGTACTCCTATCTTGAATTTATAAGTGGAACATAGGATATTTGATTTAATGTGGGGAAACAGAACTCAGAGGCCTCCATTTAGCTGAAGGGATTTTCTAGAAGGCAGGCAAAAACAGCTTTCAGAAAAAGGGACATCAACTTACAAGCCAAATGTATTTTTGTTTTTTTTTAAACCCACTATTATAGTCATCTCGGGAGTTTGTTCTCTCTGCATTTAGCAGTAATTTGTGCATTGTCAATTTCTCTTAACACATGGAACAACTTGCAAGATTGGGTTCTTGGTGGCTGTGGGGTTTTGCTGACACAAAGAAGAAATATTCTTTTAAATAGGAAAATGTGATTGTGAAATCACAAACATTGGCAGGGGTCTCAGAGCAGGCACTTGACATGAAACTAGTTGTTTTTTAAATTGACTAGATTTCAATTTGATGTCTTAAAATAATTCAAAAATGTAATACCCACCCCATTCCAGACTACATAAATCAGAAGGGGAAGCTTTTTAGTAAGCAATAGTGAATTCCTTGCTAGTTTCCAGTAAGATGTATAATTCAAACTGTAAATTAGTAACAAATTTACGACATGCACACCCAAAGAGATTGCAATTTAGCTTCTTTAAGGAGGCTCACTAAATATAGGTTCAGACAGGAAAGTCTCTGATCTATATATGTTACACAGAAATGAAAAGCCACTCTAGTCACCACAAATTTCACCCTGGTACCATCTGATCATATGAAATATCCTGGAAAACGAAGTCCACAATGAACCCTTTGTCATTCCACAGCACTAAAAATGGAAAATGAATTCCAAATATGTCTTTATAGATGTGGCAATGCATGCTAAACATGAAATTACCAACATAGTGTCTGTGATGTGATGCCATTGTTGAATTTATTCTTTTGGCATGAATATTACTATATAGTTTCTATACATTCAGTAGAAATGTAGGCTTCTCTCTTTTAAGTGAGGATTCGCTCACTAACACATATGCAAGCTCAAGATACACTGACCTGTTAGGCTTTATTAAAATACTAGATTGGGATTATTTACAACAGCTGTTGACAGTCTTCAGACTAGAAGGAAACAGATGGTAGCGTAATAAGAGATAGCCAAATTTCAAAAACCTGAAACCCAGAATACAAAGCTAGCACCACCAGACTTGTACAATGTCTTTCTTGTCATGCATCTCAAAATGTGGTACTATAAAGCGTTATTACAACATACTTTGCCAGCAGAGTAATCAACAACTCAATATTACAACTCCTAAAGAGAGAAAGCACCATCTGTAGAACAAAAAACATACATATCAAAGCTGCATTGTATATGTAAAGAATCCTCAACTACAGCAATCTGTGCAGAACCCTAATTTAAAAAAAAAAAAAAAAAAATCACAGTGAAGGTGTTAAAATAGAGGCAATCCTGGATGTACTTGGAACATAGATCACCACCTCTGTGTCATACAGGTAATAGGAGTGAAATCTGGGAGTGTTTTCAGAAGTGGCAGGAAGATCATTTAGCCACAGATGTTAAGAACTTTGGTGCAATTTTTGACTCATCAGCATCTTCAAAAGGTATAAACTGTGTATTCTTTGCTATTTCAGTAATCAAGATTACAGACATAGGACACAGCAGCAGGAAACCAATGTTTAATTATACCCCAAAATACTAACTCCTAAATTACAAATTTATTCCCCATTCCATAGCTATGGGTGGGGTTACATAATGATAACAAAATCCTTTTAATTAGGAAATTGTTTTATGCACATTCTATTCTTAAAAACAAACTTCCTTTATAAAGATATTTAAGTTCACTAATTGTCTCCTTTAAATATTATTAAAAACCAAACACTGCATGTTGAAATTAAGTTAAAAAACACACAATATTACACAAACTTCTCGGCAAGATGACAATATGTTTTGAAAGACAATTATAAATATTCAATTATCTTTACTGCTCTGGACCTATACAAGGAACAGCCTAAATTAGAGTAAGCAGAAATTTTAGAACAAGAATGTAAGCCATGTGTACAACCACACACTTCAAAGATAGAAAGAAAACCTGATTTGCCCTAAATTTCAGTCTGCCATTTGCACCTAGTGTTTATAGAAGTATGCCACACACTGACCCTCATTCTCCTGCTAATCCAGAGTTCAGGTCTCACCGATGCAGCTCATAGTATCAAGTTTAGACTGGAAAGCAAATTGAGTACTTGTCATTTCCCCAGACTCTTTATGTATAGTCAGTGTACATTACAATGTAACTGTCCAAATCCTAGTGAGTCTCCTGTGCTGGCCACCCACCAGGGCAGCTGTGAGAGGAATCCAAGCTTCTGTGCTCTGGATCCCGAGGGTGTTTCAAGCTCCTGGAGCCGGAACAGAGTCCAGCTACTGCCCCAATCTCGGGATCCCTAGGTACACTCTCAGGGCACAGACTTTCTATCTAGCACCCTCCTCCAAATGTTGGAACCTGCTGTCCAGCTGCCTTGCCTCTCTGGGAACAGCACTGACCCTTCAGACTCCCTCTTCCAGAACTGCACCCCAGAGATGGGAAGCTTCTGGTTACAGTTTACCTCTCTCAGGGGCACACAGTAGTTGTGGAGCAGTCAACTCACAAATACTTTGTACAATCTAACACCTTTATGCTTTTTTATAGTTAATCACATTGAGCACAGGAGAATACAGATCACACACAACAATTCCCAAACATAACCCCCTCACTAGCTCGCCTTCCTTTGTGAGTCCTTATGGGATCATCTGTGTTCAGGTAGGCAGGGAGGAAGGCAAGGTCCCCTGCCCCCTGGCCTACCCTGCCCCTGCAGTAGCTTCCCTCTTCTTAATCTGATGCTAAGTAGCTCTCTCCCCATTTCCCCGCCGTGAGTCCCTTTATAGACTCCTGGCCTAGGCGCCATCTCCTTTTCTTTGCCTCCTGGTAACTTTCTATACTCTCAAATCTCACTCCTTTTAGATGGGAGGAGTAAGTAGTGTCTTCTCCCTGCTAGAGCAAACCCATTGCCCTCAGGTGATCCTGGAGTACTGATCACTCACCATTGTCTCTAGCCTGCATGACACAACACTGCTAATTCATGGTGGATCCACATACATACAGGCTCACTATGACATAGTAATTTCATGATACAATTTCATAAAATCAACCACAATTCAGAAATGATACAGAGGGAACACCCAGTTTGTTGCAGTACCTACTGACTTTTCAGTGAATTCTTCTAAGCATGAGGACAGAAAGGGACACAAATAGAGTTAACATATTTTGAAATTGCATGCTATTTCAATTTTTACAAGCCAGTTAAGCATTTTACATTGGCTATTGTACCATTTAAAAAAAAAAAATCTAAATTGTATAATCAGAGGCCAGTTTTATTTATCAGGGACAGTAAAAAAAAAAACAACAAAAAACAACAACAGAGAGACAAAAACGAAAGAAAGAACTATGCATTTGTGCCAATTCATTCTTTATACTCCCCAACACATACACCAGCCATGCCAGATGATTGTACTCAGCCACATTTAGAGTTATACCAGAGGCAGCCCCCTGAGATCATAAGAGATACTTTTCTTGATGGTACCTAGACATGCAGTCTTGAAGGCTCTATCACTAAAACTTAAGTCATTTAGGTGAAAGCTAAAATTATGATTTCCTGCTATTTCCCTAGAGGCAAAAATATATGTTTGGGCTGTGGGGAGAGGGAGGATGCAGAGGTGAAAGTGTTCACTCCAGAACTTTTCCTGCTTGAAATCCATTTATGATCTTGCTCCCCACAACCAAAACAAAACAAAAAAAGCCTTTCATGAACGTGAGAGCAGGAGGATCTCTGTCTTTTAACTGATCACAGCAGTGTGCAGCCATTTAAATAATATACACTGAAACACACATTCTCTTGCAGCTGTAACTACAGTATTTAAAAATTGTAAAGGGGGCCACAACTGAGGATGGTCTGTTTACACACACAGTCTCTCTCTTCCCTCCTCCCCCACGAAAAAGGAAATTAAATCATTTAACTTAAGTAAAACAAACAAGTCATACAACAAAAACATAACTGAAAATTACATTCATCAGGTCTGTAAAAGCCACAAACCACTCTCAGCTCCATGTCATCTCTTATGATGTCTAATGCTTCACCCACTATAATTACATATTCTCCTCCTGAGACTGTAACAGTATATTAATCTATACATGCTTAGCAGATAACAAAAAAGCTGTTTTATCAGTTGCCCAATACTGAAATATTCTTCCCCCAATTAATAAATGAAACTGCATATCTCTACGGTACTTTGAAAAAACATTCAGGTTTTTCTCTATACAAAAATATCAATTGTTAAATAGTTGTTTTGCATCCGAGTCTCCTCGATTATACAACTCAATATATTAATTATAAATGTCTACCACCGAACAATGTATATGTCCTGCCATATTAAGCACTTGGCCCAATCCAGTCCATGGATTAATAGCTATACTGAACTCCGAGTAGTTAAAATTCCCATCTAGAATTTGCTGTCAATACAGTTACCTTTAAATAGCATGCTCTCAGCTTATTTTAAAATTCCTCTAAAAAGCCTTTATAAAGAGAGATTCCCTGCTGCCCAGTTAATGTTTAAAAGGGCACCAGAGAAAAACTATAATAGGTACCAAATTTTCAGACATGTGATTTTCAATTTGATGGGGCACCCAAAGGGATAGTGTCTCTTTGCAGTTTATGTTGCTTGTTACATTTAGAATTCAGATGCAGATAAAAAGATTTTTATCCTTTTCAATAGTGCACTCATCAACAAACTTGTTTTGGTGCTAATTCTTCAAAGTATAATGAATACAAAAATAAGTAAAATGTAAAGAGTCTGGAATAGTGTCCATGTTTTATTCATAGTAAATTATGTGCTTCACAACACTAAAAACAGTTTGATTTTTTTAATCTTTGAATAGTTTGTTCAACAATTAGTAACCTATTTCTAGGATTACTTGGATGATTATTAATAAATGGTGAAAAAATGTATGGATAGTGAAGAAAAAAATACCACAGAACCTAAATATTCTCCCCCACCCACCCCATCATGTCATTCAGCTCTACATTCCAGTAGCAGAGTGCGATTGGATTTTGTGACCTAGCAGTCACTTTGTGCAAAGCATTCACAACCTGAAGCAAGCCAACAGTCTCAGAGATGCACAGCCAGAAAGGGATGAGTATCAAGAAGGACTACATGAATCACCACTTCCTCTGTTTATGGCAAGTGAACATTAAAGTAACTCAAATATTCCAATTCATCATCTACAAGCTTCACTCCCAAATACAAGGAATATCTTCTGCTCTTGCCACATGTCTGCCACTGCGGCCGTGGTGATAACTATAGTGCAGACATGAGGGCATGTGACAGAAAAATATACTATGAAGATAACCACAGCTATCTTGCTAACCCCAGTAAAACCAAGTAGACAATTGTGCTTTTCTGCTGATCAAAAATGTTTTAGGCCAATTCTTCAAAGAGCTCTGTGAAAGTGTGACAGCTTGTCTTTTTCCAATCAGAGATATTACCTCACCCACCTGGTCTCTCCTATGGCACCTCTCACATTAGCACTAGTTCAGAGGTTCTCAAACTTCTTTGAGCCGCGACCCCCTTCTGACAACAAAAATTACTACACAGCCCCAGGAATGAGCTGAGCTGAGCCCACGCACCCGAGCTCCACCGCCTCGGCGGGGGGGGCCAAAGCCAAAGCTCAAGGGCTTCAGCCTCAATGGGGGGGCTTTAACCTGGTCCTGCCACCCAGGCTGAAGCCCTCAGGCTTTGGCCCCGGACCTCAGCAAGTCTAACACCAGTCCTGGCAACCCCATTAAAACAGGGTCGCAACCCACTTTGGGGTCCTGACCCACAGTTTGAGAACTGCTGCACTAGTTTAACAATACCTTTTTGTTTTAGTTTATACAATCAATAGGATTACTAATTTATATATTGAGAAAAAGGATAAACCTGTCTCCTTTTCATTTAGACTGTTTACTTTCCCCAATACTCAGGGGAAATCACATTAGTAACTCGCAAGTTTAAATTAACCATCTAAAGAAAATGACCCTTACAAAATAATTAGCTAAAATAATCTGATTCTTGTATTCATTGACAGATGTGTGTGCTTTATTTTTACACAAACAGAGATGTTTTTGAAAAGGGTAAGGATGGGTAGGAAGTTGTAGAATGCGAAAGTCTCCTCTTCCCCAACTCACATACACCTCTTGTCAAATAATTCCATTCTTTTGTAAAGCCTTTTTCTTAACCACAATGATATATCTAATGTATCTAAAATGAAGCTGTTTATTTGTTACCACCAGAAGGTGTAAACTATAAGCAGCACAGAGAAAAGATTTATATTCAATAAATATTACAACTTAACAAAACTAGAAGATATTCAGAAGGAAAGAGCCACTTTGCCAGATAAATGTGTCCTTTAAGCTTCTCTCCACTTCCTCCTTGTTGCTATATCTTTCAGACCAAACAAAAAGAACAGGAGTACTTGTGGCACCTTAGAGACTAACAAATTTATTAGAGCATAAGCTTTCGTGGGCTACAGCCCAAGAAGTGGGCTGTAGCCCACGAAAGCTTATGCGCTAATAAATTTGTTAGTCTCTAAGGTGCCACAAGTACACCTGTTCTTTTTGCGGATACAGACTAACACGGCTGCTACTCTGAAACCAGTCCAAACAAAGGTTTCTAATCTAATTCATTTATGCTGCAGTGCTGTGGCTCTAGCAGTATCTGAAGAGGTTAGCAGAAGAAACCTTCCCTAACAGAAATGTTTTCTGGAATTGATGTTCAGAATCTTATTTTGCACCTCTAAGTAGCCCAGTTTCATGTCAGGTTCTCTGCTACCTTCTTTACAACATAATTTTTAAGTGTTTTAGGGTAATTGCTTTTATTCCTTATGTCCCTACTTAATCTCACTGCTTATTAGCCTGTGATCTCAGACAAGCAAGCACATTCACATCACCAATATCCTGCAGCACTTGCTGCTATGCAATAGGGATCTACAGCACACATGCCATAGAATTTTTTTTTTTTTATGCACATAATCGTTTGTGGTAGAATCGCTCATCAGAATGTGGCCATTATTCAGAACAAACTACAAATCCTTCAGTATTTCCCATTTTTCTGGGGCTGGATCTTCCAAGTTACTCAATTCAGACCAGAATTCTTTAAATCAGTTTGTACTATTAAGTTACATTTCAACCTACCCAAACCACAAATATTATACTGTTAACAACTGCTTCCTCTAGTTTTTTCCCTAATGAGGATTTAAGGATATAACATTATGAGGAGTAAATTCTAGCTGTGTTCCCTCAAATTAAATCCTATTTGCCATGCTTCACTAAATTTTTAGGCTTAAATATCTGTTTTGTCTATTCAGATCTCTCTACCATTATTTCATTTTAAAATGACATATTACCACAGTCATTTTATAAATTACATGCATGCACTATTGTACATATGGAGAGAGGGGGAGAGGGTGCCTTCAAATTTGGGAGTGGTAGATAAATTTGGAGCATTTTCTTCTTCAAATTCTGAACTACCATTAATTAAATTAATAGCTCAGAGGCAGTATGGTCCATGGAAAAGAATACAAGTCAGGAGCTCTGGATTTCCAGCTCTGTCAAAGATAGTGTACCTGCTGCAGGTTACTTCTCCATGCCTCCACTTTCCCATCTAAACAAAGATCATTATACTTACCTTCCTTTGGGGAAGAAGTAATGGTGCTAAGAACTATTATGTGGGCATGTCCTTGCTTTTCAAAGAGGCAAGAAACTCCAAAATGAGCAGGTTTCAGAGTAGCAGCCGTGTTAGTCTGTATCCGCAAAAATAACAGGAGTACTTGTGGCACCTTAGAGACTAACAAATTTATTAGAGCATAAGCTTTCGTGGGCTACAACCCACTTCTTCGGATGCATATAGAGTGAACCATATATTGAGGAGATATATATACACACACATACAGAGAGCATGAACAGGTGGGAGTTGTCTTACCAACTCTGAGAGGCCAATTAAGTAAGAGGAAAAAAACTTTTGAAGTGATAATCAAGATGGCTCAGTACAGACAGTTTGATAAGAAGCAAGTGTGAAAATACTTACAAGGGGAGATAGATTCAATGTTTGTAATGGCTCAGCCATTCCCAATCCCTATTTAGCCCTGAGTTGATTGTGTCTAGTTTGCATATCAATTCCAGCTCAGCAGTCTCTCGTTGGAGTCTGTTTTTGAAGTTTTTCTGTTTTAAGATAGCCACCCGCAGGTCTGTCAAAGAATGGCCAGACAGGTTAAAGTGTTCTCCCACTGGTTTTTGAGTATTATGATTCCTGATGTCAGATTTGTGTCCATTAATTCTTTTGCGTATCCCCACTTTGAACTTTAGGGTACAAATGTAGGGGCCTGCATGAAAACTTCTAAGCTTATCTACCAGCTTAGCTCTGGTCCGCTGCCACCATCTTAAGAATTCCCTCCCTGGGAAGCCTTGAGAAACCTTTCACCAATTCCCTGGTGAATACAGATCCAAACTTCTTGGATCTTAAACAAGGAGAAATTGACCCTTCCCCCCTCCTTCCTTTCACCAACTCCTGGTGAATACTCAGGGCTAAATAGGGATTGGGAATGGCTGAGCCATTACAAACATTGAATCTATCTCCCCTTGTAAGTATTTTCACACTTGCTTCTTATCAAACTGTCTGTACTGAGCCATCTTGATTATCACTTCAAAAGTTTTTTTCCTCTTACTTAATTGGCCTCTCAGAGTTGGTAAGACAACTCCCACCTGTTCATGCTCTCTGTATGGGTGTGTATATATATCTCCTCAATATATGGTTCACTCTATATGCATCCGAAGAAGTGGGTTGTAGCCCACGAAAGCTTATGCTCTAATAAATTTGTTAGTCTCTAAGGTGCCACAAGTACTCCTGTTATTTTTGCAAAATGAGCAGGTTTCTCTCACCCCCCTTCTGGGTCTTAATGAGACCCACTAGTTGCACACAGGGGTTAACCTCTAGCCTAAGATCATGGACATTCTATGCATCCCCCTCTCCATACACTTGTAAAATTCCCCTCTTGTGCTGCTCCCACAGAGGCAATGGAGAGAAACGTGTGGAATCTTACCAGTTTCACTCTGCTGAGAGAGAGAGACTGAGACCTTGCATTACCCTAACAACTTCCTCTTGCTGGCCAGAGGAGCAGTACTGGCATACTGGGGAGAGAGGACAGCTGAGAGGGGAATAAGAATATGGGCATCAGATACACCAAAAAATGAAGAAGATTTGCAAATTGCAAAAAGGAGGCAATAAAATAATTAATTAAAATATGTTGCTGTATGAAAACTAGACACCAGAAGAACTAAGCGGAGGAGGGGGTGAAAGAAAACCCCACAGAATGCAAGAAAAAAAAGATGGAGGAAGACAAAAAACAGCAGAAAGGGTTAAATGCTTATATTTAAAGGAGAGTTTTCTTCTAACTCTCTCAACAGTCCAGTTAACCATCACCATTAACTTAAGTAACCAAAAGTCAATCACAAGTGCTATCTAGTGCCCCACATACACCTCCAGCCCCATTCCCTCTCCCCCCGCCCCATTAAAAAAAAAAAACACTTCTGAAATTGCGGATCCTCTCAACTAAGAGTAACTATAGAAGATGAAATAAATCACTCCCTGCAAAAAAGTGAAATTTAGCTGCTGTAACATACAGCAGGATGTGTTTTATTGCCACAGTTACTGTGTTACACAACACGTAGCAATATTCCCCATAACTGTAACTACACTTCCCTTTTTCATAGAATCATAGAAATGTAGAGCTGTGAGGGACCTAAGGAAGCCATCAAGTACAGCCCCCTGCACTGAGGAAGGACCAAGTAAACTTAGACCATCCCAGACAGGTGTGCTGGAATAATTTTTATAGTGGGGGTGCTCAGAGCTATTTTTGGTCAAAAATCCCTGGGGTTCCCTTTTTAAAGATTGATACTATGTTTTCCCTTCTCCAGTCCACATGGACCTCACCCATCCTCCCTGAGGTCTTGAAGATAATTGCTAACAGTTCTGAGATTGAGGAACTACCTGAAGCAAGTACTCTAGGACGAATTTCATCAGGCCCTGAAGATTTGAATACATATAACTTATTGAAATATTCTTTAACCTGTTCTTTCCCTATTTTGGCTTGTATTCCTCCCACCTTCTTGTTAATATTAATTGTGTTGAGTATCTGGTCACCACTAACCTTTTTAGTGAAGACTGAAGCAAAATAGGCATTAAACCCCTCCGCCTTATTGATGTTATCTGTTATTATCTCTACTTCTCCACTAAGTAGAGGACCTACACTTTCCTTCATCTTTCCCTTGCTCCTAATGTATTTAAAGAACCTCTTCTTATTGCCTTTCATATCCCTTGCTAAACGTAACTCATTTTGTACCTTAGCCTTTCTGATTTTGTCCCTACACTCTTGTGCTGTTCTTTTGTATGACTCCTTAGTGACTCATCGACATTTTACAAAGAGCTTCAGAGGAGACCCTGGCAATTACAGGCCGGTAAGCCTGACTTCGGTACCGGGCAAACTGGTTTAAACTATAGTAAAGAACAAAACTGTCAGACAC
This sequence comes from Emys orbicularis, assembly GCF_028017835.1. Taxonomy (NCBI): domain Eukaryota; kingdom Metazoa; phylum Chordata; order Testudines; family Emydidae; genus Emys; species Emys orbicularis. Next base: position 255,899,598 of record NC_088683.1, on the reverse strand, counting down.
ATAGATGAACATAATTTGTTGGGGAATAGTCAACATGTTTTTTGTAAAGGAAAATCATGCCTCACCAATTTACTAGAATTCTTTGAGGGGGGTCAAAAAGCATGTGGACAAGGGGGATCCAGTGGATACTGTATATTTAGATTTTCAGAAAGCCTTTGACAAGGTCCCTCACCAAAGGCTCTTAAGCAAAGTAAGCAGTCATGGGATAAGAGGGAAGGTTCTCTCATGGATCAGTAACTGGTTAAAAGATAGGAAACAAAGGGTAGGAATAAATGGCCAGTTTTCAGAATGGAGAGAGGTAAATAGTGGTGTCCCCCAGCGGTCTGTACTGGGCCCAGTCCTATCTAACATATTCATAAATGATCTGGAAAAAGGGGTAAACAGTGAGGTGGCAAAATTTGCAGATGATACAAACTACTCAAGATAGTTAAGTCCCAGGCAGACTGCGAAGAGCTACAAAAGGATTTCTCAAAACTGGGTGACTGGGCAACAAAATGGCAGATGAAATTCAATGTTGATAAATGCAAAGTAATGCACATTCGAAAATATAATCCCAACTATACATATAAAATGAGGGGATCTAAATTAGCTGTTACCACTCAATAAAGAGATCTTGGGAGTCAGTGTGGATAGTTTTCTGAAAACATATAGCTCAGTGGTTTGAGCATTGGCCTGCTAAACCCAGGGTTGTGAGTTCAATCCTTGAGGGGGCCACTTAGGGATCTGGGGCAAAATCAGTACTTGGTCCTGCTAGTGAAGGCAGGGGGCTGGACTCGATGACCTTTCAAGGTCCCTTCCAGTTCTAGGAGATGGGATAATGTGCAGCAGCAGTCAAAAAAGCAAATAGAATGTTGGGTATCATTAAGAAAGGGATAGATAATAAGACAGAAAATATCATATTGCCTCTATATAAATCCGTGCGGATGTGGTTGCCCCATCTCAAAAAAAGATATATTGGACTTGAAAAAGGTTCAGAAAATGGCAACAAAAATTATTAGGGGTATGGAACGGCTGCCGTATGAGGAGAGATTAAAAAGACTGGGACTTCTCAGCTTGGAAAAGAGACGACCGGGGGGGGGGGAGATAAGATAGAGGTCTATAAAATCATGACTGGTGTGGAGAAAGTAAATAAGGAAGTGTTATTTACTCCTCCTCCTAACACAAGAACTAGGGGCCACCAAATGAAATTAATAGGCAGCAGGTTTAAAACGAACAAAATGAAGTATTTTTTCACACAACGCACAGTCAACCTGTGGTACTCCTTGCCAGAGGATGTTGTGAAGGCCAAGACTATAACAGGGTTCAAAAAAGAACTAGATAAATTCATGGAGGATGGGTCCATCAATGGCTATTAGCTAGGATGGGCAGGGATGGCGTCCCTAGCCCCTGTTTGCCAGAAGCTGGGAATGGGCAACAGGGGATGGATCACTTGATGTTTACCTGTTCTGTTCATTCCCTCTAGGGCATCTGGCATTGGCCACTGTCAGAAGACAGGATACTGTGCTAGATGGACCTTTGGTCTGATCCAGTATGGCCGTTCTTATGTAGATAGACGCGGAGAAAATATTTCAAAAGAGTTGCACGTACCAAGGCTAAGCAAAAGGTTACATTTCAAATATAAATGACCCAGAGCTCTTTGGTAAGGTGACTGGCTGAGCCTGTAATGTTATTACGTTTATGAAACCTAGAATGCTGCTTCACTACCTTGTTATATTGGAAAGTGAGACAGAACTGTCTTTATTACGTGCGCATACTTACCAAGCACAATAAACCTGATCGCTGACTGGGGTCTGTAGGTGTTACTGCACTACTAAAAGTACCAAATACTGTCAGTTTGCAGAAGTGAGGGAATGGATGTTGCAACATGTAGTGATGCAAAAACACTCCATAGAAAGGCAAGTCAGAGCAGAGAATTGAAATTTGGTAGAGTGGCCTTTTTGTTAAAGATCGGTCTTTCAGCATCCTCATGAAAATATGCCCAAATCTGGCCAAGTTATAAGCCTTTGGGGGGGAGGGGGGAATATAGTTTCTACATACTCAGACACTTGTTAGAGCTTTGTAGCTTAATTTCCCAAAGATCTTGTCCACACCGCCCCAGCCTGGGAGTAAGCAGGACTTTCCTTGCAATTGCAGTTCCTGGTTGCTCTGGGTCAGGAGCATTGGATGAAGAAGCTGCCTGAACCAAATAGAGGACAAGAAGCCAGGAAAGTGGGGGAGAGGAGAGAGAGACTGGGCCTGACTGGGCCAGGAGACATTATCAAATGCTATTTTATTCCCTTCATCACTCAGGGCACTGAATGGACCTGCTTTGGGGATTAATCAGGGTTGTGTACTACAGGAGACTTGTCTGGAGGACCTCTGCCTCATTTGTTGTGAAGGTGAGGTGGTGTGTAGTGAATGAGGCAGGGGGGGATGGTAGGAAGAGAACTGTCTCTTAGTTAAAGCAGTTGAATGCTGCCCTGGAGAACTGGATTTTATCCCTGCCTCTGGTACAGAGTTCTGTCTGATACTGGGCAAGTCACTTTACTTTTTACAGGTAGTCACTAATGCTGTGTTTCTCATTTTTCTGAATTCCTGACTTGAGACCCTGGGACCTGATTTGCAGAAGAGCTAAGCAATCCCAGGTATAGCTGAAGTCAATGGGAGCTGTGCTTTGAACATATGAAGTGCTATATAGTGCTATGTACTCTGATAAATCAGGTCCTAGATACATCAAGTTAGGGACACAAAATTAGTGGGGGGGGGGGGTTTAAATCAATCTCTGTGCCTCATCTCCATTTTACAATGGGGAACTAATACCCCCTCATCTCACAGGGATGTTCTGAAAATAAAGTAATGTTTATGAACACTTCGATAACAGAGATAAGCACCATGGAAAAGCCCCAGAAAAAGTTATAATTCTGTGCTCAGAGCAGGGTTTGAACAGTGTGCAGTATATAAGGCCTGGGGGCTACACATTGAACACTGAGGAGAAAACAAAAGATGGTATTGAATAGGTGCTCATTGAATGAGCACTGCCCATGCCGTGCACTGATTGAGGTAGAGGTCCTGTTGGGAAAAAAAATAGTCTTTAATTACACAATCCCATACTATCATAATGCATCCTGGCTTTTGAGTGATTGACTTTGCAATCTTAATAATGTTCTTTTAACAGTTTTTTTGTTTTTTTTGGGGGGGAGGGTAAGAGGGTGTGTATACACACATTTATAATTTCTAAATATCAGTTCTAGGTTTGCCAGTAAACTTAGGAATGTAGGCTGAAAATGATCATGAATATAAATAACATAGCATTAGAGGAAATAGTTAATATAAATATTCAAAGAGTCATTAGGCAGCCTAATGCCATATGTCCAGTCATATTTCTCAATCTGGAAAAACTCATTTAGCACTGAAATTAGACAATTAATGAATCGAGAAAAGTGACACCTGAAAAGTATGACTTGGCCCACTTAGTTCATTTTACAAACTATCATTATTTAATATCTTGCAATGGTATGAGACTGTACCATCCCATCTGGGTTATCTGTAGAGTACAGACTGAGAGCAATAAGATTAAACTGTCTATGGCTAAGTCTATAAACCCCTGATCAGTTCCTGGAGCCCACAGTAAAGCTGAATAAAAGGCTGTTTTAGAAGATAGATCAATGTGGAAGACCTAGAGTAGCCCCCAAAGTATCAGCATCTTCCTTTCCAGAAAGCAGTTTACACCTCCAGCAATAGTCCTTTCACTAAATACCCTCTTCCCCCCAAAAAAGAAATACAGCACAGAGCTCACCACAGGGACTTGAACCTGGGTCTCCAACATCCAAGGTGAGTGCTCTGGGCTATTATTTATTCTGGGGTGAAGGGCTCCAGCTTCCTCTCCCCCTCGGTTGGTCTGAAACCTCAACATCTTTTGCAATATTTTTTTATGCAATGTTCCACTCTTAGACACTGGATAGTTGAGAGACAATATTATCCACTAGAAAGCATGTATGGTAAAGGCATGTATCCATCCTCATCATATTGGCATGGCAGTCAGCTTCTTCTCACAATCTCCCCACAGGATCAGCTGTGTCACATCAACTGATGGTCAAGCAGCATTAATATATTTTCACCTTTGAGCTGTTTGTGATTATAGGCAATCACTGAAGCCAGTGCCATCTCCAAACCATACCCAGTTCACATGATCATTGTCCCTATGTCATTTTGATCAGGGCTTTTATTGTTGTTTAAGTGAAAGAATAGTGTACCAAGAGTAACCTTTACCCATGCTCCCCCACCACCATCCAATAACTGAAGAATGTCACTTACCTACTTTTAAGATTCTGATATTGCATAGCTAAAGAACTTCTTTTGCATATGTTGCAAGAGAAAATACTTTCTATACCTCAAAGGATTGCATACATTATCACTAAGTATAATGTGACTGCTGTATTTGCCTTTTAATGTAACCAATGATATAGGATTGCTGTTAAAAATACATTAAAATTCATAGAGATATAAAGTTAAAAAGACAGCTGGAGGCAGCAGTTCTCCAAATGTGGTCTGTGGAGAGCTGGCAGTACTGGCTCCCATCCTCATTTCTATCTGCTAAATTGCATTAAAAGGGACTGCTAAAAATAAAATAAATACTTCCCTAATATTGAGTTCTCCGTGCAAGCACTGGCTGTAGTTCTCACAGAGATATTACACAATTTGAAATGGAAGAGGAGGGGCGCTACTCTGTGCAGTAATGAATAGGCAGGGAACTGTTCACAAGGCACCTGTTATTAAGATGTAGTCCACACTATGAAACAGTGTGTGATCCCATTACCCATCAATATTCAGAGTCAGAAGCTGAGAATGTAAGCATTCATAATAGAGGCATATTGTTCTTTATTAGATGTTTTGCCAGCAAAAACTAAAAGTATTACTAAAAATAAAGACTGCATTCTGTCAATCAAAACAATTGCAGTCCCAAGGTTCTTTTGTGGGTGTTAGTTCTGTAACAATATAATTTACAGCTTTGCATCCACTTTTCTAAACTGAACATTGTTTTTGGATCACTCAGAGACTCACACAATTTAAGCATTCATTCATGCTCTCAAAAAAGAGTGTTTAAAAATTAACTGTTCAATGCTGTACTCATGTTATTCTATGGCAGTTACCATCTTTCCAAATTAGAACCCAAAAAAGCAATGGTAATAAGTAACACTCCATACTTCCTACAAAATAGGTTGAATTTTGTCTCTCTCGCACACACATACACACACACACGTTCTATGGTTAGAGAGACATTCAGAACGGCAGCTTTCATGCCGTGTAGCAGATTCTGTTCTCTCTCTTTTCTGCCTCCCTCCTCCTCCTCAACACTCTGTAGTAGGCTGAACTAGTGCCAGAGACTCAGAGAGGCCAACTCTGACTGGAATACTCAAACAGCACATTTTAGAAGTTTAGCAGTACAGTCACACTATACTGTAAAATACACAAAAAACTTGACCATCAGTAAAAAGTCAGTAAATGCTAGAAGAATACACCTTTAAAGCCTAGAGAAATAGGCTTTCAGAACCCCACACTACAGCATTGAATGAAGCAGGAAATGATGAACAAAGAAAGGAATTTCATAGATTCCAGATGTATTCCAACACCAGCTGGGAAATACAAGCAAGAAATCAAACTAAAGCCTTGAAGGCCACCACTCTGTTTTCTTCTGGGAGTTTTTGATTAAAAGTAAAATAAGCTATAAGTAGCTTGTAAATATTAATGTTTTCAGAAATACTCTGATGTAGTAGTACATCAGTCTTTCCCATCCTATGCCAAATTGTTACTTTAACACCATAAGTCAGAGTCATTGCACAAGGGGCAGAATTAAGGCTGCAAAAGAAACCATGAATTTGGCATTTCCTAATTTTCTACTGTTTGACATTGCAATCTAAGCAGCATTTTTAATATTGGTTTTTGTATGTAACTGTTATATAAATTGTCATAGCAAGAAGCACATTTGAGAACATAGTATTGCAAATTGGCAACTTTTCTACATTTGGAAAATTAAAACTGAAATTACTTCCTACTAATGCAAATTATAAACATATGAGTACAAAAATATACTGAAGATGATGGTTACCATTATTTTCTTTAAAGACTAATGGAGAAAAATTCAGTTTAATGAGAGCTTGAGAAGTAACAACTTGCTAATGTACACAAAACCAGTCACTCACAAACTGTCACTGACAGAATAGCCCACTTGTGTGTAGTATTCATAAGGAGGTTAGGAAAAGTACTCTTTCATGAGTTCCTGAAGCTCTGCCTGCTATTTATATAACCTAATGCCTTGAATTTTGCAAGTTCACATTTTGAAACAGGAACACACAAATATGCTATCAGCCCTTCTAAAGCAAATTGTCCTTCCAGACCGATTTTGAAATCTTCTTGAGTAGCAGTACAGTGACAGAAGCCCAAGTATAGCCTTGACTTCAGGAGGAAATAAATCCATGCTAAAACATGACAGAAGAAGCTTATATTTCATAAGAGGTGGTGTTGGTGCAAGAAGATTTAGAAGTTGTCTGTTCTGCCTTTAATAAAAAACAAAAACAAAAAAACCTTTTCACTATTCTAGGAATAAATAGGATATTTTTGGAATACAAAGTTATTCCTCCCTTCCCCCAGTTGTTTAGCTCAAGTGAATATCAAAAGTTAAGAAAAAAAAAAAATCTAAGAACTTTTGCCAAACTTCAGATATTTAAGAAAATGCCACAATGAACTTTCCAGTATGTATGAAAGAAGTTACATATAAACTCTACATATCTGATGCAAAGTAGGTATTTCACTACACAGTGATTGCTTAAATCCATCAGTAACACCCCGCACCCCAGGAAAACATTAACAACAGATTCCTCCCAGTCCACTCATTCGCCTCCGTCTACCAAAAGACTTCTCCCTCTTGCTACAATCCTTGGTTGCTCTTCTCCTCTCCTGCTGCTCAGCTCTCCTCCTCTCAGTAAATGGATTTCAAGGAACTGCTGCTTCTGGGCCTATGCAGAGACCTTCCCCTCCTCTTCCCTCTGTCCACATCGGATTTGGGAAGGTGAGAAAAGGGAGAAGGCTGGCAGACGGGGTCTCAAATTCAGCCTAATTAGCCGGATATGAAAACAAGAGACACTTAAGGTTTGAAAACTGGAACCTCCACCCAACAGTTGGAGTATGTTCTTCCAAAAACTGCATAAATACTAAACAACATTTTTATTTGAGGAAAAAACACTTTAAGGACTTCAAGTTCCTAGGCCAAGCCATTTTGAAGATCAGATGAACCACAAACAGAAATTTCCAACAGTGAACTTCAGGAATTACCAGAACACCAAAACTTTAGAAGTCTTAGGCTTTTCCAAAATTCCCCAAAAAACTTCTGCCGTTGGAAGATGTGGCATATGAAATTCCAGGGAAATTATTGGGGGGGGGGGGGGGAGAGATTAGGTGTGGGCTGAAAATAAATCAAGCTTATAACTGGAGCCTAAAATCAATCTCCACTACATACGTTAAATTAAAGACATTGTTAAAGAACTGGATGACAGAGCAGTTGTTTTTAAAATGCACTATGATCAAATAAATTGCTAGTACAAAGCAGAAAAAGTTAAAAGACTATTCAGAATGTACAATTTTCTCATCAACTTCAGTCTCACAAAATACAGCCTATTGTCATCACTAAAGCACATACTAAGCCAGCGGTTCTCAAACTGTGGGTCAGGACCCCAAAATGGGTTGCAACTCCGTTTTAAAGGGATCGCCAGGGCTGGTGTTAGACTTGCTGGGGCCTGTGGCCCAAGCCCCATTGCCCGAGGGCTTTGGCTTTTGCCCACCTGCACAGGGTGATGGGACTTGGGCTTTGTGTCCCATCCCTCCCACCCTGGGGGGTGGCAGGACTTGGGCAGGCTCAAGCTTTGGTCCCCCCTCCTGGGATCGTGTTGTAATTTTTGTTGTAAGAAGGGGATCGCGATGCAATGATGTTTGGAAACTGCTGTAAGCTTCTCCTTGATTACCAGCACAAAATGCATGAAAGTAGATTTAAAATATAGCATTAAGACATAATACCACATGGTATAGTGATTCATTAACATATGTCTGGAATGTCTTAATTCCCTGAGACATTAAACAGACCACTAACACATAGCCTATCATGTCTTAATGCTGTAGTATTGCTATTTGAGTTTTAGGAGTCCGAAGTCATTATCATAGAATCATAGGACTGGAAGGGACCTTGAGAGGTCACTTAGTCCAGTCCCCTGCACTCATGGCAGGATTAAATATTATCTAGGTCAGTGGTTCTCAAACCTTTTTCCCCCCCCTCAGACCACTTGAAAATTGCTGAGGGTCTTGGGGACCACTTAATGATCTTTCCAAATGTTGTTTGTACCGTTAGCTAACTATTGTAAAGTGCTTTGGATAAAAGCACTATATAAAAAAATTCTTAATACAAATAAAAGCACATAACTCATATTTTAATATCAATAGTCTTACCTTTTTTTAATACCATGGATGTGCCCTCCCTCCCCAGCAGCCCCCGAGCTGGGGCTGGGAAAGAGGAGGGTCTCCCCCGCTGCTGCAGCTATCGAGCTGGGCTGGGAAGGAAGGGGGGGGGGGGTCTCTCGCCCGCCACAGTAGCCCTGGAAAGTCACCTCTTTCTCTGGCCACTCCAGCACTGCACGTCCCAAATTCCCCCCACCCCCTCTTCTCACCCCACCGCCCCCTTCCATCTACCCCCTATTCCCCCAAGGCCACCACCTCACCGTACATGTGCATCTTCTCCAGGGTCCAGGCACCTAATTAGCAGAGCCACGCCTACACGGCTCCACTAATTAGGTGGGTGGCCCTTCATTCTCTCATGTGTGGCCGCCCAGGTGTGCGCCTTAGAGGGACCACCTGAATGGAGCTCACAGACCACTGGTGGTCCGCAGACCACAGTTTGAGAACCTCTGATCTAGATCATCCCTGACAGGTGTTTGTCTAACCTGCTCCTAAAAATCTCCAATGATGGAAATTCCACAACCTAGGCAATTTATTCCAGTGCTTAACCACCCTGACAGTTAGGAAATTTTTCCTAATGTCCAATCTAAACCACCCTTGCTGCAATTTAAGCCCATTGCTTCTTTTCCTATCCTCAGAGGTTAAGAAGAACAATTCTTCTCCCTCCTCTCTGTAACAACCTTTTATGTACTTGAAAACTGTTATGTCTTCTCTTCTCCAGACTGAAAAAATCGGGTTTATTTAATCTTCCCTCATAAGTCATGTTTTTTAGACCTTTAATCATTTTTGCTGTTCTTCTCTGGACTTTCTCCAATTTGTCCACATCTTTCCTGAAATGTGGTGCCCAGAACTGGACACAATACTCCAGCTGAAGCCTAATCAGTGTGAAGTGGAGCGGAAGAATTACTTCTCATGTCTTGCTTACAACACTCCTGCTAATACATCCCAGAATGATGTTTGCTTTTTTTTGCAACAGTGTTACACTGTTCACTCATATTTAGCTTGTGATCTACTATGACCCCCAGATCCCTTTGAACAATGTAAGTGTTTGATATCTTGGTTCCCTCCTTCCCCCCAGAGAGCTCTCCTAGAATTTGAGCATGGGTAACATGCCCCTCCCTTCATTCCAGGACATCTACTTCCACCACCTCTGCTACTTCCCCTCATGTTGGGAAATATCACTGTGTTGCAGCTAGAGTGTCATACAGCACGTAGGGAGCTTTCCATGAGGGAATGGAAGAGAAGTAAGGGTGTCCGTATTAAGCACCAATCGTCTTCCTTCCCTTTAACACAGTGATACTCAGACCTCAGTGGTTCAGGAGCCAAATTAGCGATCGACATTACCCAAGAGAGCCACAATAGTGTGAATTCATTGTTTTATTTACCATAGTACTATATTTTCATATTTCAACAATATGATGGGGAAATATTTAGTCACATACACACACACACACACACATTCTCACAGCAAAATAACTGACCAAGTATTATTATATCAACTACAATAGGTTAAACAACATAGTAAAAGCCTCCTGATTGGTTAATAATTAAATTGCACGGTGTTTAACATCATGTGCTGCAAAGAGCCGCAGGACACACATTAAAGAGCCACTTGCAGCTCAAGAGCCTCAGTCTGAATATCACTGAGTTAAGAGATCAAATGCCGTAATCATCAATTCACCAGAGACCATTCAGATCTCAAGCCAGTGTTTGCTATTGGCTTCTACTGGTTTATTCCCAACTTACAATAGTAAATGAGATCAGAGTGAGACCTCCAATCCTTCGTTAGCCTGAGAATTGGGGGGGGGGGGGAGGGAAAAGAGTCTTAAGGTCCCTTCAGGATTCTATAATGCCATTTTGTTTTCATTTGTAAAATCTAAGAGATTTGCCTGTTTATCCTGCTGTTAGCAATATAGCACATCAATGGGTATTTTTAGGGGTTTTTGTTTGTTTGTTTTGGTTTTGGTTTGGTTTGGTTTTTAATTGTAGATCTTTCTATTTTTACTGTAGGGTCAGGACTAAGTCAAAAGGTGATAGTTTTTAATAATACTTTTTTAAAAGTTTTGGCTCTCTCTCCATTCCTTGTTATTGTGATAAGTACTTTGCTGCTGCTTGCAAAATGCCAACCATATTGGAAAACCCCTTAAAAATGTTTATTTCCCTGTTTCAGACTTCTGGCCAGATCTCTCTCTCAGGCATTTGAATGGGATGGGGAGGACTGTACATCAACAAATTGCTGTATCCATCATCATCATGAAATATCTAATTAGGAAAAGGCAGTTAACAGAGAATCATCTTTTATATAGCCTAGTGGGCAATGCTGGGCCAGAGTGAGGAAGAAAAAAGCCCCATGACCCCACCATTGAATCATAAATATTAATTAAATGTACCTACCTCACACCCATCCAATCATTTCTTTTCATCAAAGGATTTTTTCTTCTAATGTGGCATAGTTGCAGCCTTAACTATGAAGTTGCTTTTACATGAGAAACATCACTTAACATGTGAAGTGCAACAATGCAAATTTTTTTGTTAGCATGACAAAGTTATAACCAAAGTTACACCATTTACTTTTGGGGTTTTTTGCACTTGGTAATAGTAATCAACCAACCATTTGGGAACAGTAATCAATCAGACAGTTGTCATAGGTCCTATATCTCAGCATGATATATAAGCAATTATCTAATACAAATATGGCCCTAGAGACTATGTCCTGCCTGCGCGGTTTGTAGGATTTTTAATCCTCTTGCGTAGCCTCAGAACAATGTTACACAGCAGCTGATTTCAAGTCTTTATCTGTCCATCCTTAGTTGTCACACAGGAAACAAACTTCCGAGGGAACATGGCCAGGATGAATAGTCTATTAATCTGGGTGCAGCAGCTAGGAGAGAAGCCCCCATGTTGACACATGAAACTTGAGGGAGATTAGTATCAGACAGAGTAACGCAAAAACAGACAATTGTAGGCACACAGTAAGTAGTAACAGGAGCTGAATATAACCCCAGTAACAGAGTATTTGTTTTCCCACTAATAAAAGCTATCCTAAAAAGTTATTTCAGTACAACGATAAATTGACAAATGCATTTTCTGGAAAAACTATCACAGATTAGGATATCAAGTGCCATATAATGGAGCTCTTGCCATCGGAGAACGCTTGGTGCTTTGGCCTCCAGATTAAGTCACCTAGCTATATTTCTGAAGACTCAAGAAGAATCACTATTAGTTAACCATGACCATGGGATCAAAGAATAGCATGCCTGATAATTCCAGAAAGAAAAAAACTGGGAAGTTATGTTCAGACTCCCTACTGTCCTGAATTAATCTGTTTTTTTGACCTAGTAACCTTGGCTATTAGGAATTCACCCTCCAGAAACTGAACCATATTTGGTTTTGTTCCCATGTGCAGGATCTGTATAATTTTACAAAATGTGATTAAGTTAATTTAGAAACCATGAAAGGTACAAGACAGACAGCCACGAAGACTAGCATCCACTGCTATTCTTATAGCAAGGACAAAAACCCACAGGAGTAAAGTTTTTACCATGCTGCCTTAATAATTTACTTCAGTCCTCAGGTGGTGGGGCCATCCTTAAGGGTCAAGTGGTAGTTTGTTCTCCATATCCATTCAACTCTCTTATGGATCTGTCAGAACAGCCTATTGTAGGTAGTGCTCTCTTCACATGGAAGAGGGCTGACCACCATTCCTTTCACACAGCACACTGAACAACAAGTTAGCAACCAAATGTGGTTGCTACCAAGCTGAACAAGGTTTGAATCGGTGAGCTAGAGATGAAAAAGTCTATCTACTATGAATCCCCTTAAATCATCCAGTCTCACACCTTAAATAAACGGCTAACATACCAAACAACAAGCAATGCTGTTTAAATTACCACTCCACCCCCTCCCCGACACACCATCAGTAGTACTTGTTAACATTTTAGTGTGGTTCTGATCTTGTGAATTCTTAAATATATCTGGGCATGGGCAATTAGCTTCGCCTAATTTCCATCATTTGCTGCTCTACTGATTTTGAAACAACTTATCAATAAATCATTCTTCTCCCCCACCCCATGACATATTTTATAGTATGTGTTTCTCACAATAATCATTTTTAAAGCATAGATAAAAGAAAAAAGTGACTTGCTGAGAAAATGTTTAATCCAATGTTTACAGATTTAGTTGACTTTACTATTTCCACAATGACCCATTTCATACACAAAGTACTACATAATGCATCATTTCTAAAATGCTACTGCCCTTCTCCATTTCTAGATATGAAAGTGCATTACAGTATTCCTGAAAATTGCTAATATAAAGTCAGGCACGGTATGAGCACTATAACATTCTTGAGTTTCAGTTCTAACTCACTACTGAGCTGGATATATCATCTATACCAAGTTACACAATGAAATCACCCATGTGAGTTATGTTCTGAAACCAGTCTTATTTCATTCATGACTTCCAAATGAAGGGCCCAATCCATCAGCCCTCTCACAAGAGATTGATATCTCTGGGGCTGTTTCTAGAAGTACTGTAGGACTAATCTCAACATTTGAACCTATAGATAAAAGGGTAATCAACTGCGAGAACTCTGTTTTATTGCATATGATTTTTGAACACTCACTCAAAAGCACTAAGTTATACTATCAAGAGAATAGCATAAATTTTACACTCCTGGATACAACAGTGCAAGATTTAAGGTATTTTATTAAAACCAAAGTTCATAGATTTTAAGGCCAAAAAGGGACCACTATGATTGTGTAATCTAACTTCCATCGTAACACAGGCCTGTAATTCCTGCAGTGTAGGATTGTTCTTTCCTACTACTCAGGTTATAGCTTTCCATTGTAGAAATGCTGAATGTGCTAAATATGTACTTTGCTTTTATTTCTGTAATTGAAAGTTTAAACTAGTTAAGTAGTAAAATGACACGAGTCAAAGGAGAAAAAAAGGGTAGCAATTAAGTAGAGCATATTTATTAAGTATTATTAACAGTAACTATGTTGCCAAGCAGAAGCACTCTCTTTGTAGTTTTTCCAGCCAATCATCTGCCACAAGTCTTATGTTGTTTCCTTTCAGGTTCTGAAACCCTGACTCATGGAAATATCAGAGCTGCACACTTCCTCAAAGTAGCAATCTTATAGGAAGCATTTGTTTAGTCTTACAAGATACATTGTTTTGTTTATGTATGAGAGATTCCTGTAAAAAAAAAATAATTTTCAATGAAGAAAGATGGACAATGTGAAAATACAGTTTCAGTAAAAAGTAGCCAAATAAAATCTGACCTTGAAGGGAAATATTTAGCAAAGGAAATGAATGCCCTTTTATTTCTGTCCATATGCTGCTTTCTTGTAATAATGATTTTATTCTAATCAGGGGGAACCATGAGCAAAAGCAGACAGGCACTAAGTTCTTCCAATGGAGAGGACCACAAAAAAGGAGAATTAGCATAGTGACAGCTCCTCTTTCCCAAAAGCCCTCACCCATAGTGTCTCAAAGGAATCCACCTCATTTTATCTCCTCTTCAATATCTACATGAAATCATCTGTAGAATCAGCTGCACTGCTCATGATATGCCAGCCATGGAAACAGAAGAAAGTCATTCTCCACAGATGCAAACAATTCAATCACAAGAATGTCACAAAGTCCACACAAGATTAAGACCTAAAGAGAGAGCAACTGGCTCAAGCTGAATCAAGACAAGACCAGCATGATCCTCTTCAAAATAGGGAAACATTGTAAAGAACTAAGACATCACACCCCACTTGGCTTGAAGTGGTTCTGTTCATTAAACTCAATCATTGATCCTGGACAATCAGTTGACATTTTGTGCCACTAATGCTTTCTTCCATCTGCAGCTTCCTAGGGAACGCTATTTCTTCCTCCCAGACAAGATCTGCCCATGGTGATTCACAAGCACAAGACCTCGAGTCCATCTCACAAGCCACTTCCATTGCTATTTCAAGGCATTCAGTGTCCTCAGCAGGTCAGGACCCTGTTGTATGTGGCCATTTCTCCATCCATGACATGACAGAAGTGCACCTCTGGGACAATACAGCTCACAAAACCAAGTACTAAGTGATTTTGGTCAAAGAAATTTGGCTTAGAAATGAATTTCCAAAGAAGATTAGAACTGTTCCAGAGTCTGGTCACTTTTAGAGCATTATGACAGAGCTTTTCCCACCATGAACTATATTTTATATATCCAAAAAATGTAAACAATTCCAACCAGGGAAGGGTAAACAGAAGTCCACTTGGATACTAGTGATGGGCACAAAACCTCAAGATAGATAGATATGAAGAGATATCCACTCCTAAAAGCTGATGGAAGTGGATTGTGGCTACTTGCCTCTCATTTCTTCTTTCATGTCTACCTCTAGCTTGTAGATATCTGAAAAAAATTCCAAGCGCTCATGAAGACTGAATGCAATACAAGTACTATGTATTATTTCTTCTGGGTGCACATAAAGACCATTTGTTCCACCTTTGAGATGGAAAGTCAGAACTCTAAAGCATCTTGGCAAAATTATGCAGGTCACAACCACTTCACAAGACCTACTAAACAGAACTGAGACAACATCAACATGCCAATTTTTTCCAGTCAGTTCAGAAACGGCAACTATCCTGCCACCTCTGTTTTGCTGACATGACTTTCACCTCTGTGAGAACATACTGAAGACCTAGAAGTGTTTAACATTTCAACAAAACTTGTTATATAAGTATTTCTTCAAGAACTCTTGCCATGAATGTTGGATTAATATAATTTGAAATACATTACTACTACTAAATGACAGAATGAACAAATTGGCTCCTGTAAACATTTACCATTGCCCTCTACTGGATTAAAAAGTCAAATCTCATGTGCATACCAATCCACTCTGCTACCTGAACTATTGGAGTTACTCCTACCACATCAGATAGAAGATATTTATTTTAGGAACAAAAGGTTAGGCATTCTAGTGTCAATGACACATACTACAGTGAGAAAACTGTATCTAACTATACATAAGTGGCCATGAATCACTACTCTAGTATTAACAATGAGGAGTCCTTGTGGCACCTTAGAGACAAGGACTCCTCGTTGGTTTTGCTGATACAGACTAACATGGCTACCACTCTGAAACCTACTCTAGTATTGAGTATCAATCAAAAATTACTCTAATAAGGGTTCAGATATTAAATTCTGAAATGGGAATAACTTTAGCAGATGCTTTGGTCAGATTAATCTCAAACCTTTTGCTGTTGTTGCTAAATTATATCTTCTCTGTCACTCAGACATATTTCAATTATGTCAGTCAATTAGTTATGACACCATCACATTACTCCCTTCAGTGAATGCCAGTCAATGCTATACTACTCGCAGTGGTTTTTCTTACATGCAAAATGGTAGATAGAAATTCTTCTGTTACTACTACTTCTTTAGTTACAACATATTGCTATTCCATGAATTCCTCCTTTAATATACCTACCACAACAAGACATTAAACGTGATTTTTTTTCTCCTTCAAGGGAACTTGAAAGCCAGTCTCACCCTGCCATACTATATAGACCCATTCATAAGCTTTTCTGGATGGATTCACATACAACTTTTTATTTCAGTGGTGCCAAATTTTGTATTTTAAGCTACTGCGTAACTGGATTAATGAGGGAAGGATCCTAACAGCAAGGTAACATGTTGACATCTCCTTGAAATACCATTTTGTTACCTGAGTAATGAGATTTACTCTCTAACTTGTTTTACTTTATCTTGCATTACAGTTGGTAGGCATGAAGTTGCTTTTAGGAGTATCAACATGTCAACAGTGGTTTTCAAAAGCACAAAAAGTAACTAAGCATCTAACTCTGTTAGCCCTCAGTGGGAGTTAGGCACTTTAGCTTCCTTTCCAACTCCCAACTGCTCCAAATAGCAGAGAAAAAAGCAAAACAAAAAGTGTTCCCCTTCAAAATGAAGTGGTTTATTCTGTTAAGGAAACAAGGGATTTCCCAACAGCCCTGCACACTCAAAACACTACCAGAGAGAGTTTTAATCTACAACACAGTGACATCTGTCGCTTACTTTCTAATAATGTGGTCTAGAAATCACTCAGCAGCTAAAATAGTAATGCATCTCTAAAACAAAGTGAGCTACCTTCTGCAACAGCACATAGCAATAGCTTAGTTTCCACAATACATGAGACTGTAGCAATATTAGATGCATGACAATCTTATTAAAGTTGAACCTACTGCTAGTCATTTTATGCCCTTCTATTTCTCCACATCAGTTTTAGCAAACGATGCACAAAACTGATCATAGAATATCAGGGTTGGAAAGGACCTCAGGAGGTCATCTAGTTCAACCCCCTGCTCAAAGCAGGACCAATGATGACTGGCTGTTAGTCTTCAAACCGTTCTTCATACCTCTTCAGTGTAATTTAACAAAAATCAAGTCCTGGGGCTCACGCAGATAATGCCCCAGGTTGTTCTTCCATCGTATTATATAATCTGTCACCAATACTAGTGGGACTAGGAATCTAAAAGAACAGAGATTTGCATCCTCCATGTCCAATGCACTTACACGCGAGGGGTGGGGAAGAGCGCGTTTGAAAGACAAGTCCAAGGATAGGCTGTTTTGTTTAGTTTCTAACTGTAACTGACAAAGATGCTGCTGCTGCAGCTGGTCAGTTTCTAGTCGGGCTGTTGTTGCACGATTTTAAGGAACAACCCAACCCATTTCAGGCAGGACAGACCCCTAGTGTCCTTCTCAGCATCCATCGCCCCTCTGAGGCGGAGCCTTTGCGAAGAAACTTCAGAAGGGACAAGAAGCAGCCAGGGCAGCTGCTGGGCAGGCTGAAGAGCGCTCTATATGCAGAGCCGTCCCGGCTAGGAGGGATGAGGCAGCGCAGCTGCTGTAAAAGGCAACGGGATCCCACAGTGCCTAGCTAGGCGGCTGCTGCCTCCTCAGCACTCGCTTTAGAAGGAGGGAGGCAGGCGGGCGGGCTGCGGGGCTGGGGCAGAGGAGCCTCAATGCACTGTAGCTCCCAGTGCAAGAAGGTACCTGCACTTAAGCTGCAGACCCGAGGCCCCAGAGCCCACGCCAAGGCTGCAAAGAGCCCCCCTCGCGCCCTTTGTTGGCGGCCGGGGACGCTCCCTTCTACTCTTACCTATTTTAATCCTGACGCTCTGAAAAACCCGGAGCCCCTCTTCCTCCACCGCCATGGTGCCGCCGAGCCTGGCTCCCAGCAACGCTCAAGCTCCTCCACCGCGGAGACGCACAGACAGGGAGAAGGAAGAGAGGGAGGGCAGCGCCTGCCGCGGTGGGTCGGAGGCTGGCTGTGCGGCTCCGGCGGGCGAGCACACTGCGCAGCCCCCGCCTGCTGCTGCTGCTGGCTCGGCTCGCAGAGACCAGCGCCGCCCCCGCAGCCGCCGCCCCATTGGCCAGCAGAGCGCCCGGCCGCGCCGCTCATTGGGCTGCTCGGCCAGGCCGCTCCCTCTTGGGAGAGAACGAGAGACAGCGAGAGTGTTACAGCCCCGAACAGCTGGCGAGTGGGGCCGGGGCCGGGGCCGCCTGGGCTAGGAGAAGGGCCCCGCTACCTGCCGCCACGATCTCGGCCCTTAGCAAGGTGGGCGTAGCACACCAGCTGTGAAAGGGACCCACAGGTGTGAGGGGGACTGGACAGCTCGGGAGGGCATCCAAAGTTTGTTACTCTTCCCAAGTGCACGCCAGGTAGGAATCTCCCCACTGGGTCTGACCCAGGGTCCATCTAACACAGGATCCTCCCTCTCATGGTACCCAGTACGACATGCTACAGAGCAGTTGTTCTCAACCTTCATCCCCTGCTACAATAAAAGAAAGCATTCAGGATCTCTCCCCCATCTAGCCATAAAGAAAGTCAGGGTGATCTGACCGTGAAACCCCTCCACGGCCTGTTCACAGATCCCAGATTAAAACCCAGCCTTCAAACAAAGGCGGAGGAACCCCCCATCCTATCTCGTTAACCCGATCAGTCAGAGTAACGCCCACCTGCAAACTACCAGACATTGTTTCTTTGCTCAATTTGGTCCTCAGCATATCCCACCCTGCCTGACCACATGGGTACAGCAGGAAGCTCCGCTTTAATGCTCGCATGCTCATGTGTGAAACCAGACCAAGAAACACAACCCACATCAGTGCTCGACGCTAAGCGTTGGGCTTCATAAAGCCAACAGCTGGCTGCCGCATCTCCCCCACATTTGGAGAAAGAAGTATAAATGATTTAATAGAAAAGTTTCTAGTCCTTTTCTGTGCAAATGTGGGCTTTCAAAGTATAAACTAATCGCCACAGCTGAAGGGAACAACTCAACCAGCTGGGTCCCACTTCTGTAGCAGCAGCCTGGAGCAACCTAAAGATTACACACACACACTCAATGTAAAATGAATGAGTTCAATTTAGGATGAATCGCAAAAAAAAAAAAAAAAAAAAAAATCCTTTCACTAACCCTCCAAGAACCTTATGCTATCTCTGTGCAGAGTGGTGTGATCTTGGTGGATAGGAGTCAGCTACATTTGACAAGGGCAGCAAAATGCTCTTGTGTAGGCCTTCTCCCAAAATGCCAAAGCTGGCTCTGTTGATGCTAAGCTCCTCATTCTTGCCATGTGCTTTAGAAGTGAGAAAAAAGGAGGCAGGGAAGAAAAAAAACTGGTGAAGGAAGAGAGCCTGAGCACACAAAGAAGCTAGTGGATAGGTGGGAGACTACAGAAGAAAGCAGGAGAAAAATCCCAGACAGTCATTCTCACTTGAGGCAGGAAGCTTGTGGAGGAGGAGGAACAATAGTTCAAACAGGCTGTGAAGAACTTGGTGAATCAGTCCCATCAAGTGCTTGAGGTGATTCTGGACAAAGCTATTCATTTTCTTGTTTTTTAAAAATATGTATTAGAGGTCAATATTTTTAAATGGTAAGTGGAAACAATCAGGGGCTGTAATAGGAGTAGAGGGCAAGGTAAGAGGAAAAAAATCTCTCAGGCTTTTCAATTTTGCACTATAAGCAGGTATGATGCAGATTCCAAAAGGAAATTGACAAGTCCAGTCCCCTGCCATGCGGGCAGGGGACTGGACTCGATGACCTCTCGAGGTCCCTTCCAGTCCTAGAATCTATGAATCTATGAAATAAGTTCAGAGACCTTTGCATGGTTATTTATTAGCAATAGGGGAAATTCCTTCTATACCCCAGTAAAAGGTACTATAGAAAAAACCAAGTTAAAGAAACCTGTTTCCTTGCTGTATACATTAAATACTATTCCAGCCTCAAAGAATGTATTGTACCTCTCCCTCTCTTTCTTTCTTTCTGTGGTTGGCATAATACTACTTGCTAAATATATTATGACACTATTTGCCTCACTTCACAGCTTTGATACATCTCCCACCTCTAGGAATTTCACAGAATAAAAAATCACCTTTGCAGGCCTAGTCCTTAAGTCTTGTTTAGAATGCTAATTCTTGTGATGAAAAAATGAGTTGTTTTGGACTCACTCCTCTAGTATTTCCTGTGTTTCTCTGTTGTGCCAGAAAGGGCCAGAGGTGGCAGTAGTGCCACTACAGTACAATTCATATATGCTTTTTTTTTTTGCTTAGCATTACTCTGCTCTTACACAGAGTTATGGGGCCAGATTCTGCTGTCATTTTCATCCACTCAACCCCATTGAAGTGAAATGAGTTACATAGGATAACTGCGGGAATGACTTGGCCCTGAGCTTTTGTGGCTCTCTGTGCCACAACAAGTTTGTACCCACCTGTGGTCTTCTGTGAAATACAGAGAAAAGAAAAGCTACTTGCAGTTATTAGTGGTCAAAATACTCAATACCATCACCTATTTGCCAGTTATACTAGCTCCCACTACAGCTGGAATGCACAGTCAGCAAACTATTAAAAATTGGAGGGAAACAAACAGGCCTCCTTTATCCTCTGCCACACCACAGGAGTTTGGGGGCTGCTTGAGCCTTACATTGAACGGTCTGCTTGGTATATTGCAAAGACATTTCCCCTTCCAAAGTGCTATCCATACTTGATGTTCTGTAGTCAGAACATAAGCATTACAAACATGCATGCAGAAATCCCACTTTTTTCCAAAACAATATTTTAAAAAAATTAATATTCTTAATGTTGTTAACTATACTACTCCACCCCTATTTAAGGTTATTATCTAACTGTGATGAGTGTCTATACTTCTACTGGGGCCTTCTGCATCCCAAAGAATCCAGGAGTTTCCAAACCACACAGCCTGCTAAAAGCCATGGACATTGGCTCTACAGCAGGCAGAGCTGTTCATAAAAATAATCAGCCTGCTGCCGAGAACGCAATATGATCAACTAACCCCTGTATAATCAGACATATCCCCCAGCCTTCTCCAACATTAAGGGTCCAAAGCCACCCTCTTCCTGGATTTGATTTTGTTACCATATACATTAACAATAAGATAACTAAGTTCAGCTCAAATCTTCTCTGAAACATTGTCTGTCCTTAGGGTTCCACTCTCCAGCCAGCTCAGCCCACCCTGTAGCTACCTTTTTAAAATTCTTTAGACAGTCACTACTTCTCCTACCTCCTTCATTTCCAGGTGGGGTAACAAGCTACTTGACAACAGCGGCTGTGTCTTTTCTGTAAAAGCATACCTTTTTTACACCCAGAGCTAGCTCAAATTAGCGCTCTATGTAAAATCCAATTGGAGACATGGCACTGTAGTTTTTCCTCATTGTAGTTCAGGGGTCAGCAACCTTTCGGAAGTGGTGTGCCGAGTCTTCATTTATTCACTCTGATTTAAGGTTTCACGTGCCAGTAATACATTTTAACGTTTTTAGAAGGTCTCTCTCTATAAGTCTATAATATATAACTAAACTATTGTTGTATGTAAAATAAATAAGGCTTTTAAAATGTTTAAGAAGCTTCATTTAAAATTAAATTAAAATGCAGAGCCGCCCCGAACCGGTGGCCAGGACCCAGGCAGTGTGAGTGCCACTGAAAATTGGCTCACGTGCCGCCTTTGGCACGTGTGCCATAGGTTGCCTACCCCTGTTGTAGTTAGTCAAGGTCAGCCCCACTAGGAGTACAGGGTGACCTCAGCTAACTGCACTGAGTCTGGTTTCCACTAGGATTTTACATCAGAAGAGCCATCTCAAGCTATCTATCTCAGTGTAAAAAACAGTGTTTTTTTTGCAGTTAAGTCTCAGTGAGTCATCAGAACTCACTTAACATTTCCAAGAGGATCAGTGTAACTGCTAACAGGGTGAGTGTTTTGGGCAAATACTGCCAGCCTGTTACACTCTGCCAAAAATTAATCCCTAGCCAAAACAACAGAACAAAAAATAATGCTCAGGAGATGAAGTTACTGTTTAGAGGGAGGGACAACACATGCAGTCCCTCTACAGTGAATTTATCCTCAATGCTCTTGTGAGGTAGTGAAGTATTTATCCCCGTGTTTATAATGCTAAAAGGAGATTATTCAGACATATTAAGGCCCATATCCACAAAGGGGCTTTTGCGTGGCAACACTGTCAAAATGCCTAACTTTAGAAAATCAGAAAACAACACTGCAATCCACAAAGTCTGAGTTAGGTGCCTAGGCTTCCTGTGCAATGCATGGGGAAAGATAGGCACCTGGGAATGGGATTGACAAAAGCCAGGACACTAGGTGGCTGCCCCACCTAAACTAGTCATTGGGAGATGCCAACAAGAGGGGTGTGTCCTAAACCCCACTGCCTCAGGGAGTTGGGCTCCTAAGTCTGATCTGCAGACAAGTGCCTATCTCAGCCAGTGATCCCCAAACAGGAACCCCTCTCCTGGAATCATGTGGCCTATGATGTTTCTCATGAGAATGAGTTAGACACCTGCCTCACTCCACACAAAATGAGAGAAGGTGGTGCTGGTGCCATCTTAGAACTTTTAGCTAGGCTTGGCGGGATTTGCTTTTAATCAGAAACTGTTGATATATGTTGATTTTAGTGTGTCTGCTGAAATTGATAGAGGGAAAGGTATCAGCTGGTAACGGTCAGCTTGTCTGCAGGGATCAGGTGTCACTGGCTCTGAGGCAGCACAGAGAGCCCCCTGCAGACCCACTGTCATGGGAGTGAGCCAGTGGGTCCGTGACAGCGGAGCTGCAGAAGGCTCCCTGCACTGCCTCAGGGCTGGTGCCACCTGATCCCTGCAGGCACAAGGTGCAGGGAAAGCTGTGGTCCTGGCCCAGCAGAGCAGAGACCCCTGTCCAGGCTGCAAAAAGGAGGGGGAGTAGTGCGGCAGCGGCAGGAACTATTCAGCTTCAAGGTGGCCTCCCTCTCAGTCAGACTTCTCCTCCTCCTAGCCCTGGCCAGGAGTCTGTGTTCTGCTGGGCCAGAACCACAGCCTTCCCCACAGCTTGTGCTTGCAGGGATCAGGAGTCACTGACCCTGCGGTCATGCAGGGAGCCCTCTTCAGCTCACTGTAACAATCCTGCTTGCTCACTCACTAGCCAGGAGCGTGGGAGCTGTTCCCGGGCAGGAACTGCTAAAGCAGAGGTGGCATCCCACATAGCCTGACTGGGGGGCTCTGCTCTGTTGGGCCAGGATGACCATAGCCTCCCCTGTACCTTGTGCCCTGGTGTCTTGGGAGCCCCTGCAGCCTCGCTGTCAGTACTGTCCTCACCCCAACCCCATTCCCCTCCCCTGGAAAAATAAAAATAAATAGAAAAAAAAATCTTTAAAATAATAAAAACTATAAAAGCTGACTAAATTATAAAAAAATAAAAAGTGAATTCTGCCAAGCCGCCTTAGTTTAGGGAGTTAGAGCAGTCACCTGGGGTATGGAAGACCTGCCTGAGGGGGAAAGAATTTGAACAGGGGCTTCCCAGCTCTCAGGAGAGTGCTTTAACCTCTGAGCTATGGGATACTCTGACGTGGGGCTCCCTCAGTCTCTCCTGTTCAAGCTGTTCCTCTGTGTCTAAATAGCTGAAGAGTCATTAGAGCAGGGGGACTGGATCCTGGTCTCCCATCTCCCAGTTGGGTACCCTAAATGTCAAGCTAGAGTGTCATTCTCTCTCTGGCCCAGTGTTGTGAAGCTGTCTATCTTCCTCCAGTTAGTGGATCGCACTGAGGCATAAATAAGAGATAGGCATCCAGCCGCCTAGAGTGAGGGAGCAGTGTACATGCCCAGAGGCAGAAACACAGGAACAGAGAGAAATTTTACAGCAAACCATAGATGCGGGTCCTGGGGGCGCTGCTACACCCCCTGGCTTGAAGTGGTTTCCACCATATACAGGGTTTACAGTTTGGTTCAGTGGCTCTCAGCACCCCCAGTATACAAACTGTTCCAGTACCGCTACAGCAAACATTTAGAATAGATGCTGAGTGAGCTAAGGCATCTATAGGATTAGCCAGCAGTCAGTTTTGAGGATTGCAGTGGTGCCTAAAATGGGGGCTTCAGCACCTAAGTACCTTTGTGGATCTGGGCATAGGTGACTTGCCCAAGCTCACTGGAAGTCTGTAGCACAACTAGCATTTGAACCCAGATCTCTTAAATCTAAATCCAGTGGCCCAGCTACCAGAAGAAGAAATTGTCAACAGATTTATAGAGTCCATTAATAATAGTTGTAAGACGACAGGTTGGACAAAAAGCATTTTAATGACTTTTCAGCATTTAAGAGAAACTATCACCTTCTTACATTCTGATTCATGAAGATTTCACGGTTCATCACACCAAATCTACCAATTGCCATTATTTGTGGCTTGTGTAGTCTGGTTTGCTGTTGCCCAGCCACTCCTTGTAGTTTTCCATTCCATTTGATCTGTTCCCTTGACAACACTCCAGTGTATCGTATCAGTCTGTTCACAACATTATCTCCACTTTTTCTTGATGGTTAACTAAAATATTTCATCTTTAATATCTGGCCTTCCCCATAACAGGCACCACGCCCCATTGTTTTCATTTCCATTTGTTGGTCATTCTCTGTTTCCATTAGATGAAATCATAGTGTGATAGAAAGCAAAGTATTTTGCTTACAAGACAGTATTTCTGGATCAGTGGAAGGAACAGGGAATAAAAGAATGTGGAGCTTCTAGGGCACCAGTTAAAAGCTAACAAGTTTGTAGTGACCATGTCACAGGCCCTGGCACCCCATGGCATCACACTGTCAGCATTCTCTGCCACAATTTCCATCCTCAATGTGGGTCTCCTCAGCTCTTCACACACCAGTCTGTGCTGGAGATATGGCTTAGCCCTCCAGCCAAGTCATAAACCAAACTTAACCCCTTCTGGGGTAGCAAAAGTGCCCCCTAAGAAGTCCCAGACAAAAAAGGTTCCTCTCCCCTTTGGAATTTCTCTTCAGCCCACCCTCAGGGGCTGAGAACAAAGCCTATTCTGAGTCTTTGCCCTGCTCTGACATAATGCTATGGGGACCCAGGCTGGTTCCCCTGGAGTACACTTATTAGACCCGGATTCAGGACCTTCCACAAGAGCCTGGCTACTCCCTATGTTTCCAACTTCCAGACTGCTCTCTCAGTCCTTTTATAAAGCTCAGGTGACCATTAAGATATCACTGACCCTCCTTAGTCCCACCCCGGAGGCTAGCAAGCAGCTAATTAATTATGGCACAGATGTGGCTGGCTCCATCTGCCCTTAAAGGGCCACTTGCCCTGTGACAGTGCAAAAGTTACTGTCTTCCATCTATTCAGTGACCTATGTGACAAGAGCTTAGGTGCTCAGTCCAGTTCTTTGTGATGAATGTCCATGTCACACAAAACAACTCAACAACTGGAACAAACAGCCTCCCTTCTTGATGGTCTCAGCTGACTGTCCAGGGTCTGGACAGATACAGGGACTGATCTTTGCACAAAATATACCTGATTGTGACAGACCTCAATTGTTTTTTCTTCTGAGAATCAAGGAGAATTGGGGGATAGTGCAGTCCATCTCAGTACTGAGCAGTACTTTGAGCAGCTGGTCATGGAGAGGGAAATCAGTGAAGGCTATAAATAAATATCATACATGGACATTCTGTGAATGGGATAGAGATAAGATGGAGAGGAAAGTCCTGTGGTCCCACCTTAACTCACCAATTTTCTTCTACATTGTTATCTTCAGATTATAACAGCTTCCCAAACTAGGAAGGTAGGTGAGAATTTAAGTAAAGATCTCTAAGGCCTTCCTTTCCTCCTCCTCTCAGTGCCCAAACTCAAATATAAATTTAAATGGGTTATAAATACATTGTAAAAACCACCCAAACAAAGTACGTAAGTTGCTCTTTTAAGGTCTCCATTGTTGAGCTGTAAAAGTGAACTGCGGTGATCTATTGCATATATACAGATAGCAGATATTAGCAGTCTGAGCAAAAAATCCAGGCAAAGTGGAATGCTACTTTTTGGATGTGGGTATCTCTGTTAATGACAATATATTTCAGTGCTTCTCTTCATTGAAAACATATGGGTTTCTATATCAGCTCTGCAGAGGATTCTTGGGTCTAAATTAGACTACGCAGAAGGTCATTTTCTGTGACTCATTTGTGCCAGGCAAGGAAATCACTTTCTTTCAATGATCTAGATGATAGCTTTCTCTTGGGAGGAAACAGAATTATGAAATGTTCTAATCTACTTTAACATATTCTAAGAAGCTAACAAAACAAGTAGCTACTAGGTGCTGGGTACCACAAAATTGCTATTATATATTTACTCATCCTGAATATTTTTGTAGATCCTTCTCATCACTAGTAAAAGAGAAGTTCCTACCAAGTCACTTCATTTTACACAATAATAAAAAAAGAATTAAATACAAAATAGTACATCACTTGGATAAGTGTATAAATTGACAGTGGCAACCAATGTGTTTTCTGCTATGGAAGTTATGTCTTTCTACGTTACATTGTTCTTTGGAAAAGTTAATAAAGAAGTAAAATGACTGATAGTAATAATACATTAGGATTTGTCAAAAAAGCTGTTGATTAGATAAGTCCCTCATGGCAATAAGAGACTATTAAGGGAAATCATTATTATAGTGTGGTATCTTGAGAGAGGCATGGTCAAGTGACTTGAAAATATAACTGGGAATAGGAACTTCTGAGTTTTACTCCCATGTTTCACAAACTTGTTCTGAGGCCTTGAACAATTTGTTTAACTTCTCTGCCTCTCTTCTCATCTGTAAAATGGAAGTAATATTTATCTACCTGAGAGGTAGTTTGTGAAGGCTAAGTAGATGTCTGTAAAGTGCTTTGAACATGAAAAGTGCTTACAATATAAAGGTCAAGGCTTAAAGATAGATTTAGGAACCTACCATTAGGCACCTAGGTTTGAAAAGTTTTGCTTAAATATTATTATTGATGCTGCATTGCAATGTTTGCCTTTTAACATTGCATCAACATACAATTGAATTGGGTTATAGCAACAAAATATGACACAAAAGTGCAATACAATATCAGGATGCTACTTTGACACTCTCTATAACTCCATTTCCTGATGCAGTGACTCTGCAGCTCTTTGCCATTGAGACTCACTTCATCAAAGGATTAGACAATTGACACACATCGATCCCTTGGAAAAGAGTCATCTGTTCTTTGCAAACAGCTCTCATCTCAGACCCGACAAACTTGTTACATCAAATACAAATACCCTGTAAGCAATGTCCTTAAAAAATAACATGTAAGGTCTCTATTGAAAGCTTGCAACTTAATGATGTCCATAACCATGGTATGATGTGCATACAGATAATATTTAAGGGATAAAGTAACTTGAAGTTTATGCCCTTATAGTCTTAAGGTTAAAAGGAGTCACCAGGGAGTGATATTACTCACTGATGGCCTATTCATGCCGGAGAGAGTTGCCGCCCCTCCCTGGTTAGCCAGTGATGTAATGCAAGGCTCAATTGTCTACCTTTGCCCCATCACAGAACTGTCAATGGAAAAGCATCAAAGACTAATGCAAACAAACAACCCACTTGGAGGTAAAAAAAGGAACATTACAACAGGGGATCACTCTGTTTATGAATGAAGTCAAACAACTGTTTCAGTATAACACAGAGTGGGGAAAGGCATTCTGTATCCATTCACTGAGGAGACATTTTGTTGGGCAGGGGTGTTTTTAATGAAAGATTGGATCCTGGTTCCTGTGAAGCCAGCAAACTCTGCAACAGGCTGAAGTTTGGAGGGAAAACCTACTCTATTAATAAGTGTAGGCCCTAGTTTGCATTTTATGATTTTGTTTTGTATTGTAACCATTTGTTTCCATCACTCTCTCTTGTTCCTAGTGGCATCTCTATTCTTCCTTAAATAAATCTTTTATTACAAGTTCTGTGTTCCACAGGAGTGGTGGTTTAAGGATAAGCTGGTAAACTGGGGTGCACTGCTCCTTTGCTGAGCAGAGGACCTGGGATTTCCATAAACAATCAGCATCAGAGGCTGGATATCACAGGGGAATCCTTCAGGAGTGCACCGACTCAGGGACAGGGTGCACCACTTGTTAACTTGCCAGGCGGCCAGCACATCCCTCAGTCCGCACCGCTTCCCGCAGCCTCCATTGGCCTGGAGCTGCGAACCGCGGCCAGTGGGAGCCGCGATCGGCCGAACCTGCAGACGCGGCAGGTAAACAAACCGGCCCGGCCTGCCAGGGGCTTTCCCTGAACAAGCGGCGGACCGGCTTTGAGAACCACTGGCCTGGAGGACAGTGGCTGAAAGCTTCCTAATACCACCAGCCTAACACCCAGTTACCACTGGTAAGACTCCTTCTCACTGGAGGCAGGCAGTAACAAGGTGGCTCACAGTCCTAGGTGCCCTGAGAACCATCACAGCAATATAATGACAGATATTGCTGGAAGAGTGTAAAGTAATGACTTGACTGATGGGATCTGAACTTGCAGGATCTTCTGAAGAAAAGACTTAGACCCCAATTCTGCAAGCACTTATGCATATGCTTAACTTTAATTTGCCCTGCTGACTTCACTGGGACTATTCACAGTAAAATTAAGCACATGCATAAATGCTTTGCAGGATCAGAGCCTTTGGAATATATTGTTCAAGGTGGTAAAAACTGACAATTCATTAAAGAATAGATGTCTACAATTGAGGGGAAAAACCAAACAGTGCTTGTTTACATTAAAATACACATAAAACAATGCCCCAAATCATGTAATATCAAATGACAGATAGTCCACAAGTTTCTTTTGTAATGTGTTCAGCTACAGTTGTCTGCCCTTAAAAAAGACAGAGCAGAAATTGAAAAGTTGTTGTGCAGGGCAATGAAGATATAATTCTCTATGTGGGATGCACATATGATGAGAGATTGTAAAAGCTTGCTTGGAAAGAAGAAGTCCTAGAGAGAACCTGACTGAGGTAGCTGACATGATGAAGCATGTAGTGAATATTGCTCAGTGCCTCCTTTGTATCCTGTCCCGTAATGTGAGAACAAAGGGAACACTCAATGATATTAAGAGGGCAATAGATTTGGAACAAATATAAGGAAATAATACTTTAATTGGAAATCAGTGCCTGGATTGATAATTGAGTCAAATGTGGAATGATTTTAAAATGAGCTGGATAATTTTATGAGCACTAATAACATCTGTAGCTCTAATTTGCAAGCTAAGGCTAGGTCTACACTACGGGGGGGGGGGGGGGGGGGGGTTTGACCTAAGATACGCAACTTCAGCTACGTGAATAGCGTAGCTGAAGTTGCGTATTTTAGGTCGACTTACCTGGCTGTGAGGACGGCGGCGAGTCGACCGCTGCCGCGCCGCCGTCGACTCCGCTTCCGCCTCTTGCCGCGGTGGATTTCCGGAGTCGACGGAAGAGCCATCGGGGATCGATTTTATCGCGTCTTCACTAGACACGATAAGTCGATCCCCAATAGATCGATTGCTACCCGCCGATTCGGCGGGTAGTGAAGATGTGCCCTTAGATAATAGGAGTAGTCAAATCTTATGCTTCAGGCCATAAACTCATCATCTGTAGGGGTCAGGAAAGAGTCTCCAATTCCCACACCTAATCTCCATGTGCAATTTCACACAATTGGCTACACACATTGTGAATTGAAGTCATTCATTCATACAGAATGCATAAAGGTGCTCATCCTGAGTGCTGAGTGTTTTTACATAGTGTCCACAAGAATATAAAAATGGACTGTTCATCCCACCAACAAACCCAGAAAATGAGATCCCTACATTGCAGACAGTAATTAAGCACCTCCAAACTTCATCCCACCCCCTCTCTAAATGGCTGGGAAAATAGATGGATTTTGCAGCATGCCTAAAAAGGTCATTTATTTGGGCTATTTTAGACCAAAAGGGGGGAGTGAATTTAAAAGCTGGCAATCCTCCTGAAGAAAACTCTGACAGCAGCTCCCTTATGTTTTTCCTGGAGGGACTCCAACTTGTGTGATTCCAATGCACACAATTGCAGCAGTATGGTACGGTGAGAGATAGGTTTCTCTCTGGTAAATAGGCTCCCAACCATTCTGTACTGGGGGTTGCTTTCTTTAGAAAAGCATCAGTTGCTTACCACACCTAGAGGCAGGATAACAGACTGCATGGATGAATCATGTTATCCAGGGTTTATCACTATCCATTGAGAATCATTTATATGGTATTTTTAATTTGCCCGGTACTTCATAAACAGTAAAACATATTTCTTACATCAAAGAATGTACTATCTTAATGTTTGTCTACACGGCCCCACAATGTGGACTATGGTGGTGTGAAGTGCAGTGTGCGTTAGTGTTAGTTAGTAGTGCTGTAACTCCCTTGTGTGGATTCTGCGGTTGCGAACGAAAAAGGTACCTAGTTCATGTTAACTTAGTCCTGTTTGAAGAGGACTGTGTTAATGCGATTTGTCTTGAAAGACAAGACAAACACAAGACAACAGTTAATGAAAGAGAGAACAAGCAGAGGTTATTGGTGATGGGCGAGACTGACGTATTCCTAGCAGGATGTAGGTTTTATGGAGGGATTTGAAGGATGAAGGGAAAAGGATTGGGGGTTCAGGTTTAGGGGACAGTATGGCAAAAAGGTGCAAAGCCAAAACAAAGGAAGCAGTAAGGAGGAGCATTGGGAGAAGCATAGGGAGCCAGTGTGTGTGGTGCGGGATGGAAGAAATTAAAGATGGGGATAGGGATGAGATTATGTACAATGCTGAAGGTTAGGAGCTTGAATGTGATATTATAAGAGATGAGTTAATGGATTCAGAGAGAGAGAGAGATTGTACAGTTAGAGCATTTTGAACACATTGACCGTTGAGAAGAGGCAAGGTCAGAAAGGAGAGTTAAAGTAATCAAGGTGAGAGGTGACCAAGGCATGGAAAAGGGATTTACCAATAATGACAATGAGGAAAGGGCAGCTTTTGGCGATAATAAAGAAAAAATGACAAGATTTAATGGGAGAAGCCTAGATATCATTGTGATGAGCATGATAGAAATGCACAGATAGGCCAGATCAGATAGATGGATTAGAAGAGAGGAAAGAACAGTTGAAAACTGCACTGCAGTTGGAAGCCTTACTAGTTAAACTGGTAAAGTATTGTCTCCTGGCTCATATCTGCACTGATGTCAATAACCTTTGCTCTCCCATTAAGGAACAAACCTCTCTGTCTTTCCAAAGAAAGATTATACTTACTATAATTATACTATGATCTTACTGGAGATAATAGCAGCAATAACCATGTACAATATGAAAAACAGTGAATTTTACTATAGCATAATAAGTATATACTGCTATATCCATCCCAGTCTCTCCCTCATTAGCCTTTTGAGTAATGGGTATAATTAGGCATAACCATAGGAAAAAATTGGAGAAAGCTGAAATTCCTAGTGCCATTCATATTGTTCTTTAATACAGGATATTACTATTTATAATAAATAGGTGGTCATGAAAACCATCATAAAATTACTTGTATTTCACAAATGACATATATAAGCAACCATTATCTAAATGGTCTTCATATCCTACAGCTTGTATGTCACTAATTCAGCTGCAGTCTGCCCATTCATTCTTAGCTGGTGCTACTTTGACATCACAGGCTTTCACCCTCCTCTCATATAGCTGGAGTACCATTTCTGGAGATAGTAGAGAGCACACGCGGTGTAACTCCTTCCACACAATAGCAACAGGGAAAGGGAGGAACCCTAAACACAGTGGAAACTCACTGAGCAGAATGCAGGGGAAGGCTGCACAAACCAGAGAGCACAATCTCAAAGGCTCCCCCCAAACACCCATAAGACAAAACCCCACTGTCTCAAAATCACTTCCTAACTTCATGGCATAAACAAAATAAGTGATGGATGGTATAAAGTTTATATTGACTTAATTGGGAAGGCCTGCATAACTCATTCATAACTCCACCACTATGAGTAACACAGCCATCCCACACATGTGACAATAAATATTTTATGGAACCTTTCATGCAATCATGAATTTTCTATGGGACAGATCCTGCAGACTTTTACCTGACCAAAAACCCCACTGAAATCAATGTCTGAGGGTTAGGTTGGGAACCCATTACTCTCCTTGGTGAGTAATTTACCACCGAATTCCCTACGGTTACTCATGTGAGTAACTGCTCACTAATGAGGGTAAAGAGATCACAACGTGGCTCTCAGAAAGGACTGTTAATCTGGGCTTCATGGGCCAGATTCTGTCATTCTTATTCATGTTGAAAAATACCTTTCTCTGACAGTAGTACCACTGAAGTCAGTGGGACAACTCATGGAGTAAGGTACTACTCAACAAAAGTAAATGTGATAGAATCTGGCCCCATATTTTTAACATTTAATTATTTAAGTCAGAGCCCATATTGCTTATTTTTCAGACACTGCTGTGCAATGAAATGATCTTCAATCGTAGCACATGTGCAAAGACACCATTATACTAGGAAGCACAATTAGCCAGATGGTTATTTGGAGATTTTTGGAATATCAGCAGTTTCTTTGATCCATGAGACTGTTTTTTCAATTTAGCTTTGGCTTTTAAATTTCATCCTACACTTGATTCCTAAGTATTTAATTACATATTAGCACTGGTAATTACTAATCTGTGCCAATTATGCAATCTTATTTTATCACTAATGATAACACAATTTATAATATGCTATATAATGTGTACATTTAAATAAGTTTCTAAGTAAACAATCTGGAAAACACACAATTTGTACCCAGATTTCATTACAAGCATGATTATCATCTGCCACCTGCTGGAAATAGTTGTGATATCTCAACTTAGTTTCAAAGACAGAAGTTTGGTCTCTGGTCAAATAAGCACAAATGTAATGGAGCAAAATATGCTGCAGTTTATCTCACACCCACTTAATAAATGTTATTTGCACATGAGGGGATTTACACACATTCTTATTAAACCCATCATATAAAATGTTTAACAACCAGACATTGACATACAGAGTGTAGTGCAGAATCATTCTATGGTATTGCAGCCAATCAGAAAAGAAGATACCTTTTTTAAACCCAATTTATTGCAGCCAATACTATGTCAGCACTTGAATATTTTTGGTGATAGACACTTGAGAAATAACAAAGAAATAATAGATAGGCAGCTCCCCCACAACTGTGTCAGTTACAACTATGTGTCCCGCTACACTTTCAAAAAAAAAAAAAAAATTAATGGGAAAATCTTAGTTACCACTCAGTAGTCAAGGAAAGACAGAATCTAAAGATTTTGTGAAAAATGTTCAAATTTGGGTGCCTAACTCACTCATGCAGAATTCAGCAGCCCACTTGCCATGCAGTGTTTCTTTTCACATTAAACCCTTGCTCTGCAATCTGCACTGGCTGCCTGTTGGTTTCTGGATTGATTTTTAAAGGTTGGTTTTCACCTATAAAAAACCCAAATGGTCTGGGGCCTACCTATCCCTCTCATTCTGACATCCTGCCACAATTACAGTCAGTGAGTTAAGCTGAGGCCTACTTGGTATGAGAAAAAGGGGGTGGCTGACAGTGGGCCCAGAACTTTGGAACTGGCTTCCTCTGTAGGTCCTGAACAGCCTGAGTTTGTAAGTCTTCAGGAAGCACTTCAGGAAGTATTGCAAAACCCACCTTTTTTTCTCTTGCCCATGAGGAAGTGGGTGTTGGGTACTGCTGGGTAGTGATGAACTGAGACTCTGGAGGGGACAGTTAGTAGGGGCTCTTGCTGGATTTATGCTGTTGCTGGATTATTGGATTTGATCCAGAGTAACGGATAGGTCTGTTTGTTTACTGGAGTATTTTTAAAATGATCAAGGGTGCGTAGAGAACTGGATGGATACTTATTGTAGAGTGCACAAATACAAATAAGTAACATCACTTTAGAGATGCTTCTGTTTGCTAATCTCATATCCATGTCGAACACACTCATGCAGCTGATCTCAGTGTGCCCCAAAAGTTCATATTCTGATATCTGTATTTAGGAAAATGCAGCGTCTCTCTTTGACATTCCTCATTTATTTTTTTGAGATAAACAGTGGGAGCTGGAAGGTGATGCCAGACCACAAATTGCTGCTGAAAGGTCATCAGTTTCATGGGTTGGAGTGGAAAGGAATTATGAAGGAGATTGATGGGTGTAGGGAACTAATAAAATTAGATAAAAGTAACAGAAAGGAAAATCCTCATTTTCTCCTCTACAATTTTTCAACATCTTTCTAAACTATTACATAATTTTGTATTAGAATGGTGTTGTGTAATAAGCCCGCAAACTGTTTTTAACATATGGAGCCATATTAAATTAGCAGTAAACAATATTCAGCTATACATTCCCATGCTTTCTGAGTGGTAGAAAATACAATGCCTGGGGTGTGTATCGACAGGCAAGGAATGCACATCCTATTGCATTAAATTGCTTCATTATTGCAAAGTGCTTCAAATGCAGCATTAGAGTTTTTAAAATGAATA
Source organism: Emys orbicularis (assembly GCF_028017835.1). Taxonomy (NCBI): domain Eukaryota; kingdom Metazoa; phylum Chordata; order Testudines; family Emydidae; genus Emys; species Emys orbicularis. The sequence goes on along the minus strand of NC_088683.1, from coordinate 255,865,295 downwards.
TTAACCTCAGCCCACTTCTGTGCACACATGTGTGTATCATTGTACACACACCTATACAAGCCTGTCTGGGTTTTGTTTTTAGATACAAGCTTTTGTAGCTCCAGCATACTTTTCTGTTCTTGCATGAAATCAGATCCAGCTACACTTCAGGTCTTTGGAAGTTTTCTGCCCTGTGCTGCTCTTCGGTAGCTATCATGTCTCTTCCTGCAACTTACGCCTTCCCTACATTGACAATCTGTCCCTGTTCTGGCCATCAGTGTAGCTGCATCAGTGCAACCCACACATATAGACAAGTAAGCTGAAGTTTGCACTGGTAAAGCTTAACGTGATTTCAGCTCCACCAATGAAAATCACAGTTTTTTTTGTCTTACATTTTGTACTTCTGCCGACATGTTAGTGGCTGGAATGGGGGAAAATTCCGAGTGTAGACAAGGCCTTACTGATAAACCATAGCACACCACCGCCAAATATTTGTCAACTCTGCCTTTTTACTGCAGAGTTGTGGGAGCTTTGATTTTGCAAAAGGTTCTTTAAAAGCTTTTCTTTAAATACAAAAACAAGCTCTTTGAGTCTATCATTAAAAGGGCAGCCCTGCTCAGAAATCAGGTCCAAACTGAAAATAAGACAAAAACTGTAAATCAATAACAGTTTAGAGTGTTCAGCCCCTCAGAAGCAGCACTCAGCGCATTTCAAGTTTGAGCCTTTAACAGATGCTCTATTCATGGAGCAATGTCGAACTAAAATGTAGGTAGGTTCACATTCATCATCTTACTTTTATACTGAAGAAAACAAGCATATAGAAAATTCTATTTGAGTTGCATGGAAGTTTGTATGCACCTGGAGCATGCTATGAACTAGGTTTGCAAATCTTCCAATCTTCATGTTATATTTAATTTTGTTTTTAATTATTATTCCTCAGTATGTATCTCTTGCAATTAAGGAATGACAGGTAAGTCCTTATGTGCATAGTGTTGCATGTGGAAGTTCCCATAGCTGCTATACAAACATTGTGTAACCTACTGGCCTAATGTACTGTAAATGTCTGTGTTACATTGCAGAGATAGTAGGCCAGATATTCTGGTCTGTTAAAGATACTTTCTGCCCTCCACAATGGCACAAATCAACCTTAAAGCCAGCTTAAATGACCAGTGATTCATAGATTCCAAGGCCATAAGGGGCCATTGTGATCATACAGGAGGCCAGACTAAAAGGGGTTCTCAGGACAAATTTTTTGGTGGCCTCAGAGTGTGGCCTTCAACTCTTGCTGGTGGCCGCTCTGATAATTTTTCCTCAAACACTTAATTAACTTTAGGAAAAACAAATAAATATGCACATATACATGTTCAAATCAGTGTAATTTATGTATTGACAGATAGTAAGTCTGTTGTGAAAAGTGATATTAACAAATATACAAGTATCACTTTACTTAGCCCTGGCAAGCCTAGGGAGAAATTAAGCCCTGGATGGGGGAGGCAGTGGGGGCCAGGGGCGATTCGGAAGGGGATTGGTGAGGGGCAGAGGAGGCAGTGAGGGGGCTGGAGCCTGAAGCCCCATGGCCAGAGCCTGCCATCCCACTACCCCAGGGCTGAAGCCCAAAACCTGAGCCCTGCCACCCCTGAGGATCTCACCGGCCACCTGCTCCTCCAGTGTTGTGCCCCAGCAGCCTTCAGAGGGGGGCAGGGCCCAACCCCTGCTGGTGGCCCCAGCAATCAACACCAAGGTGGTGCATCCTGGAGCAACAGAGAGGGGAGGGGCCGCTATTTTGACCCCCACCCTCCCATCACCGCCCAGGAGGCCGTGGACGCAAGAAAAACCCCTGGTGGCTGCATGCAGCCACGGTGGCCTCATTTGAGAAACATTGGACTAGATAACAGGCCATAGAACTGCCCCAAAATAATTCCTAGAGCATATATTTTAGAAAGAAATCCAATCTTGATTTAAAAACGTTAACTGATGGAGAATCCACCATGAACCTTGGTAAATTGTGCCAATGGTTAATTACCCTTACTGTTAAAAATTTACACCTTATTTCCAGTCTGAATTTGTCTTGCTTCAACTTCCAGTTATTGGATCATGTTGTACTTTTCCCTGCTAGATTGAACAGCCCATTATTAAATATTTGTTCCCCATGTAGATACTTACAGACTATAATCAAGTCAGCCCTTAACCTTCTCTTTGTTAAGCTAAATAGTTTGAGCTCTTTGAGTCTATCACTATAAGGCATGTTTTCTAATCCTTTAATCATTCTTATGGCTCTTCTCAAAACCAAGGTTATCAACATCAACATCCTTCTTGAATTGTGGGCACCAGAATGGGACACAATATTCCAAGAGTGATTGTAGAAGTGTCCAATATAGAGGTAAAATAACCTCTCTATTCCTACTTGAGATTCCCGTTTATGCATTCCAGGATTGCATTTGCTCTTTTGGTCAGAGTGTCACACTAGGTGCTCATGTTCAGGTGATTATCCATCCCCTTCCCCCCAATCTTTTTCAGAGTCTCTCTTCCAAGGATAGAGTCTCCCATCCTGTAAGAAAGGCCTACATTCTTTCTTCCTAGGTTTATATATTTACATTTAGCTGTATTAAAATGCTTTTACCCAGTTTACCAAGCAATCCAGACTGCTCTGTATCAGTGACCTGTCCTCTTTATTACTGACTGCTTCCCCAATTTTTGGGTTATCTGTAAACTTTAATTGTGATGATTTTATTTTTTCCTCCAAGTCACTGATAAAAGTGTTAAATAGCATAGGGCCAAAAACCTGTCCCTTAGGGACCCTACTGGAAACACACTGCTTCATGATGATTCTGCATTTACAATTACTTTTTGAGACCTATCACTCAGTTTTTAATCCATTTAATGTGTGCCGTGTTAATTTTATATCATTCTAGTTACTTAATGAAAATGTCATGCGTTAACAAGTGGAAGATACTCCCAGCTGGGAGTATATGGCCACCAGTAGTGTTGCCTAAATTACGCTCCTCCTAGCTCTCAGCGCAGAAGGTGTGTCTGGGAAAGGGTGTGTGGCTAGGGGATGGCTATGCTCCAGCAATCTGCAGCTGCTGGAACAGCGCCTTGGGACCAGAGGTAGCTGGTCATTAAAGGTGAGAAGCCTTGAACCTTCTCTACTTTTTTACACAAGATTGGATCAGCATCCTGGATGGCCACAGCAATGTAGGAAACGGCCACAGAGATGGCTTATGGTCACTTCTCCTCCTCCTCCTCCCCTCCCTTACTTCCCAAAACAAACTCAGGTGGAGCAGAGAATATGGGCCAATTCTGGATCTGCCATGTTTCCACAATCCATTTTTCTCATTTCCACAGGGCCTGATCTAAAGTTCACTGAACTCAGTGGAAAGCCTCCCATTGATTTTAATGGACTTTGGATCAGGCCCTAATAGATTATTACATTCCCAGCACTTAAAATGATTTATTATGCAAAACACATTAAGGCCACAATTCCACAGAGCAAATCAGGGTCTCACTAAAAATATTTAAGCAATGCTGATTGTTCAAGAAAAAAAACACAATATTGTAATGTTGTCTGATTTTCATGAATTAGTGCATACACGTAGACCTTAGCTTGAACTAAGTGAAAGGCTTTATTTGAACTTTACAGCTTTTGTATTCTTTATTAATTTTACAGACAGATATTCTCCAGATATTTGTTATATTAATCAAAAACGATTGGAGCTCTCCAGTGGCCAAACTCATACTTCTCAATTCCCTTAACTGTTCGTGAGAGAGTGGAAAATGTCCGCTTCACAGATCAAAATTAGTATGTGCAAAGGTTCTATTTTTACTACTGTTTCTGTTTGTTGAGGCATCATTTCATATAGTTTTTTCTAAAGGAGAAACCTCCCACCCCTCCCTTCTGATCTAAAACAAAATTAATCAAAATATAAAAGCCAAGTTAGATGGTAAATGGTCAAGTTAAACAAGACACAGATCTATTAACAGCTGGCTTGTGCAAACTCCTGCGAGCTTCCTCCAGTTCACCAGTGATCAGATGATATTACGACAAACCAAGGTTATTGGGCTATTATCAAATCAAAGCAAGCATGTTAGTATTGATGTATATTTTAACACGCTAATGCAGCTCTAAAGACTACACCCCACACTATGTGTTTGCTTTGTATTGTGGTGACGCATGCCTTTAAACTGTAAGCTTGACAAATGTTATCTGTTATATAGACTCTTCTACATCTGTGGTGCTACATAAAGTATTAATAATATCATATTGAGACACTGTCTTTCCTTAATCACTGCAGAGCTAAGCATGACCAGTGAAGTATAATTGCTAAGCTATTTAATATATTGAGATGATACCCCTTGGAATCCTTTGCTAAGATGTTCAGCTCTTGTTTATTATGCTCTAAACATATTGTTTAAAATGCTACCACTGGCTATTCAATTTTTTCTTAGCAGTGATACCATGACAACCACCACATGACCTGCTGCAAACATACCCAGTCTCCAGGGCTATGTTTAAGAAGGCTCAGAGTGATATCACTCATTCTTTAGAAGAACCTCAGTTATAGAGATGCTTTATGTTGTTTAAGATGCATAGAGCCTACCAGTCAATTTTACCATGTGGCAACAAATATCTTCAGCAAAAATGGGACAAAGCAAACTATGAAGAGCACAAGAAAAGGGTAGGTACAACCCTGTAGTACAGTGAGTAAATTTATTTCAGTGAGTAAATAGGCAAGTCAAATTTGTTAATGAAAATGCTTATGTATTCTATAACATTAGTGTGAAAGTATTCCTTAGAGATCAGGGTTGACCTACCATATAAAGAGAAGTTTTTTAATAATAGCGTGCATTGTATGCGGGTTGCTAATTTAAAGATGGAAAAGATCTGGTCAATCATCCAGTCCATCTCAGTGGCAATGTAGGATTATTCCCTTCAGGCCTTTCCTCAGTGCTTTGTATAGTCTAAGTCTGAAAAACTCCTGTGACAAGGATTCAACTGCATTGCTTCCTTAAGAAGATATCACAGTGTAATTGACCTTACTGTAAGGAAATATTTCTTCATTATTTACAGATATTGTCAGTTTTATATGCTGTTACCATATAAAATATACTCTTCTTTCCATGTTCTGTTCCACTGGTTTGACTGATGGGTGGGGAGAATTTAAAGATGAAATATAATATCAAATCCTGCATTTTGTCTCTAACCAAAATGGCAAGATCAGAAGTTTAAGTTTTAAAAAGTTCCTTTTAGTTTAAATTAACCTCCAGCATGCCATGCCATTGAATATGACTAGGGCTATTTAAGAGTGGTCTGATGCTGGAGGGCTGACATAGTCTACATCCATTGTGGATATACAGCTACCCCTTAGAAAGTAGGACACTTCATATTCATCTCAAGGAATTCAAACCTTAAAACTAGAGCTCGTCAGGAAATGGATTTTCTGTCCCGTGACATATTTTAGGATGTTTAAAAAAAAAAAAAAAAGTCCCAAATCATGATGGAAAGCCAAAATTTCTAAATTTGTTGCAAAATTACATTTTAAAAATAGTCATTTTGGATCAATCAAAACATTTTATTTTGATAAACTGAAAATATTTCATTTCCATTTTGACCATTTTTCAATTTAATTTTTTTATGTAAAATAAAATATAAATGTTGAAACAAAGTCATTTCGAAATGAAAAAAAAATCCAAAACCTTTCTATTCCAAAATCCATAAAAACAGGATGATATTAAAATTATACTATTTCACACACAAAAAATGGTTTAGTTGAAATGGCATTTTTGATGGAAAATTGTTTTGACAAAAAATTTTGCCCTGCTAGCCAATAATAAACTGCCTGTTAACTGAGATCCAATCCTGTTATGCTAAGTACCCTCCTCTCCCATGGAAATCAATGACAGTTGAGGGCACTCAGCACCTTGCAGGATCAGGTCTTCTATTAGAAACTGCAACAAAAGGAAGCCAAACATATTACCAGCACTTAGGCAACTTGAATAAATAGATAGTGTAATTTCAGCTCAAGTATTGCAGCTCCAAACATCACTGCAATCAATCTAATGAATGACTATTGCCTTGTTATATAGTCTTGAGATTGACCTGATAGTTTATAGAAGTTTTCATCAATTCTGAAGTCATCAGGGATTCAGGCTTGGTCCCTGACTCATAAAGCTTTGTGCTGTGCCAGGCTACGTTAGGAGCTTTGGAAGGCTACATGTGGACTCCAGGCAACGCTTTATGGAATGTAGTTTTCTGTGCTGTTACCATATAAATTGCACTTACTTGACAACCCCTTTTGCTTAGTGTGTAAATGTTCTGCACTTATTTACACATCACGTGGGTAAGCAACTCTTGAAAGGCAGAGTCCATCAGAGAGGGCATAGTTCAAATAATTATTCATATTATACACACACATACACACACACACTCTATTGTTATATTATATATAATGTATTAATGAGCTGAGCAGTGTTTATCCCATACTATTAACTAAAGCAACAAAATCATGCATTTCATTAATCTATTCTCCCAGAGTCTCACAGAGTGGTGTCTTCCACACTCTCTCTCTCTCTCTTTCCCTCCTCCCCAGTTTTTACCTCCAGGGACTTCTTGACCCAAGACTATTCATATGACCTACCATTTGCAGTGATCTTCCTGTCAGACCTGACCTGAATATTCATGTGACGTGTTGGGGGAAGGAGATTTTAACTGTGCCACTGAATCTGGTGCAATACAAACTCTATTCGGTGATTATATCAGTAGTTTTGCATCGGAGGATACATATGAAGGCATTGCTATAACAGTGAGGTCATGAAAAATACCCTGAACACAAGAACCCCCCCCCCCCCCTTGCAGGAGTTGCATGGTTCCCCACACCCAGATCCACACCTCCTCAGGAGGCCCTGAGTCAGGGACATTTCCAGATACACTGGGGGCAGGGGAGGGAGTAGCTAGGTCATTCTTACATTCCAGTGATTCTGCATCCCTGCAACAGCCCAAAGTATCTATTGCTCCAGGGACATATGTTAGGGAACCTGTGCCTGGAACCAGACTAGACTTCAGCACTCCTGGGTAAAGCAGGCATAAGCAGTCCTGGCACCCGTATGTATTCTTCCTTTTCTCAGGGAGGAATGGTTTGAGTTTTATTGGAGATGGAAAACAATTGTCCCTATTATCTTCATTTCCCACTACCTCCCTGGGCAGCAGTGGTGCAAGTAGAAATCATTTCTTGCTGATACTGCACTCATGGGAGGGACACAAGGGGCGGGAGGGGAATGTGACCTCCCCATGTGACTCCTCCCCACCCCGCTTCCAGCCCAGGGCTCCCACGCTCTCCCTGTCCCCTCTGATACCCCCCTTTGTATATACAAACATCAACATGCTTAACTACTCACTCCCCCCCCCCCAAAATATGTAGTATTCAGTCTGTTTAGTTTATATGGAATATGGGAGTTGGGTGAGGAGCTATTTCAACATATGTATGACTTATTAAAAGACAAATTTTAAGCAGAACTGTATCCTAAACTGCTCTAAGGTATTGTACCCAAACATTGCATTTCAATGGAGGATTCAACTTCCTTTATAGGAGCAGACTCCTGAAACTTTTACCAGCCCAAAAAAGTGGTCCATAGTCATGCAAATAGTCCCATTGTCTTCAATGCGATTGATCAAATGATTAAGGGTTTACAGGATTAGGTTCCAAGTTTGTAAATTGTTCTGGATGAAACAGACAATGCTGAGCTGTCAGATCAGAAGGAGCTTCATTCAAATAAAGGTGGGCAAACGTGTGATAAGTCTTAGCTCCATTGCTAAGATGAGGAACATATTTTCAGCAGAGTTCTTGGCAGATTCCTGAGGCAGCTGGTTTAAGGCTGTCAGTGTCCGGCATTATAATCTTCACTTATAGTTCTCTCACCCAGAAAGCTGGAAAATGAGGCATTTGTTTTCTTTGTTTTGCTGCTCCAGTTCCAGTTAACAAAATGCATGTTAGTTTGGCTAGTTTGGCTGCAAAGAAGAATTCTGTGTACACTGGAACAACACCTGATTCCCATAAGGCTGCAGAAGTGGGCTGACATCAGAATCCAAACATCCTCTGGTCAGTGCAGGCAGAGGCATTCCTCTAATGATTTGGACTTGATGTGATGCAGTATGGATGTCATGGATAATTCAGACCAATGGGAAGAAACAGAATCAAAAACACTGTTTAAACACCTTTCATCCCCCCCACCCCTCCCCTCTTGAGGACTCCTGACCAATGTAACAGCACAATACATAAGCTAACAAACTTAAACAAAACCTTTGTTTAAGTTTGTTAGCATATGTATTGTGCTGTTAAAGCCATATAAAGAGTGAATCTGCGTTCTGCTCCTTTAAGGAGCAGGGAGCAGCCCCCCCCCCCCCGAAGGGGGCTAGCCCCATGTCTTTCCAGTACCCCATATCTGCTAAAAATCTCTTGCAGGTACCGCGTACTGGAGGGTACCACCCTACTTGCATCCCTGCTAGGCAGGCTTGGCATTGCTGACATTATGAATGTGTCAAATATGACATTAGTGCTAAAATACAGTGGGCAAACAATTTAAACATTTCCCATAACAGTTTGTAAGGATTTGATTTTCAACAAAAATGGATAATGATTATTTTTTTCTGCTGCAGATCCAGACTGCCAAACCTGTAGTGGACACCACTACTCCTCTAACATATGGCCATCTTCACTTGAAGTTAAAGAAGTTAAAGGTATCTTTTTGGTTATATCACTTAATTAAGTAGATTAGCATTGAACAGGAATGCATATGCCAATGCCCACCATAGTGTTCCCCCCACCCCACCCCACCCCAAGTAAGTAAGACAGGCAGATCAACAGGGGTATAAGAAGATTAAATGGTCTAACTTTTAGCTTCACTCCTATACCATGCTCTGCCTAACTGGGCCAGTGGATATTGCCCTCCCAGTCCCACATCAAATAAACTCTGACTTGATGCATCAAATTCCCTCTAATTGCCAGGTCCAGAACACAAGGATCCTGCCTAAAAACTATTCCTGCACAGCAAAAAGAAAAAAAAGAAAGAAAACAACAAAAAAGCTACAGTGACTGAAACAATAATAACCTGAACATTATCACAGGGCAATCTTATGACATGTTGGCATACTCAAAATGTAAGAAATGTAACAAGGGATAGTTTTGATTGGTAATTTTCATTCAAAATCTTTATCCCTCTATGATTAAAAAGGCAAGTGTTTCTTTATAAAAAGAAAATGACAATGGAAAAATGAACTCTATTCTCCTAGAATAATTGTCTCTGTCCACTTTAAAAAAAAAACACCTATATACAGTCTCCCTCAGGCAAAGAGAGTGTTGCCTGAGTAAGGACTTCAGGATTTGGCCTGTTTATAATCTCATCCTACTTTATAGCAACCCCCAGAGAGCTTGAAACTATTTTGCTATCAAAACAATTAATTTCTCCCTTATGAATACACATTTATACACTATTGTACAATTTGGCATCTGTGCTGGTTGTTGCCACTTCCTCTTCCTCCCCCTTTCTTTACTGTAAAAGAGCACTGAAGAATTTCCTTTGGAAAAAAATATATGGAGTTTGCCGATGCATATTAAAAAAAAGTCAAATCTGAAGCTGCCAATCTTGGGTATGTCCCTTTATGCTACTGGCACCCTGACACTTTTGGGTGGGACTAAGTTCCCCATCCATGTAACATGATGCTTTTAGAGGTGCTATGTAAATATAGAGAGACTGTCTCTAATGTTGCAAGTAAGTTTATCTTCCTGTAACCAGGTTCTCTTCTCCTTTGTAGTCACTATCCCTCTGGGTTTTTAGAGCCTGATGGGATTACTTAACAGCACCATTTTTAGGTATATCCATAATACAATTTGAGCTACATCTGACCTGTTTTGCTTATAAAGCCAAGCAAACAAAAAAGATGCACTAAGAGCCTCCCCAGTAGTTCACTACAGTAACATTAGCTATTGAAGGTTATCAAAGCAGCATGTGGTAATATTTCGTATTTATCTTATTTAGGCCATGCAAGCCTTCAGAGAAACAAATAGCAAAAGAGGTGGGGTGGGAGTGGGGGTGGGGTGAAGCATTAGGCACAAAATACATTTTTCAATGACCCTGGGGGAGGAGAGGCACTTGGGAGCAAGTTGTTTAAGTTTAGTTCTGAAGGTAATGGTAGAATGATTGCTCTGCCTCTTACAGAGTCCCTGCTTCTCTGGTTCCTTTCAAACCACCCCTGCTAGACATGGCATCCTTGGGGCACAGAAACAAACTTCTGAAGAGCACTTCTTAGGGAGGGGAGGGGCTTTTGGAATGGATTAGATTTCACCAAAGGGCATCTGTTCACAAACATTTCTCACAGGTCTGGCTAGCTCCGGGCTAGGTATAAGGTCTTCCCATCCCACCTTGTTCTCCTTTTTAGGTTCCTACATTGCTCCCATCACCATGGTATCTTTTCACATTACACAAATGAATCTCTATGTTGTACTGGGTTTACGGATATCGTTAATATACTCCATGTTTAGATCTTAAAACTAATTTTAAAAAATGACTTAAAACTAGCTAAGTGTGCACATAACTAGTCTCTGCAGCGACATGTTTTATCACTGTTACCCTCATCCTCCTGCTGCAGCTCCTTTCATTTGCCTATTAAACCCACTTGTTGCTTCCCACCTTAAATCAGATTGTAACCCGGCCAAGGACAGGGATGGCCTGTTCCTGGACCTGATCCAAAGCCCACTGAAGTCAGGGGAAAGTGGTGCTTACTGCTGAGGGCCCCAAAAAAGCACTGTATACTACTTAAACCTTAACTTATGTGGATCTTATGTGGTGAAGAGGTTCTTCTGCAGGACCTCTGCACTGGGGGTGAATTTTTACCCTGCCAGTTTTTGTCTCAGTCTGTGTGTGGAACCAGAGATGGAGCCTCTTGTTAAAATATCCACAGCACTCTGCTGCTGTTTTTATTGGACTATAACAAATATTTCTCTGCCTCTTTTGTGCATGAAGCTTGAGAAGGAACGGCTTTCAGTCATCGAAAGAGACAATCATTTGCTACTGGAGAAGATGTCCTCCATCATGAGGACGAAAGGGCGAATTGATAACAAAAATTACTATCAGGCCAAAAGGTAACATCAGCAGTAGAACTTGTATAGGGTTATCAAGTTACTGTGACACTGATAAACATAGCAATGGATAATCTGCTCAGCAAGGACATGTATTTAAAGGAGGCCTCAGGAGTGCTAATATTTTAGATATTCATTCTCCTGCCCTGTCATGGGGATTCCAGCTCCAGGTTCATCCTTCTAGTCTCTGTAGAAAAACAGATACCAGTTTTTGGATTAATTTCTTCAGTATAATAACTGAGGGATAGAGACAGTGATTGTTGACCTAGTTTAGAGGAAATAAATGAAACAAACGTATTATCATGTCCCAACTAATCTGTTGTTGCTGACTGAGTTACTGCCACTTGCTTTGCCAGTTATTCCCACAGACATCACTGGAAAGACGTAGGTCCAAAGCATGGAAATGAAATAAGAACAACAAAGTGAACAGTGTACAGTAACCATATTGAGTAAGTAAATCAGGACTTTAGTCATTGCTCAAGGGAGAATGAGTAAGCACTCTCAGATAATTCTCAAAGGAGAGAAACTGTTTGTACCATTTTAATTCCAAGAGAAATTCATACTCAACAGAGTATAGCAGAACAATGAATGATCACTAGTAAGAAGAGAATTCAGAAGTGAAGCGAGGACACTGGAATCTGCCATGGGAATGTTTTGTGCAAGTCAAGTGTCATTTGTTAACCCTCATGATTCATTTACAGACAGACTGGTTGATGAGGGAATGATAGCTCATCAGGCTCCAACGTGTCTCTAGACAGAAGGGTGCAGTTCAGTAGTTCAGGTAAAGTCCAGAACAGCAACTGCTATATAACAGGGAGTTTCCAGACTTCAGCATGGTCCCATGAGAAATTAAAAATATATGAGGAATGGATGTACATATCCTCATGAGCATTATATTACACACACACACTAGCATTTACTGAAAATTAACCTATATTGTTGCTGTGTAGCATACATATCATTGTAGCTCCCTTGACATCATAGAATCATAGAACTGGAGGGGACTTCGGGAGGTCATCTAGTCCAGTTCCCTGCACTCGTGGCAAGACTAATTATCTAGACCAGAGATGGGCAACCATTGGCACGCGGCCCACCAGGGTAACCACCCTGGTGGGCCGGGCCGGTTTGTTTACCTGCTGCGTCCACAGGTTCGGCCGATCGCAGCTCCCACGGGCCGCGGTTTGCCGCTCCAGGTCAATGGGGGTGGAGGGAAGAGGCGTGAGCCGACGGATGTGCTGGCCGCCGCTTCCCGCTGCCCCCATTGGCCTGGAGTGGCGAACCGCGGCCAGTGGGAGCCGCGATCAGCCAAACCTGCGGATGCAGCAGGTAAACAAACCGGCCCGGCCCGCCAGGGTGCTTACCGTGGCGGGCCACGTGCCAAAGGTTGCCGATCCCGATCCTAGACCATTCCTGACAGGTGTTTGTCTAACCTGCTCTTAAATATCTCCAATGATGGATATTCCACAACCTCTCTAGGCAATTTATTCCAGTGCTTAACCACCCTGACAGTTAGGAAGTTTTTCCTAATGTCCAACCTAAATCTCCCTTTCTGCAATTTAAGCCCATTGCTTCTTGTCCTATCCTCAGAGGTTAAGAAAAACAATTTTTCTTCCTCCTCCTTGTAACAACCTTTTACATACTAGAAAACTGTTATGTCCTCTCAGTCTTCTCTTTTCCAGACTAAACAAACCCAATTTTTTTGAATCTTCCCTAACAGGTCATGTTTTCTAGACCTTTAATAATTTTTGTCGCTCTTCTCTGGACTCTCTCCAATTTGTCCACATCCTTCCTGAAACGTGGAGCCCAGAACTGGACACAATACTCCAGTTGAGGCCTAATCAGAGTGGAGTAGAGTGGAAGAATTACTTTTCATGTCTTGCTTACAACACTCCTGCTAATACATCCCTGAAATGATGTTCGCTTTTTTTGCGACAGCGTTACACTGTTGATTCATATTTAGCTTGTGGTCCACTATGACCCCCAGATTCCTTTCCGCAGTACTCCTTCCTAGGCAGTCATTTCCTATTTTTTGTGTGCAACTGATTGTTCCTTCCTAAATGGAGTACTTTGCATTTGTCCTTATTGAATTTCATCCTATTTACTTCAGACCATTTCTCCAGTTTGTCCAGATCATTTTGAATTTTAATCCTATCCTCCAAAGCACTTGCAACCCCTCCCAGCTTGGTATCATCCACAAACTTGTACTCTCTATGCCATTATCTAAATCATTGATGAAGATATTGAACAGAACCAAATATCATTTAACTCTGGCACTAACCAGTCATGAAATATTTGTGAAGAACTTTTGACCAGACACTTCTCTGCACCTTCTCCCACAACCAACTGATCTGGTTTATATCTGAAATTTGGGTGAGACATTTTCCTTCAATAATTGGAAACAGAGGACTAATGCCAGATGCCTACAATGATTGTTTATTAACACCTCAGCAGCGAGGCATGCTATCTCCCTCAACATAGCAACAAAAGTAGTTTGGGGCTAGAGGATTGGTTTTAGGACAAGATATAAGTTTAGGGCTGGGATCTTATAAAAAATGCCAAGGAATCTTTAGTATATACAGAGAGCAGACAGAGTCTCAATTTTGAAGGTCTCATCTGAGAGGCAGAGTGTAAAACTTCTTCAAACAAAACGTATCTCCTTCAGAAGGACACAGGGCTGAGTTGTGAGGGCTTGTTAATAAGGAGAAGAAACTCCTCTTAGGAGAAGTATAACAGCTTCAGAGAATTTCTCTCTCAGGTTCCAGCTTTGATCCACAAATTCTTCAAGCACATTTGTAACTGGGCAGAAGCTTGATTTTCCTTTGTATGTGTTTCCCCCTCTAGTTTAAACAGGGAAAAGCGAGAGAAGGAACTACTGAGAGTGAGCCAAGAGAACCAGGCCATTCTGGATAGGATTACAAAGTGTGAGCCTCAGTATCAAGTTCAGAGGTGGCATGAAGACTGGCAAAGGGCGGAAAAATACATGGACAGCATTGCAAGATATCCTCGTGGGTGGTATAAATTGCAGAATCGAAAGGTAACCTGGATTTCTGTGGTTTTTTCTTAACTATTACAGATTTGACCTGTCCATTTTGTGTGTTTTGCTGCATATTTGTTCTAGAGAGCACATCATTATAACTGGCAGGCAGCTACAGAATAAGTGATCTTACATTTATACAGCATCATTCATCAAAATGGATCCCAAAGGACTCTTCAAACTTCATTAAGTGACTATAGAAATTACAGCATTTAGGAATCATTTTGTCCACCACTGAAATGCAACACCCTCTGAGGTAGAAAAAGGCAGCAATTTAATAGTCCCACTACAGAGATACCCAAATGCTACAACAAAATTTTAAAAAGGACTAAATAGTGAAAGATTTTGAGGTTACAGAAATATATCATGGTTGACTTCCACCGAAATATCTGCTGTTCAAAGTAACCAGCATTTTATTTTCTTTGATAAAATGCACAGCTGTAAATCAGCAGCAAGAAGTACTGGAGAGTTATGTCTCTGCATTCAACATCATTGAGGCTTGGCTTATAACTACGGAGCATGTATAATAGGAGATTTTTAGAGGTTAATAAATCAACCAAATCTGGATGGATTTTCCTGGAACAGCAAAAGGCACATCTCTGGCCCCAGGACCATCCTTCTGCCAACTTTCAAGTCTCAGCTGCACTCCTATGGAATATTAGAACTCTTGAAAGAAAGAGGAAGAAAAATTGGTTAAAAGGGAAAAAATTGGTTGAAGGGAAAAAATGGGAAAATTGGTTGACGGGGGAAAAAAATCTTTTTCTCCAAGACCTATTCTTGTAAACAGCTGTACCATTTTTGCTGAAACTTTCAAGAAATATTTAGCCTAAGGCAAAAAGCAAACATGAAAAGTTTCATCCCAAAAACTTTGTCAAAGTAACAATCAATTAAAAGAAGGGCTTGCAATGGAAAGAGTTAAGCAACCTGAACTACTGTAAATATATATTACAGACACTCCCCAGGTTATGCAAATCTGCACTTACAGAAAAAGTTCCATATGCTTTTTTTGGAGGGGGGAACGAGCGTAATTGTCAGGTATACGTTCCCAACTTACGCAAAATTTTACTTACGCAAGGCGTTCCGGAATGCAGCGCAATGCTTGCGTAAGTTGGGGAGCATCTGTACACACAAAACAGTATGTTAAAAGCACATTAATAAGGTTGCTAAGGTAGTCAAGCACTCAAAAGTTAGGAAAGCCAGAATTAAGGTTGCCTCTACAACCTTAATTCATCCCTTTTGTGCATGTGCATTACGGTAGTCTTAATTATATGATCACACATTTTTTCCCACAGGACCACTCCTTCATTCAGTGCACAGAATGGATGGTGATTACTAAATGAGCAACAATTCAGTATTGAGTTATCTTCATTGTTCAATGTGTGGCCCCAGGCCTTATTTACTGCACACTATTCAAACCCTGATTTAAAGCCAGTGTTATTAATTTTCACTTGGGATTTTCTATGGCACTCTTCACTACAGTAGTGAAATGGAGTGTTTCACAAATGTTAATTTATCTTAGTAACATTCTCATTAAGTGACTGAGAATTATTATCCCCAATTTACAGATGAGGAATGAAGGTATAGAGATTAAGATAAAAAGTATCCACTAATTTTGGGTATCCAATTTGAAATACCTATAACCTGATTTTTCAGAGTACAGCTCCTTCTTTAATAAATGAAAAGTTACACTTGTTTTGGTGAGCTCCTCCTCTCTCCTCCCCCCTCTCTGACTGCTCAACTCTTTCTGGTGGAGCATACCAATGCCACCAACAGGAGACAGAATTTTCCTCCCCTTCTATATCAGGGTCATCTTTACAGATTCCAGCAAATTCCTTCATTGCTAAGCTCTCTCAATCAACTTAGCCACTGGCGTACCTTATTGGAACTTGCTCCATTCCCGACAGCCAAAACAATTCTAAGGGGCAAAAGGATGAGTTCCCTTCCCTTTCTCCAGAGAAGTATTTCAGCCCTCACCCCACCCAATGCTCTATCACACACACTTTCCTGTGAGCAGTGCATGGCTGAGGGACCACTTTTAGAATAACTGCAAAACTCAAGATATTGAAACATTCTTTATGTTAGATATTTTTGTAATGATTTTTCACTTCTCTTTCAGGAACAAAAACAAAACAAGAACCCATCAAAACAAGAGAGAGAAAAAAGAGATAAGCAACAGAATGATGAAGATGTGAAAAGCAAGACAGAGGAGGGAGAAAAAGGGGACGTCCAAAGTAGAGAGGAAAAAGATCACCAAGAGAGAGAAACTGTTTTAGAAATGGTGTAATTCCAACCAGTCCCCTATGAACACAGTTCAAGCAATTTCTAGAACTAAACTTGAGATAGGGTGTGTGGGAGAGGCAGCTGCAAGAGCTTATATAGATACTATCATTTTAAGGAAATTACTGTAAGTGTAGGTATTAGGCACATGTCCTTATTAACATATATACATCTCTTTATAGTTGCCAGCAAACTGTAACTCTGCATAGTGTTTCATGAACACAAATGAAGTGGGAGCAAAGCTGGGGCAATGAATTGACTTTACCACAGGTAATTAGTCCAGCTGATTAAAACCAGCTTGTTAAAAAATAACTATATTTTAATTCTCACATTAGTATTCATCGGAGATTCGCCAGTGAAGGTTGACTTGGATGACAGCAAATAGTTTAGAGCAGTGGTTTTTTAAAATGTGTTCATAGGCTGGACCCCCTCTTAATAGAGCGATGGCTGGGTGGACCACCTCCCTCCCTGTTCATGATCTCCTGTCAGCTTTGTGTCAGCTACAGCAATTGCATACATGGAGAAGTAATATTAATAATACATTAAGTATTTTCCTAGTTTCTTTTCCTGGAATTTAGAAGCTGGAAACAAAGAGGAGAAACAACATCCTGTGATCAGCCAACCAGGGCTTAATTTGTGCCGGGGCTTGCCGGTGCTGAGCCCAGCACCTCTAAGCTTGGGAGTTCATAGCCCCAGCACCTCTGGGATTGCAGCATCAGTTATGAAAGTAAAAAAAATTGCTTGAGTCCCAGCACTTCTTTCATTACAAATTAAGCACTGGAGCCAGCTATCTGTGTACCACCAGCAAGTGCTCTCCAGGCCACCACTAGTCCACAGCCTAGAAGATGGAAATTCTTGGTCTAGAGCAGTGGTCTCCAAAGTGGAGTGCGCAAGAGAATCCTTGGGGGTGCACGGCAGGAGGAGCGCTTTTTTTTTTTGCTTTGGCAAAAATGGTAGAGCCGACGAGGCAGGGGATGCGTGCTCAATTTTCTTTTACTGATGGGGTGCGCGATCAAAAAAGTTTGGAGACCACTGGTCTAGAGGATGCGTCCCCCAGCCTTTTTATGTGATACTTCATGGAAAACACCTACTGAATCCACAAAATAGTCTAAGCATACAAAGCCAGTCAAGTGAAACTTCACTCCTCTTGGAGAATATAAAATCTGAAGCCAAATAACAGGGTGTATTAACAAGTATTGGCTTTTGTTTTGTTGGAAATAAAAGTTACAAACATGACTTAATGACTCATACGAAATGTCAGTCATGGAGGCTGGCTACTTTTTTCAGAGCACTCTCCTAGTAATATTTTACAGGTCAGAGACACATTTTACTTTCTCATTTGGAGTACAGCCCAGCTGAACCATGTTTAGGGCATTGATGATATGAGAACTTCAGTTTCTTAACTGTATAAATCCTCAGTTGTAAATATTTATCCTTATTGTAACAAAACTGTGGTACAAATGTAACCCTTCTGCCAGGTGGAGCCAGCAGCAACCAAGGCCAGGTTTAATATCTAAGGGTTCCTTTCCATCGATACAACACAGAACCGGCTCGAGCCCCTGCCTCCCCCGCACAGTAACTTGGGAAAATTACACACCACTCCTAGGTGCCTCAGAGAGGCAATACTTCCCCACTCACAAGCACTGAGTCAGAGTGTAGAAAAGAAACTTTTAATAAAAGGAGGGAAGTAACTCGGAATTCACTTGGGAAAACACTGCAAACAGGGTTTATAAACAAACCATGAGTAAAAGACCCACCCCCCAAGTAGGTTGGGCCGTGCCTTTCCCCCCCTCAGGTTCTTAAGTCCAGCAACCCAAAAGTCACTTTCACATTCCTGACCCTTCTCTGCACCCCACTCACAGTGGCTGTCCTTGGTCAGTGCAGACCCAGAGTTCAGAGGTACATTTGCAGAGTTCACCTCCCACCCTGGGTGCACGGTAAAGAGGCACCTTACTTGCTCTGCTGGCCACACACTGGCCACCTGCTCACTGCTCTTGTCGCACCTCTCCGCTGCCACCCTGCTGGTCACTCATTCGCCAGCTGACTGTCAGTCACCTGCCTCTCTACTGTGACCTCTGCACATCCGTCTCTCAGTGATTTTCAGCTCTTTTGCAGACTGGGCAGAAACACTGCCCCATCTCAAGTGATTTCCGCTCTCAGTGATTTTAGCTTTCAGCAAACAGGGCAGAAACACAGTCCAACCACAACTGGTTTCAGCTCTGATTAAGCAATTAAAATAACAAAAGAGACTCCTAATGCAGCCTATTTAGCTATATTCTTTGAATAGTGGGAAAGAACAGGTTAAGCCAATCTGGAGAGGGGGATGGGGACAGCCTGCAGCCTCCTGGCCAGGACTCCTATCCCCCCCACCTTACTTTCACAGGGCAGTTGAGCCCCTGGCTCGCCAAGGTCCTCTCTCTTAAGGGTGACCCGCCCCCATTTGGAAGAGGTTAAACACAGTCCTGCTTCCCTGCGTTCCCACAATAATCACAACATTGATAACAGCATTTCACTCCCCCTGCATTCAGTACTAATGTGATTTGTGACCCAACACCAGCCAAGTTAATTACAATGAGCAAAATACTGCTCCATCTGCTGAATATCTAAGCAAAACAAGAGCAAACAGGAGGAGCAAACTGTATTTACATAACCACACCCACAGTCTCTCCCCCTCCCAGCTAGCTGTCAGGGAAGCATTCATTCAGACCCTGCTTAAACAAATAATAGACACCATGGTCACCAGCTAAACTGTACCCATGTGGCATCAGCCATATAACTTGGAAGTTAGGACCATTGCTTCCAGGAAACCCACAAACCCCTAATAGGATCTGGTCCAAAGCCCACTGAAGTGAAAAGAAAAACTACCATTGGCTTCAATGGACTTTGGAGCCTTGCCCAAAAGCTGCAAGACCCTGATTAGATAGTAGTAGTATTAAGACTTGCTGTATCTTCTATGGGACAGCCACTTAAGGGCAATATAATCACAAACACTTGAACAGGTCTGCTCCACATCCAATAGCAAGTAACATTACTCACAATGCCAGGACATTGCAATACTCCCAACAGTTAGGTAATGCTTATTCTCAAGCATCTTGCATTCACAGGAGTTCATATCCACCAGCTGAGTGCCAATCCATAATGGATCCATTGTTTGTTGTTACATATTTGTTACAGTAAGTATGTAAGCCAAGTTCAAGATCACAAAGTTTGGTTCAGAATTATTTCATTCCTACTTAGATGGTTGATGATATGATTTGAAGAAATATCTAAAAGCTATAATCTAATTAATCCCAAATTCCCTTGATACCAGACAGAATATACTAGTCTGTCTTTATTAAAAAAAAAAAAAAAAAAAAAAAAGTAAAAACTTCATCAGTATATGCAGAGCAAGCCAAACTTAAAAAAGAAAAGGCCTTTATGTGATCCCACATGGGTTCATCATACCATTTTATAAAATGTCAACATATCTTTAGCAAATAAAGAATATTTTAATTTAATAATGGTTTGCTTTTGTTTTTAATTTCATGTATATAAAGACGATACCACCCTAAAATGTTTAACTTAATGCTACTGAAATGTAATTGATCAGAATGGTTATTCACTCCACAACACTGGAACCAAGATTAAATTAAATTCTTTGCTACTGAAACTTCTATACCAGTACAAAATAATATTTACAGTAAACAAGCAAACAATGTACATGTGACCCAAGAACTTCTTAATGCCAGCTGGCATGTGTGTATAGATACTATGCAAGAAGTTATGTATATCCTGAAAACATGTTCTTAAAGTCTGCATCAAGGCATTAGGCACCAACAAAAGTGAAAACAGGTTTTCTGTCAGATGGGAGAGGTCTATTTACATGTAAATTGAATATTGTCTCCTTCCCAATGGGACCCACAATTCAGTCTGAACTGAATGCAAACGGAGAATTGTAAGAAGGAACTTCAGAAAGGAACTAACAGGAAGAGAACTTTGTCTTGAGGTGCATATCAAAGGTTTATTTAAGTATATTGGGATGAGGAGGCCAAAGGAGACACCCAGGCACCCTTCTCTGAGGGAATAAAAGGATAGCACTTTTGCTTCATGAAAAAGGCATCTCAGCCAGGCTTGGTTGAAAATGCTACAGAGAACTCTGGGTGAGATAAACTTCTTTAGACAAGAGAGGAATTGGTTAGTTTAGTCTCTAGAAAACATGTTATGATTTTGGTTTATATGTAACCATTTGTTTCCCATATCTTATTCCTACCACTTTAATCTTTGTTCTTTGATAATAAGCTTATTCTTGTTTTCACTATAAATAGCTACGTGCAGTGGTGTTAAGTGAAGTGCTGGTCCCAAGTTGAATCTCACAAGGTGGTATGTACTGTTCCATTAGGAATAGTAGGCCAGGTAATTCTGTGAGTCTTCAGTGGTTAAGGGGCTGGACAATGCAGGGAACACTTCAAGTATTTGGGGGTTGATGTGTGCCTGTCTCTCCTGTACAAAAAGAGCAAGGTCGGCAGGGGCCTGGAAGGTAGAGATTGTGCTTCCAGAAGCTGTTGGTTTCAGGGAGCTGGTCGCAGCAGGCACAGACAAGACTGCTTCACGCTAAGGGCTGACAGTGATGAGGTGCCTCACAACCCTGGGTAGCATCACAATAAGTGATCATTCTGAAAAAAAATATTTAAATTCCAGAAAGACTGGTTATAGACTTTGGGTCAAATTCTGCTCTAATTTACACTGGTGTAATCCAGGGTAACCATATTTCTATGCTCTGTATTGTTCTGGAGGTCAGCCTAGATGATTACAGTGGTCCCTTCTGGCCATGGAATCTATTAACTTCAGTGCAGCTGCTCTGGACTTTACACCAGTATAACTATGAACAGAATTTGACCTATTATGTAATTCAGATTGATCGGAAAAGAGGATAAATCAACTTTTGCATGCCCTGAATTTAAACAAGACCAGTATTTGAACTGAGTAACTTTAGTATTGCCTACCACAAAAGTTCAAAAATCATGAGTAAGGCCTTCCAAAAAAGCAAAACTGGCTTAGAATTCATGAGATTAAAAAAAAATACAAGTAGTATAAGGGCCCTACCATCAATCAAACCCTAACCCCGCCCCTTGACCCCTTAAGCCCCGCCCCTTGACCCCTTGGTCCCTCCCACCTGTCACCGGAAGTCCCACCCCATGGCGGTATTACTTCCGGGGTCAAGGTGCCACCTGGCCGGAAGCAAGGTGTGTCATGTGACCCCTCTAAGAACTCCCCCCACCACCCTCTACCAATCAGGAGGGGTTTCGTCCCGATAGGACCGCCCCTAGAGGAGATTTTGACCAATCAGGGTGACTTCTGGGGGTGGGGGTGACCCATCCGGAAGTGGGTCGTGTGACCCCTCTAAGAACTCACCCCACTACCCTCTACCAATCAGGAGGGGTTTTGTGCCGAAAGAACCGCCCCGAGAGGAGATTTTGACCAACCAGGGTGACTTCTGGGTTGGGGTGACCCCTCCGGAAGCGAGTCGTGTGACCCCACTAAGAACGCCTCCCAAGGCCCTCCGCCAATCAGACTGCAGCACCATTACCCCATAAATCCCAGCGCCAGACAGAGGAGGCGGCCATCTCTTACCAAGGACACGTGTTTTCGAAATCGCGGAAAGGCTGCTGAGAGGAAACATGGACTCCTTCACCACCCCCGTGAGAACTTCGGACTTTGTTTTAGCCCCGAGGGTCTTTGACCATCCGCGGAGAAAGCGCTACATCAGCGACAGTTCCGAGGAGGAGGAGGGAGCGACCGAGAGCCCTTTGGCCCAGCCGTTGCTGGATACGCCGGAACCCGACCCTGAAACCCTCGTGAGACACCCCGATGAGCATGGCGGTCTCTCTTTGTCCACCCCCTCAGAGGTGGAAGGCGATTGCGGCTCGGGGGAGTCACCGGCGGACAAGGCGAACGGAAAAGACGGCGCTCAGGTAAATGAATACTTAAGAAGCGATGGTCGAGGAGGGGTTGGTAACTCTGAGGATGATGGCTATGAGGAGTTTAAGAGGCTTGGCATAGAAATCGTGGAAAGGCTGCTGAGAGGAAACAGGACAAGGCAAACGGAAAAGACGGCGCTCAGGTAAATGAATGATTAAGAAGCGGCTTTCGAGGAGGGGTGGGTAATGGGGTAGGAACCGGGGACTGCGTAAATTAAAAAACAAGCAGTGAGGGGTGCTTACACAGTTTCTTTTCAGAAAATCTCTCAACAGCTCGACAATGCCTTTCTAGAGGACCCGGACAGCGTTGCATCAAGCAGCGAAGATGAACTGGCCCCACCATGTTTTTGCTCAACGCCAATACGAGTTGTTGAAGAGGACTCTGAGGATGATGGCTATGAGGAGTTTAGGAGGCGGCTTGGCATAGAACTAACTGAGCCAGTGCCACGTCGTGAGCGTAAAAAAGTCATGCAGACTATTGTACGCGTTGCTGTTTATGCTATCCTTAAACACTGCCTTAGGGAAAAGCTTTTTGAAGATTGTGAGGGCTGTGTCATAGATGCGCCAGGCCAAAGGCACTATGATTGTGTGACTTGGACTTCAGTGGATATAAATTGCAAGCTCCGGGGCCTGTGTGCTGAGCTGTGTCTGGAAAGCTTATTAAACACTGTTGTTGCCATAGGTTATGGTATGCAATGTCTGTGCCTAACCCAAGAACATTTAGCGCAAGGGGTGACCTTGATAAATGCTGTGCAATTCAGTGCAGACCCTGACCATGTTCTAAGGAAAATGACCAAACCGGAAGATGCCTGCTTAGAGCATTATATTGACCATCTAGTGCGCACAAAGAGTTACAGAACTCTGCTTAAGAAAAAAACTATTTGTAAGAAATCTAAAAGGATTGAGTTAGAGAATGGTGAGGGGACAAACATGCGATATAAAACTTGGTAGCTGTAAATTTTTTAAAAAGGGGGGTTTGTGACTATCTGTGTTTTGTTAGAAGGCCTTTGGCCTTTAAGTGAGCTAAAAAGTTTTAATGAAGCATCTTGGTTTTGTTTTCAAGAAGCTGTATGTTTTTTAAATAAAAAAAAAATTGTTTGTGAGAATTAGCTCTTGTGTTTTTGCATGTATAGCAAAAAGCTGAAATGTATGTTGTGGTGGGGGAGGGGAAAAAATCCTAAAAATGTGCTTACAAAACCAAGGCTAGTTCAGACATGTGTCTGAGTACAATAGAGTTAATATGGAGATATACTTATCTCATAGAACTGCCTTTACTAGCAGGGCCAAATATTGATTTTGCCCCAGCACCCTAAGTGGCCCTCTCAAGGCTTGAACTCACAACCCTGGGCTTTGCAGGCCAATGCTTAAACCACTGAGCTATCCTTAGTCTGTTGAACTGAATGGGGTTTTAACCACACACACCCAAACAAAATGGTTTCACTATCCCAGATCACAAAAGGGAATGCTATGGGAGGGGTGATTAAATTAACCTGTTAGCAACTATGTTGAAGTTTTGTTTGAAACAATGGGCTAAGAGGGTATAAAAACCTCAGGTATGCTGCAGTTTGTCCTTTTCAACAGAAAACTTTCTTGGATAGCTGCTGGACTGCAAAGAGAGGTAAGACTTGCTGTCTTTAACTCTGAAACTATATATTATATAAGGCCACTCTTTGCCCCTGCTGTCTTAGTAAATAATGGTGCCTATGTTTATTGCAGTGTGATCTGTTTAGCATGGAACCAGTAACTTTAAACTGCATTTCACCACCAGGCCAAGGTAAAAACCATTTTAACTATAGTTGTGCTTAATACTGTTGAATTAAAAAAAAAAAAAAGGTATTACACAGGCTGTATAGGGATTTGGTGGTAATACTAACTAACATTTTTGCTTGTTCTTGAAGCTGAAGGCTCAAGCACACATGAGGGGGAACAAAACAAGCATGTGCCTGCAACACTTTATCCCATAGTGAAAGGTAACTTTATTTTTTTTTTTTTTTTTTTTTGCAACAAGCTTTTAAATGCATGTGGGTTTTTGAAAAGTATATGGCTGCAAACTTGGTTTGGTGTGTTTTATAAATCTACTGTTGTGTGTGTGTGTGTGTGTGTGTGTGTGTGTGTGTGTGTGTGTGTGTGTGTGTGTGTGTGTGTGTGTGTGTGTGTGTGAGAGAGGGGCCTGTGCAAGGCATAGGTTTTTTTTTTTTTTTAAAGTACTTGGCACAGGCTTGGGTTTTTTTTTTTTACTGTGCATAATGTGATGGGTTTTTAAAATGGGGTGGATGCTACTAACTAAACCAAAGGCACATGGTTGGGGGTCAGAACAACCATGCTCTTTTAAAATGCATGTGGGGTTTTTGAAAAGTATATGGCTGCAAACTTGGTTTGGTGTGTTTTATAAATCTGCTGTTTTGTGTGTGTGTGTGTGTGTGTGTGTGTGTGTGTGTGTGTGGCCTGTGCAAGGCACAGGTGGTTTTTTTTTTTTTTTACTGTGCATAATGTGATGGGTTTTTAAAATGGGGTGGATGCTACTAACTAAACCAAAGGCACATGGCTGGGGGTCAGAACAACCATGTGGCTTTTAAATGCATGTGGGGTTTTTGAAAAGTATTTGGTTGCAAACTGTGGGTTTTAAACTGGTGGTATGTGTATTTTAAACTAACAAGGGTTTCTCTGCAAAATGGATTTTAAAAGCAGTTTTGGTTTTTATTCTGCAAAATGAGATGTATTTAAAAACCTGTTTGTTGTACAGCCTGAAATGGATTATTTTGTTGTAAAGCTATGACTTTTTAAATAAAAAAACACCCTAATGAAGTAAGTGTGATGTATGTTTACAAGACGGTTTCATGTGTTTTATAATAATGTTGTTGTTTGCTCCACAGTACAGTCAAAACATGAGAGATCCTTAGACCAGAGGGAAAACAAGCTGAAAAGAAAAAGGAAAGAGACCGCTGAAAAGGAAAATTCACCAGCATCAGTGACTGGTGGATGGATGAAGCCCTGTAAATATATTTTGCTTATTGGCTTGGTTGTTCTATGAGGTTTTGTATTTTAAGTAAATACATAGGTGTGGGTGGAGAGAGGTAGTAAAGTTCAGTTTTTGTAAAATGTTGTTTTTCCCCGTCATAGGCCTGGGCAACTTTCACTGCTCTACAGCCAAAATGCTTCTGAAATAAATGTAGTCAAACGTTACTAATTCTGGGTCACTGAGAACGAAAATGATGCTTAAAATTGTTGATTGGCTCTAGTTTTCAAGATATGCCATTGGGTCAGTATATACGACCCTTGACTTGGGAATGGCAGAGGATAAGTGAGTTATAAAGGGAAGGGATCTCAATTTAAACCAGAAATGACTAAAATACATCTTTGACTGGATCTATGAATAAATCTATGACTGGGTTTGGACAGTACTTGCTTTTTAGGCAAAACAATGAATGATGCAATCTGAAGCTGGTATTGCGTCATACATGATATGAATTGCATCATGTTATTCCTAGAAGTCATGGATGATGCAATCCTAACGAAGCTTACATCACTCTGCTGAACAAATTGCCCTATATCAGCTCTAGAAATCATACAGTGTCGTGCTCTTATTTGTCAGTGTTTGATTTTGCAAAGGGACACATTTCTGTTTAGCCAAAGTGAGCAGAGATGCCTCGTACTTGTGTGAACAGTGCAGATAACTTCTGCTATGTTTGTGGTGAAGTGACTTTTGCATCACAAAAGCGCAGTATAACCACTATGGTTAAGAAAGCCTATCACCTTTATTTTGGCTGCAAAATTGGAGATCAGGACAAGAGGTGGGCCCCACACATATGCTGCAAGACTTGTGCAACAAATCTTCGCCAGTGGTTGAACAGGAAAAGGAAATCTATGCCTTTTGCAGTGCCAATGATTTGGAGAGAGCCGACAGATCATACCAGCAATTGTTACTTCTGCATGGTGCCTCCAGTTGGGAAAGGTGTGTCAAAGAAGAAAAAGTGGACTGTGCATTATCCAAACATTCCATCAGCTATACGCCCAGTACCCCACGGAGAAGGACTGCCGGTTCCTGATGCACCAGAATCATTCTCACTTGAGTCAGACGAGGAAGAGGAAGAGGATGAAACTTCTGGTCCTGAACCATCAATGTCACAGGACCCACATTTTCTCCCATCCTCCTCCTCTGAACCACACCTCATAATACAAGGTGAACTGAATGACCTTGTCAGGGATTTGGAACTACCCAAGAGTAAGGCAGAGCTGTTGGGCTCCAGACTACAGCAGTGGAATCTCCTGGCAGGTGATGTTAGGGTTTCCATGTTCCGTGACCGTCAAAAGGATCTTGTCCCATTCTTCTTCATGGAAGGTGATCATGTAGCCTGCAACAACATCGATGGTGTGATGGCAGCCCTCAACATCGTTCACGATCCAGATGAGTGGAGACTGTTCATTGATTCATCGAAGACGAGTCTTAAAGCTGTTTTACTGCATAATGGCAATGTTTTGCCATCAATTCCAGTTGGTCATGCAGTCCATATGAAGGAAACCTATGACAACATGAAACAACTTTTGAGGTGCATAAACTATGACCAACATCAGTGGCAGCTTTGTGGCGATTTGAAGGTTGTTGCTCTCTTGCTTGGTCTGCAGACTGGATACACAAAGTACTGCTGTTTTCTCTGCGAATGGGATAGTCGTGCAAGAGATTCCCACTACATCAAGAAAGATTGGCCACTCTGACAGTCATTGGAGCCTGGGAGGAAAAGTGTTCAGCATCCACCACTTGTTGAATCAAGGAAGATTTCGTTACCACCCTTACACATCAAGCTGGGTCTGATGAAGAACTTTGTCAAGGCCATTGACAAAACACAAGCAGCTTTCAAGTACCCCCGTGGAAAATTTCCAAGGTTAAGTGAAGCTAAGATAAAGGAAGGTGTCTTTGTTGGTCCTCAGATTCGTGAACTTTTTCGAGATGATGCATTTGACCATGCACTGCGTGGCAAGGAAAAGACGGCATGGAAAGCCTTCCAGTTAGTGGCAATAAATTTTCTCGGAAACAACAAGGCAGACAACTACAGGTTGTTGGTGGAAAACCTCCTCAAGGCATACAAAAGCCTTGGTTGCAACATGTCACTAAAGATACATTTTTTGCACTCTCATCTAGATTTTTTTTCCACCGAACTGCGGAGCAGTGAGCGACGAGCACGGTGAGCGATTTCACCAGGACATTGCAACAATGGAGAAACGCTATCAAGGCAAATGGAGCCCATCAATGCTTGCAGACTACTGCTGGACAGTGACAAGAGATGCTCCATTTAATGAATACAAGAGACAAGCCAAGAAGCGCCGAGTAGACACTGAATAGGACTAAACTATGTACAGAATAGTTTTTTGCCTTTTGTTTCATAATAAATTTTATTTATATAACCCTTTTGCTGATTTTTAAAGTGTTACATAAACAGGACAGGTGAAATATTATCATGTAAAGCAACCATAAACACATGAAAAGACCTAGGTTTACAATTTATGATTAAAACTCTACTATCTACACAATATACAGAGACATAAAATGTAAACTTAAATATCTTAGAAACAGTAGCCAATCAGTTGTTTTAATTGTCATATTTGAATTCAGCACATCAAAATACATAATAAATAGCACATTTTATCTCTGAAGCAGACGACTTCTCAAAAATTGTAGACCAGTGTTTTCTGACAATGCTGTAGTCAGAGATACAAGGACATCTCCTCCAGAACTGCCAACGAACCAGGAATCTGCTTTGAGACCTTTAACAACGCAGAACAGCACAAGAGTGCAGCTGAAACATCCGGGCGGTCCAAACCTCATATACGTCAAACCCAAGGACAAAACAAAAGACTCTGGTAAAAAACAACCATGCCACCACAACTCTAGTTCCTCAGTGGCCACCACCACACCAAGCCCTGAGGAAACTGTGAGCGAAAAAACCCACATTCACAAACCCAGAGCACGCACTCTAGGGGTTCTGAATGTGCGCAAACCCGGAGCATGTGCTCTAGCGGCTGCGTTTAAAAAAACAAGGACTAAAAGCTTCTGTGATGCTGAGGTATTGCAATTACACAACCAGCACTCCAGTTCCTCAGCGGCCACCACCACACCAAGCCCTGAGGAAACTGTGAGCGAAAATGCCCCCATTCACAAACCCGGAGCATGCGCTCTAGGGGTTGTGAATAAAAAACCAAGAACTGACAAACCATTCTCCCCAAACCATAAGCTTGTCCCAGCTCCCCCATATTCTAGTAGTTGGGAAGGGCTTGAGGCTTCCCTCAGAAAAGTGGTGGAGGATGTATCCTCGGGTAGTCTAAAAGAACAGGATTCTAGAAAGAAATGGGAAAAATATGATGCTTGGTTCAGAGCCATGCTGAAAAACATAAGGGCTGGAAAGGGTGGCTCTGAGCAGACATGACTAGTCGTGAAAAGGGGCCTGGGTAAAAGGGGCACCCTCCAGGGTACACATCAGCTCATGTGTAAACAAAAGGGGGGACAGCGCTTGGGGGATAAACAGATGGCTGCCAAAAAGTTCCAGGCCCGGGTTTTTGTAAAAATTTTAAAAAGGGCTAAAGAGGTAATGAGAGAAAAAAAACAAAAACAAAAAGAGATGACCCCTACTGGAGGCTCTCAAACTGACTTGTCTGAAAATGGGGAGGCGGAATCAGACTCTGGTTTAGCAAATTCCCCAGAGGGCTCTCTAGATGGGTCCCGTTCTACTCCCAATGACCCTCATGGAGGCGCCTCAGAGTCTGACTCTCAAATAGCATCTGATGTAGAAGATGCCGCTAATGATCCCGTAGAGGAACCCCCAAGTAACCCCGAAAATGCCGAGGTGTATATGGAGAGAGTGAGAAGTTGGCAACGTGAAGTATCCAGATTTGGGGGGTCGGTGTATTGTGAGGAATTTCGTTTTGTTAATCTTGAGCAAATAAATTCAGCTCAGCAGGTTGTTGAAGCCATACACCGGGGAATACAGTTAGTGCTCGATGACATTAATGGTAGGGTAGGCCCTGATGATTATGTTCAGTTACGTTTAGAGAGCTGTAATTTAACTAATTCTTTGTTTTCGGTCAAAAGAACTAGGGATGAGCTGTCTGCTGAGGATTTCTTAAATCAGACCTCAAAACTGCTACAGAGCAATAGAGAGTTGCATCTCGATGGGACGTTGCGCCTTGTTGTGACAGTTGTAAAAAACAGGGGTGGGGGCGCTCGTAGAGTTTTAAATACTATCCTTAATAGTCAAATTATTCATAAAAAGAGACAGTGTTTAGTAGACCTGACTTACACCGGTACCAATTTGTGTTTTGCGGGTGGGCTCTTGGCCATCATGTCCGATCGTAAACCTACGGACGCGGAATTGTTAGCGGAGGCGAGAAAGTTACATGAGAAACTGGGGTGGTCAGATCAAAAAAAGGTTATGCTCAGCGACGTAGCAAAGTTTGAACAGCATTTAGGAGTTAACATACAGGTGGTGCTGTATACGGCGAAAGGCGGCTGGGGCTTTTTTAAAACGGGGGGCACAGTGTACCCCAAGACTTATTTTATCCTGTTGCACGATGAGCATTACTATGGGGTTCTGGATGTAAAAAAGTTGTTCGGAGCGAAAAATTATTGTGAGTTTTGCCACATGGTGTACAGCCACGACCACTCTTGCAGGCATCATTGCCGCCTCTGCTTGAGCGTAACGTGCTCAGACAGTGTGGGCATGCAGCAGCGGTGTCCTAGCTGTAGACTGTATTGTCGGTCCAAAGAGTGTTTAGACAGACATATCGACTGTGCATCAAAAAACCAAGTTGAATGCCTGTCTAAAACTTTGTGTGAGAAGTGTCAGTCTTACGTGGACAAGCGGCATAGGTGTAAAGGGAGACGGTGTAAGCAGTGTCAGGGTTTGATCGTTGGTGATGTAGATGGGCACCTCTGTTTTATGGACCACCTTAGAAAGCCCGAATCTTCAGAAAAGTATATTTTTTAGGATTTCGAATGCACACAGGAGACCGGGGTGCACACTCCCAATTACATTTTTGCTATGTCCCTAAAGCCAGAAAAATCCTGGGAATTTAAGGGCGATGAGTGTCTTTATGTGTTTGTGAAGACCTTTATTGGCAAAGAGTTTCGGGACTACACGTTCCTAGCACACAATTCTAAAGGTTATGATGCATACTTTATTGTTAGACAGTTACTCAAGGAAAAGATGGGCCTAGAACTGATCACTCAGGGTAGTAAACTAATGTGCGTGGAAGTTAAGGCCCTGGGCATTCGTTTTATAGACTCTTTAAACTTCTTGCCCATAAAGCTTAGCAAGCTACCGCAGGCGATGGGGTTTGAAGGGTGCAAAGGGTATTTTCCACACTTTTTTAACACGTTAGAAAATCAAAATTACGTGGGGCCTATGCCCGGTATGGAGCACTATGGTGTAGAAAGCATGATGCCCAGAGAAAAAGCAGAGTTTCTCGACTGGTATCGGGACCACAGCTCTGAGGCGTTTGACTTGCAGAAAGAGCTCGCGTATTACTGTCAGCAGGATGTAAAAATTTTGAGACAGGCCTCTATCCTATACAGAAAAGAGATTATGAAAATGACGGAGAAGGGAGATGTAGTAGAGAAAGAACCTGGTAAATTCACTGAGATAAAACTGTGTATAGATCCATTCCGGTACACAACACTGGCATCGGTCTGCATGGCTATGTACAGGTTTATGTTTTTGGAGCCTAACACGGTAGCTCTTCTCCCTCCAGACAACTATCAGGCAGAAAAAGAGATATTCGACCCCATCTATTCAGTGGCTGTTGTATATCTCTCACAAAGAAAATATACAAATACGGCACGCTTTACAGGGTGGGGAACTACAGGTAGGCCCCTACCTTTTAGACGGCTATGCCGATGTTGATGGGGTACGCACAGCCTTTGAGTTTAACGGGTGTTTTTTCCATGGCTGTGTCACCTGTTATTGTGAAAAAGCACAAAATCCTATGACGGGGACATCTTTTGGGTTTCTTTATTACAAGACGCCGCTCAAGACCGACTATCTGAAACGACTTGGTTTTGTAGTGAGGACTCTTTGGGAGCACGAGTGGGAGGTGATGAAAGAAACAGACAGGGAGCTTGCAGACTTTTTAAACCGAGCCCAGTTACCCCAGCCTCTCGTGCCTAGGGATGCTCTTTTTGGGGGGAGGACAAACGCTATCCGCCTATATTACAAGCCTAACCCCAGGGAAGAAATCCACTATTATGATTTTACCAGCCTGTACCCTTTCGTAAACAAAACCAAAGAATACCCTATTGGACACCCCGATATAGTCTATGACAAATTTGGGCCCCTTGCAAATTATTTTGGAATTGCAAAAGTTAAAGTGTACCCCCCACGAGGCCTCTTTTTCCCATTGTTACCTGTCAGAGTGGGTGGCAAGCTTATGTTCCCGCTATGCCGAACCTGTGCGGAAACCGAGCAGCGGGAGACATGCACCCATACTGACGAGGAGCAGGCCATCCTGGGGACTTGGTGCACGGTGGAATTGAACGCGGCCATAGCGAAGGGGTACGCGGTGGCTAAGATCTATGAAATCTGGCATTTTAATGAAAAATCTGATAAACTCTTTTCAGAGTACATAAAATTACACCTCCGTCAGAAACAAGAGGCTTCAGGGTATCCCAGTTGGTGCACAGACGAGGAAAAACAAAATAAGTACGTTAGCGATTTCTACCAGAAAAGGCGTGCATTTACGCCAACACGAGATCAGATCAAACCCTGCTAAACGTCAAATCGCTAAACTGTTTTTAAATTCTCTGTGGGGTAAATTCGGCCAAAGATCCAACCTACCCAACACCAGCATCGTGAGAGCCCCTGACGAACTCTTGCAGTACCTGTTCTCCCCCAATTATGAGGTTTCATCCTGCGAGTTTATCGATGATGAAACAGCGTGCGTGTCGTGGAAGCACGCAAAAGAACGGTACTCTGTCTCTGGCAATACCAATGTTTTCATAGCCTGTTTCACCACCGCTTATGCCCGCTTAGAATTATACAGCCTCCTAGACGGTTTGCAAGAGCGGTGCCTGTACCACGACACTGACTCGGTGATATTTGTGAAAAGGGAGGGTGACTGGAATCCCCCTCTGGGGGATTATTTAGGGGACCTCACGAGCGAGATCCCGCCAGATCAACACATCACCGAGTTTGTGTCGGCAGGCCCGAAAACCTATGGGTATAAGCTGTCGGGTGGAAAGGCCTATATGAAAGTCAAAGGTATTACCCTAAACATAGCAAACTGCGAAAAGATCAACTTCGACAGTTTGAAAGATCTAGTCTTGGACTATTGCACGGGTCTGCAAGAAAACACCTCAAAAAAGATAGAGGTGCAGCAGCCCTCTATCGTAAGAAACAAAAACCAGTGGCAAATAGAGACAAAAACCCTTAAAAAAAGACACAAAAAGTGGTTTACAACAAGAGGGTCCTAGGAGAAGGTTTTAAAACCCTGCCCTACGGCTTTTGAAAAAAAAAAAATGGATACGAGGTGGAAACACCCCTTTTCTGCGATTCTCGCGGGGCCTAGCAACTGCGGGAAAAGTTACTTTATAAAAAACGTGTTGGATAATGCCAAACACACACTGTCTGTTATGCCTGAGAATATTGTGTGGTGTTACAGTTGTTGGCAACCTCTGTATAAAGAACTGCTTTGTAAATATCCCTTTATCAATTTTGTGGAGGGTTTGCCTGATGCTTTTGACGATGACAGTTTGTTTCCTACTAATAAAGTAAATATGATTATCGTAGACGATCTGATGAACTCGGCTTGTGAAAGCGCTGAAATCGAGAAAGCCTTTACCAAGTACGTGCATCACAGAAACCTGAGCATTATGTATATAGTTCAAAACGTATTTTGTCAGGGAAAAAAGAGTCGCACGATTAACCTAAACACAAAGTACATGGTTCTGTTCAAAAACCCCAGGGATAAATTACAAATTGCTATGCTCGCTCGGCAAATGTACCCCGGCAAAGCTCAATTCTTTCTAGAAGCTTTTGAGGATGCTACCAAAAGACCTTATGGCTACCTGGTGGTGGATTTAAATGCTTCCACACCAGAAGCTTATAGACTAAGAACTGGTCTTTTCCCTCCAGACTGGTCAGCGGTTTATACTTTGAAAAGAACAACAGCTGGGTATAAAAAGAGATGACTTATCGGCAGGCCCCTTTTTAACAGCCGGGGCTGCTGACCGAAAACATGTCTAGCTGCGTGAAGAGAAACCTGGGCCTTTTAAAATTACTTAGCAAATCGTCCCCACAGCAAAGGAGGGCTATACTGTGTTCGGCCTCTGACGATCTAGTAGCGGCCATCTCAGAAATAGCGCTCAATACCTGTGACGTTATTGATATAATCTGGGACCATATAGATCATTGTTGCAACCAAGGTCCTGTAGTGGCATGCAAATCTTGTATAAAGGGGGTCAAATGGGGTGTCTAAGACAAGGTTATGGTTTACTGGTTATAATTATGCTGTCTATATGTGTGTATCAGTTTTGTAGTTGAAGTTATAAATATTGGCTCTATACTGTCTGTATGGCAAATTTATGCTATGCTGCTGGGTGACATCCCAGACAAGCTGGGATTAGCTCTGCCTAGCCTGCTTGATGGCCCATTAAGGACCATCAGCTATACAATGGACCCATTGAGAGAAGGCAAATATGCCTTCAGACTCAGCAAAGTATGCAGGAACTGGCCCATGTGACTCCAGGCTCCATTTTGCTGTAATTTTCCACAGTAAGAACAAAGAGGTGTTCTTACACCTGGAAAAGACTATATAAGGCTGATGCCTCATCTCCATTTTGTCTTCAATCCTGCTTCATACCTCTGGAGGAACTTTGCTACAAGCTGAAGCTTTGAACAAAGGACTGAGGACCCATCCCAGCGGGGGATGTATTCCAGAGACTTGATTTGAACCTGCAGTTTATTCTATCGCTGCTGCAAGCCTGAACCAAGAACTTTGCCATTACTGTATGTAATTGATTCCATTTAACCAATTCTAGCTCTCATCTCTATCTTTTTCCTTTTATGAATAAACCTTTAGATTTTAGATTCTAAAGGATTGGCGTGATTTGTGGGTAAGATCTGATTTGTATATTGACCTGGGTCTGGGGCTTGGTCCTTTGGGATCAGGAGAACCTTTTTCTTTTACTGGGGTATTGGTTTTCATAACCATTTGTCCCCATAACAAGTGGCACTGGTGGTGATACTGGGAAACTGGAGTGTCTAAGGAGATTGCTTGTGAGACTTGCGGTTAGCCAGTGGGGTGAGACCGAAGTCCTCTTAGTCTGGCTGGTTTGGTTTGCCTTAGAGGTGGAAAAAACCCCAGCCTTAGGCTGTAACTGCCCTGTTTGAGCAATTTGTCCTGAGTTGGCACTCTCAGTTGGGTTCCGCCAGAACCGCATTGTCACAATATCTTAAAAGGAAACGTACCTTTAACACAGAATCAAGTGCGTGTGCTGAAAAAGAAACGCACGCTTATAAAAACTGTGTGTAATAAAAGGGTTTCACTTAAAAGAAAAAAGCATCGGGTAAAGCAGTCTGGGGGGGTTTATCGGACCTCTGTTAAGTTTTGCTATCCCTCTGATAACGGGGCTTTTAACTAATCGATAATGGAGTATGCAGAAAAAATGTTCCTGGTGCCCAGCCACCAGTTGGAGCAATTAAGGGCTCCCCCTCCGGCAGAGGAAAATATCAGAACAACCGCAACTCGCTTACTGGATGCTGAAATGAAGTCTGTTCTTCAAAGAACTGACTTGGCTGAATATGAAAAGGCTAAACTTTACAGCGCCGTGCTTCAAAGGTACCTAATGTACGTGAAGCAGAGCGATGCGGATAAAGGAAAAATAAGTCTGTTTCTACCGGAACAGGAACAAAGTGTGACTGCCAAACCCCCAGAA
The DNA here is from genome assembly GCF_028017835.1 of Emys orbicularis. NCBI lineage: Eukaryota > Metazoa > Chordata > Testudines > Emydidae > Emys > Emys orbicularis. The sequence continues at coordinate 255,830,000 of NC_088683.1, read as the reverse complement.
ACACCAAAGAACTCAGACTCTGTTGCTCAGGAGGTGTTGGATAACGTAAATAAGCGTTATAAGAAAAATGCAATAGTATTGCTAAATAAGCTGGGCCAGGATAAAAATCTCTCTTCATGGAACGATAAAGGGTCTTTTGTGTACAAAGGCTCTGTGGTTAATGGTTCTAACATGCTCGACTTAGTCAGGGCCGTCACCCAGACTCGCTCTGTTCCTAGCAGACATGTACCTAAAGGATGGGATGTGTTTATGAATGCCATGGCGGAACTGAACGTACCATCTTCCGTCATGGGCAATGCGGCCAACAGAGATCTTTTGGAACGCCTCAAGGCCTCGACTGCTGACACCGGGGTGGATCGAGAAACCGTGACCCCTTTTTTGCTGTCTAAAAAACGAAAATTGGCTAAAAGAGCCGCATGGCTCTGTGTAACGTTTTTCACATTCTAAATTTAAAAAAAAAAAAAAATTGGTAATGTTTTGCTTTAAATAAAACATTTCTATAATTTAAAAAAAAAAAATCTGTGTACTTTTTCCTCAATTGGTTTAAAAAAAAAAAAAAAAAAAAAAAAAACACACCACACCAAACATCATTTGTCTTTAAACCCCTCACGTGGGGTGCTTTATTGGGTAACATGGCTATGAAAATCATTGCAAGATACACATGTCTGGGCTGGTTGAAACATGGTTTGAGCAAGGCTAAGCATGCCCAAGAATTTAAATTTACTTTTTACAAAATTCATCACCAGCTGGTCGTTTTGCACTAAGTCGTCAGAATACAAATTTAAAATCCGATCAAAAGATAAACCCTTGCTACGATGATGTAAGAAAAACACGCAGTGATAGCCGCAGGCGACGGAGCGGGGGTCTTGTAATTGTCTATTATGAAACACCATGTCTGTGGCATTTACAGTTCGGGGGGTGCCCATATGAGTCAAAAAACTCTCCACGGTTACGCTCCGCCAGATACAAGGCGAGCCAGTGTTCACCCGGTTGGTTGTGTGGATGCGTGTTCACCACCAAGCCTAGGGGTCTCTGAGACAGCTTGCCTCCTGGGAGCCAATCGCAAGGGAACACATCTAAGAAATTCTTTTTTATGTAAGGGTCCGTTGATAAGACACGTGAGAGCTGCACGGTGTCCATGTTCACATGTAGTCAAACAGAACGTTTCTCCTCTGATTTATTTCTAGGACATTGTCAAAAACCCCATACACAATCCTATTGACGGTAACTGTTAAAGCCTTCCCAAAACGTATTTCTGCTCTCAGGTTCCCGGTTTTAATCAGGGAATAGTGATCAGCGCATTCCTGGTCGGGAGACAGGTCAAAGGCAAACAAGGTGTAACCCTGTGCAAACTCCTCACGGTCGATTAACAGAGAACGATCTTTCATGTGTTTACCAGCTGTCTGTACCAAATTCATATATTCTCTCACGCAGCGTCCTGCCTCGAAGTCCGGTTGCAGAGGCTTGGTCGGTATCTGTTCACCATCCACATACAAGGCCACAAAATTAATATCGTAATGTTTAAAATGAAAGGGATTTTTAGCGTAACTTCCGCTAAAGGCATAGTTATCCACAAACCCTAGGACAAGCATTTTGGGTAACTGTCCCAAGAACAGGTTCTCCTGGTTACTGACCCTGCTGCCCGCGGGGATGCTAAACACTTTCATTCCCACACGGTCCACGGGGTATTTAGCATTAGTGGTAAGCAGGGCCTCCGCGTGCCCCAGACGGACTCCCGGGGCCACCCGTACTTTCTTCACAAAAAGGGACGCTGATACAATGCGCAGTTTAAAGCCTTCAGCCGCACTGCCCATTAAACAGAAAGCGTCTTTACTGCGCGTAAGTTTAATTTTCACATCCACTCCGTTTAACAAAAGTTTTTCTTGAAAAAACAGGTCGCTATGTAAATGGCCCAGCAGCTCTACCGTTCTGCTCCCGGCCGTCAGCTTTGCACGCCTCACAAACCCTAGATTCCCTCCATCCAACTCTGTTTCTTCATGTTGTCCAGCAGTGTCTTTGTAAAACAGGCCGGCGGAAAATTGCGTGGCGAGGGTGTCGTCGCTGTAATTGAGCACTGATTCTATAAAGGCCCTGTAAGGGTAGCAGTTGTTGCTTTGGCTTATGAGGCGGTCTCCCAGCGTGACATCCAACTGACTGAAAATAGAGGCCACGGGGTAATTCACCAGACCCACTTCGGCGTCCGCGGCGAGTTCAGTTCTGTCTCCTTTTACAATCTTGCAACACAGGTACAGCAGCGTGTTGTTTAAATCCATATAATCTATGCCATTCCCTGCTATAAAAAAGTCAATGGGGGCAGACTCCGTAATGGCCGATAGAGGCGGCACCTCGATGTAGATGCTTTTCTCGATGCTGGTCTGCGTAGGGGCTATTTGAAACAAGTCTAGTTCGGATTTGGTGCACTCTTCAGACCCGCAGTGAACAAAAGCCATGTTAATTAAAATATGTCTCTTTTACCAGGCAGAGCGCGTCTCCTCTTTCGCCCAGGCTTCCTCTTGGACTTTCGCTTATGGCCGGCCCTGCGTGTCAAAGCCCTTCTTTTAAAGAGTTTCGGGGGACCTGTGCGTCGCGGGTATGACGTATTTCTCTTTCTCTTCCTCCTTTTAATGTACATCAGCCCCGATCCTTCCTGTGAAGCTGTATTCCCCACCTTCTCCAGAACAGCACGGGAGACATGACCTACCACATCTTTAGCTATGTTTTGAGCGGCGGTTTTTACGTGGGGTTTAATAATCTCTAGCCCCCTCCTGAAAAGTGGTACGGCTTTTCGAAAGAGGCTACGAAATATTCCACCCACACCCGCCCCGTACATCACGGGGGCCCCATGATATCCAGGAAGGGCGTATCCAGCCTGGGCTTTGTAATAGTTCCTGTAGATGGTGGGGTCGCCATAATTTTTTGGGATCGCCATAATAGGGTTTTGCTTTTTTAGAAACCTCGCTCTCTCCGCGGCCGCAGATGCAGCTTGACGATCACCTTGCCGAAGCGAAATGAGACATGTCTGTTCTGATCTGTCTTTATTTCAATGGTGATGGTGTTGATGTGGTGTTTACTGACAGGGACGTAATGAGGTTTGTCGTAGGTGATGGTAACAAACTCGTTGTTCCTTCCTCGGACAGGGACGCAGCGTAAAAGTCCCCCACAAACTGGTGTTCTACGATATCCGTGTATACATACAAGGAGTTAAAACCTCCTGTGATGTCTGCCGAGAAGGGGAATTTTTGGACGTTGCGTTTGTGGCCCAAACCCAGAATGTTAGCTAGCTCCCAGTCAGTAGAAAACACGTACATAAAATCGGTAGATTTAAGTCTCACTTTTCTACCCACAGGGTCGTAGTTCATGACCACCTCAGGCGGTCCGGGATGTCGAGCCACGTTGCTGTTCATATGCTCCAGTAATTCGGGTATGGTCGAGTAATAACCTCGTCGTAGGATGAAATTCCACGTTGTAGCTCCAAAGGTGATTTCGAAAGGGGTGTCTTCGTTGATAGTATTCCAGCTGTGCGGGTATTGTATTTCCACTAACCCCACCTCCCAGGCACCCGGGAGATCCAAGGGCTTAATTAGCCGTATTGTAAAGTTCGAGATGGTGTTTTGGGGAAAAACTGCAGAGCTGGCATTGCTGGGCAAAGTAATGTAAAACCCGCCATCACTCATTTTTCTCTCTCTCTGTCCTTGCAGAAGGAATCTTTTTTCTTTGTTTGTTTGTTTGTTTGTTCGTGTCTAGATGTCACAGAGTTGAGAAGCTTCCACCCAGCTGTTAATTATCAGGCCACCCCAACCATTTCACCAGTAGCTGCTTTTTTCTCCCTTTTCCTTTCTCTGCTAGAACTTTTTCAATCCTGTAAGTCCTGTCTCGTTTGGGGTTTACTTTTTGTAATTCTTCAGGGTAAAAAGATTCAGTAACTGCCTCACCCTCGTAATCTTTTAAGCGGTATACAGGTCTCTGGCCCCTGGTTAAGGCTTCATCCACTATGAATATCTCATCGGTAAACGTCTGTTCATAACCTTTTTCAAAAGCGCCTTTGGTTTTAGATAGTCTCACGTGGTCACCTTTTCTAAAAGGGGCAACAACCGGTTTTATTTTAAAACCATCTCCGTAAACCGTTTTCCATACCTTCAGAGAATTTGAAGGGTTAACATCAACGGGTCTGGTACGTATAGTTCTATGAAAGCTCTGGTTGTAACTCTTTATAAAGTCAGGTAAGACGTCAATGTAGCGAAAGGTGTTATGGGCTGTAAAATATCTCCACATCCTAGTTTTTAAAGTTCTGTTAAATCACTCACAACCCCTGCTTTGACTTCATTATTGGTAACAAAATGGTGAACTCCATGCCGCTTTAACAATCCACTTAAAGGTTTGTTTAAAAATTCTTTCCCCCGATCGGTTTGTAATTTTTGAGGCGCGCAACCTTCACTGAAAATAGCTTTAAAGGCCTTGGATACCTCACCACTCGTCTTGTCTTTTAGGCCTAAGGCCCAGGCATATTTGGATAGAATGTCTATCACTGTTAAGATGTACTTAAAACCGCTGTTGTGTTTGGAGAACCGGAGCATATCCACCAAATCTGCCTGCCACTGCGCATCCACCTCTGAAACAATGGTCTTGTTTCTTTTAAAACGTATTCGAGCCGGTTTGTGTAAAGTGTAAGCATCCTGGTCTGAAAGCCATGCTGTTACCTGTCTTCTGTTTAAAGTTTTACTATGCTTTCTGGCCGCTTGAAAAAGAGGGTTGACCCCGCCGAAGCTCCCAACTTCCCCGGGGGCGTAATATATTTTCTTTAACAGTGCCGTCTGTGTAGACATGACTATTACTGGTACCGTCTTTTACTACCACGAGTATGAAAGGGGACACATTCATATTGACACATTTAAATAAGTTTTATTAATCGCCTGGTTTAACACGACCTTTTACAGCCACCTGTAAAAATGCCATGACCCCTATCATAAGGGAGTCTCAGATGGTTCATTCTTCCATTTTGTCCTTTTCTTGAGATCTGTGTCTCAGACATGAGCAAAAGCAGCTGACGCACGATATGTTTACTCCCAAAGGGCTTCCAATGTGTAAGTTCTTAAAGGCCTCTAAAAAGGCATCGTCGACCTGTTGAGAGATTTTCAGAAAAGAAACCGTGTAAGCACCCCCACTGCTTGTTTTTTTTTTTAATTTACGCAACCCCCGGTTCCTACCCCATTACCCACCCCTCCTTGACCGCCGCTTCTTAATCATTCATTTTACCTGAGCTCCGTCTTTTCCGTTCGCTTTGTCCGCCGGTGCCTCCCCCGAGCCGCGATCGCCTTCCACCTCTGAGGGGGTGGACAAAGAGAGGCCGTCACGTTCATCGGGCTGTCTCACGAGGGTTTCGGGGTCGGGTTCCGACGTATCCATCAATGGCTGGGTCAAACGGTCCTCCTTGGAACTGTCGCTGATGTAACGCCTGCTCCACACAAGGTCAAAGGTGGTTGGGCCTAAAACAAAGTCCGAAGTTCTCACGGGGGTGATGAAGGAGTCCATGTTTCCTCTCAGCAACCTTTCCGCGATTTCGAAAACACGTGTCCTTGGTAAGAGATGATCGCCTCCTCTGTCTGGCGCTGGGATTTATGGGGTAATTGTGCTGCACTCTGATTGGCGGAGGGCCTTGGGAGGCGTTCTTAGTGGGGTCACACGACTCACTTCCGGAGGTGTCACCCCAACCCAGAAGTCACCCTGGTTGGTCAAAATCTCCTCTCGGGGAGGTCCTGTTGGGACGAAACCCCTCCTGATTGGTAGAGGGTGGTGGGGGGAATTTTTAGAGGGGTCACATGACCCACTTCCGGACGGGTCACCCCTGCCCCGGAAGTCACCCTGATTGGTCAAAATCTCCCCTCGGGGCGGTCCTATCGGGACGAAACCCCTCCTGATTGGTACAGGGTGGTGGGGGGAGTTCTTAGAGGGGTCACATGACACACCTTGCTTCCGGTCAGGTGGCACCTTGACCCCGGAAGTAATACCCCCATGGGGTGGGACTTCCGGTGACAGGTGGGAGGGACCAATTGGTCGAGGGGCGGGGCTTAAGGGTCAAGGGGCGGGGTTAGGGTTTGATTGATGGTAGGGCCCTTATACTACTAATACATTTTGGATCTTTTTATTTGCCTTCTGGTTTCATGTTTTCAAGCTTTACTCTGCAACCATAAGAGCCAGAAGCCTTCAGAAGAAAGAAAGCTGAGATTCTCATATAATAACATGAAGCCAGCAGGAGGGGCTTTAAGAAAATCACCAAATATCACAAGAATCTCAGTAACAAGTGTGAGACCTGGGGAAAATGTTGTTCCTTTCTGACACCCTAAGTTTGAATCTTATTGCAAACCCATAGGCAAAGTTTGAGTTCATGCACATTTTCCCCATTAGGTTAATCAGAACAGCTGTAATTTTGGAAACTATAATGGTAGGTTTTATTTGGAGAGAGAGGGGAGCACAAATAAAACTTAACTTACTTTAAAAAGGTTTTACATGGGGCTCCCTGGCCCCACACACAGGCTCCACTTCTGGCCCCCTATGCGGGGTCCCCGCTGCTGTCCCTGTTCCCAGGGCTCCGCTCCTGGCCCTGCATGCGGCCTCCTGGTCCCGTGCCTGGGGTCCTGGCTGCTGGCCCCAGCCTTGGCCTCCTTACCCCTGTCTGGGTCTCCCCCTTCTGGAGACACAGCCCTGCTCCCAGCTCGGGGTGGGGCGTGGATGGGGTAAGGGAGCTGGATTTCAGCACCCCCTCTATTAAAAGTGTTCCATTGCTACTGCTTGTGCTGCAGAATAGTAAGTCTTCTGCAATTTAGCTATGGTACTTACTGGCCCTCATTATCAAATTAGCTGAATGCTCTCAATTTTTAAAATATATTTACCCTAACAACACATACTCCTATGAGGTAAGGAAGTACTATTATCCCCATTGTACCTGAACAGAATTGAGGCACAGAGAGACTATTATCCCCATTGTACCTGAACAGAATTGAGGCACAGAGAGACTATTATCCCCATTGTACCTGAACAGAATTGAGGCACAGAGAGATCCACAAAGGTATTTAGGCTTCTAACAGTCATTGAAATCAATATCTTTGTGGATCTGGACTTGCCCACGGTCACACAAGAAATCTGTTACAGAGCAGGAAATTGAATCTAGGTTTCCCAAGTGAGAGCACCCTGTGTTCTAACCACTGGACATCTTTCCTCTTTCACACAAAGACAAGAAGAGTCCTGGCCTGAACAAGCATATGAACCACAGTGATGTGGCAGCACCTTGGGGTTGGGGAAACATAGGAGGATATTTCTCTGAAGAACTTTCCCACAAGAATTTAATAATGAATTAAAGACTCTCTATAGAAAATGTTAACCATCCTGCAAAATTTATTGTAAAGAATAATATCCATGCTATAGGGTATTTTTAAAATTCTCTGTTGAATTATATAGGTTGGTGGAATAATTTCTATAGAGTCCTATTGATTTTTCCCAGTTCAATTCTATAGTACTCTTTCCATAAGCAAAGAAGGGCAGGTTGGTCATGGTAGTGGTGGTGATGCCAGGATAATGAAATTGCAATGTAGTCATGCATTTTTGTACACACACAGTGCAGACAAAACAGGCAGGCCTGGAGGGATATTTGCCTAGGTGATGTGGGACATGATGGCACTGGCAGAGCTTGGAAGTCAGATGCTTAGGCTGAGGCTTGGTCTACACCTTAAAAAAAAAAAAAACCCCAAAAAAACCACACACACCTTAGGTAGAACTAGCTATGCCATTCAGGGGTGTGAAAAATTCATATCCCTGAAAGACATAGGTAAGCTGACCTAAGCCCCTGTGGGGACTTATTCTTCTGTCGACCTAGATACCGCCTCCTGAAAGGGTGGATTTACTACAGCAACAGAACCCCCCACCACCACCACCATTGCTATAGCAAATGTCGGCACTATACTACTACTACTGCGGTGTAGCTGCAGCGATACCATGCCATTCTACTTGTAGCCTGATAATTTACATGATGCAGTTGCGTGTAGTCAATAAAAATGGCTTTGGCATATTAAAAACAAACTCTGGGGACAAAATTGAATGCATTATCAAAATGAGAAACACAGGAGTTTCTGCACTGGTTATATTAATCAGTTCATGGAAAAACCTAAATTTTTTAAGTGTAAATGAAACTGCCATAAAGATTGCAGTTTGCTGAATCACAGTACTGCACAATCCAGGAATTACATGTGTTAAAGCATATTGAGTCAAGTTCTCTGCTGGCATAATTCCACTGATCTCAGTTTCTTTATGCCAGTAGAGAATTTGGCTCATTTTCAGGAAACAGACAATCACTTCCTGACCACCTTGTTTGTTCTTCTTTCTCTGTTTGTTCTGTCTTTTATAGACTTTGAGCTCTTAGTGGCAGGGGCCTGCTGTCTTGTGGATTCATACTGCACCTAGCACATTGTAGATACTCCCAGAAACTTATACTAAATAGCAATAGTGAATTTGCAAGATACCATTTTATCAACAGTTTTATTTGCCCTCCCTACCTGCACTGCACTTCAGTGTAACAGAAGCACACAAAGCATTACTGAAATGACATCTTCATTAAAGAGCCTAAATGGCACAGCTGCTTTCCAGTCTGGGCTAGGCTCCTCCCTAAGCTTTAATTTGAATAGTTTAGCATGTGTTAAAATATACACTGTCTTGTCTATGCTAGACTTTTAGAAGGTGTTAGTTAGCAGGTGTTCTCTAACACATTCTAACACCACGCCTTCAAATCCTACTTCAGACAAAGTCTTACTGATGGAATTAAGAATAAATAACATGCTAAAAGACACAGTGGCAGAGCCAGACAGACAGAGATGATAAAATAATTAGATAGATTGTATCCTAGTGTAATTACACTGAAGTCAATGGGAGTTACATCAAGAGTGAGGTGACCACTATTTTTTTTTCTGATTTTTCTATTTGGATCAGGGAAACTAAGCTAAGTTTACCCAACCCCCATTCCAAAAACAAAAACAAAAAACAAAAAACAAAAAAAACCCAAGTAAAATGGCTTTTGCAATCCCTTGAGGACATGTGGTCAGGCCATCTATGTAAAAGGAATACAGCACTCAATTCAACGGCGATAAACTACTTGGAATGATTGCAAATCTACAGATACACCTAAAAAGGCTCATACTCATCTTTGATGGAAAGTTCAGTCCCAAACCAAAATTCCAGCAAACCAACGCCAGGACACAAAGCCTGTCTGAACTTGAACCAAGACTGATTTCAACTGCTACAGGTTTGAGTTGAACGTTCTGCTGAACTGTGTGTGTTTCAGGCTTTGATTTTGTGAGTTGGACGGGAGAGTCTATTTCCTTTATGCTGAATGCAACTAATAACAGCTGTAAAGTGGTGCTGGCTGCCTGTCAGAGCATAATACTTTTATCTTCTGACCTTTCTGGGAGAAGAAGCAAGGTTAGAGTATATACAAACCTGCACATTTTTTCCCACAGTAGAAGATATTATACTGATGCAATTAATATTACACAAGCATAATTTTAGTTTTGATCATCATTCTCAGAAAAGATGATGAACAGTTTCCACGATCACTAATTACTAGACAAGTACATTTTAAATTCATATTTAGTCTTCTTATCTGACTTGTAGTGGGCTCTCACTATCAAACTTTATGTTGAATTTAGGGTGATCAGATAGCAAGCATGAAAAAAAAATCGGGACGGGTGGTGGTGGTGGTGGGGTAATAGGAGCTTATAGAAGACAAAGCCCCAAATATCAGGACTGTCCCTATAAAATCAGGACACTTGGTCCCCCTAGTTGAATTCTACAATATCTCTGGCCTGATTTTGTTATACTTGATCTCCAAATTTCATTAAGTTAACTTGGGTTATCATTCTCTCTGTAACATACAGGGCCACATTATAACCCCACATGAGAGTTTGAGAACAGAAGCCAATCTTTTAAACTTGGGACTAAAGTTAGGCCGTAAATAAAAGATCTGATTTTCAGAAGTGTAGTTGTTTGAAAATCAAGCACATTTAAATGTAGGTGCCTAAATACGGATATATAAGTGCCTAACTTTAAAGAGTCAAGTTGGAAATGTTGGCCTCAGTTTCCATACATGGCCTTTGTCCCATTGGAGGGGGAGTTTCATTCACACACACTGAGATGGCAGGAGGTACAACCCACTAAATCCAAGAAAATCCTAGTGCCACAAAGACCTTGGGATACATGGGGCCTAATCCTCTAAAACCTTTGCATGAAAAACTCCCACTGATTTCAGGATTGAGTGCTTAGAGGGACAGGGACTTTTGCATGGAGACCCAAGACTGCCACCTTTCCAATGGCTCCCCTCTTCCCCATGCTAAAGGAGCTATGTTGCCATGTAGCACCTGCTGGCAGCAGTTGCCCAAAATAAACCCAAGCAAATGTATGGGGCAGGGGATGTATTTGCAATCATACAGTGTTCTAGTCATATGGCGTATAGTCCTTGTTGGTGTGACCAACAGTAACTTGTGAGAAATCTGCTTGCATCCAAGGGGAGCATGCTGAGTCCCACTAATGCTCCTCTGGACCTACCCTTTAAACTGTAGAATTCCACCTCACCCGGTGGGGCCTGTATGTGAGAACATGCGCACATCACCTGGGCCTCCTGTGAAGACTCTCTCCAGCTGCACAAACCCTAGCCCAGCCACAATCACATTGGCCTCACAAGTTCTCCAAAAGGACGTAGAAAGGAACATTTGTTTACACCATTCCATAAATATGCCTATACCCCCTGGAAATAAGTGGAAATGAAGGCTACATCAGGTGGAAAAGCTATTTCATCCGTTATCTGGAGTAAGTAGTGTAATGTGTTAGCTATATCACAGACACTGGGCAAATAGAATGCATGTTACAAATGGATCTGCAAACGTAAAGGTCACAAAACATATATTAGTAACCAAAAACATAAAGCTAGTTCAGGATGCTACCAAAAGAACAGGTTTATCAAGACCCCCAGAACAATCAGGTTGGCAGTTAATGAAAGATGTAATTCTCAGGTCGCATCTCAGGCCATCTGAAAGGACACCCACATCCCTAATACTAGCATTCAGAATAACAAAATAATCACATTTCGGCATAAGGAAAAATGTTTAAAACGCTTGTTATTGTCCCGGACAAAACACAGCCTCAGTGGGTAAGTCTACACAGCAAAAACAAAAATCTGGGGCAGCAAGTCTTAGCCCGTTGACTCTGCCTGCACCTCTCGCAGCGGTGGAGTACAGGAGTCGACGTGACAGCACTCGGGGGTTGATTTATCGCATCTAGACTACACACGATAAATCAACCCCCGCTGGATCGATTGCTGCCCGCCGATCCGGCTGGTAGTATAGACATACCCTTAGCGTCCTGGTCAGCTGACTTGGGCTCACAGGACTCAAGCCACGGGGCTAAAAATAGCAGTGTAGACATTTGGGCTTGGATTGGAGACCAGGTTTCAAGATCCTTACCCCTTGCAGGTTTACAGAGTCTGAGCTCCAGCCTAAGCATCTACTGTTATTTTAAAAATCTGCTATTTTTAGCCCCACATCTTGAGCCCTGCAAGCCTGAGGCCTGGTCTACACTACAGAGTTAGGGTATGTCTACACTGGAAACTTCAGAGTGCTGCTGCGGGAACGCTCCCGCGGCAGCGCTTTGAAGTGCGAGTGTGGCTGCGCACAAGTGTTGGGAGAGAGCTCTCCCAGCGCTCCTGGCAATCCACCTCCATGAGGGGATTAGCTCCGAGTGCTGGGAGCGTGGCTCCCAGCACTCGGAGCCTGTCTACAATAGCGCTTTAAAGTGCTCAGACTTGCTGCGCTCAGGGAGGTGATTTTTCACACCCCTGAGCCAGCAAGTTAGAGCGCTATAAAATGTAAATGTACACAAGCCCTAAGATCAACGTAAAACAGCTTACTTACATCAACCTAACTCTGTAAGTATCTACAGTAAACTGTAGCTCCCACCGATGTAACTAACCCACTACACCAATTTAATAACCTCTGTGAGAGGCATAGCGCTTAGGTCAACGTAGTTAGGTCAACGCAGTATCAGCATAGACACCGCATTGCTTACATTGACTGTTGCTACCTTTCAGAAGCCATCCCACAATGCCCCACACCGACAGTTAAATCAGTGCAAGCGCTCCTGGTGAGGACGTGCAATGCCGACACAAGGAGCGTAATGTGGACGCCCAGAAGCGATTTAATTACTGCTGTGGCTGTATGTAAGTAACTTAGGTCGATTTAATTTTGTAGAGCAGACTTGCCCTTTAGTCAGCTGAGCCAGGCTCTGGGACTCACTGCCACAGGGTTTGGGGTATTTTGGGGTTTTTGTTTTGTCTGGGTAGACATACGAAGTGAGGCTCCAAATAGGGAAAACGGTGTTTTAGCTGTTGAACACCATCTCTGAAAGAACATTATTTAAATCCAGATTTCACCCATAATGTTTGATTCCTGATGTATTTTTGGCAAATGAGGCACATGCCAGGAAAAAGAAAGGAATACACCAAATGATTTCTGGTTCTCTCATATAATTTAGTTAAGGTGTAGCATGCTGTAGCCTGATAGCATATCAAAAACACACAGGGAGGTGAGCTTTACTGCATGTTTAACATACCACAAAATGTGGCAGGAATCGAACATTATGGGTGAAATCTGGAGCATTGAGGGACAGCACCAGCACAAGGCCTATGAATTATAGAAGCCCTATTTGAGGATATATGTGGGGCTTAAATTGTGGCTAGGCCTTGTGCTGGCCATTGGCAGAGGTGAGAATTTCACCTTTAATACAAATCATTTGATTTTGGGTGCGAGCGACACAACATACTGGGTTTCCTCACCCAACCTGTTCGCCAGGCCACCAGCTCCTCTTCATTCAAAAAAAAAAAAAAAAAAAAACTCTTCTAAAGCTCACTCTGCTGTGTCTCCTACAAGCAATGAGTTAATTAACCACATTCAAAAAATTATTTGCTGGAGGGTGTAGTACATTTTGTTGCTTCTTTTAGACTGAGCTTACACCTGGGGTTCTTTACATCTCTCCACTCTCCTGCACAAGGTCCTGGTGTACCACCACCTTCCCATCCCCCTCTATCTCAGGGACTGACTGATACCTCTCCCTCGCCCCCCCCCAACCCCTTCTTCGTGGCAGGGGTTCTGTGTGTATCCCATTCTCCTCTTACCACAAGCTCTGATTGCTCCTCCTATACCAGGGGTTCTGTGTGCATCTCCATTCCTCCCCTTTCCCTGCAATGGTCCCATTCCCCTCATCTCCCCGTGCCAGCGACTGCGTGTCCCCTCCCCCATGCTCACACAGGTTAGCATCAGTTATAATGCCTGAACTAGGGATGTTATGAATTCACATTTTGGGGATTTGATGGGTAACAAATGCTGGCTGGTTGTTTCCACAGAGAACTGATAAGGACACCAGATACTGCGAGACATTTTAGAGCAGGGGTAGGCAACCTATGGCACGTGTGCCAGAGGCGGTACGCAAGCTGATTTTCAGTGGCACTCACACTGCCCGGGTCCTGGCCACCGGTCTGGGGGGCTCTGCATTTTAATATAATTTTAAATGAAGCTTCTTAAACATTTTAAAAACCTTATTTACTTTACATACAACAATAGTTTAGTTATATATTATAGACTTATAGAAAGAGACCTTCTAAAAACGTTAAAATGTATTACTGACACGTGAAACCTTAAATTAGAGTGAATAAATTAAGACTCGGCACACCACTTCTGAAAGGTTGCTGACCCCTGTTTTAGAGTATGCAGCCTGGCTATCAGGAAAGAGAGAAAGGGATCCATGCCAGCGGACAGGAGCAGATGTGCAGAGGGGCATCTAAAATCAGGAATAGGATCAAAGAGGAGAATCAGTGGGAACTAGTAAGGTTGATTGCTCTCAAATTATACATTGTGACCCACATTTCCGAAGTTCTTGAGCAGTTTTTATTTAGACAAATCTCCATTGACTTCACTGATTTCAGAACTTTGATTCAAGCACTTTACAAACATTAGTTAATTAAGCCTTATAACAGCTCCGTTCACTTAACCACTGAACTCCCGCACACTCTGGGTTGAAATATGCTAACTGTTCAACAGTACACAGCAGGACTATGCAATGGTTTAGTTCAAGAAGCCTGAAGTGCTTTCTCCTTGTTATCTCCCTAATTTGCCTGTTCCAAGAGGTATCCTAAATACACCCACTCCATGTGACACCTCATCATAATCCTGATACCATAGAAAACAAAACAAAAAAATAACAAACAAAACAACCAGCTGCACAAGGAAGCACATTTACAGAGGAAAGAAAACCAGAAGAAGAGAGCATAAAATCTATTTGAGACCATTTTCTACAAGAGACATTAGACAGTAGGTCCCAATGATGATGACATTTATTTCACAAAATCCACTTAAGTGTTTTGTTTATACACATATACTCAAACCAGTGCCGTTAAGAGTAAAATGCTGGTTTCGCAGGAGCCTCTTTGCCAGGCACTTACATCAACATAAAAGCCTGTAGTGATAAAAAAAAAAAAAAATACAAACAAGTGGCTTATTAAGGGTCTGAACCTGCAAGGTGCTGAGCACCTCTGTTCTTATTGATTATACAGAAACAAGCTGAGACCCTATTCCACTGATATCAATGGGAGTTGAGGTTGCTCAGCACATGGCAGGAGATGCTCAGCACTGTATAGTCTTGGCTTTTGAGGCATATGTCCCATACTGCAGCTGCATTTCCCCTCATTATTCCAGCAAGGCACCTACTCTCAGACTTTCAGCTCCCCAGTTGTTTCATTTCTTGGGTGGAGACACACGTCTCACTCTCTTCAGACTGGGGTATTTCCAGGCTGCACAGTTCCAGGCCTTGACTGTGTTATTCCCAGTAGAGACAGGTTGCCCAAGCACAACAACTTCCTTTCTCTTCATAGACACGGACTTTTATTTTTCCGTGGGGGTGGGGGGGCTGCTCCACTCCCTCTCCATCCTGAGGTCCTGCCCCCTCCTTTTCTCTCCCCCCGAGGCCCCACCCTTGCTCCGCCAATTCCTGCCCTAGCTCCAACCCCTCGCCCGAGACCCCCACCCACCCGCCACTCACTGCTCTCTGCCCTCCCTCAAGCACCTCCCCCAGCCACCAAACAGCTAATCGGCGGTGCCACCAAATGCTGATTGGCAGCACTGCCAGACAGGTGTGACTGGTGGGTGCTGAGCACCCACTATTTTTTCCCCATGGTGTTTGAGCCCCGGAGCACCCAGGGAGTTGGCACCTATGTTTCTCTTCAGAGACAGTTAACATTGTGACTTCCCACACTTATGGAAACCACACTGCTCTTTTTATACAAGCCTATTTTATTCTTAAGGTAAATGCACTGCAGAGAAAACATATTAAAGACAACAAAAGAACCTACCCACATGCTAATAAGCTTATCAGAGCTCACCCCATCCTAACATAAAGTCTAGCAGGAGCAGTCCTTCCAAACCCTACCCAAAGGATTTCCTTGTGGATTCATAGCTTCTGCTTAGAACAAGCACCCAGTCTTGCGGAGCCTCAGTAGGCCCAGTCCTTTCAGCCCTCCTTCCCTAAGTACTGTGGCCCTCCATGGACCAGGGATCCTGTCAGTCTGCTGGGCTGGGGCCGGGATTTAAAGGGCACAGAGCTCCCCGCCGCTGCAAGGAAGCCAGAGCCCTTTAAATACCGCCCGCAGCTCGGCGCCCGGGCTGGGGCCGGGATTTAAAGGGCTCGGAGCTCCGAGCCCTTTAAATCCCCCTCGCAGCTCCAGCAGCCGGGCTGGGGCTGGGATTCAAAAGGCCCGGAGTTCCCGCGGCTGCGGGGAGCCCCAAGCCCTTTAAATCCCCCCCCCCCCCCCCGCAGCTCCGGCTGCCATAGCTGCCGTGGGGATTTAAAGGGCCCGGAGCTCCACGGCAGCTGGAGCCCCATGCCCTTTAATTTGCCCCAGGGGCTCCCACCCACCTCTGCAGCTGGGAGCCCCAGGTTGATTTAAAGGCCCTGGGGCTCCCAGCCACAGCCGGTGCCCCAGGGCCTTTAAATCTTGAGAGGCCCCACCTCTTTCTGGTTGAGGCCACGCCCCCTCCGGACTCCGGCAGTACCAGTAAGTCCTGTAAGTTACTTTCACCCCTGGCCCTCAGTCAGTTTAAAACCAGGCTATTTATCCAAAAATCCTTTCTTTGTATGTTGATCCCTAGTGAATCCAGTTTGAACTAGTTAGTGTGTAGCTCTCCGGGAGGTGCAAAGCCTTCAAAGTGCTGATAACTGAAGGAATTACATGAGACTCCCCCTCCTCTTAGGGGAGTTACATTAGGGTGATCACTCACGTATTCCCAAAATACCAGACATTCTGGTACTTGTGGAAATCGTGTGTCCCACCCCCACCAGTGTGACCTCAAACACAATGTGTGTACAAGCTTACACTGGACAGAGGACGCTATTTGGAAAATCACAGTGCTCTGCCTCCATTGGCATGAACTCATGCATACAGTGCATGTGAGGTCACACTGGTGGTGGGGGGGGGGGGGGGGAGAACAGCGTGCTTTTCAAAATAGCATCCCCTCTCTGATACTGGACAAAACCACATCTGGTTTTCATAGAATCATAGAATATCAGGGTTGGAAAGGACCTCAGGAGATCATCTAGTCCAACCCCCTGCTCAAAGCAGGACCAATCCCCAGACAGATTTTTTTACCCCAGTTCCCTAAATGGCCCCCTCAAGGATTGAACTCACAACCCTGGGTTTAGCAGGCCAATGCTCAAACCACTGAGCTATCCCTCCCCCCTACTTTTGTCTCAGTACCAGGTGGGGGACAAAGCACCGAAGAAGAAGACAGTCCGGTTTAAAACCGAATTAATGGCCTGCCTAAGTTACATACAATTCCACAATAACACACGCACAACTGCATTAATACAATGGACCCCTAACGCTTTAAACCTAATTCAGTAAGGTTTAACTTAATTCAGTAAAGTTCATATTTCAGGAAATAGTCAGTCTGCCACAGCTTTTACCCTTGATGCTACACCTCAGCATCAGCAATAAGTAATAACTATTTTATCCTGTGTTGTGTTGTTGTCTCTTCAGCAGGTCACATCTGACATGAAAACATTTGGTTTTGGAGAAACAGTGTGTAGATCAGGGTCTCAAACTCAATTTACCTTAGGGCCAGTGCCAGTCCTCAAATCCTCCCAGCGGGCCAATAATGTCACTCATGCCGCCCAGAACCCGCCCCCCAAAACTCCGCCCCCACCTGCCTAAGGCTTTGGGAGGGAGTTTGGGTGGGGGGGGGGAGGTCTGGGGTGCAGGCTCTGGGAGGGAGTTTGGGTGCTGGGTGCAGGCTCTGGGCTGGGGCAGGGGGTGGGGATGCAGGCGGAGGGGGTGGGTTTGCAGGCTCTGGGAGGGAGTTTGGGGGCAGGAGGGGTATGTGGGGAGGGGGTGGGGGTGCAGGCTCGGGGAGGGGGGAGGAGGTGCAGCGCTTACCTGGGGCTCCAAGGTGGGGTGGGCTGGGGGGCCTCTGCATGCTGCTGCCCCCAGGCACCGCCCCTGCAGCTTCCCATTGGCTGCAGGGGCGCTCGGGGTGGGGACAGCGCATGGAAGCACAGCCCCGCCCTGCGGCAGCAGGGAGGGGCCGGCAGACACGTGGAGCGAGCAGGCAGACGCCTGCTCAGCTCCGCTGTGCTGCCAGGGCCCTGGGCCATTGCAAATTGCCTGGGTGGGGGGAGCGTCTGGGGGCGGCAGGTGGGGCCAAGGGAGAGACCTGGCCCCAAAATTGCTGGAGCCCCGTGGGCCACATTGCGGAGGTTCGCGGGCCGCACATGGCCTGTGGGCCGTGAGTTTGAGACCCTTGGTGTAGATGCTGATTTTCTTTTACATGTTTTTATGCAGATGACAGAATAAAAGAACAGGATGTAAAGAGGTTTCTGTCCCACTTCCTGTAGCATAGCCTTTCTGTCTCATTTGTGGTAATAGGATTATGCCCAACAACATTCTAAGCAATACAAGTTTTGCATATATGCATATTATGTTTTCTTTAAAATCATTCTCATAGATCTGCTAAAAGAGGAGTATGAAAAGTCTTATAATTAAAAAAGTAAAAGATGGCAACTAGAAATATGCATGCAGCAATTGTGAGTTGGGATCCAATATAATCTATGGAAGATTGATTTACATTGTCTTAATGGCATACTGCTTATTGACTGGTAACTCTTCTTTTGAGATTTTGTTCCAGATTCTGTCTGCATGTTTGAAATTTAAGTTCTTTATAATACATAGGTCACATATGTATACTTGAAATAAATGATGGAGCTACTTAGCTATAACTGGATACCACAGACATACTCCTGGAATGCAAAAAGGTACAATTAATTTAGTCCAAAATGTTAGTAATTAAATAATATACCTTATAATTGGAACCTTCTGTTGCCATATTTCATCTTTCAGAAATTAAAGAAATCCTAAAGCATTAGCAGAATGACTTTCTCCTAGTCTAATAATGTTAAAAGGATTATTCTACAATAATGGAAGGACATGGAAAATTTATCTACAGTCACCTGATAGACCTTGCAACAACAGTCTCATACAAAAATATTGTATTTGGAATAAAAGTTAAACTGAATTACTTTAATGCAATATAGAATCCATTTCTAAATTTCATAGGGGAAAATCTACAGACTTGGGGAAGTACAGATAGTTGTTTTATAGTGCTATGTGTGAAATGTATACATGAACATACAGATCAGTACAATGTAACATGCATGGGCCTGTTTGCTGGGTGGGAGTATTTTTATTTATTTCTATATTTGCATAGTTGTACTTTGTTGTTACATGTTGTACTGCGGGCCAAAGATTATTCTCTTTATGCGATTATTCATATAAACCAGACAAGCAGGACTGGTCCTGTATGCACCTTTAAGGACTGAGTATATGTTTTTATATTTCATGCATTCTTTTTTGAGAAGAGATTAGTTTTTATGTTGTTAGTTGTTTGATTAAAACATGTCTCTTCTGTAAAATTAATAAACATTTTATAAATGAAGCCATTTATCAAAAATAGAAGGTAAAACTACTCCTGAATAATGAATAAAAACAATGTCCAAGTCAAGAAAAAGTCCCAGTGAAAAAAATAGCACCCTCATTGTTGGGACATTTGGGGTGAAATCCTACTTCAATAGGGCTGGAATTTCACTCTGGGTTCCTGCACTCTCAGAAACTATTAAATTAGATCTTCTTATGTAAAAGGGCTTCTTGCAGTGGCCTGTGTCAAATGGAATATTTTCTGTCTACACTTGGGAGAATAACAGAGATAAAGATTATAAGTGTCTATGGCTTTTGCAGGAAGTTTCAGTATTCACTCCTAGAGTCTTGTTCAGAAGGGTTCTCCATGGATTATAAATTTCAATCAAGGGTCTAAATTTATCCCTGATATAACTATTCACCTCAATGGGGACACATTAGGAATGAACTTGGCCCAACATGCCTTCTCGCTCTGCACTCTCAGACTTGATGACTGCAATGGTTTAGACTTCAGATTATGAAGCTTTGCAAAATTGTATCTACATGATTTTCAGCTATTTTTAGAAACACTTTATTATACATGATCACATAGCCAAGTTGTATTTGGTAAACAGGGGATGGCTCAGGGGCTTGATAATGAAATATGAGGCTTTTCACCTGTAGGTCTCAGATTCAAATTTGGAGTAGGTCACTAGTGCCCAATAGTCATTGTTATCCAACTACTGTTTGATGGTTTATATGAAAAGCATTAGAAGTATCCATATCTGGGGGAGCATGGTCTACATCAGTGATCTCCAACCTTTTTACGCACAAGATCACTTTTTAAATTTAAGATCAACCCAGGATCTACCCAGCCCCTTCCCCAAGGCCCTGCCCTGATCACTCCATTCTCTGCTCCCTCTGTCGCTCACTCTCTCCCACCCTCACTCACTTTCACTGGACTGGGGCAGGGATTTGAGGTGCAGGAGGGGATGCGGGGTGCAGGCTCTGGCGCGAGGCACTTACTACAGGTGGCTCCTGGTCAGCGGCACAGCAGGGCCCAGGCAGGCTGCTTGCCTGCCCTGGCCCATGCCGCTCTGGAAGCGGCTGGCTGCTGGCACATCTCTGTGGCCCCTGGAGGCGACGGGGGCAGTGGGTCTCTGTGCACTGCCCGGGCCTGCAAGCACCGCCCCACAGCTCCCAGTGGCCGGTTCCCAACGGTCCTGGGGGCTGGGGCAGCACACAGAGCCGCCTCTCCCCCTCCCCCACAGGGGCCGCAGAGCCATGCCAGCAGCTTCCGGAGTGATGTGGGGCCAGGGCAGGTAGGCAGTCTGCCTGAGCCCCGCTGCGCTGCCGGCTTTTAGGAGCTGGAGATCGCGATCGACCGGCAGAGGCTCCAGGATCGACCAGTCGATCATGATCGACCGGTTGGTGACCACTGGTCTACATCATAACCAACTACCCACACAAAATATAGTAGCACCATCAGCAAAAACACCAAGGAGCAAGTAGACCTAAGAACAGCCAATACCAGGTCAGACCAATGATCCATCTAGCCCAGTATCCTGTCTCTAACAGTGGCCTATGTCAGATGCTTCAGAAGGAATCAACAGAGCAAGCCAATTTGAAGTGGTCCATCCCTGGTCATCCCAGCTTCTGGCAGGTGAAAGTTTAGGGACACCTAGAACATACAGTTGCATCGCTGACCATCTTGGCTAAATGTCATTGATAAACCAATCCTCCATTAACTGATCTAATTCTTTTCTGAGCCCAGATATACTTTTGGCCTTCACAACATCATGTGGCAATGAGTTCCACAGGTTGACGGTTGCATTGGATAGAGTACTTCCTTTTGTTTGTTTTAAACCTGCTGTCTATTAATTTCATTGGGTGACCACCTAGTTCTTGCGTTATGTGAAGGATTAAATAACACTTCTCCATTTTCTACTTCATTCATGATTTTATAGACCTCTATCATATTCCCCTTAGTCGTCTCATTTCCAAACTGAAAAGTCCCAGTCTTATTAATCTCTCCTCATATGGAAGCTGTTCCATACCCCTAATCATATTTGTTGCCCTTTTCTGTACTTTTTCCCAATGCCAATATATCTTTTTTTTTAAATGATGCAATCAGAACTGCATATAGTATTCCAGGTGTGGGCATAACATGAATTTATATAATGGCATTATTATATTTTCTGCCTTTTTATCTATCTCTTTCCTAATGGTTCCTAACATTGTTAGCTTTTTTAACCGCCACTGCACATTGAGCAGCTGTTTTCAGAGAACTATCCACTATGATTCCACAATCTCTTTCTTGAGTGGTAACAACTAATTTAGACCCATCATTTTGTATGTATGGTTGGGATTATGTTTTCCGATGTGCACTGTGATAGGCAGTGCTCACTGGCAGTGTTGCCTATAGTTAGAGCACTAGGTCTCTGCTCACCCCACCTCCCATGTCTCTCACTGACTGCTGTCCCGCCCTGTGGCAGTCTGCCCTTTGGTGGAGGGTTGACTCGCCCTCCAATGAGGTCATGAGTTAACTTTATCCCTACTTGGGATAACAGTCTCAAGGAAAATATTGGGTTCCCCGCCTTCATGAACACGGGGTGAGAGTGAGGGCTTCCGCCCATGTATTGACCCCGTCACCGTGCCTCAGTGGATCACAGCTTAGGATGCCAGATTCAGGACAAACTGCCGAGAAATAGCGCAGACCCATCCCAGACTGGTGGTTATTCTATCATTAGATATACCAAGCCAGTAACAAAGTAAACTTCTGTCTCACCACACTGGTTAACAAGAAGTCAAAAATGCAGTCTCCAGCTGATCAGTGGGCTGCTGGTGAGTGCTAAGCACACACTATTTTTTTCAGAACCTATGGTCTGGGCCCTAGCCCAGGGCCCTGTAAGAAGCCACGAAGTCCAGCACTCAGGAATGTATTAAAGCTGCCTCCCTAGGCCACTTCCTACCCACCAAAGTCTTACAGTTTGACTCACACTAGTAAAGAAAAAGAGTAACTGAATCTTCAGCCTTTCTAGGTTCAGCAGGCCTCTCTCCCTTCCCCACTGCCCAGGAAAGGCTTCTGCAATGCCCTTCTTCAGGAGTTCTCAGGGTAGTTTCCTCTCCCTGCCCTGTCAGCCCCTTACTGAGCTGCCTGGCTCCTTTTTAAGATCCACTTCCAGCTGGAGCATGCACAGTAAGTTCAGATGGGCAGGGTCACCTTGGCCCAGAGTTGTTTCTTAACCCCTTCAGTTCCCCTGTTAGGTTTAATACACCCCCTGCATCCCTCCATAGTTACCAACATTGGATTTCGTTCTGTTAGCACCTTGAGCATCCAGTGGCACCACTAGAGAGCCCAAATTCCCCTCTCATCCTCAGAAGCCACGAAGCCAGTTCTTTATAGATAAATAGCAGATTCACCATTGGGAATCCCCATTTTAAATACGAGTTTTGGTACAGAATACCTCAACTCTTCCTTTTAGTCATTTAGATGTACTTAAAATACACGTATCCTCTTGTACCTTTTACATCAGTCTGGTGTCTATGTTGCACATCATGACCAGCATTTTTATTGACTCAGATTGTGAGACATATGGAAAATTCATAATAGAAATCTTGGTACACCAGTTAGAACTACAGACTTCCAAAAAAGAAAAAAGAGAGACAAATTAAACCAGATAGACAGTGGTGAGTTGTATATTTAAGAGACTCATCTCTTTTCCACCTCCAGCTTGTCAATAGTGAATGACCAGATCACAATTAATCCTCTGTTGTAATTTTCCCCTACAAACTAATACTTTCTCTAAGTTTCTAATAATCACTGGTGCTCAGAGAGACAGCAGGATAAGAAAAATGTGATGTTAATTAATCAATTGATGCAAGACTGGAAAGTGTTCTGAAAACCAGGCAAAACACTGCACAGCAACTGAGAAGCTCTTGAACACTAGAGGGCAGGAGATCATCTTTTAAAATCTCAAGTCTGATTCAATAGTAGCTCTTTAATTGGATCGAGAGTTCTACAGAGTAGGAAAAATGCCTGTTCAGTCTTGGTAAATGTCAGGATTTTAAGTCCCCAACTTTGGCCTAGATCATTTCTCCAGCCCTAGATCATGTCTATTTAATTAACAAAATATCCTTTTACTAATACTCCCCAATTTTGAACTATACCCTCTCTTCTACTATCTGATTGGAGGGGGCTTTGGTGAAATTAGGCTATACTCTTTCCACTCGTCAGGAGTTTTACATGCTCCCTGGTAGCATTAACCCTGCCTACATCATCCTTCAGATTAATCACCCTTCCTTATAAACTTCATGCTTAACTGTAGGTTTCTCACAAGACTCTCAGTGGTTTTACTCTAGACAGCTGGAACAAGTAACCTGGGTAGAGGCAAAGCCTTTCATGGATGACTGTATTAGGGAGGAGAATCTTCCTAGGAGGGCATGGACCCCCTGGTACTCACTGAGAACTAGTGTCTTTGCTTCTTTTTAATAAAAATACTGGGTTTGAGTCAACAAAAATCTGACCATTTGGATAAGGGCAGTCAGCAGCGAACCAGCTGAGCAGCGGACAGCAGAGGCTAACAGAGGGAGTTTGCCTGGGAGCTGTCCGAGAGGAGGTACGATAAGTGCTGCATTAGGGGGGCTGTGTTGGTGAGTATCTGAGTGTCTGTTGCTGGGACAGTTTGTCAGTTTGACCGTGTGCTTGATTGCTTGCTTGTTTGTTTGAAAAGTGTGAATTGGGAGTGCTTTGTTCCAGGTGGGCCTTGAGTGGGCCTGACTGGTATATAAGGGCAGTCAGCAGCGAACCAGCTGAGCGGCGAACAGCAGAGGCTAACAGAGGGAGTTTGCCTGGGGAGAGCTCACTGAGGCTTTCATCTGTGGGTTTCTCTGAGTAGTTCTTGCAACAGCTGAGGAGGCTCTTAAGAGGAAGGTGATATGGAAGGTGAGCGATCAGCTGTTGTAACCTGCACAGGTTGTGCCATGTTTGTCTTTCTTCCACAGGACAGAAGCGACTTTGTCTGTACAAAGTGCAAGCTGGTCTCCATATTGGAAGAGAAGGTTCGAGGTCTGGAGAAACGAGTATCGACTCTGCATTGCATAAGGGAAAATGAAGATTTCCTGGACAGACGTCAGGAGATGCTTCTACGGCCACAATGTTCTGAAGATTCAGAGCAGGCGCAGCAGGGACAGACGGATGATGAAGAAGTTTGGCAGCATGTGACCTCCAGAAGGAGAAAGAGGAGCGTCCATGTACCAGCAATGGAGATACAGGTGAGCAATCATTTCCATGTTCTCTCTACAGGTACTAATGCGGAGAGTGGAGTAGATGACCCATCTGAGGGAAGGGAGCAGAAGGAGACTCCACCGATTGGAAGGCAAAAGATGCACTGTCCTAGGGATGGGGGTTCCACGACCACCAATCCCAAGAGGAGGAGGAGGGTGGTGGTGGTCGGGGACTCCCTCCTCAGGGGGACTGAGTCATCTATCTGCCGCCCCGACCGGGAAAACTGAGAGGTCTGCTGCTTGCCAGGAGCTAGGATACACGATGTGACGGAGAGACTGCCGAGACTCATCAAGCCCTCGGATCGCTACCCCTTCCTGCTTCTCCACGTGGGCACCAATGATACTGCCAAGAATGACCTTGAGCGGATCACTGCAGACTACGTGGCTCTGGGAAGAAGGATAAAGGAGTTTGAGGCGCAAGTGGTGTTCTCGTCCATCCTCCCTGTGCAAGGAAAAGGCCTGGGTAGAGACCGTCGAATCGTGGAAGTCAACGAATGGCTACGCAGGTGGTGTCGGAGAGAAGGCTTTGGATTCTTCAACCATGGGATGGTGTTCCAAGAAGGAGGAGTGCTGGGCAGGGACGGGCTCCACCTAACGAAGAGAGGGAAGAGCATCTTCGCCAGCAGGCTGGCTAACCTAGTGAGGAGGGCTTTAAACTAGGTTCACCGGGGGAAGGAGACCAAAGCCCTGAGGTAAGTGGGGAAATGGGATCCTGGGAGGAAGCACAAGCAGGAGAGCGCAAGAGGGGAGGACTCCTGTCTCATAATGAGAAAGAGGGACGATCAGTGAGTTATCTTAAGTGCCTATACACAAATGCAAGAAGCCTGGGAAACAAGCAGGGAGAACTGGAAGTCCTGGCACAGTCAGGGAACTATGATGCGATTGGAATAACAGAGACTTGGTGGGATAACTCACATGACTGGAGTACTATCATGGATGGATATAAACTGTTCAGGAAGGACAGGCAGGGCAGAAAAGGTGGGGGAGTTGCGTTGTATGTAAGAGAGGAGTATGACTGCTCAGAGTTCCGGTATGAAACTGCAGAAAAACCTGAGTGTCTCTGGATAAAGTTGAGAAGTGTGAGCAACAAGGGTGATGTCGTGGTCGGAGTCTGCTATAGACCACCAGACCAGGGGGATGAGGTGGACGAGGCTTTCTTCTGGCAACTAGCAGAAGTTGCTAGATCGCAGGCCCTGGTTCTCATGGGAGACTTTAATCACCCTGATATCTGCTGGGAGAGCAATACAGCGGTGCACAGACAATCCAGGAAGTTTTTGGAAAGTGTAGGGGACAATTTCCTGGTGCAAGTGCTGGAGGAACCAACTAGGGGCAGAGCTTTTCTTGACCTGCTGCTCACAAACAGGAAAGAATTAGTAGGGGAAGCAAAAGTGGATGGGAACCTGGGAGGCAGTGACCATGAGATGGTCGAGTTCAGGATCCTGACACAAGGAAGAAAGGAGAGCAGCAGAATATGGACCCTGGACTTCAGAAAAGCAGACTTTGACTCCCTCAGGGAACAGATGGGCAGGATCCCCTGGGAGAATAACATGAAGGGCAAAGGGGTCCAGGAGAGCAGGCTGTATTTTAAAGAATCCTTATTGCGGTTGCAGGAACAAACCATCCCAATGTGTAGAAAGAATAGTAAATATGGCAGGCGACCAGCTTGGCTAAACTGTGAAATCCTTGCTGATCTTAAACGCAAAGAAGAAGCTTACAAGAAGTGGAAGATTGGACAAATGACCAGGGAGGAGTATAAAAATATTGCTCAGGCATGCAGGAGTGAAATCAGGAAGGCCAAATCACACTTGGAGTTGCAGCTAGCAAGAGCTGTTAAGAGTAACAAGAAGGGTTTCTTCAGGTATGTTAGCAACAAGAAGAAAGTCAAGGAAAGTGTGGGCCCCTTACTGAACGAGGGAGGCAACCTAGTGACCAAGGATGTGGAAAAAGCTAATGTACTCAATGATTTTTTTGCCTCTGTCTTCACAAACAAGGTCAGCTCCCAGACTGCTGCACTGGGCAGCACAATATGGGGAGAAGGTGACCAGCCCTCTGTGGAGAAAGAAGTGGTTCGGGACTATTTAGAAAAACTGGACGTGCACAAGTCCATGGGGCCGGATGCGCTGCATCCGAGGGTGCTAAAGGAGTTGGCGGATGAGATTGCAGAGCCATTAGCCATTATTTTTGAAAACTCATGGCGATCGGGGGAGGTCCCGGATGACTGGAAAAAGGCTAATGTAGTGCCCATCTTTAAAAAAGGGAAGAAGGAGGATCCGGGGAACTACAGGCCAGTCAGCCTCACCTCAGTCCCTGGAAAAATCATGGAGCAGGTCCTCAAGGAATCAATTATGAAACACTTAGAGGAGAGGAAAGTGATCAGGAACAGTCAGCATGGATTCACCAAGGGGAAGTCGTGCCTGACTAACCTAATTGCCTTCTATGATGAGATAACTGGCTCTGTGGATGAGGGGAAAGCAGTGGATGTGTTTATTCCTTGACTTTAGCAAAGCTTTTGATACGGTCTCCCACAGTATTCTTGCTGCTAAGTTAAAGAAGTATGGGCTGGATGAATGGACTGTAAGGTGGATAGAAAGCTGGCTAGATCGTCGGGCTCAACGGGTAGTGATCAATGGCTCCATGTCTAGTTGGCAGCCAGTTTCAAGCGGAGTGCCCCAAGGGTCGGTCCTGGGGCCGGTTTTGTTTAATATCTTTATTAATGATCTGGAGGATGGTGTGGACTGCACTCTCAGCAAGTTTGCCGATGACACTAAACTAGGAGGTGTGGTAGATACACTAGAGGGTAGGGATCGGATACAGAGGGACCTAGACAAATTAGAGGATTGGGCCAAAAGAAACCTGATGAGGTTCAACAAGGACAAGTGCAGAGTCCTGCACTTAGGACGGAAGAATCCCATGCACAGCTACAGACTAGGGACCGAATGGCTAGGTAGCAGTTCTGCAGAAAAGGACCTAGGGGTCACAGTGGACGAGAAGCTGGATATGAGTCAACAGTGTGCTCTTCTTGCCAAGAAGGCTAACGGCATTTTGGGCTGTATAAGTAGGGGCATTGCCAGCAGATCGAGGGACGTGATCGTTCCCCTTTACTCCAGATGAGGCCTCACCAATGTCGAGTACTGTGTCCAGTTTTGGGCCCCACACTACAAGAAGGATGTGGAAAAATTAGAAAGAGTCCAGCGGAGGGCAACAAAAATGATTAGGGGTCTGGAGCGCATGACTTATGAGGAGAGGCTGAGGGAACTGGGATTGTTTAGTCTCCAGAAGAGAAGAATGAGGGGGGATTTGATAGCAGCCTTCAACTACCTGAAGGGGGGTTCCAAAGAGGATGGAACTCGGCTGTTCTCAATGGTGGCAGATGACAGAACAAGAAGCAATGGTCTCAAGTTGCAGTGGGGGAGGTCTAGGTTGGATATTAGGAAACACTATTTCACTAGGAGGGTGGTGAAGCACTGGAATGGGTTACCTAGGGAGGTGGTGGAGTCTCCTTCCTTGGAGGTTTTTAAGGCCCGGCTTGACAAAGCCCTGGCTGGGATGATTTAGTTGGGAATTGGTCCTGCTTTGAGCAGGGGGTTGGACTAGATGATCTCCTGAGGTCCCTTCCAACCCTGATATTCTATGATTCTATGAAACTGCACAATGATCAGTCACAGCAGACTGTTCTTAAGTCTCCAGGTCTACACTTCAAAATAAATATACATGTGCATCTTGTTAAGCAGAGAGTTGTTGGTTCAAACAATTTAGAAGCTGTGCTAGCAAATCCAGCAGTACATGTAAGTTGCAGCAGCCAGTTACTTCCAGGTGTTCTTTTTATTTCCCCTCATCTTCCTTAAAACTTTTTGTCCTAGTAAAAATATGGAATTGGTGATATTATTTATACTGTGGTACCACTGAAAGGCCATAGTCAGGATTACTGCTATGTACAGTATGAACACACTGGTTGATATGATCCCTTCTCCAGAGAGCTTATTTACTATTCACTTAAGATAAGATGCAACAAATGAGGATAACAAGCAAAAGGAGATGAGAAGATCAAGGGTAACAGTAATAATATGAATTGTTAGAGAGGCTAGCTATGTGCAGAACTTGATAGATTTTGTTGAGCCCTTACTCACGCTGGTAAGCACTTACTCGGGTACTTTCATTGGTATAAATCACCATCTGGCCTTTAATGACTGATCTGTTATCACTGTTTTTCTGTTATGTTATAGAACAAATTAAATTTCTACTGCAGAATAGTATAAAATAGGTTTCTTAACAATATTGTTATAATAGTATTAGTATGGTTTAGTCATCAGAAAATTATGATGTCATTAGATGTTTTGAAAATAACCCGGTGTTTATTTTCTCTTAGTTTTTACAATGTAATTGATTCATAACTATTTACTTTTGTGAATGTTACTTACATTTTTAAACTAGCCCCCATAAATGCACCTACCAGTTGACTTTGACACTCAGGATAGATTGGTCACCTTCACTTTCTGACTCGCGTGCATAGTACAGTATGCTTATTCCTTGGGTTCAAAGAACTGTAGGAGGATGTTCAAATTTTAACAAACCTGCTTTCAGATTTTTTTTAAAATAATGCAAACATTTCTGTTCAATAAGTTTTGTAAACACTCATTACTCTTTGAACAAATCTAAATTTGGCACTCCAGCAAGGAAAATTGACTGTCCCTAGGAATACAATCTGTCTCTCTCTTTTTCTGTATCCTTTAATTTTAAACAGGAGTCTTCAAACATCATTCAAAAAGTAATTCAGTATATTTTCCCTTTTTAAAAAAAATCTGCTTTTTTTTGTTGTTTACTGATGTGCTTTATTGAATAATCTTTTAATGTTCTATAAACTGATAGATTCTCCAGCTTCAGTTCAGTTGTTGAAACTGGCCCCTTGAGGGCCTTATCTCAGGATTTTATTACCCAAAACACCTAAAAATCAACCAAATGTTTCCCAGAAAACACTCAAAACCAAGATGCCTAGTTAGATAAGAACAGTGTTACACATGATCTCTTTTATAAAAGTTTCACATTAATCTCCCAAAAGAGAGAACAAGTCAAGGTAGACAAACAGTCCTACAGAGCTCACTTTTGTAGAAGAATTTTTTTGAGGTTTACAACTAGTTTATCTTGTTTCCAACCTCAGTTTCCTTTCTTGCTTTCTGCCCATGGTGGAGCTTCTTAAGAAAGCAGTTAACTGTCCACACTAGCAAAGCATCATTGAACTGAAGTCCAGGACCCTATCCTTGAAGCAGGAGATTACTGTTTTACATATATTACAGAAGTGCAATATCTGGGCCCCATTATCTTAGGCTAGGTAGTAACAGTCCCTTCCCTAAATGCCTTTTAATCGGATTATGGCAGCTCTGTCAGCATTCTCAAATTCTCTGCATTTAGACTACAGTGGACTAGATGGAAAATTAATTCTCTGTACCCTAGCTTTGATACAAGCCTCCACACCTTTCCCATGTTCCTTTCCTAGCAAGCTTCTGCCACTAATGATACAAATGTGTAGAATGTGCTGTTTTGCAGAACTTTTTTAATTTAAAATATTGTCACACATATTAAGAAGTTATAAAAAGGCACATAAGCTGTTTATGTGAGGTATGACTAAATATTTTCATATACTCAATCATCTTTAATTTGGATGGTATGATGTAAATATAAGGATCCCAAAATGCTCTATAAAATTATATAATATATGAGAATCAGCCAAGGCTGAAATGCAGCAACTGCCAGGGCAAGATGAGATTGCTGTTAAATAGTGAGCAGAAAAACAGCACATTTAGGATGGTAAGACCTTAAGCTAAAGCTTACTGAAGCCAATGAAATTAGTAGAAAGACTCTGAATGAGCTTTGGAGTGGGCCATAGGTAAATATCTTAACACTTCTTTTCAGTCATTTGCAGAATTATATTTAGCATACATTCTGTAGCTGCAAACTATTGCTCCAAAATGTCACTTTGCAAGTGCATCAAGTCTGGAAGACTGACGACATCCACATGTGTTGTCACAGAATGATGATCAACATCAACCAGTATGACTACCTCCAGAGATAAACTTTGCCATCACTCTAAGCTATGAGGTGCTCCTGCTCTTGATAAGGAAATTTAGTTGCATCAGGCTGGGTACATCATTCAAATTCCCTCTGAATATCTTCTGAAGAAGATCTTTGGTAATCAAATACATGAAGGTTCTTATCTTCATTTTAAGAAATCACTTAAAGATGGTAACATTACTGCTGACATTTGGAAATTCTGGCAGCTTATTGAATTGAGTGGAGAACCATTGTCAGGAAGGTAATAACGATCTTTGAGGAAACCACATTGGTAAATCTCAGACCAGTTTTGACTCTGGCCATCTGGGATTTCTTTCCCTTTTCCTATCACCCAGGTGCTATACTGGGAACTGAATCCCCAAAATAAAAACAAACAATATTTACATTAATTCCAAAATAAATGTATAATCATAGAGGCCAGATTCCCTTCTCCAGATTCAATCTTTTGTATAGTTCAGATGATGCTGAAGAGTCAGAGTCTGGCCACAGCTGAGAATTTCCTCAGCAGATGGGAGGATTGAGAAAGGTTTTGAGCTCAGCCTAAACCAGCACAGTAGTTCCAGCATCCACCACCCTTCCCTTTGGAGAGGGGGTGTCTCAGGATTAAGACAGCAGCAGTCTGCTGGTTCTGAAGTGGCAAATTATGTGGTTTCTACAGAGACATGCTCAGGTGGTGTAAAAGAACCATTGGGCTGCTGTAACTTATGTCACGGCTGCCACAGAATCAAACAGCTGAACCAACTTCCTGGCACCCTCTTCCTACCCCCTCCTGAACAGAGCAGATGTAAGTACAGAGAAGAATCTACCCATATGCATACTAATATATATTTAAGCACTGAAATGCTTTATATGCATGGTTTAATTCTTTAATAATGAAACTGAGAAAGTAAATAAAGAGGTATGTAATTAAATAATTTTGAAGAAATTATAGAAAGTAACCCAATCAATGATACCTCATTATCTCATGCGATTATGTGAAAGTTAACAATACTTTGATTTACTGATACAAAATTTGTCTGTTGTTCAAGGACAAATTTTATAAAGTAACTGCAAGAAGAAACCCCTATAAAGACAAGAGCCAACTACATATTTATCCTTTTTAAAGATAAGAAGAGTTAGTTTTCCCTTTTAAAAGTTTTAAAATATATGCAGATGGAGAGATTTTGCCCTAACTGGTACAGATATGGGTTTGTTTTGAAAACTATGGTTATGTTTGAAATGTTACAGTGAGAGGCTTCCCCCACCCCCTTTTATAAGTGATAATAAGAAAAAAAAATTACTTTTCAGTTTGTTCTTTCATATTTTTAGATGCATTTTGTATGCTTTTACTTTTCTATGGTTTGATATTAACATTTGGATAGAATAAGGATTCATTTAATGTATTCTGAAACATTTTAGTGATTTTTAAGGTTTTTGAAAGGGTTAGAATGTGAAAGATTTATATCATGTTTAGTTTTAAATACTGACTCAAATTAATTAGGCTTTATTAATAATGTATGCTTTAATTATTTTTTTTAATTATAGAAGGAAATTACTTAAACTTTGATCTTAAAATTGGGGAATAAATGGATTTTGTGCAAACCTGGATGTCCCAAACACAGAAATTTTAAAAATGTACTTTAAATATTCAGGAATTGAAGATACGAACTATTGACATGTA
Source organism: Emys orbicularis (assembly GCF_028017835.1). Classification (NCBI taxonomy): domain Eukaryota; kingdom Metazoa; phylum Chordata; order Testudines; family Emydidae; genus Emys; species Emys orbicularis. Next base: position 255,797,964 of record NC_088683.1, on the reverse strand, counting down.
TCTAGCTCTAATGTATTTAAAGTTTCAGGACAACAGATCCCTGAATTGCCAGTATCATTTGAGAACAAATGTCACCTGACACCAAGCTTAATATAGACACACCTTTTTCAGGCAGTTAGTCAAAGTCTTACCAACTTTATTTGTATATGCAATGCTTCAAAAAAATGTGCAGCCAAAACTGTAAAAGATTCCTCAGGCAACTGAATCCAGAAGAGGGCTGATCTATAATGTCATATAAATCAGTGAAAGACATAACAAAGGCTTGATCTCTGCAAAACTTATTGTATACCTGCCCCAAATTAAAACAGTAAGAGTTATAACTTCAGGGCTATATAATCCCTCAGAAACCTGTAGAATACCAAAGATATACAACAAATATAAATAGTCACTTAAATTCATCATGCACAAATGTTGCATTAAAAATCATTAATTTAGAACTTGAGTTATCTAACTTTACTTGCTGAAACACATGTGCTGCTTGCATCTAACTCGGAGAATATTTGCGCTTGCAAGAGCTTAGTTGCTCCCTTTTCAACAGATTTCACTGGATGTTTCTGTTATTGTGCATGCGGTTCAATGCCTTGGTCTTCCACTTATAACCCTTGAATTAAGTCATTCTCTAGGTTTTTCTACACTTTTAATAACCCTCAGCTTTTCAAAATTCTCAATTTATTTTATTTTATTTGTTAGACCAAATGTTTGGGGAAGGCTTTGGAGGACGGATGGACAGAGTTACTGATTGTTTTATCTTAAAATAGTATCCTCCTTCCAGACAACCCAAGCATTGAAAGACATCTGAGAACTTTACTAGTATGCAGTCTGTGCTCTCTGTTTGCATTTCGGTGGCTGGCATATAGATCAAACATTTAATTCATTGCACGATTAAGTAGATTTTTAGATGTAGCACAAGTAATACATCTGCATTTACTATGTATTTCATACTGTTTTTAAAAAACACATTGTAGGTCACTTGCACTACTATTTTATTTAGAATAGGAAACAAGCTTTGCTTTGTATTTCTGCACATTTCCTTAGCTAGTGTATTATATATTACAAAAAAACAACCCCCAAAAACAAACAAACATGGAATTGTATTCCAACATCCAATCTGAAGACTATAATTCTGCCATTAGGGTTTACCAATATTTGCACATCTACAATACTTTACTCTGCAGTCACTACAAGGAAATTTGTATCATGGCCTTACTGTTTTCAAGTCTTCGCCTTAACACTATGACATTCTTTTGAAAAATTATTTTCCCCATCACGTTTATGGCACACTTGACCTAATGCCAAGAAAATATTTTACTTCATATTCCCAACCATAGCTAGCCACTTGCTACGTGGACTAACTGCTCGTTCAGTGTTGGGTCACTTGTGAGCCCAAACCTGCCTTTCCAATTTCACTGCCTCTGAACGTCCGTGGTTAATATTTCAGGTTAAATAATAACAGCACAGGTGGAGCTAATCTACTCATTAATACCTAATGCACAGCCAGTAGTGTGAGTGTGCTATTGCTGGGGAAGGATTTCAACCCTCATTCAGCATTCCCTGGACCTTTTAAACTGAGTGGTACTTGGCCCAGTGTGGCAGCCCAGGCCTCCTCACAAGGGGGTAACAGAGGGAAGAGAGATCCTCTATTAATAATATCTTGTAAGGTGCTGAATCGTACCAACTCCCCGTCAGCCCTTTAAAGAAATCATAGGATAATACCACCACCACCCCACGCCACTTTGGGAGCTTTCTATTTCTCTTCATTTGTGCCTGAGCCTTTAAGGTGCAGCGGCTCACGCGTCCCCTAGGGCTCTGGGGACGTGCCTTCTAATGAAGGCGGAGGTTCTGGCCAAATAACAGGACTCCAGGAGCTGGAGACGTCAGAGAAACGGCAGAAACGCCACAAGCACTGGCAGCGCGGGGTCACAGTCCCCCTTTCTCCATCAGGCCCCGCCCCAGGAGGGAGCTAGACAGTGTAGCGCAGCCCCAGTCGCCCGCCCCGCCGCGCGGCTCTGCGCGCGCTGTAGGAACCATCCGCGCGGGGTGGTGTTTCTGGGGGGAGTGACTTCGGGCGCGACACCGGAAGAGGGGACGTTACCGCGCGGCACGCCTAGAGAACGAGGCCGACAGAGAGTGCGGGGTGCCCGGGCTGCGCGCTTGGCGCGTGACAGCGAAACCGTTACCTGAGTGAGCCGCGCGTGCGGAGCATCCTGAGGCCATCCGGCTCGCGCGCGTAGGGAGATGAACCTGGAGCGGCTGAGGAAGCGGGTCCGGCAGTACATAGACCAGGTGAGGGGACAGCAGCCCGCGCAGCCTCTTTCTCCGTTCAGCTCCTAACCCTAACCCGGCCCTGACGCCCCCTCGCCTTCTGAGTGGCTGCGGGGCCCGCCGTGGGGAGGTGCGCTCCGTGGGGCGGGGCCGGGGGTGCGTCTCCACCCCTGTTTCCTCGGGGGCCCTAGTAGCGGAGCGTGTCCCGGCAGGGGCTGGTAGGCGGGTGCGAGAGCCGGGAGCGTAACGGTCTGCTCTGGAGGGAGCCCCCGCCAGCTCTGGGCCACGCGTGTGTCGTGTTAAGTAACGTCACGCACCGAACAGCTCCGGGCCGTTATCGCCGTTTCAGGGGTTAGACGAGTCCTCGTGCAGGGCACGGGGTGGCCCCGCCCCCGGGCTGGGCAGTGACTGCGGCGTGGTCTGGTGGGCCCCTGGCTCGCCTGCTGCAGCCCTGGAAGGGGTGTGGACAACGAGCAGAGGGTGGCAGGGTGGTCTCATGGTGAAGGCCGGTAAATGTTGCCCCGGGGAACTGGATTCTATGGCTGCCTCTGCCACAGAGTTTGTGGGCAAGTGGCTTACACCAGCTTTTTCACAGGTGGCCATTAACAGCCTGTCTGAGTGCTTGAGACACCTGGGGTCTGATGTGCAGCAGTGCTCAGCACTCACAGTTGCAGCTGAAGTCAATGGGATGGAGTAGCGCTTGGAACAGATAAAGTGGCATATAATCCGAAGGACTTTGAAAAATCAGGTCTGATTTGTTTCAAATTGGACAGCAGATGAGTGGACAACTAATCTTAGACACTTTGTGCTTCAGCTCCCTGTCTGTAAAATGGGGTCATACCATTCACTTGCTTCACAGGAGTGTTTGAAGATAAATTAAATCATAGAAACGTAGAACTTGAAGGAATCTTGACAGGTCATCTAGTCCAGTCCCCCGGCTCTGAGGCAGGACTAAGTATTACCTAGTCCATCCCTGACAGGTGTTTGTCTAACCTGCTATTAAAAATCTCCAGTGATGGAGATTCATAAGTTCCCTAGGTAATTTGTTCTAGTGCTTAACTCCTTTCCATTTAGGAAATCTTTGTTAATGTCTAACCTAAAGCTCCCTTGCTCCAATTTAATCCCATTACTTCTTATCCTGTCCTCAGTGCTTCAGAAGAACAATGTATCACCTTTCTCTTTACAACATTTTATGCCCTTGAAGACAGTTATCACTTCCCCCTCAGTCCTCTTTTTTCCAGACTAAAGAAACCCACTCTTTCAATCTTTCCTTGTTGGTCATGTTTTCTAGACTTTTAATCATTTTTGTAACTCTCTGGATTTTCTCCAAGTTGTCCACATCTTTCCCAAAGTGTGGTACCCAAAAATAGACACTGTACTCCAGTTTGAGATCTTTATCAGTGCTGAGTAGAGTGGAAGAATTACTTCTTGTGCCTTGGTTCCAACACTGTTGCTAATACATCCCAGAGTGATTTTTTTTTTTATTCTTTTGCAACAAGAATTTTGTTGTTGTTGTTGACTCGTACTTAATTTGTGATCCGCTATCACCCCCAGATCCTTTTCTGCAGTACTTCTTCGTAGACAGTCAGTTCTCATTTTGTACTTGTACATTGATTATTCCTTCCTAAGTGTAGTACTTTACATTTGCCCTTACTGAATTTCATCCTATTTATTTCAGACCATTCCTCCAGTTTGTCAAGATCATTTTGAATTCTAATCCTGTCCTCCAAAGTACTTGCAACTCCTCCGAGCTTGATATCATATGAGTGTATTCTGTATGGCATTATCCAAATTGTTTATGAAGATATTGAATAAAACCAGGACAGATCCCTGTGGGACCCACTCAATATGCCCTTCGAATTTTACTGTGATCCATTGAGAACTATTCTCTGAATATGGTTTTCCAACCAGTTGGTGCACCCACCTTGCAGTAGGTTTCTCCAGACTATATTTCCCTAGTTTGCTTATGTGAAGGTCATGTGAAATAGTATCAAGAGCCTTACTAAAGTTGAGATATATTAGCTTTACTGCTTCCCCCCATCCAGATGTTGACCTTTAAGTATCACCTTATCTTCTAGTTTTTTACAAATTTATTATTTGCTGCATTATTCTTCTGAGTACCAAAGTTAAGCTGACTGGTCTACACATTCCCTGGCTTGTCCTTATTCCCCTTTTTATAGATAGATACTATATTTCCCCTCTTCCAATCCTCTAGGATCTCTCTTGTCCTTCACAGGTTCTCAAAGATAATCACTAATGGCACAGAGATCTCTTCAGCCAGTTCCTTAAGTATTCTAGGATGTATTTCCTCAGGCCCTGCTGACATGAAGACATCTAAGTTATCTAGATAATTCTTAACCTGTTCTTTTCCTATTTTAGTCTCAGATCCTACTGTATTTACACTGATGTTCACTGTGTTAGTCATCCAATTACTGCTAACCTTTTAGGTGAAAACTGAAATGAAAAAGGCATTTAAAACTTCAGCCAGTCCTGTATTTTCTGTTATTATCTTTCCTTTCTGATTGAGTAATGGGCCTACCCTGTCCATGGTCTTCCTCTTGCATCTAATGTATTTGTAAAATATTTTCTTGTTATCCTTTCTGGCCCTAGCTAGTTTAATCTCATTTTGTGCTTGGCCTTTCTAATTTGTCCCTAGACACTTATGTTGCTTTTAATGTTTGAAGCACTGTAATTCTATGATAGATGTCATAGAAAAGCCAATGAGGAAATTAGTAATTTTCTTCAGAGCAGGGTTTGAATAATGTACAGTAAATAAGGCTTAGGGCCATGCATTGAACAAGGAGGTGAAAACAGAATATTGCTGCTCATCCTGAGCACTGGAAAAAAGCTCACTAGAGTATTTTTTAAATTGCAAATTGAAAAATATTTTTAATAACCTTGTTTTTAGAGAAAGCTTTAAGAAATAGGCTGAGGCAGATAACCAGTATGGAAAATCTTGGCCCAAATGGTAAGTTTGTTGAAGTTATAAGCAATTGAAATCAGGGCCTTATTAGTGGTATGTGTTGGATGACCTTAGTAATAGGCTCTGCTATTAGCCTTGCCTATAATAATTATTTTTGACATTTATATAGCATTTTTCTTCTTAAAGCACTTTATACACTTTAGCCTTAAAATCTTTAAGGCTAAAGTGTGGCCTTCCGGGATGGAGGGCCACAACAAATGGTATAGGACGTGCAGTCTGAAAAAATTCCCATATGTTGTGAATATTGCTTCATTCAGATCCCAAATTCTTGTATAGTCACTGACAACAACATTAATTAATGCAGAGTTAAGATTAACCAGTGGTATCTTGTGCTCTTCCAAAACATCAAATTCAGAAAAACTCAAACTTCTGAAAACTAGGGAAATAAAGAGTTAAGGTACATGCCCATTCAACCTTAACTCTGACCCCTGAACCAGGAGTAGCCACTGAGAATTATCTGTGTGCAGTCCAGCTGCATTTACTGAGTTAAGTGCAGCTGTATTGAATATTGGACAGATTAATTAGAGCAGTTTGTCAGAGCTGTGATAGAGCGACGTCTTGGGGAGCTGTGCCCTCTGGGGAGGATTAGCTCCTCTGCTTGACCCTCTATATGTATGATCAAAGGAAAGATGTGCAGGTGTATCTTCAGAGATCTAGTATGCCTTATTTCAGCACTAAATTATGTCAGTTGTGGGGCATACAGGTCTTTTAGCCTTGGGAATAGTCAGCAGTTAGGTGAGAAATTAGTGTGGTCTGTGAGTTTAATGATAGGTAAGTGAAAATATAGTGTTTGGCATTATGTGCATAAGGATAAAGTGACTGTAAAATGGGTTGTATATTTTAGCAGATGTGATGTTTCCTGTGGAGTAGAATAAGTGTCTGAGAAGAATCTGGGGCCAAGAGACACCCTCTGCCCCAATCCCTCCCACATGGCATGGCATGCCAGCCACCTCCTCCACTACTTCTGTTACCAGGATCACTCCAGAAGGAGAAATGTCGGTTACTGAGATGCTCTCTCTCCTTCTGGAGTGGGGAAACTGGGTCAGAAGTATCAGAATGCTGTTCCTACTCCCCCATCAAATGCCAAAACACTATTCAAGAGCATTCTGGCACAACTCAAGCGTGGCTCAAACCCTCATTCCTCCTCCTTTCCTAGCAAGCATTGGACTGTATAATTTTTTTTTAAGTAGTTTGAATGTTTTCTGAATTTTCAGCAATACTCTGATTATGTTCCCCTATCCCCCAAACAATATACTCTCTGACAGACCATGTCTAAATTTCATTTTCAGATTTCTGCTAGAGTTGGGTTTGAATTTATAGTGACTGGGTGTTGCTCAGGTTCAGTGGCCATAACATGTCTTCTTGAGTCACACAGGTCCTGAGTGTCATGTCTGGTTTACAGTCTCTCAGGCACTCTATCTGCACATTTGTGGACAAATCCATTTGGTGCATGAGCATTAGGCTTGCGCCTATCTGTAAAATCAGACTCTTTGTTGAATAGTATTTCCTATATTGCTTCCCCAAAGTGCCCTGCAGTAACTGGGTAAATGTTGAGTGATTGAGACCCATGGTTTAACCAAGGTGTGCACAAAAAGCACTGGTAGAATCTGTTAAAAGCTTTGTCGTTTGGGGAACTATATCTCAAACTGCTTGGTAAAAGAGACCAAATTTGGATCATTAACCCTACCTTCTGCCCCATAAGACACACTCAATTTGAAGCAATATGAATAACCATGCAAATTTTTGGGCACTTTGAAGAGTTTCCCTTTAAATAGAAAGCAACTCTTAATCTTATCTGTAGCAGAGCTGGCTCTCCAATATAATCAAATACTATTCTTCCATCTCTCTTATTCCCAGGATTCACAGTAAAGCCCCCTGCCTCAATTTAGGGTAAATCATAAATGTTTGGGGAGTGCCTTAAGTAGTCTTTACAAACGTGTTAACTGCTTTGACTTATTTGGCAATCAATTAACTCAAGGTGTGTGGGTTTTTTTCTTTTTCTTTTTTGTTTTTTTTTAAAGATGGGTTAGACCAGGGGTCGGCAACTTTTCATAAGTGGTGTGCCGAGTCTTCATTTATTCACTTTAATTTAAGGTTTCGCGTGCCAGTAATACATTTTAACGTTTTTAGAAGGTCTCTTTCTGTAAGTCTATAATATATAACTAAACTATTGTTGTATGTAAAGTAAATAAGGTTTTTAAAATGTTTAAGAAGCTTCATTTAAAATTAAATTAAAATGCAGAGCCCCCTGGACCGGTGGCCAGGACCCAGGCAGTGTGAGTGCCACTGAAAATCAGCTCGCGTGCCGCCTTCGGCACACGTGCCATAGGTTGCCTACCCCTGGGTTAGACAGCCACCAATGAAGAATCTGGTGTTATACTCCACTTTAAGTAATAGCAAGACATATCAAGCTAAATAATATATTTAAATAAACAAACCCTAACATTTCTAACATTCTTTTCCAGCAACAGTATCAAAGTGCCTTGTTTTGGGCAGACAAAGTTGCTTCACTGTCTCATGGTAAGTAATCGTTACATTTTATTTCACTTAATTTAAAATATTAGTTTCATTAAAACTTTTGCCTGTGATAGTTTTTTCAGCTTCTTGTATATTGTTGAGGTTCCATTGTATATTTAATATTCTTGTGATCCTCTCTGCAATACCATCTACCCAAGTGGAGCATTAGATTTTTGACCTGCTAGAATAGATAGCGTGCAATTCAGCATTCATGCATGTTTAACTCCTGTGCTTGAAAAATGTACTCTAACTACTAGTGCAAGAACTAAGCCTGTTTCCCAGGCTGAAAAACATTCTGTCCTTCAGGGCTGGGAAATGCATGGAGGGTCAACTCCTTCCACTTGGAAAAATCTCTATTGCTTGCAAGAACCTTTTTGCAGATTCATAAGCACTGAAATGAAAAATAATGAATTTTTATAATTTAGTCCAGTCCACTGCCAATGCAAGATTGTTTCCTGCAGTACCTTTTCTAGTGCTTAGTCTATTGCAGGGGTGGCCAAACTTACTGACCCTCTGAGCCACATATGACAATCTTCAGAAGGCTGAAGCCCTAAGCCGCAGCAGGCACACCCCATGGGGCTGAAGTCCTGAGCCCCCCATCTCCGCTGGGCAGACACCAGAGGAGATATGTGGGGAGGGCACATGGGGTCACATGCCCCCCCAGATTTTTGCCAGGGTTTTCTGGTCCTGGTCCGTCACATGGTGCCACTGGGCCCCCTTCTTGCACGGCAGCTGCTGAAGTCTACAAGCTGGGAGCTGCGACCGTGGGGAGAGGCAGTGGCGAGCAGCAGGGAGAGCTGCTGCTGCCTCTCCCCATGGAACTAAAGTAGTGGCCCCTCCCTGCAGCTCCCACCTGTTTGCCACGGCCTCTCGATGCAAAGCTAACACTTGGGAGCTGCAGGGAGGAGCCACTGAGGGTAAGGGGGCGGCGTGACTCAAGCTATTGGGGGGGGGTTAAATTTTGCCCCCTCCCCCCACTCTCAGCAGGCACCAGTCATCTCTGGCAGGAGCCCCTAGCCCATCATCCCGCTGCAGGGCAGAAACCCTGAGCTCCCCCCCCAGCCTGGTAGGTAGAGAATGGGGGTGGATTGTGGGGCTTCGGGAGCCACACTTTAACTGTAAAAGAGCTGCAAGTGGCTCACGAGCCACAGTTTGGCCACCCCTGGTCTATTGTATTTATGGGGTAGTAATTGATAGGGTAACTTTTCTTTCCTTTGAAAGCAGTTTTGCTTTTCTTCAATATTGAAGACTCTCTCAGTTCATCATGACTCTCTTTAAATATAGTTTTCGATAGATGCATGTCACCTGGACCAAATTATTTGTCCATGTTCAGATTTTGGAGTATTTCCTTATCTGCTCTTTATATCTGTTTTGCAATGGCTTTATTACCTACTAAGTACCTGATCCTTCAAATGGGATTATGCACAGTGTGTAAATTTAAGCACATTCGTAAGTTTTGGGATCAGGATCTAATTGTCATACTTCTAGAACTTGAAAATAATATTTTGCTTTTGCAGGCACTAATTTCTGCACAAACTTTGAAAGAAAAAACGGTTAAAAGTTTGTTTTCTGCTGTTACTGCATTCAAAGTCTGGAGTCACCTACAGCATACATATGTTATTTTTCTCTTTTCCACATCAATTTTATTTCCCCTCTGTTACTTATGGTATGCACACTGGTGGTAGATTTTTTTATATCCTTGTTTGCTGCTGATAATGCGTTCAGTCTTAGTGTTAGGGTTTGATTTAATTCTTAAATTTTCTTATTTCTGAGATGTCCAAAAAGATGCATTTTATTTTTACAGTAATTTCTTGAGATGACTAGTTTGAGGAAGAGCAGTATACTGACATCTTTTTAATGACCTGAAAATGTCTATGCCATGCAAAATTATGATAAAAGCAAGTGTTTTAGGATTGTACTTAATGGGGTTATATATATTTTAGAGGAACCTCAGGACATCTATTGGCTGGCCCAATGTCTCTACCTGACGGCTCAGTATCATAGGGCAGCACACGCCCTTCGATCACGCAAGCTAGATAAGGTAAGTAATTTCAAACAAGAAATAATACTTTTGTTATTTATTTAGAACCATAGTGCTATACCTGGTGCTAAATAGCAGCTGAACTGTGCTAAATGCATTATAGGTTCTTTACTTTCAGAGCTAACAATCCAAATTTAAAGGAAGAGTAGTTACGTAAACTGCATAATGTAAGGTCATGGTGAGAAAATGATATAGAGAAGAGAAAAGGGCCAAGGGCTGACCTGTGAGGGGACCAATAGGTTTAGGGAAGGGACTGTGTGCTGTTCTAGTTCTCCTCCCACTTTAACTAGAGTTGTGGAAATCAAAAGAGGAGAAAGTGCCTTCAGAGTTGGAGAGGTTCAGACATTGCTCGGCCCACGCCACTTCTTGCAGTCCCTGGGGACGGCGCAGCCAGTGGGAGCTGCGATCGGCCGAACCTGCGGACGCTGCAGGTAAACAAACCGTCCCAGCCCGCCAGTGGATTTCCCTGATGGACCGCGTGCCAAAGGTTGCCGATCCCCGGTATAGAAGAAATTTACAAAGTGGGCTAGAAGGTCATTAGTGATTTTGGTCATGGAAGTTTTGCTGAGGTGGAAAGGATGAACCACACTGGAGGAGATAAAGGGGAGAGAGCCGAGGAAATCTAGCAGTTTGAATAGCTTACATGCCCTATGACTACAGTCAAAAGATAGGAAGGAAATAGGGTGATGTATAAGAGTGTGCTTGTAGGGAAAGGGGGAAGGGATATAGGGAAAGAGTATTTCAAGATAAGGGAAATGGAGGGGATAAGATAGGGTTAAGGAGACAGGATGGGTTGAGGTTTCCCCATTTACTGTCTACCTCAAGAGTTAGAGACTTGAGAGAATGATTCAGGGTAGTAAGAAAGAAATCTTTAGCCAGAAGAAAAACAGACACTGATGTAGGAATAACAGCTTTTTGCTATTAATACTAGGGAGTTTTGTTTGTAGCTTCCTTGATAAGTAAGTATATTTCAAACCTCTTTATTTCTCTTAGTTATATGAAGCGTGTCGATACCTTGCTGCTAGATGTCATGTAAGTATATATTTTAGTTAATATTGGATAAAATCAAACTAAACAAAGCATGCTACGTAAATACGCAAACCACATATGGCACACTTTACACTAGAAGGGGAATATTTAGAGGTCTAAATTTGGGGGTTGAAACGCTTATACTCACTGCAACTACAGGTTCAAATCCTGTGAGAGAAGACTTATTCCCTCATCCTTGTAAGATGGGTAAACTGAGTTCCATGCAGCATGCTGTATGTTACTCCTGGGGGAATTCTGCACCACTGCGCAATGCAGACTTTTGCAGAAATTAATATTGTGCATACATAATTTCCTTTCCCCCACAGAAATGGGCTGCAGAGCTACTGGCCGCCACTAGGGGCCGCTGGACCTGGCAGAGACCAGCTCACACATAGAAGACATTGCGGGGATGGGGAGGAAGCTAGAGCAGGGGTTCTCAAACTGGGGGTCGGGACCCCTCAGGGGGTCATGAAGTTATTATGTGGGGGTCGCGAACTGTCAGTCTCCACCCCACACACCGCTTTTCCTCCAGCATTTATAATGGTGTTAAATATATTAAAAAGTGTTTTTAATTTATAAGGGGGGGGTCACACTCGGAGGCTTGCTATGTGAAAGTGGTCACCAGTACAAAAGTTTGAGAATCACTGAGCTAGAGGGTTCCCGGCTGCAGTTCCCTGCATGCCCTGAGGGAAGGAGATGGTGGTGCTCAGGAAACTCCACACAAGCCTGGGACCCAGCATCAGGGTTTCATCCTTTGTTTCATCCTCTGGATCCCTGGGCTCTGAGGGGTAGGGGGGCAGGTGTCTGGGCTGGGGGTGGGGCACAACTGGGCTCTGGGGGGAGGGGTTGTGGGTGTCTGCTCCCCTGGCTCGGCTCGGGGTGTGAGGGCAGAGAAACAGGAACTGGGTTGTCATAGGGATTTCTTTAACTCTCTACTCCTGGGGGGGAATTTTTTGTGTGATAGGCAGTATGATCATTCTGCAGGTATTCATTTTCCAAATGTTTGGTTGAGCAATACTGGAATATTGTGAATTGTTAGTGTAAGGTGGTCGCGGCTCTCTCCCTGTTCGTCAGGGAGGGAGTCCACGCCCCCTCGCTACAATGCCATGGGAATGACTCAGTTCAGGGGGGAATTAGCCGACAGTCAGTAGGCCCAAGCCTTCAGGTCAGGCAGCAGTTGAGTCAGTGACCCTCAGCCAGGGCGGGCAGCCAAAAATTAAGGGCTCTGGCCTGAAGTCATGCAGAGCAACACAGCAGTCTAGGGAGATCAGCTCTCTGGTGGGGCAGACAGCAAACCCGACTGGTGTCCTCTTGGCCCAAAGGTGGGGAGGCTGCCTCCTCCAGGGGTGGGGTGGCACGGAGGGTAGAGGGACCCAGACCCACCTGACTTCACTGCGTCCCAGCCCAGGGCCTTAACAGTGGCAGAGTGGACTGCCACTGGGTCAGCGGGGAATCCGGCCACAACACACTTGCAGTCAGTAATGCAGCCGAACCCTATTTGGCTTCCCTGGGCTTCTTCCTACACTCCCATTCAGGGAGTACCTGGGTTCTGGGGTTGTTGTTCGTCTCACTGAGGTAAACGGCTAGTGGCAGCCCCAACAGTTCCTCTGTGTCCCTGGTGCCTGGCAGCTCCAACAGTCCCTCCGTGTCTCTGGCGCTGTAGCAGCCTCTGTTGGATCTGAGCTCCAGCAGCGGGCGAGGGGAGACGTCCTGCTCCTCCGGCAGCTCTCCTCCAACTGAGTTGGAAGGCCTGCCTTTTATATTTCCAGTTTCTGTCCCACCCCTCTGCTTCTGGTGGGGTGGTCAGAGGTGTCCCAGCTCTGCCCGCTATGGGGTGGTCGCGGCTCTCTCTCCGTCCATAAGGGAGGGAGACCATGCCCTCTCACTACAATTAAATTATGATGGTAAACTGATATACAGCTAAATAAAGATATGCCTAAATGTGAAGTGGCTTGGCCTACCAACTCTATAATTTTTACTTGCCATAGTCTAATTATTGGTGTTTTAATTTTAAATGCTTAACATCTTACCCTTGTTTTTTTCTGTAGTATGCTGCAAAAGAGCATCAACAGGCTCTTGATATTCTTGACATGGAAGAGCCAATCAACAAAAGACTATTTGAAAAATACTTGAAGGATGAAAGTGGGTTGAAAGACTCTACCAGTGACTGGGAGATGTCACAATCCTCTGTAGGTAGCATTTTCAAAACATGATGTTTTCATAGTTGAAGAAGAATGTTAATATTATACAGGGATTTATCAGAAAGTAATGTCATTGGTATCTGGGCTTGAAATTGAATGTGTGTTCGACTTTTATTATAGGATAATGAATATTTATTCCAGAAGTATTATGTTTTTTCTCCATTTAGTCAGAAATTTATATTACTAGCTGCCTTGATTATTGCTTACATTAAATGATAATCCTGGTTTGTCACTATTACTGGTGTTGTACAAATGCTTGCTCAGAATTAATAATTGAGAATTTCTAGGGAGTTCTACATAATCTATTTCAGTTTTAAAATAAATAAATTCTAGGTCTTCCTGATATGAATCGAGCCGTGACAATGTAAACTATCATTTCTTTGTTGGACTGCAGATAAATAACAATAAGGGAATGAACTTCCTCTGCCTTTTAAGTATTTTATTGAGGTGTTAACTCTGTGTAACGGGTTTGCACTCACCTCTTGCGAGCACCCCCTGGCCGAGTGCGTGTGCCTGCACTCTCTCTACCTGTTTGTGGTGGGTCTTCACTGACTCAGCCGGCCGGCCAAGTCATACACAGTCTGTCTGTGAGATAAAAGCAAAGCAAACCCTTTACGGAATACAAATCCAACGGGCCTCTGTAATGTCTCTCTGGTTGTCCATGCTCCGGAATAGAGTAGTGCCCCGGGGCTCCTCCACTGGAGGCAATGTCTTCCCCTCTCAGGGCCTTTCTGGCCATAGCTCTTCAGCTGGGCCACTACAGTTCAGTTCCCCCGCTGGAGTCCCGGGCCCACTCTCTACTCCGGGTCCCAACCCAGGCATCCTGTAGATAGCAGCTGTCACTGTGTCCCTTTATCTAAGTCGTGCTGCTGTAATTCCCTGGGCTACTTCCCCGCCATCCTGTGTTGTCTTCACCATTATCTCAGGGCCTTGTCCTGATGGAGTCCCTGCAATCAGCTCAGGGCTCCTTCTTGCTCTTCCCGGCTTCTGGCAGCACTACCTCATTTGAGGTCCTGCAGCTCCCTCAGCCAGCCACACACCATCCATGCTCCTTCAGCTCTAACAAGGAACTGAACTCACTCTGGCCCTGCAGCTCTTCTTATACTAGCCTGCTGGGCCTTGATTGGCTGTTTTCCCACACAGCTGCTCTAGGCAGCTTGGAGGACCTCTCTACTGCCCTTTTCTGGGGATGGGTGTAGCAGGGCCGCAAGGTTTCCAGCAGGGGGCCTCAGAGCCTAGTCCACTCCATCACACACTTCCTATGTCTTCATTAGGAATGCAGCGGCACAGCTGCAACTGCACCGCTGTAGCACTTCAGTGTAGGCACTCACTACAGCAATGGGAGTGGTTCTACCATCGCTGTAGTTAATTCACTTCTTTGAGAGGTGTGGAATTTGCCCTCCCACCCCACCCCATGCATGGTCCCATTGGCCCTACTGGAGCTGTCCCCGTTCCCCCCCCAACTATAGAAGTCAAACTATGCTTGTGTAGCTAGGTCAGTGGAGAATTCTTCCATCAACCTAGCACTGTCTACCCCAGGGGTTAGATTGACTTAACTACATCATGCAAGGGTGGATTTTTCATGACCCTGTGCAACACAGTTATGTTGATCTAACTTTTTAGTGTAGACCTGGCCTTAATCTCTTCATTTCTTCTGTCAATGAGGCGTTGCTTGACTACACTTGAATATTAATTTGGATTAAGGTAGCACGTGAATTTAGTGTGAAACTCCAAGTGTAGACAGACCCTTAAATACCAGCATTAAAAATCACTTACCTGCTTGCAGTAGCAATTAGGAAGTTGCCCTTGGGGAGCTGGAGTATCACCAGGGGCTGAACCATCAACTTGTCTAGGATTTAAGATTTAATTTTAATTGTGGTTTCAGTGATAATCTTTCAGATGTGAACATAGAGCTTGCCATCCTCTTGAGTGACAGACGTAGCTCCACTGCTTCTGGTATTACTCATAGGTTTCTCAAGAAACACCAGAGTGCAACTGAAAAGTTAAGACAATTTGGGCTGTAATAAAAGAGCTTATCTTCCGGTTGTGAAACAGTATAGTAAAATTAGTGCTCTCTTTAATAACCCTCAAGGGCTCTTGTTTGAATTATTGCATATTAGTCTACTTATTTTTGTCATGTATTTAACCAGTTCTTGTTTGGCTGTAGACAGCTTAATGTAGTATTCGTTTTGGTTTTAGATTATTAGTAACATGTTATATATCAAGGCAATAAAAACAATAAAAACCAGATTCCATCATATATTAAATGCTTTTTACTTTTCAGGTAGTCCATTTCATTTGTGCTCAAAACCAAATTACATACATTGATTCAGTGTCTGACCTCCAGCCTTGCTTTTCCATCACTAGATCAAGAGTTCTATTTGCCTTTTGCGAGGAAAGATCTATGATGCTCTGGATAATAGAACCCTGGCAACGTACAGCTACAAAGAAGCCTTGAAGCTTGATGTTTACTGCTTTGAAGCATTTGACCTTTTAACATCACACCATATGCTAACGGCACAAGAAGGTTTGGATTAGCAGTGTTTGTTTCTCAAATATAAATGAAATCATCTCCAGTTTCACATACATTTTTGTCCAGTAGATAAAAGTCAGAGTAATCAGTTTAAAATTATTTTGAAAGAATATTCCATGCCCAAATATTAGCAACTCTTTGGTTATATTAAATGGGCAAAAACTGTTAATCATTTAAGCTGTAGGTTTCAGCGAAAAATAATCACCACTGTTGGACACAACCAATGAGGGTATGACCACTGGGTTTCATAAACTGACAATCAATCAAATCTGCCAGGTGCTAGGAGCAAGATAAACCCAGCCCTTCCACCTCCTAACCAGCACCTCCTGCAGCTCCAGTGCTCCCTACTGGGAGTTAGCAGCCTTTTTTTAGGTGATCTCTTTTGAAGCAAAAAAGGATTGTGGGATTTGGGTTGCTTATGGCAAGAAACCACAGTGGGATTTGGCATTATGGATGCCAAACTGTTGTGAATCCTTTCTTTAGACAACATCTTGCATTTCAGTGAACGACCTTAGCTTACAGTGTAAGTATAAAACAGTAGGCTGTGGTACTCCATCTTTATGTTAACTTTAATTTAGAATTGTAGAAAGAGAGGGACTGAAAACAAAAAGGATTCAGTCATTTACTTCCATATCTCTCAATATTATCATAGCAGAGTGCAGTTAGTCACTTTTGGGTATTTATGATATGCTGTTTTCCTTGTGGTATTGGGGTGGACATCACAAAACTTCACAGCCTTTGCATTCAATGAAAATCAGTTATTTACAACTTGCTGAAATTTTTTTTTTGTTTACTTCAAACATAGTTTACCTCAGGTTCATATTTTTTTAATTTACACAGAAAAAGAGCTTCTTGAATCTCTACCTCTTGGTAAACAGTGTACAGAAGAAGAACAAGAATTGCTTCATTTTCTGTTTGAGAACAAACTGAAAAAGGTAAAAATCTGATTAATCCTATGGAAATCTTGACTTCAGATGTAAGTATCATACACAACTGTTTAGCTTCAAAGATATAATTTAAAAATTCTTTTATGGTTTTGATTGTGTTATGACCAAATTGCCATTATAGCTCTCCATTAATAGAAGCGTGTAACAATTTCATATTCATTTCCTTTAATGTATGTTATAGCCTTACTTAATGGAAACCTCTAATTCTGGCTGACTTAAAATGCATTACTTCCAAAGTGTTTTTTTCTGGAGATAAAAATGTAGCATAGGCCAGCATGGAACAGTTAGTGCTATGACACTCACAGCATTGCGTCCCATTTTATATCATATTTATGTTACAATTATGTTTTTCAGTATAATAAGCCAAGTGAAACAATAATTCCTGAATCTGTAGATGGTCTTCAGGACAATCTGGATGTAGTAGTGTCCTTAGCTGAAAGGCATTATTATAACTGTGACTTCAAAATGTGCTACAAGCTTACTTCTGTGTAAGTACATGAAGCAACTTTGATATTTATTTGAAATTTCATTTTGCTACTCTTCAGATGGCATGCAGAAATAAATTCTGTATAATCACAAGTTCACCCAAATATATTATTTACTCAGTTGTTTAATGTATATTTTGCAAGCTAATATCTCATCTACAGTAAACATGCAGTTGACTCTAGCATTTGGTGTTGTAAAAGTACATCTGTTTTACTGTGTGGCAGCACAAAGCAAAATACTTGGGCTTTATATAATGCTGCTTTATGTTAACCCCTACATTTTCTCCAGGTGAGTACTCTTAATATATTGGTCTTATAAAATGAAGGTTTGAAAGTTTTAACTTTTATTTTAAAATATAGTTAATCTTTTGGTTGGCCAAAGCAAGCCAAGACATTGCCAAATGGGTTACAACTTTGAGTCCAGTACTGGCAAGGTTTGGGAATACTGCATAGGCGTAATACTAAGCCCTGTTGGGACGTGCAGCACCTGGAGTGAATCGTGGCTGCACTGAGGCAAATAGCAAAGCTCCTACTGACTTCAGTGGAGCCAGGATTTCACCCCTTGTGTTCATTTTCTAGCACCCTCTTCCCACCCGTCACACCACTCAACATGAAGATGCATTATCAACTCCACAGGGATTTGTCCAGCTGCCCTTTGTCAGAAGGAGGGTTGTGACAGATTCTTGAGCCTTTGTGGTGGGAGTCTCCTCAGAAGTCTGAATCCTTGCAAAATTCTGGGCTTCCTACAGTGAAAGACTCTGGGACATTTTAGGGGCATTAAATGGGCATTTTCCATGCTCTCAGATATTTGAAAAAAGGAAACTAAACTGTTGCAGCTTGAAACATGGTCATGGGGTTTCCCTTTTCAGTGAGTGGAATCTAAAAATAGTGCTTTTGATGTAAGGAATTCTGTAGAAAGGTGCTGTGCATCCCTGTTCACAAGAGAGATGGTTATCATGATGCAAGGCCATTTGAGGAGGGCAGAGAGTAAAGGGGAATATATTAAGGTTTCTTATGTTCCAGCCAGAGCTTGTGGGTCCTACAGGATGGATGGACAGAAAAATACATACTCTGCATTCATTTGGTAGCTAAGTGTGAAACAAATATAGTGCAAATTGCATTCAGTTTTCCTAATGTCTGTTCCATCTGTCAGAATTTCTTGTTAATTTATCTGTTTAGCTAAATCAGTTCTAATTGTTCTGTTGTGTGGTTAGACTTTATTATGCTATCAGGGAATGACCACTTGTGAAGGGATCATGATTATCTTGTGAAGAGATCATGATTACCCTTTATCTGTCTGGGGATTTGGCTTGCTTTGAGCAGGGGGTTGGACTAGATGACCTCCTGAGGTCCCTTCCAACCCTGATATTCTATGATTATAGATTGATTAAAGTGCTAATTGCTCACTATATAATATGTTATAACAGTAATCTGTCTCCAAATCAATTAAATGATTTTAACAATTTATTTTATAATAATCCTTCCTGTGTCTGTATTTTTAGAGTAATGGAAAAAGATCCTTTCCATGCCAATTGTTTACCTGTGCACATAGGGACACTCGTGGAGCTGAATAAAGCAAATGGTGAGAAATATTATTGACTAATTTTGTAATATGATTAGAGTCAAATATAGATTTTTATTTTTAAAGGACACTTAGGTTATTTTCCTGCTGTCTTTAGGGTAGCCTCTAAAAATAAAACCAAGATTTCCCCACAACTCTTAGATTTGAACCAGCAAGAAATATCTGACCCTCTGCATGCAGTTTCCACTGGATGGCCATAAAGAGGGAGGGAAAAGGAAAAAAACCTTCACAACAGGGATTTGGAGAGCTGCACAGGGAAGAGAACTCATGTAAATGATTGTCCTGTACCCTTTATCAGTCTTCTCTGTGTCTTATCCCTTGGGCTATGCAGCCAATGAGTCACTATTGTGAGCCAACCTATTATTGCTTAAGTTCTGATATGTTTTCAACAGCCTAGTGTTCAAACAATGAAAGAAAATGTATTTTAAACAAATATAGAGGGAAATTTTCAAAAGTGGCTACTTGGAACCACAAAATACATGAGCATATGTATTGTGTATGCCAGAAGTTTTCAAACTTCCATAGTGTGAACTTCATCTTAATAGAGAGTGTTTCACAAGCTGCCTCCTGTCTCATTTACAATCACATAGATCTCGTCTCCTTTCAGTTAAGATGCTGTTCACAAGTACGCAATATCCCTGTGGCAACTACAACAGTAGTGTAGCTTAGACATCTGATCCTTGTTTCCAGCTGTTTGTACAGTCATCCATGCTCTTTCCAAAGAAGAACTTGGAGGTCCATGGAAACAGCTGGATATGAGACTGAGGAGCCATCATCAAATGACATGCAGTCTCTCAATGGACGACAGTTTGGGAAATGCTGGCGCAAATGCTGGCATTTGTGTGTACGAGTGGGCCATTAAAGGCTTGTGTGAACAGATAGCTAGTGTGTGCCAAGTTGGGGCATAAATCTACAACACAGGAGTGTGCTGCGTACTAACTAGCCATATGGACCATGCACTAAAAGTTTCCTAGTGCGTTTTGATCTACTCCTCTTTGGAATGGGAACTTTTACTGCATGGTAGCAGAGTCCACCTAGCTAGTTAGTGCCAGCTCACTTAAATGCTGTAGAATTACATCCCAGCGTGTCGCATGCTAACTCTCTAGGCAAGTCCTTAGTGTGCTAACCCTTGTTTGTGTGCAATAGGTGTGCTCGCAGATTTTGCAGTTGCAATATAGTCAGCCATTTTCAAAAATGTAGCCCGCAGTCTTGTTTTTCTACAAGTATGTCTTGAGCCAACTTTTTTTTTTTTCATAAAACATGAGGTATATTGCAAACAGTATCTCTTTATGTTGAAGAGCATTATCATGAAGGAGCACAATAGTTTATATACTTTGTCCGGAAAACATGCATTATGCCCTCACACAGTATGCAAAATGTAGTGTGATTTCTTGTTACACCGCATAAGCTTTATCATCAGAGAACTGTGTTTGATTTCTTAAAGTAATTAAGTGATGATAAAAAAAAATTTCAAACTTTACTAAGTAGCACCATTTTTACCAAAAAAAGTAAGAACTCTAGATTCAATTGTTTAACTTTTTTAGCTTTTATTTTTGAGCGTATTTTATTATATTAATTTTGAAGCAACATTTCTGAAGTTTTAAGTTAGTTCATGCTATCAAGGTTCCAATTAGAGGCAAACCAACGTAGTTAGTTATTTTTAGTTACAGGCAGATTAACTTTTGAGTTTTTGATGTATTTTGCAAGACTTTTGAAAATGTAAACGTAGCAATCAGTGTGTGTATGTATGTATGTATATATATATATATATATATATATTGTACCGTTCATAACCGTATTAAGAACATAAGAATGGCCATGCTGGGTCAGATCAATGTTCCACCTAGCCCAGTATCCTGTCGTCTGACAGTGGCCAGTGCCAGGTTCTGTGGAGGGAATTCTAAGTTGCTTTAAAGATACTAAAGCATTTAAACTGGGATTTTCAAAGGTATCTAAGAAAGTCAGGTTTACAGTTCACATTCTCTCATATACCCTTCACAAACCAATTTTTGTTGTTTAAATGCAAAATAACTGAATATTCTAGTGTTTCAAATTTTGAAAAAAAGATGAACATGTAAAAGGTAAAATTATTTTTAGTATCTATCTTTAAAGAATGGAATATTTGAGTTTATATACTAATTTGCAATTTGTAATATGAGATGATTTAGCACTACTTTAGAAAATTGTATTGGCCAAAATATGTGTTAGTGTTTGACCTGCTTTAATTTTCTTTCTTTTTTTCATCCATACAGAGCTATTCTATCTTTCTCATAAATTGGTGGATTTGTACCCAAATAATCCTGTAAGTTGTTATAGGTCCCTATAGTGTGTGTTCCTCCAGCTTTGCATAAGTAAAAGCAATAGAAATTGTAATTTAATAATCAGTTTGAACAACCAGAATTCAGACTTGGGAAATGATAGTGTGGAAATAGTTAATTTATTTCTTTTTTTGTCCTGTGCCATAATTTGATTAAATTTACAATCCATTTAGAATAAAAATATTTCTTAATATAAAATATATTCAGTTTGTAGAATTTGCCACTGATGGAGGTCATGAAAACAGGTACTCTAGCTAGATTTAAAAAAAGATAGATCATTTTACAATTATTAACACTATTATTTTAGCTTGAGTAACTAAAAGATAATGTCGTGCTTCTGAGTATAAAATGATTATCTGCAGCAGGCATGGAGGAATTTTCCTTCCATATTCTGAAGTATTACATAACTGACATTCCTTCAACATTTTATATTGGTGAGAGTCTTCTGATGCTCCAAAAGATGGTGTGGGGCTAAGAAGTTTAAAACCCTTTGTGTAAAAAATAATTGATTTAATCACTTAAAACTCCATTCTCCCTTACTGGGGAGATATGTGCAAGAAAAACATTTTCCCCACTTCATAGAATTGTTCCCAATGCTTTTTGAATAGATAACTGAAAAGGCATTGTCTTTTAAAACATCAAACTTGGCATCAATGATTTTTAGATGTTTGAATAAGTTTGTTTATAAACAGTGTTCTGATAGTTTGAAAATTGGTGTACTATGCACACCGTTCACTGCTTACTACCAACTTTAACAGTGCATAGAGATAGTGTTCCACCTACGTGATGGAATCTACACATACATGATTGGGCATGTAACTAGTGTACTGTACATTGAAATAAATACAGCTTCATGTATTCAGCAAATACTCTTTCAACTAAGCACATAACCTGTGCAAATATAAGAACTATTCAAATAAACACAATGTGTGGAGAATGTCCCATCATCACTGGTATCAGTGAATTTAAAATACATTTATTTTGTATGTTTCTATGAATCTGAGTTGCATTTGTTTGATTTGTAGGCAGACAGTATTTGTTATTGGATCAAAGTCTGATGGTGAAAGAGTCAAGCTTACATAGGGCTCCTCTTCAGCTCTGAGTAAGCTCGAAATCTTGTCCTTCACCAACAGACGTTGGTCCAGTAACAGATATTACCTCATCAACCATGTGTCTCTAATATCCTGGGACCAACACAGCAAACAACTTTCTTTGATTGCGTGATTGATCATAATTTTCCTCTTTTTTAGAAAACAAATCTAATGTTAATTAAATTTTAGATTAGTGGGGTTTTTTTATCTGCTCAGAATTCAAAGTCCTCCTTTAGAGTGACAGTTGCATAATTCTACATGTCGGATGCAAACTTCCACCCAATGCTATCGAGCTCCAGGAACCTTCTGGCCTTCCAGATGGCGCAAATGCCCCCCTTCTGGTAATTAATATTTGAGGCTGCGTGTAGAATTTCCTGACTGGCTTTTGTGTGGCTAGTTGCAGATGTGTAAGGGACCTTCAATCTGCCTGGAAAACTTTTCTTCTTGGTTTTTAATTTAAGAAAAATAAAATGTTTTAGATGGATAGTCTTTAGATAACGTAAGCCATTGGAATGTTACTCCCAGAAATGGAAATGGCTTTCTCTGTGGATATCAGATAACAACCTGTCTCCATATTCTGTCCCTATTTCATCTATTATTATGCCTGAAGTTTTTTAGCATTCTCTTGTTGTCAGTGTAAGTTCAGCTGTCTGCCATCTGGGCAGAGTACTCTCCTATTGACAAATCGAAAGTATTCAGCCATCCTAGGCTAGGTCTACACTGCAGCGGGGGTCCGACCTAAGATACGCAACTTCAGCTACGTGAATACCGTAGCTGAAGTTGCGTATTTTAGGTCGGCTTACCTAGCGGTGAGGACGCGGGAAAGTCGACCGCTGCCGCCGACTCCGCTGCCGCCTCCTGCCGAGGTGGATTTCCGGAGTCGACGGCAGAGCGATCAGGGATCGATTTTACCGCGTCTTCACTAGACGCGGTAAGTCGATCCCCGATAGACCGATTGCTACCCGCCGGATCGGCGGGTAGTGAAGACAAAGCCTTAGTCTCACAACTTTCCTCAAAGGGCTGGATAATGCTTTTTCACTAGTTATGCCTTTCAAAAAATCTGTCCAAATATGTGATTTCAACATAATGCTGACATAGTTAATGGATGCACATTTTGAACCTTTGAGAGACTGTTTTATTGTGATTGTCGCTGTACATAACACTTTTAATCACAAGTACTTCTGAGAGAAGAGCGAGTGAGCTGAAGGCTTTGATGGCTGATCCTTCATTCGCTATATTTCTTGGGACAATATTGCATTGTGTGCTCCTTCATAATTCTTGTCTAAAATAATGTCTGATTTCCAGCTAAATCAGACTATTAATCTCTCATCTTTATTTCAAAAACATTCTCATCCATGGGGAAATTAGTTTGGATGTTCTTGATGTCAGCTTTGAATTTCTGTTTGTCTAGTATCAGGGTACGGAGGAAGCCATCGGAACTTTTTGTAGCTTTGTAAATGGAATGGCATTTCTACTCAAAACCTGTTGAAAGGGGTTAGATTATGCAATGAGTAAGGCTAAGATTATGTCACAGAGGTCATGGAAGTCACAGATTCTGTGACTTCCAGAGATCTCCGTGACATTTTCCGCTTCTGCCCCGGGGCAGCGGGACTGAAGCTGTCAGCTGGTAAGGGCCTGCAGCTCCCAGCCACAGCCGGGGGCAGCAGGGGGCCCCCAGAGCCACAACAGCAGTGGTTGCTGGACCCTCCACCTTCCCATTTTGTCCCAGTTATTTTTAGTAAAAGTCAGGGGCAGGTCATGAGCTACCCTGAAATTTTGTTTATTGCCCGTGACCTGTCTGTGACTTACTAAAAATAGCTGACAAAATCTTAATCTTAGCAATGAGACATGGCAGGGGGTGACAGTACTTAAGTCTTAAGGCTCACTCTCCTGAGGCTAAGCCAGATGACCTGATTCCATAACAGAAAACTGCAGTGCTGCTATTTGCAATTCTGTTCATATCTATGCAGCACTATTCTTTTTGACTTGGAGCATAGAGCTGATGCTTGCTTTAGAAGGACTACTTTGGAATTCTTGTTTAATTAGAATTTCTCAACCAACATTAATGGGGAAATAGTATAGTTAGCTAGACTTCCTCCAATGAGAGTATGCAAAGGAAACTTTGAGGACGAAAGAAAGGGTACTTACTAGTAATTAGTTCTTCAAAAATGTTGATTCTCCATATTCATACTACTTGCTCACCTATCCTCTTCCTTGGAATTCTGCTTTCTTAATAATTTTGGGCTTTAGCGGAAGGAACTGAGACAGTGATTGGGACTTCTCTGGCTTCTTATAACCTCTGCTTTGCATGTTCAAGGATGCATTCCCAGCAACCATTGCTTTTCTAGAAGATTCCTGAGGCTTGGTGCCAGGGTATATCCCATAACTGAAAACATGAGGTAGCACACCTACACTAGTGGTCCTTATGAGCATGTTGAATTATAACCTTTAGTTATTACTAAGTCTGGTTCTTGCAGTGACTGTAACTGCCACCACATTTAACACACACAAAAAGGTGCTCTTTCTATTCTGTTCAGTTCTAATGTTGATTGAATTGTTATAATTTGTACATTGTGTAACACAATTCTGTTGTTGCATCTGAATTGAGGGTTCATTGAACCTGTTAAAATATCAATGAATATGTTATGATTTCATTGTTCTATATTGCTAACCTCTTAGGTAAGACAGTTAGGATATATACTTGATGTGCATGTGCAGAGGCCGTTTTTCCAAGAAAGTCAGTTGAGATGTTCAAGCCTTAGAATTTTTTTGAAATTAAAATAAAATGAATTCATGTCATAAACTAAGTACTTACAAAATTCCTTCTCTTTCTCTCTTCCTTTTTCAAACACTGAGGGGTGGTCTACACTGAAAAGTTACATTGACATAGCTACGTTTCTCAAGGGTGTGAAGAATCCACATCCTCGAGAGTCGTAGTTAAACCGACCTAATCCCCGGTGTAGACAGTGCTAGGTTGACAGAAGAATTCTTCTGTTGGCCTACCTACTGCCTCTGGGGGAGGTAGATTATCTACAGCAATGGGAGAACCCCTCCCATCACTAGATAGTGGCAATGTCTACACTACAAACTTTGGTTGATGCAAGTTACACCGGCGTAAAGCTGCTGCATTTAGTGTATCACTTGTGCATGTGCATACTTGGCTCCTTGTGTCGGCACTGAATGCACTCACCATGAGTGCTTATGTCAATGCACAGCGCGGTACACCATGGGTAGGTATCCCAGTATGCAACTACCCTTCTGCACACTGTATTTTGGGAAGTTTTAGCAGCACATGATGGGCAGAAATGAGTTGCACAGGGTGACTGGGAGCAAGGGGTCAACTTTCCAGTGTGCAACGGTTTCCATCCCATAATGTCATCCATATCTCATAATTTTTCCATCTTTTTTAAAAATCCCATGAACCCTTGTGGCCTTTCTCCTTTCAAAGGATGGCAGACAGAAAACACGGAACCTGCACAGCTCTGCATTATTGTCATAAGCATTCCAAGCACAGGACCCATGATCCTCCAGTATTTCCAGAGCCATAAGAGCAACAGAATCAGCAGAGAACATGACAATTTCTTGAAGGGTAGATTGCCGTGGGACATAGTGAGAACCAATGCAAGGTTGTTGATGGCATTCCCAGAGCAGCTGCTGCTGCTGGAACACTGCTCCTGGCCCAAGAAAGAAGCACTGACTGGTAGGATCAAATTGTTATGCAGGCTTGGGATGATGAGCAGTGGCTGCATAACTTTCGAATGCACAAAGCCACATTCCTAAATGCTGAGTTCACCCCAGCCCTTCAGCACTGGGATGCAGGATGAGAGCTGCACTGACAGTGGAGAAGCAAGTGGTGATTGCGCTGTGGAAATTGCGATGCTGGATTGCTACCGGTCAGTGAGAAACCATTTGGGAGTTGGAAAATCCACTGCCTGGGCTGTTGTCATGCGAGCGTGCAGTACCATTAATAATTTCCTACTACACAGGATTTGTGGCTCTCAGCAATGTGCAGGACATCGTGGATGGATTTGCAGCAGTGGGGTTCCTAAACTGCAGAGGCTCAATAAATGGCACACACAACCCTATTTTGGCACCACACCATCTTTCCACAGTGTATATCAACAAAAAGGGCTAATTTTCTTTGGTTATGCAAGCACTGTTGCATCACTGGGGATGCTTCACCGACATCAATTTTGGCTGCTCAGGGAAGGTGCATGATGCTCCCATCTTTAAGAACACAAGACTGTTCAGAAAGCTACAAGCAGGGACTTTCTTTCCCGACCAGCAGATTACCATTGGTAATATTGAAATGTCAGTAGTGATCCTGGGGGGAACTAGCGTACCCCTTGCTCCCTTGGCTCATGAAGCCACATACTGGCCACCTCGACAGCATCAAGGAAAGATTCAACTACCGGCTCAGCAAGAGCAGAATAACAGTTGAATGTACTTTTGGTAGATTGAAGGGACGCTGTTGTTTACTCACAAGATTGGATCTCAGTGGAAAAAAAACTTCCAATAGTTATAGCTGCCTGCTCTGCATAGTATCTGTGAAACAAAGGGGGGAAAGTTACTGCTGGGTTAGAGGATGGAGTTAGAGCTGCTACCTGCTGAGATTGAACAGCCAAACACAAGGACTATTAGAAGAGCTCAGCACAGAACTTTATCTAAGGGAGGCTTTTAAAGACCGCTTTAACATTGAGCCACAGTAATATGTTGTGGTCTGCTGTGCTCTACCTGGCCTTGCTGTTTTGAGGCCTGTTAGGAATTGTGTGGTGCTTGCTGTATATCTATGAATATAACACTGTCAATGCACCTATTAATTTTGCAGTGCTTGCTGTACATTTATGATTATTACACTGTTTGTCATGGATCCTAATGGTTGTCACACTGTACTGTAACAAGTGATTAGGTGCTTTCAGAATTGCTAAGCACTCTGCAGCATATGTTGTGAATTAATAAAGATAAATTATTTTCCAAATAATAGACTTTTATTCAGTAAGAAAACCAGTGCAAAATAAAAATGGTGCAATTTAAAATCCAATACATTAAACATGCAATAAATTAATGGAACAGAATTTAACAAGGGGGTTGCTTATGTCCACATACAGCAACCATGGCTTTCACAGGTCAGTGTGCATGAAGCTGTGGTTGTCCTTAATGTCCCCCTGGGATAGAGTGGTAGGAGGAGGGATGCAGCCCCTGATAGCATGTGGAATGTTGAGGCGGTATGAAGGGTGGTGCTGTACAGGAGTTCTCCATGGATTGCTAAGTGAGACAAGAGTCTGCAGCATCTGTGTTTGGTGCCAGAGAAATCCCATTATGTCCTGGTACATCTCCTTCTTCTTTTCCTGCTGGGACTCCTAGGCCTTTCTCCTGTCCACTCTTTCCTTCTCCAGGCGTCTGCAATATTCACCTTCCAGGCTCTTTTGCTAATAGCCTGATAAAGCACTGTCTTGAAGTACCTCATTGAACATGGTATCCAGAGTCCTCTTCTTTCTCCTCCTTATCTAGCTCAGGTGTTCTGTGCGTGTGGAGGAGGAATCCCTCAAGACCGCAGTGGCAGCAACTGTAGATAAAGCACAGAGATATAGTCATAACAGAAAGTGAAAGTTATGATTCAGAACTCCCTTCCCTTGCTCCCCTAAAGTTTTAAACAAGACATGCTTATTGACACTTCTTCTTCGGGGTGCTTGTGCATGGTGCCACTCTCAGCACCAGCCATGGTGCATATAGCCTGCCAGGGGTGAGGTAAATGAGGAGGGAATTGCTCTGTTGTATTCAACTGAGTATAGGGCAGTGGTACTGAATACTGGTACCAATTTCCACAGGCAGTGGGGCTTTTAGCTGATATCTTACTCTTGAGGGAAACAAGGGCACAGGGAGCACAGCTGCTGCTGGTGTCCCGAAGCTGCCCAGGCGCGTATGCTGCTAGCCTGCATATTGCAATGGTGCTATCGAAGCCATCACTGACTGGCATGGGAAAGTGTCCTGTTGTGGAGAAAGAAACCTTCAGGAGAGGATTGGAAAGTACCTTCACGAAAGTTCCATTGAGATCTCTCAAGAGGATTCAAGGGATATTTCTGTGTATTTAAACTGCTCTGCATGGCCCCCTGCCTGACTGTACAGGAGAATGAAAAGCAGATAACGCTACCTCTCTTCGTTATATCACCTATCACCTCTTGCAAGAGTAAATTAATGAAAAGTCAATAGCTGTAACCTGTTAATTTCAGGGTGCCATCAGTACATCATTGCAATGGAAATACAATTACACATCTGATATTCCTGCCCCTGCATTGGACTCGCCAGTGCTCGACTGCTGGGACTGACTGGACTGCAGTAGAGTCTCAAACAGGTCCTGGCTCGTGGCATAGATGGCCCCCCCCCGGTTGCATGTCCCCAATTCCCCTCACTGTTCATGCCAGTGGCCTGTGGCTTGGCCTCCTCAGAAGTATCCACAGTGATGGTGGGATCTCTGCCAAATATGGCATGCAGCTTTTTGTAAAAGCAATAGGTCTGTGGCACAGCATTGGAGTGACTGCTGGCCCGCCTGGCTTTCTGATATGCCTGACTCAGATCCTTTTGCGTTCACACACCACTGCTGCTGGTCCCTGTTGTACCACTTCTCCTGCATCCCCCATGCAATCTGCTCATAAACATCCATGTTTCTATGGCTGGTCTATAGCTGTGCTTGCACAATCTCTTCTTCCCACAGGCCCAGATCTAATATCTCCTGTCTGCTCCAAGCCGGAGTGCATCTGGAGCATGAAGCCAGCATGGTTAGCTTGGCAGTTGCACACAACAATGGGGAGCTGCTAAATGTGCTTGCCAAGCTGGACAATCAGGAAAAGACATTACAAAAAATTGCAGGGCTTTAAAAGGGAGGCAGGCCTTCTAGTCTCTGTGACCCCTGGGCAGTGTAGTTCACAATTATGACCAGAGTGGTCAGTATCTGGCATTGTGGGACAGGTGCTGGAAGACTGTTAGGGTCAACATAAATAACGCAGTATCTGCATTCTCGCTGCATCAATCTGAGTACATGGCTCAGTGCTGCTCGGGGAGATGGTGTTACTGTGTTGCTGTAACAGGGTACTTGCATCAGTGGGAGGCAAATTTAAGCATAGACACATGCACAACTGGGTCAACGCAAGATGGCTTATGTCAAATTAACTTTGTAGTGTAGACCAAGCCTAAGCATCTAAACTGAAGTGCTACAGCTAAATGTAGTCATAGCCTAAGAGAGTATTCAAAGACATCAGTGGCAAATGACTGTTGGCGTTAGTTAAGTGCTTAATACTCATTGAAAGTGGTTTGCAATTGGTGCCTTTGAATACCACCCTGTAAATCTTTGACCAAGTTATAATAGTTGGGAGAAAAATAGAGTACATTCAGGATTATTTTTCCCTCCTTTCCATTTTTTCTAAGGGCTAGTCTACACATGAAGTTTTCCTTTTAACTCCATGTGTGGCCCTCTTATTCTGTGTATAAACATAGTGTGTCAACTCATTTTGAGCCCTATTTTAGGTAAGGCTTTAAATGGATGCGTTACAAAACATTCAAAACTGTTTATAGTGGAAATAGGTCTAGCTATGCTAATAGATGCTGCTATAATAATTTGAAACTGAGAGTGATGACTTCAGGCAAAATATTGTAACTTCTCTGAATGCTCTCTGTTCCCTGTCCTGTATCATTATTTGTAGATATATCATTTTCGTCATATGCTGTACTCTTAGTATTGTTCTTTTGACATTGATGTTTAGGTCTCATGGTTTGCGGTAGGATGTTATTATCTCATGGTCGGTCACAAAAATGAACATGCCAGAAGATATCTCAGGTAAAAGCTTAACTTCATATCCAATAATATTAGATTTATTATTGTGTTGCTTATGACTTGTTAAGTCAATATTATTCAGGATTTAATTTTCAAATAAAGAATAGCTAACTATAAAAGTATTACACAAGAGCTGTTCATTGTAAATAAATGTAATTACAGAAACCTAGGAATCCTGGCTGCTGTATGTCCCCTGTGTTTACCCTTTCTTTGATATGGCAATTAGATACGGCAATCCTTTGATATGGCAATCAATCAAAAATGTTTTGTTACAAACTGGCCTCATATGGGGGATATAGTCACCCTCCCATTGCAAGTGAACCTAGTCACTGGGTCCCATGTGCTTCTAACTGGTTCTAATTCTAGTGATGCTCTGGAACTCTAGAGCATACTTTCAAGCTTAGACATCTTGTCTGATGAAAATAACAAAGGCCTGAGATGCATCTTCCCCATCTCTGATGTCACCTCTTCTGTGAGTCTGAAATTTGTCAGTGTTTCAGCCTCCTCTTTCCTTCGTGTCTTTCTTGTGGTGATGGTTGGCTCCATTCACAGAGTCTCTGCTCTTAAATAGGGCCTCAGTCTCTGTGCCATGTGCTGAAATTGAGAAGCTCCAGACACTCCAGTCATGCTTGCCCCCTTCTTGTGGGCTCTTGTGTATGGACACTATTGTTCCATGGCTATGGGTCAGTAGTTGGCAGATGATCAAAGCTGATGACCCTAAATTGCAGTTTTGATGGCTTTTTGGTGACAGTCCTTCAAAGAAGTGTCAAACACTTTCTTTCCCAGGCAGGGCAGCTGTCTGGAATGGAGAATAATAGGCTTGCCTTAGGCAAGCCCAGACTTTTGCAGTCACATAGGCAATATTTCCACCCACAGACTATGTCTACACTTACAAGCTTACAGAGGCACAGCTGTATTGGTACAGCTATGTTATGCCGATGGGAGAGAGCTCTCCCGTCGACATAATAAAACCAGCTTAATGAGTGGCGGTTGCTATGTCAGCGGGAGAGCATCTCCCGCCAATATAGTGCTGGTGCACGTGAGCGCTTATGCCAGCAAAACATATGTTACTCGGGTGGTTTTTTTCAAATCCCTGAGCGAGAAAAGTTTTGCCAATATAAGTGCTAGTGTAGACATGGCCTAACTAACATGTTTATGTCAAATTATGAAATTTCTGTTGTAAAGTGGAAAATGGTAAACATTGTTTACACTGCATGAATAGAGAGAGATTTTGTAATGTAATGTAATGTAGTTGTTTTTCTGTTCGCTTTTTGTTGGTGTCTTTACTTTAAGATTTATGTGTAGATATAAAAACCATATACCTCTTTTGCATGCATTCACACCGTTAAATTTAGTTCCTTGCAGTAAGGATTTAGTTCATCTATTTACCTTTGGTGTTTCACTATGCACACTTAACAACACTATCTAAATAATATAGTTTAGAAATTTGCTAAAATCAGTTTAGAAAATGAGAATAATACATTCTCTTAATGTCAAATAATGTGTGTCAAAAGGTAAGCTTTCACCAGTATGATAATCGTTTAGAGACAAAGTTCTTTATTAAACACTCATTAGTTTACTACAAATTTATTAAATATATACATGAGTACACAGACTATTTATACTTCAGCAGGTTTACTGCTTAAGTGTTCCAATAAGATGAATATAATGAATTTCAGATGTAGTTATAATGTGTTGGTCTGATTTTGTGTGTGTGTGTGTTTTTTAGCAAAGCCACTACACTTGAGAGAACCTATGGACCAGCTTGGATAGCATATGGACATTCATTTGCAGTTGAGAGTGAGCATGACCAAGCAATGGCTGCTTACTTCACAGCAGCACAGCTGATGAAAGGGTATGTCAAAAGTAGACTATGCCATTTTATATATTTTTTTTTCATTGATAAAAATATACTTAAGGCAATAACTCAAATGGAAACTTCAGTACCAGGCAAACTAGTTGAAACTACAGTAAAGAACAGAATTATCAGACACTTAGATGAATATGATTTGTTGGGGAAGAGTTGACATGGTTTTTGTAAAGGGAAATCAAGCCTCATCAATCTACTAGAATTCTTTGAGGGAGTCAACAAGCATATGGACATGCGTGATCCAGTAGATACAGTGTACTTAGATTTTCAGAAAGCCTTTGACAAGGTCCCTCACCAAAGGCTCTTAAGCAAAGTAAGCTGTCATAGGATAAGAGGGAAGGTCCTATCATGGATCAGTAACTGGTAAAAAGATAGGAAACAAAGAGTATGAATAAATGGTCAGTTTTCAGAATGGGGAGAGGTAAAAGTAGTGTCCCCCAGGGGTCTGTACTGGGACCAGCACTGTTCAACATATTCAAAATTATCTGGAAAAAGGGGTAAACAGTGAGGTGACAAAATTTGAGGATGATACAAAACTACTCAAGATAGTTATGTCCAAAGCAGACTGTGAAGAATTACAAAGGGATCTCACAAAACTGGGTGACTGGGCAACAAAATGGTAGATGAAATTCAATGCTGATAAATGCAAAGTAATGCACATTGGAAAACGTAATCCCAACTATAAATATAAAATGATGGGGTCTAAATTAGCTGTTATCACTCAAGAAAGAGTTCTTGGAGTCATTATGGATAATTCTCTGAAAACATCCACTCAATGTGCAGCGGCAGTGAAAACAGAATGTTGGGAATCATTAAGAAAGGGATAGATAATAAGACAGAAAATATAATATTGCCTCTCTCTAAATCCATGGTATGCCCACATCTTGAATACTGTGTGCAGATGTGGTCGCTCCATCTCAAAAAAGATATATTGGAATTGGAAAAGGTTCAGAAAAGGGCAACAAAATTATTAGGGGTAAGGAACGGCTTCCATATGAGGAGAGATTAAAAAGACTGGGACTTTTCAGTCTGGAAAAGAGACGGCTAAGGGGGGATATGATAGAGGTCTATAAAATCATGACTGGTGTGGAGAAACTAAATAAGGAAGTGTTTTATACTCCTCATAAAGCAAGAACTAGGGGTCACCAAATGAAATTAATAGGCAGCAGGTTTAAAACAAAAGAAAGTATTTTTTCACACAATGCACAGTCAACCTGTGGAATTCCTTGCCATAGGATGTGGTGAAGGCCAAGATCAAAAAAGGGATCAAAAAAGGGATCAAAAAAGAACTAGATAAATTCATGGAGGATAGGGTCCATCAATGTCTATTAGCCAGGATGTGGAGGGATGGTGTCCTTAGCCTCTGTTTGCCAGAAGCTGGGAATGGGCGACAAGGGATGGATCACTTGATGAATACCTGTTCTGTTCATTCCCTCTGGAGCACCTGGCATTGGCCACTGGCGTAAAAGACAGGATCCTGGGCTAGATGGACATTTGGTTTGACCCAATATGGCCGTTCTTATGTTGAAAACAAGGGAGGAAAAAGATTATAAGTAGTGTTCCATTATGCTTCTGCTTGTTGAATTCATCATTTATATTTGATTATTGCTTACAGTTTAAAAGTTTAGATAGTGTTACTACCTAGTGTGTCATTAAAGTCCAGTTATCTTTCTTTTCAGTTTATAGGTGAAGAAGCAGAACTGGATTAAACTCAGAATTAACTTGGGGATAGGAAAGGGAAATACACATGTCTAGGCTAAAATACTAGTAAACATTAGAATTAACTTCTTACTAAATATTTTCCCTTTAAGGTACTCTTCAGATTAGTACTTCATTTGGAATCTATTTCATGTAGTGTTACATAATACATATTCTTCCTTGAGTTACTGCACATTTGGATCCCATTTAGCATCCATGTGCCCCAGCATAGGTGTTTGGAACATTTTCACTAGCAGTGTCCAGTAGCAGTGGTCCATGCGCACTGTATGCCTCCCTGCTGCACCCTCACAGGGCATAAAGGGCACAGCAACCCCAACTGCCTTAGGCAGTGAGTTGTAACAACGTAAGTGTCCCTTTGTAGTAATCTTGTTACTTAGCATTTAGTCTGATAGTTGGTAGTTAATTTGTTTATAGGTAGTAGGTTAGTGCACTTGTTACTGTTTAAATTAGCTTGTTTGCAGTAGGTATGGGGAAAAAAGCAATTTATGGCAGAGCCCAAATCTCTGGGCTTCAAGACAGGTCCCTTTGTAGGGGGGTTGTTCTTGTGACTGACACCTACGACAGGTGCCTTTACTGTCTGGTTGAGCAACATATTGTTGCTAAGTGTGTGATTTGCAAGTCCTTCAAGAAGCACACACAAAAGGAGAGGCAGTTCAGCTTTTTCTTATGGAAAAGTCCATGAGAGCTATGTCTGACTCAGAGCATGAACTTGGTACAGAGGCTTCTGTTTTCACAGCTTATCTCGCCAATGCTCCTGTCACCAGAAATGTGACAGCTAATTCAGCAGCATTTAAAAAGATGAGATTCAGAAAGGTCAATCAGAGGAGGCAGGGACCCTCATTGTTAGAGGACTGAATGACTCTAAAGGCCTGGTCTACACCTAAGTCGATCTAGCCACGGTTGCCTACG
Organism: Emys orbicularis; assembly: GCF_028017835.1. Lineage (NCBI taxonomy): Eukaryota > Metazoa > Chordata > Testudines > Emydidae > Emys > Emys orbicularis. The sequence continues at coordinate 255,763,649 of NC_088683.1, read as the reverse complement.
GCTGTGAAAAATTTCATGCCCTGAACACTGTAGTTATGTCGTCCTAACCCCTGCCATAGACACTAGAATTCAATGGAAGGATTCCTCGGTCGACCTAACTACAGCCTCTTGGAGAGGGGGATTACCTACATCGATGGGAAAACGCCGTCCATCAATGTAGGAAGTGTCTACAGGAAAGTAGCTGCAGTGCTGCTGTTGCAGCGATAGGGTAGACATACCCTAAGTCAGTTTCCTGGCGCGAAGCCTGTCTCCGGTGGCAGGAGCAAAGAAGAGGTCTTCAAAGGAGCCCTTACTGCTGGTGCCGAGAGAGAAGAGGAACTGTTGAAGGGAGCCATTATTGTCGGTGCAGGAAAGAGTGGGACTGAGACCTGCCATGTAGCACTGCATTACAGAGCTGGTACAGAAACCTGCTTCTTCATCTAAAAGATCCCAAGAGAAAAAGAATTCACAGTCATCTGCCTTCTTCCTTTTTGGCACCGGTTTCAGCAGCACTGTCATTCTCAGCATCACAGTGAGGACAGACTTCTACAGTGCTTCCCTTGTCGGTATTGGCATCTTTGAATTACAGCCAGCAGTTTCAGCTCTAAAGGAAGGCTCAAAGCAGAGAGGCATCTACAGCGCCTCACTGTAGGGACCTCTTACAACTAATGACCTCAGGGTCATTCCAGAACCTGAGTCACCACTCCTGGAGGTTTTCCTGATCTTGATAACAGACAGATCCCCTCTTCAAAAAAGAAGCAAGCGTATCTATAATGAAAATTTATTTGAACCAGCACGGCAGTACAATTAAGAATTTGAGTCCCACTCAAATCCTTCAGTCTGCTATCAAGACTTCTGCATTAGAAGTTTCTTCATCCAAAGACTGACTCCTCTGCAGACTCTGACAGGAGTCCACCACTAAGAAGGAAATCACATGGATGGAAAGAGAATAATTCTAGGGACGCATATGTGTTATGCTCATACAAAGCACCATGGATCTTTATAGAGGAGGGCAAATACACAGCATTTGTTGAGAATACAACAGTTAGCATATCACACACACACACACACACACACACACACACACACACACACACACACACACACACACACACACACACACACACACACACACACACACACCCTGCCACTGATGTTCATAGTTACCAGTCTGTTGTAGCTCGAGTCAATCTCATGGCCAGTTAGATTGAGCACGAGTGTGGAGCTGGGCTCTTCTCGTTCGCGATCCGATGCTCCTGGAGTGTGGCAAGACGAACCCAAAGTCCCATGGCCAAGCACCCTGTTCTTATAGGTTTTTTTCTCTGTTGAAGTCTATGGATTTTGCTGTGTCAGTTTGTGACCGGTTACTTCTTAATTGGTGTAAACATTTCAATATACCTCCGAGAGGGTCATTCTGTCCTTTGTTCTGATTTAATCAATTGTCCTTAGGGGAGCCAGCCTTCACCTCAGGGTCGTCAATCTGCCCTTCATTATGGATGTGTGTTGATTATTTTTTGATGTCCTTTAAGTCTCTTCACTCCTTTCTTGACCATCTGGCTATAACAATGGCCTTCACACCTTATCTTTTCCTGATGCATACATTTCTCACTCACACAAACAGATTGAGAATACAAACAGTAGTATTTTATATCGAGCAAAAAGGCATTGCAAATTAAACCTTGCTAAATTTTACAATTAATAACCAAGACAATTTACATTGAGACCCAGGCCTTCAATGTTCCTCTAATCTACTTAACATAGACACAATAGAGAATCCTGTCTCTTACTAACTAAATCTTAAAACAAAGAGTTAAAGAGGGCCCAATTTGTAATGCATATGGGAAAACAGAATCTCATAGTCCCAGAGGGTCATTTCTTTCTGCTATTCAAAAAGGGTGGCTAGCAGGATGAAATCAAATCATACATTAATCCTTATGGGACATTATAAAATCCTGCTCCTACATATGGAAAAGAGCCTCCTAATAGACCTGAGAATGCTAATTCTCACTGTGCTCTTTGGTTGCCTCTGAACAAATATCCCTTTCCTATGTGGTCCACATCCATGGCCGTATTGGTTCTCATGACGTTCATATCCACAATTTCAGGGGCAGGTTCTCCCACAATATACGGAGTCTATTTGTGAGTCATCTGCTACAAACTCTTACAGTTCTGATCACTCTTCTCATCAAATTCAAGTTGCAGAGGCGCAACTAATTTTGTGTTGCTGAAATAGCCCATCAGAACAATCTTTCTGATCCTATACTTGTTTCTTCTTCCTTACTTGATGAAACCATTTCACAGGCTTACATCACTCTAAGCTGATGATTTAAAAACCTTTCAGGACTTATTGAAGCATATGGCAAAAACACTAGAAGTTCCTTTGGAGACAGTTCAGGAGAAAGGATATAAACTTTTTGATATTCTACAGTCAGTATCCCAAAACAGGGTTGCACTATCTATTAATGAAGGAATATTGGATCCAACAAAAGATCTTTGGTTGAGCCATGCTTCCATTTTAGCTACTGTAAAATGTGCTGATTATGGATATCAGGTGCCATCTAAAGGATTTGAGTATTTTTTATACACATCTGGCTCCATCATCACCCAAGTTCCCTCTAAGCTGCGTGGCTACCTAGCAGTCGATCACGTGCCATGCAGTTCAGGTGCCCGTCCCCCGCACTGCTGCGCTGCTCCTGTCCTCTGCCTTGGAGTCCCTGGCCAGCTGTTCCCAGGAGACTCCTGCTTGCTGTGCAGAGCGGGGGGCGGGCGCACTGATGTCAGGGTGTCATCCCCCCCATCCCTCTACCGTATCTCCACAGAGTGGCGGGGGCAACACGACAGGGCTCAGGAGTGGGACGTGGGACGGAGCTTGCTGGCAGCTGCTGCTATGTCTGAACAAGCAGGCTTCAGATTGGTGAGTGCCAATCTACTTAAAGGGGCAGCACGTCTCTCTCTCTTTCACAATGTCTCACACACATACAGTGTCTGTGTCTCTCTCTCTCTCTCTCTGTCTCTCTCACTCTCTCACACACACACACACACACACACACACACACTCGCTCTCACACGCACGCACTCTGTCGCTCTTTCACACACGCACACACTGTCGCTCTCACAATGTCTCTCACACTCATATCACACTGTCTCTCGCACACGCAAACTGTCTCGCTTTCTCTCTCATGCACATGCGCGCGCACACACACTGTCTCTTGCACACGCGCACACTCTCACACTCATTCTCTCTCTCTCTCACTCACACTTTGTGTGTCTCTCACACTCACTTACCTCCCAACACATACTTGTAGTGTTGTTGTTGTTACTTCTTGATACTTCCTGCAATGCACATATATTCTCTGTAATTTTATTCTTTCAAAGTGCGAATGGTCTATGCATTTCATAATTTTTATTTCTCTCTTAACACTTAAATGTAATTCTTTGAGTAGTAAGTTCTAAAATGCTTAACTTATCCTGGCTGGAGTAATTATCCCTATGGTAACTTTTAAAAAATATGTGTTATAGCTAGGTTATTTGTTTCTACTGGTGGTGCACATCCACACATTGCCTCGATATTGGTGCTCATAACCAAATTAATCCTGCACATGGATGGAAAAAATTCAAGGGAACATTGATTCATCACTAAATCTGCCTCTAAGGAGAAAGAACCCAAGAGACTTGATCTTTTCAGAAATAAAATGTACTCTTCAGCATCTTTATAGATCAGGAGAGCAAATTATCAATCATATTTAGATAGCATGGCTTATCTGCAATGGTATAGAATATCAGCGTTTAAGGACAATTACCCTCAAAGTGTAGAGAGGAGTTTAAAGCTACTTGTGAAGAAGGGCAGCTTATTGCCCTTCAAAACCTATTTCAAGAAGCATTCGATGCTGCTGATTCAAGTGCTTGTTCAGTTGCTACAGCTGTCATAATGTGATGGTTATCTGCATCAAGTTTACCAAAAGAAGTGCAAGCGACTATTGAAGATTTGCCATTCGAAGATCAGAATCTGTTTAGTACCAAGACTGATGAATGTCTGCATTCATTAACAGACTCAAGATCCACACTCAGATCATTGGGTTTGTATGCTCGTCCTTTCAAAAAGAGACAATTTCGTCCTCAAACTTAATTCTCCAGATATAGGAACACTCAATATCTATTTTGTTCATATTCCCAACACTAGAGGTCTCTTCTGAACAATCTAGAAAGAGATCTAGATATCAGAAGATGACAGCTCCACTACCCCCTTCTATAACTACTCAGTTGGTCAGACAGAAAGACATCAAATTTGATGCAACAATCAAGGATCTTAAATCACAAAGAGGTATAACATTTTACTACACCCTTTGGTTCCCATCTATTTTATATCCTGGAGGCTTGGATAGCAATCACCACATTGTAATGGGTCCTTCAAGTAATTCAGTTTCAGTCCCTGCCTGCTTTCCACCCCTCTTCTTAGTCCCTTTTCAGGGACCATTTTCATGAGCATGCCATGCGTCAGGCGATAGATGAACTGATCAAACTAAGAGCAATAGAGTTAGTAACTGAGGAGTTTATTGGAAAAGGTTTCAATTCTCCTTATTTCCTCATACCAAAAAAGAAAGGCAGCTTACATCCAATTCTAGATCTTGGGACCTCGACAAGTTCATTCAGTGTGCCACATTTAGTATGGTAGCTCTCACTTCTGATATCCCTGCGCTGTATCCCATAGATTGGTTCGTTGCCCTCTACAGGATGCTTATTTTCATGTGTCAGTACACCCCATGCACAGAAAGTGTCTACATTTTATGGCTCTGGAGGGTCATTACCAATTCTCAATACCACCTTTTGAATTTTCATTAGCACAGTGGATGTTACAAAGTGCCTACAAGTAATTGCAGCCCATCTATGCAGACAAGGGTTGCATATTTACTAGGGCTGTTGATTAATCACAGCTAACTCACGCGATTAACTCAAATAAATTAATTGTGATTTAAAAAAATAATTGCGATTAAAAAAATTAATCGCGGTTAATCGCAGTTTTAATAGCACTGTTAAACAATTGAATACCAATTGAAATGTATTAAATATTTTGATGTTTCTACATTTTCAAATATATTGATTTCAATTATAACACAGAATACAAAGTGTACAGTGCTCACTTTATATTATTTTTATTACAAATATTAGCACTGTAAAAATGATACAAGAAATAGTATTTTTCAATTCACCTCATACAAGTACTGTAGTACAATCTCTTTATTGTGAAAGTGCAACTTACAAATGTAGATTTTTTTGTTGTTACATAACTGCACTCAAAAATAAAACAGTGTAAAACTTTAGAGCCTACAAGTCCACTCACTTGTTCAGCCAATTGCTAAGAAAAACAAGTTTTTATTTACATTTCTGGGAGATACTGCTGCCTACTTCTTATTTACAATGTCACAATAAAGTGAGAACAGGCGTTCGCATGGGATTTTTGTAGCTAGCATTACAAGGTATTTATGTGCCAGATATGCTAAACATTCGTATGTCCCTTCATGCTTCAACCACTATTCCAGAGGACATGCTTTCATGCAGATGACGCTCATTAAAAAAATGTGTTAATTAAATTTGTGACCAAACTCCTTGGAGGGGAGAATTGTATGTCTCCGGCTCTATTTTACCCACATTCTGCCATATATTTCATGTTATAGTGGTCTCGGATGATGACTCAGCACATGTTCCTTTTAAGAACACTTTCACGGCAGATTTGACAAAACCCAAAGAAGGTACCAATGTGAGATTTCTAAAGATAGCTACAGCACTCGACCCAAGGTTTAAGAATCTGAAGTACCTTCCAAAATCTGAGAGGGACGAGGTATGGAGCATGCTTTCAGAAGTCTTAAAAGAGCAACACTCCAATGCGGAAACTACAGAACCCGAACCACCAGAAAAGAAAATCAACCTTCTGCTGGTGGCATCTGACTCAGATAATGAAAATGAACATGCGTCGGTCCGCACTGCTTTGGATTGTAATCGAGTAGAACCCGTCATCAGTATAGATACATGTCCTCTGGAATGGTGGTTGAAGCATGAAGGGACATGTGAATCTTTAGTGCATCTGACACGTAAATATCTTGCAACGCCGGCTACAACAGTGCCACTAGCTTGTAATTCACTATAACCCCCAGATCCCTTTCTGAAGTACTCCTTCCTAGGCAGTCATTTCCCATTTTGTATGTGTGCAACTGATTATTCCTTCCTAAGTGGAGTACTTTGCATTTGCCTTTATTGAATTTCATCTTATTTACTTCAGACCATTTCTCCAGTTTGTCCAGATCATTTTGAATTTTAATCCTATCCTCCAAAGGACTTGCAACCCCTCCCAGCTTGGTACTGCCTACAAACTTTATAAGTGTACTCTCTATTCCATTATCTAAATCGTTTATGAAGATATTCAAAAGAACTGGACCCAGGACTGATCCCTGTGGGACCCCACTTGATATGCCCTTCCAGCTTCACTGTGAACTGCTGGTAACTACTCTCTAGGAACAGTTTTCTAACCAGTTATGCACCCACCTTATAGTAGCTCCATGTAGGCTATATTTCCCTAGTTTGTTTATGAGAAGGTCATGCAAAACACTATCAAAAGCCTTATTAAAGTCAGGGTATACCACATCCTCCATATCTACAATGTTGGTTATCCTGTCAAAGAAAGCTGTTAGATTGGTTTGACGTGATTTGTTCTCGACAAATCCACGTTGACTGTTTTATCACCTTGTTACAAACTAGGTGTTTGCAAATTGATTGTTGATTATTTGCTCCACTATCTTTCCAGGTAAGAAGTTAAGATGACTAGTCTGTAATTTCATGTCTGTAATTTCCATGTCAGTGTTCTATTCCAATAATATTAGATTAACTCTTATCCTTAAAGCACTTGGCACTATTGCTTCAATCGAAGTTCATTTGGCAGCATTCCATTCAATATCTGTATTTCATCCTCCAGTAGAGGAAGGTACAATCTTCTCTCTTCAGTCAGTGAATAGATTTATGGAAGGGCTTGTCCGCATTTTTCTTCCCATGAGAAAGATCACTCAAATATGGTGTGACGGGTTGGATCACAGAAACCCCCTTGGGAGCTGCCACCCGATGTGCAAAGACTACCCCTGCTTCTGTTTTCCCTGCCAGCTCAGGACTCCAGCACCCTGTCTTGCTGAGCGAGACACTCCAGTCTGGCTCCAACACAGACCCAGGGTCTGAATTACTTGTCCCAAAGCTGCAAGTTTACCTGAAAACAGCTCATAGAAGTGTGCTTGTCTTTAGCACTCAGATGCCCAACTCCCAATGGGGTCTAAACCCAGATAAATCCGTTTTACCCTGCATAAAGCTTATAAATTGTTTGCCCTCTATAACACTGATAGAGAGATATGCACAGTTGTTTGCTCCCCCAGGTATTAATACGTACTCTGAGTAAATTACTAAATAAAAAGTGATTTTATTAAATACAGACAGTAGGATTTAAGTAGTTCAAAGTAGTAACAGACAGAACGAAGTAAGTCACAAGCAAAATAAAATAAAATGCGCAAATCTATGTCTAATCAAACTAAATACAGGTAATCTCACCCTCAGAGATGCTTCAGTAAGTTTTTCTCAGACTGGACACCTTCCAGGCCTGGGCACAATTCTTTCCCCTGGTACAGCTCTTGTTCCAGCTCAGATGATAGCTAGGGGATTCTTCATGATGGCTTCTCTCTCTCTCTGTTCTCTTCCACCCCTTTATATATCTTTTGCATAAGGCGGGAACCCTTTGTCCCTCTGGGTTTCCACCCCCCCCCCCCTCACTGGAAAAGCACCAGGTTAAAGATGGATTCCAGTTCAGGTGACATGATCACATGTCACTGCAAGACTTCATTACTCACTTGCCAGCACACACATATACAGGGAGACTCACAGGTAAGCAGCCATCTGCAGACAATGGGAGTCATCAAGATTCCAAACCATCATTAATGGCCCACACTGTTCATAATTACAATAGGCCCTCAGAGTTACATTTTATATTTCTAGTTTTAGATACAAGAGTGGTACATTTCTACAAATAGGATGATCACACTCAGTAGATTATGAGCTTTGCAATGATACCTTACAAGAGACCTTTTGCACAAAGCATATCCCAATTGCATTATAGTCACTTCTTATCAAATTTTTTATAAAACTATCCCAGTTACATTATATTCACTTATTATCATGTTTTTATACAACCATGTAGACTGCACAACGTCACATATGGGACTTAAATTCAGTGGGTTTTTTGCTTATGGGCCCTCTTCTCTCCTCCCCCTCTCCTCCCCCCCTTTGAATCTCTCAAATTATCCTGTTTCTCTTCTATCACTGAAGGTAGCATTTCTGGTGGCAATTACATCAGCTTGTAGAATAAGCGAATTACAAGCCCTAATGATAAATCCTCCATTTACAGTTTTTCACCTGTCTAGAGTAATGATGAGACTGCATCCATCTTTTTTTATGCTCAAGGTACTATCAGATTTTCATATCCATTCATTCACCAGGTTTTTTTTCCAAAACCTCATTCTTCACCTGTTGAATATAAATTACATACTTCAGAATTGAGAAGATTGCTGTTATATTACCTAGATAGAACTAGATCTTTTTGTAAAACTTCAAGACATTTTGTTCTGTGTGGTAATAAATCAAAAGGGATGACTGTTTCATCATAAAGACTTCCAAAATGGGTATCCAATTGTATTAGAACTGCTTATGATATTAGAAGAGTCCTCCATCAGAGTGCAAGCTACATCAATAGCATGCTTAAGTCAGGTTCCAGTATTGGAAATATGTAGAATGGCTACCTGGTCTTCAGTGTATATGTTTACAAAATGTCATTTGTTAGTCACCACTTCAAAATCTGATGCCCGTTTTGGAAGAACCTTTGCAATCTCTTTTCAGATAACTCTTAGCTCCCACCTCCTTTAAAAAATGATTGCTAGCTTATCACCATAAGTGGGATCCACATGTCCAGTAGCTCAAAGAAGAAAGAAAGGTAACTTAGCTAATAGTAACTACTGTTCTTCAAGATGTTCTGCACATGTGCATCCCACAACCCATCTTTGCAGTTCAGTCTTATGAATGAGGATTTTGGTCAGCGAAGGAACTGAGTGGTGGTTGTTGTCGCTGCTCCCTTTATGCCCTGGGACCTAAAGGGCACATGTGCGACACCTACTGGACACTGCTAGTGAAAATGTTTTGAACTCTTGTGCTGGGGCACATGGACACCATAAGTGGGATCCATGTGAGAACATCTCAAAGAATCAGTTACTGTCAGGTAAGTAACTGTTCTTTTTAAGTTTTTTTTTATTTAAAGTTTTTTTTAATAGGTATACTTATAAAGTATCACACAGTTAAATGCTTTTAAGATTTCTGCAAATTATTAAATATTTACATCAAGCAAATATATGAAACTTCCTTTTTTTCCTTATTTTTTACAGCTGTCATTTGCCGATGCTCTATATTGGACTAGAATATGGTTTGACCAACAATTCAAAATTAGCTGAAAGATTTTTCAGCCAAGCTCTAAGCATTGCACCTGAGGATCCTTTTGTTATGCATGAAGTTGGAGTGGTTGCATTTCAAAATGGAGAGTAAGTTTGCAAAAGGAGATAAAGAAAGACAGTACTACTAATCTATATTCTTTTCCTAAATGTAATGTAGTAGCATATATTTTGTTTTTATATAATAATATAATAATAAGCCATTTTGAGCTACAGAACAAGAAATTGCTTATGATTCTAGTTAGTTAGTATTCACCCTAAACTCTTACTTATCAAATTAGTTTCTCTTCTAATAGGGTATTTTATCTGGTTTGATGTTTTAAGGATTGAGTCAGGAAAGAATTGATACTTGGGGATGAGGCACATATAGAACAGCCAGTCATCACATGAGGGATTCATTTGTGCAGGAGATTGCATGTATTGAAATGGTATTTGTAATGTCATACAATGAAGCATTCTTTGTTTTTGGCAAATTGGGAAGTACCAAGATGATTCCAGAGAGGGGAACAAATTTTTAAAAGGTGTATAAGGTTAAGGTTTTGATTGTTATCCATAGCCTGGTTATTGGGAACATTTAACATGTTTCTGGGCTGTACTCCATTTTAATTTTTGCTCTGTAGTTTGGCTTTAAGATCATGCACCTTTGTGTGCAAGATGTTTGTCACAACTGCTTGTATTTCACCATTTAATCAATGTGAATGAATTTATCTGTGCATAAATAGTGTAAAAGATAACTTTTCTCTCTTTCTAATGCGGCTTATTCAGCTTTGTCATTAAGAAGGGACTTTTGAATGTAAACTGTGTGATAGATACTTTGTTGGTAATTCCAGTAATGTTTTTTTCTTATTTTAGCTGGAAAACTGCAGAAAAGTGGTTCCTTGATGCTTTAGAGAAAATTAAAGCTATTGGGAATGAGGTAATTTTTAATTAATGCGTACTTAATTTTATGTCAATGAACTATTTATTAAAACTGCAGGTTCTCGTATTATATTGCCTATGTAATTGGATCGTTAGAATAAATGCAGTAAGTTCTGAGACATTATCTACCCCAATGATATAGACTGACTTAAAACCTTAGCCTATTATCATTAAGTTCTGCCATCCAGTGTTTTCATATTTTTACATCATGCTTATCAGACATTCCTTTTTACCCTTTCCAATACCTAGAACAACAAGCCTTCAGCTGAAATTAAAAAGTAACAGATTTAAAATGTATTCCTACATGCCTGTGGCATAGCTGTTAGCAGAATCCAGATCTGACTCCCAGTTGTGTGCCTAAACTATTAGACTATGCTCCGTCCCATATGAATTCTCCAATCACATATGAAACTCAGTACAGCAAGGTATTAATGCAGATATCTTAGTTTTTAAAAAAATGCTTAGACATGCATAGGAATAAGAATAGAGTTTGTAGTTACGGTATCTGTGGTAAAGTTACAGCTCTTCTTCTGATGCTTAAGAGCATAAGCTAAACACCGTGACCAGAAAGGAATTTATGGATTTTGGCAGCTTTAGATATTGGCATTGTGTGGCCAGTAAATGGACTAATTATTTCAGAGCAGATAAATTTAGACCATGGAAGAAAAGGGATAAAGCCAAATGGGATATTTAGTACGTATTTGCAATCATTCAGTCAAGATCTAGTTTTACTGAGGGTCACTTCTACACTGCTTGTTGATGAACCCAGCTGTGCTAATAAATAGTAAAGGGTTAAGTTTGAAAGTGCAAAGCTGGCATTGAATTTGTAAGGTAAAGATATCATTATTTTTGTGTTTGCCACCTTGTCCAAATAAATGTTATCACTGCAGTTTTTAAGGCTGTTTAACTGGTATGGGGGCTGGAAGAACCTGGAAAAGATAACTAATATGGGGAGGAAGATTCACTTTAATAAGTAAATGGTTTCATTGGACAACATGTTTGCTTATTTTACCTATAAAATTATATGTAGCTAACTGTTTAATATAAAAGGAATTTTAAATGCCTATCTTCAAGTTTTCATTCTCCATGAATGAACTGCCTTGTTCATTTACATGCTGATTTCTCTCTAGTAATTGAACACACAGCATTTAATTAAAAGCTGTGAGGTTGATATCATTAGGTTGGATGTATTATTTTGCAGGTAACAGTTGATAAATGGGAGCCTTTATTGAACAACTTAGGACATGTGTGCAGAAAGCTCAAGTAAGTGGAAAATGTGAAATGTTTTAAAGCTACATTTACCTGGTATGTTAGAAAAAAGTTTGTTGTTCTTGGACCCACTGCTTATTTGCAATAAGACTTTACTCTGTCAAAGCAGTGTAAGGGGGTCTTCTTGTAAATCAGAATGAGGCCACCGAAATCTGTTTGTGCACATTCATTTGCAATGT